>NC_143054.1:59592500-60981666 GCF_052426305.1 Pelodiscus sinensis | reverse complement strand
AGGACCAGTCTGCCAGCTCCCAGGAGCCTGACAGGGGCTGGAGAAGGCGGGCACCTTCCTGGTCCAGGGTGGAGATCATGAACCTTATTCAGGTTTGGGGGGATGCCCCCAATGTCCATGATCTCCACACTAGATGGAGGAACGCGGCTGTCCATGGCAGGATAGCTGCCAGCCTGGCCACCAAAGGCCACATAAAAACCCAGGAGCAGGTTTGCATGAAAATCAAGTTGGTCTGGCGAGACCCCCCCCCACCCTGGGCCTTGAGCTTCCCCTCCCTGTTCTTCCCCTTGCTTCCCCCTTCCAGCTCCCTCCTCCCAGTTTTCCCCCTTCCCTTTCCCACCCTCTCTCTTCCCCCTCCACCTCCTTTTTCCAGTCTCCCCAGAGATTCATCCCCCCCCCCAGTTTTGTTCAATAAACCCAGTTTCTATTTTTGAACATATGGGTCTTTTGAAGATACGGGTAGATTGTCTGAGGCCCTAGAGGTTTTTCGCCTTCCTCTATAACATGAGGCACGGGTCACTTGCTGGAGGATTCTCTGCATCTTGGGGTCTTTAAACCATCATTTGAGGACTTCAATATCTGAGATATAGGTGAGAGGATTATTCCAGGAGTGGGTGGGTTAGATTCTATGGCCTGCCTTGTGCAGGGGGTCAGACTAGATGATCATAATGGTCCCTTCTGACCTTAAAGTCTATGGCTGTGTCTACATTGTCATCCCTTTCCGGAAAAGGGATGCTAATGAGACACTTCGGAATTGCAAATCTGCGGGGGATTTAAATTTCCCCTGTGGCATTTGCATTTACATGGCTGATGCTTTTTTCCGGCTTGGGGTTTTTGCCGGAGAAAAGCGCCAGTCTAGACGCGATTCTCCAGAAAATAAGCCCTTCTCTGGAAGATCCCTTATTCCTACTTTCAAGTGAAATGAGGAGTAACGGTAGTTCGGAATAGGAAGCCTAGTCCGAACTACCTAGTCCATGCCGTGTGTAGCCGCACAGCATGGAGTCCGCACTAGCGGACATTTAAAAATGGCGGTGCCTGGCTAGATGCAAATGAAGCCCGGGAAATTCAAATCCCGGGCTTCATTTGCAACTCCGGTTGCCTACATTACCACCCTAGTTATGAACTAGGGTGGTAGTGTAGACATACCCTCTGAGTCTATGAGTATTTTGTTTGATATCAGGAAGGGGGGTAGGAAGGGGTAAGTGGAAGGATGTGAGGGAGGAATGGGGCACGAGCCCCCAGTGGGGAGGACCGGGGTGGCTCTGAGGGCTCCTCGGGGTGGACGATCTCTCTCAGGGCCTCCTGGATCCTGACGGTCCCCTGACGGACCCTCTGGATGGCAGCCTGCAGCAAGTGCAGCCAGGCTGATGGCAATGACCCCACAAGATGCACCGACGTGTCCAGGGGCAGCTCTGGCTCCATGTGGCCGAGTGCTGTGGTGTCCCGAGCACTCAGGGCACTCCAAGACAGGACTGCTTTGCTGTCTCTAATCGAGGTAGACAAGCAAGTGGGGAACCCTAAGAACTGTCTGTCTGGGGTGGGGGTAGGGTCCCTTTAAGCAAGGAATTCAGTTAGCTTCAGGCAGCAGCCCCACATACTAAGTCCTAACCTGATGCCCTGCCGGCACTGGTACCGGTCAGCCTTATCTTCGGTTCAGGGTCCACTCAGTGTGGACGCGCTATTTCAAAATAGCAAAACGCTATTTCGAAATAGGTTTTGTGTGTAGATGCATTAATTTGAATTAGCTTAATTCGAATTAACTATTTCAAATTAAGATAACTCGAAGTAATGGTGTAGTGTAGACGTACCCTGTGAGATTTATGTGGCCCTACATTTTATTGTTATAGTTAAGCACCTCCCAATCTTTAATACATTGTCCTCACTGCATAGTATGGAAGAGGTAGGCACACGAAATAAAACTTGCCCAACATCCCACAAGATGTCTCTGGTGAAGCAGGAAATTCCACAGGACTCCCAGGTTCAAAGTTAGTGTGCAAATCATTGGATTATCCTTTGTCTTCTGAAGCTTAAAGTCACCTTTCACACAACTCTCAGGCCACATTAATTTTATATCATTATAGTTTTTCATCAAAATCTCATGTGGTACCCTGTAAAACTCCTTATAGAAGACACAAAATATTATAGCAACACTGTTATGTTTATCAATTAACATTTTAATCACATAAAAACCAAACTAATTTGATATTTACTTTTTATAAGTTTACACGTTTGGTTGGTAGATATAATAATGGTGATACTTAGACGTCTGCAAGGGATTTGACTTGCTACAACATGGCATTTTGATTAAAAACTAGCATTATATAAGTAAGCCAGGGGTCTGAAGAACTGCTTGCAATGTAGCCAACTGAAGTTTAGCCCTGCAAGATAATTAACTGTTGATATGTAAATATAGCTCATGCTGGGATGGGGAGGGAATCCAGGGTGTGGTTATGTAAATCCAATTCAGCCAAGGCTGATGGAGAATCAGTTGTTAGAATGGAATGTGGTGTATTGTATCTAATTTGGGCTGTTGTGGGGTCACAAGACATGTTAAATGTTTAAAATATGACACCAGTGCTTGCAGGAGAGACACCGTCATTATCATTTCTCAGATAAACAAGCCTCCCTCTTCCAGAATTAAATGAACTGAGTTGGGGGGAAGGCTTGAGCCAGCCTGCTTCATGCCTGTCAGATGTGAGCTCTAAGACTGATTCAACCTGCCTTTCCCTCCCTCCCCCGTCTAAGGATAAACATAAAACAGACTCCATCAGGAGTCTTTTTGTTATTCCAGTGGAAGTGGGAATCTTTTGCCAGCCTACGTGGTGGATAAAGAATTGAAATCACTAAGAACTGAAGTCACTGGTTTGGCCTGAAGCCAGACCCATTGCAGCCAGCAGAGTGGCTGGTGGAAGTGATCGGTCGGTAGCCAATAGGAGCAGCGGCAGGCAGCCAGAAGAGCAGCTGGTGGAAGTGGCTGCCCAGCGGCTGGTAGGAGAAGCAGCAGGCAGCCAGCAGGGGCAGCACACAGGTGGCATCACATCAGGCTCTCTGAGGGAAGTCATCAGGATGATGTGTCTGGGTCTGCACTGACTGGACAGAGCTGTAAGTGGGGCGTTTGAAGTGGGGTTGGACTAAAGACCTCTAGGCAAAAGACTTCACACTGCAGACCCTGGGGATGGTACCTTGCTGACAGGTTTCTTTTGTGTTATGGATTTTCACTGTTTATGTGTGGTCCTGTGGGTTGATAATTGCCTACTGTGATTAAACAGACTGTTTCTATCTCTGACTCAGTGCTTACGAGAGGGAAAGTATTGCCTCTAAAGGCACCCAGTGGAGAGGTTGGAATTTTCCCATTTTACTGGGTGGGGTCTCAAGCCAGTTTTAGTCACCTTGTTGAAGGAACCCCCACCCCCCACCCCCAGACATTGAACCCAGCCCTTATGGTTGCTGACCAGTACTGGCAGAAGGGTTACGTATTAAATTAACATGGCACACATTAGTGGAATAAAAGCTGCTTATCTGATCATTCTCAAAGTAATTGTAAATAGTGAATCATCATCAATTAGGAATCAGTTCTTGGAAGAAAGAATTAGAAGGAAATGCAAGATCTTCAGGGATAAAATCTGCAGATTACACAATTGGGGGAGTGATAACTAATGAATAGTAATCTGACATTGAGCATTCTGGATTACCTGATTAAACGGAGAACAGAGAAACATCATGGTTGTGATATAGCCAAATGTATACTCCTAGGAACAAGGAGGTTATGTCTATAGTGTGCATTCTTGTGCAAGAAGATTTGCATATCTAATGAACCGCCATTTTGCGCAATGGGCTTTTGGGCAAGAAAGAGCAGTGTAGAAAATGCACAAAATGGCAGCTTATTAGATATGCAAATGAGGCATGGCAATATTCATCACCATACCTCGTTTGCATATCTTCTTGCACAAGAATGCGCAATGTAGATGTAGCCAGACTATAGGCCAGACTTACTGGATCAGGGATTCTATCCTGGAAAACAAGGATTCTCAAACAGATTTCACAGTCATGTTAAATAATCTGCTCAATATGAGTTCCCAGTACAAAACTGTGGGTGAAAGGAATGCATAAGGAAGGGAATCTTACATGGGTTATTTTAGCTCTGTATTGGTGCCATTGCAACCAATTCTGGAATACTGTGTCCAGTTCTGGTATTCAGCATTCAAGAAGGATGTTGGTGAATCGGAAAGGGATCAGGGCAGAACCATGAAAACGATTAAAGGATTAGAAAACCTGCCTTATATCAATAGATCTAAAGAGCTCAATCTATTTAATTTAACCAATCAAAAGTTAAGAGGTGATTTGATTGAAGTCTGTAAGAGTGCATCTATACTGTAGGGCTTAACTCGAAATAAGCTACGCAAATTGAACTATGTCAATTGCTCATCTTATTTTGAAATAGCTTATTTCAAAATTGAGAGTGTCTACACAGAACTTATTTTGAGATAGAGCACTCTTCCTTTACTCCTCATACAATGAAGGTTACAGAAGTCGGAGTAAGAAGTCCTCCAGCTTGACAGTATTTTGACATTATTTCGAAATAACTGCCTGCTGTGTAGACGTGGACTGAGTTATTTCGAAATAACACTAGTTATTTCAAAATAATGTTGCTGGGTAGACGTACCCTTAGTACTTATGGGAGGAACAAATATTTAATAATGTTCTCTTCAGTTGAACTGACAAAGGTATAAGTAATCTAATTGCTAGAAATCAAAGCTAAACAATTCAGACTGGAAATAAGGCATACAGTTTGAATAGTGAAAGTTATTAACTATTGGAACAATTAAAAATTGTCATGGTGGATTCGCCATCACTGACAATTTTTTAATCCAGATTGATAGTTTTTTTATACTAGAAGAATTTTTGGGTGCAAATTCTATGGCCCGTGTTATACTCGAGGCCTGAGTAAGTGATCAATATGGTCACTTCTAGCTTTGGAATCTCAATTCTATTAATCATTTTCCTCCTCAGTCTCTTTCCACTGACATGTTCAGCCTGACCAGGGAATCCATCCCCATATTTGGATTAGTATACTCACATTAATTTAATAATACTTAGCTCTTACAGCATTTTTCAATCAGTAGATCTCAAAGTGTTCTACAAATGAGTTTGGTATCATTCTATAAACGGAATAAAACTCAGTTCTCCCCAGTCCAAAGCAAGTGCACTGTTCCCTAGACCACAAAGCTTCTCCTTATGAGTTCTAATGCTGTTTCAAATGCTGCATAAAAAACAGGTTGGGTTTTTTTAATTTGATTCGTCTTTCTATGTACAGTGTGTAATGATGTGCCAAGTTCCTCTCTCTTTCATATGGTGTTATCTTTCTGGCTGATAACAAATGCCTATTTTACAACAAGAATGTTTCATGTTTGAGAACAAAACAAATCGTTTCTGTTTGTTTGCAGCCTCTATATAGGCTTGTTGGTTTGTCAAACCAGTCAGGGTGAACTCCATCTTTTAGGAAGTGTGATATTAGAATAAGTGATTTTTCCTCATGTTATTAATTATAAGTATAGGAAAATACAGTTGCCCTTCATATAAATGTTAGAGTATGAACTGTTCCCTCAATGGAAAAACAATCTTGCATCTTAAAAATGAACCTCAACTTTGCAGAGTAACAGAAACATATTTACTTAGTAAGAAGCACAAAGAGCTGGAACACAGATGACATAGGCGAGGTCCTTTTTTCTTTAGTTAGGATTAAACAAAAGAGTGTGGCCATTTTTAGTTCATAAAAGAATTCTGAAACACACCAATATAATTAAAGATACAGTACTGGGCCAGATTCTGTTGTCAGTTATAACAGTACCATTCCATTAACTTCAATTTGATTTTTACCAGAAGAGATTTTCAGTAATGTAATGCCAAGTATAAATAGGAAATACATTTTCCCCATTTCTGAACATTCTCTCCACACATTTTTGACATGTTGTGACAAAAACATCTGCCACTTTGAACGTAAATAGGCTTAATGAGGTGAAGTGCCTTTGATTGATGGGAAGATTTAAAATGTCATAAGTCTTCGAAAAACAGTTCTCAGCAAGCACAACAGGCATCTGCTAAGACTTTAGTGTCCAAAAAGTAGTCCCTGCCCTTTTGTGTTATCTCTAAGAGTTCAGAAAAGCTGTACTCTCCCTTTGCTAGACTTGACAGACACAGTGATCATTGGTCTCTGGCATCTACCCAGGAAGACGATACATTTGGACAGGATGAAATGTGTGTATGCATTATCTTTGGAACAGATTTTGGAGTCATCTCCGGCTTACTATGCAGTTGTAACCCACACACCTACTGGAGGTGGTTCACTGTCCCATGTAATGGCACTTAGACAGAGAAAAAGAATGAATTTGCTCTACAGCCTTAGCTGAGAGCTAGCTGGCATTTACCTCTAGGCTACATCTACACTGCAGGCTTCTTGTGCAAGAACTGTTTTACGTAAGAGTTCTTGAGCAAAAGGTCTTGCACAAGAGTGCATCTACACTGCCATGTGCTTTTGCTAAAGAGATGTGCTTTTGCGCAAGAGCGTCCATGGCAGTGTTGACGCTTTCTTGCGCAAGAAATCTCTGATGGCCATTTTAGCCATAGGGGTTTCTTGCGCAAGAACCCCCTGTTGCCCGTCCACACTGCCTTCTTGTGCAAGAGTTCTTGCGCAAGAGGCTTATTCCTCGTGGGGGGAGGAATAACTCTTGCACAAGAAGCCCTCTCTTCTGACACTTTGCTGTAAATTTACTTGCACAAGAACATGTGTGCAGAGTAGATGTATCCTTAGTGTGTTAGTGTACCTAGTCCAAATATGTATTTCTCCAGAATAGTTTGCAATTGAATTGATTTAACAAGCTCAGCCTCCATTAGTGTGTAATCATGTTGTGCATGAGAAGATGGAAATAAACTTTCTTTAAAAATAAGCCTCCAAAACAAACTATTGTGTTGTAATGCTGCACCTCTGTCACTGTTACTATAGGCCTGGGGCTCTTCAAGAGCACAAGTGTGCACCTGTGTGGCTCAAATTGTAGAAGCCAGGTCCTAAAACAGTCAGGGTTCATCTTCACAACACCCTTACCTTGAAATAAGCTGGACAATTTACACTAGGCAAATTGAATAGCTTATTCTGAAGTTATTTTGAAATAAGGAGCTATTCCGAAATGTCGTTTATCCCTCATGCAATGAGGTTTACAGGGACATTGGAATAGAGAGCCTGTTATATTTTGATGTAACAGGCTTGCTCTTAAGATGCAGAATAGCTATTTGGGGATACCAGAGGTATCCTGAAATCGCTCCGCTGTGGAGACGAAGGCTCATATTGCATAGTGTGTCCTCATTAAAAAATCCAAAACACAACAGTGAATTTCAATTATTTGGGTAGGGGGAAAGAATGAGTTTTCATGTTTAGAGCTATGGACAATTAGTGGGGTTTATGTAATCTGTACATTGAGTAAAAAATGAATTATCTTTTAGCGTAAGTTTACACATTAGATATTATTCTGAAAAACATAGTGCGTGTCTACACTTCAAGCCTTTTTCTAAATAATGTTGAGCTGTAAGACTTTTTACTCAGATCCATGGTAACTCTCATTTCATGAGGAGTAAGAGAAGTCAGAGGAAGAGTGTTCTTCCTTCAACTTTCTGCTGTATAGACAGCGCCAAAAACCAAGTTAAGCAATTGATGTAGCCAAAATTATGAAGCTTAATTCAACTTGAGCTCTGCTGTGTAGATGTGCCCAGAGGAGGGAATCTGTTCCCAGTATAGGCAGCTGCCTGGAAGGTATGAAGATAGTTAAGAGGGTGAAATGGTGGCAGAAATCAGATGGGAAACTTGGATGCATCAAAATATTCAGGTACTTATCTGCCCTTTGCAATCAGCATGGGTTAGCATTTTGAGCAGGAAATCTCATAAGAGCTAACTCTTGAGGCTCCTGGTGCATCCAGTGAAGGGGACTTTCTTATGCAAATACTATATAGAGGGTTTGGTCTAAGTCTAGATCTAAAATTTGGCATCTGATTTAGATATTTCTCATTTTACCTGACCTTGTTCAAGCATGCCTAGCCAGTGTCTATAGACTGTAAGAATCCCACACTGAGCCTCTGCAGTATGTTCATCTACATTTGGATGCACACACTGGATATGCAGCTAGTAGTGTATGGGTGCAGGGGAAGGAGACCGTCTGATTATGTAAGTCCTCTTTAATGTCAGGCCACGATACCAACAACCAAGGAAAATTGCATTTTGCGGAGACCATTTTTCATAGGTAGTATGTCTGACACCAATATAATTCTTTCATTTTCTGCAAATCTCACGAGGCTTCCCTTGAAATACTGGTAACGTGTAATGAATCTTTCAGACCCTTTTCTGATGTGGTTTTATTGATTTCATTTCTCTCATGGGATTGAGTTTGTCACTTTTTAAAATGTTGCATTCTGTGATATACACACTACCTTCTGTTATCCATAGCTTATGCTAACCTTAAGGGTGGGTCTCAATCTGGGGTTTGCATTAGATCCTATGAAAATCTTTCTAAAACATTACTATGCTAGTTATATCTTTCCTCATTTACCAAGTCAGCCCTTCACTATATGATAACATCAATATATTAATTTTTTCCCTGATTGAAAGCTTTCCCATTGCCTTTCAGTTGGGTCCTCTATGACTCATAGGTTCTTAGAGCCACTTTTCCTAAACTGATGATTAAAAGCTCTTGCTGCTCCCTGCAGGACTTGTGGCACAAGGAGGGTAATTTCAAGCTCTTCCGACTCCTATAAGATCTATTATCATTAGCTCCTTTTTCATCAACTGTGTTTCCAGTGTTCATTGTGTCCTTACTCGAAAGCCAACCTTATCTAGCCCCATAATTTTTTCTGTTTGGTAGAAACTTATAAAGTGACTGCTCCTGCCTTTCATCAGAGCTGAGGGGTGTTATGCAGGTGCACTAGTGGGAGAATGAAAGGCACAGATAATTTCCTCCTCAAATAGCATGATTTCAAACTTAGCAGTCCTCTGCTTTGGGGTACTAGGCAGACAGACAAACTCTTATACCAACTAGAATGTGCAGTTCCAAGAGAGATTGTCTACTGGCCTGCCCCATTGTTGCCGCCTAATAGCATATGCCAGCCAAGAGAGCATACTGCTCTTTCTCAAAAGAGAGACAGTGTGAAGCTTGCCGTGCCTTGCTTTTCCCATGGCATTCATCCCTGGCAGGTTTGGGACTCAAAAAATAATCTGCCAGTTTTTGCTCCTCATCTGGGTAAGGCAGGATTTGGTCCATATAAATTGGATATGACTAAAAAAAGGCAACAAATGTATTATATTGTAATTTAAGCCATATAATATTAAGACAATATTAAATCTTTAAAATGTAAAAGCATAAAAGCTGAAGCTAAATCTTTGTGGTGCTCTAGGCTATTCTTCTAAAGGTAGTATCAATTTTTATTTTCTAATTTATTACGGGAGCCCTATGAGAGTGCTTACCTCCCCACAACTGTAATCTGCTGTAGTTTAAAGCTATTGGAGAAATGTCTCAGTATTATAAAGGGTGATGTTCCTCCAAGTGCAGATGACCAGTGCAAAGCCCTGTGCATCTCTTCAGTGCTTTGGTTTATCTGTGCAGTAGAAGAAGTGGACAGTGTAGGTGGAGCAGCGGCACCGGGTGAGATGATGTGGCTATGATGTGGCTACAAAGGCAAAATAAGGTTTATTGGCCCCAGATAAGCTGGTTTGAAGGATGACATCGGAAGGAGTCTTGAGGGAGTCAGGTAGATGGACCACATGAGATATGCTTATTTGAATCCAGTAACCCAAAACCCTGGTCTAAAGATCGGAGAGCGGCAGTGTCCACAATTGTTACCTTTGGTTTGGTTGAAGAATTTGGTTTACCCCAAGCACTTGTGGAAATCCCCACAATGAGCCTAATTAGAACATTGTGTAAAGGGAAATATTTTTACCCAAAGAGAATAAATAACTGCATTCTAAAGCAACATACCTAAACCACACTGGCTGGCTGATATCTTCTCTTTCACTGTGGTAGAATCCAGCCTCACTCCCAAGTTTTAAAATAATTTGAACAAAAAGTGTGACCTTCTAATGTTACTATAACTTCATCTATCTTTTCTGCTTGCTTAAGATGTGTGTTTTACTGCATTTGTGACAATGGTTATTTTTATTCTGCTGTGTTGCCAGTGAGAAGTCTCTTAGGGTGCATCTACACAGCAGGGCCTACCTCAAAATAAGCTACACAAATTGAGCTATGTCAATTGTATAGCTTATTTTGAAATAGCTTATTTCAAAATTGGGAGAGTCTACAGCACTTATTTTGAAATGGAGCACTCTTCCTCCAACTTTCCTTGCTCCTTGTACAATGAGGCTGTGTCTAGACTGCACCCCTTTTGCGGAAAAGGGATCTTTTGGAAAAGGCTTTATTTTCCGAAAGATCGCCGTCTAGACTGGTGCTTTTCTCCGGCAAAGCCCCGAGCCAGAAAAAAGCAGCAGCCATGTTTATGCAAATGAAGTTTTAAATCCCCGCTTCATTTGCAATTGAACTGTGGCTAATCTGCATCCCTTTTCCACAAAAGGGGTGCAAGTCTAGACACAGCCTGAGGGTTACAGGAGCCAGAGTAAGAAGTCCTCCAGCTTGCCAGTATTTTGACATTATTTTGAAATAACTGCCTGCTGTGTAGATGTGTATTAAATTATTTCAAAATAATGCTAGTTATTTCAAAATAATGTTGCTGTGTAGATGTACCCTTACACAGAAATAAGGGAGAGATTTTTTAAAAAATAAAGAAATGATAATATTTCCATTGTAACATTGATGGGATTATGACATAGCTGTAGTAATTGAAAATGCATTAATCTGATGTTTTAATTGACTAGATTTCAAGTTAACAGTGTTTTTTAAAGTTAGAAATGCCTGTTTTATCTTTCCCCTCACATATACAATTATGGTAGAGAAATTGCTATCTAAATGTACAGTCAGAAGCAAAATAATAATGTAATTACATTTTGTATCTGTTCATATCTCCAGTACAGGCAGTCCCCGACTTACGCGGATCCGACTTATGTCGGATCCGCAGTTACGAACGGGGCTGCCCCAGAGTACACGGACTGCGGGACCTCGTGGTCCCGCCGCCCGTGTACTCTGGGGCTTTGCTCTGCATCTCCCTGGTCTGCAGACCAGGAAGACGCAGAGCAAAGCCGCGGGGGGGCTTGGGCAGCGAGGCACCCCAGGTGCGCCTGGACTGCCCCACCGCCGGCTTCCCCGCGCTTTGCAAAGCCGCGGGGGGGGGGGGGCCTCGGGCAGCAAGTCACCCCAGGCGCGCCTGGACTGCTCCGCCAGCTTTCCCATGCTTTGCAAAGCCGCGGGGGGGGGGGGGGGCTCGGGCAGCGGGGCACCCCAGGCGCGCCTGGGCTGCTCCGCTGCCGGCGTCCTCAGAGGCGCTCCCCGTCTCCCTGGTCTGCTGGTCTCCAGCAGATCAGGGAGACGGGGAGCAAAGCCGTGGAGGACCCAGGCGGCGGGACCGCGGTGCATCTCGGTCCGCCGCCCGAGTCTTCCTGGTCTGCTGGGGTGGGGGGGGGGTGAAGCTAGTACGCCCCCCCCCCCCAGCAGACTAGGCTTTTCTCCGGACGCCTGTGGCAGAGCAGCTGGGGTGATGCCGGTTGGTCCCGCAGCGCCGGTCTGGGCGCTACTGGTGCAACCCAGCAGCACCCCAGCTGCTCTGGTCCTGATTCAGCCGCTGCTGGTCAGTTTCAGCAGCGGCTGAATCTGGACACCTGGGGCAGAGCAGATGGGGTGCTGCTGGGTTGCTCCAGTAGTGCCGAGGAGCGGTGCTACTGGAGCAACCCAGCAGCACCCCAGCTGCTCTGCCCCAGGCGTCCCCAAGTCAGCTGCTGCTGAAACTGACCAGCGCTGACTACAGGAAGCCTGAGGCAGAGTTGCTCTGCCCCAGGCTTCCTGGAATCAGCTGCTGATCAGTTTCAGCAGCAGCTGACTTGGGGACGCTTGGGGTTCTTAAGTTGATTCTGTATGTAAGTCAGAACTGGCGGTCAGTTTCAGCAGCGGCTGAATCTGGACGCCAGTTCCGACTTACATACAGATTCAACTTAAGAACAAACCTACAGTCCCTATCTTGTACGTAACCCGGGGACTGCCTGTATATCATTTGTGCATGACTGAGCTGTAACACTGAGTCATTTATTTTAATACACTGAGGTTTCATTTTTGTTTTATCAGATAAAACCACTGGTTTTTGTCAGAAAATCACTGGATAAAGTATTTAATCTGCAGGCACATTGAGGATCAGGTATTTTGGGACATCCCCAGGCAAGTTTCATTGAGTCCTATTCCTTGACTGGAAGATACAGAACCTATAAGGTTTGTGGGTTTTTTCTTTGTTAATTTTCAACAGCAACAAATGCTTAGCAATGGGTACCATAGCCAATCATGTAATAACACAAGTCAAAATGTAACTAGAAATTGACCAGCAACTTTTATCATTTACAGCAATTTTTGTTAGTTAAGAAAAAAGACCCTGCCTTCCCCAAACATTGCCTTTTAAGTACCAATCCCTCCCCAATGGTCGCATGAAAAGATGGGCTTTGAAGTGTATCATGAGCATCAACAAACTACTGCATTGCCCATTGATGTCAGTCCTTAATATATCATAATCTCTCTGTCACTGGAGAAAGAATTCCCATTTCAGTGAACCTTCTAGGCCACAGTTGCAGATTAAATTTGCAGTTCTTTGGGGAGCAGGTTGTGTCTGCTGGACAGAGCTTAGAAGGGTATCCTTCAGCTCCTCCTTGCGGAAGACTGCTTGTGGGCTTATCATTATTCCATCAAGTCTCTGAGGAAGCTTCTCCATGGGTATGTCTAGATTACATTCCTCTTTTGACAGAGGGATGTAAATTAGGCATTTTGAAATTGCAAATGAAGCCGGGATTTGAATTTCCCTCACTTCATTTGCATAATCACGTAATGGCACTCTTTCGAAAACATGCTATTTCGAAAGTAAAACCGCAGTCTAGATGTGATTCTTTCAAAAAAGGAAGGCTTTTTCGAAAGATCCTGTAAACATCAAATCCCGGCTTCATTTGCAATTTCAAAGTGCCTAATTTACATCCCTCCGTCAAAAGAGGAATGTAATCTAGACACAGTGTATGAGTTTTGTCCTCCACATAGGAAGCAAGAGAAAATAAGAGGCAGGGGAAAAGGAGTAATTGGGCAAAGGCCATATTTATCTTCATTGTACTAGTCTCAAGGCATTTCCAGGTTATACAAATGGATAACTCTGGTCTCCTGCACATTCTGGGGGAATGCCTCATGCAGTTTTACACCAGGGTAATGGAGTACAATTTGGCCTTTTAAATCAGTCCAAAGGGAAAATTATTTACAAGGTCTTTTTTTTCCCCCAGTCTTGACTTTTATTCTCCTGTAGGGCATATGAAGGCTGCAGTTGAGAGGAAATAGAATCAAATCTGTATTGGAAGGTTCCTCAGGGGTTTATTTGCTTTCATTTTGGGATTTGTGGAAACCTATTACTGTAGTATGTCATCTTTTAATATGGTTGGCTTTACTCATCTTAAATTGATGATTCAATGTTGATTGGACTCTGAAGTGGTAAAAGATCAATACATGTGAGTCTTTTTCAGTGTCAGACTCTGCCCTCCATCATTTCTTGTGATTTATTTCTCTCATAGCTATTACTGCTCTACACATTTTGCACAATGGTGGTGTTTTTTATTACATGTCTGCTTGGGCAGCTGAGAACTTTGCTCAAGGAAGAGAAATAAAACAAAAGAATATGTTTTGAACAAGGATTCAGTTGGTATGCAACTCTTCTGAGCTGTGTCTTAGCGCTTGACAACAACTCATTTAAACAAGGGTAAAAATATCCCAGAAGTTGAAATTTCAGTTGGCATGAATAGAATTTTGTACAGGAGCCTTTGTGCATCCTCTCTATGGCATACTGGCAAAAATGTCATGCTGGAAGCTGATAGTTGCTTGCTTAAACCTGATGGATGGACCTTTGGCCAAGAAGATTAAACATTTCATCCTTCAATATGATGCCTCTTGGCTCTCAGTATGTAAAGCACCTGTGTATGTTTTAGGACTGGGACATTAGCACTGGTGTGCCCTGGAAAAGTTCCATGCTAAAGTATGTGGGTTTTTTTGTCTTTTTGCCACTCGGGGTACGTCTACACTACAAAACTATTTCAAAATAACTAGCGCTATTCTGAAATAACTTAGTCCACGTATACACAGCAGGCAGTTATTTTGAAATAGAGGCAATATACTGTCAAGCTGAAAGACTTCTTACTCCAACTCCTGTAACCCTCATTGTATGAAGAGTAAGGGAAGTTGCAGGAAGAGTGCTCTATTTCAAAATAAGTGCCGTGTAGATGTTCCCTATTTTTAAATAAGCTATTTCAAAATAAGATGCACAATTGACGTAACTCAATTTGCATAGCTTATTTTGAGTTAAGCCCTGCAGTCTAGATGCATCCTCAGTCTATACCAGTATGGTGAAAGCACCAAAACTTTTTATTGTAGGCAAGCTCTTACACCAGTGATAGGCAACTGGTGGCCTGGGACCGACATGTGGCCCATTGGCATTCTATGTGTGACCCACAAAACATTCTGTTTACCATTACCATGCACAGGGTTTCCATATTCCTTGGGTTTCCATCCATATAGTGTTTTTCCTACTGGTTTACTGAAGTGACATGCACATAAAGTAAGTGTACATGAAGTGAGCGGAGTGCTGATTGCACACAACATTGACGGTCAAGTATCACGGGGTAGCCGTGTTAGTCTGGATCTGCAAAAGCGACAAGGAGTCCTGTAGCACCTTATAGACTAACAGATGTATTGGAACATAAGCTTTCATGGGCAAAGACCCACTTTGTCAGTCCACTTAGTCTATGAGGTGCTACAGGACTCCTTGTCAACATTGACTGTGAGAGCCGTGCGCTCCCTCTGCAGCCAGTCAAAATGCTACTACAGTTCAGGTGGCTGTGACGGAGCGGCAGTGACTGTGGATGCCAGCCCCGCACTCCACACTCGAGCACCAGACGGCGTAGCCGCTGGGAAGTCTGGGTGGCTCTGCCAAGCCTGTTAGGCGGCTGCCTGTGCAGGCGCTGTCGTTTTCCTGGCGGGCCACCTGGGGGAAGGGGGGCCGATGGCCCAGCGCACAGGCGCTGGCATCCCCGGCAAGGGGCACTGGCTTCAAAAGATGACTCCCAGTCAGGAGTGAGGGGAAGGAGGAGGAGGATGCTGGAGAGCTGGACCGAGCCAGCGGAGACCCGTGCCAGACCCGACGGGGTACCGGAGGCACCAACGGAGGACCGGCACAGCTGGAAGAGGTGAGCCCCTCCCACCACCGGACGGTGTGGGATAGACAAGGACCAGCCGAGATGGAGGAAGCAGCCCAGGACGGGGTCAGGGCAACCCCAGGGACTGGTGAGTTGCGGCCGGAGCCCCTCCCCCCCACCCCCGGTCGGGCAGCACATCTACGATGCCTACCCTTAGGGTCCTGGGCTGGGACCTGGAGAGGGGGAGGGCCCAGGTCCCCCTCAGCCTTGGAAGGCCCCCATAAGGGCCGGTTGGGCTATTGCGACAGAAGGCTAAGGGTCCCTCCACCCCACTTGGGGAGCCCCTGCACGTGACTTGATGGGTCGGTGCATGACAGTGGCACATCCCACAAATTCTTTATATGCAAGCATAGTTAGGAAAACTAACCTATACCAGGGGACTGTTTTGTCATGTGGCCAAGTCTCTAGCTTAGGTTGCCCATTGCTTTCTTAGATTGAAATCCCTTTGGGATAGGGACTCTCATTTGCTATATATTTATACAGTATCCAGCAGAATGGAGTCCTGGCTTGGCTGTGGCCTCCAGGTGCTGCTGTACTGTAAATGTGAAATTATAATTTTAAATTGTCCAAATTAAAGGACAAATAAAAGAACTACTTTTGTCCCACACACAAAAACAACAACGCTACCACAAACAAATAACAAAAATAAAAAACCCCACACACTTCAAGAATAGTTACCAGGTTAAAACATACTTTTTTACGGATGTATGGAAAAACCAACTACCTAGCATACTGCTGCAATTTAAGGGACAGGAGTCTTATATTGGACTCAGTCAGAGCAGAATTTGATCCAATGGAGAATAATCTGGTAAGCATTAACATACTGTAGCATTGTCGGCATCCCAAGATTAAAATCAGAGATGATCCAGACTGGTTTAGAAATGTTTGAATAGCTTGAAACTTTGATGGAGGAAAAGAATTACAAGCATAAGATATTGCTTGGAAGACATTGTAATGGCTTGTGCCAGTCGTCCTCAGATTAAATGGATAAGGCTACCTTTTTGAATTGGCTTCAGATGAGTTTCTGTTCCCTTGCCCCAGTAACTACTCTCTTTATGATACAGGTTACTCTACTCTCCAGCTTTAACAATGTGCTAGGGAAAGCTCTAAAGAGCTGTTGACATGACGGGGAAAACTCTCAAAAGCATTGTATTTAGAGCAATGTTTCAGATATGGTATTATACAGTTTCTGCCTCCTCCCGCTTCCCTCCCCTTCTTCCCTCCACTCTTTTTCCTTTACTTTATTTACAAGAGATGTTTCCATGAAAACATGACTGTTTCTGTTTATGTGGTCATCTTTTCCTTCTCTTATCCCTCATTTAATGTAATATTTGTCACCTATGACATCAGAATCATTTCTGTAGCAACTCTTTGTGATGTCATCAGGCCTGGTCAGCACATGATTTTTGTATAGGAATAACAGTTTCAGTTAGGAGTGTGAATTTTTACCAGAATAGTTATACTGGCCCAATCCCTAAAGTGGTGTTCACCATATCAGTATAATTTTTCCGTCTACCAGTATATTTTATAGTCCCTTTCCTGAACAGGCATAAACTACATTTGCTAAGCACATGTATACCACCAGTAGTTTTAACTGTACCAAACAATTAGAAGTACCACATTTATGTGTAGACAAGCGTTTAGAGGCTTTACAGGTGCTTCAGTTAATTTTTCTGATTCCACCTTAGTTTGCAACAGAAACTTGCTCAGAAAGCTTTGTTGTGTCTTCCCCATGCCCCCTCACTCCTTATCCCCCTCCTTAGAAGATAGCTTTTTGGTGAATGAAAATATTCCTACTTGGAAGAAAGACTACAAAAAGAGGGTTTAAGAGATTGACAGTATGATTCTGTGCCTTTATTTGAATCCAGCTCAGTTCTTTAGTGTCCCAGGGAGAGAGAAAATTCTCTGAATCTGTCTCTACTTTACTCTTTCTTTAGAGAGGTGTTATAAGTCTCCAGGTCTGTTGCCCTTACATTGGTTGCAATCACCTAACAAAACTCTGAATGTCTGCATCAGAAGACAGCATCAAAACCCTTTTCTCTTTGTTCTCATTTGTGAC
The DNA here is from genome assembly GCF_052426305.1 of Pelodiscus sinensis. NCBI lineage: Eukaryota > Metazoa > Chordata > Testudines > Trionychidae > Pelodiscus > Pelodiscus sinensis. The sequence continues at coordinate 60,964,207 of NC_143054.1, read as the reverse complement.
ATCCCCCGTTCCTGTTTTCTTTCTTTGGGCCTCATTTAGCATTTACAATAGGCTTCTGGAGTGATTCATTTCTTAATATGCTTCCAGCATATTGTCTGGGACAGAATTTTTAGTATAATTTTGAGTGCCTGCCTTCACTGCCTTGGGATTGAATATTTCGAACTACCTTTTCTCCTATGATGCTTGCATTGGCTGATAGGAAGGGAAAGAATTGTTTGAGGGAACATTGTGATCTCGTTTTCAGTAGAGAAATTTCACAAAATATAGAAGATTTACCCAGGTTGGGTCCTTAACTCAAATATGCTTTGTTTTTCTTCACTTAATTCATGGTTCTTGGGTGGGGCTGGGGATGAAGGGTTCAGTATGCAGGTTGCCCCAGGGAGAGGGGACACAGTAGTGACAGATGGTAGAACAAGGAGCAATGGTCTCAAGTTACAGTGGAAGAGGTCTAGGTTGGATATTAGGAAAAACTATTTCACTAGGAGGGTGATGAAGCACTGGAATGGGTTACCTAGGGAGGTGGTGGAATCTTTATCCTTAGAGATTTTTAAATCTTGGCTTGACAAAGCCCTGGCTGGGTTGATTTAGTTGGGATTGGTTCTGCCTTGGACAGGGGGCTGGACTTGATGACCTCTTGAGTCATTCTATGACTCAAGATCATCATTGCTGCTTGTCCTTCCATTTATGTAAAAGTGTTATCCAGCAATGCATCTCGGACTACTCCACTTGTTAAATTCACAGCAAGTTAGAGCTGTACATTAGAATGATCTGGAGATGGAAGAAATGCAAAGTGCTCCACTTAGGAAGGAACAATCAGTTCCATACATACAAGATGGGAATTGACTGTCTAGGAAGGAGCATGGCGGAAAGGGATCTAGGGGTCATAGTGGACCACAAGTTGAATATGAGTCAACAGTGTGATGCTGTTGCAAAAAAAGCAAATATGATTTTAGGTTGTATTAACAGGTGTGTTGTAAGCAAAACTCGTGAAGTCATTCTGCCGCTCTACTCTGCACTAGTTAGGCCTCAGCTGGAGTACTGTGTCCAGTTCTGGGCTCCACATTTCAAGAAAGATGTGGAGAAATTGGAAAGGGTACAGAGAAGAGCGACAAGAATGATTAAAGGTTTAGAGAACATGACCTATGAAGCCAGGCTTCATGAACTGGGCTTGTTTAGTTTGGAAAAAAGAAGATTAAGGGGGGACATGATAGCGGTTTTCAAATATCTAAAAGGGTGTCACAAGGAGGAAGGAGAAAATTTGTTCCTCTTGGTTTCTGAGGACAGGACAAGGAGTAATGGGCTTAAAGTGCAGCAGGGGAGGTTTAGATTGGACATTAGGAAAAAATTCCTAACTGTCAGGGTGGTCAAATATTGGAATAAATTGCCAAGGGAGGTGGTGGAATCTCCCTCTCTGGAGATATTTAAGAACAGGTTAGATAGACATCTGTCAGGGATGGTGTAGACGGAGCGTGGTCCTGCCTTGAGGGCGGGGGGCTGGACTTGATGACCTCTTGAGGTCCCTTCCAGTCCTATTATTCTATGATTCTATGATTCTATGATACAGGCAACTAAGTTCTTGCTCTTCTGAAAGGTATGGCTGCCTGAAATAATTAAAAATCATGGATTACTTTAAAACCTTTGGGATTCTCAGAGATTATAAAATTTCCCCAGTGCCCATGTTTTATTCAGTCAGTTTTAAATGGAGAGGCCTTTAAGCTTCAAAGTTCCAAGTTAGATCCACATTTTCTCAATGTTGGTTGAGGAAGAGCTCGGTGGTTTGATTTAATTCGTTATCATCTTGCTGCAGAATTTGGAGCTGGATCTGTACGTACACAAAGTTTGGGGGATTTGGTGTAACCTCTTCTCTGGTTCTAAAAAAAAAATTGCTAACAAAATTTTCTCCCACAACTAAGGCACTCCATATAAATGCTTGGCCATTTATCAGGTTTTGAATAACAACTTCACTGTAGATTGCTGTAAAATTTTGAAGCCTTTGGGAATGTACCCAAATACAAATATGAAAAAAGCAGGTAGTATGTATTTTCCCACAAATAAAAAATATCAATTTACAAAGCTCATCTAGAATGTTGCTTATCATCACTGATGAGTCACTTTCCATAATAAATACTTTGCAAATACTAGACTCATGTATTGCTTATTAGTGCCAGGGGAAATATTATGCTAATTTTTCACTGGTCTTCCATTTCTCTTTCATTTGCTTTATGCAGAAGACCCGTTTTACTAATTTAAATAAATAGCAGCTTGTAGTCTGTAAAATCCTTAATTAAAAATATATATACTAAAGTACTGGGATTGCAATTAGTGTTGAATATTTGTCTTGTGGTTTCATGGAATAATCTCACAATAACTGCTATTTGTACTTTGCATATTTTAATTAAAATCAGTCATACTATTGCATTTATATTGTTGAATTCAGCAAAGACTTACTGTCATGGGTTATACTATAGTTATACATGCAGAAGAATTAATTCTGTTAAAACTTCCAACACTGGCACCAAAGCAAGAGAGGATACTGAAGTTTGGCTTAAAAATCATAAAATGTATCTAGAATAAACACATTATACTATTGTCAACAATAAAGTAGTTTTATATTTAATACCATAAAACGATATTTAACATATCTTAAAACAGAAAATAAAGGTAATTCTTGTGTTAGGTGATCAAAACAATTTGAAATATTTCATCTGCTCATTATAAACTAGTTATGTGTTATATATAGAATGATATTCACAAAAACTATAAGAATGTTACTGTTTCAAGGTCAAGCATTCAAAAGTTAGAAAATTCCAGAATCAAGGTTGCCTGTGCAACCTAAGTTCAGCCCCCTTGTGACTATGCATTGTGGTAAACCTTTGAACATTTTTTTTTCTCCTCAAGACCCATGCCTCATTGAGTGCACAGGATTCATGTTGCTCACTGAATAGGTAGCTCTCCAAAATTTCTTTTTATCTTCATCTTTTATTGCAAGGCTTCGGGCCTTATTTTACTGCACAACATACAAACCTTACCCTGGATACAGTATGTATTTAAGATTACAGGGGAACCAGGGATTTGATTTAAATGCCTAGCCCAGCAGTATATAGGAATTCTCTTTAGAGGGCGAAAATACAGTTCTTTAGGGCACCATTCAACTGTGTTAACCACAAGACTGTTCTTTCTCCTCCTGCAATTCCCTGCCACAATGATTGCACACTTCACAGTATTGCAGCAAATGAGATAGGGATCCTGTAGACCACAGCCTTATTCACTATGAAACCCTGATTCAGTCTCTGTCTTCCATCCATCCTGTGCTCTGGAAAAAGCGAGAGTTCAGTGGAGAAAAATAGTATGTAATCATGTAAGTAAAACTGTATTGATGCTTCATTTTTATCCCCAATTGCTGGCAGCTAGACAATAATCCACCACTTCTGCTTGCAAAAATATGACAATTTCGTGTAGTGCTGCTTCTACTTTTGTTAATTCAGCGGGGCCCCTTAGACTTCCAACCATTTCCCTTCAATAAGATCAAACATAGAGACATGAGAATGCCCTTGGCACAACTCTCTTTGAGGGGCTGGTGAGACATGACACACTTCCTTCCATCCCACCCCATTTCTAAGCCCAGGTAGGGAGAAACAAGAAGAGAAAGTTCAGTCAGCACCCTTCTATTTTCTTTCCAAACGACAGTAGCTAATAGTTGTTGAAAACAGTATAAACTGGGACTTTTGTTCCTGATCATGGAAATTTTAGCCACAGACATAGTGAAAAAAAGACACAAGGTTACAGAAATAATGTAAAGTAAAAATGTGGGGTCAAATGTTCAATGTGCCTCCAAACCTCACATATGTAACAGCAAGTTGTAGTCATCCGCACAATGTATCAGATTAAGCCCCTTAACAAGGGAGGGAAAAAGAAAAAAAGAAATGGACAAGAATTATTACTGAAAACTTAAGAATGTAAGTCTTCTCTTTCCCACTCTGTAATGATTATAGAAACCCAGGTCTCCTTAGTTGGGGTGAACTGGAGATTATTTTTTTATTTCCTGTTTACGAAGACTCAATGTCTTTACTGAGTGACATCATGAATAGTGTCTCTAAATATTCACATCTAACAGCATACCTCAATCAATGTAGTAAACAATCTTCAAAACATTTACATTTTATTTACTAAACTTAATTGATCTTCATTAGTTCTTACTAACTTAAAACAATAAATTAAAAAGCAGCCACATTTGGTATAACTAAAATACATAGCTAGTCACCAATCTAAAGTCTCCTATTCTCCGCCTTTAGTATGATAATCTGAAATAGACTATACACATTCTCTCTTCACTCCAGTGTATTATGACTCCTTCCTCCTCAACTCCTCCACACTTTGGGTATGTCTACACAGCAGGGCTAAAGTTGAATTAAGCAATGCAAATTCAGCTATGTCAATTGCGTAGCTTAAGTTGAAATGGCTTAATTCAGCTTTTGGTGAATTGAGTGTAAGAAGTCCTCCAGCTCAACATGATTTAGAAATAAAGGCTTGGAGAGTAGATGTACACTATGTTATTTTGGAATAGAGTCAGTTATTCCAAAATAACGCCGTGTATAGAGTAACCTATGACTGTCAATTTGAGATGCCACAAGTATTAGATTTCATAAAAAGTTTGAAAAATCCACTCCAAAACCTCTTGTACTCCATCCCGCTCTATGCACACTTAGGTTGACTTCACATGGGCAGACTGCTTAATTGACTTAAATGTGAATGTGCCTGCATAGGATCATGTGCAGGATTGCGGTCTTTTGCAGGAAGTGGCAATAAAATGTCCATTTTCAGTAACTGAGCATTTTCTTCAGAATGCTCATTATGATGGAGCAGCAAGTAGCATTGGAAATCAATGCTGTGTTATTTTATAACATCTGCAGTAAATGCATTTCATTAATCAGTATTACACAGACACATATATAGGTATATTAGTCACTGGTGATGTAAAAACAGAGTGTAACCAACTCTTTGATCCTACCTTACTGAGGAAGTAGGGTTAGATTCTCATCTGGCGCAAATTGTCATAACTGCAGTGATTCCAGTGGAGCAACACCAGTTTATGCCAGTTGAAAATCTGGGCCACATTGCTTTCATAGATAAGGGGATACGTATGACAGTCTCAGTAGGAAAATGAAAGGCAGCAAAAACTTTGAGGTAGGGTGGCAATTGAATCTTGCACCAGGAACACTTCAAAAGTCAGGACAGATTCTGAGGAAGCATTGCGTAAGAGTATTCTAACTTCTGAAGTACAATCCAAACAAACTGTAAATGGGTGATAAATGTTAGCCACCAGATTTGAAAAAAAAAGGAAGTTTCACACTAATGTTTACATAAGCACAGATCATAATTGCCTCTGCTGTCAGCTATATTTTTGCAAAGAATATGGGCATTTGTTTTAATGCCCTTAACTGTATTTGATGTGGATGTCAAATGATACATACAAAAGATTAATGTGCTTGTAAAAGCAAGTAACATTAGGTTTAAATTAAAAATCCTGGATTCACATGTGTAGATGGGGGAATGCCTTTCTGCTACTTTTTCAGCTTCCACCTTACTCCTGATGCACTTGCTACCATTTTCCTTTGTGTCAGCATACACTCCATTCATTCCCATGGCACTCTCAGAAAACATTTACCATCTTTTTTCATAATTAAGTTTTCTCACTGGATTATGGGAAAAGGATCATGATTTCATTCTTTCTACACAAGACCCCCAGAGACTGTCCCAAAGTAACCCCAAATGTAGGGCAAAATTATGAGCTGTTTTATATACCTGAACAAAGGAGTAAAGCGGCATTGAGGAGCTAACTTTGAACAGACCATTTGCATCACAGTGGAGAGAACAGCCTTGTGGCTCCTTCTCCTGAGCAGATAGGTCTTTGAAGGTAATGGGTAGAGGAACAAATCTGCCCTTTACTTCTTTCTTGCACATCAGCCAGTGCAATGTATCTGATGTCAGGGAAATGAGGGAGGAATGTGGAACAAGAATTGTGACTGAGAATCACAGTCTGGCTCCTGAAACAACACAACTTGTTGATCCTTGCTCAGGGCTTGAGGCAAAGCTATAATTGAACCCATACTGAGCACAGTTCTGCTCCACTTATATTAGACCATTAAAATAAAGCAGTTAATTCCTGTAAGTTTCTTGAGTAGCCACTGAAGGCAGGTTTTACTGAGAGCAAGATGCTCAGAAGGCTTTCTGTGCTGAGAAATTTAGTAATATTACAAAACCTAGCTCCAAATTCGACATACAAGAAAAAAACACTCTTCGTTGTTTACTGCCATACTAACATCTAGCAAAAATAGTTTCCAGGTGGAAGAGTCATAAATTATCTGCATATGACATAGAGGGAGAAATGTTCTGGAGCAATTTGTGTTAGGTGAAGTCAGACACCAAAATGTCACCTTGATCCATGGAAAACCAGAAAATTACTGCAGGAAACTGAGAGTAAATGAAGGCTCTCTTTGAGTAACAGTAACTTGCTGTCAGCAGTTATCCCTATCTTAATAGGACAAAATAGAAAACATTGATCTGTGTGTGTGCACATGTGCATACACATAATCATATTTCCCTCTGGGGCTGACCCAACAGCTGTGTCATCCTCCAACCTACAACTCGAATAGTAAAGGTCCTAGGTACAATACCTGTTGATCAACTTTGTGATTGTGGCTATTGTGTTTTACAAGAGAGCACCAAAAGTGAGACTCGACACTTATCACATGATATTCTTGTGGTAAGCATGTCTAAATATGTAATGCACTGACTTAGTGTGTGATCATGTTTTCCTCTGTTGGCTGTCCCAATTACTACAGAAGAATGCTTTTTGTTGCCAGCAGATGAAGATAGTTCTTTGGCTCAAGTGGTAGACGTCTTGCGGTTTTGGTTCTGGCAGCCCCAGGTTCAATTTCTATTTATGTCCATGGTGCCCATTTATATGTGTACATGATTCATAAGAATATTGGGGGTGGGCGGAGAAAGAAGGTTTTTCAAATGGTGGACTTTATTTTAGATTACAAGAGGCTTGGAGAAGTTTGAGGAATGTTTTGAAATGCCTTACCCTCTGTAACAGATTCTGTCTTATTGATGATAGAGCAGGGCTTTGAATCAGCCACCATACAACATCTCTATTTTAAAACTTCTCATGTTTCCCTTGTTGCAGCCCTAGGTGGAGGAGACATATCAGTTAATAAGAAGGTATGTGCATGCTGCTGTCTGACTATTCCCAGCTGGTTCATGTTTTCTTGGAAATCATAGCAAACTGAAGCAAGGTCGCATAGACCCATATTTTCCCCAATCTAAGTTGAGGAAGTGAATCAGGGAATCAGAATTGATTGATTGTTTTTCTCATGTTCTCTTCTCCTGGGATGCCAAGAGTGGCACTGAGGGGGAAGATAGACAATCCCTGATAGACATTTATCTAATCTACTTTTAAATATCTCCAGAGATGGAGATTCCACAACCTCCCTGGGCAATTTATTCCAGTTTTTTACTATCCTGACAGTTTTTTCCTAATGTCCAACCTAAACCTCCCTTGCTACAGTTTAAGCCCATTGCTTCTTGTTCTATCCTCAGAGGCCAAGATGAACAACTTTTCTCCCTCCTCCTTAAGACACTCTTTTAGATACCTGAAAACTGCTATCATGTCCCCCCTCAGTCTTCTCTTTTCTAAACTAAACAAACCCAATTCTTTCAGCCTTCCTTCATAGGTCATGTTCTCTAGACCTTTAATCGTTCTTGTTGCTCTTCTCTGGACCCTCTCCAATTTCTCCACATCCTTCTTGAAATGCAGTGCCCAGAACTGGACACAATATTCCAACTGAGGCCTAACTAGCGCAGAGTAGAGCAGAAGAATGACTTCTCGTTTCTTGCTCACAACAAACCTGTTAATGCATCCCAGAATCATGTTTCCTTTTTTGGCAACAGCATCACACTGCTGACTCATATTCAGCTTGTGGTCCACTATAACCCCTAGGTTCCTTTCTGCCATACTCCTTCCTAGACAGTCGCTTCCCATTCTGTATGTATGAAACTGATTGTTCCTTCCTAAGTGGAGCACTTTACATTTGTCTTTATTAAACTTCATCCTGTTTACCTCAAACCATTTCTCCAATGGTTTTGATCATTTTGACCCTATCCTCCAGATTAGTCGCAACCCCTCCCAGCTTGATATCATCTGCAAACTTAATAAACATACTTTCTATGCCAATATTTAAATAGTTGATAAGGATATTGAATGGAGCTGGTTCCAAAACAGTCCCCTGCAGAACCCCACTTGTTATACCTCTCCAGCAGGATTGTGAACCATTAATAACTACTCTCTGATTATGATTATCCAGCCAGTTATGCACTCACCATATAGTAGACCCATATAAGTTGTATTTGCCTAGTTTATTTATAAGAATATCATGCCAGACCATATCAAATGCCTTACTAAAGTCTAGGTATACCACATCCACCACTTCTCCTTTATCCACAAGACTCATTATCCTATCACAGAAAGCTATCAGATTGGACTGACATGATTTGTTCTTTACAAATCCATGCTGGCTGTTCCCTATCACCTTGCCACCTTCCAAGTGTTTACAGATGATTTCCTTAATTATTTGCTCCATTAACTTCCCTGGCACAGAAGTTAAACTAGCTGGGCTGTAGTTTCCTGGGTTGTTCTTATTTCCCTTTTTATAAGTGGGCACTATATTTGCCCTTTTCCAGTCTTCTGGAATCTATCCTGTCTCCCATGATTTTCCAAAGATGATAGCTAGAGGCTCAAATACCTCCTCTATCAGCTCCTTGAGTATTTTAGGATGCATTTAGTCAGGCCCTGGTGACTAGCAGGCATCTAACTTTTCTAGGTGATTTTTAACTTATTCTTATTTTATTTTATCTTCTAAACCTACCCCGTTCCCACTAGCATTCACTATGTTAGGCATTCCTTCAGACTTCTCGGTGAAGACCGAAACAAAGAAGTCATTAAGCATCTCTGCCTTTTCCGAGTTTCCTGTTACTGTTTCTCCTTCCTCACTGACCAGTGGGCCTACCCTGTCCTTGGTGTTCCTCTTGCTTCTAATGTATTTATAAAAAGTCTGCTTGTTTCCCTTTATTCCCGTAGCTAGTTTGAGCTCATTTTGTGCCTTTGCCTTTCTAATCTTGCCCCTGCATTCCTGTGTTGTTTGCCTATATTCATCCTTTGTAATTTGTCCTACTTTCCCTTTTTTATATGACTCCTTTTTTATTTTTAGATCATGCAAGATCTTGTGGTGAAGTCAAGGCGGTCTTTTGCCATATTTTCTATCTTTCCGACACAGCGGAATAGCTTGCTTTTGGGCCCTTAATAATGTCCCTTTGAAAAACTGCCAACTCTCCTCAGCTGTTTTTCTCCACAGTCTTGATTCCCATGGGACCATACCTATCAGCTCTCTGAGCTTACCAAAATCCGCCTTCCTGAAATACATTGTCTCTATTTTGCTGTTCTCCCTTTTACCCTTCTTTAGAATTTTGAACTCTATGATTTCATGATCACTTTCACCCAAGCTGCCTTCCACTTTCAAATTCTCAACCAGTTCCTCCCTATTTGTTAAAATCAAATCTAGAACAGCTTCCCCCCGGTAGCTTTTTCAGCCTTCTGAAATAAAAAGTTGTCTCCAATGCAGTCCAGAAACTTATTGGATAGTCTGTGCCCCGCTGTGTTATTTTCCCAACATATATCTGGATAGTTGAAGTCCCCCATCACTACCAAATCTTGGGCTTTGGATGATATTGTTATCTGTTTAAAAAAAGCCTCATCCACTTCTTCCACCTGGGTAGGTGGCCTATACTAGACTCCTAGCATGACATCACCCTTGTTTTTAAACTGTTTTAGCCTAACCCAGAGACGCTCAATACTTCCGTCTCCTATGTTCATCTCCACCTCACTCCAAGTATGTTCATTTTTAATATATAAAGCAACACCTCCTCCCTTTTCTCCCCTGTCTATCCTTCCTGAGCAAGCTATACCCTTCTATGCAAACATTCCAATCATGTGTATTATCCCACCAAGTTTCTGTGATGCCAACAATGTCATAATTGTACTTATTTATTAGCACTTCCAGTTCTTCCTGCTTATTACCCATATTTCTTGCATTTGTATATAGGCATCTAAGATACTGATTTGATCTTGTCTCCCAGTTTTGCCCTGATCCTCCTTTCTCTCTGCCATTATAGCCCATGTTCCCTCCCATTTCTGACTCATCTCCCAGGTCTCCGTGTTCTTCACTTACCTGTGGGCTTTGCTCACCTGTCCCTGTCGAACCTAATTTAAAGCCCTCCTCACTAAGTTAGCCAGTCTGTGTCCAAATAGGGTCTTCCCCGTCCTCAAAAGGTGAATGCCATCTCTGCCTAGGAGTCCTTCCTGGAATAGCATCCCATGGTCGAGGAAGCCAAAGCCATCCTGGCGACACCATCTTCGCAGCCAGGCGTATAATTGTACTTTGCTCCCATAGGCTCAGGTAGAGCTAATCACACTCATGTCCTGCTCTCCCTGTAATGAGGAAATGATTTGGATGCCTCATTTAAAAAATCTCAGCGTCTGGCTCAGGAAGAATATTTTCAGTTCATAACAAAATACATATTTTCTACTTGCTGCAGTCATCTTCCAGGGTGTGTTATAGGCAGCATTGCAGCACGCAGCTCTATGGAGATGCCAGGCAGGGCTGCAGCCCATAGGCCACCCTAAGGAGGCTGCTGCAACTTGAAGTCTCAGGGCTGTGTAATTTATGTCAAGTGACTAGACCCTGGAGCTGCCTAGGGCTGGGATGAAGCAAACATGGCTTGAAGCAACTTAGGCCTCACTCCTCCTTTATCTTTGCTTGCGAGTTTTAAGAGGTACAGCACAGAATCTCACACCTAAGTGTAGATGCCCTGGGCTGAGGTAAAGTGTGACTTTCCCCCTTACGACTGACCTTGATTTCTAAGGGGAACAAGGATACCGTCTTCAAGAATGATGTGGAGAAGGGTGAATTTTGTGATTCACGAACCTCTGATAACAGAAAAATCCCTTTTAGATGACTGCAAGTTGAGTGCATAATTTTAATCAGTGGTTTTATTAAACAAAAGAATGGGACTTTCAGTGCCATGAAAAAGATAAGGCTATGGCACAACTGGACTTTTCTATGTTGGCACATTCTCTCAGGATATGTCTACACTATGGGTTTTTTTTTCCGGGATACCATCTGCTCTTCCACTTTTTTTTTTTTTGCAGAAGAGCAGACACTCTCTTTGGAAGCCCTGTCTTTCTCCTTCCACGAGGAAAAAGGGTTCTTCCAAAAGAGGAGGCTTTTCTGAAATTTGGCCCAATGTAGACAGGCCAAATTTCAGAAAAGCCTCTTCCAAAAAAAAAACTATCAGAAAAAGGTACTCAAATTGTGCTCTGCAATTTGCGTACCTTTTTCCGATAGATCAGTATAGTCTAGACATAGCCTCAGCTATTAGCAGGCAGAGATTGCTAATTTGAAAAAAGAGGGTATTATGATAGCTGCAGAAAGTCCTTGGAGCCTTTTCTCTGGTTTTATAAAGATAGCCAAAGAAGGTTATTATGGGTGGGCAGATGGACATTGTATTGTTTGCCAGTTGATGTTTTTCTATATTAATTCCATATGTTCTTGCATAGTGTCCTACCTCAATGGGGTCCTGACCTTGAAATATTCTTTGGGTGAGACAGCAGTACAAATAATAATACAAAATGTCTTTGAATTAACCTCTCCTTCCAGCAGCCAGGCTGTGGAGGAAAGTACTTGGGAGCAAAGTCCAATCATGTGTTCTGCAGTGTATGTTGTACAGCAAGCTCTAAACCAAAAATAAGGTCTGTTTCAGGTTAATACAGCATGTTTTCACAGCCTTTCTGTATAGCACCCCTTGTCTTTATATACTTGATGTTAATGGTAATTGATACAAAGAGGTATTAGGTCCATATAGTGTGTTAGGCTAACCCTGGTGGCTGCTACCCTGGGATGATGGTGGTCTTGAACATGATATGGATTGAACTGATGGCATAAAAACTGAATTTGTTCCCAACATGGTCTGAAAATAATTGTTTTCCTTCTGTTCTTTATTTGACCATGCAGACATGGCATGCATGGAAAGCCACATAATTACAGTTTGAATAATCACAGATACTTCAGTGATGGGTGTCATAGAAAGGCATGTAACAAAAAATGGCAAGAATGAGTTAAACTGACCACTTTTCTGGTCTTGATCAAGAAGTGGAACATACAACATCAGTTCAAAATTTCTTGCAGTCCTTCCATGATTGACCTAAAGAGAAAACAGGAACTGACAAGTTAGAAACAAAATTAGCTAAAAAGCAAAGGGCCTAACTAATTATGTAGAGTTTTAATACAATTCAACCCACTTACACCAGATCTGGAGTTAGCCTAAAAATGTAGAACATCTGAATCTTGTGCTTTCAATTTTAGGATGACATAACTGGCTGATGTAATTTGTGATTACACTGGGAAAAAAAGTGTGTTCTTATTTAAAATAAAATGTATTGTGACCCTTACTGATGACAAACTCAGCCAGGATGTGTGCAGACCCACTGAAGCAGTGGAGTTGCACCTGTTTATGTTTTGCCTGTATTTTAAATTGCACTAGTTTAACTTTTTTCTGATTTAAAGCCTAATTTAGTTAAATTAGTACAAAACCCTGTGTGAATGTTTTTAATGTAATTGAAGCAAGGTATACAGAGTCATAGAATTATAGGATGCAAAGCTGAAAAGAACCTCATGAGGCCATCAATATCAGCCCCCATCTCTAACGTAGGACAAATTAAACCTAGAACACCCTGACAGATGTTTGTCTAGTGTATTTAAAGCAAAACAAAAACCTTCAGTAATGGGGGTTGCACAACTTCCCCTGAAAGTCTATTCCAGATCTTAATTCCCCTAATGATGATAATTTTTTTTCTAATATCTAGTCTAAATCTCTTTTTTCTGAAGATTAAGACCATTACTTATTCTCCTACCTTTAGTAGACATGGAGAACAATTGATCACCATCCTCTTTGTAGCAGTATTTGAATACTTACCCATTCCCCCTTCAGCCTTCTTTACTCAAGACTAAATATGCTAATTTTTTAAAAACTTTTCCTCACAGGTGAGGTATTCTAAACTCTGATTTTTGTTGCTCTCCTCTGGACTGTGACCAATTTGTCTATATTTTTCCTAATGTTTGGCAACCAGGACTGAACTTGGTAGTTCAGCTGGGCCCTCGCTCACTGCTGACTAGAGCAAGATAATTAACCTCCAGTATATTACATATATTGCTCTCATATTCTGGGGTGAATTAACTAGCTTTTTCACAACTGCATCATGTTGTTGATTGGTATTCAATATGTGATCTACTATTATCACCCAGATCCCTTTTAACAGTGCTAACACCGAGCCAGTTATTCCCAATGTTATAGTTATGTATTTGATTTTTCTCTCAAATTGTACTTTGCACTCCTTTTTATTGAACTTCATATTTTTATCAATTCTCCAATTTATCAAAGATCATTTAGAATGCTATTCCTGTCTTCCACAGCAATTACAACCCCTCCCATCTTGGTGTCACCTGCAAATGTGAGAAGCATATTCTCCATTATCAAAGTTGTTAATGAAAATATTGAAAAGTATCAGACCTACAACTGTAACCTAAGATGTCCTTCAGGTTTGATAATGAAAGTCTTTGAATACAGATTTTCAGTCACTTGGCACTAACCATATAGTAACTTAATTGAAACCACATTTCCTAGTTTCCTTAAAAGAATATCATGTGTGACTGTGGTAAAAGTCTAACTACAATCTAGATATATCATATCAGGCATGTCTACATTGCGGAGTTATTTCAAAATAACAGGTAAGCATCCACACTGACAAGCCCATTATTTTGAAATAATGGTCTTGTTATTTTCAAATAATAACCCCTTCTTGTAAAGAGGAATAAGCTTATTTTGATATAATTATTTCAGGAGTTATTTTATTTTGAAAATACTTATTTCAAAATAATCTGGTAGTGTAGACATAGCCATCTATTGCTATCCCGCTATCCATTAGGACAGTGTGTATTGACTTAGATGAAAATAAAATAAAATAAAATAAAATAAATCAATTTTAGATCAAATTTAGAATGGCCACACAGAGTTTTGCAATGGTCTAATTTCATCAATTTAAAGTAACACAGTAACATTTGGTATTTGAATGTAGACAGGGAGTCATAATTTGTCTGTAAGCATAAACTTGTTTTGGTTTAATGAAGATAAGCCATATATTTTTCAGTGCCTCATCTCTTCCAGTCCCTTGAGTTGTATGGGAATATTTTGGTTTCCACATTTTCAGGCTACTCCCAACACCTCAAATGTCTAAGAATTAATTAGCTTAACTAAAGATACTGTCCCAGGTTTTCCGCTGTAGACAGGTTCCATTAGCTGAAGTTCAGTTATGCCCATGTACCCTAGCTAAATATTTTGCCCATCAGATTTTGTTCTGAAGTTAGGTGCAAATTGTGTACAAACAAAGATTTTCTGGTATACTTTCTATATTTTTTACTGAAAGCTCCAGATAAATATTATTATCCTGACCCCTTTTGTGGGTAGTTATAAATCTCTAGCCCTTGGGTGTGGAAACTATGATTGATCCCCTGTAGGGTGCTGCTTCGAACTGTATTGCTGATGCTTCTGATTCACCAGCTCAGGAATGGGATCACTCTTAGCACTGTGCTGCTCTGACAAGCTGTAGACCACTCCCTGTCCTACAGTCCCACCAGCATTCATGTAGATGACGACACACCTAGCTGCAGTTGCATGCAGGCTGCAGTCAGTCACTGCTTGAACCAACAATAGGTTCTAGACCGACAGTACAAGCAGTCCACCAGGTTTCCATACAAAGACTAGAAATCCCTTTAACCTGAGTCCAGCACTTCCTCCAGGTCAGTCACTGTCCTCAGGTGTTTCCAAGAGAGTCCATATGTGGGAAGTGAGACCTGTGGATGATGTCATACCCTGCCTTTTATAGCTTTCACATATGACAGGAACCTTTGTTCTAAAATGGCTCTCAACCCAGTTGCTGGAAAAGTACAGGTATCCAAAATGGAGTTCAGTATCATGTGCCCTGGTCACATGCTCTTGCTCTGTCATAACACCTATTACTTATAGGCCAGCCAAAACATTTACAGGAAGGCTAAACTTTTCAAAGTCTATTGTCTTGGCTGATGAGCCATGAGCAATTTCTATCTACTTCATCATTGCACCAGAAAAGCTGTTTTTAAGCCTATTTGAAATATAGTTACATGGTCAATATCCATAACTTCTGATACAAAATGATACATGACCATAAATAAGATAATCATATTCAGGAAATCATAACTTTTCCAATGACACCTCAGATGACTCATTTTGTATGAACTTCATTATAATTATGTCATGACTGTATCAAAATCATACCATGATGAAGAATATGGGGTGTAGTGTCACAGAGGCTATTCCTGCCTGTGTTACCTTCACTTAAACAAAGGCAAACTGGAAAGTCAGCCGTTCTGAGCAGCATCAGAGAATTTGTTTCAAGGTAAAAGGGCAGAGAAAAATGTATATCCTAGCCCAGGGGTGGCCAGCCCATTATAGACAAAGAGCCAAAATAATGGTAGATACAATGCAAAGACCCAAGGGGAAAAAGTTGTGGAGCAAAAAAAAAAGGGGGGGGGGGTGCAGAGAAGGCATTGCCTTTTTAAGGTTGCCATTTTGAAGGCAGCCATTTTTGAACTCTGCACGGGATTCCGCAACTCCGGCTCTGTGTGTCAGACAGAAACATGCTCTCCCTTTCAAGCCGTGAGCTGCAGGTGCTGGTGCAGGAGCCACAATTTTTTCTTTGAAGTGCCGCATGCGGCTCATGAGCCACAGGTTGGCTACCCCTGTCCTAGCCTTAAAAGCAAGATGCCTTAAAGCAATTATTCTTTTATATGATACAAATATTATATAATGCCTTTGAACCAGAAGCCTTGCTCCAATACACATCAGTGAGAATTCCATGAACATATGGACCAAGTTTTGATATCTATCGGTTTTGGTTCCTTTTCTGGTTGAATATCCTAAACATATTAATATTGAGAGGAATATAATCTTTTACCACTGTAGCCAGACAGGAACCCCCCTTGTAACATCCATTTTTGCTTGCCTGGAGCATGCAGGGCGCGCAGAACAGAAGGCCCAGGCTGCTGTGCCGTGAATGGCTGTAAACAGAGATATGCCAATTGCTGAACAGGAGGCTGCCAAGGAGTGTCCTTGACTTAACCCATATTGATACGAACACACAGCTGTCTGCGGGGGGAGGAATCTCTCGCCCAGTAAAAAAATGTCTAGTACTCACAATTTAGTTATCTCTCTTGCAAGTATAAATTAACTTGAAATATGCTTGTAAGAACTGGTGCCACAAAACGGACCAGTACAATTCGGCATCTTAGATAAGAAAGAGGATACAGGCCCCCAGGGGTTCCCCGAGGTTCCAGAGGGGATGCCCACCTCGTATTCGTCTTTCCTAGGAATTGAGAGACAAGCCCTGGCCTGACACGCTGCAGTCAAGAGGCACAGAAGAGGGTAAAAATTGTACCTGGATGTGGTCCTTTGTCTTAAGTGTACACATAGACTTAGAGCTCTTTAAAGATTAAGCTGTCATTTGGTACCATTATTTCTATTTTCTATCTTTACCTTTTTCCTGTAACCACTTTTTAAGATCTATATATATATTTGCTAGCATTTAAGAAATAGAGAAATAGCCATTGTAACCATATGATTTATAAGTTCCTTTAATAAACCTGTAACTGTTTAAGCTTTGACCTGACTCCTTCAGTTGCTGTAATAGAACCAAGCACAATTTAAAAGAACTTCAGCCGGTCATAAAGGACAGGTATAGGAAGAGCTTGGGTGTTTGGATCTGTGTCACTCCCAGGTGACAAGATCTGTTGGGGCACCTTTTCAGCCTTTCCCAGGTTGCCCGCTGCGAAGGAACCCCTGTGTTCTAGCAGCTAAAATCTAAGGTGTAATAAGCTCTTCCTATATAACGGGGCATCTGTTGGCCTGCTGGCCACCCTCTGCAATGGGACCCCGGTCCTAGCAGTAAAGACACGGACGTTAAACCTTTTCTCAGAAACATACACACACACACTGCCCTGACCGTCAGCTGACAACCACAGTATAAAAATCCATCGGCCTATTAAACCAAAATATTTCTTTGGTTTTATGAGGCCCAAAATAATCAAAGAGGGGCTTTTTTTTATTGTCACCACAAAAACTCCCCAACAAAGATTCCCCCACTAAAATAAGTGAGTACAGCATAACTGGTGAAACCATCCCAAAATGATTGACACCCACGTCAATGAGAGCAAACAATACTACATTTTTTAACCCTATAGAAGAGGCCTCACAGAATCTTCCACACTATGTACCCAAGGAGAGAGGGAACAAAAGTAAAACCATCTTAATCTAACCTTTGTGTAGAGGCTATATCAGGTTATGGTTGTGTTTCTGGAGAACCAATTTATCAAATTCATAATGATCTGTGAAATGGAAAATTCCTCTTTTAGTGTATGAAAATTGGAGACAGTGCTGATCAGCTCCTGCTGTGCTTCATTGAAAAAATATCCCATAACAACAAAATGGAAGAACTGGCAGATACTGATTATTTTTTTGTTTTGTGTTCACAATTATTACTCTTGCTTTCTGGGATCCATAAGTGTGCAGCTATTTTAACTGTAGTTTATATTCCTTCCAAAAGTTATTTTCCCCTTAGCTGAATGAACATTATAACTATCAAGAAAAAGGCAGCAGCATGAAATTTCCAGTGTTTTGTTTTCCACCCTGATACAATGAACGTACAAATTTTCATGAAAAATGCGGACAAATTTTATGGCATTTCACTATGACAGAAATGATGACATTTTGTATTCATGATCCAAACCCCTCCATTTCCCAGATGGAAAATTATTTTTCTATGAATCCTTATGGCCTCAGAAAATGACTGAGAGGGAAGGAAGGTTAAGTTCTTTCTCTATCCCTCTTTCTCTCCAGATTAATATGAGATCACTCACTGCTGAATTATGTCTAAATTGATATCATTTACACCTTTTCTCTCACAGAGGCAGAAAGTAACAGTGATAGCCTAATACAATAACTTATGTGACACAAAAAGTATAGACTCTAATATAGGTAAACTAAAAAATTGGAAGTTGAGGGGATTAAAAAAAATCCCTAAGGGTCCAACCCTGCTTTCAGAGAAGCAGTTTGAGGTTGGCTACTAGCTTCTTTTGGACCCCAAAAGGGATGAAATGCTAACTGAGCTTTCTGTGAGAGAATGTCCAATTTTAGTATCCAGTGGAGGTGTTGAGCTATTTAGGTGACTCATCCTGGCTGCCTAAAAACTGTCTGTTCAGTTCCAAATCATAGCTTAGTACCTCTCTGAGGAAAGAAGAGCTAGTAGGAGAAATGGGAAGTCTGGCTGAGAGAGGGGTTTTTTTTATGACTGCAGATGGGCTTTGCTCCTTCTGATAAAAATAATGGCAACCCCCAGGAACCAGCTGGGTTTTGGGTCATGTCTGATTGTGTGTTCCTGTGGGAAATATTTTGGAACTCTACTCTCTCAAAGAGTGCAAAAATCCCCATCGACCTTTACAGAGTAGCTTTAAAAGCCTTCCTCAGGCCTAGACCTTGCTTAGTTTTTCCAAAAGGAGGGCTTGCATGAAGTTATTATTGTCAGAGCTTTTTGTTAGAGTAAAACATTCAGATTAAAACATCTCATTTTTCACTTTCTGTGACTGTCAATAAGAAATAGATAATTAGCCAAGTGTGCCATTTTTTTGCAACTCATATCTGTTTTAAAGTGCAGTTTTGGGACTTGTTCTATATTCCCCTTTCTACTTCTCCACATTTTACCCTTAGATTACATTCAGCCACAATGAAATATTTTTATTAAAGAACAGAACCTAGTGAGTTTTTTCTTAACATCCCCTTTCTTTCCATGCCCGCTCAATAAAATCATATACTTTCAAAAGTTTGAATTCCCAATGGCTCATTAATGTGACTATCAATTGATCTGTAAGTTTGTGCTCTTCCATGAGCCTTAGGAATAAGAACAGGGGTTTACAAGGCCTGACTTTCTGAGGTTCTCAGAGTCCTTAATTCTCCCAATAATAATGGGTCATTGAGGGCATGAACACCTCTCAAGAAGCAGCCCATACCCAACAAAAGTGGGTTCTCATTGAAGAATGGACTCTTAGGCAGCCCAAGTTAATTGGAGCCTTGGTCCCCAAGAGTTTCTGATGAACAGTAGCAGATGCCACTGCTGAAGTAAAAAAACAAAACTATTTTAGGCATGGAAACATAAATACAACACATAGGAAACTACTTTACACAAATGCTCAGCTAGGTGGATTAGAGATTCGTATTATGAATAAAATAGATAGAATGTGTACTTTTAATCCAAACTTCAGGGTGTTACTAAGTCAGCATAGAAATAAACACTAGTTCACAATAATAATTTCATACTGCATCTTTGGAGTCTAGAAAAGTCACTTGACTGATTTCCCTTTGCATGGCCTTAAAAAGAAGCAATTAAACTAACAGACTTACATTGTCTTTCCTGAATATTCCCACCAGATCCCCAGTACTAGAAGATTCCTGCTCAGATAGCTGTGCACCAGTCATACTGCTGCAAACCACATGGACTTGGCATCGGTGACTGCCCCTGGCTTAACATGTGGTGCTGTACTAACTAAAATGAGCACAGTGTTCCCTGATGCATGTAGTGATGTCTTTGAGAATGACATCATCCCCTCCACATCCATGACTGGAGACAAGTGACAGATGTGACTAGAGATAGTTTGCTAGTGAGAAAATGTCGCTTCCAACGTATTGTCCCATCCCCATTGCCATTGTTGCAGAAATTAACCGAGGTCAGCTACGGAAACCAGGCTTTTCTGTTTGGGGATATGGACCATTGGTTGGAGGGACAGGAGCCATTCTGTGGTATGCAGTAATTAATGCCACTGCAAATGGTACTGGCAGAAGCTCAAAGTGTGTACAAAACTATTTGAGACAGAGGCAGGCAAAGATCCTGAGATAATGCTATTCAGAAATTGCTAATAATAATAATAATAATAATAATAATAAATTATGGTAGTGCTGACTATGTCCTAGGAACTTTCCAGCTACTCAAGAATCAAAGTCCTGCTCCAAAGAGCTTACAATTTAATTTACAATCTAGTGATTGTTATAATAAAACAAGCAAATAAAATCCTATTAGTGGCATCCCCAAGTTGTGCTGACAGCTAAACTGAGTAAGCACCCACCATCTTATTACTGCCACCCTCATCCTTCCTCCCCTGTTTGTGCTATTACATTTTTGCATCAAAGGGTACGTCTGGTATTTTGAAATAGTGCTTTCTGCATCTTCACAGCACGCCTGTTATTTCAAAATGCAATCAAAATAATGGGCTTGCTATTCCAACATCCCAGTAAACCACATTCATGAGGTTTAAGGGATTTGTCGGAATAGTGGTCTATTTCTAAATTTGGTACTGTGTAGACAGTGCCAAATTTTGAAATAGTCTATCTCGAAATAAGCTATGCAATTTGCGCAGCTCAAATTGCTTAGCTTATTTTGAGCTAGCACCACTGTGCAGACACACCCAAACTGTATTAAGAATATAAAAAGCCACCGAAGAAAGGCCTCCACTTTCTTTCTGAACAGAAAAATAACAGCACAAATTTGCTTAAAGTAAAGTAGGCTAGGTCTACACTATTGGGTTTTATCAGAAAAAGCTATGCAAATTGTACTCTGTAATTTGAGTAGCTTTTTCCGATTGTTTTTCTGGAAAAGGCTTTTCCACCATTTGGCCCTGTCTGATTTTTAGATTGTATAGTTCTGTGACAGCAAAACCTTATTTGAGACATTACCTTTTTCTAATTCCTATCCTAACTAAGATCTGTACAGCATACAGTCAATATCAAAACAAGCATAGGCTCTGGAACACACGTTTATTAGAATGCTCACAAGATTGTGAAAGACCTTAACCTATTGCCAACGTATCAGGTTGTTGACATCTGCTGTCTCTATTGTTGGGGTCTGTATTAGTTTTCTACCAGGGAACATAATGCACAGATCAAACCATCTAGAGACAAAGATTTTGTATTGTAGATTAGCCAGATTGTTGAATTAAAAACTTTAAAGGGAACCAACTGAATGAATGAAGAAAAACACTTTTGAGATAGTGATTCAGAATGCTATGGCAGGTTTAGTCAGCTGGAGTCTTTTGCCTGCGTATTCTGAGAGGCCAAATAGTAGGATGTTACAATGAGCATAATAGTTGATGTGTGAAGTGACAAATGCAGGAACCATTACCAGACTAATGTCAGCAGTAAAACTAAACCATATCAGGCTGGCCATTTTCCTCACATGGTAAAAAAAAATTGTCTGTCACTGTTTGATTCAGGGCTAATTCAAAAGTTTAAGAATTAAAACAATTAACTTCTTTGTTATAAATATGGTCTTTATCATTTGAGCTGAAAGGTAGAAGGAAAGGTTGACAAGCTGAGTTGATTTTGGTTTAGTTTATTTTTTCCCCAAAGGAGTGGCTCTCATTTTTACTGGAATGGAATTGAAAACTCAGTGGCTTTGAGACATTCAGTTTTGGATACCATAAATATTGAAGTAACAGAGACACAGAGTCACATGATGGCTTGGGTCTGAAGCCAGTGGAAATTTAAAGGCTAGACATAATGTTGGCCAGTGTTATGCTTACAAGACCATATTATCTCGCTATGCTGAGGACACTTTTGAGTTGCGTTTTGGGAAAAATATTTAAACTTTGGAAAGTCAGAGATGGAGAAACCCGAGGAGGTGGTATTCCAACCTGCATACTGATGAGTGGTATTCCAACCTGCATACTGTATCCCCACAATCGTTTGGCTTCTATGTTGAGTAAGCTTTTAAATAACTGTATATCAAAGCATTGGTGTTTTCAATGAGTTGTACTTACTGATATGGAGCGCGTGAGAAGCAAATTTTCTCATAGTAGGACAGGTGACAATGTCAGTATTTTAGAACACATTACTGCAGTTGATATTCCACTGTGAAAAACCCCTAATATTGATTTTCCTTTGGTACATGTTTACAAATGTTAAAAAAAGCAAAATGAACCTATTTAACATGCATTACAGCGCTCTTGTCTATTAGAATTTGTGATGATTTCCTCCAGATGATTGGATACCAGAGGGGCAAAGTGCTGGGAGGTGATATGCTAATCCTCTAGGAAGGGCTCATCTGGATGACTGTGATCTATTCTGGGCCTCACACTTTAAGAAATGAAGCTAGTCTAGAGGAGAGCAATGATCAGAGGTTTAGAAAGCAAAGTGGGAGGAAGAGCTGAAAAAACAGCTTGTTAGGTCCCAAGGAAAGATGGCTGAGGGGGAGCACAAGAACAGCCTTTTTTTTATGTGACAAGTTGTTAGAGAGAGGAAGGGCTAGGGAGAATTGCAGTCCTTGAAGTCAATAAGCATGGGAACTGTTCCTCCCTTACTCCTCTGTGCTTCCTAGCACCCCAAAGAGGACGGTGAAAAGATGGAGTCATGACTCTGCCTGCCCCATTAGGGAGGGTAGCAAACTACTCCTCATCATTGACTATAGTATTGAGTGCCCTGTCTTCATGTGTTCAGAAGCTTCATGACATGGTCTGTTCCCTAGATGCCTTCCAGTGCTCCCCCTTGGGGTGGTGCAGCTCCCCACCACTCCCTGCCATGGGCTGTCCTTCCAAAGCACAATCCACCCCACTGTTCTCCATCAGCAAAACAATCCCTATCAACTACATTTTGTTTGAATTGTAGGTTTGAATGCAACACATATGCTTTCAATTTTTATAAAAATGTGTTGGCATATTCCTTGTCTTTTACTTGCTCATGGCTCTCTTCAAGGCAAAGATTTCTTTCTTTCTTTCAGAAAGAAAGCTGCTCAGATCATTATTTTCTTTACACTGCTATAGTTTTGTTCTATATCATGTCTCCCAGTTTCTGGGGGTTTTTTTTTGGGGGGGGGGAGTAAATTTCATTTTCTTCTGCATAGCCCTGATTTACATATCTCATTGCTTGAACAGGCAGCTGTTTTGCCCCTTTGACTTTCTCAAACTTAGCACTTAAAATATACTAGTTTTGGTGCTCTTTTATTGGCTGTTTTTTGTGCATAATTGATGAGTCTCACGTTGATTCTTGGAGTTTCTGATTGGTTGTTTTCTTGGGGCAGGAGAGGAGTTTGCCAGTCCTCTGAACTCACAGCATTTGCCCCACAGAATCTCTTCCACAACAATCTGGAATCTGGAGCGCAGAGTTGTTTGCAGCAACACAATTCTTCCTGCTTATGCTACCTTGGCTCCCTTTGCATTCCCTTTGCCCCTCACTCTGCCACAGATCCCCATCTTTGGGAGCGAAGATAGGTGGGGAGAGTGTCTGCAATACAAAGGGGGAAAGACAAAGGTGTTAATAAAATAATTGAAAATAATTCTCTTTAAATTCTTCAGAGATTGTGGACTCAAACAGTTCCCAAGTGCTCCAGCCAGCCAGTTCCTTCTTGCCAGAGTGGTGCACTAGGACACACCGCCTTACTTTCACTTCTGGTTTTGTGGGGACATTTAGAGGAGAACAGACTCCATTGTGCAGAAATTTGAGTTTAAATTAAGCTATTTAAAAGAAATAATACAGTGGTCCTATAGGACCTTGTTTAAATATTTTCAGAACATTTTATATTGCAAGGTGTTACATTTTACCACATTTAGTTTGTGCCTTATTGATTGTGCTATTTTTTTAAGATTTATTAAAATTTAATGTCATTTTAGGGCTTGAATTTGAGTCTGTAGAAGTCACTGCCATATTTGCACTGAGGTTTTTCTTAACAATTGCCACTCTTGCACTATTACAGTTAGAGCACAACTGGCAACCGCAACAATGGGAATTCCACTTTCAAGACAAAATTGTCTGCACAAAAATTTGTGCATCAATATAACCGAAGGAGTTTCCTGATTTGGTAAAACTAATCCACAAACTTTTTTTATACATCAGTTCTCTCTCTAACAAGGATTGCACAACACGATGCTTCAAATGCCAGTGGCTCTCCTATATTCAATGTACAGTTGACGTGTCCAGTGATGAAATTTTCAAAAGTAATAGTTAAGTGTAGACCTAAGCCTGTCAAGTTTTATGATTGACTTAGATGGGAATAGAACTGGGCCCTTAAATGTACATCATAGCTGAAACAGATATATGGCAAATCAGGGAAGCAGGCTGATTCTTAGATAAATTGTGTTGTCAGGATAATTATTTTTCTTCCAAAAATTGTTTAAAATGGGGATTGTACAAAACATTAAAACACATATCTACCAAAGACTATATCTGAATCATTTAGGAGACAACAGGTTTTGAGAGAGGTCCCAACGATGACCTGTATTATAAGGAGGCAATACTTGATGGTAATTGAGGTCCTTTCTTGCTTTATAATTTGTGAAACTATGAAGCGCTATCTATTTGAATATATCACCAAGACAGCAAACATCAGGGACTATTGCCAAATTTCAGAATCAGAAATTTGAATCAAATTTTATTTGAGCCACAAAAGTAGATAGTAACATCCAAATTCAAACATGTCCAGAAATGGGAGGAAAGTCTACATGTGGATTCAAATCTCATTTTTGTAGCTGGGTGCCATATCTAATACATCAGGAAAATTAGCCTGACGTGAACAATAAAAGTATAGTTGCCAAACACCAATTTAGATGTGTTAGTTGCTGTTCTTGAGAGCAACATTAGTATTTGCATCTATGTATACAATTAATTCAGTGACTAGACAAATATCAGAAATGCGTTGCTCTATAATTCTTCCTTCAGCAATTCTTTGGACTACCTTGGGCTTATTAAAGGCCTGATCCTGCTCAAATGTACTAGCAAACACACTGGTTACTACTATAAATAGTTCTATTGAATTCAGCTGGGACTAATCAAGGAAATAATCACAGTATTTGTTAACATGACTGGGGCATAAGCCATTTATGACATATGACTCTTTAAGGGTGTTTTTACTGTAGTGGTGGCGTGATACATAATATGTAACTGCTGTGGTCGATCTTCTGGTAAACTGAACTCAGAAGGTACCCTTGTAGGTGCTGGTACTCCTGCTCCTTACGAGGACTAAGGGAAGCAGTTGGAAGTATTTGCTCCTGTTGGCTGCTAGCTGTGTGGACGATGTGGAAAGGTGATGTAAATTATGTTGACTCCAGCTACATAATTTACATAGCTATAATTGTGTATCTTACTTTGACCTTCCAATGTAGTGTAGACCAGGCCCAAAAAATATTAATAAGGAGAATATTAATACTGATTTCAAATGAAAATCTGTAACAGTGAAAGTTCAAAGTGTTTTTTCCCCTTTCAGATTAGCACAGAATAACTGCTTTATCCAGCAAATCAAAGAAATGTATCAAATTTGCTAAAATGGGAACGCGTACACTGGGTGGAGTCAGAGAATACAGACAGTCTTCGCTTATTCAACATTTTTTCCCAACTGCAATAAAGTGAGCAATTCATGAACCACTTAAAAATTGGCAAAAATCAATATGCTTAGTTCAGCAATAATGAGCTTATTCCCTGCCATACTGACATCAGATCTTTTCAGCAGCAGTCCTCCTACATAGGTCCAGATCCTCTGCTGGGATAGGCATGAGCCACAAAAACCAGTTTGTACATGATTCCTGGTGCCCAAGCCTGGTAATAGGGTAAGTTGACCACATCCCAGGAAACAGCACTCTATTTAGAACAGTAAAGTGGGAAACGTGGAGGTGGATTTCACAACCTGTATGAAATTTTGAGAGGGGAGCACCAGTTGCACGAGACTTTGAAGGAAAAAACCCAGGAAACTATCTGTGGGCATATGTTTGGAATGCTAGCTGAAAGAGCTGCTCCTTTATAAATAGTTCTCTTAATAGAGAGCCGGTTTAGTGTTAGAAAACACAGAGCCATTTCATGTTATTACCCCATCACATGATACATGAAATAGTGGTGGCAAGGTGTGTCTAGACTCCACCTTGTAATTTTGGAATAGGCCTACAAAATTTTTACTCCCAACTTACCAATGTGCAACTAATTTCTGTCTGTTGGCACCATACCATATTTAGTAAAATATTAAATAAATCAAACTGAACCACAGAATCTTTAGGAACAGAATTCTCATTTCTGAATTAAAAGACTACAGCAATAAGAGTATACTATTGGTAACCTGACCAAAATGTTGATAGTGATTGTGAAATGCTCAGGGACATTATAGAGGCTACAAAAAGAGAAATCCTCATAATAAGGGTGTATTTCAACTATCCCTATGTGGACTGGGTAATCTAATAAAGTGCAAAGATGAAATCTTTAGACTCATTAATGACTGCTTTTTGCAATAGCTCATCCTGGAACCCCAAAATAGAGGCAAGTCTTAATTTACATATAGATGGAGCAAAAGATTTGGTTCAAGAGGTTTATATAGCTAAGATGATTGGTAATAGTGACATTAATGTAATTACATTTAACAACCTTCCATGGGGATAAGATACCCACAATAGTAGCATTTATCTTAAAAAAGGGGAACTGCACAAAAAGAAGAAAGCTCAGTAAGTGGACATGAAAAGGAAGCTTCACAAGAGTAGAATGCCTGCAAGCTTCATGGAAACTTTTGTCAAAACACCATAAGAGGTCCCAAACAAATATACATACCATATTTAAAAAAACACACACTAGTCAGAAGACCAAAATATGGCACTGTGGTTAAACGGAGTAGAAGAGGCCATTAGAGACAAAAAAAAGTTATCCTTTAAAACTTGTATGTTTATTCACAGCAGGGCCAACAGCCTTGCTAAGTTCCTGGGCAAGATGTGGGGTGTTGGGAGCCCCAGAAGGCACAGGGCCTTGGGTGGAAGGGAAGGACTGCAGCTAGGCAGATCTCAGTGCTGCCTGGAATGAGCACTGTGTGGCAATCTGGCAGTGATTTAAAGGGTACGGGGCTTTGGTTGCTGCCAGTGTCACGGTAGCAGCAGTGGCCAGGAACTCTAGGCCCTTGTATATCACCCAGGCCCTGGTGCAGTTGTTCCTTCCCTCCCCACCATCCTCCCCCCATTGATGGGCCTATTTTAGCATTAATCATCACTGCAGATTTCCATTCTTTTTAGGTAACAAATCTGAGGAATTATACCTGATTGAGATGCCAAGAGAGAAATTTTTGGAACCAATTTGTAAATTAAACTATAATAAGTCACCAGGACCAGTATATATCCACTCAAGAATTCTTCAGGAATTCAAATATGAAAATTTTAACTTCTAACTACGGTATGTCACCTAAGCTATATCTACATAGCATTTTTTTAAATAACTAGCATTATTTTGAAATAACATAGTCTGCATCTACACAGCCAGCAGTTATTTTGACATAACTGGAGGACTTCTTACTTCGACTCCTGCAACCCTCATTTTATGAGGAGTAAGGGAAGTTGGAGGAAGCGTGCTCTATTTAGAAATAGGTGCTGTGTAGATAGCACCAAAACTCAAAATAAGCTATTTCGAAATAAGCTACTCAATTGATGTAGTTCAATTTGCGTAGCTTATTTAAAGTTAAGCCCTGTTGTGCTTGCTTAAATCACAGATGACTGGAGAATATCTAATATAACACCATTTTTTTAGAAAGGCTCCAGAGGCAATCCTGGCAATTACAAGCTAGTAATGCTAACTTCAGTTCCAGATAAATTAATAGAAGGGACAGAATTAGTAATAAAGAACAAATTATAAAACACATAGATCAACATAATATGTTGGGAAAGAGTCAATACATCGTATGTAAACGAAAATCATGCCTCACCAGTCTGTTAGGATTCTTTTTAAGGAGTGAACAAATGTGGACAAAGGTGATCCGGTTGATACAGTGAACTTGGACTTCAGAAAATCTTTGACAAAGTCCCACAACAAAAACTCTTAAGCAAAGTAAACAGTAATGGGAGAAGAGAGAGATCCTCTCAGGCATCAGTAACTGGTTAAAAGATAGGAAACAAAAGTAGGAATACATAGTTTTCAGAAAGGAAAGAGGTAAATAGTAGGGTCCCCCAAGGATCTCTATTATGATGTTCAACATATTCATAAAGGGCTGGACTGCAGAAGGTAGGACTAAATAATGGGATAGCTCCACTTGATAATAGCACCATTCTATTCATTGCCACTGAAATATCTAGTACTGGCCACTATTGGAGGACACTATTAAGACTCACTATTCTTAAACACGAGGCTGTTGGAAATTTTAGGCAAGATTTTAAAATATTAAAATGAGGCACCCATAACTTTACAATATGTAAAACATTTCTGCGAAGAGGAATTGTCAGGTTATCAACAATTTCCTGTTGTTGCAATTGTATTTTTAATTTTAAAATCTCAAAACTGAAATGATTTTATGAGCATTTAGTCCACTGAAGTTTTTATTTCTGGTCTACCCAAAATGATTATTTTAAAAAAATAGTATCAAATGAAAAATCCATTATTTCACAGCTCTACTTGTATATTTCAATGCAGTTCTTAAATAAATAATCATCAAAACTTCCTGTGAGGTTGATAAGTATTATTCTCAATTTACAGATGAGGAAACATAGAGCAAAAAGGATAGCTAAATGGAGGTACATTAAGACCACAGGAGTCACTATATGAACCTTGATTCAATCCCATGCTTTTTCACTCCATAAAAAGCTACCTTTTTTGCTGTCAAGCTTTCCTTGTCTTATAGTCAGAAATAATGGGCTAAATTCAAAGACCACAAACAATAATAAGTACAACAATGTTTTGTTACCTTGCCCTGTGCATATTGAACAAAAAGTTTGTCATAGTTTGTCATCCTCATCATGGTGATCAAAAGGATAGGTCAGAGTCTTGGAAAGGTAAAGAAATACAGGCAGTCCCCGGGTTACGTACAAGATAGGGACTATAGGTTTGTTCTTAAGTTGAATTTGTATGTAAGTCGGAACTGGCTCCAGATTCAGCTGCTGCCACTGAAACTGACCAGGGGCTGACTACAGGAAGCCGGAGGCAGAGTTGCTCTGCCCCCAGCTTCCTGGAATCAGCCTGATCAGTTTCAACAGCTGCTGAATCTGGAGCCTGGGACAGAACAGCTGGGGCGCTGCCTGGTAGGTTCCCACAGGACCAACCCGGCAGCACCCCAGCTGCTCTACCCGAGGAGTCCCGCAACAAAAGCCTAGTCTGCTGGGGGGGGGGGCGGGCGCACTAGCTGCGCCCCCTCCCCCCCCGAGCAGACCAGGGAGACCCGAGCAAAGCCGCACAGGCGGAGGGACCCTGCTGCCCGTATAGCTTTGCTCCTGTCTCCCTGGGGTGCTGGGGAGAGTTCCCCCCAGCATCCCAGGAAGACCCGAGCAAAGCCGCAGAGGTGGAGGGACCCCGCCGCCCGTGTGGCTTTGCTCCTGTCTCCCTGGTCTGCTGGGGGGGTCCAGCAAAGCCGCTGGACCCCCCCAGCAGACCAGGGACACCCGAGCAAAGCCACCACCTGGGCGGCTTTGCTCGTAAAGCCGCCCAGGTGGCGGCTTTGCTCGGGTGTCCCTGGTCTGCTGGGGGGGTCCAGCGGCTTTGCTGGACCCCCCCAGCAGACCAGGGGGACAGGAGCAAAGCCGCCCAGGTGGCGGGGGTCCCGCTGCCTGGGAGGCTTTGCTCCCGGGCAAACGAGCAAAGCTGCCCAGGTGGCGGCTTTGCTCGGGTGTCCCTGGTCTGCTGAGGGGGTCCAGCGGCTTTGCTGGACGCCCCCCAGCAGACCAGCGAGAGCGGGAGAAGCTTTTCTCGCCCCGGAGAGCACGGGTGGCGACCTGCCGCCCGTGAGCTCCTTGGCGAGAAAAGCCCTGTTCGTAAGTGCATAAGTCGGATCCGCGTAAGTCGGGGACTGCCTGTAGTATGACAAAGGAAAATTATAGTTTACAAATGTAGCTTTTAGCAGAATCAGGAGAAAGCTCAGACTCTGGTTTACGTTCTGTAAAGGCTCTTTATTAAAAAAAAGGAAGCAAATCTATTTAGAGTGAGGAAATTGATTAAGCTTGCCATAGGCATGATATTTAACTATGCGTTAGAGAATGAAAATAAGTATATGGGGAAACTGTGAAGGTTCTAATAAGGTGGTACAATTCATTAACATTTTAGCACAAATATTGATTGAAAATTTCATTAAGGACTAGAAAAGTAAAAACAGAAAAGTCTGCATTTTTCAGTCTCTCTACATGAAGAATTTTGTTTGCATTCTAAATGCTAATAAAGCATTCATCACATGCTCGTCAGATCTGGCATACTTTTGTAATGATGTTTGCTTCATAGTTCTACAATAACAATATGCAATATGGTTAATGTGTGAAATAGCATGAAAACAATACAAGAATATGAAATCAATTAGAGCATAAAAGGAAAATACATCAAATTAGATTTTGGTACAATAATATGGTATTGTTATTTCTGGCCAATCAATACTTTGAAATTCAGTTACAAAAGTACAAATGATGAAAGCTGAAATGTGGAACATTGCTTTTTGCAAAATATCTTCAGAATTATATACTACAGGAAAGTGTACATGAAAAGACATTTGACTGTAGCTATATATTCATATATGAATTCTTGTGAACATCTGATCATAAATAAATCATTTTAATGTTATCAGTCAGCACTCTATAGCATAGTTTTTTACATTGATATCATCTGGTACTATTTATGACAAAGGATTGGTCAACAAATGTAATAAATTCAGAATTGACAGTAGTTGGGAATGCTTGTAAGCTGTAGTGACAGTGGAAAAATGCTTCCAAGCAGTGATCAAAGGAATGTAAGGTCTAAAGGCTCACTCCTGAAAATGCATGTGACACATTAACCCTGTGCTACATGAAAAAGAGACATACATGTTATGGAGTCTTTTGCTCAACCAAATCTCTCACAGGGCTTTAATCCAATACAAATTGATTCTCTAAATCCTGTATTGGCCCCCAACCATGCAAGTGACTCAATGCAGACGGGTCCCAATGGCGCTCACTACACAGTCTATTGCAGGGTTTAATATGTCTATCGAGGGTTTAATATGTTTATTCAGGATCTTATGAAGGATCTTATCCTGCAAATATAATAACAATAGTGATTTTACTCATACTTTACTTGTTGCTTGAGTGGGGCTCCTGGGTGAATCAAGATACTCACACTCTGGATCAGGTCCTTCACTGCCAGTTTTATTATAGAAGGGGTGCCAGTTTCATCTCAGTTTTGGTTTCAGTTGATAGCATTCTCAGAAAAGAGCAAGCCAGTTTTCATCAAGGGTGTGAATGCACAGACCAAATCTTTACTCTATGAAGCATAATAGATCAAAGCTTGGAATGGCAACGGGAACTCTAGATAAACTTCATAGACTTTGATAAGGCTTTGATAGCACTCATAGCCTATGGCACATTCTGTGGGCATATAGACTCCTTTTCCATATAATCAACATAATTAAAAGTGTCTATTTCAACTTTACATGCAATATTGATCACCATGAGCCCAGTTTAGAAGTCAAAACAGGAGTATCTCAGGTTGCATCATGTCTGCAATCCTCTTTAACATTGCCATCAACTGGGTAATGTGACCTACAACAGAAGACATACCAAGACACCCATAAAATGGACAACCTTCTTATCCCTAGACGACCTGGACTTCTCAGATGATCACACTCTGCTATTTCATACCTAAAACCATATATAAGAAAACATAACTTGACTCAATGCATTCAGTGAGCAAAGTGGGCTGAAAATCAAATGCAAAAAGACAGATAACATGACCTTTAATATTGTCTGGCCCATCACCAGTATGGATAGAGGATTACATTATCACCAATATAGAAACACGTACCATCATCTAGGATGGTGGAACAAGACAGAACAGCCGGAACAAAATCAGTAAAGCCACAGGAACACTGTCAGGAGCTTAAATTCCTGGAAATCATCAAAATACAACACCAAAACCAAACTCAAGAGTTATTGGAGCTGCATACTTTCAACACTACTTTACAGTGCAGAATGCTGGGAAATAAGAAAGGATAACATGTCCAAATTATCTTCATTCTATTCACTCTGCCTCAGAAAAAAATCCTCCATATCTTTTGGCTCAGAATAATCTCAGATCAAGATCTATTGAAAAAGTGCAGCCAAGAAAATATGAGCACCATCATTGCCAGGAGGTTTTGGAGATGAATTGAGTATTATAATTCATCATCATTTAATGGGTGTGTTTCGAGTGGGGTTCCTCAGGGATTAGTGTGTAGCCATATACTAATCTTTTATTAATGAGCTGAAAGAATATATTAAATCATCATGTGGTCTTAAGAGGTGAGGCATCTAAAAGGTCTTCACAGGAAGCAAGTAACAGAAGTAAGAAATTTAGAACATTATGATTTTCTTAACTATATCCCCTGAATAAGATGTGAATTAATCAAGTAAGGGATCATGCAAGGTGTGAAAGTCTCTTATCTGAACCCCAATGAGTCCAATATGGTCTGAGTTAGCCACTGCTTGTGCCCACAGCAGGTGTTAAAGTAGAGTGCTCATACTGAAGGCCATATATTTAAAATTATTGTTTCATTCATTATAGTGGATGACATAATTCTTTGTGTTTTTATTTAGCATCTATTATATAGGTCCTAACATTTAAATAGGTTACATAAATTAAAATGAGTAAATTAAAGGTCTCTCTGTGGCATTTGATATTGCGTAAAACCAAATGCTTCTGACCTGTCTCCAGCAGACTGCCGGTTTCAATGGCAACCCCTGAAATTACTCAGTGTCTCCTCCCAGAGAGACCTAATAGGAAACACGTCCACCTACAGTATCTCACAAGATTCAATCCTCTCTCATTTAGGGAGCTGGAAGAGGAAGTAAGGGAAAGAAGGGGGAGGAGAAGCTCAGGGTTGGGGGTCTCTCTGAACCAACTTGATTTTCAGGCAAACATGCTCCTGGATTCGCATGTGGCCTTTGGTGGACAAGGTGGCAGCTATCCTGCCATAGACAGTTGCGTTCCTCCATCTAGTAATGGCAGTAAAGGAAGGCAACCGCCTTCTCCGGGCCCTGGCAGGCTCCTGGGAGCTGGAAGACTGCTCCTGGGCAGCGGTGGAAGGCTGGCTGCCAGTGGCTTGCTGGCTCATGTTTTGGGGCCACTGGGTCAGGGGCAGTGACTACTAGCTCTGGGCTAGCAGGCTTGGAGCTGGCACAGGCACTGTGGCCAGAGTCTACCCCTTTAAGGGCTCTGGGGAGGGCAGGAGGGAGAGGAGTGTTCTTGTTTGAGGTTGGAGTGGCCAGTAGGGCACCCTGGGAAGGCTGGAGGCCCCCTATTACGAAATAAGTGTGTACACAGCACTTATTGTGAAATAGCTATTTCGAATTTGGCGTTATTCCTCATAGAATGGTTTACCAAACTCGAAATAAGTGCTCCGCTATTTTGAATTTATTTAGAAATAGTGGTTTGGCTGTGTAGACGCTAGTAAAGTTATTTCAAAATAAGGGCTGTTATTACGAAATAACTTTGCTGTGTAGACATACCCTTAGTGTAGACATGGCCTTAACAACTTGATGAATCAAGGCCTAATATAGGCTAATTTCACAACCTCCACAAATATGGAACATGTGTATTTTATCAGCTATGTGGTTATGGCTCAAATAACTTAATAGAAGCTCTATACTTGTGGGTCTAGATGTTTCCCGTTACTTTAGTTATCCTCTCCTCTCCAGGCTCATCGTCTCCCTCTACCGTAGACATTAATATAAAGCCAACATATTGTCTATCAAGATGCCATGCTCATCACTTCAATATTTGCAGTACATAAATGTGACCTCTATGGAATTTACTTTTACCTTCAGATTATGGGTAGGAGAGTTTACAGTGCAGCTTAATACTCTATAAAAAGTACAAAGTAGCAGTTAAACAATCTTATCTGAATTTCCTTGATAAAGAAATTGTGCTGAAAGTGTCAGGCGATTTAAACTCAACAAGTGCTTCCTGATTTTGGGCAAGAAGAAATACCACAGAATCCTTTATTTATAGTATATTGGTGTTTTCACATCCTGAAAATCAATAGGCATGTAAAAATATTTAGGACAAAAATTTCAAAAATGCCTCTATGACTTAAGTGATTAAATACCAAAGGCCCTGAGTACATATGGAAGTTAGGTGCCTAGATACTTTTGAAAATTCCAGTAGATACCTAAATATTGAGCCTTGGACAACCTAGCTGTCAAGGGTGTTCCCCACTCTCGCACTCTGAGTACGGAGGGGGGGTAGGGGCAAGAGACCTTAAAAATACCTTGCCTCTGTAGGCTTCTGCTTAAAAGCTTCCAAAGATCACAGATTTCCTGGCCTTTGGAGACAGGCTGCCACCATCAAGTGAAAAACACTTTTCTTCTTGAATCCAGGAAGAAGTACTTGCAACTTCTTTCAGAAGGGTACCCCCAAGCTCTTCTAACAAAAGAATAATTAGCTAAAGCCAAAGAATAATTTAAAAACAGAGAAAATTCCATCCCTGGGATACAATTTAAAGTACATTTTATGGGGGCAGGAGGCACATGGACTTAGCACAGAGAAGTTTAACCAAACAACAAAAGAAAGATTACTTGATTGTATCTAAATAAACATTTCCCTATCTACTCACAATCCGTGTTTCAAGGTCCAATACATTTCCAAGGCCAATATTATTTATAGGCATGGTAGTTCTGCCTGGTTCAATTGAACTTGTTCCCCCAACTCCTGGCTTAAAACTCACACAAAGGAAAAGAGCAGGCAATTCAAATCTCAACACCTTCTCCCATTGCCTCCCTGGGTTTCCTACCAACACTCCCTAGCTACCTGAGTTTAACTCTTTAGTCACCGAATGCTGGGATGTTGAGAAAAGGCCAGCACTCCTCCTATCCACCACACTAGTACTTTTTGAAAAATTTACCTTTATCCTAATTTTTTTGTAATCTCCAGTAAAGTTTGAGTTTGTTTGGAACTTTGGGCAAGGGTTTTGAACTATTTACTCTGATTCAAGTTGCTCTTCTATATTTAATGACAAAGCAGATGAAGACCCTGATCCTTTGCAATCTGATCTAGGCAGATAAGCCCTGGTGATTTCAGTGAGTCCCACTGAAGTCCGGGAGACACGGGCACAAGCAGTCTGCCTACATTAATAAGAATGTAGGAGTGGCCTCTAAACCTGTGTAGTAACATCCTTACAGGTATGATGAACCATTGAGACACATTACAGTACATGTTGCAGTCCTCTATAAGTCCTAACCTTCCAAATACTATTTTGAATTGAATACCAGGTTAAGTGAATATTGCCTGCTTTTCCATATTTAAAAGTCAGTGTGTCTGAAAAATAGATCGTGTGTCCTCTTTGCTTCATTTGAAGAGTAAGTACAAAATGCCTATCATGGATTGTACATGCAGGTTACAGGATTTCATAGATTCAGAGATATTGGTCAAAGACTAAAAAGCACCCTTTGTATTGTATCAGCATTGCTTTTGGAATATTTTGAAAAGGTGGAATTATTTACAGCATTTTATGAAAAACAAAAAGAACATTTGAAAAATAGTGTTGAAATTTGGTGACACTGAAAAATTCACATTTAAACATTTTGTGAAATGTTACATTATTTTCCCCACAGAAGTTGTGAATACTGGATGAAGTAGTAACAATATTACTTATAGCTAAAATTTCATTCATAAGAGATGGATTCAGTGACACTTAAAGAGTTCTCACATATCTAATATTTCCCTCTTGGATTGGCAAAAGCAGTAAAATGTTGTTGTACTATAGTCATCACATTGTCAGTTGAAGTGCAAGCTAAAACATTAAAAACTAAACTTAAATACACATAAAACCGGTGTTAGAGGAACAGTTGGTCTGCAGCATGAAGTATATTTTGGGTAAAGGACTTTTAAATCAGCTTTTTTATGCATTAAGCTTTGCAAAATTTGTGGTTCTCGATCTACTGGTCCCAGAACACTTCAGTTACACATTTAAAAAAGGCTGCAAACTGGATAGTGTATCTATGATATTAAAATCCAGTGCTGTAAAACAATCAGGGACCCTAATATTTCATTAAGCAATATAAGCAGTATTAACCGTTTGGAATTAAGTTAATTTTAACTTCCCGTATTTCCCATGGTGTGTCTGGGTTGTGAAATGAAAAGCCCCATCTACTGATGTAATTGAGATCTGAGGGAGGGGAAACGGCTTGCCCTGCAACTGCGGACAAGAAGCTTGACAAAAAGAACTTTCTGGAAAAGGGTCCTAAATTGTAAACCCAAATTGGCCAATGTTGAGAACATTGCTCCAAATGCCCAACTGTGTCAAAGATCAGCTATGTATTTCCTCTTTGACTTTGTCATTTTAATGCCTTAGAACCATTAATCCAGCTCATACTCCTTTATCAGGCATGCGATTATTCGTAGTTTTACTAAGATAACTGTGAAACTGGATTTCTAATCTTTTACC
Source organism: Pelodiscus sinensis (assembly GCF_052426305.1). Taxonomy (NCBI): domain Eukaryota; kingdom Metazoa; phylum Chordata; order Testudines; family Trionychidae; genus Pelodiscus; species Pelodiscus sinensis. The sequence continues at coordinate 60,927,594 of NC_143054.1, read as the reverse complement.
CCAGTTATTGGACAACAGGAAGCCTTCATGGCAATAGTTATCCATACAAGGCAAGCATCTATTATTCCTTCCTTCAAATCATGTGCATAAGCAAACATTTCCCCTGACTACATACTCCAACTAGCTACAAAAACAAAGAGGCACAATTATTACAATGTACAAAATACAATTCTGTATTTTAAAACAGCCTTGAAAGATATAAAAATATACATCTTAAACACTAATTTGTGCTAGCCAATGGTGTATTTTATGCACGCTATATTAGATAACATTTTATCTAGTAGGTTTGAAGGTATAATCTTTTGGTCTTTTAAATATTTTCTCCAACATTCTAGGCAAGGAGGGAGCCCGTGTATTTAACTGTAGTCAGGCAAAAATTAGAACAGCAAATTGTCTAAGACCCTAAGTCTGCATCTAGATTGGCATGATTTTCCAGAAATGCTTTTAACGGAAATGTTTTCCATTAAAAGCATTTTCGGAACAGAGCGTCTACATTGGCATGGATGCTTTTCCGCAAAAGCACTTTTTGCGGAAAACATCCGTGCCAATCTAGACGCGATTTTCCGCAAAAAAGCCCTGATCGCCATTTTCGCAATTGTGGCTTTTTTGCGGAAAACAAATCTGAGCTGTCTACACTGGCCCTTTTGCACAAAAGCTTTGCGCAAAAGGGACTTTTGCCTGAACGGAAGCAGAATAGTATTTCCTCAAGAAGCACTGATTTCTTACAGTAGGAAGTCAGTGCTTTTGCAGAAATTCAAGCGGCCAGTGTAGACAGCTGGCAAGTTTTTCCAGAAAAGCGGCTGATTTTCCAGAAAAACTGGCCAGTCTAGACATAGTCAAAGAGAAGATCCAGCTCTAAGTGCTGGTCTACACTACATCAGAAGGTCGCATTAAGACACACGACTCCAGCTACGTAAATTATGCACTTTCCACACAGCAGGAGGCTGATGGAAGCAAATGCTCCTTTTAGTTTCCCTTACTCCTCAAGAGAAGCAGGAGTACCAGTGCCGACGAGGGTGCCCTTTGAATTCAGTGTAACAGGTCTACACTACACCTGATAACACAACCCCGGAAGATCAGAAGATCAGCTGCACATGCCTTAGAAGCTCAAGTCTACAGTTTGGCCATCCAAGGAGATATACGATGGCATTATTAATAAATAAACACAATTTCTGTCTGATACTACCTCATTCTGTCAACTTCCCTACTATGCCATAAAAGATACTTCAGTATGAAAAAATCTGCATCCTCTTATGAATAATGATTCAGTACATGGTCTTATTGTTTCCCAGGTTTTGGAGTAATCTGAGCACCCAGGTCATAGATATCTCTTTGTGCCTCTACAAAAAAGACAAATACAAGGGGAAATCACTACTGAGAAGCCAAATAAACAATCCATATTCACTGTGAGGCTGAACTTAAGTCTTGTGTAAAGTGCAAGCATGCTAATATTGTCAGCTTTTGGTGATAATTTAGTTTGTTTATCAATTTTTGCTGATCTGCACTTTTTCTCAAATGTACTCCTAGAAGAAGTCTTCCTTAATCTGGGTACTTGATCAAGAACATGAATATCAATTCATCTAGCTAAAATTAAATTGCCAGACTACATCTATATAGTGCTTTTCCTGTTTTCATCTGATATGAGTCAGAGGTAATTATGGTTAGATAGCAACTTGACAGCCTGCTGTTTCCCTAAGGGTTCTCTTTGCAGTGGGAGGAAAATCCTTCAGCACGAGTGCACAATAAGAAGCAAAAGTGTTTTGAAATGATGTCATTCACTAATGCATTGATGGGCAAGCAAAAAATTTGCTTGGTTTGCTCCAGGGATAAGATTATTTTTCCAGAATGTGCAGTACCCAAAAAAGATTCATGTCTTCATATGAAATTCTGATTGTTATGTAAATCTGTGCTTTTTCTGTAATCAAAGTTAACGAAAGTAACTGGAGCTTGTGAAAACAATTAACAGCATAATAATAAAGTTATTGTTACTTCCTGAGCCCTACCCAGGCTTGAATGAAGACAATCATTTGATTGTTTTTAATATAAGGTTTCAAAATGTAGTACCAATGAACTCTGTAAGGTTTCATCATTTGGCAGCAAATGTAGTTTCAGCTTGATAGATAGAGAGTAATCTATGTCATGGGAAACTAGCTTGTTGGCTGTGAAGAGGAAGCAGCTGAATGGGGTATTCCCGCATTCCACAGTAATGGCACTTTGTTTATGAATGTAATAGTCACTTTAAAAAGGCTGGTAATTTTCTTTACTTTAAGTGCAGTAATGATTTTCCTTTAAACTAGTTTTAATCCAGCATGGGTCAATTAAGAATATGAAACAGAAAACTCAGTTTGGTCTTTTATACTTATGCAAATATAATCCATATACCTACTGTAACCTAGTGGCAGTCACACAAATGCAGAATTTCATCCTTAACCTTCAAGAGATTTTTTTTTCACCTGCCATAAATGAAGTTTGGCTGACTGCATTTTGCTCAAAATACTTTGATACTGAGATTTAAATAGTCATGTCAATGAGGTTGCTGCCATGAGTAAAGTTACTTAGTTGTGTAGGTGATTGCAATACTGTGGTCACAAAATATTACTATTTTCATTACTAAAACAACAATAGGCTGGGAATTGTAGGAAGCTAATGGAGATTTTATGGATAGTTTGGGTTTCTTGTTTTTTTTTTTGTTTTTTTTGTTTTTTTTTTTACATAAGCACTTTTATGACATTGCCATTGTAGCAAAATGGCCTGGTGGACAGAAAGTCTGGATTTTTTTCTTAAAAGGTTCCACTCATCTTGCAAATTGCACCTACAGAAATGCTTTTTAGGACAATATTAATAGGAGATATATCACTAAAGAGGAGAACTCTTCCTGTTTAAACAATGTAGGTTTTTAACACTTTTCCTAGAACCGAAGTACAAAAGGATGAAGAGGTTAATTTGCAGCCATTTTTCAGTTTGAAAAACAATGATGGCTTTCTACTTTGAAAGTTGTCTTCATTAGAAGAAATGCAGGTTGGAAATAAAGTTACATACACATTGGTCAAGTAAAGATGATCAGTTCAGTAAGAAAACTGAACCTGAGAATTTTGTGTTGTCCCTTTAATTTACATCCCGATAAACCGAATGAGTCATCCCATTCTGTGCGCAACACTATAGTTTTATTTTCACAGGACAGAGACTATAAGATGAATTATACAATTCATTTAATAAATCAGAGATTTTAGGATGAGTCATAAAGATGGAAACAGGATTAACAGATAAAGTCTTGATAAGGGAGCTGATTCTGAACGTTTCTGGGAATTTCTGGTGTAAACTGTTTGAACCTGTTGTTTTGTTAACTATGAACTGGTGTCTTAAAATCACTCTGTGTGTTGTTATGGTCATTGGAATTACAAACTTTAGATACATTACAATTGTGAACTCAACTGTGAGAAGTGTGTGTGAAATCATAAAATGTCGCAATAACCTATAACAACAGATATTGTTGGGAAAAGGTCCAAAGGGGAATTTGTCTACACACAAAGGTCTCCTACAGCAACTCAAGGGCTATGGTAAGACCATACTTGGTAAATAACAAAAGTGTGGAACCAAAAATCAGTGAACCAAAACTGACTACAGCACATTCCATTTCCTGCTGCCTCGGTGGAGTGCTGTAGGCTAGGAGAAGGTGGCAGGAAGTACAGGGGCAGGCTGCTGGCTCCCACTGATGTGGTGAATGTGGGAGGTGTGGGCTGACCCCTGCTGCTGCCCTGTGCCAGCCCCTCTGGCCACTCCCTGACTCATGTCACACAGGGAGGTGACTTTGGGCTGAGGCGGGAAGGAGTGCAGCAGAGGTGGAATAGGGGTTGTCTTGGCCCCTGTGCCTGGAGCACTGAGGGGGTTGTGCCAGATCCGACAGCCCATGCCCCCTTCTGGATAGCCCTGAAAGTGGAACATCTAAAATGTGTCATATCAATTATGTTCTGGTTTGAGATTTCTGATAGTTCAATAGTTCAAATTTAAGTAGTTGTCAGGATTTGGAAAGAATCCAAACTGAATTAAAATTCTGGTAGCATTTGAATTCAGATCTGAACATAGAAACCTTTGCCCATCTCTGAAAATGTATATGCAGGTTGAACTTGTCTCTGATTTCTGAAAATCAGGTCTCTTGTATATAGGATATGCAATTGTAGTTTAAACAAGAACCTTTGCAAGTTTCTGGTCTCTTTGTGCTTGATTTTTTCAAACTCAGCACTGCATTGACATTAACTTGACATGATTTAAATATACAGAGAGATATTAGAAATGGACTCTGAAAAGTTCTGGTCTGGATCTGCTACAAAGAAAAAACAAACTACAAAAATAAAGACAGAGTAGATTTACATGCAGGTTGCCAAAGATGTGGATTTTTCTGCTAATAGAACATGCCTACTAACTTCTTAATTCTTTCTACATTCAAATCTTTCCAAAGTAATACCGTGGATTTCTGTAAATGTTAATGTTTCTGCCATTTCTACAGTGATGCTGATGTAAACTAACATATGGTTGACTATTTTCTCCTTTGACATTTTAATTTTAGAACAACAGTAAAGTGTTATTCATGGATAAATGCCTCTGTCTCCTGGAGAATACTGAATGGCGTGTTAACTGAATAATATAGCCCTTGTCATGGAAAAGAAAATTTCTGTTGCATATAACTAGAAAAGAAAAAAGAATTCAGATCCAAAGAGTACATAAAAATTAGAGGAAAAACAAAAAACTAAGGAAAATGCTTTGCATACAAATACATTAGTGTCAGACTATTTCAGAACATAGCATTAGTTTCCCAAGTTTTTAATCTAGTGTCCTCTAATCTTTCACATTCTTAAACATATTTTACCTAAAAAATCTGTTTCAATTGTATCTACTACACCCACCAAAGTCTCACTCTTTCTGTCTTATTTCATTTACAAGTGTTTGAATCAAAATTTTAAAAAGAAATATGTACTATTCTATTTTAGCATTGACAATTAACCCAAGCTTTTTATTTCTCTTTGCTCAGTCTATGCTCAAATAAGCAAGCAAAGTATTTGAGATTCAGACATTACCGCTTATTCCTATTGGGAGGAATGAAGACTAAAAAGCTAAATGAAACATTTTCTCTTAAACAAAATGGCTATTCTAAAGTATTGTAATAAATAAAGATTCTTACTATTCTTCTGAAAACTCTTCCATTACAGATATGAGGTTGTTTTCTGGCAGCTCATGGCAGCCACACATAGAAAATTCGACAGATTTTCTTAGCTGAGATAATGATGCTCTATCCAAAATATCAAGATCTCTTTCAAATTCTAATATTCATCAAATGTGGTAGTGAAAAATAACTTCTGCTTACTATTAGAGTGACAAATTTAAATAGGAGGAACCTGAGATGGAATTTGGCCGGGACACTGGGCTGATGTTCTCCTATTTCTTTGAACAAGAAAGGCCAAGATTTTGAAATCACCATGTTTCAGTATAGGCTTAAAGGACTTCTCCAACCACTGTTTGTTGCAATTTGGGAAGGACAATAGATACCCAAGGACTGGACCAAAGGAGTCATCATCAAGATTCCTAAGAAAGGCGCACTCAAAGACTGCAACAATTGGCGCAGGATCACCCTTCTATCCGTACCAAGCAAGATCCTATCCAAGGTCATCATCCAGCAGATCTCAGATGCTGTCAACAAGTCTCTGAGGAAAGAATGAGCTGGATTTTGCAAGGGAAGAGGATGTATAGATCAGATTTTCACCATGAGAAACATCATAGAGCAGTGCACAGAGTGGCAGAGACAGTTGTACATAAACTTTGTTGACTTTGAGAAGGCTTCTGACAGCATACACAGAGAAAGCCTTTGGCACATTCTGAGAGCCTACGGAATCTCTCTACAACTTTATACCAACTTCACATGTAGTGTGGGATACTGCGATCTGTCTTTTGAAATGAAGACTAGGGTCAGACAGGGATGTGTCACTTCTGCACTACTCTTCCACATGATGATTGACTGGGTGATGCGGAGAACAATTGCAGATGCGACAAGGGATATCAGATGGACACCTTTTTACACATTGGAAGATCTTGACTTTGCGGACAACCTTGCATTGCTTTCCCATACCGATCCAGAGCAAACTAAGTAAGGCCAGAAATGTCCTCAGGAGTATGAACAATGTATGGAGATCTACACAGTACAGTGTCCACATCAAGCTTAAGCTGTACCAGATCTGTGTCATATCAACACTACTATATGGCTCAGAGTGCTGGTGGATGACAGAGTGCGACCGTGCCAAACTCTCATCCTTTCACACCACCAGCCTTTGTAAGATACTTCGCATCTTTTGGCCAAAAACAATCTCCAACCATGACCTCTCCTGTGATGCCACCAGGAGGACATGACCACTATCATTATTAGAAGACACTGGAGATGGATAGGGCACGTGATGAGAAGGGAGGCAGATGCTATTGTAAAGATAGCACTTCACTGGACTCCTGAAGGACGATGGAAACGTGGGAGGCTCAAGACAACATGGCAGTGTACTGTTGAGGCAGACATGAAGAGAATAAATTACAGCTGGGACAAACTGGAGAAAATAGCCAAAGACAAACAAAAATGGAGAACCTTTGTTGCTGCCGTACACACCAGTGGGTGTAATACGCATTAACTTAACTTATAGGACTTACTCAAATACTAATCTGAGCTTGCCAGTTATCTATTTTATACTGTACACTAATCTGCTGATCTGAGATGTTAACTTGCACAGTCAGGACATGTCTACACTAGAAAGTTATTTCTAAATAACTTATTCTGAAATAATAACTCCTAAAATAACTACAGGTTGCACCTCCCTTGTCCGGCACCCTCAGGACCTGACCTGTTCTGATCAAGGGGATTTGCCGGATCAGGAGAGGTCCTTTCCAACATGGCCCATGCTGAACTGCTGCCCCCTGCTAGGGCTGCAGCCCGGCCATGACTCCCTAGGCTGGAGCTCCCTAACTGCCACTGACCTCGACAGCTGGAGCTCCTCAGTTGCTGCCAGACATGAGCTCCATGGCCGGGGCCAGAACTCTGCAGTCGCTGCCAGACCTCAAGCTTCATGGCCAGGGCTATAGCTCCGCAGCCACTGCCAGTTCCTGCTACCTCCTGGCGACAGGGAACAGAACTCTCCTCTTCGCTGACTGCCCCTCCATGTCCCCCTCCCAGATGGAGTCCCAGCTGAGTCCTGGGTTCTGGCACCACACTCCTGCCCCATGACCCGGCCTCCCTACACCTGGGCTCTGTGTTCCAGGAACGTCCCTAGTCTTGCCAGACCATGGATATTGCTATACCAGAGAGTCCCGATTAAGGGAGGTTCAACCTGTATTTCAAATCAGTGTGTCCACACTATAGGGAAGCCTCAAAATGAGTCCGAGGCAGGCTCCCTTAATGTGGACATACTACTTCGACTTAGAGTCCCAGGAAGCACTGGGGAGTATTTACTTTGAATCACTCTGAGGAGTAATTGTGGTTGCCTCGTCTCAAAAAAGATATATTGGCATTGGAAAGGGTTCAGAAAGGGGCAACAAAATGATTTGGTATCCTTAGCCTCTGTTTCTCTGGAGGTGGGTGACAGGGGAGGGATCACATGAGGATTACCTGTTGTGATCCCTTCGTCTGTGGCATCTGGTATTGGCCACTGTCAGCAGACAGGATACTGGGCTAGATGGACCTTTGATCTGACCCAGTATGGCCATTCTTATGTTATTATGTTCTAGTTATTTTGAAATATCAACAGTGGAACGTCCACACTACCACTATTTTGAAATAGCTATTTTGAAATAAGCATTATTCCTTGTGGAAAGCAGGATTTATTTCAAAATAACCAGTCCCTTTTTTCAAAATAATGGGCTTGGTAGTGTGGATGCTCCGCTTGTTATTTTGAAATAACTTTCTAGTGTAGACCAGGGCTCAGCCACTGGAAACTATTTTCCCAATTGAGAGCAATGTTTTGTAACCCCTAAGGTGTGACCAAAGATTCTTCAGCTCCTTACCTTTCTGAAGGTGTAGGGAGAAGGGGCTCAGATTGCAGTAACCCATTGCCTAGATTGTTCAAAAGGCTCAGCATCCGACGTTGTTGCTGGGCATGGTCGTCTTTGAAAATTGACCAAATATGCCTTCAAAGAAAGTGCTGCTGTGTTGTATCCATAGAGACTGGCATGGGTAATATGCTGCTGCTACACTTTGGAGCACTCTTTTGCTGGCTGGACTCCTTGACCTTCCACAGCTCCTCATAGGCCCAGCTGTAGCAAGCCCCATCACTTTAGAGATCCCTCTGTCCCTCATTGTAGATTTCCCAGTGTGAATCCAGCATCAGTAGAGTAGTAGAGAATTACATGCCCTTCTATCTGCAAATCCTTGCCACTTAAGAGACAGAACTCTTGACTGTGCCCTAGCCTTAGAATTCCATGATCCCTCTTTGCAGCCTCCCCATTCAGCTACCTGACCCCTCCCATCTGCATTCTTTCGTGTTACTATATCACATTTCCATACCTCCCTGAGCCTAGTTAGATGCATCCTCCAAACACCACCTTAACACCATCTCCCCTCCCCTCAGTGGGTATGGATGGAAGTTTGCTCTTTTTTGGTGTAGGTTCAACCCACATGTACCTTGTGATGATTGGATAGAGAAGCATGTGAAGACTAATCCACTCCTCCTTTCCTGCATGGCATTTCTCTTCCTTGTCCCTGATCAACACATTTTAGTCTTTGTCCTTGAAAATGTAATAGTAAATTTATACTTCCTATCACAATCTCTTCTCCGATCACGTTTTGGACAAGTGGGGCATATCCTAAGAAGATGTGGGGAATATGTTATCAATGGAGGCATCTTCTGACTGTTTATAACTTCCATTCTAAAAGGCCAGGGTACAACTTCCCTTCCCAGGGTAGTTTTATGGCTTCATTGATGTGTATGTACTTCATTTGATAGCTGGCATGTCATCAAACTTTTCTTGGAGTCTGAAGATCCAGGATTTCTCAATCACCTGTGAACCCTGATTGGTCTGTGGGCGGGGGAGCGCATGAAGTCTTTGCCCCACTTCTCCCTAGTCAGACCCGCCAGCTATTCTGAACAGACGACAGTTCTCTCTAGGCGCCCACTCCCCTAGCGGGGAGAGGAGACTTTGCATGCTCCCCTCATTTGTCCCTCAGGTCAATCAGGACCTGGGGGCAGGGGAGCATGCAGAGTCTGTCCCTGCCCTGCAAGTCATCATGCTTAAAGTCACCTGCCAGCTGAACAGCAGCTGGAGATTGATTCTAAGTGCCAAGCCCCTTGCAAGGCAGGCGAGACTTTGCATGATCCCTCCTTCCTGCAGGCCAATCAGAGCTTGGGGGCTAGGGGAGCATGCAAAGTCTCCTCCCACCCTACCCCTGCCCTGCAAGGAGTGAACAATGCTTAGAAGCGTTGGGCACTCCTTGGAGGACAGAAGTAGGGTGGGAAGAGACTTTGTGTGGTTCCCCCCCACCCTCACGGCCTGATTGGCCTGTGGAAAGTGGGGAGCATGCAAAGTTTTCTCCCACCCTGCTTCTGTCCTTCAAGGAGTGCCCAGCACTTCTAAGCATTGTTCACTCCTTGCAGGGCAGGGGCAGGGTAGAGTCAACCACCAGCTGCTTGGGGCAAGGGAAGTGCAAAGTCTCTTGCTCCCTGCCCTATGGCATGTGGCACTTAGAGTCGACCGCCAGGGTAGACTCTAAGCACCATGTACTCTCTCATCCCTAGGCCCTGATTGGCCTGGGGGAGGGGGAGTGGCAGGGCCTCTGCAGGACAGATCACCCTGCTTGGTGGGCCAGATCCTGGCCTGTGGAGGCCCTTTTGCCCCACTCTGGCATACCTCCTGATGCTTCATTACGTCAGATGCTTCAGCAGATTTGGCTGCTTTGTCTGTTTTAACAGAAGGTCAGACATGTATATCCTGTCTTTACCTCTTTGTAGCCTTGCATGCTGTTTGTATTTTGAAAAGAGTTCTGAACTAATCAGAGGTGTGGGAACTCAATGCTGCCAATGTTAATTGACCTTGGTTGCGGGTAGTATACATTAGTAAAATATGGGGTTATGAATTCACTTCTTTGAATGTACTATCAATCCGTTAGTTGTAAAGAGCAAAGGGAAGAAATAAGAAAAGACTTTTTTATGAGGAAGAATTGGTTTTCCCAGTAGATCAGCAGTGCATTTCTAGAAAATATACTCCTGTTCAAATTCATCTCCATTCAGTCTCCTTGAGACGTATTCACCTTGAAACACAATACTTGAAAACTAATGTAATGTGATGGCTAACCACAATACATGTCTTTTTCATTCAATAGTGGCGTAAGTTGGTAGCATTAAACCCTGTTAGCATTATTGTGATGCCAGCTTTTATATTTGTTTTCTTCCTCCAGACTTCTGGGGGTGGAGTTTTTGCACCTAATGGCTTTTCAGATTTGTGACATTTGCTCAGGATGTTTGCTAAACTATGAGCACTTAGCATTTGTCATCTGGCATCCTTTGTCTTCTTTCCCAAGAGCACTTTAAAATGGTGACATTTAGTATTTTTTTTAAAAACGTTTCAACACATTCTATGTTGTTAAATATATTCAGTGCATTTTACCAAGTGTGTGCAAATGTGTAAATGTAGACCAGTGTTATAAAAAACTGGATTATCTTTTTTTCAGATACCATAGTGTGCTAAAGATTGAAAGATAATTGTAGCTGTAATGTTAAATAAAATAGGATAAAATAAGTGAAGTTTCAATTTTCTACTCTGATTTAGTTCATCAGCCTTCTATAAAATGTTTAAAAGAAACTTGGTCATATTAATCCCAGATGCACACCCTCTGCAAACAAAGAACCGATGTATTTCATCCTTTGTTTATAACTAGCAATGCCAGTTTGGGATTATAAAGTACATAAGAATGACTTCTACAGTCTGAAGTCCAAGCCCATTAAATGAGACATTTTCATTTGGCACAACACACCTGGCTCTTAGCAACAATGCTCACTGTTTTGATAGAGTGGAAGGTAGTTTGTACTTTCAAAGGACTGTGTATGCAGACAATTTACTGTTTAGGAGGATTTACTGTGGGAGGATGGGGGAACAAGTGACTGAATTACTGATCATCTAGCTTGGCAAAAGTTTTTAGCAAATAAATAAATTTGCCTTTTCAAATCTACATGAGAGCACTTTTGTTATTAACATTAGTCTGGAGGGGAAGCTGAATGCCATGCTGTATATACGAGAAAAAATGGTTGCTCAGTATCTGGTTAATTAATTTAAAATTACTTGTCAGGTTGTCAGGTTATTTAGAGGAGTAGGTTTCTTGCATGCACTTGCAATATTTTTTATATCATCCACATACCGGAGAACATGAATGTACAAAGACCAGGAGAGCAGAGTGCGCTTAAAACGGGAGTGTGGAACCTAACTCCCGGGGCCTGAATCCAGCCCCTGAGGCTCAGTACTCCTCCATCAGCATTGGGGAGCCCATGATGGTGCTCCAGTCCTCCTACCCCTTGCTCCTCTCCTGTGGGGCTGCAACACACAAAACCTAGTAGCCTGAGCCTCCCATAGGCTCTGGTGTGGGCCACGTCAGGTTTTTTTTTATTCTCACTTCTGTGCATCCCCCGACTATGGATCAGTAGCCGCTGACCCAAAAAAGATTCTTCACCCCTGGCTTAAAATAAGAATACAGCCTTGCACTTGTTCTAACCCTGGTTGGTGCACATAATCCCATATCTTACCTATCAGAGGGGTAGCCGTGTTAGTCTGAATCTGCAAAAGCGGCGAGGAGTCCTGTGGCACCTTATAGACTGACTGAAGTGTAGGAGCATAAGCTTTCGTGGGCAAAGACCCACTTCGTCAGATGCATGACTTACCTAGTGTTTTTGAAAATGAAATCAGTACAAAGTGAGGGGAATCAACTTTTTAAAATCTTAAATAGGTCCTTCACATCCATGTCTGGGAGAAGTGGTTTGGTGCTCAAAGCACCATAAGATACTTTCTTTGCAGTCTTTGTGATCTACTCTATACCTCAGTGATCCCCAACCTGTCGATCACGATTGACAGGTAGATCCTGGAGTCTCTGCCAATCGATTGCAATCCTCAGGTAGACTGCATTGCCCATGCTGCTCCCAGAAGCAGCTGGCTGGCTGAGTGCAGACACATCTTCACAGCCCCTGGGAGGGGGCTGAGGCAGAACCATACTGCCCCTACTGCCAGCACTTTCCAAGCATATGAAGACCTTCAATCCCCCAGGAGCCACACATAGAGATGTGCTTGTGCTCAGTCAGCCAGCGATTTCCAGGAGCTACCTGGGGCCACAGAGTCTACTTGCCTGAGCTCCACTGTGCTGCTGACCTGTGCCAGCCCTGTGCCTGTACCCCTCACCCCATCCTGTTCTGAATACCCTGCCCCAGCCTGGAGCTCCCTCCTCTACCCAGAGGGTTGGGGTGCAGGAGTGATGGGTGCAAGCTCTGGGAAGGAGCTTGGATGCAGGAGGGAACTCCAGGCTGGGTCAAACTCTTTTACAGAGCTTGTGCTTCTTGTTCCTGCACCCCAACACCGTGTCCAGCCTGGAGCCACCACCTGCATCCAAATTTACTCTGAAAGCCCACACAACACTCACCCCCTACTTCACCTCAACTTCCTACCCAGCCCAGAGCCTTCTCCTGCACCCAAACTCCCAGAGTCCTCACCCTCACTCCCTCTTATATTACACACCCCTGCCACAGCTCGATGAAAATGAGTGAGGATGAGGGAGTGTGACTGTGTGTGGGGGGGGGTGGGGGGGGGGGTGAGGTGTGGGGGGTTTTGGAGAAAGAGTGGGGATTCAGGGATGGGGCAGAGTAGATCCTGGGTTGCCTTTAAATTCAAAAAGTGATCCTTGGCATAAAAAGGTTGGAGACCACTGCTACACATTAACCCTAAAATAAGTATCGAATTTAGAAATTAGCCCAGGTTAGTGGATAAGCTTACTACTTTTTGCAATTCTTTCCTAGCTTTTTAATTAGTGTACTTCAAAAAGGAAGAATTTGGCATGAAGTGGTACTTCGAGAGATCAATACCACAGAATGAAGGGCCAGACCCAGACTGCTTCAGAATGCGAAGTAGAATTCTTCTTCAAAGGAGTATTGACAGTCCATGGGTGTTTTCTGCTTTTATCAATGAGGAAACACTGTGGTAAGAGACATAGGTAGTGGTTCTAGACCACTGTTAATGCTTTCAGGATTCTTGGCTTCTTGTTCAAATTCTTGGGAAGAGAATCTTGATCTTGCTCTCAACTCGGTATTCTTGATGTCTTAGACCCACCACCAAAGGTGAGAGACTCCTTGCAGCAGAAGACACTAAGTAGCTTGGAGGCATCCCTGGCTTATGAAACAACTATACAGTTGGGAAAAGTACAGTGGCATATAACGTGACCTACCCCTATGCAGAAAAGATGTGAGCTCTCTTTGCTTTCTTCATGGCAGAGGCTTTTAAAAATGTCTTCTGGTGGAGTCTGTCTGTATCAAACTTTGTTTTGCATCAGCAAAAGCCCACTTTTCTCTCTTCTCTATCTTTTAGCTATTGCATCACTATTTGTCCTGTGGTAAAAGCCCTTCCGTGGGACTTCAGGGGAACCAAATTCAATCTTCAGATCTGAGCCTCAGTTCTCCATTTGTGAAACCAGGATAATAGTAATAAAATACTCTCTGCCTCACAGAGGTGTTGAAGATAAATTCATCAGTGTGTGTGACAGCTCCAAATATTGCAGGATGGAAACCATGTAAGTAACAAAATAGATAGACTTATGTGGGCTTTGGGGTATTGCTGGTAGTGTGCAGTGGTGCTAGTCCATTAATTACCACTCCTATCCCCCACAGTCTAATTACCACTCTTATCCCCCACAGTCTAACCTATCTAACAGTTTAAAGAAGCATTAATAGGAATGTGCTCCAAAATGCTGCACTGTAACTCCCTAAAGTAGACTCTGTGGGCAAGAACTAAAAAGTTCTGAATTTACTCCTTCATATGGCGCTCTGAACAGGATTACATTAGTGCAAACTTGGGACCTTTAAGATCATGAATGCAGCATCCACACAGTGGGGGAAAGTACAGCTCAGCACTTTTGTACACACTGCGAGTCACATCCTTATTCTGAACTGGAGAGCAGTGTACACATGCCCCCTGAAGAGTTGCTGTAATTAGAATTGGTCAAAACATGCCAATTTTTTAATGAAATATATATATATTAGTTACAGCAAACTTTTCAGATTTATGGTGAAATACAGAAAAAAAACCTTTCCATTTTTCAAACCCATTTTTGGTAAACATTTTCAGTATCTGGTAAAAATTTTCTGGTTCAAAAGATGAATGTTACCAAAATCCACACATTTTTACTAACTCTTACTCTATTTTGCTTCTCTTATTTCTCAAGAAACTGGAAGTTCATGTGGGTCAAAAAAATCTTAATTTTCATTGGAAAAAAATGATACGAACTCTTAATGAAAATATCTTGCCCAGCTCTAGTAGTGATATTGCTTCTTCCACTTGCAAGAAAAAGCTCGCCACCGTGGTCAATGCCTCCCTCTTATTTGGGAGGACTATGCTGCAAGTTTTGGAATTTAGTAAAGTACATAATTTGGAGGCATTGACCACGGTGGCGAGCTTTTTCTTGCAGGGAGTTTTCTAATTTCCATCTGAAGTAGGGATTGGTTTGACCAATTTACAGAATAATTCTTAGTTTTCTTATGTCCGAATACAATCCATGATGTGCTTGGCTGTGTTTGTTTGAGTTGTGAGTTTAGATCATTGGTGGGCAAATTCTGACCCATGGGCCAGATCCAGTCCACAAAATTAGTCCCTAGCAGGCCCCCACCTCTATATTTACCTGCACCTCCACAGGTATTGGGCGATCATAGCTCTTGTTGGCCATGGATCACCATTCGTAGCTAATGGGAGTGATGGGAAGTGATGTCCTGCAGAGGCACAAATAGACCAGGAACTAAGCCTGGTGGGCCTGACTGGGAGTTTAGGAAGGAGCCCAGCAAAGCCAATTGGTTTGGCTATGTTACTGACTACAAGCGGCCAGCATGTTGTGGCCAGATTTCCTCACTGACATAGTGGTGGAGCACTCCACCACAGTTAGGGCTCTGGGCTGGAATGCAGGTGGGCTTGCATCATCCTATCCCTTGCCACTCTACCCCGGGGTACCAGCCTCCTCACCTTTAGGCCATGAGACCTGCACTGATTTGTCACCTACCCATGCTAGTGTAGCAGACAGAGAGCTTATCTCACTAGATTGCTGCTGCTATGCCTGACTACAGTCCATAGCCATTAACTATTTCCTGCCCTACCCAGGTTTTGAGGGATCCAAGCAGTTAGACTTGCTGGTGCTCTGGCTGCCCACAAGCCAGAGCCATTAACTATTTGCTGCCCTTCCATGACTGAGGGCTCCAGGCCAATTGACTCACTGCTGCTTGGCCTGACTGTAGGCCAGAGCCATTAGTGTTGGCTTCAGTCACTCCTGAAGCATTGTAGCAAGGGGGCATAGTCTCCCTGCCTGATGGATGGGGAGAGAGCTGCAACCCCCTTACTGTCTCTTAGATAATCATGATGGTCCCTTCTGGCTTTAAAGTCTATGAGACCCAGGATTATCTGTAAGGTGGCAACTGTGGAGGGATCAAATAGCAGGCGTTGTGGCACTGAAACTGCATAACTAAAACCCGCAGAATATTTAAATAGACTTTCTAATCTCTTTGACAAAATCTATATATTGCAGTGAAGAAAAGCAAATGTGCTTTTTGATTCTACAGTCTGGTTAATTTCAAATCACATTTAAATTAGGCAGCTTGGAAGCCAGAACTGCATAAAACTATGAAGTGCCATTGTTAAATATTATTGACATACTTTCGCGGCTATATTTTGCTCTTTCAAGTAGGGCACCCATCTGTCAGCTGCCTCTGCTTCCATTCTAGTGTACATTCCCCTTGGGAGAACAATTTTAATTAACAAATTGTGCACAAGGTATAACGACTTTAAAGAAAAGGAAGCCATTGAACTTATTATTCAGGTCTTCTGCATTTTATGCTAAAAAAAACCCTGCTTGGAATAGTATACATGACCCGAGCAATTATTTTCATAGACTGGAGGTCAGCATGGTTACGGATAATGCAGAGTTAGAAGTGAACTAGCTTTTCCCCCATAGATGGAAGCTGTCCTGCAATCAACCAGTACCTCTCCCTCTGTTATGAGTGGCATGTCTGTCTCCAGTTCACCATGATTTACTCCATTTTGGCAATGTTCCTGAAACTACCCTGATTTTCTGTGATTCTACTTTTCAGCAACTACATGACAAGACCCTAATTCTATTGCTAGCCATTACAGTCTACTAACCATTATTGATTTACTTTAGTTGAGTCAGGCTGAATGTAAAGGCAAGTAAAATGTTGCTTGAGTGACTAATCTCTCTAAAGTTTAGGCAGTGTAAGTAGTAGTTCATGTTAGATAATTAGGCCCAAATCCAGCCCAAAGAGCGCAAACCAAATAGTCAGCTGCTAAATAGATGATACAGTTTACACAACCATCATATGCAAAGAGATTTAGATACAGCTCTGCACGCTGAACATTTTTAATTTACTTCTAATTTCCTATTTTAAAAAGTTCACTTAAATCACTTGATTTGCTTTAAAAACTTCCTATTGATAACAATTCCTTTCAAATATTATCTCATTCTTTTGAATAGTATTTTATGGACATGTCCACAAATTGAAGAATCTTCATTAGGAAATTTGTTCTTCAAACAGTTTTCTCTGTGGCTGATAATATCTACATTTAGTTGAAAGACACAGATTCATTCAGATAATTTTAATCTTTCCCCTCCTCCGTAGAGTTATTATGCATTCTTCTAAAATAAGTCCATCTGAAATTCACAAAGGCAATGGATGGTCTCCCTCACACAGAAATTAATGTAAGTGTCAGACTGGTTTGCATTTATTTTATGGCTTGCTGTACCTAATTGATTTGCAAGCATTTCCTTACCTCAGTACAAATCACAACATGTAAGCCTGTTTTTTCCCTTCATGTGAAGAAAAACATCAATAAAATTTTCAGGAGAGAAAATTTCAGTTAGTGTTAATTAAGACTTACATATTAAAATTTGGCGAGTACATACTTTTTTCAGTACTGCAGAAATGTGAACTTTTGATCTCTTGGCTACTATCTTTGTCTAGAACATCACCATTTACCTGCAGGTGACTTAAGCATTCTGTGACACTTATTTATGTGTTATTTAGGAATTTGTGACTATACTGGCACTTACAGATCCTTTGACATGGACCCACTTAGTCTATGGCTAGCACACAGTTTGTTACAGTACCCACTTTGTTTCTGAATTACAACAATTAATTGTTTTTTATGATTTGTACTGTACTAATGGCCAAAATCCAAAATGGGAAAGGGGTCCCATTTGTACTAGGGGATATACAGATATAAAGCAAGACTTAGACCCTGCCTTTGAAAAACATTATATAATTTAAGATAGAAAGGAGACATATTTTCAAAGGTAACTTAAACTTATATTGCCACTAAATTGACTCATATCTTAAGTGTTTTCAAATCTCTGAGGGGAAAATTGCCCCTCTTTGAATACTGAACAGACATCAAAAGTATAGTAAACTTCCTGAGATCCAACTGTACCTTATAGTAGAGTTTATAATTTAGAAAGCCTTCCAGCACCTCGAGTTATTGGTTCGGACTTAGTGGGTAAAATTCTATGGCTTGTATTAGCAGATCAAACTAGATGGTCAGTTTCAGCAGTGGCTGAATAAGACGCCTGAGGCAGAGCAGCTGGGGTGCTGCTGGGTTGGTCCAGTAGCACCGAGCGGCCGCGCTACTGGACCAACCCAGCAGCACCCGAGCTGCTCTGCCCCAGGCGTCCCCAAGTTAGCCACTGCTGAAACTGACCAGCGGCTGACTACAGGAAGCCCGAGGCAGAGTTGCTCTGCCCCGGGCTTCCTGGAATCAGCTGCTGATCAGTTTCAGAAGCAGCTGACTTGGGGACGCCTGGGGTTCTTAAGTTGAATCTGTATGTAAGTCAGAACTGGTGTCCAGATTCAGCCGCTGTTGAAACTGATCAGTTTCAGCAGTGGCTGAATCTGGATGCCAGTTCCGACTTACATACAGATTCAACTTAAGAACAAACCTACAGTCCCTATCTTGTACGTAACCCGGGGACTGCCTGTATAAGGTCCAGATATTCTAGTACAGGGGTTCTCAACCTTTTTCTGGATGAGGCTCCCCACGATAAGCTATAAAAACTCCCTGACCCACAACTGTTTTTCTACATACAAAACCAGGGCTTGTGTTAGGGCGTAGCAAGGAGGACAATTCATTCGGTGCCCCATGTCATAGGGGACAACATAAAGCTAAGTTGCTCATACTTTGGCTTCAGCTCTACATGGTAGATTGCAGTCCCTCATGGCAGGACTTTGACTTTCTGCCCTGGGTCCTAGTGAGTCTAAAGCCAGCCATACTTGACAGCCCCCCTGAAACCTGCTTGTAGCTCTTGAGGAGGCCAAAAACCGCTGGTTAAGAACTACTGGTCCAGTATATAACAGTGGCCAGGACCAATGACTTCAAAGAAAAGAGCAAGGAACCCCACTGTAGGCAGTTGTGATATAGCTGGATCCCAAGGAAGTTTACTCTCAGTATTCAAAGGTTGTGTGGGGTTATGCCAAGCATGAGGTTGCCTGCCAAGCTGTTCTTTATTGCTTCCCACCAATGGAAAATATATGGTTCTGTGCCTGCTTTGAGTTTGTCATTTATAATGCAATTACAGATTTATAAATGAGGATGAAATGGATACAAATAATAAAAATAAGCCCTCAAAACATGAAAATATCACTCAAAAACCTTCCACTGGGATAGCTGAAGACAAATTACAACTGAAGGAAAATTACATTTTTGCAAAAGATGAATTAACATACATAACTGGCCCATGTTAATGGCCTGGGCCTCTCTATAAATAATGTGCGAGTGTCTAGCAACATCATAATGATTTAATGCATGTTAGCTGCTGCTCCCTGCTATAAGTTTAAGTTCCATGTAAAGGGCATACCAGGTCTCACAGATCAGAAGTGTAGTGTCCATTGCTACTGCACAAAACCCCAGTGTGTCAGAGGATATAATTGTGCTTAACATCTACATGAACACAGAGGCAGAGTTCATCAAAATGGTTCTGCAGTCTAGTGGGGGATAAGTTCCTCTGCCACAATCAGCACTGTCACACAGACATGCAGTCAGTTGACCAGCTAGGAGAACATACGCTGCTCTGGAAAAGCATATTTGCATCAGCAGTTAAGCTTTGCACCTGGGAATCTAAACAAATGGTGCAATAAAAAACAATGTGGATTTCAATATACTGAGGGCAGAGTCACTGTAACCTAGTTCTATGCTTAATAAAGTAATAGAAATTCCACCCACTGCTTTAATGTGTTCTCTGTTTTTGTAGCCTCTCTGAGCATTTCACAATCAACGTCACAATTCAAGGACGATAAAGCCATTGCGGAGAAACGAAATGATTTCTTTGCTTCAGTCTTCACGGCTGAGGACGTTGGGGAGATTCCTGAATCTGCACCGTCCTTTGTGGGTGATGAATCTGAGGAACTGTCCCGGATTGAAGTGTCATTAGAGGAGGTTTTGGAACAAATAGAAAAACTTAATGTTAACAAATCTCCGGGACCGGATGGCATTCATCCAAGGGTTCTAAAAGAACTTAAATGGGAAATTGCGGAGCTGTTATCTGTGGTTTGTAACCTATCCTTTAAATCGGCTTCCGTACCTAATGACTGGAAGGTAGCCAACGTGACACCAATATTTAAAAAGGGCTCTAGAGGCGATCCTGGCAATTACAGACCGGTAAGTCTAACGTCAGTACCGGACAAATTAGTCGAAACAATAGTAAAGAATAAAATTGTGAAACATGTAGAAGAACATAATTTGTTGGACAAAAGTCAACATGGTTTCTGTAAAGGGAAAACCTGTCTTACTAATCTGTTAGAGTTCTTTGAAGGGGTTAACAAACATGTGGACAAGGGGGATCCAGTAGATATAGTATACTTGTATTTTCAGAAAGCCTTTGACAAGGTCCCTCACCAAAGGCTCTTGTGTAAATTACATGGCCATGGGATAAGAGGGAAGGTCCTTTTCTGGATTGAGAACTGGTTAAAAGACAGGAAACAAAGGGTAGGAATAAATGGTAAATTTTCAGATTGGAGAGGGATAACTAGTGGTGTACCCCAAGGGTCAGTCCTAGGACCAATCCTTTTCAACTTATTCATAAATGATCTGGAGAAAGGGGTAAGCAGTGAGGTAGTAAAGTTTGCAGATGATACCAAACTGTTTAGGATAGTCAAGACAGAAGCAGACTGTGAGGGACTCCAAGAAGATCTCACCAAACTGAGTGATTGGGCAACAAAATGGCAAATGAAATTTAATGTGGATAAGTATAAAGTAATGCACATCGTGAAAAATAACCCCAACTATACGTACAGTATGATGGGGACTAATTTGGCTACGACAAATCAGGAAAGAGATCTTGGAGTTATCGTGGACAGTTCTCTGAAAACTTCCACACAGAGTGCAGCGGCAGTCAAAAAGGCAAATAGGATGCTAGGAATTATTAGGAAAGGGATAGAAAATAAGACCCAGAATATCTTACTGCCCCTGTATAAAACTATGGTATGCCCACATCTTGAATACTGTGTACAGATGTGGTCTCCTCACCTCAAAAGGCTATTAGCCAGGGGATAAAATGGTGTCTTTGGCCTCTGTTTGTCAGAGGCTGGAGAGGGATGGCAGGAGACAAATCACTTGATCATTGTCTTCGGTCCACCCTCTCTGGGGCACCTGGTGCTGGCCACTGTCGGTAAACAGGATACTGGGCTAGATGGACCTTTGGTCTGACCCAGTACGGCCGTTCTTATGTTCTTATGTCACCATCCTGGTCCAGTGGCTGGTTGTATATTCCTACTGCTACACTGTTATTGTACAAGCAAGAAATTTCTATCCTTAGTCCACTTTTGTCGACAAAACACTGTAGTCTAGATATACCCTTTGAGACAAAACTACATTGATGCAGTAGTTTTAGTGCACACCACCAGTGTTCACATGGGCCAGTCAGTGCACACCAAATATACACCTTTCAGAACAGACTAAGGCACTGCATAGCTTTTTTAATTCAATGTTGGTTTTAGTTCTGCAGATCTTTGTATTATTAATTCCATGTGCAATGACACCAGCAAGTAGGATATACTCTGCTGAAAATTCCCATTGTAGAAAACCATAATAAATAAGAATGGCAGATAATAAATTATTTGAATGAAGATATTTGGCAGCTGAACACTAGATCTACAATCTCTCCTGTCTTTCCCATCTATTTTACCTCAACTACACTGTAATGATCTCTGCATATTTTCCATTATAATCTTGACAGGTAAGGCAGGTTTCATAAATGCCAGACTTCCGATTTTATTTCTGTAGTTTTCTTTTTTTTTCAAAAGGAAAGAAATGTCACTATCCTACAGGGAAAGGAATATGGCTTAAAACAATAAGCTGATGCTATTTTAATTTGTGAACATCTAGAGGAATGCTAGGAATTATGCAGCCATGCAAAGGAACAAAGAGCATTAAAAATATTAAGACACACCTATGTGTAAGTTATAGAGAAAAATATTGCAAAGAAAGTTAAAAAACTAATCTAGGACATGCTCTGCAATACTAGTAGGCTACGTCTAGACTGGCATGATTTAGTGGAAATGAGGAGAATGAGGAGTAACAGTAGTTTGAACTAGGAAGCCTAGTTCGAACTACCTAGTTCTTGCCCCGTGTAGCCACGCTGCACGGGGTTCGAACCAGCGGGGTTTTAAAAATGGTGGTGCCCCGCTTATGCAAATGAAGCCCGGGAAATTCAAATCCCGGGCTTCATTTGCAAGTGCGGTATGCCTACATTACCCTCCTAGTTCGAACTAGGAGGGTAGTGTAGACATACCCAAAGAGAGTTCTATCCAATACTCCTTGGTTGGGTGGTGGTTATGAATCATCATTAATGGGAATTAAGTGCCTGACCTTAAATGGTTTTGAAAATCCCACTGGGTCCTTAGCTTTATCATTAGGTATCTAGACACCTTTGAAAATCTGTCCCAATGTGTTTTCCATATTGTGTGTGTGGGGCGGGAGGGACTGAAGTTTATCTTTCTTAAGTACTAATAATACTGAAGTCTCCTCACAGAAAACAGTAAGAAATTCTGCTTAATAATCAATAGCATTATCTGTCCCCTAGATTACTGAGGCCAAGTTTACACTAGACCTGGAAGGTTGGCTTAAGGTATGCAACTCCGGCTACGTAGAAGTTTGGAGTCAAGTCAAGTTTGGCGGCGTCCACGAAGTGGAAGGCCAATGAGAAAAAATGCTACTGTTGGCTTCCCTTACTCCTCACACTGCTTGCAGATGCCCTCAGCATTTGATTTATGGGTCTCTGGTGTGGTGAGTGAAGAAGTGCCCTGAGAGAATTATTAATTTGAACAACAAAATCAAACCTGTATACACTGCTGAAAACTACAAACAATAGCCATTCCAGCAGTCAATCATATTAGCATTTAATGTATGCATATTAATGTCATTAACCCTCTAGATACACTCCAGATGCAGTAGCAATATTTAATCCTTGGAATTGAAAAAATGTTTAGAAGTAGCAACATGATTCTTCTCTCACTTATACATATTTTACATTGGTGTAACTTTACTGATATACTGGACTTCCTTTACCAATCATCACCAATTAAAGTGAGAGGAGAAGGCCCATAGTATCCATAATATTTGTTCTGGGAAATCTAGGTTGTATATTAGGAAAAACTATTTCACTAAGAGGGTGGTGAAGCACTGGAATGGGTTACCTAGGGAGGTGGTGGAATCTCCATGCCTAGAGGTTTTTAAGTCCCAGCTTGACAAAGCCCTTGTTGGAATGATTTAGTTGGGGTTGGTCCTGCTTTGGGCAGGGGGCTGGGCTAAATGACCTCCTGAGGTCTCTTTCAGCCCTAGGATTCTATGATTTTGATGCTTTTACCCTTGTAAAATAATTCTTAGCTAGCTGACAAATGCAAATGAAGACATGCAAAATGTAGAAGTACAGAAAAGTAGGAATTCTGGTGAAAAAATAAAAGTTTGATTATAATGATTATCAGGGCTCGCCAAGCGAAGGCGAGCCCAGCTCACCAGCCACACGGAAGCGCACGCTGCGCATGAGCAGACCATGCAGCGCAGCCCCGCCGGGCTAAAATCTACTTGCCAAGGGTGATTAGATTGCCTAATTTGTCAAGCCCTGATGATTATTAATCTCAAATCAACCCTCTTTTTTTGATTTTTAGACCAAGCCATCAGCTGTTTATTTTCAAAATGAGGTTCTATGTATAAGGTGACTTTATGTTTAATATGTTGAGAAATGATATCCTGTATCCATTTAAGCAGAACCTCAAATGGTTTAAGCTTCAGGAATATACAATGAAAATGTTATCTGGTATTCGTGGGCAATGGAGGTTGTTGGGTAATTGAAAGTGCCTGATGCACAAGTTTATTGCTCTGCCCCATCCCCTACTGCAGTGACCAATTCCCAGCCCCCTTGAGAACACCTGGTCATTCAGGATGTTATTCAGAATGTTTGTTCTGAAGGCAAAAGGTTAGGTTGTCATTCAATTATGTCACATAGAAAAGTACAATGCATCAGAAAAAAAGGACTAACAAACCCTGGAGTAATAACGGAGCAGACCACTCTCCTCCAACACACTCACTCACTCAGGCTACGTCTACACTGGCATGATTTTCCGAAAATGCTTTTAACGGAAAAGCGCGTCTAGATTGGCAGGATGCTTTTCTGCAAAAGCACTTTTTGCGGAAAAGTGTCCGTGGCCAATCTAGACGCGCTTTTCCGCAAAAAAGCCCCGATCGCCTTTTTCACAATCGGGGATTTTTTGTGGAAAATAGTACTATGCTGTCTACACTGGCCCTTTTGCGCAAAAGTCTTTCAGAAAAAGACTTTTGCTCAAACGGGAGCAGCATAGTTTTTCTGGAAAAGCACTGATGATTTTACGTGAGATCATCAGTACTTTTCCGGAAATTTTAGCGGCCAGTGTAGACAGCTGGCAAGTTTTTCCTGAAAAGCAGATGATTTTCCGGAAAAACTTGCCAGTCTAGACACAGCTTCAGGGTATGATTATTGTGTCCTGCTAATACACAGCAGGCAGATGAGTGGGCCAGCTACCTAGGAGCCCTCTGGTAAGATCCAGCTTCCAGCAACTCGAGGCAGGCTGAGGAGGAAGGAGGTGCCTGAGGATGAGACCACTCACCTAAAGATCCCTCCCAGGCCTCCGACGAGAACTGGAGATGCCATGGCTCCCTTGCACTGGCTCAATAGAGAGGGTCACAGTGCCCGTCTCCTCCTGCTCCTTCTCCTCCAGTGTAGCTGGCTGGCCCTGGCCCTCCTGCTCCTCCTCTGAGGTGACCTCCAGCCAGACAATGACGGGGGTCTCAACCACGGAGTCCACCAGGATGGGTAGAGAAGATGTTTCCCTACCTCCCAGGTTCACATGCAGCTCCCTGTAGCAGGGCCAGGTGTGGGGTCCAGCCCCTGAATGGGACCTGAGCTCTCTGGCCCAGACATATCCCTGGTGGAGTACTTTAACTTTACTCTGGACCTGTTCCATGGTCCGGGGTGGATATATGCGCTCTGCCAGGGAGGTGGCCATAAATTTCAGCATTACGCCGTTTGGCTCGGGAATCCTGGAGCATCTCCTCCTCACCCCACAGCTCCAGGAGGGACTGGATCTCTGGGCCTGTCCAGAACAGAGCGCGCCTCTTGCTCCTCCTGGGTGAGTCCTCAGACACCTGGGGCTGCTCCCTGCGAGGGCCAGGGAGGATTATGGGGGGCTTTGAGGTGGACATGTCTGTGGCAGGGAGAGCCACGCAGTGAAGTCCTCGCTCTCGGGCCAGCTTCCTGCCACAAGCCTTGTTCAGGGTGCCTACAGCTTTAAGTGGGGCCAGGAGATAGGAACTATAGAGTTGTGATTAGCTGGTATGGAGTGGTCACCAGGGCACCTGTGCTATTTCTTGGAGGCTTCTTCTTGTGCAAAAAAACCCTCCTCCCTGTCGACACTCACCTTTTTGTGGAAGAGCTCTTTCGCAAAAAGGCTTTTTCCTCTTAGAAAGAGGAATACCAATTGTGCAAAAACTCCTCTGTTCTTTCAATTTACTATCGAAAGAATGTGCTTGCAGTGTGGACGTTCTGCGAGTTTTTTTGGGAAAATGGCTGTTTTTCTGACAAAACTCTGTAGTCTAGACATACCCTGACCAGCTTTCTTAAGTTACATTTTCATAAATGTCCACTAGTTGGGGTGGCTAACTTTTGGGATACCCCTACATAATGCAACTAAGGCCTGGTTTGTAACGGTGCTGAGCATCTTCAGCTTCTATTGACTTGGCTTATAATTGTGGGTGCTTAGGACTTCTGAAAATCAAGCCAAATAGCCAAAAAATGAAGTTCCTAAAATGAGCAGATTCTTTAGGGATGTTTGGTGCTTTCCCTCTTTGCATCTCAGCGTAACTATATGTAAAGTGAGGAGAAAAATATTTATCTGCAGAAGAGAATTTTGATGGAAAGTGTGAATTATTTGCTTCTTAAGAAGCATGTGCAAGTCCTTGGTAATCAGAGGCATTATCTGTCCCATACATAGCTGAGAGAATTACTGATTTGAATGAGGAATAAAATTAAACCTCGGTGGAGACTCAGCAGGGTTCCAGATATGAATGTGTGGGGAACAGAGGAAGCTAGGAATCAGGTTTGTCTGTACTAGAATCTTCCCATCCCCAAACCAGCATAAGTTACTGTTAATAGGGGGTTCTGGGAGAAGCCATACATTGGAATTGCTACTAACAACTTTAAGGCTGTGTCTACATTGGCACGATCTTACGCAAAAGTGGCCACTTTTGCGCCAAAACTTGCTGCCTGTCTACACTGGCCGTGAGTTCTTGAGCAAGAAAACTGACGTTCTAATGTATGAAATCAGTGCTTCTTGTGCAAGAAATATGATGCTCCTGCTCAGGAATAAGCCCTCTCGTGCAATTGTTCTTGCACAAGAGGCCAGTGTAGACAGGCAATATAAATTACTTGCACAAGAAAGCCCTATGGTTAAAATGGCCATGAGAGCTTTCTTGTGCAAGAGAGCATCTATACTGGCAAGGATGCTCTTGCACAAAAGCACATCTCTTGTGCAAAGGCACATGCCAGTGTAGACGCTCTCTTCTGGAAGAGTTTTTGCACAAGAACTCTTCTGCAAAAGAGTTCTTGCGCAAAATCATGCCAGTGTAGACATAGCCTTATTGTTTCAGGAAACCTTCACTCCATAGAGCGAGGGAATAAGACATGTGTAGCAGTGCAGAAGCAAAGCTCAGAAACTTTTTACCTCTGTAAGATTCAGAGGAGCTACAGATGAGTGAAACAGACCTTCTCCTCCGACAGAGGTGTAAGTGTAAACTTATACTATCGCACAATCAGTCTCATTGAGTTATTACCAAGAGGAGGAAAGTATCAGACTTTATTATTAAACTTTTGAGACTCACAATAGAGCTGCAAAAGCGACGGGGAGTCCTGTGGCACCTTATAGACTAACTGAAGTGTTAGCTTTCGTGGGCAAAACCCACTTTGTCAGATGCATGACTCTCTACACAAACATCCCACATGCAGATGGAGTACAAGCTGTCAGGAACAGTATTCCTGATGATGCCACAGCACAACTGGTGGCTGAACTCTGTGAATTTATCCTCACACACAACTATTTCAGATTTGGTGACAACATATACCTCCAGACCAGTGGCACTGCTATGGGCACCCGCATGGCCCCACAATGCGCCAACATTTTTATGGCTGACCTGGAACAACGCTTCCTCATCTCTCGTCCACTTACACCCCTTCTCTACCTACGCTACATCGATGACATCTTCATCATCTGGACCCATGGGAAGGAGACTCTGGAAGAATTTCACCATGATTTCAACAGCTTCCACCCCACCATCAACCTCAGCATGGACCAATCTACACGGGAGGTCCATTTCCTGGACACCACGATACAAATAAGTGACGGTCATATCAATACCACCCTATACCGAAAACCTACCGACCGCTATACTTACCTGCATGCCTCCAGTTTCCATCCCGGACACACCACACGATCCATTGTTTACAGCCAAGCACTGAGGTACAACCGCATATGCTCCAACCCCTCAGACAGAGACCTATACCTACAAGATCTTCAACAAGCATTCTGTAAAC
The DNA here is from genome assembly GCF_052426305.1 of Pelodiscus sinensis. NCBI lineage: Eukaryota > Metazoa > Chordata > Testudines > Trionychidae > Pelodiscus > Pelodiscus sinensis. Next base: position 60,900,227 of record NC_143054.1, on the reverse strand, counting down.
TGCGATACCCACACGAGGAAGTGAGGAGACAGATTGACAGAGCCAGACGTGTACCCAGAAGCCTCCTGCTACGGGACAAGCCCAAGAAAGAAACCAACAGAACACCACTGGCCATCACCTACAGTCCCCAGATAAAACCTCTCCAACGCATCATTAGTGATCTTCAACCCATCCTGGACAATGATCCCTCGCTTTCACAGGCCTTGGGAGGTAGGCCGGTCCTTACCCACAGACAACCCGCCAACCTGAAGCATATTCTCACCAGCAACTACACACTGCACCATAATAACTCGAACTCAGGAACCAATCCTTGCAACAAACCTCGGTGCCAACTCTGCCCACATATATACACCAGCAACACCATCACAGGACCTAACCAGATCAGCCATACTGTCACTGGTACATTCTCCTGCACATCCACCAACGTAATATATGCCATCATGTGCCAACAATGCCCCACTGCTATATACATCGGCCAAACAGGACAGTCCCTACGTAAAAGAATCAATGGACACAAATCTGATATTAGGAATGGCAACATACAAAAACCTGTAGGGGAACACTTCAATCTTCCTGGACACACAATTGCAGATCTAAAAGTAGCCATCCTGCAGCAAAAAAACTTCAGGACCAGACTTCAAAGAGAAACTGCTGAGCTACAGTTCATCTTTAAGTTTGACACAATCAACTCTGGATTAAACAAAGACTGTGAATGGCTTGCTAACTACAAAAGAAGCTTCTGCTCTCTTGGAATTCACACCTCCAGGTCAGCTGCTAGAAGTGGGCCTCATCCTCCTTGATTGGATCCACCTCGTCATCTCCAGCCTGATCCTGGCCTGCATATTTATTCCTGCCTCTGGAAATTTCCACTACATGCATCTGACGAAGTGGGTCTTTGCCCACGAAAGCTTATGCTCCTACACTTCAGTTAGTCTATAAGGTGCCACAGGACTCCCCGTCGCTTTTGCAGATTCAGACTAACACGGCTACCCCTCTGATACAATAGAGCTGGTGACATATTTTAGATAAGTCAACCATAACTTTGAGCGGTAATCAGAATATTCCTTATAGTAGGAGTCAGAAATGCTTTACAGAAGCTGCTTTGTAGGCTGCACGCTTCTAGTGCAGGGGTAGGGAACCTACAGCTCATGGGCTGAATTCATCCCTCTCCCCTTCCCCGGCTTACTTTGATCGGGCCTGTGGTGAGGCTTGGGACTTTCCCTCACAACAAGGTGAGCCAGTGCTCACACTCCAGCCCAGCGGCAAGTCTCCCAACCTTGCTCCCTCCCAGGCCTAGAGCAAGAGTGGAATCCCAGTAACCCCAGCTGAGTGTGAGTGAGGTGTCTGTTTTCTTTTTCTTTTCTTTTTTTGCTTTATCTTATTTCCCTGCTTACAATAATGCAAAACTGGAGTAACACAGTGATGAATCAAATGCAGCTACGTTTCAACTAACCTGAATATTGTCACCCCAAATAGTTATGCCCCTCTAAGCAATTAGTAACATTAAAGTATTGTATTTCTTACACACTTGACATGTAAATGTAAACCTTTTATCAAGATCTGCAAATTGCTTGTTTGAGGACTTGCCAACTAGTTACTTAGTTATTAACCTTTTCTATATAGGCCTTGCCTAATAATGAGCTAAATTTAGCTTTTTTTTAAAGAGATTGTGAAAATGTGCATTTTGGTCAAATAGCAACATTGTTCTAACAATGTGTCCATCAACTGATCTTATTAAAAAGATAAAAGAGAGATTTTTTTTTTTTTTGGCTTTTACTACTCTGCTCTGCCTCAGAGGAATATGCCAGTGGCTTACTGAAAAAATAACCAAAATTAAATGCTTTGAAAGAATTCTTCATATCCTACAATGCTAACATTCAACTCCAGGAAAGGGTCAGAGTCATGTCCCATGTTAGAGAAACTAGACAAAGCATTTTTGTCAGTTGATACTTCTAATCTTTGTAATCATCTGTTGAACTTCCAATTTAAAAACAATATATTCTGTGTTGGTCTGTGATATAATTAAACTAAAGTTTCTTTCCACTGAGTCCATTCATAGACCTTTGATATAAATTACAGATGCGTTATATAATCTAACCTAAGTGGTACCTCATATATTTCAATTTTACTGGCTGTGCTTCTGCAGCACATATTTCAATGCTGATTCACGTTTTTCAGTCAGGAAGAATTTTATCCTCATAGGAATCTCTTTCTCCACTGCAGGGCTATGTCTACACTCGCAGCTTCTTGCGCAAGTATGGCTGTTCTTGCGCAAGAATCTGCAGAGCATCCACACGGCCCTCCCACTTTTGTGCAAGGAAATTTATAGTACAGCATGGTAAGAGAGGGATTCTTGCACAAGAGCTACACTCTTTTTTAACAGGTGAAAGCCCTCTTGTGCAGGAGCTCTTGCACCCAAGGGCAGTGTGGATGCTGGGCAGGGATTTCTCGTGCAAGAAAGCCCTATGGCTAAAATGGCCATCAGAGCTTTCTTGTACAAGAGAGCATCCACACTGCCATGGAAGCTCTTGCGCAGAAGCACAGCTCACACATGGCAGTGTGGACATTTTCTTGCGCAAGACTTCTTGTACAAGAACCCTTGCACAAGATGTTCTTGCGCAAGAAGCCTCCAGTGTAGACATAGCAGAGCAGTTTCTGCTATTTCCTGGAGCATCAGCCTCCATTTCAGGTGTAGTGACTGCTTAAATGAGAAGGTCGCACAGCTACAAGTAGGGAAATGTAAGTTTGATTTTATTAGGTGATAAATTAATGCTGTGATGAGCATGTTATAAAAACTGAAAACTTATTGGCTCTCCAGTCATGTAGTGGTTGGGGGTGGGTATGATTCTTGGGAAGTGTTGCAGGAGTTCATATTGCTGCTGGGAAAAGGGGTAGATATCAGGACTAAATGTTGCCCCTTTCTTTTATACTAATTGGTTGGGGTACTAGAAAATATAGCAGAGGGTGTTGAGAAGGGAGAAAAAGGTACATCAGCTGCAGAGAATGGTACCACAGTTCTGCCCCCAACTTAGGAGTGCCTCCTTCATGGTTCTTCCATTTTAAGCCTTTTTAAACTGTGGATATGACAACATCCAGTAAACTTATGACATGAAAATCAACTTCTGGGAACTTAGTAATAACTTAAAATGTATATTTGAATGTTCTGGTGCAATGTTACTTGTACAAATTATGTTAACAATGTTGACACCTCTTCAAAATAAGGTTTAAGGCATGATTGTTTAAGATCTTGTTAGCCAAAGATATTATTTCCTCTGTTTTCCCTGGTTTTACTCAATATGCTTTCTTCTCTTTCATCTGCATTTTGATACTTCTCTAGGCTGAAAATGGTTTTAGAGCATGACTGGTAGCCATTTTGGTCAATTGAGGCTGCATATCATTCAAATAAATGACCTTGATTGTTTTCTTTCTCTTTAAGTTATATTACTAAGGTGTGTGGAATTGCCTGCCAATAGTTTTGCTCAGACCTAAAAAGGGGCAGTTAGTGATAATAGATGGAGGACTGGTTCTGCTCTTTTGGACTGAAAGGGATGCAAGTAACTCTTGATGGCAAAATGGGGGTCAGATTGCAAGAGCTTCTGCCTCATATCATGGATTTGTGATGTGGCATACTCTCCACACAATTGGGTACACCTGGCCTAATTCAAATCAACTAATTAAACTGCAAACAGGTTTAGACTATACAGATGGTACTAATTGGAAGGAAAATCACCTGTGAGAAAACAAACAGGGCTTCCGTAGAGCCAGGTGGTTTCCAACAGTGTGGGAGGCAGCAAGTTAAAAGCCTTCACATCTCCCTAAAATAAAGGAGGAGGGGTGAATAGAAATCCATGAGGAAGGGTTTAATCTAGTAGATCTTAAAGAGAGGGGTCTGACTAGGAAGGTTGGTGAAGAAGCAGATTAAAGAAGCATTGTAGTAAGTAGTCCAGGGAAGAGAGCAGTAAGGGAGGCAGGGAACCAGACCTTAACTGCTCTTTCTCTTGTGCTAGATGGGAGCCCAGAGTAGAAGGCAGGCCTCAGCTCCCCTCTGTCCACTGCAGAGAGGTATTGCTTGGAGTGTTGAATGAAAAGATTGTGTGAGTAGCAGTGAGAGTGATAGGGCAGTGGACATAATGACTGCCCATTGCTGCTTGTGCAGATAGACTATGACAGACTACCCTGGGAGGAGAATCACAATATGACCTGACCACAGAGCTGAGCCACTTCTGTGACTCTGTGAGCAGGAGATGAGCTGCTACAGTGGAAGAGAAGGAAAAAGTGCTGTATTGGATTAAGCTAATCCCCAGGATTTCCAGAAGGATATATGACCAATAGTGAGCACAGCAACCAGTGACCATATTGTGTGACCTTTTTGCTTTTATCCATGTGAATGTTGAGAGGGTGACTTCTGATTGCCTTTCTGTGGTTAAAGGGGTTTAATTTTTCTTTTAATTTTTCTATATTGTGCTTTAAAGGATGCTTTAGAAATAGAGCTGAACTTGGTTCTGCTGGCACTTACACTACTGCATATTGGGGTACATTTATTAAAAACCTCATAGTTTTCCTACAGAAAACCTGCAAACTAGGGGAATCAGACCCATTATTGTGTTTTCTTAAGCTCACTACAGAAAGGACAAGAACCTAGATAATGGAGTTTCCAGAAATGCCCATTTAAATTCAGGGGTATGTGTTGAAAACTATCATACAATATAAATACATGGATGAAATCCCATTTGCTTCCACAGAGCTAGGATATCACCCTGGGCCTTTTGTATTCTGAATATCATGGAATGATTCTTTCATAACATATTTGAAGCTAGGCCTCACCTGCACAGGTCAACTACTTCAACATCAACACATTTTGAACTTGACATATAGAAGAAATTCACTATAAAATTAATTTCCTCATGAATTCTATGAGGAAAGTGTAGTGTCACCAAATGGCCTTATTTTTTTGCTATGTAAACTGACTTGGAAGATGCTCTGTATGTTGGTATGTAACTACTGCATGAAAGTCAAGTGAATACTTGGTAATCTAGCCAGTTTCATAGTGTAAAAAACCAACTCTTCCATTTTTGCATTTCCTTATTTTCCAGTAATGCCATGCTAATTTCTTCTGATATTGATTTTTGCTTTTGTTGTTTTGAGCTTAATGACCTTGTGCCGAAAAAGGAAAGCTTTTTGAAATTTTCTTTTATTAATCAGATTTTGATATAGTGACCAAAAGAGAGAAAAGTCATCCTTCCCCTTTGGTATTTGTGTAGTGGTTCTTTTTGGCACCTTGACATGCTCTGTGTCTTGGAATAGCTTGAGGAAATATTATGAATCTTTTAAAAGAAGAGGCTATAGAATGAGCTACAGCTGGAGTGAGTAAAAGAGAAAGCATGTGGAAGAGACAATGAGGCAATTCCTTAACAGGTGTAAATCACTGACACCAATAGAGTTGCAATAATTTATGCCATCGAAGAAGCCAGCCCAGAATATACTTTTAACCAGAGTCATTGGGTGGAAAAGACAAACTTTTCTGTTCAGTATCCTTGGTTTCAATTGACCTAGCTCTTCACAAGTTAATCCTTGCTCTTACCTTGCCTTCATGCAATTGTTTACATTTTCTGTCACCTTTCATATCTATTTTCGTTGTGTAGCTCCTGATGGAAATTCCTTGTTTATGCTCTCAGATTAGAACTACACTGTTAGGACACCTTGCTGAGAGAAATGGCTATGACTTCTGGCAGCACTTGAGCCCTCCATATTATTGGTAAATTACCAGAAGGAATGTTTCCTTTCCATGACTCAGTGCTGGGTGTCTCGCATTCTCAGAGTCTAAGAAGTGCTCCTGTTTGCTGGCTCTGCTTTCTATACTCACAGTCAACTTCATACCTACTAGTCAACAGAAATCTCAGGCACAATGAATCATTCAGCCCTCAGTACAAGAAGGGAAATACTTGGATAGCTAGAAATGCAGGGTAGTGTTTCACTTAGAGCTGCAGGAATTTCCCTAAAACTGTCTTAGAAAAACAGCTTAATGCTGTCTTTAGTGTGTTCTACTTGTCATTCAGAAACACAACACATTAACAGCTTTGATCTCCTGGGCACCAAAAATATGTAAGTTACATAACCAGATTGAATGAAGTTTAAGGCAAAATATTCTTAAGCATCTTTTCACTGCCCCAATTTGAGTACAGCTCTTGAGTACAGGGCACAGCTACAAAATGTTAGGCAGTCAACCTATATTAGACAGTGTAAAGAAGAATTTGAACCAAGACCAATATCCAGACAAGTTTGCAAGCACTAAAATGAAGAACATTTCTAACTAAATAAACTATGCCATGTCACTTTTAGAAATTAAATCAAAAGGGTTACATTTTAACTTTAAAAAGTGTCTTAATTATATGGATCTTTTGTTTCCTCAACCATCAGAATGCCTGAGAGCAGGAAGGTGGCAGGGAAGCTGGAAGATTCCATTTTTTTAGTTTGTGTGTCTGAAAACAATGTAAAAATCAAATTGCTCAATCACGTGACACAATTCTACATTTGAATTGTACCTTACAAGATGTGGCATTTTTTTTAAAACATGGCCATGGGCTGTGGTGAGAAGTTTTTCTTAATTTTGGTACATTTACAGTGCACGGCCAATGCCTGCTTTCAGATGTATGCCACTGTATATTTTCATGTTTGCACAGCTTTTGCCAAAGGAACAGGGCTTCTGTGGACAGAAGACCTTTGTGGATCCTGCATCATGAAAAGAAATAAGCAGTGATATAGTGAATGGAGTACTTTAAGTCAGAGTAACAGCAGAGAAGTATATTTCAAGGGATATTGCTTCCTTATACTCCTGTAACCCTTCCGCCGGGAAGGCCCGGCAGCAACCAAGGGCAGGTTCAATATCTAGGGGTCCATCTCTCACAGAACCAGCTTGAGCCCTCACACAGTAGCCTGGGAAATTCACACACCCCTGAGCGTCTCTGAGAGACAATGCTTCCTCGCTCGCAAGCACAGAGTCTAAGTGTTAAAAAGAAACTTTTAATGAAAGAGAGAGAGAAGTCATGTGGTATTATCTTGGGAAAATACCACAAACAGAGTTTGTAGCCCCCTCCCCCACAAGTAACTGTCCCAGCTCAAAAGGATTGAGCAATGTCTTATGACTCTCAGGCTTACCAGTCCAACAAGGTAAGGGTTCCATTCACTTACCCAAACTTTCTCCGTAGCCCATGTCAAACACCCCACTTACAGCTCTGTCCGGTCAGTCCAGATCCTGACGACTCTACTCCTTGAGCCTGAGGCTATGCTGGCTGCCATCACTCCTATTTGCTGCCCACTGGTTGTCCCCGGCTGCTCACCGGTCATCCCTGCAAGCCACTTGCCGCCGCTCCTACCAGCCGCCAGCCAGTCATGGCTGCCTGCCACTGCTCCTGATGGTCATTCCCACCAGCCTCACCGCTGGCTGCGATGGATCTGGCTTCCAGCCAAAGCAGTGATTTCAACTTGTGGGCTATGTGTACGCTGGCAGCTTCTTGCACAAGAACTCATTTTTGCGGAAGAGTTCTTGTGAAAAATTTTTTCCAGAAAACTGTCTACGCTGGCATGTGTTTTTTTGTGCAAGCACATCCATGCCAGTGTAGACGTTCTCTTGTGCAAGAAAGCTCTGATGGCCATTTTAACCATAGGGCTTTCTTGCGCTAGAAATTCATGTTGCCTGTCTACACTGGCCTATTGTGCAAGAACAGTTGCACAAAAGGGCTTATTCCTGAGCAGGAGCGTCAGAGTTCTGGTGCAAGATGCCCTGATTTCATACTTTAGAACGTCAGTTTACTTGTGCAAGAACACATGGCCAGTGTAGACAGGCAGCAAGTTTTTGCACAAGTGGCCGCTTTTGTGTAAGATCACGCCAGTATAGACACAACCTTAGCGATTTCAACTCTTTAGCCACCACCTAGGCTGGCCAAAGATTTCAGCTTCGACTGGACTGGTAAAAAGACTCCTCATGAAGTCTGCTTTAGGTCTGTCCTTAAAACCAGGGGGAAAGGGGTAGGTTGAGCCAGTCTTACAGCTCATACCTGGCAGACATGAAGCAGGCTGACTCAAGCTCCCTTCCCTCTCCCCCGCCCCAGCTTAGTTCACTCAAGTCTGGCGGGGGGAGGCTTGTTCCTCTGAGACCTCTTACAATGATGGGCTGTGTCTACATTGGCCCCTATTCCGTAATAGGGATGTTAATGTAGCACTTGGGAATAGGCAAATCCACGGGAGATTTAAATATCCCTCGCGGGATTTGCATTTTCATGGCTGCCGCTTTTTTCCGGCTTGAAGGTAAGCTGGAGAAAAGCGCCAGTCTGGACGCGATCCTCCGGAAAATAAGGTCTTGAAAGTAGGAATAAGAGATCCTCCGGAAAAGAGCTTATTTTCTGGAGGATCGCATCCAGACTGGCACTTTTCTCCGGCTTATCTACAAGCCGGAAAAAAGCAGCAGCCATGAAAATGCAAATCCCGCGGGGGATATTTAAATCCCCCGCGGATTTGCCTATTCCCAAGTGCTACATTAGCATCCCTATTACGGAATAGGAGCCAATGTAGACGTAGCCATGGTGTCTCTCCTGCAACCAATGATGGTGTCATATTTTACAGTTCCCACATTTAGGGGTAGCATGATTTGTGACCCCTCCTCCCCCACACACACAACAGCCTAAAATTAGTTACAGTACACCACATTCCATTCCAACACTGATCCTCCATCAGCCCTGACTGAATTGGATTTACATAGCCACACTTCGGATTCCTTCCCCCTTCTGGCATGAGCTGTATTTACATATCAACAGTTAATTATCTTGCAGAGCTAAACAATTGGTGTGACCACAGCCACCGCCAGGGCAGCTCTCTCTCCCCTTAGCTGGGTGATAGCATGCAGTAATTCAGCCCCTGGCTTACACGTGAATCATATATAAGGGCATTCTCTGGAATATTAATTAGGTGAAGCAAACTTGTTAATACCCGAATTTCTATTTCTTCAAAGTAATATATCGTCAGGGGAGGTTTGGTTAGCTCTTCATGCTACTTGGGTTTAATTTCTTTCACCTGTCTACATATGTTAACTAAAATACCTTAACTGAACTAAAATGTTCTATTACAAAAATGCTGATAACTTATCAAGGATTTTATTTAAAAGTAGCCAGTCCTCACTTGGTTTCTTGAGCATGTTTTGTTCCTGAAAATCATAGAACACTAGAACTGGAAGGAACCTTGAGGGGCCATCAACTCCAATCTCCTTACGGAAGAATTAAGCACCATCTAGATCATTCTTGACAGGGATTTATCTAACTTGCTCTTAAATTTCTCTAGTGATGGAGATTATACAACCTCCCTAGGCAATTTAGTCCAGTGCTAAACCACTGTAGCAGTTAGGAAGCTTTTCCTAATGTACACTCTCTACCTCCCTTGCTGCAATTTAAGCCCATCACTACTTGTTCTACCATCAGAGGTTATGGAGAACAATTTTGGACCCTCTTCCTTGTAACACCTTTTTAGATATTTGAAAGTTGTTATGCTTCCTCTCAGTCTTCTCTTCTCCAAACTAAAAAACCCCCAGCTCTTTCAGCCTTCCCTCATAGATCATATTTTCTAGACTTTTAATAATTTTCGTTGCTCTTTTCTGGACTTTCTACACATCTTTCCTGAAATGTGATGCCAAGAACTGAATGTAATACTCTAGTTGAGGCCTACTCAGCACAGAGTAGAGCGGAAGAATTACTTCTCCTGTCTTGTTAACAGCACTCCCTGTTCATACATCTCAGAATGTTTACTTTTTTTCCACCCATGTCACAATGTTGACTCTTATTTAACTTGTGTTCCACTAAGACCCCTAGTTCCCTTTCTGCAGTACTCCTTCCTAGACAGTCACTTTCTATTCTGTGGCTGCGTCTAGACTGGCAAGTTTTTCTGCAAAAGCAGCTGCTTTTGTGCAAAAACTTGCCAGCTGTCTACACTGGCCGCTTGATTTTGCGCAAAAGCACTGACGTTCTACTCTCCGGCTGTCTACACTGCACCCCTTTTCCGGAAAAGGGATGCTGATGAGACAAGTCAGAATTGCAAATGAAGCGGGGGATTTAAATATCCCCCGCTTCATTTGTATAAACATGGCTGCCGCTTTTTTCCGGCTTGGGGCTTTGCGGGAGAAAAGCGACAGTCTAGACGGGATCTTTCAGAAAATAAACCCTTTTCCGAAAGATCCCTTATTCCTTATTCCGGAAAAGGGGTGCAGTGTAGACTCAGCCTCTGAAATCAGTGCTTCTTGCACAAATGCTTTGACGTTCCCATTCAGGCAAAAGCCCTTTTCTGGAAATGTTTTTGAGCAAGAGGGCCAGTGTAGACAGCTAAAAACTGTTTTGCGCAAAAAAGCCCCAATGGTGAAAATGGCGTTCGGGGCTTTCTTGTGCAAAATCGCGTCTAGATTGGCACGGACGCTTTTCTGCAAAAAGTGCTTTTGCGGAAAAGCATCCGTGTCAATCTAGACGCTCTTTTCCGCAAATGCTTTTAACAGAAATACTTTTCCGTTAAAAGCATTTGCGGAAAATCATGCCAGTCTAGACGTAGCCTGTATGTTTTAAACTGATTGCTCCTTCTTAAGTGGAGTACTTTGCATTTTGTCCTAATTAAACTTCATTCTGTTTTTCAGACCATTTCTCCAAATTGTCTAGCTCACTTTGAATTATGACCCTATCATCCAAAGCACTTGCAACCTCCCAAGTTGGTATTATGTGAAGTGTACTCTCTATGCAATTTCTAAATCATTGATGAAGATATTAAACAGAACTGGTCCCAAAACTGATCCCTGTGGAACCCCACTTATTATACCCTTCCAGCAGGATTGTGAACCATTAATAACTATTCTCTGAGGATGGTTATCCAGCCAGTTATGCACCCACAGATGTTTTCAGATGGATTCCTTAATTACTTGCTCCATTATCTTTCCTGGCACAGATGTTAAGATGACTAGTCTATAGCTTCCTTGGTGGTTATTTCCCTTTTTATAAGTGGGCACTATATTTTCCCTCTTCAAGTCTTTTGGAATCTCTCCCATCTTTCATTACTTCTCAAAGAAGATAGAATATTCAAGGAAGTATCTGAGATATAATCTAGGATGCATTTCATCAGGTCCTTGTGACTTGAAGACATCTAACTTTTCTAAACTTTAACTTCTGAATCTACTTCATTTTTATTGGCATTCACTATTGTTTTTCCCCTTTCCATTGAGCAATGGGCCTAACCTACCCTTGGTCTTCCTCTTCCTTCTAATATATTCATAGAATGTGTTCTTGTTACCCTTCATGTCTCTAGCTAGATTCAGCTTATTTTGTGCCTTTGCCTTTGCCTTTCTAATTTTGCTCCTACATACTTGTAGTGATTGCTTATATTCATCCTTTGTACTTTGACCTAGTTTTCAGTTCCAATTTATACAATTCCTCTTTTGATTTTTAGATCACTTGAGATCTGCTGGTTAAGCCAAGGTACTTTCTTGCCATACTTCCTATCTTCAGAACTCATTGTAATTGTTTGCTCTTGGGCCTTTAATAATGTCCCTTTGAAAAATTGTCAAATGTCTTCAATTGGTTTCTCTTAGTCTTGCTTTCCATGGGACCTTACCTACCAGCTCTGAGTTTACTAATGTCTGCCTTCCTGAAATCCATTGTCTTTATTTTGCTGTTCTATCATTCCTTAGAATCATGAAATCTGTGGGTACGTCTACACAGCAGCATTATTTCGGAATAACTGACATTATTCTGAAATAATAAAATGCATGAACACTACAAGCCTTTATTCCTAAATAATGACAAGCTGAAGGACTTCTTACTCTGACCCATGGTAACTCCCATTTCATGAGTGTCAGGGCAGTGTGTGTGTTACACACGAGTCTTTAACTGCTGGGACACAAGGCCCTGTCGCAGTGGGCAGCCTAGGGAGGCTGACGGGGACCCCGAGAAGTTTAATGTCCGTGTTTTTTACCGCTAGGACCAGGGTCCCGTCACGGAGGGCAGCCAACAGGCTGACAGATGCCCCAGAGTTTATAGGAAGAGCTTATTACATCTCAGATTTTAACTGCTAGGATACAGGATCCCTTTGCAGCGGGCAGTCTAGGGAAGACTGAGAGATGCCCCAATGGATCTGTCCTCTGGAAGTGACACAATCCAAATGCCCAAGCTCTCCCTATAACTGTCCCTTATGACCGGCTGAAGTTCTTTTAAATTGTTCTTGGTTCTGTTACAGCAACTGAAGGAGTCAGGTTACAGCTTAAACAGTTACAGTTTTATTAAAGAAGCTAATAAATCATAAGGTTACAATGGCTATTGCTCTATTTTTTAACTGCTAGCAAATATAGATCTTAAAAATGGTTACAAAGAAAATAAAGATAGAAAATAGAAATAATGGTACCAAGTGACAGCTTAATCTTTAAAGAGCTCTAAGTCTATGTGTACACTTAAGACAAAGGACACATCCAAGTACAATTTTTACCCCCTAATGTGCCTCTCGACTCCAGCGGGTCAAGCCAGGGCCGGTCCCTCAATTCCTAGGAAAGACGAATACGAGGTGGGCGTCCCCTTGGAACCTCGGGAGGTCAAACACCTAACCCGACCAGCAGATAGATGGTAGATTGACACTCAGAGTACGTGTGCTGCTGGACCCATCTTTATACCCATAGGGGCCCGTATCCTCTTTCTTATCTAAGATGCCAAATTGTGTTGGTCTGTTTTTGTGGCGCTAGTTCTTACAAGCAAGTTTCAACTTAATTTACACTTGCAAGAGAGATACTAAATTGTGAGTACTGGACATTTTTTTTTACTGGGCGGGAGATTCCTCCCCCCGCGGACGGCTGTGTGTTCATATCAATATGGGTTTCAGTCAAGGGCACTCCTCGGCAGCCTCTTGGTCCGCAATTGGCATATCTCTGTTTACAGCCATTCAGGGTCACAACAGCCTACATATCCAGGCCTTCTGTTCAAGGCTTACTGCTCTGTGTGCCCTGCATGCTTCAGGCAAGCAAAAATGGATGTTATGGGGGGGTTCCTGTCTGGCTACAATGAGGAGTAAGGGAAGTCAGAAGTGTTCTTCTTTCAACTTCCTGCTGTATAGATAGCTTAGCACCAAAAGCCAAGCTACAATTGATGTAGCTGAAGTTGTATAGCTTGCTTTGATTTTAGCTCTGTTGTGTAGTCATACTTTATGATTTCATGATCACTTTCAACCAAGCTGCCTTCCACTTTCAAATTCTCATTCAGTTCCTCTCTGATAACATTAAATCTAGAACAGCCTTACCCAAATAGCTTTCACTAACTTCTGAAATAATACAAATTGCAATTACTTCTTGGATAGTCTGTACCCTGCTGTGTTTTTCCAACAGATGTCTATTTAGCTGAAGCCAGAGCCCTCCTGGTGACACCATCTTTACTGCCAGGTACTCCCCTCTTGGATGCATCTGTGTTTGTCTGGGCCCCTGTCTTAGACCAGAAGGATTGAAGAGAACACTCTACTGCCACAGGGTATGTCTACACTACAGAGTTAGTTCGAACTAACGGACGTTAGTTAGAACTAACTTTCATAGGCACTACACTAGCGCTCCGTTAGTTCGAATTTAATTCAAACTAACGGAGCGCTTAGTTCGAACTAGGTAATCCTCATTCCACGAGGATTAAGCCTAGTTCGAATTTACTAGTTCGAATTAAGGGCTGCGTAGACCCTTAATTTGAACTAGTGGGAGGCTAGCCCTCCCCAGGTTTCCCTGGTGGCCACTCTGGCCAACACCAGGGAAACTTGTCTGCCCCCTCCCGGCCCCGGACCCCTTAAAGGGGCACGGGCTGGCTATGGTGCCCGTGCCAGGTGCAAGCCTGCCAGCACCCATCCAGCAGACCCTGTACCTGGCACGGATCGAGCCACCCACCCGATGCCCCCCAGTCCTCCCCCTCTTCCCGGGACCAGGCTGGTGGCTCCCGGGAGCTTGACCAGGACCGCAAGAGGCGGGCACCCACCTGGGCTAGTGTGGACATCGTGGACCTTGTCCACGATCTCCGCACTAGGCACAGGAAAGTGGCCGGCTAGGGCAGGAGAGCTGCCAGCCTGGCCACCCAGGAGCAGGTGTGCATGAAAATCAAGGTGGTCCACTGAGACCCCCGACCCTGAGCCCTGAGCTTACAATGGCCGTACTGGGTCAGACCAAAGGTCCATCTAGCCCAGTAGCCTGTCTGCCGACAGCAGCCAGCCCTAGGGACCCTGAAGGGGATGGACCGAAGACAGTGACCAAGCCATTTGTCTCATGCCATCCCTCTCCAGCCTTCCACAAACCTTGGGCAGGGACACCACTCCTACCCCCTGGCTAATAGCACTCCATGGACCCAACCTCCATGACTTGATCTCACTTCCCTTTAAACTCTGTTCTAGTTGTAGCCTTCACAGCCTCCTGCAGCAAGGAGTTCCACAGGTTGACTCTTTGCTTTGTGAAGAACAACTTTCTGTTACTAGTTTGAAGCCTGCTACCCATTCCTTTCCTTTGGTGTCCTCTAGTCCTTCTTTATGGGAACTAATGAAGAACTTTTCTGTATGCACCCTCTCCACCCAACTCCTGCTTTTAGAGACCTCTATCGTGTCCCCCCTCTGTCTCCTCTTTTCTAAGCTGAAAAGTCCCAGTCTCTTTAGCCTCTCTTCATATGGGACCTGTTCCCAACCCCTGATCATTTTAGTTGCCCTCCCCTCTCCCAGCCTCTCTCTTCCTCTCTCCCAGCTCCTTTTCCCAGTCTCACCCAGTTTTGTTCAATAAAGACAGATTCCATTTTTGAACACAATTGTCCTTTATTTTGTACATCAAGAAAAGGGGCTAGGGAAGGGTAAGTGGAAGGAGGTGAGGGAGGAATGGGGCACGAGCCCCCGATGGGGAGGACTGGACTGGCTCTGCGGGCTTTTGGGGTGGAACCTCTCCTGCAGCCCCCCGATTGCCCCCTCTCCCCAGATGGCAGCCTGCGGCAAGTGCAGCCGGGCTGAATGCCGAGTTCTGTGATGTGCCCAGTGTGGGTACTCCGGGCACTCCAAGCCAGGACTGCTTTGCAAGCGGGGCACCCCTGAGAACTGTCTGTCCGGGGTGGGGGTCGGGATCCTTTAAGCGCAGCCCTTGGCTAGCCTGAGACAGCATCTCCACGCTCTTAGTCCTCCTCTGATGCCCTGCCGGCACTGCTTCCGGCCATCCTTAAGCCTGGTTCAGGGTCCACTTAATGTGGACATGCTAGTTCGAATTAGCAAAACGCTAATTCGAACTAGTTTTTTAGTCTAGATCCGTTAGTTCGAATTAGCTTAGTTCAAATTAACTAATTCGAACTAAGTTAGTTTGAATTAACGTTGTAGTGTAGACGTACCCTCACTTACACTCCCAGAGCCCTGTAGTCACTTTTGATCTGCTCAAGGTCATACCTTGCAGTACCGTTAGTGTCCACATTAAGAATTGGCATTGGTTAGTAGTAGGTGGTCCGGATGATCTCAGATACAGGCTCTTGGCAGGCAGCTACCTTCTGGAATGTCATGTCAGGGCGACAGATGTGTGCCTCAGGTCCCCTCAGAAGAGTCTCCAACCGTCACTACCCTATGTTTCCTCCTCACGGTGGTGGTGCAGACCTCCCAGTCTTGGGGGTACATGGCTTCTTCTCCTTCTTGGGATATGATTCCTTATCCTTTGTATCCAGGGCAGCATAACAGTTCTCCAGAACCAGGGTGGGTTGAGATCTGAGTGGAGCATCTCCTCCTCCACCAATGGTGTGTCAGAAGTCTTTTGTAGTTGAATAGCTTCCTCAGCCTAAGATGTCTTAAGAAGCTATGTTCTTAATATCTGGGGGGAGAAGATAAAATTGCTCTGCTCTAAAAAGGAAGATAAAATTGATATGAACCTTTAAAACACCCTTTACGGGTCAAGCAAATATCTGTCTAAATTTAAACTAGTATCCATTCATGGCGTGTGTTTGGTTCTTTTTAAAAAAAAAAAAGTCCCCAGGCCTCTGCTAGAATTAAAGTATATGTAGCTAAATTAACATGAATTTCAATAAAAACCTATTACTGTGGAACAAAGAGACCTCACGGGGAGAGAGACTTTAAATGTGAAATCTACAAATGTGAATAAGAATAAAGTCATAATTAGCACCAGACATAGATGTGAAATAAAAATGTTGGGCCAGAGGTCATAGGCAACTTTCTAGTATTTTAGCATATTAAAATATTAGACCATGTAAGACAGTTCAGGAGGATTTATTCCTTTGGTTTGGAAGACCTATTGGATGTGCATTAAAATTTGCAGGAACAACAATACAATACAGTTAAATAGCAGGAAGAAACAAGTGTAGCAGTAATTAAGCCAGTATTTTGTAATCTCTATTTCTGAGAGGGAAAGAGGCAATTTATGACATTAGAATCAGAACAAACACAAACATTTCTGAGTTCTCTGCACATATAAAATTTTGAAAAACTCAAAACATCATCCCATTTCAATGCTGTAACTTTTTTCCCAACACAATTTCTATAATAAATATGCAAAGCATTTCTATCAAAGTGTTTCCAACCAGCTTTAATATATATATTAAGCATGTGCTCTCATACCATTTTAGAACATCCTCACTATGATGCACACCTGAATGCTACAATCATTAAGATGGAAACAAAATGATTCTTGAACTGCAGGCAGGCAACTTACATGAGATGAAACTGAAGCTAGCATCTTCTTTCTTGCTATGCTATGTTGCTCTTGAAGAAATTTGGAGTGATAAATAGTCTCATATTCAAATGAAAGATTTTTCTTTGTTTTTGTTTGTGTGGCTCTTTTTTTACTCACTGTTTCTCTTTCAGATAAATTTTATTTCCCATGCCTCTCCCAGATGCCCTGCAACTTATATATCCCCATAACATTGTAAGACACACAATTTTAATTCTTTAGTTGTATAAAGGAGTAGAATCTCAATGTAGTCTTTCCTCCTGGGGAGTCGATGTGATGTAAGACAATGGAAAAAAATGCTTCTCACACCTCACACTGGTCACTTACACTGTGTCTACACTAGCATGCATATTCAAGTATTGTACATGTGTAACCTGCACACCTTCTGAATGTGGTGTATCGTCTTATCAAAAGTGGCACCTAGACCACTTAGGGTACATCTACACTAGTTTGTTAGTTCAAGCTAGGTAGGGCAAGCGGAGTTGCAAATTAAGTTGGGGATTTAAATATCCCGGGCTTTATTTGCATATTCCCGGGTGTCGCCATTTTTAAATCCCCCTTAGTCTGAACTCCGTGCCCGTGGTTACACGCAGCACGGAGTAGGTAGTTCAAATTAAAGATCCTAACTCGAACTACCATTACTCCTTGTGGAATGAGGAGTAACGGTAGTTCGAATTAGGATCTTTAATTTGAACTACCTACTCCGTACCGCGTGTAACCATGGGCACAGAGTTCAGACTAAGGGGGATTTAAAAATGGCGGCACCCGGGAACATGCAAATGAAGCCCGGGATATTTAAATCCCAGGTTTCATTTGCAACTCTGCTTGCCCTAATTACCCTACCTAGCTTGAACTAATGAACTAACGTACCCTTAGAGAGGAGAATGAATTTACTCAAGAGGCCCTGCTATGGTATGCCGATGGGAGGAGCATGCAAGAAACTTCCAGTACCAGAACAATGAATTCAGGGAAGCCACACCGCTTCAGAAATGGGTTGCTATTGATCCATGGAAGCTGACCACACCAGATAGACATGAGCCCTTTGCAAACCACTTTGTGGCTGGAAAGCTCACTATTGAGGTTATGGCTGTGCAGGTTCATAAGGCATTTAACTCAGTGATCTACCCATAGTAGGTGTTATGAGAAATAATCCAGAAATAATAGCTGGATTTGAGGATGAGTTTTCAGAACTGTGCAGGGTCCCTCGATGGCACCCCTCATAGACTTTAAGGTCAGAAGGGATCATTTTGATCATCTAGTCCAACCCCCCGCACAATGCAGGCCACAGAATCTCACCCACCCACTGCTAGAATAATCATCTCACCTATATCTCAGATATTGAAGTCCTTGAAATGATGGGTCAAAGACCCCAAGATGCAGAGAATCCTCCTGCTAGTGACCCGTGCCCCATGCTACAAAGAGGCCCCATGCCTCTGCCAATCTACCCTGGAGGAAAATTCCTTCCCAACCCCAAATATGGCAATCAGCTAAACCCTGAGCATGTGGGCAAGACTCACCAGTTAGACTCCCAGGAAAAAGTTCTCTATAGCAACTCCTATCTTCCCACCATTGGCCTATTTACCACTGATAGTGAAAGGTCAATTAATTGCCAATATCATGTTACCTCATCAAACCATCCCCTTCATAAACCCATCTAGCTTTATCTTGAAGCCAGATAGGTCATGTGCCCCTACTACTTCCCTTGGAAGGCTGTTCTAGAACTTCACTCCTCTGATGGTTAGAAACCTTTGCCTAATTTCGAGTCTAAACTTCCTAATAGCCAGCTTATATCCATTTGTTCTTGTGTCTACATTGGTATTGAGCTTAAATAATTCCTCTCCCTCCCTGGTATTTATCCCTCTAATATATTTAAAGAGAGCATATCTCCCCTCAGCCTTCTTTTGGTTAAGGTAAACAAGCCAAGTTCCTTGAGTCTCCTTTCATAAGACAGGTTTTCCATTCCTCGGATCATCCTAGTGGCCCTTCTTTGTACCTGTTCCAGTTTGAATTCATCCTTCTTAAACATGGGAGACCAGAGCTGCACACAGTATTCCAAATGAGGTCTCACCAATGCCTTGTATAACGGCACTAACACCTCCTTATCCCTACTGGAAATACCTCGCCTAATGCATCCCAAGACCGTATTAGCCTTTTTCATAGCCATGTCACAATGGTGGCTCATAGTCATCCTGTGATCAACCAGGACTCTGAGGTCCTTCTCCTCTTCCGTTACTTCCAACTGATGTGGCCCCAGCTTATAACTAAAATTCTTGTTATTAATCCCTAAATGCATAACCTTACACTTCTCACTATTACATTTCATCCTATTACTATTACTCCAATTTACAAGATCATCCATATCTTCCTGTATGATTTCCCAATCTTTTTCTGAATTGGCAATACCTCCCAACTTTGTGTCATCCACAAACTTTATTTGCACACTCCCACTTTAAGTGCCGAGGTCAGTAATAAAAAGATTAAATAATAATGATCCCAGAACTGATCCCTGAGGAACTCCACTAGTAATCTTCCTCCAGCCTGACAGTTCACCTTTCAGTATGACTCACTGTAGTCTCCCCTTTAACCAGTTCCTTATCCACCTCTCAATTTTCATATTGATCCCCATCTTTTCCAATGTAACCAATAATTCCCCATGTGGTACTGTATCAAATACCTTACTGAAATCAAGGTAGATTCGATCCACTGCATTTCCTTTATCTAAAACATCTGTTATTTTCTCAAAGAAGAAGATCAGGTTGGTTTCGCATGATCTACCTTTTATAAAACCATGTTGTAATTTGGCCCCATTGCCATTAACCTCAATTTCCCTAACTACTTTCTCCTTCAAAATTTTTTCCAAGACCTTGCATACTACAGATGTCAAACTAACAGGCCTGTAGTTACCCGGGTCCCTTTTTTTCCCCTTTCTTAAAAATAGGAACTCCAGTCAAATGGTACAACCCCTGAGTTTAGAGATTCATTAAAACTTTTTGCTAATGGACTTGCAATTTCATGTGCCAGTTCCTTTACTATTCTTGGATGAAGATTATCTGGGCCCCCTGATTTACTCCCATTAAGATGTTTGAGTTTGGCTTCTACCTCAGATTTGGTAATATCTACCTCCATATCCTTATTCCCATTTGTTATGTTGCCATTATCCCTAAGCTCTTCATTACCCTCATTAAATACTGAAGCAAAGTATTTGTTTAGAAATTGGGCCATGTCTAGATTATCCTTAACTTCCACTCCATCGTCAGTGATTAGCAGTCCCACTTCCTCTTTTTTTGTGTTCTTCCTATTTATATGGCTATAAAACCTTTTACTATTGGTTTTAATTCCCTTTGCAAGGTCCAACTCAACGGCTGTGTCTACATTGGCACCCCTTTGTTACGAGAAATAATCCAGAAATAGGAATCCAGAAATAATCCAGAAATCCAGTAGGAATCCTAATTTAGGAATAAGGGATCTTGCGGAAAAGGGCTTGTTTTCCGCAAGATCCCGTCTAGACTGGCGCTTTTCTTCGGCAAAACCCCGAGCCGGAAAAAAGCGGCAGCCATGTTCATGCAAATGCCGCGGGGGATATTTAAATCCCCCGCAGAATTTGCAATTCCGACTGGTCTCATTAGCATTCCTTTTCCGGAAAGGGGTGCCAATGTAGACACAGCCAACATGACTTTTAGTCTTTCTCACTTTGTCCCTACATGCTCGAATCTCAATAAGGTAGCTTTCTTTGCTGATCCTTCCCATCTTCCACTCCTTTATATGCTTTCTGCTTTTTCTTAATCACCTCCCTGAGATTCTTGCTATCTAACTTGGTCTAAAACACCTACCTATACATTTTTTCCTCTTTCTTGGGATACAGGCTTCTGATAGCTTCTGCAGCTTTAACTTAAAATAATCCCAGGCCTCATCCACTTTTATATCCATAAATTCTTTAGTCCAATCCACTTCCCTAACTAATTTCCTTAATTTATTAAAATTAGCCCTTTTGAAATAAAAAACCCGAGTCTCAGATTTATTTTTGTTTATCCTTCCATTTAGTTTGAACTGAATTATCTCATGATTGCTCGAGCCAAGGTTGTCCCCTACAACCATTTCTTCTATGAGGTCCTCGCTACTTACCAAAACCAAATCTAAAATGGCTTCCCCCCTTGTTGCTTCAACAACTACTTGATGAAGGAATTCATCAGCTATCACATCTAGGAAAATCTGAGCCCTATTATTATTACCAGTATTTGTTCTCCAGTCTATATCTGGAAAGTTGAAGTCTCCCATGATTACACAGTTTCCATTAGTATTTACTTGTTTAAAAACATTAAAGAGGTTTCTATCCATATCCAAATTAGATTCCGGTTGGTCTATAGCACACCCCAAGCAGTATCCCAGGGTAGGATCTAATAGCTTTCTTCCCCAATGTGATTTTTGCCCAGACAGACTCTGTCTTCTCCATTCCTTCAATTTTTAATTCTTTGCAATCTACCTCATCATTGATATACAATGCTACTCCACCACCTTTACCTTTCTTTCTGTCTTTCCTAAACAGCACATACCCTTCAATACCTGTACTCCAGTCATGCCTAGTATTCCACCATGTTTCTGTTATTCCTATAATATCTGGTTTCACTTCCTGGACCAGCAGCTCTAGTTCCTCCATTTTGTTACGTAGGCTCCTCGCATTGGTGTACAAACATCTTAATTTTTGCTGTTTCACCTCACTCACATTTTTTACCCCATTTGGCATGAACATTGTACCTCCAATATGACCTATTAGAATAGTATCCAGTCTGCCCTTCCCCCTTATGTACTTTTTTTCTACACTCGGCTATATCCTTTCTTACTTCATTTTCCTCCCTTTCAATGCTAAAATCTGGCTTAGAGATTACCTGGACGTCTCCCCATTCCTAGTTTAAAGCTCTCTTAATCAGTTGTGCCAGCCTCCATCCTAGAAGTATGTTTCCTTCCCTACTTAGGTGAAGTCCATCCTGAGAGAACAGTCCACTGTCCATGAATGCCTCCCAGTGACCATACATC
The DNA here is from genome assembly GCF_052426305.1 of Pelodiscus sinensis. NCBI lineage: Eukaryota > Metazoa > Chordata > Testudines > Trionychidae > Pelodiscus > Pelodiscus sinensis. The sequence continues at coordinate 60,878,473 of NC_143054.1, read as the reverse complement.
CCAAAGCCCTCCTCACAGCACCACTGCCTGAGCCACCTATTGAGCATCATAATCCTATCACACCTTTGTTGCCTTTCTCTAGGAACAGGCAGAATCCCACTGAAAATCACCTGAGCCTCGATTTCCTTAAGTCCCCTATCCTAGTGTTTTGCCCATGATGGGAGACAAATGTGTATGAATTTAAAAAGTTACTATTAGCTCATTCTACAAGAATCAATAGATCCAAGAGTCATATCCATAAAAATAAACATGGGAGACACTGCAAGAGTTCATAACACTGAGATGTTGAGGTGATCAGGATTGTACTTGAAGGGAAAAGGAGGGAATTTAGAATATTGTTTCTGAGGAATGTATCATTTGTTTGTGCCAACTGTCTTGGGTCTCTGCATATCTGCTTCAACATGGCTCATGAAATTGTGCCCCACATTAAAGACCCTGGAAAAAGGAATTTAATTATAAGTTCAGTAAGGGTATGTCTACACTTGCTCCCTAGTTCGAGCTAGGGATGCAAATGTAGGTGACTGAAATTGCTAATAAAGTGGGGATTTAAATATCCCATGCTTCATTAGCATGATCTCGCCGACGCGTTTCGTATCAGCTGTTGAACGGAGTAATGAACTGGCGAGATCATGCTAATGAAGCATGGGGTATTTAAATCTCTGCTTCATTAGCAATTTGTCGCCTACATTTGCATCCCTAGCATGAACTAGGGAGCAAGTGTAGACGTACCCTTACTGTATAATTGTGGTGCAAGGTCAGTGGTGCTGCCTGTGCACTATGCCTGAACACCAATGTGTCAACAGCCATTGGTATAATTGTCATCTGATGCACACTTCATAATGTCTGCAGAATAAATGAAAGTACTTCTATCTCAAATAACTCCAGGACAGATTTGGGGCCCCTTACACACTGTTTCTGGTTCCCGGTAGGCCAGACAAGTCAGGATGCTGCAGCTGTACACTCTTTGGTTCATAAGGGAGGTAGAGGATGACATCTGTCTGTACCATGGGGCTCCTTCGCACCCTGTACATGCACATGCCAGAAATGTACAAAGTTATTTTTGTACATGTGGGTCTAAATAGTTTTGTGAAGGTTTTGTTCCCTTGTAGCTGAAGGTCATTAGCCATTTGTGCACAGATTGAAGGCAATTATAACTGGACATCTCTACTGAGCTACCACCTTAGGGTTGGCTTTTGGGTTTGGTAGCAGCTGAATTTTAATGAGTGTGGGTTTTCGGTTTTTTTTGTCTTCACTAGTCTCATTTGGATAGAGACTGCTGTTTCAGGAACACTCAATTTCTCCATGAATTTATGAATATATTCTTGGGAGGGAGGGGATGTGCAGCCATTGTTTTGACTAGTCACTGACAGCAGTGCTAATTGGATTTAGCCATTGTTAAAGAGCACTAATTCCTACCATAGTTGTAACTGCTAATTGTTTTGAGGAGGATGAAGGGGCTATTGGTTTTCAGCATGGCGGCAAATGCTGGCATTGCCTGTAGAGTTGTTAGAAATGTTTCAATTTCCTGCATGTGACATAACCCATAAAGCTATTCATTTAACTATTTTCTGTTTGTTAGAGAACCACTGCTTTACAAATCTATTTGATTGTCAGCATTAATTTACATTTCCCTCCTCCCCTGCCATTCTTCAGCTATCCAACTCCAAAAGCAGAGGGGGGAGTGGTGCATGCTGGCCATCTTTCAAGCCCTGAAGGCAGCACTGCCAGCACCAATGGAGAAGTAAAGGTGGCATGGCATGATATTGTGATCCTTATTGCTTCTCTGTTGCTAGCAGCAGCACTGTATTCAGAGCTGGGTGCCCAGAGAGTGGCAGTTGCTGGCTGGGTACACAGATTTGAGGGCAGTATTGCCACCAGCAGCAGCACCTCCAGTGTGAAAACCTCTGCTGTAGAGTTCTGGTGCATTGAAAACTAGTAGTGCTTTCTGTGAACACGCAACATTGACTCTACATCTAGCTGTGCTGTCAGAAATGGACATGTGGAGGGCCAGGTTTATTAGTTCAAGCAGTGACAGTGGGACAGAGTGGTTAGTGTGGTAACAGCCAGGCCAGGAACTGGGCCCAAAGATTGGAGCAGGAGTGAAGAAAAGATTTGGAATGAAGCAAGAGTAGGGCTGGGAGCCAGACTGGATCAAGGAGAGTGCTAAAAAAGTCTAAGGATGGTGGAAATTGTTACCATATCAAGCCACCGAGTTCCAAGCCATGAAGTAATGTTGGGCAGATTGAGTAGTTGTTTCTCCTGTTTGGTTTATATACCTGACCTGTGCATCCCCAGACCAGCTCCTGGCTTGTGGAGGTGACGAACCATCAGGTTCTAGTTTGGGGGTGACTCATCACTTCACATGTATGCAATTCAATATCCTGTGTTGAGAGTTGTGGTGCCCACTCCTGAACTGCAGGAAAAAGTTAATACTGTATAAATATTTTAATAAGGAAGTTGAATCACAAGTCTTTAAAAAAATTAATTGAATGCTCCGGCCAAATGTTATGGTCTCTGAAGCTGTCTCCTTACCATCCTCCTGACAAGGGAGGACAAAGGGGCAAAACGACACATGGCGAAAGAACAAGGACATTGCCTCTGACATCTGTTTGTGGGCAGAGGCGATCATGAATCTACAGGCACATTGTCCTTCCCGCCCAGATGCTCAGGAGCATCCCCTAAAAGGCATTTCAGATGTTGGGGAACAGTGAGATCCCAGGAATCCTCTAGGATCCATGTTTTCTTCTAAATCACTTGCAGTGGGGAGGGATAGTGGTTGCTGAAGATGAAGTAATTGTGTCCTCAGGAGCAGGCAGATTCTGGTCCATTAGCCACCACTTTAATGAGCTTTACCATTAGGGAATTTACCTGTTCTGCATGGTGTGTCTCCTGCTCCAGCATGAAGAGGCACTGATCAACCAGTTCAATAACAGCCTGATTATCTCAGGCCCTGAGGAACTCTCACTGCCCCTGTTTCCTCCTGGCTCTTCATATGAACAGATCTTCCAGGGTCCTTCTCCATCTGCCTCTGCTGTCTGAGGGGTTCTGCTCTTGCCCTCCCTGCAGAATGCTTTCTCCCTCAGAAATCAAAGATTCTGCCAGTTCAAAGACAAAGGTAGCATATTTTTTCCTTTAAAAGAAGTCAGGAAGTCTCTCCTCCCCCTCCCCCACATAACTTTGCTCCAGAAGGAAGGTCTCAATATTGACACTTTGCAATGTTCTGGGAATAAGACTTAGACTTTCACTGCCTCAGAACTTTGGCAACTCCTGAGGAAGAAGCAGAGGTTACTAATGGTAAGAAAAATGTTTTAAAATATTTATAGTTTTCATGTCTGTCTTGGGAGGGGCTGGTGGAGTTCCTTCCAGGGACTATGTTACCACATTGCAAGTTCTTCCGAAAAGGCTAGCCAACATTTGAACAACATAACTGTTTTCAAGGTACCATAGTGTGTGTATGGTGGGCAGAGGGAGGTAATTTTCCTGTGTTGTGGAGGAGATCTATGCCAGTGAGCTGCTTCTGTTAATGATCATCCCTCTATATATTGTTGAATTGAGCGATCTTTTTGGTCTGCAATGAAATTGGAACAAGCAGATTTGCACAGCTGTTGAAACTTGAACTAGCTGGTGTCTTGCTAGGCCAGAAAATTGTTTAAATTTGCCTATAGGTCTGGGAGGCAGTTCAACTGGAAATTGACCGAATACTCAGCTAACATACAGGGTTTCTTGTGCAAAAGGGTATGTCAGACCAGGGAGAGTAAAAATTCTGTAATCTTCTAACAGAGAAAGGAATGCTATAAATTTTCTTCAGACAACCAAGTGTGCTACAAATGTGTTCTGTTCCCTTCCCAGACCTGCCCATCTGTCCACCCATCCCCAGCTGGGTCCTTTCTAATCTGCCCCCTCTTTTCCCCAAATTATTTGGCCCACCATTGCTACTAACTGCTAGCCAAGAAAGGCGCAGAGAGAGGTATCATTTTTTTAATTAAAATCTTTGTAAGAAGTAGGTGGTGGTGTGTCTTTTTTTTTTAAGCCAAATTCATAATAACAGTTCATTCAACATCAGTATAATCCTGTCTTGCTTTGGAACCATTTTGGAATGGGGGAGTTGGGTGAAGGGGAGATGTAACAGTTCACCCCATGCTGAATTAATTGTCTTATGCATGTTCGTATCCAAAATTCGAAGATGCTTTGGACAAAACACCTCATGTAACCTATCAATTTTAATGTCCCCGTGTGCTAGATCTGCATATCTTATTTTGGTGTATGTATTCTTCTTGCATGTGAAGTTAGAACTATAGAAAATGGAATGCTTTATGGCTTTGTGCAAATGAAAGCCATCAACATAGTCCCTGGAAGGACATTCCCTCAATGTCAGGGTGATAACCTGTAAACAGCCACCTTTGTTCTTTAAGTCTAAGTAGTGATTGGTGTTAGGAAGACATGTTACCACCCCAACTGGTAGTGACTGACCAGGTAACTTTCCATGGAAGGAGGGAATGTAGAAACAGAGTTCTTGTTTAAGAGGCAAAAATTTCAGACTTCTGGTCTTTGGCTGGCATGACACACCGAAGAAGATAACCAGATACATCGGGGGGAAGGTTAGCTGAAATAAAAACAGTTTTAGGGTAATTTTCCTATAAGCTTTAGGGCGTTAGAACTAGCTATGGATTTTCTCTTATTTTACATTTGTAATTTACTTTGCTCTACTTGTTTTCACTTAAATCCTACTGTTTGTACTTAATAAAGTCACTTTTGTTTACTATCAAGCCCAGTATAAATAATTGTTACCTAGGTGAACAATCAGTGTTTACATCTCCCTTTCATTATTAAAGGGAACTTCCCTGAATGATTTATTTGGGGTTCTGATCCCATTTGAGTGGACTTTTTAGAAGCTGTGCCCCAAACTGCATTTTCCTCACACCAGAAAAGATTCAATGTCTGTATTGCACTGATAGAAATGTAGCCATGTTAGTCTGGTGTAGGTGAAACAAAAAACAAGACTATGTAGCACTTTAAAGACTAACAAGATGATTTATTAGGTGATGAGCTTTCATGGGCCGGACCCACTTCCTCAGATCAAATAGTGGAAGAAAATTGTCACAACCATATATACCAAAGGATATAATTTAAAAAATGAACACATATGAAAAGGACAAATCAAATTTCCCAGTTCTATAGCCTAAGGACGTGGTGTGGGGTATGTGTGTGTTTGTGTGTATGTGTGTGTGTATATTTCTTTCTTTCACTTCATACATCTGAGGATGAGAGCTGCAACTCACGAAAGCTTATTCCATAATAAAATTGCTAGTCTTTCAGGTGCCACTGACCTCCTTGCTGTTTTTGCTGAAACAGCCTCACCGCTATTTCTGAAACCAGTAGGAAAAAGGCTTATTCCTTGTACTTCCTGAAAGGAGATATGGACAAAGGACTTGCTTTGTTCTCAGAGTACTACAGTTATTCATGTCTTCTGCCTCAGGAGAGCTTGCCAGATGCCATCCTGCTCCTGAATGAGCAAGGAGACTGAGCTACTTCCCTTTCCGCAGTCCATCCCAGTCAAAGGTGTAGCATAATGCTAGGGCCATGTGGAGAATCTAACACTACCACTGCCCAGCATGTATTTTTTCTGGGGCTAAGCAGACCATGACTGTGCTGAGTAGTCACTTTTAGGAGTGGTATACTCATGCACACACATACTTTATATAGTGCCCATCTATTTAAAAAAAAAGGAAAATAAGGACAATCCAGGGAATTATAAACCAATCAACGTAACTTCTGTACCAGGATAGATTATGGATCCAATAATGAGAGAATCCATTTCCAAGCATCTAGAAAATAAGGTACTGTAGTAAGTAATAGTCAGCATGGTTTCATAAAAAAACAAATAATGTCAAACCAATCCAATAGCTTTCTTTGACAGGACAACAAGCCTGATGGATGGGGTGAAAGTGGTAGATATGGTATTATTAGATTTCAGTAAGGCATATAGTCTCACGTGACCTTCTCATTAACAAACTAGGGAAATGCAACCTACTATAAGGTGGGTTGCATAACTGGTGATTAACCATTCCCAGGGAGTAGTTATCAGTGGTTTATAGTCATTCTGAAAGGGCATAACTGATGGGGTTCTGAAGGGATCAGTTTACGGACTTAGGAAGGAATAATCAGTTACTCACAAACAAAATGGGACATGACTGCCTAAGAAGGAGTACTGCAGAAAGGAATCTAGGGGTCATAGAGAACCACAAGCTAAATATGAGTCAACGGTGTGACAAAGTTGCAAAAAAAGGAAACATCATTCTAGGATGTGTTTAACAGAAGTGTTCTAGACAAGATATGATTCCTCCTTCCAGCTCCCTCCTCCCAGGTTCCCCCTCCCCTCTCCCACCTCCTTTCCCCAATCTCACCAAAGTTTCATTCTCTCCCCTCCCCCCCCCCCCAGTTTTCTTAAATAAACAGAATGACTATTATCTGTTCTATTCTGTGTTGATCAGGCCTCATCTGGAGTACTGTGTCCAGTTCTGGACACCACGTTTCAGGAAAGATGTGGAAATATTGGGGAAAGTCCAGAGAAGAGTATGTCTTCTAAACCTTTATTTTTTGTTGATTTGTGAGGGAAGATTGAAATAATTGAGTTTGTTTTGACAAAAGAGAAAATGGAGAGGGGAACATAAGAGCTTTCAAGTATCTAAAAAAATGTTACAAGGAGGAGGGAATTTTTTTTCTCAAACTCTGATACAACAAGAAGCTGTGGGTTTAAATTTCAGTAAAGGAGGTTTAGGCTGGACATTCAGAAAAACTTTCTAACTATCAGGGTGGTTATTAAGATCTGCAATTCGTTGGCCAAGGAGGCTATCGAATCTCCATCACTGGAGATTTTTATGGGCAGGTTAGACAAACACCTGTCAGGGATGATCTAGATGGTACTTGGTCCTGAGTGCCAGGGATTGAACTTGATGACCTCTGAGTTCCATCCGGTTCTATTAATTTATAAATTTGTGAACTACTGTATATTTGAGAGAGTTTGTCTGTCTGTCTTTCTGTTCAAAAACTCCTTCTAGCTTTTATCATTTAGGAGGATTTTTAACAGAGACAGACAGACAATCTCAAATATTTAGCAGTTCATAGATTAAAAGAAGTGGAAGGAACCCTGAGAGGTCAAGTTCAGTCCTCTGCACACCAAATTTGGTATGCAGTTTCCTCTTATAATTTAAAGTAAGGTCAGAGTTTGATTGTGCCAGGACAGTGGGATATACCTGGAATGTGATTTTCTTATAACACAGAAAGGGAGGGTTCTGTTTTCAGGGACAGTTATACTGTTTGGGTATGTCTACACAGTAAAGCTTTTATTTTTTTTTTAAATAACAGCTGTTATTTCGAAATAACTTTACTAGCATCTACACAGCCAAACCGCTATTTTGAAATTAATTCAAAATAATGGAGCACTTATTTCCAATTTAGTAAACCTCATTCCACGAGGAATAATGCCAAAATCGAAATAAGAGCTGTGTAGACACTTATATCGAAATAAGGGGTCTCCAGCCTTCCCAGGGAGCCCTGGTGGCCACTCCAGCCTCAACCAAGAACACTCCTCTCCCTCCCTCCTCCCCGGAGCCCTTAAAGGGGTTGACTCTGGCCACAGTGCCTGTGCCAGCTCCAAGCCTGCCAGCCCAGAGCTAGAAGTCACTGCCCCTGATCCAGTGGCCCTAAAACATGAGCCAGCAAGCCACTGGAAGCTAGCCCTCCACCACTGCTCAGAAGGCAGGCACCTTCCTGGTCCAGGGTGGAGATGATGGACCTTATTCAGGTTTGGGGGGATGCCCCCAACATCCATGATCTCCACAGTAGATGGAGGAATGCTGCCTTCTGTGGCAGGAAAGCTGCCAGCTTGGACACCAAAGGCCACATGCAAACTCAGGAGCAGGCTTTCATGAAAATCAAGTTGGTCTGGCGAGACCCCCACCCCTGGACTTCCCCTCCCCCTTCTTCTCCTTGATTCCCCCTTCCTCCTGCCAGGTTTCCCCCTCCCACCTCCTTTCCCCAATCTCACCAGAGTTTCATTCTGCCCCCCACCTCCTTCCCAGTTTTGTTAAATAAAGAGAGTTTGTGATCATGAAAATACGTGTATTTCATTTGACATCAAGAAGGGGGGTTAGAGAGGGGTAAGTGGAAGGAAGTGAGGGAGGAATGAGGCACAAGCCCCCAGGGGGGCAGACCAGGAAGGCTCTTAGTGCTTCTCAGGGTGGAAGTTCTTCCGCAGGGCCCCCTGGATACTGAGAGCCCTGCGATGGACGTCCCAGCTGACAGCCTGCAGAAAGTGCAGCCAGGCTCACAGCAATGCATCCACGAAAAGCACCAGAGTGCCCATGGGCAGCTCTGGCTCCATGTTGCAGAGTGCTGTGGTGTCCCGAATGAAGGCAACCAGAACACACAGAAACAAAATGCTTTGCTGTCCCTCATCGAAGTAGGCAAGCAAGCAGGGAAACCAGAGAACCAGCTATAAGCACAGGCCTCAGCCTCAAGCAGCAGCCACACAAAGTAACTCCTGACCTGATGTCCTGCTGGACTTGGTTCTGGCCGGCCTTAAATGCGATTCAGTGTCCACTCAGTGTGGATGTGCTATTTCGAAATAGTGAAAAGCTATTTCAAAATGCATTTTGTATGTAGACACATTATTTCAAAGTAAACTATTTTGAAATAATGCTGTAATGTAGACATACCCTCTGATAAACAGTGGGGCAGAGGGACGGGGTGGAGAAAGATAAAGCTATATACTATATATTTAAGAGTTTGTTTGTGTGTCTGTCTGTCTCCCACCCAGGGGATATGTATCCGCCTCTTACCTGTGCTCACTGTAGCTGAAGCAGTCATGGACAGGCACTTCTCATCTCACAAGCTGCTGCAGTGAGACACAGCTGGGGTAGTCTTCACTCCTAGGGAAGCTTGCATCCTGAACCCCTCGTTCACAGTCTCACCCAAGCCTCCCTCCCCCAGATGCTCTTTAGGGAGGGCATGGCTGAAGCTCCCCTCCTTCTCTAATTCGTATGGGAGCACTACTGATCTGTGCAATACTGGATAAATCTTTTAGTTCTATATAAATTTTACATGTTTAAATTTCCTATAAAATGAAGAAAAATCCTTCATGATTTCTTTCTTCAAAATGTATAGAAGTCTACAGACTCCCCCCCCCCATGATGTTTTCAAAGTGTCTTAAAGAAAAATGCTACAAAAACAATAATATTGCTTCGCAACTGTATTTTTCATATGATAAATACACTGCTCTGGTGACAGAAGCATTTTTTTTCTTCCTTCATCCTGCTTCAGAGTGGTCTTATAACACAACAAGTCTTTCTCAAATTAAGACTAAATGAAGCCCACCCACACCAATAGAGTACAAGTTGGCACATTTGCTCTGTCTCTGAAGCGTGTGTAATCTGTGCCAGGAGATGCATGTTGGAGTTCAATGAGTACTCCCACATTCAAATCACTTGCACAGTGTAGGGCTCCAAATATGTCATTTGAAAACTGGAAATGTCTTATGGGGCTAATTGCAAGCTTTTTCAGGATTTCCCCAAGGAGTTAGTAATACAGGTTGTTCTTTTGGATTTGTTTCTCTAAGATGAAAAATACCCAGGATGGTTTTTAACATTTCTTAACTTCTCTTCAGAATCCCCTCCACTTATTTTTGTCCAGTATAAATGTGTATCTCAGTGCTATTCTTTATGCTGACTTCTTTTTTTGTTTCCATTCACTTTTGTTTGTTTCTATTCACTTCTTTGCAATGTATGAGTGAACAGCTGTTCTGTATTAATCTAAATGAAAAGAGATTTTTTTTCTGTGCTTTAATTGTCTTTAATGGGTGTTCTTTCTGACAGTTTTTTTAAAATCATGTTTCTTTGTACATTGTCTTTTCTCTTAAATTTCCCTTCCCACTACTTCACACACAACCATACCTACACACACCCCTCACTCATTTCTGAGCCATTTAATGAGGGATGCAAAAACCCAGTAGATAATGAAAAAAGCCAATTTTGGATAATCACCTGCCACTAGATCATCCTAGAGAGGCCATATGAGGATAACTATTGGGAGTGATGAGTTGGTGTGGAATGAAAAGAGCTGCTGAAAGGCAGATAGCCAGTTGTTTGAAATGAATCATTAACTTTCATAAGTTAGGTGAAACACCAGGAGGAATTCATAACATTTCATATTCTCCTACCATTCTCCTCTTCATTATTTCTTCCATGCCATTTCCAATTCATGGAAGAATATTCATTTAGCACCTGCTCGAAAGCAATGGGCACTGAATCAGACCTACACATTCCTTTTTTCCCCATGATGTCTACACAGATTCATGTCATGTAGTGCTAGTAGAAAACAGTTAATATAAGACCAAACAGAAAGCATTTAGAATGTCAGGAAATATCACACTTCTCAAATTTAGTGTCAATTGAAAATGTATGAGGGTACAGAGGTTTTGCTGGAACTATTGATTTTCAATCCTGAGGGCATGTCAGTAGTTAATTTGTACAAAAATGATAGCAAATTGGTAACTGTTTTACAAATATTATAGCAAATTGGTGTATGTTTCCATGCAATTTTATAGACTCAAAAACCAGAAGGAACACGGTCATAAAGCCTGATCTCCAGGATAATACAGGCCATAGAGTTTCCCCAAATAATTCCTAGAGCACAGCTTTTAGAAAAGAAAATTCAAATGCTGATTTTAAAAATGGTTAGTAATGGAGATTCCACCATGACCTTTGGTAAATTGTTTCAATGGTTAATTACTCACCATTAAATATTTATGCTTTATTTACTGTCTGCATTGTCTAGCTTCAGCTTCCAGACAGTGAATAATGTTCTTTTGTATTGAAGAGCCCATTATTAAATATTAATTCCCCATTTAAGTCCTTAGACTAGAATAAGTCACCCCTTAAGCTTTTTTAGTTAAGCTAACTAAATTAAGCTCCTACCAGTATAAAGCATGTTTTCTAATCTTGTAATAGCCACGGGGAGTCCTGTGGCACCTCATAGACTAACAGATTTATTGGACCATAAGCTTTCATGGGCAAAGACCCACTTCGTCAGACATGCATCTGACGAAGTGAGTCTTTGCCCACGAAAGCTTATTCTCCAATAAATGTTAGGGTATGTCTACACTACTGCGCTATTTCAAATTAACTTAATTCAAAATAGTTAATTCGAATTAAGCTAATTCAAAATAACGCATCGATACACAAACTGTTTCGAAATAGCGTTTTGCTATTTTGAAATAGCACGTCCACACTGAGTGGACCCTGAACTGAAGTTAAGGCTGGCTGGAACCAATTCTGGCAGAACATCAGGTTAGGACTTAGTGTGTGGGACTGCTGCCTAAGGCTAGCCGAGCTCTGTGCTTAAAGGGACCCTACCCCCACCCCGGACAGACAGTTCTCAGGGTTCCCTGATTGCTTGTCTACCTCGATGAGGGACGGCAAAGCAGTCCTGTCTTGGAGTGCTCTGAGTGCCCGCACTTGGGATACCACAGCACTCAGCCACATGGAGCCAGAACTGCCCCTGGGAACGCCGGCGTGTCTCTTGGTGTCGTTGTCATCAGCTCAGCTGCACTTGCTGCAGGCTGCCATCCGGGAGGTCCATCGAGGGGCTGTCAGGATCCATGTGGCCTCTGGTGGCCAGGCTGGCAGCTATCCTGCCATAGACAGCTTCATTCCTCCATCTAGTGTGGAGATCATGGACATTGGGGGCATTCCCCCAAAACCTAAATAAGGTCCATGATCTCCACCCTGGACCCGGAAGGTGCCCACCTTTTGCAGCCCCTGTCAGGCTCCTGGGAGCTGGCAGACTGGTCCTGGGGAGTGGTGGAGGGCTGGCTGCCAGTGGCTTGCTGGCTCATGTTTTGGGGTCACTCGGTCAGGGGCCCCGGTGGCCACTGCTGGCTCTGGGCTGGCAGGCTTGGAGCTGGCACAGGCACTGTGTACAAGGTCTACCCCTTTAATGGCTCTGGGGCTGGGAGAGAGGAGAGTAAGTTTTCCTGGTTGTGCCCAGAGTGGCCACCAGGGCTCCCTGGGAAGGGCTGGAGGCCCCCTATTTCGAATTAAGTGTCTACACAGCACTTAATTGAAAATAGCTCTTTTGAATTTGGCGTTACTCCTCGTAGAATGAGGTTTACCAAATTCAAATTATGGGCTCCGCTATTTCGAATTAAATTTGAAATAGTGATTTGCATGTGTAGGTGCTATTAAAGTTAATTATAGACGGCTGTTATTTTGAATTAGCTTTACAGTGTAGCCATACCCTTAGTCTATGAGGTGCCATAGGACTGCTCGTCGCTTTTTCAGATTCAGACTAACACAGCTACCCCTCTGATAGACAATCCTGTAATGTTTCTTGTAGCTCTTCTCTGAACCCTCTCTAATTTATCAATTTCCTTCTGGAATTTTGAGCCCCAGAACTCGACACAATATTCTGGCAGTGGTCACAGCAATCAGAAATATACAGAAATAACCTGTATGCTTCTACTTGTACGTTCCCAGTGCTGTGTAATGGGAATCACGATAAACTGGTTATCCATCATGACTGCTTCCCAGGATAGAGTCCCCCCTCCTGTGAGAATAGCTTACATTCTTTGTTCCTAAATGCATACTGTCATAGTTAACTATTTTAAAATACATATGTTTGCTTGCACACAGTTTACTGAGACAGATCTTTCTCAATCAGTGAGCCATTTTTTTCATTATTTACCATGCCTCCAATTTGTGTTTTATCTACATACTTTATCAGTGATGATTTTATGTTGCCCCCTAGGTCCTCTAGGGCCAAGAACAAATTCCAGTGGCCCTAGAGGGATCTGTTGATAATGATCTGTTGCTCATAATTACATTTTAAGGTGTATCAATTAGCTGATTTTAATCTATTTCATCTATGCCATGTTAATTTTATATTCTAGTTTAAGCATCATTAACTGCCAATTCAAATGCCTTATAGAAATATAAACATTATGCAACACTATTGTGGTTTTTTTAAATCAAGTTAGACAGTATGTATTTATTAGCTGTTTATCAATTGAGTCTCATATCAGCAAGTCATACCATTTACTCTTTTCAAAGAAGAATGGCACAATATTAGTTTTCTGTTAGAATCTTCCCAGTGCTCTAAAGCTTCTTGAAAAATCAACTTTAAAGGTCCATTAAAGAATTTCTAAACAAGCCCATATAAAACTCTTGGCTGCAAGTAATCTGGAACTGCTGATTTTAAAATGTCTAACTTTAGCATCTTCTGCTTGTTTTCCTCCAGAAATACTAATGGAAAGGAAAGAGTGTTGTCATCACCATATGGTGAGACCATATCATGTGTTTCTCCTTTCCTGATATAGAACATAAGCATGTATTGAATGCTTTTTATTTTTCAGCATATTACTGATAATGTTATCTTTCTATCTAGTCTGTTACTAGAAACCGATACCATAGTCAGGGTTTGTTTTTGTTCCTCATATATTTTTAAAAATCCTTCTTATTGCCCTTAACTATGCTGCCATCATTATTTGCTGGTTTTCCTTAGCTTTTCTTATCAATTTTATAGAATTCCCAGCTTCTGATTTATATTCATTACTATGAATCTCTCCCTTTCTTCCATTTTCATATACTTATTTACATCTGCCTTCACTTTCTCTCCAAATGAGGTTTTTTGGGAAAAAACAGCCTTCTTCCTCAGTTGTAGCTTTTGGAGTATCTAGTAAGATGTGCTTAAATGATTCTCAATTCTCAGTCACATTTTTCCGATTAAATTATTTCCCCCAGATGATCTGTCTCATAATTAACAGTTTTGTGAAATTAGTTCTATTAAAAAACACTGTACATAAATTATTTGTCTTGACATTCTGCTTGCATATTATAAATGTGATCAAGTTATAATCACTTGTGCCTAATCTATCATTAATGTTTAGTTCTGCGATCTGTTTATCTTGATCTTCAGGACAAGGTCTAATAAAGATATCCCTTGTGTTGGCTGCCGCATTTTTTGTTTGGAGTTTGTCATCTATTATATTAGAAATGCAAAGGATGTTTTAGTATTGGTAGTATAAGACGTTCAGCATATGACATTTAGATTGAAGTTTTCCATCATCTCAGTCTTTTTCCCCACTACATATTATGGTTCGCTGCAGAAAAAGGATGCCATTCTGTTCCCTTGTGTGATTTGGCAGTCTGAAGCACACACCCAATAGTGCTCATCTTGTGTGTGTGATCTAATAGACTATTAATCCATAAATATTCAAGGTTAGTTTCCTTCAAGCTATTCGTTGCACAGAACTAGATCATGCCTTTTTCGACAGCATCACGACCCTTTCTCTTTATTTACTAAATCCTTCCTAAATAGGAAGGAGACAGTGCCCAGAAACACTGCCTTTCTCTGGTTTCTAGGCCATTCATGCATATCATGGTTAATGAGAAGGGATAGCATTTCTAAGTCTTGGCCACTGACACTTCAGACTCACAAGTCTGGTGTCAGAAAGGTCTCCTGTCAGTGTTTGTATTTCCATCAGTTCCTCCTTCCACCCAGAGGGGCAGGTGTTAGAATTAATCACTCAACCAATTACATGCAGTATTCTAATAATGTTCTAGGTTGATGTTGCTGTAGGCATTCTCAGAGGTAATTGATGGATAGTACAGATTGTAGGTACGTTTTGCTGAGAGAGCCCAGATGATCTGGCCTCTGTATTCCTGAAAGTGGAAAATCCAGATCAATCCAACACATTTCAGGAGCACTAAATTCCAATACATGCTAAAAGGAGTTGAGAAATATATTCATTCATGTCTCATGTGATTGCCCTAACCTAGAGTTTTATTTCAGTACAAATAAAAGAACAAATACATGAACTTAAAAGGAACTAAACTGCTAATGGATTCATTATTTCCCTTATTGGAACTTCTGGTTATGGGCATATAACTATTCAAAATATGACTTTAATGTCTTATCTTTTATATTATGACCTTTTAGTACATTGATGTACAACAAAGAAAAAGATGCCTTCTGGTTATGTAACTTTGAATTCATACTTTGAAAGGTTGATCTATATTTTTAATGGATGACTCAGTTCCTATGTCACTCCCTCTGTGTTCCCCTTATATATGCTCAATAAGGTATGAAATTATTTGTAATTGAGTTTGAGAAACTACTATATTCTTAGCATGTTTGTTGAGGAAAGTGGTGGTGTAAAGTGGGAGTTGAACAAATTGAAGTGGATTTCTTCATTAGCAGTTTAGTATTCAGAAAGACTTCTCTAGTTAGAAATATATTGAAGATGTTCTAACTAGTATAGCTACAATCTATATTCGGTCACTTCCAGGTATTAAATTGTAATATTCCCCCTTATTGATAGCTAATTGTCAACTATAGTCTGGGAGAAATAGTGATTACTATGAATTTACGTAATAGCTACTTTCTTATATCCCATGGTAGTGACTATTTTGCATTTGAAATAGAGATTTCTAACCCTACAGTTTTTATCCACACACAGTACATGGCAATGAAATTTACCACGTTAAAATATTTGTACTTTATATTAATAGAAAACAATAAGAAGAGGTATTGTTCCTGAGCAGATTTTCAAGAGTGAGGAGCCAAGGAAGAGAAAACTGAAAACAATTTAAAATATGTTTTTAGGACACTGACATTTCAAGTCTAAAGAGTTTGTTTGAGAGAGGAAATATTTTTTAATGTTTCCCCTTCAGCCTGGGAAATTCTTCTCTGTAAATATGTTCTTGCGCACGCTCTCTTTCTTTTATATTTATACAGTACGCTTGCGCGCACACACACACACAGAGTTTTACACAAACACTTTAACATGTTTTCTTGTAATGTTTAACTACTACTTGTGAAACTCAACTAACAAATTGAGAGAAACATATTCAAATATTCAAAATAATAGAAATAGAATGCTGGGGATTTTAATGTTTAGTCCTACTATTCCTGACATCAATGTACTTCATGATCTGACCTTAATTACTTAGCAGGGGACTCCTTTGGACTGAAGAATCTATGAGACCGGTAATCATCACTACTTTTCCACATCAATAATTCTTTCATTCTACATGTAGTCCTGTGTCACCTTAGGGACTAACAAAAATATTATCTGAAGCGTAAAATATTATCTAGCTTATCTGAAGAAGTGGGTTTTGCCCATGAAAGCTCATGATACTATATATGTTTTGGTTAGTCTCTAAGGTACTACAAGACTACTCATTTTTAAAGTAACAGACTAACACGGCTACCCCTCTGAGACTTTCTTTCATTCAAAATAATTTTTAATCTGTCCATCCAAAATCTCTGTGGCTAGATGCATGAGATTTTCCTCTTTCATTCTAAGCTTTCTAGCACATATCGTCACCTGTCCTTTCTTTTGTCTTCTCACCTATTTCAATTCATTTCCCTCCAGCCCTCGCACCTCTTGGACCATCCTGTCCCTGAATAGAAAATTAGCTAAGTCTACACTTTGAGCTGAGAGTGGGATTCCCGGATCGTATAGAATTACTCACACTTGCTTGCAGCAAGTTAGCACAGAAAAGAGCAGTGTAGCCACAGTAGTAGGAACAGGGGTGCTTTGATTATCAGGATGGCAAGCCTGAGCCACCACTCACCACTGCCTGCGATTCACTTCTAACGTGCTATTTTTTCCATGCACATGCTTAATGAGCTGGTGTGAGAAATTCTGCACAAGCTGAGAATCACAGTGATAGTTCCAAGTGCAGACATAAGGTAAATATCCATGTTTAATCCATTCTTCTATATTTGGTCACATTTTTTTTGATGCTCTGTGTATTTGAGCTCCTCTGCCTCTGCTCTATACAATCTTCTAACTTCTTCTTAAATGAAATAAATAAAATTCTCCTCATTCCTGGCATTTAACCAGTCATTACATCTATAACTCTTCCCCACACCTAGCAATGTCCTTGAAGATGAAAATCCCACATTCACAAAACAGCAATATGTTTGACAAATGTGAATCCTATTTGTATTTGTGCTTTAGACTGGGAACCACTTTTCTTCCTATCTGTATAATCATTTCTGGCTCCTTCTTAGTTTTGAGTTACTTCATGTCTCTATTTTCTTACTTTGTTTCTATTCTGACTTCCTCTTAGTCTAGGACCCTACTCTTTTTCCAGTATCTTTCCCTAATACATTTCCCTATAGCTTCTCCCTCTTGAACGTTTGACTGATATTGTACCTTTAGCCTTAGAAGAATTAATATGTTTTGTGTCATAGTGTCTGGCATTCTTGGCTGAACACTATACCACTCCACAGTTGGACTGTCAGAAAACCGAGCAGCCACCCCAAACTAATGGTATCTTTAATTCGATTGCACCAAGCCAGCGACAAATGTATCCTCCTGTGCCCTTCAGCTCTCTAGCACCTCTTTGATACTCAAGCATACTTACCTTTATGATAAAACATTATTAAAACCAAAATTCACCACACAATAGGTTGCTTCTGACCCCAGGGACCAGCCATTTACCTCAGGTCAAAGGAGATGCTTCAGCTCAGGAAAAAAAAATGCTGTAGTCAATTTCTCTAGTAAGCTAACTAAAGAGTTATTAGCTAACAAAAAGAAATTAGCGTTAAGAGGTTAAAACAGGTAAAGTACATTACAGGTGAGTCAGTTTGTACTCTGGTTGATATGTGGTATCTGTTTCTTTCCCTAAGGTCGCCTAGGCTAGCCCAAAATGGCTTTGAGGATCTCTGTCTTGTATCTGGAATGCTCCCTAACAGCATCTAGATAGAGAAGAGATAGAGGATCATTCCCTTGAATCAGGATTTATGGATCCTACTCACAGAGGCATACTGATAACTGTCTTGAGCCACATGGGTGCCTCCTGTGATGATAAAGATTAGGAAATGCATATGGGGACTGTGAATCCATTGTTGCTTAATGATCCTTGCTTTGAAGTTAACAACCTTTTCATTTACATTTCCAATCTCCAAAGGCTAAACATCATGCAATCACAATGTGATAGTCAGAAACAATCCTTCATTAGGGTTTTTTTTTTCACTAAATTGTCCATATTAAGTGAATTTACATCTAAATGCTAATACATCTATTTGATCCAGGGCTAATATAGATCAACACATTTTAGATGAGTAAAGACAATAACATTAGCATTTCATTAGTTTTCAAGCATTTAGAGCAAATGTAATTATCCGTGCATATGCCATGTAAAGGTAATGTGATAACTGCCTTTTTTATATTTTAACAAATAAATTGGCTTGAACAAGCTAAGTCCTTTTAACATATCTTTCTCTTTTACTAGCATGTGAGTGAATTAGCCTTGCTGCTTTGGGTTAAACTGTCAATCCACTAAGCAGGCCCCACAACATGTACCCTTTATAAAATGAAGTAGTTTGCTCTAGGTCTCTCTTGCTGTCTCACTCAGTATTAACCAAGGTCTCAATCCTGCAAAAATAAACATGTGAGAGAGTCTTTGCAACAGTAGGGCTCAAGACTGTAACATTCTCAAAGCAGAGATCTTCTCTTTCTGTAAAGATCTATGGCTTTGTACACCAAATAGTAATAAAAGCAAATGTTAACCAAGTCACAGTTATTCTTTCTATGATAATAGTTCATGTTTTAAAATTCACTACATACTAGCACATACATCAGAAGTAAACTAGGTCTGAAAATTAATGATATACATATACATATATATATCTCTTCATTCTCATATATTCATTCTCATTAAATCAATATATGTATATATTAAGAATATGACCTCTTCTCAACTTTCTAAAATGGGCAAATAAATTTTAAAATCATTGAACAGTTTAGTAAGCTGCTGGTCCCTGCCTTATCGTACCCTCTTCCTGCTGTTGCCTATCATGTTGAGCCAGTGCCCTCCGCTAGGTATCTTTTCATTTAGTCCAGAAAAGTAGTTTGCACTAGGGTCAGTTGTTGAGGTTTCTTTTTCTTTTATTTCAAATTTCCTAAACAAACAAGAGCAAAACTTCTCCAATTCCTGAGTAAATTTCTTAACCCAGAGTTCCTAGCTCTTGCCTCAGAGTTTTGATAATAGAAGTTCCCAAAGTCTCTTTTCTATCCACTTTTGTTTCTGGATTTAATTCTTCCCAGCATCAGCTCCAGCCTCTGGCAGGTATTGCTGTTCATCCTCTCAATTTCTTGCTCCTTTTTTTTTTTAAACCAGGTGTTGGCCTCTGACTTCAGTGAAATGGCTTCCCTTATACCTTCACAAATTGAGAAATGTGGAATTTGTTGTCTAAGTTGTTCAGCCAACTGTGATAAAGATATAGGAACTGACATATACAAATTATTGTGCAGGTGTGTAGTATTACATAAAGAAAATTCATTTTTTTGTTTCCCCAAATGGTTTTGGTCCTGCCATGAGGGCAGGGGACTTGACTCAATGACCTCTTGAGGTTCCTTCCAGTTCTAGTGTTCGATGATTCTGTGATTCTATGAAATAGCCAGTGTCTACATTTCACATGTTTGTGGTACATTAACTTGAGACTACAATGTCCGTTTTCATTAGAAATGAAAATAATAATGAGAGTAAAGCCGGGGGGTTGGTTTTAAGACCCACATTTAGGAAAGTGCTTCAGCATGTGCACAATTTTAATTAAGCATGCACAGAGGTACTTTGTGAACTGGAGACTAACATGGTGTGACTGTGAGAGCACAGTTGTATTGTAATTGAAAAATTTTAAAATGCTCAAGTTAAATGTATGGATAATGCAAATGTAAAGTAGCTTCAGAAGGCACACCAAAATCCAGACTTTAAAAGTGCAGTGATATTCCAAAGTATTCACTATTTGAGGTCCAAAAAAATAGAATGTCTGTACATAGCCCATCTCTATTGGATATCTTATGTTAGTCTTTAATAATGTCTTTCCTTAACAGTAGCTATGATGTCACAAACGGAAATTAGGCTGCTTTGCAAAATATGCCAGAAGAGTTGACCCATATTTTCAGTAATGTGTACAATGCGTGACTGTGCTCCTGAAGCTCCTGTGATGTAACCAGACATTCCCTGTGGCCAGTCAGATGTACAACCTGTCAGTCAGTTTTGCTGAGGTGACTGGATTCCATTCAGGCTCTACTGCTGAACTCACTGTCCCTATACCAACATGCTAATTGTTCATTGACAGTATGCTGTTCACTCAGGGAATGGTGATACAGCAAGCAATGGATGAGATCAGCTGAAAGGTCAGCAAGTTTTTACTGTTGTTCACAATGCAGAAAGTGTTCCCTTTGATCAGAGCTCTGGGGATAAATGAAAAAATGCTATTAAAAAAAATCTTGTTTTTGTTGCTTTTTTAAAGTCTTGTTGGAAAAAAATAGAACAAATTCAGATTTCCTGGGCTTTGCCACTCTCTTTCCATTATTTCCTACTTTTCTGCTGGGAAGATAAGGGAAGAAAAATGGGGAAGGATGTAAAGACATCTGTTTTCAGATCCCCACCACATTTCCCTAGTTTCCAAATAACCAAAATGAAACTATTTATTTAATCATAATATCTAATGGTTCCATTAAAAATGTCCAGCAACATGTGTGTGAATGTGTAAAATACTTGGCCATTCATTAACCACCTCAAATTATCAGGAAGATATTTTTAAATTGAAAAACATCTCATGCTTTTTTATTTTGCAGAGGCATTCAGAGCAGTTTGGACCTTTCCCACCTTGTGTTAGCCATGCTTTCAACAAGTCTGTCTACACAGTGATTCTCTGCTATTCCATGTTTTTCTTACAGCAAATGAGAGTTAAGAAAATATCATTTCTGAAGAATTCTTGTTTTTAGCTCTCCTAAGCAAATCCTGGCAACTCCTTTTAGTTACGTTGGTTCTGCCTCAGGGAATTTATTTTGAACCTTCTGCCACCACCCCCATCATCCTTTTGACCCCCAACACTCTGCTGTTTCCAAATAAAACAACCTCTTCTTTCATGACCTCCTCAGTCAGGACATTAGCTTCCTCCTGGGGGAGGGAAGAGGGAGAAATTAGCTTGCTTGATAACTGGCCTGTTGTTCTGCATCATGATGTTTTTCTTAGGTGCCTCTATACCTTGTGTAAAGCAATTTAAAATGCCAGAAAGAGCTAGGGGTGTTTACATGCTGTAAATTAAGACTCCAATGAACAAGGGCAACTAACCTAAGCCATGGTACCCATTGAGTATGAGCCAGGGAACATTTTTCTGGAGTCAGTATACATGACTGACATTTGAATGTCTTGTTAATAGCCTAACACCTGATTTTTGACTTCTGTTAATGACTTCCTTAGAGAGTACTAGTGGATGAATAAATCACTGTGCTGGTGTAATTATACCATTAACCCTGAAAAAGGGAAACCAGATGGTACAGTGAGAGCGGTAGTAGGTTCTCTGTGACTTTTTCTACTAAAAAAAGTAGCACTGTGTATAACTCTAGGATATGAATTTAATCAGATACAGTTAAACATGCAAAATCCATTTTCACACCTTATGTCAGTAAGTGGCTTTGCTTAAATTTAAGTCAATAAGTGGTTTAGCTAAGTCAAAATAAGTCACTTTACCAGAAATAAGTATGCACAAAGTTTCTTGCACTGGTTCAAACACTGATTACATTTATAGTAGTGCAACTCTTTCTTATAGATGAGCACTCAGAGAGACAATGAAGTGGCTGTACCTGACAAAAAGTCAAAGCCTCATCAAGTTGCTGGGGAGTAGACCTGATTCTTTTCTCCCTGTCTGGGTGGACACATTAACAATAGTACTATCAGGAGACTGGTTCAATTATTTAAACATGTATGACATAATTGAGTGGCAGTCAAGAGAGACTAGTATTGGATAGGTTTAAACCCCAAGAAGGAAGATCAACTTCTGCTAAGGTAGAAGGAGCTAAGAGTAGTCTGAAAATATGAAAAAAAACCCTGAGTGAGATATACTAAGCTTCTTAGAGGCAGGGTTGTCAATCAAGTGTGGAGTCAAGAGGTAGGCCCAGTCCCTTTTAATCATCATGGGACTCACCTGTAGTGAGGTCCGGGTGATGCTGAAAGCTGGGTGGGAGAGGCTAGCCCCCCAGTCCCACTCTTGGGGGGGCCTGGAGCTAAGTCTCCCCATCTTGCATTCTGCCAGACCTGCCCAGATGACACGATTTGCAGTTCTCTTATTTGGGACTTCTAAAACCTAGACTGAGCAGGTAAATGTCCTGTAGTGAACAATAAAGCAGTGCTAGAGATGACCTCTTCTTTAAGCTTCATCTCTAGGGTCCTCATGCTATGTCCATGGCCAACTAACAGAATTTATTGTGCTTATGAAAAGTGCAGCCTTCAGTTTCTTCACACATTCAAAGTATGGGGATTTTATAAGTTGTGTATGAAGGCAGTTTGCCAAGACACAGAGCTCTGACTGTGTTCTTAGGGAATGCCCTTACCCTTTTCAGTTTCCTATGGGTTATAGTTCTTGACTTAAACTAAATGGCATACTTTGTTATTTCATGAAGCTTAACAAATAATGTCTGCTGGGTCCTTATTGTAGATCTCAACATCATATATGCCACACTAGCCTGATCAATCCTCAGAGTGGAGAGGCAGACTGCAAAGAATGCTTTGCTTCACAACTGGGTCCTGTAGAGGAAAAGAAGTGCCATGATCAGTTCAGACATTGTTTCTCATTTTTTGTCATCTCCTTGTAGTGTTATTTTTTTCAGCATGTTATGCAGTGTTGTTCTCCCTAGCTTAACAAGCTACCTCTCCAGAAGCATTAATGAGAGCATTGTCTAAGACATAATATTCCAGAATAGGAAGCCTAGAGTGTGCTTGAAGACTGAAATCTTTCCTCTGTTTCTGTGGAGCAGCTTGAAGATATGGGTTTTGTTTCCATCCTAGCTACACCATTTCCTACATTTTGTCTATGTGTCTAATGAGCTTTGGCATTGCAAAATATATCTATGGTAAGATACCTACAGCTATGTACATAATTTCTAGAAATATGAGATGTTGATGGTCACCCACTTTAGGATTAAACAAAGACTGTGAGTGGCTAGACAAATACAAAAGCAGTTTCTCCTCTCTTGGTGTTAACACCTCTACATTAGCTGCTAAAAGTGGACCTCATTCTCCCTAACTGAATTGACCTTGTTATCTCTAGCCTTGCTCTTGATAGGTACTCTTTTCATATGCCTGTATATTTATACCTGCCTCTGGCATTTCCACTAAATGCATCTGACAAAGCAGGTCTTTGCCCATGAAAGCTTATGCTCCAAAAAATCTGTTAGGGTATGTCTGCACAGCAAAGTTATTTTGAAATAACAGCCATTATTTCAAATTAACTTTCCTAGAATCTACACAGCCAAACCGCTATTTTGAAATTAATTCGAAATAGCGGAGTGCTTATTTAGAATTTGGTAAACCTCATTCTATGAGGCATAATGCCAAATTCTAAATAGCTATTTCAAAATAAGTGCTGTGTAGACACTTATTTCAAAATAGAGGGCCTCCAGCCTTCCCAGGGTGCCCTGGTGGCCACTCCAGCCTCAACCAAGAACACTTCTCTCCCTCCTCCCGTCCCCGGATCCCTTAAAGGGGTTGACTCTGGCCACAGTGCCTGTGCCAGCTCCAAGCCTGCTGGCCCAGAGCCAGAAGTCACTGCCACTGACCCAGTGGCCCCAAAATATGAGCCAGCAAGCCACTGGCAGCCAGCCCTCCTCCGCTCCCCAGGAGCAGTCTGCCAGCTTCCAGGAGCCTGCCAGGGCACGGAGAAGGCGGGCACCTTCCTGGTCCAGGGTGGAGATCAGGGTGGACTTTACTCAGGTTTGGGGGATGCCCCCAACATCCATGATCTCCACACTAAATGGAGGAATGCAGCCATCTATGGCAAGATAGCTGCCATCCTGGCCACCAAAGGCTGCATGCGAACCAAGGAGCAGGTTCCCATGAAAATCAAGTTGGTCCGACGAGACCTCCAACCCTGATCTTCCCCTCCCCCTTCTTCCCCTTGCTTCCCCCTTCCACCTCTCTCCTCCCAGATTTCCCTCTGCCCTCTCCCACCCTCTTTCTCCAGTCTCACCAGTTTCATCCCCCCCCAGTTTTGTTAAATAAAGAGTTTGTGTTCATGAAAATATGTGTATTTTATTTAATATCAGGAAGGGGGGTTGTGAGGCTAAGTAGAGTGATGTGGGGGAGGAATGAGGCACAAGCCCCCAGTGGATATTTGTCAGCAGACCAGGTGGGCTCTTAGTGCTCCTCAGGGTGGAAGCTCTCCCGCAAGGCCTCCTGGATACTGACAGCCCTGCAATGGACCTCCTGGATGGCAGCCTGCAAAAAGTGCAGCCACGCTCGCAGCAACGTGTTCACAAGAAGCACCAGAGTGCCCAGGGGCAGCTCCGGCTCCATTTTGCTGAGTGCTGTGGTGTCCCGAGTGAGGGCAACCAGATCATACAGAGACACAAATGCTTTGCTGTCCCTCTTTAAGGTAGGCAACAAGCAGGGAAAGCTGAGAACCGTCTCCCTAGGGTGGGAGCCTGACCTGATGCCCTGCTGGACCTGGTTCCAGCCAGCCTTCAATGCAATTCAGTGTCCACTCAGTGTGGACATGGTATTTAAAAATAGCAAAACGCTATTTTGAAATGCATTTTGTGTGTAGATGTGTTATTTCAAAATAAGCGATTTTGAATTAACTATATCAAAATAAGATATTTTGAAATAACTGTAGTGTAGACATACCTTAGTCTATAAGATGTCACAAGACTTCTCATCTCATCAGTTAAGCTTCTTGTAGCAGTGTTTACTCATTGGTGTCTTAAGCCTTTTGCTCTCTTCAATGTGAATAGTCTCCCCTTGCACAACTGGATGAAGTTTTTGTTCTCTTGTCAGCATCTGAATTTCTGGGTTTGTGGCAGACAAAAAACCAGCTCACTCAGGCTTACATCTGTACTGCAGAGCTTTTCCGGGATATCCTGGAAAAGCTCTGCCATGTCCAAGGAAAGCATCTGCTTTCCCCCCTTCCCTCCCCC
This sequence comes from Pelodiscus sinensis, assembly GCF_052426305.1. Classification (NCBI taxonomy): domain Eukaryota; kingdom Metazoa; phylum Chordata; order Testudines; family Trionychidae; genus Pelodiscus; species Pelodiscus sinensis. Next base: position 60,853,482 of record NC_143054.1, on the reverse strand, counting down.
GAAAAAAAATTGGAAAAGGAGATGTGTTTTTTCAGTGTCCCTGTAAACCTCGTTCTATGAGGAAGAAGGGATGTTCCCGAAAGAGGGTTTTTTTTCCAGACATTTGGCCCTGTATAGACCGGCCAAGTATTGGAAAAGCCTCTTTCAGAAGAAAAGCGGAAAAAGTTATGCAAATTGTGGTTCACAATTTGCGTATCTTTTTCTGACTTTTTTTTGTAGTGTAGACATAGCCTCAGCTTACTCCAAAGGTCAGAAGGCTCTCTCCACAGCAGCAATGGGCAGATAAACTGTTGCAGACAGTAGAGGGCTGCAATAACAGATCTCTTCATCCCTACTCTAAGTACTGGAGCATATTACTGAGTGTTTCCTGAAAAATTAGTCCTCTCCCCACGACAAACCTGAGGGGCTGTCTTGATATCTTGCACATTCTCTACTTCTTCCCACATTGTTTGTTCTTTGAAGCTTTTTTCAGAAAAAGTCCTTGAGCTCAGGACTAGCTGCCCCTCCACCCACCGAGTGCGGTGTTTGAGACTCGCCCCCAGGCTGTTGATAGGAGACACATCTGATTTAATGTCTGTATCACAGGCTTCAAACTCCACAAGCAGGGTTACCAACAGTGAGAGGAAATATTTACTGTGGCACAGAGTTACACCCATAGCATTTGAAGCGCCTCAAGATGCTGATGTAACAGGAGTTCCTGTATTTTTCTGAGAGCAGGGAAATGAGCGAAAGCTATTTAGTCCAGAAAACTATAGCAACTGGCTATACTGTTCTTGAAGCTGTGCCTGCCTTGTTAAAGCATCCAGCTGTTATATAAATCCCCTGGAAGAATTCAGAGACAAGAGGCTTGCCTTTCATGAGGTGGATTTCACACTTAAGTAATGGTTCTTGAAAATATAAGCCTCTGTATGGAGTTCAACATTTTCTTCTCTGACTAACTGGAAAGAGAAGTAGAAGTGGTTGCTAGGAAAATCTCCAGGCTATGTACCAACTAGTTGTCTCTAAGTACACACTCTTATAACAGCTAGTAATTAATTTTCAAACAAGATTAAGTTAAAAATTTACAGAAAAATAAAACTATAGTTTGCATTATGATCAGCCGGCATTTAGAATATATTTAAGAGCACAAAATGGGAAATTTCTCTTGGAGAAGAAAGGGAAGAAGGCAAATTACATTCATGACTTACAATTACTTAGCTGTTTTTATTAGAAAAAGTAATTTGATAAAACACAGACCTTGTATGTCAAGTTTCAGCCCAGTGTTCAGTGTGTAAACAGCTGAAAAGGAGTTAGGTAATGTTGACAGGTGCAAAGTGAGTGGTGTGAGTGGCTTTTACAGTAGGCATTAACAATCTTACTACTCCTGATCCTTATTCCATCTAAGATTAATGTGTGAAAATGGGGGGGAATGCAGCTTCACAGCTTTTTTTGAAGAGAGTGGCAACAAGTAGTTTTATTTACCTTATAATTTAAAAATCAGTTGAGTATTATCCCTAGCTTTGAGTGTTGTCTTGGATATATTCACTTAGCCTTGTGATCATTTGGTCAATGAAAAGTTGTATGAAAACTGAGATCCTATGTGCTGAACAGTTAGCAAAATGATGGATAAGGACCATATTGTGTCTTGCTCTTGTGCATCATTTTGCTGGTGTATAACTGGCTCTCTATTTTAGAAAACTGCACAGGACTCACTCATTTTTCTTGAAGTGGTGTTGTCCGTTGTTTCTTTGTATTCCTCCATTGAATCCACATCTTCTCTTTCATCTTATTCTAATATAGTAAGCCATTATAGGCTTGGACACTTTTTTGGGGTCTCTTTGCATAGCACCTCAGACAAAGGGATCCAGATTCCTAGCCGGGAATCTTAGGTACTACATTAATACAAATAACATAAAAACAGTAGTAAATGCATATGCTTCTTATATGGATCAACCACTACAGGAAGAGAAAGAGTTCTGTGGCACTTATAGACTAAAAGATGTATTGGAGCATAAGCTTTCATGGGCAAAGACCCGCTTCGTCAGATGCATGCAGGAAGACAGAGTTGCACACTCATAGCATGATTAATGGATGAACTGGCAAAGAGATCACAAGAAGCTTTCTCACTTCTCCCACTGCCACCAGAAAGAGATGGCATAAAGTGAGCCCCAAAGGGTGATAATATTGCCCAAATAAGGACCTGTTGCAAGGCCCAACCCCTCCTACCTACACACTGATCCACAGAGTGACACTGGAATGCAAGGAAATTATTCTATGCTACCTGCAGCTTCACTGGGTTATACCATCAGCACAATCTACCCCTAAATTATCTTAACGTTTCTTTGGAGCTGAAGTTCAGGAACGAATAAAACATGGCCTCTCTCATATATCTTTACCTGATGTGGCTTTGGTGATATTGTGTATTTATCTATTTGTGTCCACTATAAAGTCACGGGATAACAATTTCAAAGTATCCTTTTTAAATGGGCTTAAGACCAGATTTTTTGTTTGCAGTTGTGATTGCCATATTGGTCTCAAGGTCAAAGCATCAAAGCAAACGACTTTTGTGTTGCCCCTCAACTATTCCTAAGAAATATAGAATGAGAGCTATTTTCCAATTTCCTGGGTTCATTTTACTGACAGTCGTGCTATTGAATTATTCAACATATGCATACACTAAATATCCCAATGCATTATATTCTACAATTATAACAGGAAACTCCAAACTGGTACTCTTGAAAATTTTACTTCTTGATCTGATGAAAAATGTCCTCTGAAACAGTGCATGTTCAGCACAGAAACTTTTCTTACATTTCACCATAAAATTGAGTACAGGCAGTCCCCGGGTTACATGGATCCGACTTACATCGGATCCCTACTTACAAACGGGGTGAGGCAACCCCACACTAGCTGCTTCCCCCCAGCAGACCAGGGAGACGCGAAGCTAGTGCCCCCCCCCCCAGCAGACCAGGGAGACGCAGAGCGGCTTTTCTCGGTAGACACCTCAGCTTGAGAATAAAGGACTGAGGGAAGTGAGGTGTGGGAGAATAAAACTGAGCTCTGGAGAAATGTTTGGCTAGAGTTTCCCCTACAATATGTACTAGTTCTGACTTACATACAAATTCAACTTAAGAACAAACCTACAGTCCCTATCTTGTACGTAACCCGGGGACTGCCTGTATATAACATGTAAATCATGAGCTACTGGGCATGTTCTACAGAAAAATATATTTATTACAGAAGATTACCATTTGCCCCAGCCATCTATTTTAATCAGATGATTGGAAGAAAGTGCTGACTAATACAATGCTTAATATAAACATCATGTGAGCCAGTAGTGATATGTTTGAAATGATTTCCAGCTGTCTATTTCTGGAATTCAAACTGTACCTGCTTCTTTCTACATTATGTATTTCAGGCTGTTGTCCAAATAATTCAACTCCACTCACTGTTAAGTGCTGAAATGAATAGTGAATCTTCACATTTCACTTTTCATTGCTCAGTTACAAAATTTCTCTGAAATTATTTTCTGGGATGGGATATAAATCTTAAGACAAATGTATTGGGTCAAAGTCCATTTATAGTTCAGAGGTCGTCTTTAGCCCATTTTTGCAATGCTATGCCAATAACCTCTTAATACACTGACTGTTGATTATAACACATTTGAAAAGGATCCAAGAACACAGACATTTCAACAGAGCAGCACTTTGAATGTGACTAAACATTTTCCAGGAAGAAATTCCAGCCTGATATAAACCTGATTTTCTCAGTATAACAAGCCAAGTAATATTTTAAAAATCTATTGTTTTCTTCAAATAGAAAGCGGACAGGGGACTGCAGACAGGGGAGTTGAAGAGGGAGAGCAAAGTGACCCCACCGCCAAAGAGGCTACCCGGTGAGAGTACAAGCTGTGGTGTGAGTGTGTGTGTGCCTGACTGTTTGAATTTTACAGTTTGAAGTGTGAATTGAGAGTCTGGGGTGAGTGCTAGCAGTTTCAGTTTCAGCTTCTGTGGCAGTTGGGACTGAGAGCCTGCCATCATTATGATTGCCTCTGATTAGCATCAGGCTCAGCCTTCCCCTTTGTGACTCAGAAGGGGGCAGGCCTGACCTAGGCAAGCAGGCTTTAAAAAGCCAGAGCAGTGCGACCAGGGGAGCGAAGCGGACAGGGGAGTTGAAGAGGGAGTTGAGCAGATGGAGTGACTGATGGTGATGAAGACCCGAAGCGCTTGTGCCAGTACTTCTCCTGTCTCCTCCACCTGTGCCTGTATCCAGACAGAGAACCTGAGCATGGATGCCTCTACCCAGGTCCTGGTGTGGTGTTGCAGTATTTGTGGCTTGCAATTCCCACTGACTGATATCCAGGCTGGGGGAGACAACCATTGTGAAAGGTGCCTGCTGATGGAGGTGGCCAGGCTGAGGAGCGTTCGAGGCCATAAGGAATCTCTGGACAGTATTCCTGTGGAGTCCACTGAGGTCACTGTCCTAGGATGTGGGACTGCTGACCTGCCACTTATGGAGGAGGAGATGGTACAGAGTGAGCACTGGCAGCTGGTTACTTCTGGCAGCAGGCAGTGTTCCACCCCTGCTCCTAACCCTCCCACTGTGTTGTTACATAAACATTACAATATACTTTCTGCAGGAGACAAGGAGTCACCCCCCACAGTGGAGGAGACCAGGCCTTGCACCACCAAGGTTGAGCAGTCTCCTGCCACCACTGCGAGGAAGAAACGTAGGGTAGTGGTGGTTGGAGACTCTCTTCTGAGGGGAACGGAGGCGCCCATCTGTCGCCCTGACAGTTCATCTCGAGAGGTATGCTGTCTGCCAGGGTCCCGTATCCGAGATGTTACGGAAGCATTGTCGAGGATTATCCGGCCCTCTGACTACTACCCCATGCTACTCATCCATGTGGGCAGAAATGATACTGCCAGGTGTGACACTGAGCAGATCAAGCGTGACTACAGGGCTTTGGGAGTAAAGGTGAGGGAGTTTGGGGCACAGGTGGTATTCTCTTCGATCCTTCCTGTCAAAGGTAGGCGCCCGGGCAGAGGAAGGTGCATCCTGGAGGTGAATGCCTGGCTGCGAGGATGGTGTCGCCAGGAGGGCTTCAGCTTCCTTGACCACGGGGTGCTCTTCCAGGAAGGACTGCTTGGCAGAGATGGAGTTCACCTTTCCAGGAGTGGGAAGGCCTTGTTTGGACACAGACTGGCCAACCTTGTGAGAAGGGCTTTAAACTAGGTTCGACAGGGACAGGTGAACAAAGCCCACAGGTAAGTGCTGAATGTGCGGGACTGGGAGATGGGTTGGAAATGGGGGGAACTACGGACTATAATGGCAAGGAGAAAGGAGAGTCAGGGCACAACAGGGAGGCAAGATCAAATCAGTATTTTAGATGCCTATATACAAATGCGAGAAGTATGGGTAATAAGCAGGAAGAACTGGAATTCCTAACAAATAAATACAACTATGACATCATTGGTATTACAGAAACCTGGTGGGATGGGACGCATGGTTGGAATGTTGGTATGGAAGGGTACAGCTTGCTCAGGAAGGACAGACAGGGGAAAAAAGGGAGGAGGGGTTGCCTTGTATATTAAAAATGTACGCACTTGGACTGAAGTGGAGATGAACATAGGAGATAGCTGTGTAGAGGGTCTCTGGGTTAAGCTAAAAGGGGTAAAAAATGCGGGTGATGTCATGCTAGGAGTCTACTACAGGCCACCTAGCCAGGTGGAAGAGGTGGATGAGGCCTTTATTAAACAATTAACAATACTATCCAAAGCCCAAGATTTGGTGGTGATGGGGGACTTCAACTATCCAGACATATGTTGGGAAACTAACACAGCGGGGCACGGGCTATCCAATAAGGTTCTGGACTGCATTGGAGACAACTTTCTGTTTCAGAAGCTTGAAAAAGCTACCAGAGGAGAAGCTGTTCTGGATTTGATTTTAACAAATAGGGTGGAACTAGTTGAGAACTTGAAAGTGGAAGACAGTATGGGGGACAGTGATCATGAAATAATAGAGTTCATGATCTTAAGGAAAGGTAGAAGGGAGACCAGCACAATTGAGGTAATGGATTTCAGGAAGGCAGATTTTTATAAGCTCAGAGAACTTGTAGGTAAGGTCCCATGGGAAGCAAAACTGAAGAGAAAAACAACTGAGGAGAGTTGGAAGTATTTCAAAGGGACGTTGTTAAGGGCCCAAAAGCAAACAATTCCGCTGTGTAGGAAAGATAGAAAATACGGCAAAAGACCAGCTTGGCTTAACAAGGAGATCTTACATGATCTCAAAATAAAAAAGGAGTCCTATGAAAAATGGAAACTAGGACAACTAACAAAGGATGAATATAGGCAAGCAACACGGGAATGCAGGGGCAAGATTAGAAAGGCAAAGGCACAAAATGAGATCAAACTAGCTACAGGCATAAAGGGAAACAAGACGACCTTTTATAAATACATTAGAAGCAAGAGGAAGACCAAGGACAGGGTAGGCCCACTGCTCAGTGAGGAGGGAGAAGCAGTAACAGGAAACTTGGAAATGGCGGAGATGCTCAATGACTTCTTTGTTTCGATCTTCACTGAGAAATCTGGAGGTGTGCCTAAGGTAGTTAATACAAGCAGAGAGAGGGTAAGTTTAGAAGATAGGATACACAAAGAACAAGTTAAAAATCACTTAGGAAAGTTAGATGTCAGCAAGTCACCAGGTCCTGATGAAATGCATCCCAGGATACTCAAGGAGCTGATAGAGGAGGTATCTGAGCCTTTAGCTATGATCTTTGAAAAATCATGGAAGACAGGGGAGATTCCAGAAGACTGGAAAAGGGCAAATATTGTGCCCATCTATAAAAAGGGGAATAAGAACAACCCAGGAAACTACAGACCGGTCAGTTTAAGGTCTGTCCCAGGGAAGATAATGGAGCAGGTAATAAAGGAAATCATATGCAAACACTTGGAAGGTAATAAAGTGATAGGGAATAGCCAACATGGGTTTGTGAAGAACAAGTCATTCCAAACTAATCTGATAGCTTTCTTTGATAGGATAACGAGCCTTGTGGATAAGGGAGAAGCAGTGGATGTCATATACCTAGACTTTAGTAAGGCATTTGATACGGTCTCGCATGATATTCTTATTGATAAACTAGGCAAATCTAACTTAGATAGGGCCACGATAAGGTGGGTGCATAATTGGCTGGATAACCGTAGTCAGAGAGTTGTTGTCAACGGTGCTAAACCCTGCTGGAAAGGGATAACAAGTGGAGTTCCACAAGGGTCTGTTTTGGGACCCGTACTGTTCAATATCTTCATCAATGATGTAGATATTGGGATAGAGAGTACGCTTATTAAGTTTGCAGATGATACCAAACTGGGTGGGGTTGCAACTCCTTTGGAGGATAGGGACATAATTCAAAATGACCTTAGCAAGTTAGAGAAATGGTCAGAGGTAAACAGGATGAAGTTTAATAAAGAGAAATGCAAAGTGCTCCACTTAGGAAGGAACAATCAGTTCCATACATACAAGATGGGAAGCGACTGTCTAGGAAGGAGAATGGCGGAAAGGGATCTAGGGGTCATAGTGGACCACAAGTTGAATATGAGTCAACAGTGTGATGCTGCTGCAAAAAAAGCAAATATGATTCTAGGTTGTATCAACAGGTGTGTTGTAAGCAAAACTCGTGAAGTCATTCTGCCGCTTTACTCTGCACTAGTTAGGCCTCAGCTGGAGTACTGTGTCCAGTTCTGGGCGCCACATTTCAAGAAAGATGTGGAGAAATTGGAAAGGGTACAGAGAAGAGCGACAAGAATGATTAAAGGTCTAGAGAACATGACCTATGAAGCCAGGCTTCATGAACTGGGCTTGTTTATTTTGGAAAAAAGAAGATTAAGGGGGGACATGATAGCGGTTTTCAAATATCTAAAAGGGTGTCACAAGAAAGAAGGCGAAAATTTGTTCCTCTTGGTTTCTGAGGACAGGACAAGGTGTAATGGGCTTAAAGTGCAGCAAGGGAGGTTTAGATTGGACATTAGGAAAAAATTCCTAACTGTCAAGTTGGTCAAATATTGGAATAAATTGCCAGGGGAGGTGGTGGAATCTCCCTCTCTGAAGATAGTTAAGAACAGGTTAGATAGACATCTGTCAGGGAAGGTGTAGATGGAGCTTGGTCCTGCCTTGAGGGCGGGGGGCTGGACTCAATGACCTCTTGAGGTTCCTTCCAGTCCTATGATTCTATGATTCCATTTCTAAAATAAAGGTGAGCTGAACATATTCTGATTGCTTCTCTAAACAAAAATATATTTTATAAAGTAGACCAGGTATTTGGCATTTGACAACTGAATATCCATTGATGGTCATTTGGAGAGTTTGCAACAAATCAAAGTCAGCTGTAAAGAATAGTATTGGTCTCACTCTTACATATGGGCCAGATCTGAAGCTGGTACAAATTAACAGAGCTGTTCTTAAGTCAATGGATCTGTGCTGATCCAGATTCTTCAGCCATTAAATTGAATTAACTGGGCATAGTATTGCATCCTGTTTTGTCAACTTTTTCAAAGTTTTATGGGACTGCAAGTAATCATTTGGTTATGCACATCAGGACACAAAAAGGGTAGGATGCTCATGAGATTTCTAAAGATTGGTTTGGGTCATAGTCTAGTGCCCTGAGCACTCTTGGTGCCTTGCACTGTCATGGCAAGTGAGGTTTGTGTATGGTTTACAATGAGCACTCAGTCCATATTTTCAGAAGAGCAGGAGTTCTGCAGACTCCAGATTAGCTTCCCTAAATAAGGGGATATTGTTTCTAGCTGGGACTTTGATGTGATGTATTCAGATAGGAGTTAGGGCCCATGCATTTCTACCTGGAAGAGTATTAAGGGTATGTCTACACTACCCTCCTAGTTCGAACTAGGAGGGTAATGTAGGCATACCGCACTTGCAAATGAAGCCCGGGATTTGAATTTGCCGGGCTTCATTTGCATAAGCGGGGAGCTGCCATTTTTAAAACCCCGCTGCTTCGAACCCCGTGCAGCGCGGCTACACGGGGCTCAAACTAGGTAGTTCGGACTAGGCTTCCTATTCCAAACTTCCGGTACACCTCGTTCCTCGTTCCACGAGGTGTACCGGTAGTTCGGAATAGGACCCTAGTCCGAACTACCTAGTTCGAGCCCCGTGTAGCCGCGCTACACGGGGTTCGAAGCAGCGGGGATTTAAAAATGGCGGCTCCCCGCTTATGCTATTGAAGCCCGGGAAATTCAAATCCCGGGCTTCATTAGCAAGTGCGGTATGCATACATTACCCCGCTAGTTCGAACTAGCGGGGTAGTGTAGACATACCCTAAGATATTAAAGTAGTGGCCCCTTATTAGCTATTCTACAGTCTGTAAAGCCTCAACAAATAACTGATTGTATATGACAGTAGCCGGTTGCAGATGTCCCAAAAAGACTGAAGAAACTACCATAGGAAACTTGAAGTAATGCATCTAAGGCTGCTGAGCCTTTACACAATCAGGCATCTGAAAACACCTAATCTCTCTTTTACACAGACCTCTAGACTCCTTATTCCCATTTCTAGTTTCTGGTTGAAGACATGGATTTAACATCATCACACATGCACACTCTCTCTCTCTCTCTCTCTCTTTCTCACTAGCAATCCTCTTTTGGTTATCAGCTGCTTTAACTCTGGGAAGACTTGCAATCCATATCAATGTCCAATCTGTCTTTGAATTTTGATGAATTCCTAGCTCCAATGACAACCTGGAACTATGAGATTCACAACCTAATTATGCATTGTGAAAAAAAAACCTGTTATTTCTGCTTGGCCAAATAAAAAATCAACAACTGGACAACATAAAGAAGCTCTCATGCTTTGCATCTTGTGTAGTTATTTACATGTGCGCAACATGAGAAAAAAGTGGGTGTGAAATCCTGGCACCACTTCAAGAATGTGGAGAATTTTTCTAGAGCTTTTTCACTCAGTTTGCACCAGTGTTAATGAACACATAAGGTGCAAAGCAGTTGTAAACAAAGTCATCTGCTTACAGCTGGTGTGTAAATTACAGCATCTTTTCCTGTAATATTGAATATAGCTCAAAGTGTGCCTGAGGGAAGATGGTGACTTGAATATTGAGCTTCAGCAATAGGATAAGCGGACAGCTTTCTCTATAACTATTGAATGAGATTATTATTTCTACAAAGTATAACTGTTCTTTATTAGCATCCAAATACAGTATAGAGTCACATATCTCTGTGCCAGATAGGTTTGTATGTCCATCTTCCACATATACTATCTGGTATGTTAGTTGCATTCTTAAAGTAGGAAGCTAAATCCACTAAAGATTAAAGCAATACTTTCTCTTATCTTACCTCTAGCGACCATCTTTATATCTACTCTATCTCTATCCTGTATGGAATTAATTAGTGTAGATATCACTGAGAGAGCTGACTCAATGCACCAAATTTTGGAATGTGTTTATCTAAACACTTTGCTAATTACTTACATTGAATGGGGGCATACACAATTCCCTGACTTTCATCTCCCGCTAAATTGGTTTGGTGTTCATGACTAGTGATACTAGCACCATTTTTATACTAGGGAGTGTTAACTTCTATTGACTACATTTTTAAATTTGTATATGATGGAAACCAATCCAAGCTGTGGAGGCTGCTGCCCTCTCAGCACCCATGTTCATGACTGGAAAGGAAGTATTTCTGGAATAATAAAATGCCACTTGTGTTTTAACAGCATGGCAGAGCCATGTGGCCATATAATTGTAATTGGGTAGTCAGAACAAGTGGGGGTCCATTGGGGTCTGTTTTGGGTCTGATTCTATTCAATATCTTCATCGATGATTTACATGATGGCACAGAGTATGATTATTAAGTTTGCAAATGATACCAAGCTGGGAGGGGTTGCAAGTGCTTTGGTGGACAGGGTCATAATTCAAAATGATCTGGACAAACTAGAGAAATGAGCTGAGTTAAACAGGATGAAGTTTAATAAGGAGAAATGCAAAGTACTTCACTTAGGAAATAACACATTGTTTCACACATACAAAGTGACTGTCTAGGAAGGAGTACTGCAGAAAGGGATCTAGGGATCATAGTAGACCAGAAGCTAGATGTGAGTCAAAAGTGTGACACTGTTGCAAAAAAAAAAAAAGGCAAACATGATTCTGGGATGCATTAACAGGAGTGTTGTGAACGAGACACGAGAAGTTATTCTTCTCTATTCTATGATGATTAGGCCACATTTGGAGTATTGTGTCCAGTTCTGGGCACCACATTTTAAGAAAGATGTGGAAAAAGTGGCGAAAGTCCAAAGAAGAGCAACAAAAATAATTATAGGCCTAGAAAACATGGCCTGTGAGGGAAAACTGAAAGAATTGGGCTTGTTTAGTTTAGAAAAGAGATGACTGAGGTGACATGATAGCAGTTTTCAAATATCTAAAAGGGTGCTACATGAAGGAGGGAGAAAAATTGTTCTCCTTAGCCTCTGAGGTTAGAACAAAAAGTAATGGGCTTAAATTGCAGCAAGGGAGGTTTAGGTTTGACATTAAGAAAAACTTCCTGTCAGGATGGTTAAACTCTGGAATAAATTGCCTAGGAAGGTTGTGGAATCTCCATAATTGGAGATATTTAAGAGCAGGTTGGATAGACATCTATCAGGGATGGCTTAGACAGTGCTTGGTCCTGCCACGGTGGCAGGGGACTAGACTAAATGATGTCTCAAAGTCCCTTCTAGATTTGAGCATGCCTGACTCAAAGTGCAATTTAGAGATGCCTCAGGGCTGCACCAGCTTGTATTTTATTTCCCCTAGCAATCCAAAAGAGCTGTAGCATCGTCTCTCTCCTGCTAGTTTTTTCCCTATGTCAGAGGTTGGGAATACATGTAAATTAGATCTTTTATGCCAGGAATATCTGGATTGGGAAGTTCTCCTGCATAAAGTTTTCTCAGGAGTCACTCTCCACACCCTCTGAACATCCTTTCTGGGCTAGAATGACATTAAAGAGACGTAATGCAACTGAGAATGAGACTTATAGTACGCAATATTTCCTACTCTGAAGAGTTAACAATAACTCTTTCTAACTAGAAAAGGGACAGGTACAGTGTGATACTCTTGCCAAGTACCAGTTCTGTCACGGTGGTGATCAGTAGGTAACAAATGACAAAGTCATAGCTGAAAAGCAAACCACTTATATATTAGTTTGTTCAGAGTACGTGTAAGTTGCTGCATGCATTAACCTCACTTATAACTTCTATGTTCTATGCTGTAAGGAAATATACAAGTTTTGCTTTATGACTTTGAAGATGTTTGCTCTGAATTTTTGAATGCAGACATGTGAATCATCCCCTCCCCCAATCTATTCAGGAGTCCTGCTGTAAATGAGGCATTAAGGAAAATACAACACAAAAAATTATAAATGATTCTATCATGCCTTGGAAATGGTGTATGAAAGGGAAATCATCTGATAGAATGGAAGTTTAAATGTAAAAGATAAAATGAGGTCACAAGAGAATGTTTCATCGCTTTGCTGATTGAACTCTCACAGGGCCAGAGACTCTAAAGAGGTTTCCATCCTCCCACTCTCTGGTTATCCCTAGGTTTACCCTAAAAGCCATTTTGAACAGACCAATCTGTCACTCTTAGGATCATAGAATCATAGAATATTAGATTAGAAGAATCTTCATGAAGTCATCTAGACCCAACCCCCAGCTCAAAAAAACAACAAATGCAACTAAATCATCCAAGACAGGGGTTTGTCAAGCCTGGCCTTAAGAACCACTAAGGATGAAGATTCCACCACCTCCTTAGGTAACACAGTGCTTCACCACCCTCCTGTTGAAGTGGTTTTTCCTAATATCTACCCTAGACCTCCTCCACTGCAACTTGAGACCATTGTTTCTTGTTTTGTCACCTGCTACCACTGAGAACAGCCTAGCTCCTTCCGCTTGGGAACCCCCCTCCAGATAGCTGAAGGCTGCTATCAAGTCACCCCCCCCCCCCCCGTCTTCTCTTCTTAAGACTAAATAAGCCCGGTTCCCTCAGCCTCTCCTCAAAATTCATATGCCCCAGCACTCTTTTAATTTTTGTTGCCCTCGGATGGACACTCTCCATTTTGTCAACATCCTTTCTGTCATGGGGGAGAGGGCCAAAAATTCGACACCATTCTCCAGATGTGGTTTCACCAGTGCTGAATACTGTGGAATAATCATTTCTTTCAATCTGCTGGCAATACTCCCATTACGCAGCCCAATATGTCACTGGCCTTTTGGAAACCAGGACACACTGTTGACTCATTTAGGAGTCAGACTGTAATTTAATTGTATGTACTTGTTGCTAGATTTGATCTGTAAATTGTCAGTCCCCGCAATACACGAAGTTCGAAAGGGATGCTGGAAAGAATGAGACCACGACTTGGGGTTACAAAAGGGAAACTGATTTTATTTTAATGATGACTCTGACACCTAATGACTGAGAACTCAGTCACATACGCAGGCACCAGACAATCATCAGAATAAAAAATAAGCAAATTACCAGACAATATAAAACAATTCCGTGGGGCTTTTCTAAGGGTATGTCTAGACTACATGCCTCTGTCGCCATAGGCATGTAGATTAGGCTACCAGACATAGTAAAATGAAGCGATGATTTAAATAATCGCCGCTTCATTTAAATTTACATGGCTGCCGTGCTGAGCCGACAAACAGCTGATCAGCTGTTTGTCGGCTCAGCGCGATAGTCTGGACGCGCGGGTGGCGACATCAAAGGTATTTGTCGACCACCCAGGTATACCTCATTCCAGGAGGCATACCTGGGTGGTCGACAAATACCTTTGATGTCGACACCCGCGCGTCCAGACTATCGCGCTGAGCCGACAAACAGCTGATCAGCTGTTTGTCGGCTCAGTGCAGCAGCCATGTAAATTTAAATGAAGTGGTGATTATTTAAATCGACACTTCATTTTACTATGTCTGGTAGCCTAATCTACATGCCTCTGGCGACAGATGCATGTAGTCTAGACGTACCCTAAGTCACAATAATTCTCAACAATTGCCCAGGGGTTGGGAACAGTAGAATTGATACTGATGTTGTTCATAAAGATAACTATTTACACTATTTTATACAAGAGAACAGTCAAAAACCTTAACAACAACTATTTGTAAACTAACACAATGACTCTTTAACCACTGTCACTTGACAGGCAATAAGGGCAACTGAAAAATCAATCAGGATAGGGATAATGGTGGGGGAGGGGTGTTATACCAGTTCTGGAGACAGCAGAAACACAAGTACCAGCCACATGCTCATAAACTGTCTCCACTTGGGTCGACCAACTCGGAGTACGCTCAGTAAGACTCGAGAGCGGGGGGTGCAAGGTGTCTGGGTGATCAGGCCAGGCGTTCACACGATGCGATTCCCCAGTAAGAGAGAGGTTGCCTGCCTGTTTTATTGCCCAGTCACTTATCACCTCATTTGCTGATCTTTGCCACAGTGGGTGAGTAGGGAAAGATAATTATTCTGTATGCCCTTATATGGAAAGCGCTCCGCCTCACAGACAGAGCCCCCGATACCAGCCTTGGGGAGTAATAGGCTATGGCTCACCTGTGACGGGCAGCCATTTTTGTTGTTCTGTCTCAGACATAAGTAAACCTTTATATAGCTTGTTACAGATTAGCTACAGGCATTGGCTTTAGTGTCTATGGCAGTTTCTCAACTTTTTTTTTTATAAAGTACCCCTTTTTTTAAAAAATAAGTACCTACAGTTTTCAGACACACAATTTTTTTTCTACCATTGCAACATATTTGTTTAAACAACTTAATCGTAACCGGGCGGGTGATGAATTTTTTGGGTGTAAAAAGTACAAAAATAATAAAGCGCTGTAAAACTTAAAACAAAAATTCAGTTTTCTTCAAATTTCAGTTGTGTTAATGTACCCCTCAGATGTCTCTTGAGTACCCCTAAGGGGACTTGTACTGCTGGTTGAGAGACACTGATCTAGAGTACCAAGTGATCTGAGGTAAGTGACTGGAAGTAACATGAATATCTTGTGGGCTTGGGGGTAACTGACCATTGCCATTAAGCCCAACTTGCCTGGGGAGCAAAATAGACTGGAGAGCTGAAGGGCACCGTCCAGGATTCCATGGTAAGAATGATATAATAATGCAGGACTTCATTTTTTACTAAGATGTATGATCTATGATTATATTTCTCCCACCCATTTTGAGTGTCTGCCCAGTTTCTGAAGCCTGGCCTGGAGTAGGCATATTGGCTATGTCTAGACTACAAATCTCTTTTGAAAGAAGCTTTTTGGAAAGTATCTTTCGAAAAAGCCTCTTTTGAAAGAGAGTATCTAGGCTGAAACCACTTCTTTCAAAAAAGCGATCTGCTTTTTTGAGAGAGAGCACCAGGCAGTCTGTATGCTCTCTTTCGAAGAAGCCCTGTTTGCGTACAAGAACACCTTTTATTGAAAGAGCACTTTGGAAAAAAGGCATTCTTGCTCGTAAAATGAGGTTTACCTCGGTTGAAAAAACTGTGTTCTTTCGATTTAATTTTGAAAGAACATGGCGGCAGTCTAGACTCAGGGGAAGTTATTTTGAAAAAAGGCCACTTAAAAAAAGCAAACCTGTAGTCTAACCACACCCTTACAGTCCTGAGCCACCCCAAGCTGCATGACAATACCAGGTATATATTAAAAGGAATGAACTGGAAGTCATTTAGCATATGAAATTACTTGTCATGTGGTGAAGTACATTTAGCACATTCTAGTATTTTAAGACTTAAAGCCTCTTTTGTCCCTCTTGAATTCCTTTCATTCTATGACTGCCAAGCCAGTCCTACTTCCTAGTGCTACTGTATCCATGATGACTTTGGAAAAGAAAACCCCACAAAAAGCAGTAGTCCTTTTTCTCAGGTATTAAAAATGTAAAAGAGAAAATGTTCAAAAGTTCATGCTAATAGCTTGCACATTTCCACAGCTGGCTCTTGCAGATAATGCTCCTGTGAGTGAAGCTATGTAAAAATAGTGCTGAAAAGCTGACATTGATGCAGACATGCCAATGGTTCTAAATCTGATGGTGAGAATGATATCGGATGAAAATTCCCATTTAAAATAAGCATTTGCTTTCATGTTTTCAGTGTCCAGTTAATTAGAAGCTGAAAGGTAGTGATATCCTTTATCCTTTATTAAAAAAAACAAACAGATTTTCTGTAGGTCACCAACCTTGCAATGAGCTTTGGAAGTCACTTTGGGTAGGATTTTTAAAAGTACTGTGGAAACATCATAGCACCATTTTTAAAAGTACTTAAGAAAGTTAGGTGCCCAACCAATATTGGCGGTTTTGAAAAACCTTCTCCTAGGAGTCAGTCTCATTTACACAATTGAGTGAGGCATTTAGGTTTTCACTGGCTTTCTTTTTTTAAAATTTATATTTTATTTCCTCCTCTCCCTCTCCCCTCCTAAAAATAAGGGGAAAAACAGAAAAGAAAAAAGAACAAAAAAGTAAAGGGATGGAAGTTGTTTTTAAGGAGGCATCAATTATTGTATTAATCCTTCTACCTTCTTCTTGCCAAATAGACTGTATCCTGAGACAGTTGTAAAAATACATGAGTCCGTGTGACTCCAGGAGGCCCACATCTCCAGTAGCAGTTTGCTTTGGCAAGGCTTGTGAGGCATAACCCTGTAAATTGTGATGGGGAATACTTATCCCATGTTGGCCCACAAAAGTTAAAAGACAATTCTTGGCCTGAGCATAACTTAGCTGGAGGAGCTGGTTCAAAGGGAGCTCACAACACCAGGGAAGGGCTGGTGGACAGGCTGCTGGAGAGAAGAATCTTCAAGAAAGCTGGATAGAAAGTCTGAGAGGAGTCTACACAGTGGGCAAGGCACTGGAAAGCACCTTCCCCAACTGTACTCTCTTCAAAGAGCAGTAGATCTTGCAGGGCTTTGGTCACTTGACACTTTGTGAAATTATTGACTGTTTGGGATGTGGTTCCTATAGCCCAGACTGAAGCATCACACAGCTAGGTAGTGGGCCAGAGTGGTAAATTTTGGCCCTTTATGGGATGAACCTGCCTGTGTTACTTTCCATAGGGCCCTGGCATGTGACCTACCTTGTCCCACTCCAGGGCAAAAGCTGGAAACTTACGCACTCCTGGTGTGGCAACAGGGACCAGGCACGACTACTGCTCTCTGACAGTGAGGCAAGGGGTTAGAGATCAAGTGGACCAGCCAGTAGCCATATGAACTCCCTGTCGCAGGAGTGGGGAACTTCTGGCACACAACTTTGGTGCAACCAAAGGATGAACCACTGACATGCTGCCAAATGCTTTGTTTACCTGAGTATCTGCAGGAACAGAGACTTGTAGCTCCCAGTGGCTGCAGGTAGCCATTCCCAGCCAATGGGAGCTGCAGGAATGGGAGCAGCTGTGCCTGTGGACACTCTGTTAAACAAAATATTTGGCAGCCCTCTAGGAGCTAACCCAGGCAAACTATGTCTGGCCAGCATACTGGAGGTTCTCTGCCCCTACTCTCTTCTAACTTATGTGGATACCAGTGTGAATGAATCATAATTTTCTGCTGCATGTGACTTAATTGTAATTTTTAAGGCACTTCCACATTGGCTAGGAGCCAAGAATGTACACAATTTTTTGTTTTAGGCTTAATGCAGGCAATCTAAGTTAGGAAGGAAGGGTCTTTTGGGCCAGGAAATCACAACATGCTACAAATAAGTAAACCTATGAAACTTTTTATGTCAACAAAAATTTTGGAATGCCTGGTGCTTCCAAAACATCTGGACCAAATATGTCCTTCAAGAGAGGATTAAGTTGCAGGTAATGCAAAGCAGCTGGATCAGGTAGGTTGTATTATTGTTGGAATCCTTGGAATGACAGATAATGATCTTCTGAGATCAACTTGGAGACCCCTGTTTTCCCCTTATCCATTTACTCTCCACACTAATATTTTCTTATCAATTTTCAACAATGGGTTATGCCAAGTATAGCATTAATTCACGAGAAGGGATGGAATTTAAATTCTTTACCCAAACCAGGCTTGCCTGGTAGTCAATACTGAGGGGTCACTTTACAATATAAATGGTAATAGTTGGTATTCCTGCCACTTGGCGTAGATGGATCAACTCCCATTCCAGCAGCATCCAGAGAAGGGTCTATACTGTTATGTTCTGAAGCCAGAGAACTGAGTGGCTAGAAATAAAGCTTATGTACATATTCTAATGCTGCAAGTTGGGTAAACAGGAGCCTGCAGATGTGATTGAGAGTTGCAACTTACCCCACGTCAGTCTCGACCTCCCACCCAGGGAAATATTTTTAAAATGTTGTTACTATTCCATTTTATTTTAAGAAACTTAGCTGGGAGACATTTCAGGATAAATAGTATTCAGGGAAGCACATTCATTTTTCTATTAATTTGTCTCCAAGGACAAGTTTCTACATCTGTCCAAATCACTCACTATGTAGACTAAAATGAGCTTTAGATTAACTATGTTCTATTGACTTTCAAAGAAACTATGACTCCTAAAGGCCAGATTTTAAAAGGTATTTGCTGATAGGTTTAAAAAAATCGTATTGGGCATCTAGTTGCCTCTCTGTATCTTTTGGTGTTTAAATATATCTTAAAATCTATTCCCTAAGTGCTATAGGTGCAAAGGGACATTTTTCACCCTGTTAAATGCTCAGTAAATCCTCAAATCTAAATTAGGACTCTAGACTCCCTATTCAATAGATGGAATAAGTTAGGCACCTACAAATGGGATTCATAGACGCTATCTAAGGAGGCGTTTACACTGCACTGCTATTCCAGAATAATGGCTGTTATTCGAGAAAAACAATACTCGTGTCCACACAACTGTTATTTCGAAATAATATCAAAATAACGGAAGGCTTTTTCTGACGTTGATAAACTTCATTCCACGAGGAATAACACCTCTTTCCAAAAAAGCTCTTTTGGAAGAGGTTGTGTGTGGACGCTTCACTGCAGCTATGTCAAAATAGCTCCTCACCAGGGCCATTCTAAGTTATTCCTCCCCAGTGCCTCCTGGGGCTCTAAATTGAGAGAGCGTGTCCACATTAGGAGAGCTTGCCTTGGATTAATTTGGCAGCTTCTCTGTAGTGTAGATGCTCTATTTTGAAATAAGCTATTTCAGAAGATATCTTCCTTAATAGCTTTTTCCAAAATAAGCTTGCAGTGTAGACGTACCCTAAGCTAGCACAGAGGAAATGCTGAAGGGAGGTACTTATCTCGGGTCAGAATTCATAGCTTGGAACCCACTGCTGAAGTTAGGAGCTTAGGGCAGGGCAAAACAGTCTGTCCCATGAAAAAATGAGAGAGTAAGACTCACTGCATCCTACCCAATAGCCCAGTGGCTGGTGGGCACTCACCTTGAATGTAGAATGTATTTTCCAATCCCTGCTGTGCCTGAGTTGGAGCAAGGATTTGAATTTAGGTCCCAGGAGAGTGCCCTGAGAGCTAGGCTGAGTTCAGGCTTGCTCACTTTCTTCTGTTAGAACTATTCTATTTTGGGTGAATAAATATTCTTAAGGCCGGGGCAAGACTTGGAACTCAGCCATCCCATGTAAGTGCTCTAACCATTGGGCTACAAAGTCATTTTCATTGTCTTAGTCCTTGTGAATGTTATTATTTTCTATGAGATAGAACAGCTTCAATAGGAGAAATTGAGACTACTTCCCTTCCTATCAGATGATTCACTAGCTTGGGCTTGAGGATACTCGTGTGCAGTGTTGGAGGCCTACTTTTAAGACCATATCTCAGAACAGAGACTTATTTCCAGGTTTCCTACTCCCCAGGTCAGCAATCTACCCATTTCGGCTATTGAATAGAATGGACGCTGCTGTTGCTAATCTGTTTGTCTTTTATGCACATTAGGCATGCACTGAGCACACCTCTGGATTGGGATCCACAGGCAAGATAGATGGACTAATCCATTACTCGTGTTGGGGTTTGGAAATGAGCTAGGAACTCAGCAGCTCAGCAGCCTTTGCAAGTTCACTAGCAACTCAGATGGCTTTGGAATTGTGTCCTCAGAAGCTGAGGTGGTCAGGGATTTTAGGCACCTGCATGGTTTTGATGATCTCAGTGATACCTACAGTGGAGGGTCTAAGCCCATTTTGTAAACCTTGCCCCAAATGCCCCAGCTTTTAAAATGGGACTTAGGCTTCAAAGTCACTTTGGCACTTTTGAAAATTTTACCCTTTGCACTCAGATCAATCCTTATTGAAGTCAGTGGGTCTCTGTACCATTGCAGAGGCCTACCTGCTTATGTGAAACTCATTACAGGATTAGAGCCTTATAACTAACCTAGTGTAGAGATTAGTTTTGGAAATTGGGATTTCTCACTGAAGAAACAAGTTATTATTTCACGTCTTTTCAATTATAAAAATTCTAGATCACTCAATGTGAATCACAGTAAATAGCTACAGTAAGATGTCTGAAACAAGCTTCCTCCTAAAGCTATAAACTAGCCCCCTTTCTTCTCACTATGTGTTGACTCTGAAGAATAATGATGATGATTTAAAGTTCAACACTAACTGTTTCCTTGTAAATGAAAGGAGGGAGGAAAGAAGAGAGATCATCATCATCTAATCTGATGATCTATTCATCTGCCTGGATTATTGGATTGTGTTCATCACTGTAGTATGAGATTATATAATGGATATCTGTGTGTATCTGAGTGGCTCCTCCCTTCTGCTTCATAAGTGTGTGATCCTATGGTTTTAAGATGGTACCACTTGGAGGAGGCAATATGAAACCCTCAACTCTAATAATTAAACTTCTCTCTTGCTCAAATAGTTCCACAATATAGCTCACGTGTGAATTAATTAAGCTGGCAATTCCTCACCATATTTTAATTTAAAAAACTACTAAAGCAGATGATTCATTTTGTAGCAGCAATCCTTTTGTACTTTTTCACCATGACTGAGAATTATGTGGAATTTGCTGTTTGGATTCAAAAGGTGTATGTGGGAATAGTAGGAGATATATAGCATCAACCAAACTGGCTGGTTTTTTATCCCAATTAAATCTGGGAACATTCTCAGACCCTTAAGACACCCAATATATATTCAAACTTAAATCAAAAGTGTTAATAGTAGTTGACCTGTAGTTGTACAGTGAACTAGAAGCTGTATACATCAAAGATCTCTCCTGATTTGCATGGCACAGAGAGCCTGTCTGAGTGTGAATTGTATCTTTCATAGGAACACTCTTATTAAATCAGAATTGTCCCAGAACTCAACAAAGCCATATTACCAGATTGTTTTTAGGCTCAGAGCCAATATAGTCCCTTTGGTCTTTAATATTCAGAGATTTTGCTCTTAAAGAGTAAACAAAACAACACAAGCCTTAGGGGATATGGTGAAGGCTAGGACTTTAACAGGATTCAGAAAAGAGCTAGATAGATTCATGGAGGTTAGGTCCATCAATGGCTGTTAGCCAGAATGGGTAGGAATGGTGTCCCTACTCTGTCTGAAAATGAGTGACAGGAGAAGGATCACAAGAGGATTACCTGTGTGTTCCCTCCCTCTTGGGCATCTGGTGTTGGCCACTGTTGGCAGACAGGATACTGGGCTAGATGTACCTTTGGTCTGCCCCAGTAAGGCCATTCTGTCCTGACTGGCCCTTTAAGCAGTTATTGCTGCTGTGTTGCTTCATGATGATTATGCTCTGCCTAATGCTAATATAGGAGTTAGCCTGCCCAACGTACCTACCTTCCCCTGCCACTAACTAATGAAACACTATTACACCTAGAAAGAAACTTTTCTCACTCTCCTTATACCCGTATGTTCTTTGCCTGAAAGGGCAGATACACCAGACTGCAGAAAAAATTGTACTATTTTTCTAATCTTGTTCTCTTCAGTGTTGAAAATTCTATATACACCAATTGAATATTATTAATCTAGGTACCTCTACTATTAAAATCATAAACTTGAGGCAATGTAGCTTTTTAGAATTGTGCCCGAAGTTACACGATGTAGCTGTGCAGTTTTAGATTGTCATAGAGAATTATGACTGTGGCCGTGTTATGAGTTCTTAAAAATTTGTCCCATCAGTACTCTACAATAAATTATAGCACTCAAAGCAAAGTACAAACATTAAGTAAACTTTACAATACCTATGTGACGTAATTATTTGCCTTATCTTAGAGGCATGGAAACTGAACCAAAGACAAAGTGACTTTTCCAAGGCCATTCAGCCAATCAACAAAATGGCAAATGAGTTTGATTATTGATAAATGCAAAATAGTGCACATTGGAAAAAATAATTCCAACTACGCATATTATATGATGGGTACTAATTAAGCTTTAACCACTCGAGAGAGAGAGATCTTATCTACAGTAGCCATCATTGTGGATAGTTCTCTGAAAACATCCACTCAATGTGCAGCAGCAGTCAAAAAAGTGAACAGAATGTTAGGAATCATTAAAAAAGAGGTGGAGAGTAAGACAGAGTATCTTATTGCCTATCTATAGATCAATGGTATGCCCACATCTTGAATACTGCATATAGATGTGGCTGTCTCATCTTAGAAATAGCTTGGCATTGGAAAAGGTTCAGAAAAGACAAGCAAAACGATTAGGAGTTTGGAATGGGTGCCATATGAAGATAGATTAAAAAGACTGAGACTTTTCAGTTTAGAAAAGAGGCGATTAAGGGAGGATATGATAGAGGTCTATAAAATCATGACAGGTATGCAGAAAGTGAATAAAGAAAAGTTATTTACTTGTTCCCATAACAAAAGAACTAGGGGTCACCAAGTGAAATTAATAGGTAGCAGGTTCAAAACAAACAAAAGGAAGTTTTTTTTTCACGCAGCACATAGTCAACCTGTGGAACTCCTTGCCAGAGGATGTTGTGAAGACAGAACTTTCATAGAACCATAGAGCTGGAAGAGACCTCAGAAGGTCATCAAGTACAGCTCTCTGCTCTAGGCAGAATGAATCCCAACTAAACCAAACCAGCCAGGGCTTTGTCAAGCCGAGACTTAAACACCTCTAGGGATGGAGACTCCACTACTTCTCTAGGCAACCCATTCCAGTGCTTCACTACTCTCCTAGTAAAATAGTTTTTCCTAATATCCAACCTGGACCTCTCCCACCAAAACTTGAGTCCATTGCTCCATGTTCTGCCACCTGTCATTACTGAGAACAGCCTTATCCGTCCTCTTTGGAACCTCCCTTCAGGAAGTTGAAGGCTGCTATCAAATCCCCCCTCACTCTTCGCTTCTGCAGACTAAACAGACCCAACTCCCTCAGCCTCTCCTCATAGGTCATATTCCTCAGCCCCCTAATCATTTTGGTTGCCCTTCACTGGACCCTCTCCAGTGTGTCCACATCCTTTTTGTAGTGGGGGGGCCAGCACTGGACACAATACTCCAGATGTGGCCTCACCAGAGCCAAATAAAGGGGAATAATTACATCTCTGGATCTGCTAGCAAATGCAAAACTTTAATAGGATTCAAGAAAAGTAATAGAGAGGTAGCCGTGTTAGTCTGATCTTGGTAAAACAAAAGGAAAAAATATGTAGCAATTTAAAGACCAATAAGATAGTTTATTAGGTGATAAGCTTTTGTGGGGCAGACTTACTTCTTCAGATCCGTGGGTCTGCCCCATGAAAGCTCATCACCTAATAAACTATCTTGTTAGTCTTTAAAGTGATACATATTTTTTCCTTTTGTTTTACCAGGATTCAAGAAATGTCTGTATTAGCTTCCCTTTCTCAATTTCAAGTGTTTTCATCGTCACTTTCAAGACCTTTAAACAGATCTCTCCCCATACTTACACACTTCTGACTCTTAATCCTCTTCCAGCTCTGCCAAAGTTGCCAGCCTTAAATCCTCTTTTGTCCTGTTGTTCCTATAAATTTTCACATGCTTTTTACCTTGCTGCTCCTGGTGGATAGAATACTCTCCCTAAACTAGTCTGTGGAAACCACTATTATCTACTATAATGCAAAGAATAATATACACCTTATTTTATATAGATAGACAATGAACAGGTCTTGGTTAAAGCTAGGCTGTAGTGAGGAATCAGTTTCACTAGCCCCACTAGGGCTTTGACAAAACTTATCTACAGTATTTAAAATGCTGTACTAGGATGAAAAGGGCATTCTGAGTGCAATTTTTCTGTATTAATATCATATATAACATGTTTGTCTAGCATCAAACATCTGTTGCGGAGTTCAGAGGATCTGAAGCCAAACTTATTTGTCAGTGTTAACATTTTCTTGTTTTGCTCATGTTGTCAGAACTGGGAAAGAAATCATTCACTTGCACTGTGTCTTATTTCCTGGCACCTGTTGATGCTTTGTTCTGAGAACATTCTTTGCAGGAACATAAAGCAAAGATGCATGTGAAAGGAAGTTTCCATGTTTGGTGTGGTGAAGGAGTTGGAGAGATGAAAAGGGAATGGACACACTCCTCTTCCAACTGCTGTTTCATACTAAGAGAATGTGAGTTTCTCCCAATTCTGTATTTGAAACAAAATTGGTTTGAATTGGGATTTCTGTGGGTTGGGGTGGAGAATAAGTTTGAAATATCGAGGGGAAAGTAAATGGTCTGTTTTATGGAATTAGAAGCTAGGGCTGATTTCTAATGATAAGGAGCCTTCTCTTCAAAACCTCCTTTTTACACTTTGGCTCCTAGACACATTACTGTTTGACATGCAATATTTCATTCCAAGGAATTCCTAGGAAACATCAGGCATGTTGTTTTGTAAACACAGTCACACATCCATAAATCTCTCACACTTTCACTGCTCAAGTTCTCTGACAAAAAAAGGTCATTAGTAAAACAAGTATTTTTAGACAAAGCCATGCTTACTATAGATTCTTACATTCACAACCTTTACATTAATGAAGTTTTCTTCACAGTGTCTCTGTAGGAATACAATATGATGGCATATTTTGTAGTGAATAGGAGAGCCGGTCATAAACTGGAATTGTCTTACAAGGAAATTTAAAAAAAAGTAGTTTCCAAACTACTAGTACCATCTTTGTTAAGACCCATATGTAAATATGTAAAGTGTCAAATTTAAGCATGATTGGACACCACTCTCTACAGAAAACACACTGACTCCTACAGTTATCTACATGACTCCAGCTCCCATCCAGGACACACCATACGATCCATCGTCTATAGCCAAACCCTTCGATACAACCACATCTGCTCTAATCCCACTGACAGAGACCAGAAACTTCAGGATCTCTACCAAGCATTTATAAACCTCAATTACCCACTTGGAGAAATAAAGACCCAGAAACCATCTTCTTCAAGACAGACCCAAGAAAACCAACAATAGAACACCACTTGTCATCACCTATAGCCTCCAACTTAAACCCGTCCAACGCATTATCAATAAACTACAACCTATACTGGTACAGGATACTGCCCTCTGAGAGGCTCTGGGACACAGACCCATAGTCTCCTATAGACAACCACCTAACCTCAGGATGATTCTTACCAACAACCACAGGACATACCACACTAATACCAACCCTGGAACTTTCCCTTGCAACAAACCCAGGTGCCAGCTTTGTCCACATATTTATTCAGCTGACACCATTATTGGACCTAACCATGCGAGTTACAAGATCAAGAACACATATTCCTGTTCATCCAGAAATATAATGTATGCCATCATGTGCCTAAAGTGTACGTCTGCTATGTATATTGGACAAACTTCTCAGACACTTCACCAAAGAATCAATGCACATAAAACAGACATCAGGCTCTGTCTCAGAGAGAAAACTGTTGCTTGCCATTTTAACCAGACTGACCATACTCTCAATGACCTTAAAACATGCATATTGTTTCAAAGGCTACGTCTAGACTGCATTCCTTTTTCGTAAAAGGGATGCAAATTAGACGTATCGCAATTGCTAATGAAGCAGGGATTTAAATTTCCCCCACTTCATTAGCATAAAAATGGCTGCCACTTTTTTTCGGCATGAGGCTTTGCCAGAAAAAAGCACCAGTCTAGACACAGATCTTTTGGAAAATAAAGACCTTTCCGAAAGATCCCTTATTCCTCTTAAAATAAGGGATAAGGGATATTTCAGAAAAGGCTTTCTTTTCCGAAAGATCCGCGTCTAGACTGGTACTTTTTTCCGGCAAAGCTCCATGCCGAAAAAAAGCGGCAGCCATTTTTATGCTAATGAAGCGGGGAAGATTTAAATCCCCGCTTCATTAACAATTGCGATACGTCTAATTTGCATCCCTTTTATGAAAAAGGAATGCAGTCTAGACATAGCCAAAGGGATTTTAACTCCAGACTTCAAAGAGAATCCTCAGAACTGTCATTCATGCTTAAATTTGTTTCATGCTTAAATTTGACACTTTACGTATGGGTCTTAACAAAGATGCTAATTATCTCACCCATTACAAAGATAGCTTTCCCAATTATCACCCCTAATATTATTACCTCAGGGTATGTCTACACTACCCCGCTAGTTCGCACTAGCGGGGTAATGTAGGCATACCGCACTTGCAAATGAAGCCCGGGATTTGAATTTCACGAGGTGTACCGGTAGTTCGGAATAGGAACCTAGTCCGAACTACCTAGTTCGAGCCCCATGTAGCCGCACTGCACGGGGCTCGAACAAGCGGGGATTTAAAAATGGCGGCTCCCCGCTTATGCAAATGAAGCCCGGGAAATTCAAATCCCGGGCTTCATTTGCAAGTGCGGTATGCCTACATTACCCCGCTAGTGTGAACTAGCGGGGTAGTGTAGACATACCCTCACAGACACTAACCTTTTCCCCCTTCCCCCTCCGCCCCCATTTTTAAATCTGATTTTTCAATTTTATATGTGTTCACTTTTTTTTTATTGTATCACTTTGGTATATATGATCATGCCAATTTTCTTCCACAAATTGATCTGAGGAAGTGGGTCTGGCCCACGAAAGCTCATCGCCTAATAAATCATCTTGATAATCTTTAAAGTGCTGCATAGTCCTGTCTTTTGTTTCAGCTAGACCAGACTAGCACGGCTGCATCTCTATCACATTTCTAAACATTCACTGTCAACAGAGAAGGTGATGTTAAAATCAATTTGTTTTATGGTTCACTACACCCAGTTAAATGTTTGGGCACTCTCTTTTCCAGCCTACATGAGACCAGGTGGTGACATTCTGTTCTGGTGGCAGTACTATGTTGGTATGGGAAGGGGTATGATTATTCCCACCTTTATAGATCCCTGGTAAGAATGCATGTGATTCAGTAGCACTGAGTCAGGTATAAGAACTCTGCAGATATTCTGTATCTTGCAGATATTCTGTATCTTGACCCTGGGTCAAGGAAGATCTTTTACTAACCATATTGAAAGACTGCTTTTGATCTTGGGACCAGGATTTGACCCAAATACATAACCAATAAGCAATTTCCATTTGTATCAGTTTAGTTAGCTTATTTACACTGCTCCTTCCTGACTACTCTCTCCTTCCGAGCTTATCTTTTTGTTAATTTACATTGCTAATTGAAAATGTTAGATTGATATCACAATTAGATGAGTCCTTATAATATGCTTGTATATCATGGAGATGACCAGGGTATAAATACCTAGTCCAGGAATAAATTAAATGTACAAGTTGAACCTCTCTAGTTCAGTAACTTTGGGACCCGAGCAGTGCCAAAACAGAGAATTTGCTGAACCACAGGAGGTCAATATTGTCTAGCAGCATTGCCAGCACTTCCACTAATTACTTAGCAAACATTCAGGGGTAAATTAGAGCTAAATAACATCACAGAACACTGATAGGCAGGCCTCGGGCTGTAGACAAACTTTATAGTACCACAGGAAACTTGGCTACATTCATAAGCGGTTAATTAAACTCATGCCGTACCACAGATGTTGCTGGATCAAAGAGTGCTGGATTACAGAGGTTCAACCTGTAGTAGCAAAGTATTTCCTCACATTTTCCTTATAAATGCGTTAGATGGCAACACCCTATGGATGATTTTTTTTAAATAAGACTTCATTGATTCCTTTAAAATTTATTGAGAGGGAAATTTTGCCTTCCCATTTCAAAACCCTCTGATGACCTCATGGTAAAGTGGTCACTGGATTTTACAACCCCCGTTTTCCTTCTGTAATATTGCTTGTTTTCAAATACTATATATAATGTTGGAAGCATATTGTCTCCTTGAGTATGAGTAATTCCAGCTAGCATTAATAGTAGTTATGTTTACCAACGAGCAAATGTATATCTCAGATTAGAATTACATATTACTCCTCACGCAGACTTAGTTTGTGACAGAAGTCACTTGTCAGCAAGTGATTATTTTTTAGGACTCTGATTTTTCTAGACTGAAGGATAAATTAAAATATTTTAAATATTGAGCTACTATTTTAAATCATAATGCACTTCTGAGATCTGATGCTGTTCTTAATTAAGGGCTTTTTATAAGTGCTGTATGAATGAAACATTAAAACTTTGTTAATTTGCATCTTTATTCTTTTCTTAAAGACAAATAAAACATTTGTCCATTTTTTCATATTTGCTTCTAAAGAACAAGGAATTTCTTAACAAAATAGCTCTTATACATTGAAAATTCTTTCTAAAAAAATTATTTTTTAGAAATTGCGTTGAGTGTTAACATATTGCAAGTGTGAAACTACTTTTGATACCGCATTATCTGCACAGTGAGTCATCTTTGAGACCTGATCCTGAATTCACCTGCTTCCATTTATATTGGTACCCTCTAGTTATACAGCATGAGTAACAATAAACACAGTATAATAAATTATCTGCTGCCCTATTATTTATACATCAGAAAATAAATTGTAAACCTCTTCCATTTGTTCTGGTAGTATTTTACTCACTTTGAACAAGTGTAAATGATTACACAAAGTACGTAACAGTAAGGGTAGGATCTGCTAAATAAACTAGATACATCTAGACAAGCCCTTATGTATTTCAAAGTAGGTTTTTTAAAAGATTTCTGGTGCCACATATTGGAAATTCTGTGAGTCATTTACATTCTAAAAGCTAGGTCTTTAATGACTAGCCAACAGTAAATATTATAATCCACACAATTTTCCTTTTGTTATGTTGTTTGCATTTGAAATGCAATGTGTTGTATAGCTGCCCCCATTGCTAACCTATGACTGCATCACAGAAGTTGTCACAGGCTAAACTAGGTCTGGATGCTGTATGATTCTGCTATAAAAGGCAATGCCTGATCTTTGAAGTTCTCACCTGTTCTTCTCTTAGGAATATGGACTCAAAAGTGGTGACCTGTTACTACTTCTGATCCTTGTCACATGTAACTGTACTCACATGAGCAATGCTATTTGTCTCTGTGGCACTATTCCTGAATTAAGTTACTTGGGTTCCTGTGTATATGTAGAACTGGCCTGTGGACAGCTTCCTTTCACAACTACCCCTCAGATAAAATCCACACGCAATATTAAGTAAGATGATGAAATAATATAAAAAAGTTCAACTCAAGCTTCCTCCCCAGGCTCCGCAGCTTCTTAGGTTTCCACTTCAGAACTGCCCCTGTTTACACCCTACACCCATTGTCCCGAAACCCATTTGTGCCTCCAGCCCAAGCTCCATTTCTGAAGAACTCTTGGCTGTGTAGCAATGGACGGGGTGCATGGACAGATTTGGTCACTGATGGGTGGGGAGGGGGGGTATCTGAAAATATTTGAGCACCACTGTCCTTTACCCAATCTAGAAAGTCTGTCCCAAATCTCTTAGGCTACATCTATACTGCACCCTTCTTGTGCAAAAGCCTGTGCAAATGAAGTACAGATTAGCATATTGCCACATTTCATTATCATAATTAGGAACCATTTTTTTGCAAAATCCCACTCTTGTGCAAGAGTCATTTTTCCTGAAAAAATGAGGAAGAATGGCTCTTGCACAAGAGGAGGTTTTTGTGCGAAAAGGGCTCCTAATTAATTATGAAAATGAAGCATGGAAATATGCTAATCTATGCTTCATTTGCATAGGCTTTTGAGCAAGAAGAGTTCAATATAGACGCAGCCTCCAGTGTGGGAGAAATGAACAGTGGTAAATCAAGTTGCTATTTTTCTGAGCCTGCATAGTCCATTTTAACTACTGTCCCCAGGGATCAATCTAGTGGGTTTCAGATTCATTGCTAGACTATGATAGTAGACTTACAACTTCACGGAAGGAAAACAGGAAATACTTTTAAAAGTAATTGGAATAAATAAACATGCTGAATTTAAACAAGGCAGCTTTTATAGCCCAGTATGGAATGCTTTATATGCATGTAGGGACAAATAAAAATTCAGTGTAGTAATACGTTCACTGACTTGTGTCTGTAAACTTTCAAGCTTTTGATTCGAGACAGAAATTTTCAGCAAGAGTATGAACTCTAACCAGATACAAATGTGAAAGTGTTAGTTCATCAGTCTGCTCATCATGTGCTCTTGCCTTGAAAATATATCTCTGAACACAAGGATTCCTTGCATATTGCCTCTACTATCTCCCTGGTGAAATGGCAACAGAAAATAGAAGTAATGGAAAAAATGCGTGCAGACTAAAATGTTGCTCAAACATTTGTTCAGAAATATTACACTTTAGTCTATTCCATTTGCTCATTTATGTCTTAGAAGCTACTGTTCCCGCAGTAAATTAAAATATCTGAATTGGCTTTGGCTAAAGACCATCACAGATCAGGCTGTCTTACCATAGGGATTGCACCTAAAAGTATGAGATTAATCCTTGTTCTGTGATGAGGGTTTGTGAACTTTAAAGGCTTGCTTGTTCCCTTTCTTCATGCCTTGCAGTACTGGTGAGTTTAGTATTTCATGAAAAGACACTAGGGGAAATTGTGACCCGGCTACTTCAGTAACAGACACCGGCATGTCGTCGTGGTTTACAATGGCCACTTTTGTGGACTTCATTCTTTATCTAGCAGGCTATGCTGCACTAACCTCCGATGTTTTTAATTTCCAAATAATGCTGATCCAGAGGGTGCTTAAGAGCTCTTCTGAAAATAGCGATGAAAGACACAGTAAACAGGCCAAAGGGTCTTTTTTATAATTTACAAAAACATTTATTTCATAGCTTAGCTAAAGTTCATCCAACTGTGGATTGCTTTCACAGCATAGTTTCAGCTGCAAGAAGGGAAGTGTACCCTGAAAGCTGTTTGGATTTAATACTTCAATCTGCCTCCCACTAGTAAATTCACTTTTTGATCCAGGGAATAGAGAAAGGATGGAGGGACTGCAACTACACTACATCCTAGCTAAACACTTCACTAGCATAACTGTAGCATTTGTGATCCTTATAGTCTGGAAAAGCAACTGAGGTGAGACAGGAAGGCTGCATCAGTGATCTGAGTTTAACAGTTAAACTTATGTAATTCAAACCCTCATGTCCGCTGTACTTTACTTTTCTTGTTACACCTCCAAACATTGATCATAGGAAAGACAAATTCTGAAAAGCAAGAGGAACTACCATTATTGGAGCTCAAAGTGACAATACTGTTGAACAGCCAGTCAAGTCATATTCCTGAGCTACCATGAATTTCCAAGAAACAAAGAGGTCACTTAAGGGTTTTACCAAATCCTGTTCACCTTTCACAAACTAAATATGACCTCTAATCAGTATACACGTATATCTATTAGGGATATGTCTGGGACAATTTCTCAGTGTTCAGAATGTGGGGACATTCTGGGTGTGAGCTGAAATGACACAGCATTCAGGGCACTGGTCCAGTTCACTTTCACCTACTTTCTGCTAGATGTTTTCCATCAAACACAACCAATCTGTTCTTAAATCTTCCTGTAAACCAGGGAAAGCAGGTGAAATTGATATTACTGCCAGTACTAGACGTGTCACATCTTTCTTCAGTCAGAGTACAGCAGAGGCAATAAGTTGTAGAGAAGACACATCCTTTGACTGGATCCCTTACAAAAGCAGTATTGTCACATCGACTGATGGTGAGAGGTGAGTCAGTGAGGTCTCCTCAATCAATTGCTCTCAAAGGAAAAAGACATTGTGCTCCTCATTAAATGTCTTTCCCTGATTTGTAGCACCAGTATTTGCAAAAATATACCTGCCATTTTCTCCCAATGAAATGCACGCCTTCCAAGTACTGTAACAGTCAAATTCAGACGCTATTATAAGTAGTGGCAACATAGTTCAGCAGAGTAAATTAGAAAAGACGGCTTCTATTTTTGTCTCTGTGGTGGACTTAGTATATGGGGAAAAAAATCCCAAAAAACCACAACCCTCATTATGAATGTTTCCTCAAATGTTAATTTACTGTAATGATGCTTACCTACTTTGTGAAGTGGTTTGACGGTATCCTAGTATTTTGATTGTACTCATCTGAAAATGTTTGGAAATTCCACTGCTTGGCAAAATACACCCAAATATGGAGTAGAGAGGTTGGACGGGTGATTGCCACATTCAGTACATTCCACATCCCATGAGTATGTACAGGAGAGCTGAGAGCCTCCACAGGCCATTGCGGGGGGCAGGGGAGAGGGGAGAGGCATCTCTGTGCCCCAGGAAGAGGTGGGGCAGGGAAGCCAGCATGGGGGATCATGGCGCCCCCAGCCCAGCCCACAGAGTTGTAAGGATGTGGCTAGACATGGAAAGAAGCATGTCCGATCAGGAAGGCTAGGAACATGCACTCCAGCTTCTCAGCAGTCCTTGAACAGCTGTTGCAAGAGAGTATACTGTAGAGCAGTGGATCCTCCTACACAAGCTAAGAGGGACAAAGCTGGTGCCTGAAGCCATCTTTGCTTGCTTCTCTCTTCATAACTCAAGTGTGCCGAGCTTAACCTGGACTGAAATAAGAGTCAGGGTATGAGGTATATGGGGATTTTGATTATATATTTTATTTTAGAAAACTAATATGTGCAAGGCTTTCCTAAAGATACGTAGATTTTTCCTTTTTAAACGTTATCCACCCTTATACCAGATGAACAAGACTGGTGAAAACCACAACCTCTATTGTTGGGTCTGTGCTGATTCACGGAAACTAAGCTGCCCACAAAGAATTCTCATCATAAGTACATTTTTGGTTAAATTAAAAGCAGTCAGCATCATTTACAAAATTGTTCCACCCTGCGGCACACTGTCTAAATACTAATATGTCTTTACACTGTGAATCTAAGTCTTTATCCAGAACACTGAGTGGCTAAAGGAGCTACTATGAATAGCCAAATGTGGAACTACGTGACTTTTTGTTTCCTCTGGGTATTTGGTGTCCAATATGTGAGTTATTTCTGTGTGAATTTATTATGTTCGCTGGGGTT
This sequence comes from Pelodiscus sinensis, assembly GCF_052426305.1. Lineage (NCBI taxonomy): Eukaryota > Metazoa > Chordata > Testudines > Trionychidae > Pelodiscus > Pelodiscus sinensis. The sequence continues at coordinate 60,820,231 of NC_143054.1, read as the reverse complement.
TGAGCTTTACACAAACTTTATACAACAGAATAATTTTTGTTTTCTTGGCTTTCCTATGTATTGCTGTTACTTCCTATGTCTCTGATCCTTGGATCCAGCCAATATGTGCTTAGTACAAGAACTGGAGAGTGGTCTGTGGGAGAGAGGGCAAGGAAAGAATACCCACTTGGGTATGTCTAGACTACAGGCTTTTTTTAAAAAAAAAAAGTGGCCTTTTTTTGAAAATTTTTTACCTGTGTCTAGACTGCTGCTGCGTTCTTTCAAAAGTAAATTGAAAGAACATGGCAGTTTTTTCAACCTCAGTAAACCTCGTTTTACGAGGAATAACGCCTTTTTTCGAAAGTATGCTTTCCAAAAAAGGAGCTATGTAATGCAAACTGTGCTTTTTTGAAAGAGAGCATCCAGACTGCCTGGGTGCTCTCTTTCAAAAAAGCAATTTGCTTTTTTGAAAGTACTGGTTGTAGTCTAGATGCTCTTTTTCAAAAGAGGCTTTTTCAAAAGTATCTTTTGAAAGAGGCTTGCAGTCTAGACGTAGCCTATATGATCATTATGCCTCCTTCCCCAATGTCACAATAGCCTATACCTGTGAATCTAGGAAATCACTTCAAGCAAGCCTTAGGACTTCTTTAACTTGGGGCCAAAACATTGTTTGGGGATCATCCTGGACAGGGCAGCTGAGTCTCAGAACTTTGTAGCTTGTAGAGCCTTCTGGTGTTAATATCAGAACAGGATTTCATTAAAATGCAGTCAGGCCCATACCTTAAAAAAGTTGTAATAGAGACTCAGGATTTAAAATTGGATTTCAGGTTTGTTCTATTGTAGCAATTCTCTATGCCTTTTATACACTATTTACCAAAAATATCCCTTGCGACTGCCATAAATATTTTATTTAAAAAAAAAATCAACTTATTTGGCTATTCAAGGCCCTTATGTTCATCTTCTTTGAATGTTCTAGAAAACAGTTTCACTAGCAGGAACACTCACAAAGCAAATGTTAAGCTTAATTATGAAATATAAATGAATCTATTTTTGTAAAATTTGCACTTCAGGATATGATTCATGCTTTATTGTTTCAACAATGTATGGTTCAACAACTTATAAAGGCCACTCTGGAAATAGAAATAATGCCATGTGCCTTAATATGTATTTTGAAAATTTGTAGTGAATTGTTTTTGAATACTCTTCAAAGCAAGAAGTATTTGCTGAAGAAATTGACACATTTGGAAATGCCCTATTCACAAAAATCTTAGTCCGCTCACAGAAAATTAATGAATACAAGAAGGTGGCAACGTTCTATGAATGCATTATTTACTACTTATTATTCAGTCGACACTACCTAGCAAGCAGCCAAAATTAATGGTAGGTGAAAGTTCTGAGCCAAGATAATAAAATAAAAATGGATTTAAATTCTTTCATAGGTGGTGTTAATCCCCTATTACAGTAGAGACAAGGCTGCATTTAAATTTTAGAAATGCTCACAATTCACTTGTGAGTCTCCAAGGCTTTTTCCCCAAATAGCAACATCTGTGTACACAGAGTCTGTTGGTCTATTGAGAGTTGTACATATGGAATAGTCTCTAAGGGGAGTTGGCCCAAATTTAGTCTGAAGAGAACTAGAATTGAGTTATTGAGAAGCAAAAAAAAAAGTTTTTGATTAATTGCTTTGGAATTGTTCTTACAGTTTGAGAAAAGTGGTAGATTTTCCCACACAGTTCTCATAAATGGAAACAAAAGATTGTTCTATGCTACATCTCTCTATACTAAGTCCCATCTTTCTTTAGCTCAGATTTATGCAGGAGTTTATACACATTGTGAAATATCAAGAGTTCATTTCTTTTCACTAGTTTCACCTCCATTATTGAAATCACAGGTAAATGAAACTTCTTATCCAAAATAGATCAATATTTTCTTATCTCTTTATGTATATTAACTGTAATAACAATTTCCTTAATTATCCCAAATTACTCAGTGTTTTTCATATTAATCATAACTGGGACTTACCTACACCTAAAACAGGATTGGCTCCATGCTCTGTTGGGTTTTTGTGGTAGCTCGTACCAGCACAGTATGCTGTCACATCACAGCCATGAAGGAGTTTTCTAGTTATAGCTGGGATGGATGTTAAGGGAACTTAAGAGTTAAAATATGATCATGTCGAAGGTAAAATAAAGAGAGATGGGATGATAAGCTCATTACAGCTCAGGGGAGTATTGCAACTGAATCTGGGTTGCCGATTTGGTTATCAATCAATAGCATCAAAATCTTGCCCGATGTTACCACTTTCATGAACCATCTTGTAAATTATCTTTAAATTATACATTCAATTAATTTTGACCAAACTTTATTGTGTGGTGGGGTGGATGGATGCACACACAAATAACCTAATAGCAGGAGATTGCTGTTTCACAGCTACAATTTGACATATTGAGCTAGCAGGAAAATAATTTGAATTGTGCCCAGAATGCAAATGCACAGAAAGAATTTTGAATATTGTATCAAAGGATCCTAAGAATCTGTGCACCATGGAAAAAATTGGAATTTGTAGCTTTACAGAGAATCTTTAGTTTTTACAGTTTCTAAAAAAATAAAATAAATGTTACTTAAATTACCAATGTCACTTATTACACTGTTGCCCACCATATTACACAGGAGGGCCACATAAACCTAAACTCAACCTGGTATGGACTGAACAGATTCTACATATTTTAACAGGATTGCAGCTGACAGTAACAGCTCTGCTGCACAAGGCTGACAACCCAAGCTTTGTTTTTTGCTTTTAAAAAAAGCCAATTTTCTGATAATATAGAATACAGACATAGACGTATTTGGTGTATGGGAAGAAGAAATACAAGTGGCAATTCCCTAAATTTTATTTTATTATAATGATTGACATTGGTTGGCCTTGAACTTGCTTGCAAATTATAAATATATCAGTAAACCATTGTGTTCAACTGATAACTATGTATTGTGGCTAGGGAAACTAAAGTGTTTCATTTTAATAGAGGAAAACATTTGTACGTGTTTTATCAGAGAATTTGGGGGGAGTCTTGATCACGGAAAATTAGGACCCCTGATCATCAATATGCACAGTTTTAGAGCTTACTAATCTCTCCTGTTCAGCTGTTTACTCAATTCATGCATGTTGCTGTTCAGAGGGAAGGGTTCCCATTAGATCTGACCATAACATACTGAAAAAGTAATGAAAATAGCATTAAAAGCAAGCCGCCAGAGAGGAATATATTCCACATGCCTCACTGCCTAGCACAGTACAAAATGTACTCATGCCTACACATTACAACTCTGCATTAAACCATTAGGATACTACTATGTATAATTTATGTGTAACAAAACTAACTATATTTTAAAAACAAGCACTTATTTGTATATTAAAAACATTTACAACAGGGTCTGTTTCAGCGTCTCTCTGAATCATTAGGCTGGACATGATTCATTCAACATCCTCCACCACGTCACCACTCTTCGAGCACAAAGAAAACATTTAGTTTCATTATCTGGCCACCAATATCAGTCTGTAATCTTATAAAGCATTATACTCTACTACTCATTCTCAATTTTCATCCTAAAGATGAGCCTCACTCCTTTTCCTTTGTAATTTGGAGCATAATCTGGTCAAGTGTCTTTTAAAGAGCTTGAAATTCTAGTTTTCCCATCAGATGCAGCTATTTTAATGTTGCTGTCCTGCTAATTGAGTTTGCAACGTATTGGTTATTTCATAGGTGTGGATATTGGTGCTGTTCATTCTGTTCAAGAATACGCATGTATGTACACTGCTATATAAAACTTATTAACCAGTAAGCAAAAAGACACCAGTGTGCTTTATTGAACTCTGTTCATTTATTCCAGGAATCCTTACCAAACCGAATTTTGCCTTTAAAAAGTGCTGTCTCCTGCATTCATTACAGTGTATTGTGAGCTGTGTGGTTGGGAGGGAGGCTAGTAGATTCTGCAGGCTCAAAAATGATGAGTTTAGTGTGGGAGGGGCTTCCAGGGAATAGAGTAAGAATGGGGTTTTGGGGCAGAAGTTAGGATGCAGAAGCCAGATGAGGATGGGCATGTGCAGTCTGGGTGGGAGGTAATGTGCAGGAGCGGGGTGGGAGTGTGGAGTCTGGGAGAGAGGGAGGGTGCAGGAGGAGGCAGGGGATTGGGGTGTTTACCTGGTACAGCTCCCAGGGTATGTCTACACTGCCACCTTAGTTCGAGCTAGGGTGGCTAATGTAGGCATTCGAAGTTGCAAATGAAGCCCGGGATTTAAATATCCTGGGCTTCATTTGCATCTTGCCAGGCGCCGCCATTTTTAAATCCCCGTTAGTGCGGACTCTGTGCCTGCGGCTACACGTGGCACGGAGTAGGTAGTTTGAATTAGGCTCTCTAATTCGAACTACCATTACTCCTCGTAGAACTAGGTGTACCAGTAGTTCTAATTAGAGAGCCTAATTCGAACTACCTACTCAGTGCCGCGTGTAGCTGCGGGCACGGAGTCCGCATTAACGGGGATTTAAAAATGGTGGCGCCCGGCAAGATGCAAATGAAGCCCGAGATATTTAAATCCCGGGCTTCATTTGCAACTTCGAATGCCTACATTAGCCACCCTAGTTCGAACTAGGGTGGCAGTGTAGATATGCCCTTAGGGGGTCACAAAAGCCTCCATGCCACCCCATCCTGCCATGATTCGTAGTCAATGCGGGTGGAGCCTGCAAGTGAGCTCTTCCCTGCACTGCTATTCCCCCATCCAACAGGGAGGGGGAACAGCAGCATGTAGAGCCACTTCCTCCCTTTCCACATACTAGACAGAGCCAGCCATGCAGAGGCTTTAGTGCCAGCTTCCTGCTGTTTGTGTTCTAGCCATGCGGAGCGGTGCCAAGGCTTGGAGAGTTGCCACACTGCTGTTGTGCTAGCACCAGCTCACCCTATGAAAAGGGGGATGCTCAAATCTTGCAAGCTGAGTCAAGGCCATAGTTTCCCCATTCCTGGCCTACACAAAGTTTTATATAAACAAAAAACAGTTGTTCAAATATCCACAGAAAAATGCAGAGAATGGTGCATGAACAGGATTCTGAGGGATTCTGCCCCTTCAAGAGACAGGCTAGTGCCAACACCTAAGGCAGCTTGGGGTGTAATCAACTTAGAAAAGGACTATGTAAACAGAAACAGGCGGCTGAGTGAGAGAGTCTGCACTGTATGCTGTGGTTCTTTTCTTTCAATCTCTAAGAGTACATCTACACTGCATGCTTATTTTGGAATAAGCTATTCCGGAAGATAGAGTGTCCACACTCTAGGGAAGCCTCAAAATTAGTCCAAGGCAGGCTTCTCTAATATGGGCATGCTACCTCAATTTAAAGCCCCAGGAAGCACTGGGAAGAAATTACTTAGAATGGCCCTGGGGAGGAGCTATTTCAAAATAGTAGCAGGGGAGCATCCACACATGCCCTATTTCGAAATAGCTATTTGGAAGAGGAGTTATTTCTCATGGAATGAGGTTTACAGAAGTTGCAACAAGCCGTCCATTATTTTTATGTTATTTCGAAATAACGGAATTGATGTGTAGACACTCGCATTCTTATTTCAGAATAACAGCTGTTATTCTGAAATAACAGTACAGTGTAGATGCACCTAAGAGACCAGCCTAGACAAAGTCTTTGTTTTATTCACTTTAAGTTTGGGAGTTGAAAAAGGTTTCTGATATGAGGCCCTTATGGCCTGTTTTTATAATTACTCTTTCTGAAGCCTAATTATAGGAGGCTACCATATTTTGTTGAGTGGAGGGCATGGTGAGTTCTCCTTTCTCTTTGGCTGTTAAAGCAAACCAATTACCAAAGGGAAATTAAGATGAAGAACACTTGCAGTTCAACGCTACCCCTCGGGGGGTAGTGCAGGGAATCTCTTCACCTCCACAGGGATAGAATTGAATAGTGAGTCAGTTTTCAAAATAATACCAGTGAATGAAATTTCTATGATATGAACTGTCTGAGTAGAGAGAATGAGGTGCTCTTCAGAACCTAGCACTATGTCAATCCTCTATGATTTCATTAAAAGCATGTGAGCTTTATTAATAAATTAAAGCTGAAAAGGAAAAATAAACTGGAGTTATAGCGCTTGCTGGTTCTTTGTTACATAACAAGAAAACTAAGTTTCTTATTTTTTAATTCAGCTTTTTTTTCCATTTGACAGTCTATTTTTTTCTGGTTTGCAAGCTTCTGGCTGGAGAATTAGTAAAATGATAGCATCACAAGAACTCAGAGTGATAACTGACCTAATGTGAGAGAGAAGGATTTTTAATCAGATTTTTTTAAATGCTTTGAATCACATCATTTAAATTACAGGCATGTTGGAAAAGGAAACTGGTGTAAAAGATTAATTACCTTCATTTAAATGTGAGAATTACTATTGACCAGGAAAGATCAGAATTTATATTTTGAACGTTAAATCAAAGCAAACACTATACAGAGTTAAACTTTAAAAAAAGAACTTTGATGCATTTTATTCATCATAAAGTATTAAAGGACATGAACCCAATTTGAAAACAAAAGATGGAATCTTGCCCCATAGAAGTCAGTGGTAAAACTGTCATTAACTTCAATAGGACCAGTATACCATCCAAAATTCTTTGCATCTCACTTAGGTCTCTCCAAGTGTAATATTTTTAACTGATATATCTATTTTGCACTTTCAAGGGAGCACTATTTAGTGGTTTTATAGGTCTCATATCTCACAGTTAGATTAGAAATCTGCTCTATATTTGAATCAAGGATAACAAGTGTTACTTCTAGAATTAAAAAAAAATAGTATGTGCCCGCAGCTAGACACGGCAGTTAAACGTTAATTCGAAGTAACTCCTTAGTTCAAATTAACTGTTACTCCTCATTCCACAAGGAGTAACTGTTAATTCGAACAAAGGAGTTAGTTTGAATTAACGTTTAACTGCCACGTGTAGCAGTTAGTTCAGAATAAGGGGGATTTAAAAATGGCGGCGCCCGGGAACATGCAAATGAAGCCCGGGATATTTAAATCCTGGGCTTCATTTGCAACTCCGTTTGCCCTCATTTGCCTACCTCGCTCGAACTAATGAGCTAGTGTAGACATACCCTTACATACATTCTGCTACTTTTATTTATCTAGGCATATGTTTTCCTATCCATAGAAATAGTGAATTAAAAGGGCAAATGAGGAGAATTGGTACTTTTTTTTTTCCTGAGGAGACAGAAGTCTCCTGCCTTGTGCTTGCTCATTAGAATGGCTTCTTCCTCTCCTTGTAAGGATTGGGTCCTAGATTCTTTTGTTTTGATGCCTGGGGCCACCCCACAAGGTGACTCCTCACTGTGTCCAAGAAATAAGGCATGCTGTCTTTTGGGAAAATTAATAATACTTCTACTGCCTGCACACTGGGGGTGAGGTCAGAGATGAGAGCTGCAGCACTGGGAACATTGGCAGGTTTGAACAAAAAGGTTCTCCTTACTGTGCCTTCACCGTGACTAGAGCAGGGTCCTCTCCTAGATCCTCCCTGAGGAGGTCTCAGCTGGTTCTTAGTGGCTGGATCTCTGCCACTCTGTACACTGGTCTGTGCAAGGCCCTGTTGGGTGCAGTGAGAGTCAGTCAGAACTCCCTCAGCTCTTCCACTGCTTCGCTCTCAGCTTCTCCTGATTGCCCCCTTCTGAAGCCTGCCCACTGGTTTCAGCAGGAGTTTCTAGCCCACTCTGTTCATACTGCCAACTCTAAGAAATGGTGTCAGAGGGCTCTGGTAGCCACTATTGTGTAATCCCTAGGGTAGGATCTTCAAAAGGCTCAGTCTGGCATGCCAGGAGCTGGCCCACTCCACATGGCTGTTACATTTGTTTATATCTTTCATTCTTCACTTTCTGCATCCTACTTCTTTTCCTAGATCATCAGCTGTTTGAGATAGGAACTAGGGATGTTAAATATTGGTTAACTGAATAGTCGAGTAACCCAATAAATTCTTATTGGTTACTTGACTATTCTATAGTACCCTGAGGCGGGACCAGCAGCCAGCGAACTCCAGCCCCACTTCTGAGGAGCCCCCTGCCACTCCGCTGCATCAGAGGCAGTAGCATGGTGTGCCAGGTGGGAGCTGGTCCATGAGAGGAGCCAGTTTAAAAAACAGCTCCCCTCGCAGACCAGCTACCTGTTGGCATGTGCTGCTGCCTCTGACACAGAGACAGCGGCCGCTGTCTGGGAGGGGAGCGTATCTGAGCTCCCAGACCCAACATAAGCTGGAACAGAGCCAGGCTGCCTGTCCGCATAGCTCTTAATACACTTTAAATGCAAAGCTGCAGCAGGAGTAGCTCCTGGACCCATTGTCAGGCTGCAGGCCAGCCTGCTAAAAAATTGACTGAATGGGGAGCAGGGAGAAATGCATGTAGTCTCTAGCATTAATCTATAAGCTTTTGCTATCAGTTAATCAGTTAACTGACTACACTATTCCATCCCTAATATGGGCCATAGATGTGTTGTGTAAAAATTCTAGCACTGTGAAGGCCCCTGTTTGGAAAATACAAAATAATAAAACTCTGTGTCTGATTTGCTCAAAATGATATTGATAAATGGTCCAAATACTGCAAGATGCTGAGAACTCTTCCATCCCAGGGTATGTCTACACTACCCCCCTAGTTCGAACTAGGGGGGTAATGTATGCATACCGAACTGCTAATGAAGCCCGGGATTTGAATTTCCTGGGCTTCATTAGCATAAAGCTGGCGCCGCCATTTTTAAAAGCCGGCTAGTGCGAACCCCGTGCCGCGCGGCTATACGAGGCGTACAGATAGTTCGGATTAGAAGCCTAATCCGAACTATCTAGTCTGTGCCGTGTGTAGCTGCGCGGCACGGGGTTCGCACTAGCCGGCTTTTAAAAATGGCGGCGCCAGCTTTATGCTAATGAAGCCCAGGAAATTCAAATCCCGGGCTTCATTAGCAAGTTCGGTATGCATACATTACCCCTCTAGTTCAAACTAGGGGGGTAGTGTAGACATACCCCCAGTGACTTCAGTGGGACCAGAAAGCACTCAGCATTTTGAAGGAGCAAGCCCATTAGCTAATAAAACAAAGGGTAGCTTTCCTGCTTTTTTAAATGCGTTATGTTACAGCTCACCAAGATGAGACTGATTAAAAAGTATGTGAAATGAGTCAATGTTGACAATGATTTTTCCCCTTCTCATAGCTTGAGGAGGGCACTAATTAAGAGTGTGTTTCCAGACATAAGACTGGAAGGCATTTGCTTCATGACACAAGGATCATCCTGATCAAAACTGAGTCATAGCATCTTGCAACTTTGTTTTACTTAATGGGAACAATGTAATAACATTCCGTACAGAAGCCTGGTTGAGCTCCCTACACTTTGCTCTGACAGCCAGTAATCACTGTGCACGCCAGTGAAAACATAAAACTTAGTGGTGGAATATGAAAGTATCGTCTGATTTAGCAACTAACTTTTGGAAGTAAATGGCCAGTTGGAAGGGGGGAGAAGTAAAGTGGAATCACCATTAGGAATGTACATTTCATTAAAGGATCTCATGTCACTTTTCAGAGCAGCCTTGAAAAACTGTAAGGCAAACTCTTCAAGGCAGGGCTTTCCTTGTCATTAACTTTACAGGAGGGAGAATTATTAACTCAGGACCAGACCATAATGTCCTTGTGGCAAATAGCACCTTCTTCCGTGAACAATCCCTACTGAAGTCATCAGAGTAAGATGATCCTGAAGGTAAGAATCTGTCCCATGGAGTAATATGTTACAGCACAAGGATTAAGCAGTCTATTTTAGGATTTCCATCATGTGGGACCCTTGCCTTGCCTTGGCCCTATTTAAAGAGGTTAACTTCATACAGTGGGAAAACGATAATCCAGACATAATGTGGAGTCATTGCAGGGCAGGGCAGATGACAGTGCCAATGATGATTCACCTTGTCATCTAAACTTTGGGTTTTAGAACATGTTAGCCAAATTGTGGAAATGTCTGGCTTTCCTTAAAAATTACACATGACTAGAGTCATTAAAAACCTTTTAAGCAATTAAGGGCAGCCTAGCAAAATTCTTTTTGCCAGGAAAAAGTATTATTTTTAGTGCTGAGTCAACTATAATTACTCTACCATTATTGTCAATAATTAGCCTACAGAGTGCAGGGTCTCTGAAACATCTAAGCTTTTTGGAGTAGGGACTTGCAATCACTATAGAACAGTAGGGCTCTGATGTGGCTGCAGCCCTTAGGGCTACACGTACACAACAGTAATTGTGGTAGAGAAGCTGTAAGCTGATAGGAGAGGCAGCAGCTATGTCCAAGGGAGAGGCTCTCTTGCCAACCTAGCGCATTTTACACTGGTGCTAAGGTCTGCATAATTTAGTCAACAGGGGTGTGAATTATTCACACCTGTGGACAATGTAAATGATTCCAAATAATCTGTAGTATAGTCAAGGTGGAGGTTCCTGTGTTTGAGCTGCAACTATGGGTTAGAATAATAGACTCATAAAATAATAGGCTGGAAGAGACTTCAGGAGGTCATTGAGTCCAACCCCCTGCTAAAAGCAGAACCAATCCCAACTAAATCCACCCAGCCAGAGCTTTGTCAAGCCAGGACTTAAAAACCTCTAGGGATGGAGATTCCACCACCTCCCTAGGTAACCCATTCCAGTGTTTCACCACCCTCTTAATGAAATAGTTTTTCCTAATATCCAACCTACACCTCCCCCACTGCAACTTGAGACCATTGCTCCTACACAAGGAACTGACAAAGTTTGCAGATGATACTAAATTACTCAAGATGCTTAAATCTGAAACTCACTGCAAAGAGTTATGAAGGAATCTCATAAAATTAGGCAACAAAACTGCAGATGAAATTCAATGCTGATAAATGCAATGAAATGCACTTGAGCAAAAATAACCTCAATTGTATATACACAAAAAGATGGTATCCAAGTTAGTTGCTACTGCTCATGAAAGAGCTCTTGGAGTCACTGAGGATAGTTCTCTGAAAACATCTGTGTACCAGTATTCATATAAACTAACAATGATAGGAGCAATTAAATAAGATAAATAATGGGATAGGAAATATCATAATGCCACTATATAATTCCATGGTACAGTTTCTCCTTGCATACTGCATACAATTCTGATCCCCCATCCCAAAAAATCTAATAGAATTGGAAGAGCAACAGAGAAGGGCAAAACACACGATTAGGTGTATTGCACATTTTCCATACGAAGATTAAAATGTGTGGGACTGTTCATCTTAGAAAAGGTTTGCCTAATGATAAAGGTCTATAAAGGGCAGTATTATATACCCCTACATATAATTTCATTAGGTGACTGTTGGTTTCCATTTAACAGACAGCTGGTATAACACAAACATAAAGAAGTTCTTCATGCAATGCACAGTCAACCCATATAATTTAGTTCCAGGGTAAGATTTGTAGGCTAAGAGTGTAATTGGATTTAAAAAGAATTAGCTCAGTTCATGGACGATAGCTCCTTCAATGGCTATTAACCTATATGGCGAGGGATGCAGCCCCATGCTCTGAGTGTCTCTAAACCTCTAAATGCCAGAAGATGGGACTGGATAGATTACTTGATGATTGCCCTATTCTGTTCTTTCCCTGAAATATCTGACATTGGCCGCAATCAGAAGACAGGATACTAGCTAGATGGACCATTGGTCTGACCCGAAATGGCTGTTCTTATGTTCTTCTTGCTACTGCTTAATTCAGTCTCAGCATCACACAGTTCCTACTGAAGGGGAATGATTGGATGGACATAAATAGAACAAATAGGTACCAAAGCGCACAGTTGAAAACTGACAAATAAAATAGCCCCAGGGTTTGGGGATTTTTCAGTTTTTCATACTGTATTAAAATAGCACTAGTCCCTTCCTAAGCAATAACGAGTAATAAATGGATCCAGACAGGAGGATAAAAATGTGGGATTGACTCAAAGGAAAACTGGGATGTCATTCTTAGAATAAAGTAAACTTAATCATAGCAGAAGAAAATTTTGTCTAGATTCTTAAATGTATTTATTCCATACACCTCAGGAGGTATTTATAATAATAATGAAGACACTAAACATAAAAACAAAATGGAGAACTACAAAGCAAGCAGAGAGATGATCTTATTGTATTTCATTTCCATTCATTATGTAGGATTCAAGTTTAAAAGCACAGCTGCATTCACATACAAATATCTAAGTACTGTTTAACTTGAGATACTGAATTTGCACACTTGTTAAAAACATATGTCTACTGTGTACCATTGTTCCATGTTGAGCAATTTTCTCCTCTACCTTTAGATTGGAATACTGAACTTCCCTTCAAACCTTTAGCAGCACCCGAACAGATTTGTCCAGTAAACAACTGCATCATCTCTGACTCTGAAATGTGGGATTCAGCAACAGATTTATTGTCAAAGGTAAGTCCAACTAAATTTCCTGGGTTCAAAGTTCTCAGTGGGCAGAAGAATGAAATAGTAATCACTTTGTCCTATTAATTAACAGGCTTTGTAATGATGGGAATTGAAGTTTTTGCCTCAGCATGAGTTTACTTCCACAGAAAGATGGCAGTAAATGTACAGCCAGCTTTATTCCTTGTTGTATCTGTTTGCCTATTTTTTGTCTCAAAAATCAGATCTCATTCATTTTCCATTACAAATATTCAGATTGGTTGAAAACTTTACCAATTTGTAATTATATAGTTGTAAAAACATATCTAACAAGAAATCTTCTAATAATTTTGGGTGTGATTGAAAAACCATTGAAGTCAGTGGGGACTTCCTATTCATTGATTACAGAATGCCTTAGATCAGACCACGTGAGTATAAATTTAGAAGTTAGAAGACCCTAATTGAGAGTACTGAATAGTTTCAGAAAAATTCAAAATTCTCATATTAGTTGCTTTAAAAGGACTTTCAGAGTACGTCTACATTGCGGCGCTATTTTGGGATACTTCCTATAGCTATCCCGCATCTCTTAAACAAGCCCATTATTTTGAAATAGCTTTCAAAATAATAGGTTCACTATTCCAATGTCCTTTTAAACCTTGTTCCATGAATATTAAGGAATGTTTTGGAATAGTGGCTTATTTTTAAATTTGGTGCCTTTAAAACAGAAATTTTGTACAAAATACACCTAAACTAATAATATCTCAATTGTAAACTAATGTCTCAATTATATAAAAAATGTGTATAGCAACATATTATGTAAAGTTGTGAACATGAGCTGAAATCATGGTTGACTAGTTCAGTAGTTGTGGAAGAATATACCAGTTCTCCTGAGGATCTTTCGAAAAATTGCCTTGTTGTTGGAAAAACTGCATCTAAACCGTGGTTTCAGTTTCAAAATGGCGCTTGTTCGAAATAACACCAGAGTGCAATTATGCAGATGAAGTGTGGGATATGTAAATCCGCACTTCATTTGCACTTTTGAAACGTCTAATTTACATCTCTCTGCTGACAGAGGGGGTGTAGTTTAGCCGTAGCCTATGATGGGTGTCTCGAGGCCACAGTCCACCACAATGGGTGGGGAAACGGATTCCTCACCCCCAGGATCTGATGGAGCTCCTGGTAATAGGGGCAGGTGTGGAGTCCTGCCCCTGAGTGTGAGGTGGGCTCTCTGGCCCTGACGTATCCCTGGCGGAGCTCCTTTACCTTACTCTGGACCTGTTCCAAGGTCTGGGTTGGGTGTCCATGCTCTGCCACGGACTTGGCCATGCACTCAAATATATCAGCATTCCACTGCTTGGAGTGGAGATCCTGGAGTGTCTCCTCCTCGCCCCACAGCTTGAGGGAGGAATAGGATCTCTGCTCTGGACCAGGAGGATACCCACATTTTGGTACCCCCTGGGTGGGTCCTAGGACCACTGGGGCTGCTCTCTGCGAGGGTCAGGGAGACCCCAGGGCACCTCAGGCTGGGCCATGGGTGGCAAGGCCTGTAGCAGAGAGCCATGCAGTCAGGGTGCTGCTCTCAGGCCAGCTTCCTGCCATAAGGCTTGTCCAGGGTGCCTGCAGCTTTAGGAGCTGGCAGGAGAAAGGAACTATAGAGTTGTGATTAGTATGGAAAGAGCATCCACCAGGGCACCTGTGTTATTTTGGAGGCCTTATTCCAAAAGAAAACCCTTCTCCTCATCCACACACCATTTTCTGAAAGAGCTCTTTCGGAAAAAAGGCTTCTTCCTCACAGAAAGAGGATTACCAATGCTGGAAAAACCCCTCTGCTCTTTCAATTTGCTTTCGAAACAACGCAATTGCAGTGTTGACGTAACTCAGGTTTTGTCAGAAAAATGGACGTTTTTCTGACAAAACTCTGTAGACTAGACATACCCATAGAAAGATAAGTTCTAATATGTCTGTCATTTTCAGGAGTGTCAGAGGAGTAACTGTGTTAGTCTGTAACTGAAAAAATGCCCATGGAAGCTCATGATATGATCTACATTTTTGTTAGTCTCTAAGATGCTGCAGGACCATTCATTGTTTTTTAAGTCTCTTCGGGTATGTCTACACTACCCCGCTAGTTCGAACTAGGGTGGTAATGTAGGCATACCGCACTTGCAAATGAAGCCCGGGATTTGAATTTCCCGGCTTCATTTGCATAAGCCGGCCGGCGCCATTTTTAAATGACGGCTTGTTCGAACCCCGTGCCGCACGGCTACACGCGGCACGGGCTAGATAGTTTGAACTAGCAAGCCATTCCGAACTATCTGTACGCCTTGTGGAACGTGGAACGAGGCGTACAGATAGTTCAGAATGGCTTGCTAGTTCGAACTATCTAGCCCGTGCCGCGTGTAGCCGCGCGGCACGGGGTTCGAACAAGCCGGCATTTAAAAATGGCGCCGGCCGGCTTATGCAAATGAGGCCCGGGAAATTCAAATCCCGGGCTTCATTTGCAAGTGCGGTATGCCTACATTACCACCCTAATTCGAACTAGGGTTGTAGTGTAGACATACCCTTCCAGAGTAACCCTCTGAGCTTAAGATGGGAAGGTTAAAGCTCTGACACTAGAGGCACATCTCAAGTTCAAACATGCTTGACAGCCTAAGAAGAGATACCATAGGAGCTATCTTGTGCCTTCTAAATTTTCTGGTGGTTGCTTCCCACATTATTCTCCCACTTTTTTTATTGCAACTTTGACTTACCAGCAGAGTTTGAACTAAGGACCCTCATTGTTAAAAACAAGCCTCTTGAGATGAAGAGGAAACTCCATTAGCTGGTAGCAGTTACTGGGGCTTAACCTCTTGTGTGGATTAGTTATTAGAGGGGGACACAAGAATGCACAGCACAGTTGGGTTACACTGGCACTCCAAACCTTTCAATTTTATACACCCTGGCTACGTCTACACTGGCACCCTTTTCTGGAAATGGTTAAAACAGAACAGTTTTCCATTATAAGTATTTCCGGGAAAAGCGCGACTACATTGGCAGGATGCTTTTCCGGAAAAGCACTTTTTCCGGAAAAGCGTCCGTGGCCAATGTAGAAGCGCTTTTCCGGAAAAAAGCCCCAATCGTCATTTTCGCGATCGGGGCTTTTTTTCGGAAAAGACTACTGTGCTGTCTACATTGGCCCTTTTCTGGAACCGTTTTTCCGGAAATGGACTTTTTCTCGAATGGGAGCAGCATAGTTTTTCTGGAAAAACACTGACAATTTTACAGTAGATCGTCACTGCTTTTCCGGAAAAGCAAGCGTCCAGTGTAGACAGCTGGCAAGTTATTCCGGAAAAGCGGCTGCTTTTCTGACACAAGTGGCCCAGTGTAGACACAACCCCTGATTTCTCTCTCTCTCTCTCTCTCTCTCTCTTTATCTCTGTCTCTATCTCTATGTTTGCAATACTTGTTTGCTTACTTTTGCCAACTCTATTAAGGCGAATAATACATAGAATGTGGGCACAATAACTGGGTCTTTTTAGCATCCAGTAGGATGAGTGTGCTCATATGCTGTAGTGACAAGCAGGCCATAAATGTCCTTATAGATAACATTTTTATTGTGGGACAAGTAAAAAAGAAAAATCTTCAGCTGCTTCTGGGGAGTTGAACTGTGGAAGCCCCAACAAAAGAAAAATCATGAGTCCCTTAAAATCATCACCAACAGGTTGGATTTAAATCTCTTGCCAGCCTGCAGTTGGCTCCAAAGAAACGGCTATCATGGGCTACCTTTACATTGTATTTTAAAACCGGTGGCATTGAATCTTAGAGTCTGGGTCTTGCAGGACAGAACTTTGGTTTTGGGCCTGAGCTTAGGCTGTGAAGCCCAGCAAGGAGGGATGGGTTTCAACACACCTGTCTCCTTGGGCCAACCATCACACATACACTGCTGTTTTTAGTACTCTGTAGACTTGGGCCTTGATACCAGTTGCCAAGGGTTTAAAGCACAAGATAGTCATATACATAGTGGGTCTGAGACACAGTGAAACACACTTCATTTACCCTCCTGTATGCAATTGTCACCAGAAGAAAGCAGCAGAAATATGAGTCCTGCCAATTAGGTTTCAAAACCATCCCCATTCCCTAGGACAAACCAAGTGGGTGCTCCAAGCATTGCCAGGCTATGGGTGTTCTGGGGAGTGAGGGTGGGGGGTGGAGGTTTCTCCATCTCTTCAGGTGGCACAGTACTACTTTTTGCAGAAATAATCCAATATTCAGGTAGCCATAGAGATTATTGCTATAGCCTAATGGTCAGGACACAACCTGTGATAGGGGAAGAGACCTAAGTTCAATGCCCTGCTCCAAATCCACCACATTTGGACCCAGATTGTCTAATTTCCAGATGAGTGCCCTAGCCATCAGATTACTGGCTATCCTGAGGCAGGTTATTTTCAATAGCAATATTATAAGAGGAAGGAAAAGAGAAGTAAGTTGTTGATTCAGTGCTGAGGAGTGTTCTTCCTATTCCTCTGCACAGGTTAGCTATAGTTGTGGAGTGTGGCTGCTGGAGGAGCAGTCACAGATGTCCCCGACAGCAGTTTTGATCTTTGACTGAGATCACTCTTTTTATATTTAATTGGCAATAGTGAAATAAGCCCGCTATTAATACAAACCAGCTACAGATGGCTGGAGCCTTAAAACAAGCAAGTGAAAACTGGAAACATGTCTTTTAATGCCTTTGTTTTTTCAACATTCAGTACATTTGCAGTTGGTTTATATTATTTCTATGCCATTTGTTATACAGCTGCTGCTTCAGCTTATTTTTCAATGTTGATGACTTTTACTTTGGATGTGAGTCACACTCTGAGGGTTTTGTACTGCTGCCCATCACCCTTGTAGCGAAGCCTCCTGGTGACATTAGATCATCTGGGAACTAAGTATGTTGCCTGTGTTTTCTGCAATTCCATGGTCACTGAATTTGCTGCAGAACAAATCCCTCACTATAGAACTGTGCTCTGCAATCTCAGCCTTCATTTAAATGAAAAAATTATGCCTTTTGCTGTCTGAGAAGAAAACAACAAAAATATGGACCACGTGTTAATCGATGCCTCCTGAGTCTGCAGAGTCTGAAACAAAAGGCTCTGGGAGTTTTGAACTAGCCATCTGACACATAGTCTCATGGACTACATGGTCACAGGCTGCATCTAGACTGGCATGATTTTCTGCAAATGCTTTTAACGGAAACGTTTTTCCGTTAAAAGCATTTGCGGAAAAGAGTGTCTAGATTGGCACGGACACTTTTGCACAAAAGCACTTTTTGTGGAAAAGCGTCCATGCCAATCTAGATGCAGTTTTGCGCAAGAAAGCCCCGATCACCATTTTTGCCATCGGGGCTTTTTTGTGCAAAACGGTTCTCAGTTGTCTACACTGGTCCTCTTGCTCAAAAGCATTTGCGCAAGAGGGCTTTTTCCCGAGTGGGAGAGTCATTGTATTTGCGGAAGAACACTGACAATCTTACATTAGATCGTCAGTGTTCTTGCGCAAATTCAAAGCAGCCAGTGTAGACAGCTGGCAAGTTTTTCCCCAAATTGCGGAAAAACTTGCCAGTCTAGATGCAGCCACAATGTTTAAGCCAGAAAGGGTAGCCAGCAATGTTCCCTGTAAGACAAGTGCTTGTATGGCCACTCAGGAGAGAGTCTAATGCCACCTAGCAATAGGGTTGCCAGGTGTCCGGTATCTACCAGACAATACGGTATTTGCGCTCTTTGTCTAGTAAAAAAAAAAAAAGAGAATACCGTACATGTGCAATGTCCAGTATTCTCTGATTTTTCCAGTGGCACACCGGATGGGAACCTGGAATGGGCAGGGGGAACGGCTGGAAAGCGAGGCCACGATCAGCGCTAGGAGCCTGTGATTGCGCAGAAGCCTGGCAGGGGCGGGGGGAGTGGCTGGAAGTCCCAGCCACCCTCCCCATCTCGGCTAGGCTTCTGAAGCACCTAAAGCAGCAATCGTGGCCTCGCCTACTAGCTGGGACTCACCACCTGGGAGGTGGGGCTGCGATCACTGCTCTGGGCACTTCAGAAGTTTTGTGGGGGCAGGAGGAGTAGCTGGGACTCCCAGCCACTCCCCCCATCCCGGCTAGGCTTCTGAAGTGCCCAGAGCAGTGATCACAGCCGTGCCTACCAGCTGGGACTCCCAGGCTGGGCGGTGGGGCGGACATCGGCGCTGGGAGCCTGTGATTGTGCAGAAGCCTGGCGGGGGTGAGGAGAGTGTCTGGGAGTCCGCCCCCACAAGGCTTCTGCGCAATCACAGACTTCCAGCGCTGATAGTGGCCCTCCCTCTGAGCCTGGAAGTCCTAGCCTTATCCCACGTTTTTTTCTGCTCAACCAAAAAAAACCGGGTTTCTATTGGTGGTGCACATTTGCACATGTCTTGGTGCACATTAAAGGGTATTCCACACATGGATGGAAAAAAACTCACACATGGGTGGAAAATATTAGAGGGAACATTGATGGCCAGATTATCTAGTATGACCTTTTGTGTATCACCACCCTGCACCCACAAGCTAAAGCCAGCCATCAAAATTAGACCAAAGTATGACAGCCTACATGACTTTTCAGCATGGAATCTAACATTTTCCCAAGGTAGTACATAATTCAGCATTTTTTGCTTCAGAATTCCTTGTTTTGAAGCAGTCAAGCACTTAGTATGTTGTTTTATTTTCCTGCCTTTCTCAGACTGGCTTAGGCCCCAAATTGTGTACAAAGATTATTTGCTTCTGGGAGATATCAGCAGGTTTCCCTGACCTTTTGTGAAAGGGTCAAGTGGAGCTAATCTGTATCTAAGGAACTTTGCCGTGAATGTTCAGACCAACATGAAGGCAATGGCTGCTAAGGACTGAGTCATGCATGGATGGATGACTTACTCATGTGACAAACTTCTTTGTTTCAGTTTTCACGAAGAAGGCCGATGGTGATTGGGAGACTACAACAGTGAATGTTGGAGAAAAGGAGGCTGGTTCAGCATTTAAAATAGGAAAAGAAGAAGTCAAAAATTACTTAGAAAGTTAGATGTCTTCAAGTCACTGAGCCATTAGTTAGCATTTTTGAAAAGTCATGAAAGGTGGGAGAGATTTCAGAGGACTGGAAAATGGCAAATATAGTGCCCCATCTATAAAAAGGGAAATAAGGACACCACAGGAAACTACAGACCTGTCAGTTTAATTTCTATGCCAGGAAAGATAATAGAGCAAATAATTGAGGAATCCATCTGCAAACATCTAGAAGATAAAAAGGTGATAAGTAACAGTCATCATGAACAAAGCATGTCAATCCAACCTCTTAGCTTTCTTTGATAGGATAACAAATCTTGTGGATAAAGGGGAAGTGATAGATGTTGTTTAGTAAAGCATTTGATACAGTCTCACATGATCTTATAAATAAACTAGGGAAATACAATCTAGATGGGGCTACTATAAGGTGGGTGAATGACTGGTTGGATAACCATTTTCAGATATCTATCAGGGATGATCTAGATGGTGCTTGGTTCTGCCATGGGGCAGGGGAATGGACTCGATGACTTCTCAAGGCCCCTTCCAGTTCTAGTATTTCATGATTCTATGATTAACAGGATCAACTATTTCTTAAATAATTTCATTGCAGTTTCTGTAATGCTTTTCATGTAAGGAGTAAAATCCTTTTTGCTTTGCTTTTTATTCTTTTGTGTGATTTCATTCAGGCTGATCATGATTTTTTAAAGACTAATTGATTTCTGTGTTAAATATTAAATGGATGGATAGTTTCAAAGTTTTCAATACTTGATGTCTCACTTTAAGGATACTAATGAAAATAGCATTTTCTTCCACTCATCTGGTAAATCAAATTAGACAAACCTGTTTATATGAAGCCCTGACTTTGTCAGAATGAGAACACAGTGTATATCAGATCTACCCAAAAGTACCACTGATCCAGGTAGTGGTGGAAGACACTCCAAAGAGTGAGACAGTAATATTGAAATAACAAAGTGGTTAGATACATCCTCCTTCTTAGCCAAAGAAGGCTTTCACTTTCACTAAGTTCCAAAAAATACATGCAGATGGCATTTTTTTAATCACTGACATTAAACAAGCCCATTTTGCCTCTGTGATAATGCTAAATACAACTCTAAGGCAGTTTCATTTGTGATAAGGGAATTATTTATTCTTAAAAAATCTTAACAAAACAATGTCATGGAGATGGCTGATTCCCCTCCCTTCTTCTCCCCTCTCCACCACCACAACAGAAGGAGTGAGGTTTTGAAACCAGATGGCACAATTTTTGCTGAATGTCTCTCCTTTGTATTGGTAAAAGAAAATGTTAAGCAGTAGTTGCCTGTTTTTTGTCATGATTTCCATCTCATTTCTGTCTTCCTGTCCTGTGAACTCCATGAACTGACTTGTTTAAAACAATAGTTTCCTGTCACTTTCATGTTCTTATTCAAATTGATCCTAATCATTCTGAGCTTGAGATTCCATGGCACATACCAAAGAATCCAGACATGTTGTGTGATGTTCCAACAGAAGCAATGAACTGTGTACTTAACCAGATAGCAAGGACTCAAGCTAAAAGTTTTGATTACCTTGACAATTTAGGAATATATATGTTTGAACCATAGGCTTCACTGCAGGCAGTGCGCAAGATCTCAGCAGCACACACCAGTAAGTGGAGCCTTGAACTTGGTATAATGATATTCCGTCGGGCTTTGACATCCCTCTCATCTATGGTTTCCCTTGCCCTCTCCTACTTATATCATATTTGATTTACAGTCCAATCAACTGATAATATCCTGCCAGACTATAGAGCTGAATTTCTCCAATAGTTGAGCACAGCATGAAAAAATCATTGTGCTAAATAACTTAATACTGCTCTAGTATAAAAATTTAGGATTCCTAGATGTGAAAATGTTTAATTTCTTACCTCTTGGAGTGGGCTAGTAATTGCTACATAGTGGAAAGTATTAACAACAAACATAAAGGAACTGGAAAATTTAGGGAGCTTGTGCATTAAGAGATTTTATTGCTTAACCCTTTTTATTTAACTTCATAACATTCACATAAACTGTTTTGCATCAGAGTTACAAAGTCTTCACAAAATACACCAAAGGCTCTGTGAATAAAGAAAACAACTCTGTGTTTTTGTGGAAATGTTTTTCATCTTGTTTGTAATCTACTTTCAAGTAAATATAAGGGGTTTAAATGGGCTCACTAATTGTTGTTTCAGGATCTTTAGGTTTAGAGCATAATTGCTCTTTTTAATCTTATTTACCTGAAGATGTAGAATTGTGTTTAATGCTCAAAGAACATTGATCTTTTTTTTTCAACTTATTACCTTGAAAAATAAATTCTGCAAAGAACTGGTGTGGAGCCCACAAAATTATTTACAGCCAACTTTCTGAGATTGCTGCTTCCATTGATACTGCAAAATTTGCAAGACCACCCTTAGCAGAATGAGTAATTGCATCTGTTCGATATGTGACTACCTAGTCTGCACACACAACTTCAGGTTATGCAGTTGCAATAGGTATATATGCACATGTTATAACACAATTTAGCTGCCAGCCTTTGAAAATTACTTCAGAGTTTAGAGAAGCATGTACTGTTCCCATGGAAGGATGAAGAGAACACATGTAGGCTACGTCTAGACTGGCATGATTTTGCGGAAATACTTTTAATGGAAAAGTTTTTCCGTTAAAAGTATTTCTGAAAAAGAACGTTTAGATTGAGACGGATCCTTTTGCGCAAAAAGTGCTTTTGTGCAAAAGCATCCATGGCCAGTGTGAAAGTAGAAAGAATTATACTGTAAGAGAAAGATGAATTGTACTGTAATAATTGAATAAGTTGAAGGAATTCTGTTTGTCTTTTAAGAGGAAGAAGAAAAGTATGTTAATGTTAATTGTAGGTATGCAGATCAAGGTGCTAGCCAATTTGGGCCTGAGTTTAACAGGAAAAGGAATATTAGGTGTTAGACAGAAAGCAATTCCAGATAATCAGGGAGATATAGCCAGGAGATTGCTGTGTGCTTGATATTGAAATGAAGATACTTAACCACACTAATAATGTGAAGTTTTGCCACACCCTTTGATCATAGAATCATAGAATAATAGCACTGGAAGGGACCTCGAGAGGTCATCGAGTCCAGCCCCCCGCCCTCAAGGCAGGATCAAGCTCCGTCTACACCATCCCTGACAGATGTCTATCTAACCTGTTCTTAAATATCTCCAGAGAGGGAGATTCCACCACCTCCCTTGGCAGTTTATTCCAATATTTGACCACCCTGACAGTTAGGAATTTTTTCCTAATGTCCAATCTAAACCTCCCCTGCTGCACTTTAAGCCCATTACTCCTTGTCCTGTCCTCAGAAACCAAGAGGAACAAATTTTCTCCTTCCTCCTTGTGACACCCTTTTAGATATTTGAAAACCGCTATCATGTCCCCCCTTAATCTTCTTTTTTCCAAACTAAACAAGCTCAGTTCATGAAGCCTGGCTTCATAGGTCATGTTCTCTAAACCTTTGATCTTGTTAACTTGGCCTTTTGACTGTATAAAATCAAGGGGTTTGAACCTTGTATGGTACTCACATTTTCTCCATGCATTTTAGCAAAGCTTTGCTGAATAAACAGAGCAGTCTGCCAAATCTGTGAGTCCTGTCTGACTTTGACAATTTGGAGGTTCTACCGAGATGGCAACCGTCTTCACTGAAGCTGTGTGATCCCTGACCGTCTTGCAGGACTACCGTGGCAGCCGGCACCTGGGCATTTGGCCCGAGCGGTCCTCTGCCAGAACGGAAAGGTGCACAGCCACAGCGGAGTCTACGCCATCGAACCTGTTGGTTCCTGCTCTGTTCTGGTAGGGATCCAGGGATCTAACATCAGGACTCTGGTCAGGTAATTATTTTGTCCGGACTGAATCATAGAATCATAGAATCATAGAATAATAGGACTGGAAGGGACCTCGAGAGGTCATCGAGTCCAGCCCCCCGCCCTCAAGGCAGGATCAAGCTCCGTCTACACCATCCCTGACAGATGTCTATCTAACCTGTTCTTAAATATCTCCAGAGAGGGAGATTCCACCACCTCCCTTGGCAATTTATTCCAATATTTGACCACCCTGACAGTTAGGAATTTTTTCCTAATGTCCAATCTAAACCTCCCCTGCTGCACTTTAAGCCCATTACTCCTTGTCCTGTCCTCAGAAACCAAGAGGAACAAATTTTCGCCTTCCTCCTTGTGACACCCTTTTAGATATTTGAAAACCGCTATCATGTCCCCCCTTAATCTTCTTTTTTCCAAACTAAACAAGCCCAGTTCATGAAGCCTGGCTTCATAGGTCATGTTCTCTAAACCTTTAATCATTCTTGTCGCTCTTCTCTGTACCCTTTCCAATTTCTCCACATCTTTCTTGAAATGTGGCGCCCAGAACTGGACACAGTACTCCAGCTGAGGCCTAACTAGTGCAGAATAGAGCGGCAGAATGACTTCACGAGTTTTGCTTACAACACACCTGTTGATACAACCTAGAATCATATTTGCTTTTTTGGCAACAGCATCACACTGTTGACTCATATTCAACTTGTGGTCCACTATGACCCCTAGATCCCTTTCCGCCATGCTCCTTCCTAGACAGTCGCTTCCCATCTTGTATGTATGGAACTGATTGTTCCTTCCTAAGTGGAGCACTTTGCATTTCTCTTTATTAAACCTCATCCTGAGGACTGTCTTGTCTCTGTGTCTATCCGTCTTCCCTGTGGTGTGAGTGAGTCTGGGAGCCATCCCTGTCCAGGGACTGGCCGACCAAGGGGCTCCTGTCCCCGTGGTCTGTGTGACTGGAATCTGCACAATCACAGCCACACCGCACCTTGGATAAAATCCTTGGAGTGAACGCAAGGGCGATTGAGGCAGTAGCCTGTGGGCTTCTTTTGTGTGTTGCACTGGGCACCGCTCTGACGAACCCGAATTTCCTCCTTGTGTGATTGGTGTATGAAATCCTCCTGTATGGGTAACTAGATGTCTAAGCAGGGATAGTTCCCTAAAGGGACCCTGGCTCAGTTTATATATATTTTTAGAAAGGGTCCGGACTCCTGTAAATTTCTGGAAAAATGATCTAGATTAACTCTGGGGGGATCCCAAAATCAGTGGCCACTGTTAGGATCTTGGAACAAAGACCAAGTGGACGTCTTAAAAGACAAACTTGGCCTTCACAAAACTAAATTGGCTAGAGGAGAGGTAGATTGCTTCATGCAGTGGTGGGACGAGGCAAATCTTAAATAAACTGAATCGAAGCTCGCCTCCCTTAAAAATTCTAATTATAAGAAAAAAGCTTTATTGGAAACCTCCTCTCCCACCACCAGACCGAGCGCTTCCCTTTACCCCGTCCTCCAAGAAGACTCAGACCAGTCTCCCTTGAAGCTATAAACCCTGGACCCACACGGAGCTCCACTCGATTGTAAAAGGTTTTCCAAAGCCCCAGGAAAACCCTACCAAATTTGCAGAGGAATTTTGCTAGTGTGCAATGCCTATGAACCCTCTGAAGCAGACCTCCTGCAACTGTGTAAGCTACTTATAACCCCGTAAACAGCAACAAAGAAAAAAAAAAAAAAAAAGAAACCCGGGCAACTATCACACACACTGACTGATGGTTTTTTTTTTTTTTTTTTGCAACATTCTATGTTCTGCTTTCTTTTCTGTCCCGGTTCACCCTAAGTCCCAGTATCTTTTTGCCTTTTCTTACAAGAAGCAGCAGTATGCCTCCCAAGGGGTACACAGAAAGCCCATCTTACTTTTCCCAAGCATTAGCCAAACACCTCGTTGACCTGGTCTTCCCCTCTGGGTCCACATTGGTCCAATGTGTAAATGATTTACTCCTCTGTTCCCCTTCATTATCTGCCTCAGAAACTGACTCTTTAGTGCTTCTCACTGCCCCCCACCTTAGGGTTACCTGACTATTGTAAGCCTTTACCCTTTTCTGCCACAAGCAATCTGGTTGTGCACTTGGGGTTCTTACTCAGGAGCATGGTGGCAAAAATCGTCCAGTAGCTTATTTCTCTGCCACCTTGGATCCTGTTGCCCAAGGTCTACCCCCCTGTCTGCGTGCTGTGGCTGCCGCGGCATGCCTAATTGAAATGTCTGAGTCCCTTGTCTTCCGCTCTCCTGTTTCTCTCATGGTCCCTCACTCTGTAGAAACTCTCCTGCTACAACGTAATACAGCTCACCTTTCCTCTGCCCGCCTCACTAGGTACGAACTTTTACTGCTTTCGGCTTCACATATCACCATAAAGTGCTGTTCTCAGTTGAACCCTGCCACTCTCCTTCCTCTGTCTAATGACAGTGAACCCCACGACTGCCTTGCAAGTGTCTCTGCTGTCACCGTCCCATGCCCCGACCTTTCTGATGTCCCTCTCTCTAACTCCGACCTTGTGTTATTCACTGACGGTTCCTGCTTTAGAGATAGCCAAGGTCGTCTCCTCGCAGGATACGCTGTGGTATCACTCTCGGAAACCCTAGAAGCTGCGCCTTTACCTTCTGTGACCTCAGCACAAGTCGCTGAACTAGTTGCCCTAACCCGCGCTTGCTTTCTGGCTGAGGGACGCTCCGCCACCATTTATACTGATTCTTGATATGCTTTTGGGGTTGTACATGACTTTGGCACCCTCTGGCAAGCTCGGGGTTTCCTTACCTCTGCTGGTACCCCTATCAAGAATGGCCCCTACATTGCTGCTCTCCTGTATGCACTCCCATCTGCATTAGCTATTGTTAAGTGCCCTGGTCACTCCACAGCAGATACTGATGTTGCTGAGGGTAATGCTGCCATAGAACCTTCCCCAGGTACGTTTCTCGGTTCCCTTTCTGTTTCTGTACCACCGCAGTCCCTTTCTAAACTCACCCTGCTCCAAGACTCTGCCTCAGAAACAGAAAAAGACTCCTGGGTCGCCCAGGGTTGCTCTCTACACCCTGATTCCCTTTGGCGCTCGCTTAGTGGTGCCTTTGTGGCCCCCTTTTCACTCTACCCAGCTCTGGCCGCCCTGCTACACGGCGTTTCGCATGTCGGAAAGGAGGGTATGATCTCTGCTGTAACTAAGGCAGAATGGTGGGCCCCCCATTTCAGCTCTTTTGCAGCTCGCCACTGTGCCGCCTGTACCACTTGCCAAAGCTACAATGTTGGCAAACCTGTAAAGGTAGCTCAAGGGTTCTGGGGCCTGCCCCAAGCACTGTTCTTGCATTGGCAGCTTGATTTTGTACAAATGCCTGTGTGTCAACTATATGAATTTATTTTGGTTATGGTATGCTTATTTTCGGGTTGGATTGAAGTCTTTCCTTGTCGCAAAGCTGATTCACTGTCTGTTGCCAAATGTTTGTTAAATCATATTATGCCTGCCAAAGGAATTCCTGCCACTCTGTCCAGTGACCGGGGTACACATTTTACTGAACAACTTGTTCAGCACCTGGATCGTGTGTTACATGTCACACACCTGCTGCACTGTCCCTACCATCCCAAAGACATAAATTAAGTCCTTTTGAAATTGTTTATGTGAACAATGGCTACCATTACTCCAGTCTCAGACTTGAACTTGACTCACAGTACACTCCTTCAGTACTGCAAGGGACTAATGCAAGCTGTAAGTCACTTCCATTCACAGGTTCGAGCCGCCTGGCCGACGGAACCCACCTCGGATGCCTGCCACACTCTCGAGACAGGTGATTGGGTCTACGTACGACACCACCAACGAAAACACGCCCTGGAACCCCGGTGGAAGGGCCCACATCAGGTGCTGCTCACTACCCAAATGGCTGTTAAGTTATCTGGCATCGCAGCATGAATACAGGCTTCGCAGTGTAAGAAGGCACCATCCCCAGCGGACCAATCATCGCCTCAGGACCATGCAGAGTCAATTTTGACTCCAGAAGAAGACGTAGAGGAACAGCCTGCAATACCTTACAACCTACGTTTGCGTAAGGATTGCCTGAAGCAGACGAGGACCAAAAGCAAGGCCCAAGAAGAAGCAGTAGTGAGCCTAGCGCCTGCTGCCTGGTGGACCTAAAACCGTAACTGCGGTTCCCTCAGTGGAGGTTGTCAGAACCAAAAGGGTCTTGCCTCCAACATGTGCCTCTGGTGGGGCCTGTTCCTCGGCCACTGGTGTCTTAAGGTCTGGGGAATCCACAATGACAATGACAATTCTTTTATCCACCAGCAAGTATGGATCGCTCAGACCCTTAATATCTCTAATTGCTGGGTCTGCAGCCACATTCCATCCCACTCACAAGCTGGTTCCTGTCTTGGCAATCCCACTTAATTCCCCAGACCTCACCCGTTTAACAAGACATGGAACAGTAATGACACTTGGGAAGCAGTGGGAATAAATGTATCTAAACGGATAAGTGTGGAGGAGGAAAAAGGTCACTGGTGTTTGGTATGTAATGGGACAGGGCTGAATCTGGGGAGGAGCAGTTGTCTCCAGCATATTGTAACATCAGTACAATCTTTAATGCCATGCAAATAACACCACTCCCCGTAAGGAGAATCACCGTGTGCCCTTCGGGGGATATTACTCCTCCTTTGTAAACACCTATATGGCAAAGGGGTGCAACCGACCCTTCCCGGCTTTGATAGGGCATCATTGGGTCTGTGGGACAAAGGCCTATACCACATTACCAGTTAACTGGTCAGGTATCTGTTATCCCGCCCAACTCTTCCCACAAATCCGAGTGTTAGAGTCCTTCCCACGAGAACGCCTCCGTAATTTTAGGCGAAAAAGAAGGGACATGTCGGATGCCCAATGGTATGTGAATCACATAAGCCCTTTAACTTGGGAAGAGGCTATTGGTGGTTCCTTTATCCCACTTGGGGGAGTAATACATCATGCAAAAAAGGCTTCTGAGGTTACAAGCAGTAGTTGAAATCATGGCAAATGAAACTGGAGAAAGTTTAAGGGCCCTGGCCAAAGAAACGGGAGCGATCAGACAAGTGGTCCTCCAAAACCATCAGGCATTGGATATAGTGCTGGCAGCAAAAGGAGGGACCTGTGCTCTCATTGGCAAAGAATGTTGTGTATATATACCAGACAACAACAATGATGTAATAGATCGCGCTAGCTACTTAGAAAAGATTGCATATCTTCCTCACGAAGAGCCAAGTTCCCTGTGAAAATGGCTAAGTAACTTGTTCAATTTCTCTGGCATAGGAAACTGGTTGTTTCAGGGAGCCCTGACTATCTTATTTGGGATCTTAATGATTTTTGTATGTTTTCAGTTAATCTCCTGTTGTATCCAAAACTGTGCAAAACATATCACACAGCTAGCTACCCCTCACCAGAGTGCTAATCTGATGATTTTAAATATCACTGATGAACAGAGAGACAAAGAACGGTTAATGCAAGGATCCCAGTAATTGTTGGTCATAGGCGAGGCTTGACCAAAAGGAGGGATTGTGAAAGTAGAAAGAATTATACTGTAAGAGAAAGATGAATTGTACTGTAATAATTGAATAAGTTGAAGGAATTCTGTTTGTCTTTTAAGAGGAAGAAGAAAAGTATGTTAATGTTAATTGTAGGTATGCAGATCAAGGTGCTAGCCAATTTGGGCCTGGGTTTAACAGGAAAAGGAACATTAGGTGTTAGACAGAAAGCAATTCCAGATAATCAGGGAGATATAGCCAGGAGATTGCTGTGTGCTTGATATTGAAATGAAAATACTTAACCACACTAATAATGTGAAGTTTTGCCACACCCTTTAATCTTGTTAACTTGGCCTTTTGACTGTATAAAATCAAGGGGTTTGAACCTTGTATGGTACTCATATTTTCTCCATGCATTTTAGCAAAGCTTTGCTGAATAAACAGAGCAGTCTGCCAAATCTGTGAGTCCTGTCTGACTTTGACACCAGTATAGATGCGATTTTGCGCAAGAAAGCCCCGATCGCCATTTTAGTCGTCTGGGCAAAACAGTTCTTCCCTGTCTACACTGGCCCTCTTGCGCAAGTATTCTTGCACAAGAGGGCTTTTTCCCAAGCGGGAGCACGAAAGTATTTGCACAAGAAGCACTGATTTTGTACATTACAAAGTCAGTGCTCTTACACAAATTCAAGCGGCCAGTGTAGACATTGCTTTTGCGCAAAATCTTGCCCGTCTAAACACACCCTCAGAGTTCTCACATATAGAGTTATATGTGAAAAGTTCATATAAAAAATAAGAAAATAAGGCTTATTTTGAATATGGGAATTTTCCACACTTCTATCTGCATGACAGATAACTATCATAAAGGCAAATGTTTGTGTGAATGGGCCACATGACAATAACTTTGAATTTACTTATTCATATTGTGTGTGTTTACAAAACATAGATCATGAAAAAGCTGTTTACCATGATTATTAGCAGTTGTGAAAATGGAATATATTTTCCCACATGCACATTCATAGATTCTAGGGCCAGAAGAACCTGTTATCCAGTCCATCCTTCTATATAACTCAGATCATAGAATTTTCCCAAAATAATTCCTAGAGAAGAGCTTTTAGAATATGATCTTGATTAAAAATTGTCAGTGATAGAGAATCCACCAGAACCCTTGGTAATTTGTACCAAAGCTTAATAATCCTCCCTTTTAAAAATATACACATTTATCTCCTCTTTGATTATATCTAGCTTCCAACTTTCAGACATTGAATAGTGTTATTCCTCTTTTCTACTAAATAAAAGAGCTCATTATCTTATTTGTTCCCCTTGTAGGTACTTGCGGACCGTAATCAAATAATCTCTTAACCATCCATTTGGTAAACCAAATAGATAGATTCCTTGACTCTATTACTATGAGACACATTTTCTAATCTTTTAATTATTCCCCTGGCTCTTCAATGAACCCGCTGCAATTTATCAAGAACCTTCTTGAAATGTGGGCATGGTAGATAGCAACAATGACTAAAACCCCCACCTTAAGAAAATGGGCTCATAGAGGTTAAATCATTGGTCCAAGGTCAGGCATAGCAAATTTGTACCATCTTGAATCACAGCTCAGGCTATCTGATTCCCAATTCAGTGCTTAAGCTGCTAGCCTGTGTTGCCAATTAAGTGACATTTCTGAGCCTCCAAGTACAAACTGAAACTAATGAGCATATACCTGTGAATATCAGTGACTACTTCATGAAGAGGAATTAATAGAAAGTGACAGATTTTCCTAACTGCAATACTGGGTGTTCTATTACTCATCCCCCTTCCTCTCTGCTGTGGCATCTCATCTCATTGCTTCTATGCAGTGGAGAAGGAACTAAGAGTGGTTAAACTGTCAGGCTACGTCTACACTGGCCCCTTTTCCGGAAGGGGCATGTAAATTTCACTTCAAAGTAGGAATAAGACCCTCCGGAAAAGGGGTTTTTCCGGAGGATCGGGGCCAGTGTAGACGCTCTTTTCCGGCTTTTTTAACAGCCGGAAAAAAGCGGCGGACATTTTTATTTAAATGCCGCGGGGGATATTTAAATCCCCCACGGATTTCCCTACGACGACTGGTGAAATTTACATGCCCCTTCCGGAAAAGGGGCCAGTGTAGACGTAGCCTTGGTGTGGGACACAAGGATAAATAAGGCCCTTTGGTAGATTTAATGGGTACCCCTGTCAAAAATATCCACTCATACATGGGTTCATGTATATATGGAATGGAGAACCCATAGAGACAAAAATCTCAAAGATCTCCAGTTACTGGATATCATAAATAACCTCTCATTTCGTGATTGTAGCTCTTATCAAAATAATATAGTCTTAAACTTTGGAGTGTTGTTTCTTTTTCTTCTCAACATTGTGAACATAAGAACGGCCATACTGGGATAGACCAAAGGTCCATCTAGCCCAGTATCCTGTCTGCCAACAGTGGCCAATGCTAGAAGAAGGGAACACAACAGCTAATCCTCACATTATCCCTCTCCTGTCATCCATTTCTGGACAAGCAGAGGCTAGGGGCCAGCATTCCTACCCTTCCAGGCTAACCACCATCAATCTGTCTAGCTCTTTTTTTAACCCCTTTAAAGTCCTAGTCCTCACCAAATCCTCTGGCAAGGATTTCCAGAGGTTGACTGTGTGCTTCATGAAGAAAAGCTTCCTTTTTTTGTTTTATGAAAACAAAAATATAAAATATATTGAAAATATAATCATATACAATATCTTATGTTTGTGGTATGGCATGTTTCCCAGTATTTAGTTGGCACTTAAATAGAATGTACTTTATTTGAGCAATGGATAATCAGAGGTTAAATTGATAATTTTTTACAGATTTTATGGCAATATATCAAATATTAATTTGAAAATGTTTCAGTTTTCATTGGGTAAATTAAAGTTCTGGATTTAGATGAATCATTCGTAAAATGTTCTTCACCACTTTGAATATAATTTAAATTATTTTAAAAGTAAATGTAAATGACTGGCATGTTCATTCTCAAGCACAATATCTTTCCTTTGCTGTATGCATATAAAACAAGGGATACAAATGGATAAAAAAGGCAGGTAAAAGAAAGGAATGTAACATTAAAAAAGAGGTAACTGAGGTACCCTTACTTTTTACTTCTCCTTCACTTTATTCATCTTAACCTTTCCATCCTTCTCTCCCAGCCTTTTCACTTTCAGTTCTTTCCATTTCGTCTTCTTTTCCTTCAAACTTTTTCTATCTCCTTCTGCATTTTCTTCTGCTTCTTTCTGTCTCTTTCTCACTTTCATAACTTTTCCTTTTTGGCATTCTTTCCCTCTCACCTTTCTGTCATCCTCCTAGCTTGTCCCTCCCTCTCCCCTCCCCCCCCCCCCCCCCCGGCTTTTTAAAATTTTAACTCCTTTCTCTGCTCTTCTCCAGATTTGGGGAGGGGGGGGGGGTTACATTTTTTCTGACTGGCCATGTGTTGTTGCAAGAGTTGCCCCACGTCTCCGTGGCTTTTTTTGCCCCGTTTTGTCTGTCTTGTCTATGTATAATTTATTTCAGGACAAGGATTGCCTCTTATTGTGTGTGTGTCTGAACAAAGCCTAGTACAAAGGTCTCTGACCTCAGTTGTGGCTCTTAGGTGCTGCAGTAAAACAAGTTATTATAAATATCACCTTTTTATTTTGATGTGCCTAACCAGTAGGCCCAATTCCAGAGTTACTAAATCTAGATTCACCCAAAGAAAATTATTTAAACTGTCACCAGTGACTAGAGGTTACTATGTCAAAGTAGTCTAAATTAGTATACCTTCTCAAACTATCAGGTCAAATTTCAAAGCAATAAATATGGTTTTCCCACATAATTCCTTATCTACCTACATGCTTGACAAGCACATAAATTCAACAAAACTGGCCTTTGTTGCTTAATGATCTCCTGGGTCTGTACTTAATTTGAGCAACTTTCTCATTAATTGAAAAGACCTTATATAGCTGGTTTGAAAGGTCTTATTTAATTCAAGCACTAAAGTCAATTAAGAGAGGAAAATAAAATAAATGATATAGGCCATATATCATAAAAATCAATTCCCTTATTATATAAGGTTATTATGCTTTTATGTCACCTTGATCACAGGTCTCTGATTTTAGTTCTCTTACGGCCTCTGGTCTGTATTAATATTTACACAGAAAAGCTCAGTCATCTTTTAGTGGGAATGGTAACTTTTTTGAATTTCCTTTGGGGTTTGATAGCTAAACCTTTTAGCACCACATCCTTTGACTATAACCAACATCCTACAGAGGGCTCTTGCACAATTCATTTACTTAACTCAATAATACCAAATATGGAGTTTATACTGTACAAAAATGGTCCAAATTCAGATCTCAGTTTCACTGGTTTAAATCTGCAGTAACTTCATTGACTTCAATAGCATCTTTCAAAATGTTTATCAGTGTAACAAGTCTTACAGGAGAAAATATTGCAGTCTATTTAATATATAGATATAAACATAATGAGATTTTGTGTTTAGAATCCTAAAAGTTAATTATTTCAGTCTATGTCTTGATCATTTTTTTCAGGTTTCTGTGGCAGTGCATCTGCAAATCACTCTAATTCAACAAAGTTGTTTATATTGTATATATTGTATAGTATAAACCACGGTTGATTTGATGGAGTGACAAAAAAATCTTTTAATATCTCTTTTTTTGCTAAACTCTGTTAGTTCAGTTTTTATTCTGGCACAACATAGACATGTAACTTTACGACTGTGCTTTAAAGTCTTGGGGTTTGATAATGATCTTACAACAGTGTAAGCTAGGAGTAACTATGTTGTCATAGTTTTAAACAAGTTTTAAAATCATCATCAGGTTCTCAGTATCTTGGCTTGGGTTTTAGTGGTTGCACTGACATATTTATTTTCAATGCCTTTATATTTTTATGATCAATGGCTTTGTGGCTTGTGTTATAAGACAATGTCCTTGATTTTTTGGTAGAATGTTAGTAATATCAAAAAGGAATTGTGCATGCCAGGTCAGGGCAATTTATGAACTGCAGGCCTGGTGTTTGCTTAAAAGTTTTGCCAGCATAAATATGCTGGTTAGGAGTGTGAAAAAAATCATACCCCTAACCAACATAACTTTGCCAGCAAAAGCCCTCGAGTAAACCAACAAAATCTCCTTTTGACTGCATTGTTCATTTTGTTCAGGGAACTGATATAAGCCTCATAGGAAAAGAACTGTTCTGCGCCTCTAAGTTATGTCTCCACTAAAGGAGTTTTCCAGTACAGTTTATTTAAATAGCCCTACCACTTAACTCCTTTTAATGTATATAAGCCATAAGTGTTAGACTTGCAAGGATGTTTGTGAAAACTATATTCTTCCATTGCTTAAAAAAGAAGTGTGACATTCCATTCCATACTCTTTATGAAATATGCTTATGACATGAATAAGACATCATTGAGATGTACTTTATTCAAGATAACTCATATAAGATAATTGGGAAAGACATGTCTTACTGAGTATGATTATCTTATTTATATGCGTTTATCATTTTTGTGTCTGAAGTCACAAATATTTTGACTGTGTATGTATTTCCAACTATGCTACTTTGAGTGATGTTCACTGCTAACACTTCAGGTACTGTGGTGGAAAATCCAGAGAGGGCTGTTGGCCCATCAGTGAGGATAATGGACTGTGAAAAGGCTTGGCCTTACTGTAGACCCTCCATACTTTCACTGACTCATGGATGCTGTGATACTACAGAGTCATCTGACCTGGTTGCCTGATATGAACCTATGTCTTTGATGATCTGCCCCATTGAGAGGTGGGGGAATCAAACAAAGGATTTCCACCTTATGGAAATGTTATATAAGATGCAGGAGGAAAACATCACCTTCCCACCCAAAAAGATAACTTGAAAGTATCTGGAAAAAGAAGGACTTGAATTGAGGTGGGGTGAGGGAGGAAAGAACTGCTGGACCTAGGTTAAAAAGAGACCTCTGGCCTCTGAGAGACTCTATCTAAAACAATATATAGGATGAGGAATTACTATTTGTAACCTATTTCTTTAATTATTCTTTCTTAGTTTGTGTGGTTTATATTATTTTCTTAGTAATCTGCTTTATGTTTGCTACCTCTTTGACCACTTAAAATACACTTTACTAATCTTATTTCTGGTTTACAATATACCCAGTTTGTTTAATTTCTAACTAGGGAACGATGTGCAGGAAGCTATGAATATCTTCCTTCACGCTGAGGAAGGAGGCAAATTTCATCTAATTTGTGGTTTGTACTCCAAGGGAGGTGAATACCTTTGGCTGAGGCAAATCCCTTAAGATGAGTCTTCCCAGAGCTGATTTCAGTGTCTGTATCATTCTGCAGCTGGGTGTGGCCCTACCTGTGAGCTTAGCTGGAAGAGATTTGTGAGCCTTGCCCAGCAAAATAGGTTTACAGGGTGCATAGACTTGCAGAAAAGCTGGCTTTAATGGAACCTCAGCTCATCAGGTGATATCCCAAGGGGTCCAACCCATGACAAGAAGAAACCCATTCTTCTGGAGTATTGTTCTATATCCACTTCTGTCCTTGTACTGTGTGATTCACTGGTGAGTATTGCTGCGTGAAACAACAAAACTAATCTCAGCAGACAATTTCAGTATTGCTGAAGCTAGAGTAAAACAAAGCAAGCACATTTTTAATTATTTTGCCAAAATGCCTGCACTTCTCATTTTAGTGGAGGTGAAAGAATGTTCACATTTTATTATGGAAGCATTGTTTATTGGATGATTGTCATTAATTCTGTAGTTTTATTTAATTCTCTTTTCACATATCATTGTGAACCAACTATATTGCATCATGCAAGCACAGCGCCATTCCTGTTTATTTGACGCAGGACCACAGCTCCATTGATTTCAATAAGATTATTCTGTGAATCAGGTAAGCAGGGTTTTGTTCTTTGAGGGGTCAAATTCTATACTCCCATATATCTGGGCAACCCCGTAGAAGGTAATGGGGTTTCCTAGGAGTAGATGAGGCTGGTTTGGGGTCCTACATCTATCAGTCCTGTAACCAGGATGACTTGCAGATTGAAATGTGATGGGGAGTAAACTCATTGTTCCAATACAAGAGCTCATTATTCCATTACAATCAATCCCCTGTCAAGGACAGCTGCAGAAGCACTGAGAACAGGCCTTTCTGAATGACTTTTCTCTTTTCCTTTCTGCTGTAATCAAAAAGCCACCAAGTCAAAGTTCTTAAAGGGCAAACTCTAATCTGTGTCCTGTTGTGGCTCTGCAGGGGGCTTTAGCACATGTGCTTCCTGGTACAGCTGAATGGGAAGTGCCGAATGCAGTAGAATGAACCTATTTCCCAACATCCTTTATAGTGAGTGAGAGGCAGACCAGAAGCAGAACATGGCAGGAATCAAATAATTTAAAAATAAAACTAACCTGTCCCCACCTCCCTGGACGCATACAACAACACACATGATCTTTGCTTCCTCTGAAGCTAAATGTTATAAAAGATTACGTGCCTGCTGTCCCCGATACATTGATGAGTTCTTTCATGCAGTAACTTCTGAAGAATGATCCTAGAGATTCAGAATTGTTGTCTCATCATTGCTCACAGGTAAGGGGCATATTTAATTACAAATTATAACTTACAATTTTTGTCACTATCAAGCAAAGAGTACTATACCACAGTGAAATCCTCATTAACAATTCCCTGACGCCCACATATCCCTATCTAAGACATAGCTTTCATTTTTAGCTACTCAGCTAAGCACACGAGAGCAGTCAAGTTTCTGACAATTACATCAGTGTTACTCATCTTTTTTATCTAAAGGATTAACTGAATTTTACTCTACCAAATTAGTTCAAAAATCTACGCTTTGCTACCGGCTGCAACTGAGCTCCAAAATCATTTCCCAGTATGACGCTGCTGCTGATTACTTTATCTGGGGAATCACAGGTCTGCTCTTCTCTGAGAATGTATTAGCTGCTTGATTTAGATCTTAATTGCTCAACGTGGGTTCTAGTATATTCTAGAATGTTTAGTTTTGGTTGGTTTGTTTGATTTTCCTGTCAGAGACAAAATATGGTGGCTCCACTTCAAGTAATAGCAAGCAAACCACAATGTCTCAGATTTATGGAGCAGTAGTGACTTTTATCCCTACTTTTAAAAGGAGGCTCAAGAAGTTTAGAAGCACATTGTGAAAGTATATAACCCAAGTTTTATCACAATGTAGCCTTAGTTTAGACCTTAAGCTCGTTATCATCTATGATATCTCTAATACTCCTATCTCATTATCATGGCTTTACAAATACACTCGCCCGTGGTGAGTAGATTTTGCCAGCTGGCGAGTGCAGGGGTGGATTGGCCCAGTGGGCCATTGGGATGGGCTTGCTGAAGCCCGTACTACGGGTGGCGTGGCCCCATCTGATCTGTTGGCCGGCGGAGTAGCAGAACGCCGCCAGGGAGGGAGAAGTGCGGAGATTCTTGCCACTGGGGTGCCTGTATTAGCTCTGGCGTGAGGAGGCAGGGCACAAACCAGAGGGCAGGACACCGGCAGGACGTGGCCCCGCCGATTTTAAAGGGCCGTGGCAGCTCGGCTCTGGCTGTGTGTCCCTGGCAGCTGGCTGTGGCATGAGGCGTAGCCAGGCCCTGCCCCGCCCCGCCCTGCCAGCTCCAGTCCTGCCATGGCCACAGCCCCCTTGCCAGCAAGAGACCGCTCCCTGTCGACTGCCAGGCTCGCTGCACCTTCTCCGTGCTCCTTTGTCTCTGCGCCACCCGTTCCCCACGCTGCCCCTGCACCCCGGACACCCTGCTCTCCCTCTTCCCTGCGACTCTCTGGCTCTGCACCGCCCTTGCACCCCACACCCTGCTCCCCCTGATCCCTTCCCTCCCAGCTCTGTGCTGCCCGTTCCTTGCACTGCCCCTAGACCCCGATCCCTCTGCCCCTCCCATTCCCCTCATCCCATTCCTTGTGCCTCCACTGCACCCCGCACCTTGCTCCCCCCAATCTCTGCATCCCTCTGTGCCTCCCATTCCCCGCACCACCCCTGTACACCCCCACTG
Source organism: Pelodiscus sinensis (assembly GCF_052426305.1). Classification (NCBI taxonomy): domain Eukaryota; kingdom Metazoa; phylum Chordata; order Testudines; family Trionychidae; genus Pelodiscus; species Pelodiscus sinensis. The sequence continues at coordinate 60,782,388 of NC_143054.1, read as the reverse complement.
TTCCCTGCTCCCCTCTGGCTCTATGCTGTCCCTGCACCCTGCTCCCCGTGTGGGAGTGGAGTGAGGGGTGCTTGTCCATAGGGAGGGGCTGGACAGGGCAGGGAAAAGGCTGCTGTGACCCAGCAGCAGTGAAAGGGGGAGTTCACTTGAAGCGTCTTTGCCTTTACGGAAAAAAACTAATGAAAATTCTATTTGCTATTTATAGGGCTAAAAACAAAAAAAAACATTGAAAAATGCAAACGTGTAAAAGACAACAAAAAAAGGGGGGGCAGCCAAAAAATGTTTTGCTTGGGGGCAGCAAAAAACCTAGAGCTGGCCCTGGGGGAGGGGAAGGGGCTGAGCTGGGCTGGGCTGGGGAGAGGAGAGGAGAGGGGAGGGGGAAAATATGGGGAAGGGGCTTGTGCTGAGGGTAGGGTAGGGGAGAAGGTCAGGAGAAGAAGAAGATGAAAGGGGAAGGCACCAAGGGACAGGGGTGCAGAAGAGAAAAATCCCAGGGGCCCAAGTGCAGACAATGAGGAAGGGTATGTCTACACTACCCCGCTAGTTCGAACTAGCGGGGGTAATGTAGTCATCCGCAGTTGCAAATGAAGCCCGGGATTTGAATTTCCCTGGCTTCATTTGCATGAAGCCGGCCGGCGCCATTTTTAAATGCCGGCTAGTTTGGACCCCGTGCCTAATCCGATCTAGAAGCCTAATCCGAACTAGCTAGTCCATGCGGCGTGTAGCTGAGCAGTACGGGGTCCGAACAAGCCGGCATGGATCCTACGGTAGATCTGCCCATGCCAAATTGGTGTCCCACGGAGCGGTAGCTGTCGGGGGTTGCCAGCTTCCAGAGGGCAATGGCGATCCTCTTTTCTAGGGGGATGGCGGGCCGCAGGTGGGTGTCTTGCCGTTGCAGAGCAGGGACGAGCCAGGTACACAGCTCCTGGAAAGTGGTCTTTCTCATCCTGAAGTTGCGTAGCCAGTCTTGGTCATCCCAGATCTCCATCACGAGCCGGTCCCACCAGTCAGAGCTGGTGTCAAACCTCCAAACACGCCTGTCCACAAAAAAGTTTGGAGGCAAGGGCAGTGCGGCTGCTTGACGGAGGAGCCCCTCGTACCTCTGGTCTGGGTCCAGCTCGGGAAGTAGCCTCATGACAGTGTCATGCAGATGCAGCAACAGCTGCAGTATGGTGGTGTGGGGCCATCGCCTGTCCAGGGGCAGCTCTGGCTCCATGCCAAAAAAAAGGGTCTCAAAGCGAAAAACCTCAAAAGAAAAAAGCTGCTGGGGTGTCCCAGGAAGCTGAGCACTCCAAACCAGCACTGCAATGCCTTGCTTACTTCCTCAAGGGACAGCAAAGGCAGCTGCAGGAGCAAAGCAACGGGTGTTCAGGAGTGTCCCTCTCACCACGCGTCTCTGCAAAGGGCAGGCAGGCAGCACCCTGAAGGAAATGCTGCCCCCATGCCCTGGCAGAAGCAGTTCCGGGTGGCTTTCAATTTCGAAAGAGCGTCCAGCAGTCTGGACGCTCTTTTTCGAAAAAGCGGATCGATTTTTTGATCCGCGCATTGCAGTCTAGACGCGCTCTTTCGAAAGAGGCTCTTTCGAAAGCATCTTTCGAAAGAGCCTCTTTCGAAAGAAGCCTGCAGTCTAGACATAAGTCTTAGAGAGCATCTGGCTTTGTTTCTCTCTGTTTTGGGGTTCTTGTGTTTTATTCTGAATTCTGAGAAATGAAATGGTGTTTCATTGCAACCTCCCAGCAAGAGACTGTATTCATCTAATTTCTCTGTGTGTATGCTGTGAACATAACAAAAGTGAGTAAGGGTGGTTAGCTGTGTTTCATAACCAGGTTCTTCCCAGGATATTACGTAGAAAATGTGGGTATGAGAGACAAGTTTTGAAGCTTACACCCAGCTCTGATTCTTTTTTTAAAAAATTTCAGACTTGAAGAAGTTACCTAACCTGCCTTGTTTCTCTAGCAAATGATGCTTAATCTTAGGCTGTGTCTAGACTGGCAAGTTTTTCTGCAAAATCATCTGCTTTTGCGGAAAAACTTGCCAGCTGTCTACACTGGCCGCTTGAATTTCCGGAAAAGCACTGACTATCTCATGTAAAATCATCAGTGCTTTCCCAGAAAAACTATGCTGCTCCCGTTCGGGCAAAAGTCTTTTTCTGAAAGACTTTTGTGCAAAAGGGCCAGTGTAGACAGCATAGAACTGTTTTCCGCAAAAAAGCCCCAATCGTGAAAAAGGCGATCGGGGCTTTTTTGCGGAAAACAGTGTCTAGATTGGCCCCGGACACTTTTCCACAAAAAGTGCTTTTGCGGAAAAGCATCCTGCCAATCTAGACGTGCTTTTCCGAAAATGCTTTTAACGGAAAACTTTTCCGTTAAAAGCATTTTCGGAAATTCATGCCAATGTAGACATAGCCTTCGGTTACAATTGTGTTCAAACAACTTTTATCTATAAGACTCATAGGGATAGCTGTGTTAGTCTGTAACTTTAAAAACAATAGTCCTGTGGCACCTTAGAGACTAACCATACACACACACACACACACACACACACACACACACACACACACACATTTCTTCAGCTTTCTGGCTCATATATTTTTTAGTCTCTAGTGTGTCACAGGATTACTCGTTTTCATCTATTAGAACATCCTAATGCAACATTCCCTAGAGCAGTGTGCTCCAGTGACTACAGCATAGCAGTGAGTATCATGAGACTGGAGCTCTCTTTCCAACTCTGTCAGGGGCCTGAGGAAGTTTTTGTGCCTCTGCTTCCCTTCTGGAAAATGGGAATAATGATACAGACACCCTTGGCAAAGAGCCCTGAAAGCTACTGATGAAAAGCGTAGGGGAACTTTGGAGCAAAGATAATATAATAATACCTAAGTTCTACTGTAATCATCCTCTTTCAGAAACGTTCCTTATCTTCCTTTCCGAAGAGCAGGGATGGAACTGTTTAGAATGACAATGATAGGCAGAGGATACGTTTGCATTCTTGTTTGTCTAGAATGTCATATTTCACATATTAAAATTTATGAAACAGAATTTAAAATATTCAGGTCAGCATGGTGAGGATAACCAAGAATAGTGCAATCTGCCCCATTATAATGGCTTTAGACCTAAATTTCTCTCCCACTGTGCTTAATGAAAACTTCCTTTTGTTTTGCTCTTTGCAAAAATTAATAAAGGCTTAAAAATAACATTTTAGGGAGTCCAAAAATGACCCTCACTTTTTAAAAATATCATGTTTATTATTGGGCTGGATAACTGGATATTGCTTGTTCCTCTTAATATGAACTCCTCTCCTCCCCAGCCCAGATGTATGAAATTGATCAGAACCAGCTGCTACTCAGTCTCTGGGAGTTTTATAACATGTTATCAAGCCCTTTGAACACAGATGGCAAACAGATGCTCATCAGAGGATGCATGCCGGCAGCATCCTTTTTGGCTCTAGGCAATGAAAAGGTAAGATGAGCATTTCTGAAAAGTTTGCTAAAGCAGTGCAGATGCTGCACCAATAAATATTCATGTTCAGAAGCCTTACATCTAGTGACCATGTGCTCAGCAAAAGACTCTCCAGCAAGCCTTAATATTCTAGCTTGATGCTGGAGCAGTAAAACGACAACAGTAGAGATTATTCCAGCTATCGGTGAGGGATATTTCTTGAACTATTCGCCTTTAACAATAAATCTTTCAGAGTTTTGTGGCTATGTAGCATTGTTTTCTCAGTCTAGACTGCATAATGAGGATACTTTTAGCACAAAGGCATCATTAGACTACAAAGAACCTGAACAGAGATTGTTGAATCTGAACATTTCGTTCTGCTACTCACACCGTATAATATTTTGCTGCCATGCAAAATAGATGGACAACAGTGATGTCTCCAGGCAACTTTTTGGTGTCCCTCTTGCTTGTCTCCCTTTTGGGTGGATAGATGAGCCTGCTGCTGCATGCTCAAGGAGCAGGAGACTCTACTCTGCCCTTCGACCTTCTGTCCTACTCGTAGAGCATAGTGAAGCTCCACAACTTGCTGCTACAGCTTCCTGCAACACAAGTGATGCAGTTGCCTTTGTCAGTCAACAATAGAAACCATCGGCAGTTATGGGGAAATGCCTGAGCAGCCTTCATGTTCTCCTGAGAGCTGTCCACAATCACAGCATTTGTAATATTGCGACTCATGACAAAACCAGGTAGATGCTGGAGTTGTGAAACAAATATATTCTAGGGTGTTGCATTTTTTACTCTCTGTGGATTTTTTTAACTCTGAATAGCACCCATGAAAAATCCCAAACTGAAATAAATGTGCTTCAATAGCTATATTATGGTTCAGACATAATTTCTCTCAATTTTGGCTCACCATCTTGGAAAATATAATAAAGTGCATATCTTTCAAGACCGGGAGTCTAGATATCAGGACAAAATGGCTCAGCATATGGAATCCTCCAGTTTCTAGCAGATAGACAAACAGATGTTTGTCATTCATAGTGGCAATTCATAGAAATTCAGAAACACATTAAATAATTATGGGCCAAGAAAAAAAAGTAAGAATGACACTTTACACTGGCAGTTGAGATACTCCCCTAGAACACAGAGGATCCAAGCGCAAGTCTGTGCTTCCATGTCCATATGTTTAAAAAAAATCACTTTAATAGGACAAATTATAAAAGACTCGCATATTGGGTCTATCCCATATCCCAGGGGCCACTCCCATTCCTCTGCCAAATGTAATGTCTCTCATCGGTAACTGGGTGGTGGGAGATGGGTTTTTTTAAGTCCCCAGAATTTTTAATATGGACAAAACACTGGGTTGTTGGTTTTTTTTTTACCTAATCTCATTTTATGCAATACATTAACTCTTTGACTGAAACATTTCAAAACACATGTAACTCAACAAATTCAGCCTGATGCATTCATCCTGAATAGAATATTTTAACACGAAAGGATACATTTTGCCTAAATTAAAAATAACTGAATCCATACTCTTATAGGGTATGTCTACATTGCCACCCTAGTTTGAACTAGGGTGGCTAACATAGGCATTCAAAGTTGCAAATGAAGCCCGGGATTTAAATATCCCGGGCTTCATTTGCATCTTGCTGGGCGCCGCCATTTTTAAATCCCTGTTAGTGCGGACTCTGTGCCCATGGCTACACGCGGCACGGCGTAGGTAGTTTGAATGAGGCTCTCTAATTTGAGCTACCAGTACACCTCATTCCACGAGGAGTAACAGTAGTTTGAATTAGAGACCCTAATTCGAACTACCTACTCCATGCCACGTGTAGCCGCGGGCACAGAGTCCACACTAACAGGGATTTAAAAATGGTGGCACCCGGCAAGATGCAAATGAAGCCCGGGATATTTAAATCCTGGGCTTCATTTGCAACTTCGAATGCCTACATTAGCCACCCTAGTTCAAACTAGGGTGGCAGTGTAGACATACCCATAATGAGACATGTAGGTCAACCTTCATAATGGGCAACTTACCAGCAGTGACTATTTTAAATACACACAGATTCTAATTTTATTATTATCACAAGAGTTTTCTGAAGTCTGTCGGTAATTTCTTTTAAATGGTAGCATGTATTGTACTTTGGGCATTTACATGTTTAAAGTCATGGGTTAACACCACTGAACCTCATTCATAACCAAAGATCTAAAACATGGTTAGTGGGTAAGTTATTAGAATGATGCATTCCATTTCCAAAGGAAAGGGGAGAAACTTACAAGTGAAATGTGGCTCCATAGTTTGACTCAATGGCAAATTATTAAAGAAGTGAAGTGGAAGAGTTTTCAGCTTGTCCTGCCACATCAAGCCAAAAAAACCCCAAAGGTCATATATCATAGAATCGTAGGACTAGAAGGAACATCTAGTCCAGTCCTTTGCACTCATGTCAGAACTAAGTACTATCTAGACCATCTGTGACAAATGATTGTCTAACCCGCTCTTAAAATTTCTCAATGATGGAGATTCCACAACCTCCATCATTTTTTCTAATGTCCAACCTAAACCTCCCTTGCTGCAATTTAAGTCCATTGCTTCTTATCCTATCCTCAGAGGCTAAGAGCATTTTTTTCTCGCTTCTCATTGTAACTACATTTTATTTACTTGGAAACAGCTATCGTGTCCCCTCTCAGTCTTCTCTTCTCCAGAGTAAACAAACCCAGGGATTTTTTTTCAATCTACCTTCATAAGCCATGTTTTCTCAACCTTTAATACTTTGTGTTGCTCTTTTCTGGATTTTTTTTTCCAATTTGCCACATCTTTCCTGAAAGGTGGCACCCAGAATTGGACATGATACCCCAGCTGAGGCCTAATCAGCACAGAGTGGAGCAGAAGAATTACTTTTTGTGGCTCATCTATAATGAGTCTGGGACAGCAACATGGTCTCCCTCTGACCTGGAAGAGGAAGGGCCCTCTAAGACCCCTTGGTGGGTTGTTCCAGCCTCACCTAGCCCCTCCCACAGAAAGCAGGAAGGCAGGACTAGGAGTATAAGAGCTGGGAGCTCAATCAGAGCCCGGCAGCTGAACAGGCCAGATGCTTGGCCCCAGCTCCCATAGCAAAGGGTTCAGCCACGCTGCCCCCAATGACTGGCCCAGACTGCTGAGACTACTGCCAGGGCCTGAAGACATGCCAAGACCTCTGGGACCGTCACTAGGCCCCAATGAATGCAGTGTTTCACCTGGGCCCCTGCCTGAGCTAGAACCCATGGACACCCTGCCAGCACCTCCATCCCCTGGTGACCTCGAGGAACAGCACCTGAGCCAGGTAAGCTTCCGGGGGGAACTGGGAAGCGGCCCAGGGACAGCTGACTCTGGGGTGGCTGAGGAGATGGAGACCAGGTGGGCAGCATGTTGCAGCTTGGATCCACGCTGACCCACAGACCTGGTCAGCATGTTGCAGCCCGGATCCCTGCCGACCCAGTGGCTGCTATGCCACCACTGTCAGGGCCCTGTGCAGGGATGCAGTGGAGCGGGTGGGCCTGTGTCCCCCCTGCCACCCGTTCCCTCTGGGTGGCAGGTTCCACCTGTGGGGACAAAACCCCTGCACTTGTCGGTTCACCGCCAGCGAGGAGACCTGACCCCTGCCCAGCTGGGACCAGGAAAGAGCTGTAAACTATTGAACTGCTTGATTTAAACATTTGTCTGTCCGTCCCGCCCTGACCCAGGTCTGGGCCTTATAAACTGTTAGTATAGGCTGCACCCTAGACTGGGCCTTATACACTGTTGCTCAGGCTACAATGAGGCTGAGATATGCCAAGCAAACTTTCTGGCAACTGCAGCACTGCAATTTCCCTCTTGAGGAGCAGGGCACTCTAGAGAGTCAGAATGGCCTTCTGCTGACCTGGACCCTTTAAAACATCCCAGAGTTCCTTCCAGTACATCCCAGCACTCCTTCCTCAGCAGTCTTTCCCATTTTGTACGTATGCAACTCATTGTTCCATCCTAAGTGAAGTACTTTGCATTTGTCCTTATTGAATTTCATCCTATTTACCTCAGACCACTTCCCCAGTTTGTCCAGATCATTTGAAAGATACTTCTACCCTCCAAAGCACTTGCAAACTCTCTGAGCTTGGTATCATCTTCAAACTTTATAAGTGTATTCTCTATGATTATTCTGTGGGTCATCAGCTCCTGACTAATAAAAGTTTCCTCATCCCTGATCTAAATCATCAATGAAGATATTGAACAGAGTTGGAACCAGAAATGATTCATGCAGGACCCCACTCTTATGTCCTTGCATCATGACTGTGAACCATTGCTAACTATTCTCTGGGAACCATTTTCCAATGAGTTATGCACCCACCCTATTATAGCTCCATCTATATTGTATTTCCCTAATTGGTTTATGAGAAGGGTCATGCAAGATCTTGAAGTGCGATTCTTCTTCTTGGAAAGTTCCAGTGAGCAGTCACTGATTTCTGTGAAGAATAGACAAGGGAAATTTACCTTAGGCATGGTGAAATGTAACCAACATACAATGGGTGTAATAGGAAGAAAATTATGACACACTCAAAGAGAATATCATTGAGGAATCAAATTTTGCTTATACATATAAGAGGCATAATTTCTACATCTCTTTCTACGTGCAGCCCAACACCCTTACATTGGAAGAGAGAAATCCAGGACCTTCTTTTATGTAGACTTGCTTATTGTTCTTTTTAAACATCAAATTATACTATATTGTGAAGTCCTATTAAATGCCTCACCCAGCAGTCTTGGGCAGATCCTGATCACATTTACAATAATGCAAATAAGATCAGAATCTAGGCCCTACTTTACATGCTAGCTGCCAAGGTTAGGAAGCATGAGGTGCATCTAGTAATCAAGCCTATTTTATGTCGGAACAAATCTTTGAAAATATGTTAAACCGGTATGTCCTGTGTTTTTGCCAATATATGTAAGTGCAATCAATTAGGGCATACAGCCAGGTAGATAGTTTTTATATGGTTTAAAATGTCATTAAAAGCTACTGATTTATTGGGGTTTTTTCATACGGAGAAAGTCTAGATGTGTTCCAGGATTCTGTTTGTTAAAATGTGTTTTTGTCAAATTAATGCTGCTATAAATGCAAGTAATGTGTAAAACTCTTCTTCCTTGTTTGGTGTGATATGTAAGCTTTCCATTCCCATAAACTCGGAGCTTTAATCTATTTTTTGCCAGTGGATGAAAACAATTATTTCTGTTTGCTATCTCAAGACCTTCAGCTAACAGAACAATCATTTAAATTCTATCTTGGTTTCACATAATTGTTGACACATGATGTGGCAGTCATACAGCTTTTGCAAAAGGTCCCAGGGAAGTATGCATAAAGAGAGAGATAAAAAATAATATTTTATTAAAACCAGTGGGGAACAAAATCCCCTTGATGGAATGTAAAAATATTGAAATCCCCACGTGACCTCTAGAGGTCATCAAGTCCAGTCCCCTGCAGTCATGGCAGGACCAAACACCATCTAGACCATCCCTGATGAGTGTTCGTCCTACCTGTTCTTAAGAATCACTAATGATGGAGATTCCACAACCTTCCAGTGCTTAACCACCCTGGCAGTTATGAAGTTTTTCCTTATGTCCATCCGAAACCTCCCTTGCTGAAAGGTAAGCCCATTGCTTCTTGTCCCATCATCAGGAATTATGGAGAATAACTTGTCTCCCACCTCTTTGTAACAACCTTTTAAGTATTGCAAAGCTGTTAGCATCTCCTCTCTCAGCTTTCTCTTTTCCAGATTAAACAAACCCTGTTTGTTCAATCTTCCTTCATATGACACGTTTTCTAGACTTTTATCATTTTTGTTGTTCTTTACTAGATTTTTTCCAATTTGTCATTTTTCCTGAAATGTGATGCCCAGAATTGGACACAGTACATCAGTTGATCCCTAATAAATATGGAGTAGATCAGAAGAATGACATCTTGTCTGCTCCTAACAACTCCTGCTGATACATCTTAACTTTCCAGGGTGCCCCTATATTCACATGACTCATGATTTGAAAAGTAGCAGATAGACCACCAGACCTCAGATAATGATTCCTCCAAATAATGATGAACTAAACTTTGCTGTTACATACATCCATTCCTCCCATTAAACTTAGTGATGGCCACATGTGTATAATGGGCAGAATATGGCTCATTACCAGCATCATTAGACATACACAGTTAGTATCTACTGAATGGCTGATAACCTAGTTAGTGAACACAATTTTTAGATGCACTGACCACAGGCAAATTCTCAGTTCTATTCATGTTTAAATATCTTTCTGGAGTTATAAACATTTCATTGTGGAAGACCTCACACAACTTAATCCCTGATCCTGCCCCACTCTTGGCAGTGAGTGAAAACCTGAAGTCTCCTTAGAAGAGAGCAAAAACTGGAAACATTTCCCACAGCTTCCATAGAATGGGGCTTTTCTCTGCTTTTGAACTGAAATAATATCTGGTTTTGCCGAGGGCTGATCCCTAGCTCTATTCTTTATCACCGTCAGCACCACTAGGAAGCCATTGTTTGGCTGCTCCTGCTAGGTAATGTGGCTGCTTCACTGATTGCTTTTGCATTCCCTGCCATCTGGGCGCTGTACCCATTTTTGAACAGAAGGATGATAGGAGTTAGAAGCCCATTTTCTGAGGACACTTTTACAGAGATCTGTGTGTTTTGTTTTAAACTGAGCAACTTTCCGTGTTGATCCTAGCTTAAACATTTGGATCAAACACTTCAGACTCTTTTATCAACACAGTTGTTGAATAGTTTCCATCGAGGAAAAATGCTTCTCTGACTGAGCTTGTATATGGCCATGCATGAGGCATTATCAATTGCGATAGTTAGAAGCGGCCAAAAATATTGAATTCAAAGAGTGCGAATAAATTGCAACCTCATGCCCAGATGGTGATTGGGAAAGCTGTTTTCCTTCAGATTACTTCATAATTTTTGTCGTGAGCTTTTTTGGAATGTGTGAGATACATTGAGATGTTATAAGGGATTTCTTGTTCCTCGTCTATGCTAAGGCTATGAGACAAAGTCAAAGAAAAAGTCCCTTTTGCATTAAGGCGACAAACCTCTCAGTCTTGGTTGACAGCAGAATAATGTTTTGTTAACTTTGAACAAATCATACAGCGGGACAAGTTTTCTGATGACATTTGGAGTGGAGAGAGGCTAGAGTTATCAGACTAAAATGTTACTTGACATGCAGAGACTGTCACGTAACCCACCTTTAGTACACGCATCCGTGGTGATGTGAATTATTTTGCCTCTTTGCACTCCGTAATCAGAGCTGACATAATTAAGAATAGTGCTTAAATAATGGAAAAAAAGGATATTTCTATCTGCTTATTGTTTACTTCCAGTGCATCTGGAGTGTTTTCACGTGCCTGGTTTCCAGTTTCAAGCAGAATATACGTAGATAAGTGTTTGCCAATGGACTGCTTTGTCCTTGAACATATTGTGACTTTTGAGACCTTTTGAAGGTTGTGTAGAGGGTGGTAATGAGTAAAACAGGTTTAAAACCAATTGTTTGTTGTGGAGATGAGTTTTTTTGTTTGTGGGCCCAGCAAAAATAGAAGCTCGCCAAGAACTTTTGGAATCATTTGGAAGACTGCTGGCCACTGTAGCAGAGGAAAATCAGCACAGTATTGTAATAATTTGTGGGGAGAGAATCCTAACACATTTTCATTAAAATCTAAAGAGAGGTGACATGTAATTGCAGAAAGTGGAGGGTGGAGGGTACAATGTAAAGGCTCTAGTGTGAAACTTTAAATTTGAGGCAATGCATGAGGACCCCCCTATATGGCCTTATGGGTTACAGCATAGCCTCACAGTCACGCATCAAGCCTTTCTCAATGCAATGCAGAGCAGCTTCCAGCATCTCCCAATTCAGAGCCAGCTCCCAGCCTTCACTCCCATAGCCAGCCCCATCTTTGACCATAGTCTCCTGGTCCCGCCCAGCCTTCGGCAGCAGGATCCAGCCCTTGGCTCTCTGATGGGTTCTGTGAGCTTGGACAAGGCAGGTGGGCCTGGTTTCAGGGCTGCGGGTGCAGCCCCTCTGCACACGAATGCCCTCACGGCTGCATGAAGATAATCTCAAAGCCTCCCACCCCTATAATGGGGAATTCCCACCTTGCTCCTAGTAGTGCACTGTGGCTTGCAATGCACTTTGAGAGCATTGGAGAGAGACTGCAGTAACAGGACAAGCTTCTCACTGGAGACCCCTCAGGGTCCCACAGCCAGGGCCGAGTCCAGGAGGCTGCCCTACTTGGCTGCTGCTGTTTGCATAGGAGGACAAGCAATGGTAGGAGGTGCCACCAGACCAGGAAGGCATCTGTGCCACTGAAGGGAAGGGAAAGATCCAGGCAGCACTGGACTCCTCATGGCCCTCTTTCCAGGGAAGGATTCAGCATCACCTTTTCCTCTCTCCCGGATCCCAACCACCACTGAAGGTTCCCAGGAAACCCAAAGCATAAAGTCTCTGTAACTTCTTCCTGCCCATGCTGCAGGTGGGAGATTAGAGGTGGCTGGTTCAGCAGTAGCCTTTTGGCAGTGCACCTGAGAAGGCATGGGAGTTGCTCCAAGTCACAGGAGGTAGGAAAGGGGAAGGATGAGCTCTGCAAACACACAGGCCAGGGGCAGCTCTTGGGCAAGGCAAGGCAAGGCATGAGGGCAGCAGGCAGCAGCCAGATATGTCTGATGTTTTGGAGTGAACTCCAGCAGAAATTGAGCAGAAATTGAGCGGGGGAGAGCATGTGACCCAGCCTGCCTCTTCATATGTCATTTCTGGGGGCAAATTCTAAAGCTTTTAGACATAAAAATAGCTATAAAAATAGTCAGACCAAAGGCCCATCTAGCCAATAATCTGTCTTCCTACTGCAGCCAACGCCAGGTGCCTCAGAAGGAATAAAAAGAACAGAGGCTAGGGACATCATTCCTACCCATCCTGGCTGATAGACATTAATGCACCTAATAAGAGCACTGATGGACCTAGCCTTGATGAATTTATCTAGTTCTTTTTTTAAACCTGTTAAGCCCTGGTCATCACAGCAATCTCTAGCAAGGAGTTCCACGAGTTGACTGTGTGTTGTGTGAAAAAACACTTCTTTTTGTTTGTTTTAAAGTTGCTACCCATTCATTTCATTTGGTGACACCTAGTTCTTGTGCTATGGTAACAAGTAAATAACTTTTCCTTATTTACTTTCTCCATACCAGTCATGATTTTATAGACCTCTATCATATCACCCTTAGTTGTTTCTTTTTCAAGCTGAAAACTCCAAGTCTTTTTAATCTCTCCTCATATGGCAGCCATTTTGCCATCTCACCGTTTACCCCTTTCTCCAGATCATTTATGAACATTTGGTTCCAGTATGGACCCCTGCAGGACACCAGTAGTTATCTCTCTTCATTCTAAAAACTGACCATTTATTCCTACTGTTTGTTTCCAATCTTTTAATCAGTTATTTGTCCATGAGGTAGACCTTCCCTCTTATCCCATGACAGCTTATTTTACGTGAGAGCCTTTGGCGAGGAACCTTGAAATTTAAGTACAGTATATCCACTGGATCTTCCTTGTGTACCTGCTTGTTGATGCCCTCAAAGAACTCTAGTTGATTAGTAAGGCATGATTTTCCTTTACAAAAACCATGTTGACTTTTCCCCAACGAATTATGTTCATCTATGTGTCTGGCAATTCTGTTCTTTACTATAGCTTCAATTGATTTGCTCAGTGCTGATGTTAGACTTACCGGTCTGTAATTTCCAGAATCATCTTTACAGTCCTTTTTAAATATTGGCGACACATTAGCTATCTTCCAGTCATTTAGTATAGAAGCTGATTTAAAGGATAGGTTACAACAACAGTTAGTAGTTCTGAAATTTCATATTTGAGTTCTTTCAGAATTCTTGGGTGAATGCCACCTACTCCTAGTGATTTGTTACTGTTAAGTTTATCAATTTGTTCCAAAACCTTCTCTAATGACACCTCAATCTGGGACAATTCCTTAGATTTGTCACCTAAAAAGAATGGCTCAGGTTTGGGAATCTCCCCAATATCCAGCCATGAAGACCAATGCAAACAATTTATTTAGTTTCTCTGCAATGACCTTATCGCTTTAGAGTGCTCCTTTAGCACCTTGATTCTTCAGTGGCCCCACTGGCAGGCAGGCCCCCAGAGCAACACTTACTAAGCTGCAGCCCTCAATTTGAATTGCTGATAAATTCACTCAGGTAAGAAAAGAGTTTACAGGTCACTTGTCTGAGTCCACAGATTAGACTGCAATAGCTTTGTCATCATTTCACCAGGCTATTGAGGCATTTATCAAATATTTGGCTAATTGCTGGATATCATTAACAACTTCAGTTTAACTGTTCCACTCATATTCTCTAATACCCTTCCTCAAAACTTAAATAATTTGGATATTCCAGGTAGGCCCACTAACCAGGATGAAGGGGAGGGACAAAGAGGGCAATTGCACAGGGGCCGGGTATTTCAAAGGGGTTTCTGGCTGCCACTACTACTACTGCCAGGGCCCCAGACTCCTTTGAATTGCCATGAGAGCGCTGCTCTATGCAATTCTGTGAGCTGAGAGGAGGGCCCAGTGTTGCACTCTGAGCAGTGCTAAGGACTGACTGCCATCGGCCCCACCTCTTCCAACAAAGACTACGCCCCTTCCAGGGGTGCAGATACACCTCCCACTCATACCTTGTCCCCAGACCTGCAGTGGCTGTCAGCTCCACTGATTCCAAGGGACTAGGTCCAGGTTTGGGACCTATGCACATAGTGTGAGAAAGCTTGTCAAAAGAATTTTGGGATAGTGAAAGCATTGTGCGCTAGCCAATGGCCACTGATAGCTATAGTAACTTTATGCACTGTGTAGGATAATACCTAATTGTATATGGAAAAATGGGGCTCGACACTTTCCAGTTTTATATAACAGTTGTTTCCAGCTTTCATTCAGTCCTTAAAATCACATTATCCAGATGGTATTTTTAATGCCTGCAGTGCCAGTAGAATAGAATCCTGGCATGTGACCCAGCCTGAAACTACAGGATAAATGGTACAATGAAGGTAAGCTTAAGCATTCAAGCAGATGTTTCACCAGATGGATTAGCAAACCAGAAAAGTCCATCAGAGCAGACAGGGGGCTGTAGACAGAGGAGCTTAAGAGGGCGTTTGAAAGAGGGAGGCCTACTATGGTAAGGAAGACCCATAACACCTGTGCCAGCACTGCTTCTGCGCCTGTGGGCCAGACAGGCCACCTGACCATTGATGCCTCTACCCAGACTCTGGTGTGGTTTTGCGGGGACTGTGGCTTGCAATTCTCACCTACTGGAATCCAGCCTGAGAGGACCATCCAATGTGAAATGTGCCTGCTGGTGGAATCTCTCAAGAAGCATGTGGGAGAGCTATAGGAGGAGGTAGCTAGGCTGTGGAGCATCTAAATCCATCAGCAATTACAAACATAAGAACGGCCATACTGGGTCAAACCAAAGGTCCATCTAGCCCAGTATCCTGTCTTCTGACAGTGGCCAGTACCAATTGCCCCAAAAGGGGTGGACCAATGACAATGATCCATCAGTTTGTCTCCTGCCATCTTTCTCCAGCCTTTGACCAACAGAGGCCAGAGGCACCATTCCTTACCCTCTAGCTAATACCCTTTTATGGACCTAACCTCCATGAATTTATCTAGCTCTTTTTTAAACTCTGTTATAGTCCTAGCCTTCACAGCCTCCTCTCGCAAGGAGTTCTACAGGTTGAAGTGCACTGTGTGAAGAAGAACTTTCTTTTATTAGTTTTAAACCTGCTACTCATTAATTTCATTTGGTGTCCTCTAGTTCTTCTATTATGGGAACAAGGAAATAACTTTTCTTTATGCACCCTCTCCACACCACTCATGATTTTATAGACCTCTATCGTATCCCCCCTCAGTCTCCTCTTTTCTAAACTGAAAAGTCCCAGTCTCTTTAACCTCTCCTCATATGGGACCTGTTCCAAACCATCTGTACACAATATTCAAGATGTGGGTGTACCATAGTTTTGTATAGGGGCAGTAAGATATACTTTGTCTTATTTTCTATCCCTTTTTAAATAATTCCTAGCATCCTATTGGCTTTTTTGACTGCTGCTGCACAGTGCATGGACGTTTTCAGAGAACTATCCATGATAACTCCAAGATCTCTTTCCTGTTTAGTTGTAGCTAAATTTGCCCCCATCATATTGTATGTATAATTGGGGTTATCTTTTCCAATATGCATTACTTTACACTTATCCACATTAAATTTCATTTGCCATTTTGTTGCCCAATCACTCAGTTTGGTGAGATCTTTTTGAAGTTCTTCACAGTCTGGTCACTATTCATGTGGAAACAGCTGAGGTAGCTGTCCCACTACACAAGATTGCTGACACACCGCTGGTGGAGGAGGAGATGGCTCAAGGGGGATACTGACAGCTGGTTACTTCTGGCAGCAGGAAGTGTTTCACCCCTGCTCCCAACCCTCCTGTTGTGCTGTTCTTGATACAGGAGATAAGGAATCACTCCCTACAGCTGAGGAGGAGAAGCCTCTTACCCCAAGGCTGGGAGATCTGCTGCCACCACTGTGAGGAGGAAACATAGGGTAGTGGTGGTCAGAGACTCTCTTTTGAGGAGGCACCCATTGTCACCCTGACATGTTATCTCGGTAGGTATGCTGCTTGCCGGGGGCTTGTATCCAAGATGTTATGGAGGCACTGTTGAGGATTATCTGGCCCTTTGGCTACTACCCCATGCTACTCCTCCACGTGGGCACTAATGAAACTGCAAGGTGTGACACTGAGCAAATCAAGAGTGTTTACAGGGCTCTGGGAGTATGGGTGATGGATTTTGGAGCACAGGTAGTGTTCTCTTCAGTCCTTTCTGTCAAAGGGAGAGATGCTATTCCAGGAAGCACTGCTAAGCAGGGCTGGGATTCACCTTTCGAGGAAGGGGAAGACTGTATTTGGATGCAGACTGGCTAACCTAGTGAGGAGGTTTAAATTAGGTTTGATGGGGGCAGATTATTTCCAGCGAGAGTAAGTCTTAGGTCCAACACTGGGTTCTCTAAGTACAAAACACGCTGCACAAGTATCTGTCAAACACAAGCAGTTAATTTCCTGACAGTTTTCAGCTGGACCCCTTAACTAAAAGAACAACATGATAGGAAAAGCAATGTCTTATGTCTCCTCTGCAAGCTGCGAACTCCGTTTCAGCAGCAGACGAGTGGGAGGTCGTCTAGGCTTCCAAGGCACCCGTACCAGAGTCCATTGGGGTATGTCTACACTACAAAGTTAGTTCGAACTAACGGACGTTAGTTCGAACTAACTTTAATAGGTGCTACACTAGCGCTCTGCTAGTTCGAATTTGAATCGAACTAGCGGAGCGCTTAGTTCGAACTAGGTAAACCTCATTTTACGAGGATTAAGCCTAGTTCGAACTAGCTAGTTCGAATTAAGGGGTGTGTAGCCCCTTAATTCGAACTAGTGGGAGGCTAGCCCTCCCCAGGTTTCCCTGGTGGCCACTCTGGCCAACACCAGGGAAACTCTATGCCCCCCTCCCGGCCCCGGACCCCTTAAAGGGGCACGGGCTGGCTACGGTGCCCGTGCCAGGTGCAAGCCTGCCAGCACCCAGCCAGCAGACCCTGCACCTGGCACAGCACAGAGCCACCCACCCGATGTCCCCCAGCCCACCCCCTCTTCCTGGGACCAGGCTGGCGGCTCCCGGGAGCTTGCCCTGGACCGCAAGAGGTGGGCACCTTCCTGGGCTAGTGCGGACATCGTGGACCTTGTCCACGATCTCCACACTAGGCACAGGAAAGTGGCCGTCTAGGGCAGGAGAGCTGCCAGCCTGGCCACCCAGGAGCAGGTGTGCATGAAAATCAAGGGGGTCCACTGAGACCCCCGACCCTGAGCCCTGAGCTTACCATTGCCGTCCTGGGTCAGACCAAAGGTCCATCTAGCCCAGTAGCCTGTCTGCTGACAGCGGCCAACCCTAGGGACCCTGGAGGGGATGGACCGAAGACAGTGACCAAGCCATTTGTCTCGTGCCATCCCTCTCCAGCCTTCCACAAACTTTGGGCAGGGACACCACTCCTACCCCCTGGCTAAGACCACTACATGGACCCAACCTCCATGACTTGATCTCACTTCCCTTTAAACTCTGTTCTAGTTGTAGCCTTCACAGCCTCCTGCAGCAAGGAGTTCCGCAGGTTAACTATTTGCCTTGTCAAGAACAACTTTCTCTTACTAGTTTTAAAGCCTGCTACCCATTCCTTTCCTTTGGTGTCCTCTAGTCCTTCTTTATGGGAACTCAGGAAGAACTTTTCTCAATGCACCCTCTCCACCCAACCCCTGCTTTTAGAGACCTCTATCCTGTCCCCCCTCCGTCTCCTCTTTTCTAAGCTGAACAGTCCCAGTCTCTGTAGCCTTTCTTCATCTGGAACCTGTTCCCAACCCCTGATCATGTTAGTTGCCCTCCCTTCTCCCAGCCTTTCTCTTCCCCTCTCCCACCTCCTTTTCCCAGTCTCCCCCCAGTTTTGTTCAATAAAGACAGAGTCAATGTTGGAAGAAACATTATCTTTATTTTGTACATCAATAAGAAGGGGGGCTAGGGAAGGGTAAGTGGAAGGAGGTGAGGGAGGAATGGGGTACGAGCCCCCGATGGGGAGGACTGAGCTGGCTCTGCGGGCTTCTGGGGGTGGAAGCTCTCCTGCAGCCCC
Organism: Pelodiscus sinensis; assembly: GCF_052426305.1. NCBI lineage: Eukaryota > Metazoa > Chordata > Testudines > Trionychidae > Pelodiscus > Pelodiscus sinensis. Next base: position 60,764,194 of record NC_143054.1, on the reverse strand, counting down.
CTGATTGCCCCCTCTCCCCAGATCGCAGCCTGCGGTAAGTGTAGCCGGGCTGATGGCCGAGTGGTGTGATGTGCCCAGTGTGGGTACTCCGGGCACTCCAAGCCAGAACTTCTTTGCAAGCGGGGCACCCCTTAGAACTGTGTGTCCGGGGTGGGGGTCGGGACCCTTTAAGCGCAGCCCTCGGCTAGCCTGAGACAGCATCTCCATGCTCTAAGTCCTCCTCTTATGCCCTGCCGGCACTGCTTCCGGCCATCCTTAAGCCCTGTTCAGAGTCCACTCAATGTGGACTTGCTAGTTCGAATTAGCAAAGCGCTAATTCGAACTAGTTTTTAGTTCTAGACGCGTTAGTTCGAATTAGCTTAGTTCGAATTAACTAATTTGAACTAAGTTAGTTCGAACTAGCACTGTAGTGTAGACGTACCCTTGGTGAGGTTCATATTGCTATACTGTGGTGCAGCTTTAAATACAGTGTCTCTCCTTGTTTTGCAGTTTGGAAAATTTCCAGGGGTTACGTATTACTTGTTAATGTATGGCTTAGCTGTTAACTATCGATCTGGTAGTTCTTGTTCTTTGACCTTGTTTACATGATCAGTACATCTGAGTAAACAAGATTATTATCTGTTCCTGCCCTATAACTTGTTTTTGCTACAATGGCACCACCGCTTATCTTAAAAAGTGTGTGTTCCTAGAGGCTGGCTTCTGCCTCATCGGATATAGGGGAAGGGGGGAATGCATGCCTCACCACCCCTGTGCTTTTGCACGTACAAAGTTCTTCCACAATTTAACCCCTACATAGATGACCAAAGCCCACAGGAAAGTGAAGAACATGGAGACCTGGGAAATGGGAGGGAGTGTGGGCAATAACAGCAGACAAAAAGGAAGGACAAGGCAGAACTAGGAGACAAAATCAAATCAGTATGGGTATGTCTACACTACCCTCCTAGTTCGAACTAGGAGGGTAATGTAGGCATACTGCAATTGCAAATGAAGCCCGGGATTTGAATTTCCCGGGCTTCATTTGCATAAGCGGGGAGCCGCAATTTTAAAACCCCGCTGGGTTCGAACCCCATTTCACGAGGAGTAACGGTAGTTCGAACTAGGAAGCCTAGTTCGAACTACCTAGTTCGTGCCCCGTGTAGCCGCGCTGCATGGGGTTCAAACCAGCGGGGTTTTAAAAATGGCAGCTCACCACTTATGCAAATGATGCCCGGGAAATTCAAATCCTGGGCTTCATTTGCAAGTGCAGTTTGCCTACATTACCCCCCTAGTTCGAACTAGTGGGGTAGTGTAGACATACCCTATCTTAGATGCCTATATACAAATGCAAGAAGTATGGGTAAGAACTGGAAGATCTTGAAGTACTAATAAAAAAACACAACTATGACATTGTTGCTCTCATAGAGACTTGATGGGATAATACACATGATTGGAATATTGGTATAGAAGGGTACAGGTTACTCAGGAAGGATAGGTGGGGAAAAAAGGGAGGAGATATTGCCTTATACATTATACTTGGACTAAAGTAGAGATGGACGTAGGAGACATGTGTGGAGAGTCTCTGGGTTAGTCTCTGGGTTAGGCTCTGGAGACCAGGGGGACGGGGAGCAAAGCAGAGCAAAGCCACGGAGCACGCGGGCAGCAGACAGCCCAGACGCGTCTGGGCTGTCCGCTGCCCGCGTGTTCCACCGCTTTGCTCCCCGTCCCCCTGGTCTATAGACCAGGGGGATGGGGAGCACAGCAGAGCAAAGCCGCGGAGCCTAGGGATCTTAAGTTGAATCTGTATGTAAGTCAGAACTGGCGTCCAGATTCAGCCGCTGTTGAAACTGATCAGTTTCAGCAGCGGCTGAATCTGGACGCCAGTTCCGACTTACATACAGATTCAACTTAAGAACAAACCTACAGTCCCTATCTTGTACGTAACCCGGGGACTGCCTGTACTTCCTTTCTGTTAAATACAATCCAATTGCTGATATGTTGCAATTTTACATTATAGTTCAATTTTTACATGGAAAAATAGCTTGTTTATAATTGAGAAGATTACTTAAAAAAATATCATAGAAGCCTGTAGAACCATCTTCCAAACAGCAGCAGATAACTGAAACTGAAATCAGGATTAAAATGTGCTGGTCTGAACAAGGAATTATCAGGAGAGTTGGTACAAAATTATAGCTGTTCTGAAAAATTGCTGTGGTTTTGTTTCTCCTAAGCAGTTTCCTCCAAAAATGGCTCCAGCATTTTGCAAACTAGGAATGTTACTCAGAGAACATTGTTTATGCCATTGGCTCAATTTGTTTCCATGATTTGTTAATCCCCTTAGAGAAAGGGATTAGGATTTACTAACAATCACCCCATCACTTCCTCTTCAACAAAACCAGACTTAAAGGTATACCATTGGTTTTTGTGACTGCTTCTCCCACTGATGTTTCAGTGGCTATGTCTAGACTGCAAGCCTCTTTCGAAAGAGGCTCTATCGAAAGATACTTTCGAAAGAGCCTCTTTCGAAAGAGAGCGTCTAGACTGCACGTGGAACTTTCGAAAAAGCGGATTGCTTTTTCGAAAGAAAGCACCCAGTGAGTCTGGATGCTCTCTTTCGAAGAAGCCCTATTTACATTCAAGAACGCCTTCTTTCGAAAGAGGAACTTTCGAAAGAAGGCGTTCTTCCTCGTGCAATGAGGTTTACCGCCGTCAAAAGAAAAGCCGTGTTGTTTCAATTTAATTTTGAAAGAACGCGGCTGCAGTCTAGACGCAGGTGAAGTTTTTTCGAAAAAAGGCTACTTTTTTCGAAAACACCTGAGTCTGGACACAGCCAGTAAATCAAAAGAACAGAGGGCTTTTTGTGCAATTGGTAATGCTCAGTCTATGATGAAGAAGCCTTTTCTGCAAAAGAGCTCTTTCACAAAAAGGTGTGTGTGGAGCTTTTCCGGAAGAAGAGGGATGAGGAAAAAGCACAGGTGCCCTGGCATCCATTATGTCCATAGCAATCACTGCTTACATGAGTGATAGCGTCCAGGCAGTCCAGACTTTTTTGATGCGCTTTTTCAATGCGCTTTTGCAGTGTGGATGCTTTGTTTCACAAGAAGTTTTTTCAGAAGATCTCTATAGTCTAGACATAACCACTGTATTTATATGTTCCAATAATTTTTCACTGTGTTGATATTCATCACTTCCCCTGAATCTAGACTGCTGCCACGTTCTTTTGAAAGTAAATCGAAAGAACATGGCAGTTTTTTCGACCATGGAAAACCTCATTTTATGAGGAATAACGCCTTTTTTTCAAAAGCTCTCTTTTGAAAAAAGGCGCTATATAATGTAAACTGTGCTTTTTCGAAAGAGAGCATCCAGACTGCGGAAAAGGGCTTTATTCTGGAGGATCACGCCAGTCTAGACGCTTTTTTTCCAGCTTTTCCCCAAGCCGGAAAAAAAGCGGCGGACATGTTTATTTAAATCCGCGGGGGATATTTAAATCCCCCGCGGATTTCCCTATGCTGACTTACCTGATTTGCATCCCTTTTCCGGAATTTGTGGCCAGTCTAGACGTAGCCTAACAGATATCTGACAAGGATTTACAATGAGAGCTGAGTAATACATTTTTTTCAGTGAAAAATGACAGTTTGATAACACTAAAATGTTTCATGAATTGTCAGTTTCAAGCCTCTCCTCCCCTCAAAATATCAATCACTCAAAATGTTTCTTTTCAGCCTTTTAGCCTAAGACAGTCTTAGCCCAAGAATAGCTGTTTCATCCTGAAAGATCTCTAGAGAATCTCTCTCATATTGTAGGGTGTTGACTATAGAGCATCTAGAAACAGATCAGTCCTTCTCTCCATATTCCAAATAAGTATATAAAGTGATAGACATATGTTGGCAGAAAATACTTTGAAACACTTTTCAAGTTATTCAAGAATCCAAAATTGTTACAAAAATTCTACCATGGGAAATTCTACATTCTAAATTGGATTTATAAAAAAATTGAGAGTGACTGATAATAATTTACAGGACTATGTAGCACTTTAAAGACTGGTTTATTAGGTGATGAGCTTTTGTGGGCCAGACCCACTTCCTCAGATCAAATAGAGGAAGAAAATAGTCACAACCATATATACCAAAGGATACAATTTAAAAAAATGAACACATATGAAAAGGACAAATCAAATTTCAGAACAGAAGGGAGATGCAGGAGGGGGGAGGTAAATATCTGTGAGCTAATGGTATTAGAGGTGATAATTGGGGAAGCTATCTTTGTAATGGGTAAGATAATTAGAATCTTTGTTAAGACCCCGGCGTAAAGTGTCAAATTTTAGCAAGAATGACAGTTCAGAGGATTCCCTTTCAAGTGCAGTTTTAAAAGGCTTTTGAAGCAGGATGCAGGTAATTAAGTCGTTGAGACAATGTCTTTTCTGGTTGAAATGGCAAGAAACTGTTTTTTCTTCGTGATCTGGTCTAATATCTGTTTTGTGGGCATTGATCCTTTGGCAAAGTGTCTGAGACGTTTGTCCAATGTACAAAGCAGACGGACACTTTCGGCACATGATAGCATAAATTATATTTCTGGATGTGCAGGAATATGTGTTCTTGATCTTATAACTCACTTGGTTAGGTCCAATAATGGTATCAGCAGAGTGAATATGTGGACAAAGCTGGCAACGGGGTTTGTTGCCAGGGAAGGTACCAAGGTTGGTATTAGTGTGGTATGTCCTGTGGTTGTTGGTAAGAATCATCTTGAGGTTAGGTGGTTGTCTATAGAAGACTATGGGTCTGTCTCCCAGAGCCTCTTGGAGTTTAGTATCCTGTTCCAGTATAGGCTGTAGTTTATTGATAATGTGTTGAACAGGTTTAAGTTGGGGGCTGTAGGTGATGACAAGTGGTGTTCTATTGTTGGTTTTCTTGAGTCTGTTTTGAAATAGATGGTTTCTAGGTATTCGTCTGGCTCTTTCAATTTGCTTTTTTATTTCTCCGGGTGGGTGGTTGAGGTTTATAAATGCTTGGTGGAGATCCTGAAGTTTCTGGTCTCTGTCAGTGGGATTAGAGCAGATTACCTTCCCTCTCCCCCTCTCCGCATCCCCCTTCTGTTCTGAAATGTGATTTGTCCTTTTCATATGTGTTCATTTTTTTAATTGTATCCTTTGGTATATATGGTTGTGACTATTTTCTTCCACTATTTGATCTGAGGAAGTGGGTCTGGCCCATGAAAGCTCATCATCTAATAAACCATCTTGTTAGTCTTTAAAGTGCTACATAGTCCTGTATTTTGTTTCAGCTACACCAGACTAACACGGCTACATTTCTATCATGATAATAATTTCTAATTAGGACATTTATAGTAAGAGGAAAAATAAAGTGATGTTAATAGAGGGAAAAGCAGAAAATCATAATTAAGTAACAGATCCTTTTAGTGAAGAACTGGATAGAATTTGCTTAATTTTCTTTTGTATTAATTCTCCGGCCAGGAAATGAAAGCAACTCTCGTTGACTTTAAGGGGCATTATACTTACAGCATGATTGGAGAGAAGCTCTGTCTAAGAAAGTGTTGATGGACAAAACCAGTAACACAAGATTGTTAATATTTCATTTTCCATCTTAAAAAGTGTCTACTAACAAAGTATTTATCCGAAGTATCAGAAAATATTTAATACCATAATAATATATGAAGCAGGCTACAATATCTAAAGTTGCCCAACTCTTTCCTGTATATTCAGAGCAAGTGCAGCAATAAAAGTCCAAAAAGATATTTTCTTCCTTTTCCTGAAGTTAAATGTTATATGTAGATGATTTGGTGCAAACTTGCTTTACCTCCTTACCTTAAAAACATTGGTAGAACTTAAAGACATTAACTGCACCTCTAGAACAAAAACAATCTTGTAAATCAGACTTAGGTTACGCCTATGCAGCAACATTATTTTGAAATAACTTAATCCGTGTCTACACAGCAGGCAGTAATTTTGAAATAACGTCAAAATAATGTCAAGCTGGGGACTTCTTACTCTGACTACTATAACCCTCATTGCACGAGGAATAAGGGAAGTTTGAGGAAGAGTGCTCGAATTCAAAATAAGTGCTGTGTAGATGCTCCCAATTTTGAAATAAGCTATTTTGAAATAAGCTATGAAATTGATGTAGCTCAATTTGCGTAGTTTATTTCAAGTTAAGCCCTGGTGTGTAGACGAACAGTGTGTTTCTTTGAAGGGTTTTTTTTTCTGAAAAACTTCTGCCTTTTGCACTCAGGATAATAGACATTACTGAAATGTATGTGTTCCCTAAAATAGTAGATGAAAACCCCTTCTGTATTACAATGGAGCTTATTAGGTAGGGTATATTCCAGATCTGGGTATACTGGTGCATGGCCATGTTATTCTTATTTAAATCTATTCAGAGCATGTAGAGTAAACAATTATTCTAGAAGTTAATTATTTTTAGCTTTATTTTAATTTGATATGGTTATGAAGCCATTTTGGTAACTATAAAAATACTTTTAATTATTTTGCATGATTATCACTCTACAAGGAGTAATGTCCAGCTCCTCTATTTTAAGCAAATGCCAGGAAGATTTTGCTTAACTCCTCTAAGGAAAAATTAAATTAAAAAATGTATCAAGATTATATTCTTTTAATAATGATGTTTTCGGACAGGGAAAATGAGAAATCCTCTAACAACTGCCATTTCACTCTTAACCTCTCACTTAGGTCTACAAAAATATTTACACAGAATTGAAGAGAAAAAATAACAAGCCTTAGTGCCAAACTAGGTTTGAAATTCTTTCATATTTGTGTAAAGAACAGTTACTTACCTTGTAACTGTGATTCTTCGAGATGTGTTGCTCATGTCCATTCCAATATAGGTGTGTGCACGCAGCAGTACCCTTAAAGCCAGCAGGGAGCACCCTGGAGTGGCGCCGATATATTGACCCATATATACCTCTGCTGGCCCCCTCACCCGCTCTGTTCCTTCTTACTGGCATATCCCAGATAAAGGGCAGTGGGTGGGGATTTGGAATGGACATGAGCAACACATCTCAAAGAATCACAATTAGGAGGTAAGTAACCATTCTTTCTTCTTCGAGTGATTGCTCATGTGCATTCCAGTATAGGTACTCCAAAGCAGAACCTAACTAGACAGAGGGCCGGATGTTGAAACCACAGAGGAGTTAAGGATCACCCCACCTAGGGTGGCATCCTCTCTGGCTTGATGGGACAGCACATAATGGTTGGCAAATGTGTGGACCAAGGACCATGTGGCAACCCTACAGATGTCCAGGATGGGAGTCTGAGCTGCGAAAGTGGTGGAAGCTGCCACAGTTCTCGTGGACTGTGCTCTAAGTATCAGGGCTGTCCGCTAGAAAGTAGCACTCCCTGATACAGGCAGTTATCCAGGAGGAGATCTGCTGAGTGGATACAGGTTGGCCTCTCATGCATTCCGTGATAGCTACAAAAAGTTGTGGTGATTTTTGGGCCAGTTTGGTCCTGTCCAAATAAAAGGCTAGCACCCTATAGACGTCTAATGTGTGTAAAGCTTGCTTTTTCCCCAATGCATGCAGTTTCGGGTTAAAGACTGGTAGAAAAATATCCTGGGAGGTACGCAGAAACTAGCTTCAGCAAAAAGGCTGGGTAAGGGCGAAGCCAAACTTTGTCTTTAAAAAATACTGTGTAGTGGGGGTCTGACATCAGTGCCCTAAGCTCAAACACCCATCTCACAGATGTGACTGCCACTAGGAGGGACAGCATATGATCGTAGGAGGAGGGAGCACATGGCTAGCAGTTTGAATGGGGGCCCCATAAGTTTGGATAGTACCAGGTTTAGGTTCCACTGGGAAACGGGTTGCCAGACATGAGGAGAGAGTCTGTCCATTTCTTTTAGGAACCTGTTAACCATAGGGTTGGCAAATATTGTTTTCCCCCTTTCCCCTAGGTGGAAGGCCAAAATGGCCGCTAGGTGGACCTTAATAGAAGAGGAAGAGAAGTGCTGGAGCCTAAGGTCAACAGGCAATCCAGGATCAAGGGGTCTGGTGACCACCTCGGGTGTGTACTCCCTTCTGAGAAACCCAACAGCAAAACAGCTTCCATTTAGCAAGGTACGTAGTTCTAGTGGAAGGTTTTCCGCTACCCAGAAGGACTTCTTGGACTCGTTGAGAGCCCTGGAGCTCCTCTGCCGTTAGCCATGGAGCTTCCATTCTGTCAAGTGAAGGGACTATAGGTCTGGGTGTTGAAGCCTGCCTGAGTCCTGGGATATCAGGTCTGGGACTAATGGGAGGCCTCTCGCATGACAGGTTGAAGAAGGTCGAGAACCCTATGCTATCTGGGCCTCGCTGAGGTGAACTAGAGGGAAGGGCGGGAAGGCGTACAGCAGGCCTTGCAGCCAGTGGAGGAGGAGAGAGTCCCCTACAGACCCCCATCCCTGGCCCCAGAGGGAGCAGTAGTGGGGGCACTTCATGTTCTGCCCTGTGGCGAACAGATCCAGATGGGGAAACCCCGACAGAAGATGGATTGGGCAACGTCCCAAAGCAGGGACCACTCGTGGCTCACAAACGATCTGCTCAGGCTGTCCGCTAGGACATTCTGTGAGCCTGGGAGATACGAGGCCATAGGGTGGATATCCACCCCGATGCAGAGTTCCCATAGGCTGATTGCCTCTGAGCACAGGTGAGGTGAATGAGCCCCACCCTGCTTGTTTATGTAGGCCACCGCTGTTGTGTTGTCTGACAGGATGAGGACAGACTTGCCCCTTAGGTGGGGAAGGAAAACTGCACAAGCCAGCCGAACTGCCCTGAGTTCCCTAATGTTGCTATGCAGGGAGGTTTCACAGGGGGACCACGTACCCTGAGTGTTCAGCTCTCCCAGGTGGGCTCCCCAACCTGTGTCTGACGCATCTGTGATCAGTCGGATGGACGGGACTGGACGGGACCCCTGCGTAGACTTCTGCTTGGTGGATCCACCACTCCAGCACAACAAGGACAGCGGCAGGGACAGTTAACACTCTGTCCCAGGAGTGGATGGACAGATTGTGGACTCGCAATAGCCACATCTGAAGAGGATGCATGAGCAGTCTGGAGTGTTGCACTACATAAGTGCAGGCAGCCATGAGACCCAAAAGACCTATGCAAGCCCGGGCAATAGTCACTGGAAAGTTCTGGAGTGACCTGACTGCCGACTGTAGCATGACAAAGTGGGAGCTGGGAAGAGAGGCTCTCTGAGATCGGGAATCCAGGGTTTCACCACAAATTCTATTGTCTGGGAAGGAGTTAAGGTGGATTTGTCCTGGTTTAAAAGAAGACCTAGTTCTTGAAAAAGTTCGTGGAGTATGGCGATGTGGTCTCTCACCTGGGTTTCTGACTTCCCTTGGAGGAGTCAATCGTTCAAATAAGGGAACACTAGGACTCCCCTTTTCCTGAGCTCGGTGGCTACCACCGCCATGCATATGGTGAAGACCCGGGGGGCCATAGAAATAGCAAAGAGGAGGGCCATGAATTGGTAATGGTCCTGGCCCACAGTGAATGCAAGAACCTTCGGTAGAAGGGGGCAATTGAAACATGAAAATAAGCATCTTTTAAGTCGAGGGCAGGGTACCAGTCTCCTGGGGTTAGGGAAGAAATGATGGATGCCAGTCACCATTTTGAAGTTTGTCTTGACGATGAAGAGGTTTAGAGCTCTGAGGTCCAGGATTGGGTGGAGGCCCCCTTTTGCTTTTGGGACCAGAAAATAGTGGGAATAAAATCCTCTGTTTAAAAAATCGAGGGAAACTCGTTCTTCCGCCCCCAAGGTGAGAAGATGTCGAGCCTCCTCCTGTAACAGAGGATCATGAGAGGGATCCCTGAAAAGGGACGGGGTAGGGGATTGGGAAGGAGGGGGCAAGTGGAAAGGGATTACATAACCCATTTCCACTATCTCCAGAACCATTGGTCCGAGACCGCCAGGCCTGGAGGAAACGGGATAAATGGTCCCGGAAGGGTAACAGGGAGACTGGAAAGAAGCCCTTGGGGGGTCTTGCCAAAAGCCCTGTCGGGGCCCCGGGGGGTTATTGGGAGGCCTCTGGTTAGAATACGGGGCTGGGCAAGGGCGGCACCTATTGTTCCTGCCATTATTACCCTGCCCCTACGACGAGTAAAATCTGGGTGTGGAGGCATTCATGGGGCATTCCTATTCGTATATGAATGCCTCTTGGTGGCAGGTGTGTAAAGGCCCAAGGACTTTAATGTGGCTCTTGTGTCCTTCAGAGCATGGAGCCACTGGTCAGTTTGCTCGAAGAAGAGCGACGTGTCTTCGAAAGGGAGGTCCTGCAAGGTGTTTTGGACTTCCAGCGGCACTCTGGAGCCACGAACTGCGATGCAGGACCACTCTGGTGGCCATGACTCAAGAAGCCACATCAGCCACATCGAGTGCTGCTTCTACCACCATTCGGGAAATTATTCTCCCTTCCTCCTGAAGGGCCTTATACTCTGCACGGGAGTCTCTGGGGAGCAAGTCTGTAAACTTGTCCATTGACGCCCAGGTGTTGTATGCGTATCAGAAGGAATTGTTGGTTGGCAATTTGGTATTGGATGCCCCTGGATATGTAGACTTTTTGACCCAGTAAGTCAGTCTTTTTAGCCTCACTGTTCTTAGGGGTGTCTGCAGGCTATCCCTGCCTCTCCCTCTGGTTGACTGCCTGAACTACTAAAGAACCCGGGGGAGGGTGGGAGAAGAGATGTTCATTACCCTCCTGGGGGACAAAATACCACCGTTCCACCCACTTTTCGGTGGGCGGGATGGATGCTGGGGTTTTCCACAAGACTGCCAAGATCTTGGCTACCATCTTGTTGATCAGCAACACCACCCTGAAAGGAGTGTCTGTGTTCAAGATGTCAACAGTTGGGTCTGAATCCTCAGAGACCTTGTCCGTCTGGACTCCCAGACTTTGGGCCAGGTGGTGGAGGAGGTCTTGGTGGGCCCTGGCAACCATGGAGGGCATGGAGGGCATAGAGTCAGCCAGAGCCTCGTCCGGGGAGGAGGATGATGACCGTTTTGCCATATTGCTCACAGGGGCATCTGTACAGCCTGGATCGTCCGAAGTGGCCACAGACGGAGGGGGGAGATGTTGGCTCACCGGAGCCATGGTCTCCCCTGGACTACTGGCCTGGAGATAGCGAGTGGGCCGACATAGGGGACTGGACCAAAGGAGTCAATGTGGGAGGGACTCGTGGACCTGACGTGACAGAAGCCGGTCTAGGAGGGTTCACAACCTGGCCCTGATGGTATGCCCAGGGGATCCAAAAAGGCCACTGTCTGGATGGCTGGGGCAGCTACGTCTGCTGGACCATCGGTACGGGGATCAGCTGGGCCCACTGTTGTTGGTACCAGTGTAGAGAAGTACAGTGCTGGGACCAGGAGTGGGAGCAGTGTCGTGAATGGGACCGAGAGCCCCGTGAAGACCATGCAGACTCCACATCGGAATCGGAGAAGTACTCCAAGGTGGACCATGGCGGTTCCAATGCCAATGTTGATTGTCCTGTGGTGTGCTGAGACATGGCTTCCAGCTTGCCACAGTGCTGAGGTGGAGGAGGAGGCATAGCCAAAATGGGATCCTTGACGGTAGGTGCCGGGGGCCGGTAGCGGTGCCATGCGGGTAATCCGTGTCGTGTCCGGTGCTGGATCCGTTGCTGATGCCGGTGCTACCGGCACTGGCGTAACAGTAGCCGGTGCTGGGGGAGGTGCCGCCTGTGCCACATGGCTCTACCGCACCTCGTGCACCATTTTGCCAGGCACCCTAGAAGGGGAGCAGTACAGGGCAACCTAGTGCCGTCTTGAGAGTACCAGAGTTGGCAGAGGGAGGGAGAAGAGTCTATAAGGACCCTTGCTGCCTCCAAGGCCTCCGGGGTGGATGGGTCCAGGAGGTCCTCTGAAGGACTCGTATCCCTCCAGTGTGAAGAGTAGTCACTTGACCTAGAAGGCCTGGGCTCTGGACTGGCTGGAGCCGTGTGCTCCACTGTAGAGTGCACGGAGGGCATGTGCCTGGGCGGGGACCGACCCCTATTAGGCCTCCTTTTCCATATCGGTACTGGCGATTGGGAGTGACGTCTGGCCCTGTGCGGTACCGGAGAGGCACGGTGTGCGGAGCTGTCACACACCAAGGCTGGTGCGCCGTTGGAGCTCAGTGCTGAGTCCGGTGCCAGTGCCGGAGCTGGTGCTGGCCAGAGTGCCACCTCCATCAGGAGCGCCTTGAGCTGCGACTTGAGCTCTCATTCGGTCCTGGGCTTGAATGTCTTCCAAATCTTGTACACATCTGTAATGTACGATTCTTCCAGGCACTTCAAACACGATGAGTGTGGGTCACCACATGGCATAGACTTGTTGCACTTCTTGCAGGGCTTAAAGCCTTGCGGGCCGGGCATGCCCTGCCACGGGCGCACGGCGCACTACAGAGGAGTAAAAGAAAACTGCAATGAAGGTCTTGAACTAAATTAACAGGTACTTAACAGAAGATTGCTGACAAAGGAGAAGAACAGTGAAGAGAACAACTCGAAGATGAGCTGAGGATTGTTCCAATGACCGTCACGGCGGTAAGAAGGAACTGAGTGGGTGAGGCAGAGGTATATATGGGCCAATATATCAGTGCCACTCCAGGGGGCTCCCTGCTGTCCCTAAGGGTACTGCTGAGGGAAAAGTCTCTGACAGCGCATGCACGCTCCACGCACACACCTATATTGGAATGCACATGAGCAATCACTCAAAGAAGAATGAAATGTTACTGTAATTGTTAGCTTCCATTAGAAGTGCACCCAGGAGGATGGATTTTGGATTAGGAAAACCTCAGTGATCAAGATTTAGTTTTGCAAACTCAGACTAAACCCAGATCTGGTCAGGTATAGATTCTGTTTAATCTGAGTTTTGGGTTAGCTAAATCAGGTGATAAAAGGATTTGCTCAACAGACAAATGATAAGGGTTTTGGTTTGCAAAGCCAAAATTAAGGGCAGTTCAGTTTTGGGATAAAATTCCAATCCCAACAAAATCAATATCATGGTTACCTTGACTTCAATTGGGTCATGATTTCACCCCAGCTTTCATTTTTATCATGAGGGTTTGTGGCGTTCCAGAGAAAAGGTTTGTGTTTAGACCCAACTTAGTTTTCATGCATCTCACCTTAAGGAAGTATTCTAAAGTATGTGAGAGTGTTGTAGTGAACATGAATGCTTCTTTCTGTGATTGGGTCTGACTAGGAAGAGAAATCTAGAGGGAGATTTTCAGTGCAATCAAGTTCCTGTGCAAACAGCCCCTCAATCAACTTTTTGCTGAAGTGAGGTGCATAATTTGAAGCCTGAATGGAGTCTATGCAAGAAGGGAAAGCAAGTGAATCTAAGATAAGCTAAGTTAGTTGTGCCTTAGAAGAAACATGGGTGTATTAGGGTCTCTTCTGCCCATCTGCTCTGTACAATAACTTGTTAAAGTTAGGGAATTAGCTAAGCAAGCACTGCTTTTACCCAAACACTTGTGTGGATTATTTATAGGGGTGTGTCATCACTACTGTCTTCCCAAACATCCGATCACATTTTATTTGTTTCTGTCTCATTTTTAACTGACAAATTTATTAATAGCATAGAGAACTCAATTAATTAATCTAATTTATTTCATTTTTTTAATACCAAATTCTGACCTCATTTGAATTGTGCAGCTGTGCTGTGGATTGGAATAAACCTAGTACACTTAATCTTTGTACATGGATGTTTACAGCTTTAGTCATAATGTAGCATTAGCAAAATGTGCTTTTTGCATTGTGTACTGCAATATATTTCTTAGCTGAAAATACTTGAGATAGAAATAAACCCTAAACAACTTGTATATTTTTCAGATGATTAAGAATAGGTAACTATTTGAACAGAACAACACTCAGTCTTAATACACTGGTCCCAGAATCTAAACAAACATGTTGTGGAGGAGAAGATTTAAAAACTTCAGATAAGTGTTCTCCAGATTTATTTCATTATCATAATCTTCTTCACTTTTTCCAGAATTTTTGAGAAGCAGGACCTCTGAGAGCATTTGAACTCTGTTTGCTCTGTTTGGAAGCAAGAAACATGAGAAATTAACACCTTCAACTATCAGATTTCAAAGCCAGTTTCAGAAGATTGAGACAGTTTGGCTAACCAGCCACACTTTTGCAATATGCCCCACCACAGAGGAATAGCAATGTTGATACTCCAGAGAATTTGCAGAAAGACATTAAGTAGTGCAGGTTTTTTCATAAAACTTTGACAGACAGGTTTTATATGCCACTTATCTTTCTGTAACTAGTTATAAAAACTGTTTTGCATTCACATCTCTCATTAAACACCCAGTACTTTAGCTTGGCTACATCCAATAGAGAATTCTTTAGCATGTTCTTGAATGGTAAAATTCATTATTTTAGTGTAATTAAAAACATGCTTATAGTGAGCCTGTTATTACACTTATGTTAATAGTGAGCCTGTTATTAAGAGATGAAAGGCTGGTGCTGAAGGGCCAAAGACTGAATAAATGAGATTCCAGGAAAATGATTTTTTTTTGCCAGGATTAGAGTATTTAAGTCAATTACCACAAATAAGCCAAAAGAGGAATGAGGACGAGGTGCCTTCAAGACCACCTGCGGTCACGAGTCCTGAGCTCTGGGGTGGCAACCATCTCCAGGGTGGATTTTCCCAAAGCACTCAGCTCAGTTTATCTCTACTCCCATTGAAATCAGTGGTAACCATTTAAATATCCCCTGCGGGATTTAAATAAACATGTCCACCGCTTTTTTTCCGGCTTGGGGAAAAGCCGGAAAAAAGCGTCTAGACTGGCACGATCCTCCGGAATAAAGCCCTTTTCCGGAGGATCTCTTATTCCTACCTTCAGGGCTTTATTCCGGAGGATCGCGCCAGTCTAGACGCTTTTTTCCGGCTTTTCCCCAAGCCGGAAAAAAAGCGGCGGACATGTTTATTTAAATCCCGCGGGGGATATTTAAATCCCCCGCGGATTTCCCTGTTCCAAAGTTAGAAATTAGCATGCCTCTTCCGGAGAAGGGGCTAGTCTAGACGTAGCCTTGTGCAATGTAGCTGTAATTTTGACTGCACCATCTAGTTGGGTTTTTTTCTGTCTTTCTCTCTCTTTTTACTATTTTCGTAGAATCATAGGGCTGGAAGAGACTTCAGGAGGTCATCGAGTCCAGCCCCTGCCCAAAGCAGGTCCAACCCTAACTTTTCATTGTTTTATGTTTTAGCATGATTTGAATATTGTATTAATAGCAATTAATGATGCTTGATTGTCTTCAAATGTGAATCCCCAAACATTTCTCATAGACTAAAGGTCAGTGTAGTTACAGTTTTGGTAAGGATTGGATCTAAGGTGAAATAGGACCTCTCTTCTAGTTCCAGTTGGAATGCAGCTGAGTTATCACCATATTACCATATTAAAGTGATCCTGACAGTTGATCTCATAAGAATCTTTTGACTTGGCTGTGATACTACCTTCAGAACTTTCAATAATGACATATTATAAACATTATGCTCAACTAGATATTTCAACATTTCCCTGCTATCTTTCCCTTGTGGCTTTTTCAGTAGTGATGTTAATGATAGAAAATGAAAGATATCAGTGAAAAGGTAAGAAACATTTCCACTGAAGATGAAAAATCAGCTCAACACATACTGCACAAATGCCAAAGCAGCCACTGACAAATTTGATATATCACCATTGGATTCACTTTACAATTCAATATATGGCATGAGCTTTTTCTGGTGACTTGATATGGAACCTCATTCTTTGTGTCACATGAATATAATTGTTATGATGCCATTGCTATATTTTATCAATGCAATTTACAAACTCCCAGCATTAGATGATGTAACTTGACTAATAATGATTGTATTCACACACCAGGGCAGTGTCTACATTGTTGCGATCTTGCGTCAAAGCGGCTGTTTTTGCGCAAAAACATGCTGCCTGTCTACACTGGTGGGGAGTTCTTGCGCAAGAACACTGACGTTCTAATGTGTGAAATCAGGGCTTCTTGAACAAGAACTATGATGCTCCCGCTCAGGAATAAGCCCTCTTGCGCAACTATTCTTGTCAGGCAACATGAATTTTTTGAGCAAGAAAGCCCGATGGCTAAATTGGCCATCGGAGCTTTCTTGAGCAAGAGAGCGTCTACACTGGCACGGATGCTCTTGCACAAAAGCACATCTCTTGCACAAAGGCACATGCCAGTGTAGACGCTCTCTTGTGCAAATACTTTAACGTTAAAGAGTATTTGCGCAAGATCATGCCAATGTAGACATAGCCCAGCTGTTTCCCAGTTTAGTGGGACAATCTGTATTTATAGTCCTATTCTATTAGTTTGAGAAGGTCAGGGAAAACATCTGAACATATCAGAAGAGGTTATGACAACATCACAGAAGAGGAAACAAAAATTAAATAATATAAAAATTGTTAGAAAGAAGCATCTAGCCTGGGAACTTACGTTAAATTTCAGCCTTCAAATACTCACCCTGATAACATAGAGCTAATACGTATGTAAATCATAATACGTAAAATGATACATAATCTTTCATCTTATAGGATCTCACAGGCTATGTCTAAGCATGGAATATCGCCAAACCTCATTTGCATATGTGATGAGCTGCCATTTTTGCGGAAGAGGCTCTTGCGCCAGAAGGAACTGTCTACACTGCCCCTTCTTGCACAAAAAAACCCCTCTTGCACAATGCAGTTATTCCTGAAAATAATCAGCATAGCGACATTGCGCAAGAGGGTTTTTCTTTGCATTTATAGGCTGCTGTGGTTTTTGTCTCTATTCATTATTTTATTCTGATGTTGTATTTTTGCCATAAGGAATTTCCCCTCTTTTAAACAGCCTTGAGTTTAATTAAATCAGAATCTTGGTTGAAATGCTTTGTTTCCAAGCATAGTTTTTAATGGCATTATATTTCTGTGCTTTTTTCTGAGCGTATACCAATGCGGACACAGCCTGTTGTTAGATTGTTACCAAATTCTATCTTTCT
Organism: Pelodiscus sinensis; assembly: GCF_052426305.1. Taxonomy (NCBI): domain Eukaryota; kingdom Metazoa; phylum Chordata; order Testudines; family Trionychidae; genus Pelodiscus; species Pelodiscus sinensis. The sequence goes on along the minus strand of NC_143054.1, from coordinate 60,747,216 downwards.
TTTTGTAAGAAAGCAACATTTATTTGCCTATTGAACCAGATCAGGCAGAACAACCTCAACACTGAAAATATTTTTTTTAAAAGATGAATGCTGTTTAAAAAAAAATGTGCAGGAAGTAGGGAGATAGTTGTCCTAGCATCCTGTTTAAAACAAACTTGATCGTAACTATAGACAATAAATTGAAACAGTCCCAATGTTTTGGATTTATAAGATCTATTTTCTGCATAACGTGCCATACACAGAATATACCACTTTAAATAAATGGAACGCAAGTCTACCAATAGCAAAGTACATGTTTTGGCATCAGCAACAGCTGACACACAGTGTTTAAGGAATTGTGATGATGTGGGTTTAATCATTTTCCTATTCTCCTCTGGGAACATGGGTTCAAACCTGGACAAGGTCACAAGAGGAGATGATTGTGACGGTTTAGAAAATCAGCCAAGATTTTTCCAGTGAACTTTGTGCATATCTCATAATCATTTTTAATGTAGCATGTATCTGACAAGAAGCCCAGCACTAGATGCAAGCCAAATGCCTCGGCAGACCTGTAGCCCGCGTGCATGCATATACACAGTGGCTACAAAATGGCTGAGTCTAAGTATTATTTTCTAACCACATTCATGCACTGGGAAAAAATACCCTCCAACTACTGTTGCAAAGAAATACAGCTTTTGAACAGCTATTGGTATGAGAACAGAGAAGCAGCTTTTCAAATCACAAAGGGTGTATCTACACTGCACCGTTATTTTGAGATAAGTAGCGTAATTTCAAAATAACAATGTGAGCGTTTACACAGCCATTCTGTTATTTCAAAATAATTTTGAAATAACGGGTGGCTTATTCTGAAATCTTTAAACCTCATTCTCCAAGGAAAAATGCATATTTTGAAATAGCTATTTCAAAATAAGGTGTGTGTAGATGCTCCACTACTGCTATTTTGAAATAGCCTTCACCAGGGACATTATAAGTTATTCCTCCACAGTGCCTTTTGGGGCTCTAAATTGAGGTAGCATGTCTACATTAGGGAAGCCTGCCTTGGACTAATTTTGAGGCTTCCCTCCAGTGTAGACATACTATTTTGAAATAAGCTATTTCGGAATAACTATTCAAGAATAGCTTATTTTGAAATAAGCAAGCAGTGTAGACATACCCAAACTGTGATGATATATTTTGACAAATCAAAAGAATAAAAGAGTGTTTTTTTCATGGAAAGTATTAGTATATATATAAAAATAACAATGGTCAGTGACTTTGACTGAATAGCATCAAGTGAGAAAAAGATGGGCTGAACAGTTTTGAAAATCTGGTTCTTATTTAGATGCCTAAATGGGAGCTGAATTCATGAGGATTTGGTCCCATGTAACTTCACCATTGGCAGCTCTCCACATAGTAAGATGATATGAACAAGTGGAAAATGAATATAATAAAGAAAACTAATGAGGCTGGCAGAATTGTTTCTCCCAGTGAGTCTGGCTTTACCTTGATCTCTGTTAAACACTTCTATTTTACCTTTAGTTGTCAAAGAGTTATGACACTGAAACACAAGTATTATTTAGTTTTATAGCAGTAGCTTCTAGAGGTCCCAGTAAGGTCTCAGGGTACCACTGTGTTGTGTGGACAAATACGAATATTTTGAGTAACAGTGTAAGACTTAAGATGGGGATGTTCACAAGTCTCATTCCCCTTAGCAGTTTGTGAGCTACCAGCCTAACACAGAGCTCCTATTTTTTAAATGTGTGGTTTACTTTCTGGTAATATTCCCTGATTTACAAGTTAAAATGCTTGGCAGAGCCTGCTGAGGATAAAGTCAGTGTTTGGCCATTATTCCTGGCTAAGAGGTTCTTTCCCCATTCCCACCAGCCAGGTTTGCCAAAAATAATATTTGCAAGAGGAACTGTGTCCAGCATACTCATTGTGGCATCTTGGCAATATTTCAAAAGTTTAGGGCTACCTTTCCAAGATGGCACATGGGAAGTGCAGGCACCAAAAGTCATTAAGCATTGTTAACAAGATTTTCCATTTGTGCTCATGGCCTTTACAAGCTAGCTGGAAAATAGTATATACACTATGTTTAGCGTCTGTTCCTGTACCCACACTGCGTTTCTACCTAAACACAACCCTCTATGGTCTCGATTATGAATCGCTATGGCGCATCCCAAGAAACTATCATTTGAAAGGCTACTGCTTTTACCCCCATGCCTTTGTTAAATTGACTCAATAAGCATATGATTGAAATGATTGCTGGAAATTAGTGAATGAAGTCAAAGGTAATTATTTTAATTTGTGTTTGTGCACAGAAGAAAAACAAGTTTGTATTCACAGATCTTCTGTAAACATTAAATACATTCATAAAATGGTGACTATTATGAAATAATAAAATGTTTGCCAATCAATTCTCAGGCCTGATCACTTGTAGGTATTTCATAGCCAATTATGCAATGAATTACAGCACAGCTGAAGGGAATGGAATCCTTGAAAATCTACATTCTAAATGGAATCAGAACTGGGATCCAATGTTCAGACACTAGAATTAATGTCGATCATCTCAGTTGATCTGTAGACAACAGTGAAAAAACAAGACCTGATTCGTGACTGCTGTGTGGTTAGCCGTAATACCAACGCAAAGTGCTAAATATTAACTGCTCTGAATTATGAGACATATACATCCATTTTGCATTTACTTTGGAAAGCTGCAAATAACTGCTAAGCAACAAAGATTCAGGCACTAGTGGAACTCCAACATCCTCATACGATATACATATATTCAGTGGATGTTTGGAAACAATATTCAGATGCTGTCATTACCATATGCTATCTTAAATAACTTCATGACAATCTAAGGCAAAGGGAAATTATATTTTTTAAAGAAAAAAATAAGCTTACTTTATTCCTACATTGCAAAGGTAGTGGTAAAAGCATTGTTATGGCTAGGAATTTATTAAAGCATGATTGTCTCACCAAGTGTGATAGTTCAGCATAATACTTTATTGATTGTTACCATTCTCCAGCATGTGCACAGTTGAGCCACAGTACTGTTTGCTACTTATGAGTGAATTTACAATCATTTTGATGGTATGTGAATGAAGATACCTTATTCAGTTCACATGTATTAATTTGGCTATGTTTACATGGTCTAGGTTAAATCTACATTCATTAGTAAATATTTTCCCCTATCTACTTTATTTATTTATTTTTATTTTACCATTAGTCAGCATTTTGCAATTAGTTTGCTTTCTTTCTGGGTGCCTGTATTAAAATATCAGCAGACTGAAAGTGTTTCCTAATATATGGCAACAAATTAAATAAAAATGAAATGTTATTTTCTAGTGAGTTTACCTTTTTGAAGAGTACTCACAAGGATATTTGTCTACTATTCTTGTTAGTAGGGTAGAAAACTCAGCAATCTAGCTGTTTTATAATGTGCTCTTACTCAATTTCATGCTGACAATACACGGCTCTCCCAGAACTAAAATAAAGCTGCACTGGGCTCTTCCTTTCACCAGATAGTAATCCACAAAGGAAATATTAATTCCAATGATCTGAGGTAGATTAATTTTCTGAGAACATCACAGTACAAGGAATTGTGTAATGAACTGTGTAAATGTACATAGCATATTTCTTTCTCTTTGGGTTCCAGAGAGGAAAAAAAGACATTGTCCACAGAGAGAATGGTTAAGAAAATGAATTAGAAATCTGAAGGTTTTTGATGTTTTGTTTTATTACTCACAAATTCTGACTTCCCAAGGAAACTTTCTCTAGCTTAGCAAAATTTACTAAACTTTGACTATCACAGGGGGAATACTGGTTTTAATATCCCCTCTTTAAGATGCTAGTTGGAGAAAGAAACATGTGTGTGGGAGAGGGTGTTCAAATTGCAATAGGGAGACTGTTGTCTTTTGATTACAGTATGGAAGATGCAAACCAGACTTCTAATGAACTTCCTCTAAACATGCTGCTTTTTATAGTGCACTTTCAATCTATTTTTAGCACTCCCTTTTTCTATAGCTTTCAGAGAGCATTTCCTTAGTTCTTAGGGAAGAATAAAAACATCTTTGCCCTTATGCATAATTATATAGAGCAGGCTGGTATACAAGAGTCATCATTTTGTGTGGAACATAGAATGTGAAGCTCAGATTAGAAGTAAAACATAGTATAAGCTAAGAGCGCCACCCGAGTTCTGTTTAGAACACTGGCGTATTCTTGTTCATATTCTTCTCTATATTTTCCCATCAATTTTTCTTCTATGTAGTCACTGCAAAACAGCACATTTAGCAAAACATAGTTAAGATCCATCCCAACATACAGAAAATAAACTGAACAACTGTACAAGAGTAAGAAGGGAATGGTGGAGCAGAGGACCTTTTATGCTAAGAAGCATTAACGATTCCCTTGAATTAGCTTTTTGGTTCCTCCTTCCCCTCTCCTCCCCCCCACACACACCCAGCAGATGGCAGCTATGTATGGAACTTGGAATGTCTTGCTTAAAAAAATACTACATAGTACTTTTCACAAGCTAGAAAACAGAATGAATAGACCCCAAAGCAACTATAACTGATGCATACAGATAATAAAGCAAACACTATGAAAAAGTTTACAAGATTTTAAAGCACTATAAAGTATGTTATTGGACATCACATTTCAAATGCTCACTGTAACCTTTTTGGCATTATTTCATAATGTAATCTTGCTTCTTCACAGTGTGTAAATATCACATAGGACACCTCCATGCACAGATGGTTTCCTTTTTCATACAAACATTGTTCTGTCTTCTACAAAAAGAGTTATCTATTCTAATAATAACAGCTTGTTATAATATAAACTGCTGAATGATTTAGCTGCAATGTCATTAGTTCCAATTAGTACTGAGTCATTACTATCACATCTTTGTTATTTCCCAGCAAGCCCAGGTAATGTTTCCTACTGTATGATGATTTCGTCCCTAATAATTATGGAAGAGCACAAAGCAATTCACTCCAGTTAAAAAATGAATTCCCTTTGGTTGGAGTTGAACTTCTTTGGTGCTCCCAACTAATGACTGTTTGGGTGAATGACTTATTTTCATCAGCATTTGAAGAAATTGCTTGCTTTCATATGTGGAAACAGTGAGATTTAAACTTGTGCATATGAATGCTTGAACCAGAAGAGTTATAGGTTATATTGGATGAGATATAGCTTGTCACAGGAAGGGAACAAGGTTCCTACAATATCTGAGCAGGAGCTTGGCACATAGACAATAAAAAGCAAAACTCTAACCACACCTTTAACACAAATAGGCCTGGGCATTACTTTGTCTGAATATGACAAGGAAAAAAACACACTCTGGGCACAACTACACAGCAGGGCTAAAGCAGAAATAAGATACACATCTTGAACTATGTAAATTGTGTAGCTTAAGTTAAAATAGGTTATTTCAGCTTTTGGCACTGTCTACACAGCAGGAAGTCGAAGGAAGAACATTCTTCCTCCGACTTCTTTTACTCCTTGTAAAATGAGGGTTACAGGGGCTGGAGTAAGAAGTTGTCCAGTTCAACATTATTTTGACATTATGTCGAAATAACTGCTTGTAGTGAAGATGCGGACTATGTTATTACAGAATAACATCACTTATTCCAAAATAACACTGCTGTGTAGTCATACACACTGTTTTTAACCTAATGCCATATAGGAGCCTCATTTAATGAGAATGATGCCTCAGGAAAGCCTCATTGTGCACAGAAAGAAAAACTGTCAAATCTTCCTAACATTTTTAAATCCCAATGACCTGCTGACATCTTATCCTAAACTGAACTCTGTACTTGACAGAGTCAAAGCCCCACCATCTTCTTCCAAACATCCTCCTGAGGATCATGTTCATAGTCTCTGGGGAAAGCAATAATGCCGTGTGACTACCATATACCTTGAATTTAACATACTAATTAATTTCTTGCAGTAAACTCTTGATCTAGCCACACAGTAAATGTTAAGAAATTTCAAAACACCATAAGTTAGAATCAAACAGTAAATAAATGAGAAAGTTATTTTGGGTTCAGATGTACTGTGAACAGAAAAAGTGGCATCATCAGTTAAATACCTGCAGTAAAATATTCCGTCAGTTTAAGTGCTTGGCAGAAATGTTGAATTCCAAACAGTTTTAAGAAAAAGGAGGCAGTTGTTTGTGAAGACTATTTTAAAGAGTTTTCCCATTTTTAAGTAGCTCTACTCAATATTTACTCCATTCTGCTGTTACTATTGTAAGTAGGTATGTGAAAGGGAGAGGAAAAGGAAGTGATTTCTCTCTCAGTTTTAAAATGTCCAACTCACTGGAGAATTTGTACAAGTTTGTATAAGGCTATCAATTAAATTGGGGAAAATGGGCTTGAGTTCTATAGACGGAGTTCTCCCAGGGTACATGGCCAAAGGTGTAATGAGAGCTTTAGAGATTCACTTGGCAAATTTGAAGATTGCCTGACTGGTGAGTGCAGTCAGGAATGCCAATCCATTCCCACAGCGCAACAGTAAGCCAGAGATTGTGGAAAGCCAGAGAAAGAGACCAAATAATCACAGAGAGGAAAAAGGCCAAGTTAATCTCAGAGAGAAAGGGGGCAATCCAGAATCAAAGGGAAGCCCAAATCCAAAGTCAAAGAGTAGAAAGCAGATTTATAGAGAGCCTTATGAACATGAGGCAAAATAATGCAATCTGAGGTCAGAGAGTCTACCTTAATTGTGCCCCATAACAGTTTAAACTTAGACAATGTGGAGTTTTTCAGTATTTGTAAGGGTACATCTGCACAGCAGGGCTAAAGTCGAAATAAGCTACACAACTTCAGTATGTCAACTGCATAGTAGAAGTCGAAATAGATTAAATTGGCTTTTGGCACTGCCTACACAGCAGAAAGTCAAAGGAAGAACACTCTTCCTTTGACTTCCCTTGCTTCTCATAAAATGAGGGTTACCATGAGTCAGAGTAAGAAGTCTTCCAGTTCAACATAATTTAGAGATAGTGGCTTGTAGTGTAGACATGCATTTTATTTGAAATAACGCTGTATAGATGTACTCTAAGGCTACATCTACACTACAAGGTTTTTGCACAAAAACCTGCAGAGCGTCCACACCTCAAATGAGCTGTTGCACAATTAAATGGGCAGTTAAACAGCAGAACAGAGGGCTTTTCTGCCATATGTAAACCTCCTTTTCTGAGGCCTAACTGCTTTTATTACTACAGCTATTGCTCTATAAGTGGACACTCCTATGGGAAAAAGCACAGGTGCTCTGATGGTCATTCTGTGAATGGCCATCAGAGGTTTCTTGTGCAAGAGAGTCATGCAGTGTGGACACTCCCTTGCACAAAAGCACATGGCTTTTGCGATGTGCTTTGAGGTGTGGATGTGCTCTTGCACAAGAAGTTTTGTTGCAAAAACTCTTGCACTAAAGACTTCTTGTGCAAGAAGCCTGTAGTGTAGACTTAGCCTTAAGTGATTCTGAAACTGTAAAAGGATGAAAGCAATTAAACATGAACATTGTAGGTCTCAGTATGACTGCAAGTGCTGTGGATTCTTGTGTCACCTTCAGCCTATTGAAATAAAGGGCTTGCTTTTGTTCTTCAGCACATGCCTCTCTGGGAACTTTGTGCTTGTGTGCAGCACACCATAACGATAGGAGTATGGACCTGTAATTCATCTAACTACTACCAACTCATATCACCCAGTGAGTTATACAGTATATTGCCAAACTGGACACTGATCGACATTAATAAGGGTTCGAACCAAGGCTTTATGAAGTCAATAAGGATCTTTCAGTGGGCTTTGGCTTATACCCTAAATGATCACACCTGAGAAGAACTACCTGGATTCTATTGGGTGCACAATATTAGATATCATGCATTTTTTCAATGCATCACCACTTTGTAGTTAAAGGGTAAAAAACTCCAAATTTTGGGAGTAAGCTTTAAACCAAGAAAAAAAAGCAAGTTAACTTAAGCCATTTTAAAAACAAAAACACTGTAGCTAAGAAAATATGAGCCAACTTTTATCCCAATATAAATTGAATTATCTAAGTTATGCACCCCATAAAAACAGGGTTTAAAATATAAACATTGAAATGAGCTATTGTGGTTTTCCCTGGTTCAGACTGCTGAAATCAGAACACCTCGAGGAAAGGCAAAAACATACGTAAGGACATGTGTAGTCATTAAATCCCTGGGGCATGTCTAGACTGCCCTTGGCTTTCAAAAGAAGATACATAGGCAAATTGGTGCTGAATTTTCACGCCTTCTTCTGATCCTGTTTTCGGAAGAGTTTTTTCTAAAAAAGGCAGTCTATATGCAGTTCTTTCGAAAAACAACAATAACCGTTGTTTCGAAAAACAACAAAAACATCTCATTTTTTTAGGAAGAAGGGTTCTTTCAAAAAAAGGGAGGCAAAGCTGCCAGTGGTAACTAGAAAAGAATGGGGAAGGAGAGGCATTAGGGGCAAACCAGACAAAATTTCTCTCCTTAACCAGGGACCAGATTGTCTCCTTATGCATGTTCCTTATAGCTCCCCACAACAGGCTCTCCTCCCCACCTCTCTTTCTGAACTCCTCCCTTGGTTCCCACTCATCCTTGTGTGTGTTTCCCAGCCCACATGTCCCCTTTTCCTCACTCCTCTGCAGTTCAACCATGCAGCTTTCACCTCCTCCTCCATGCTTCCTGGGCACCAGCAGGGAGAGCACTGAAAGCAAAGCCAAGCTTCCTAAAGCTCAGTTCTGATGTTTGGCCCTGCAGCAAACAGGAACGGCAATTGCAGGGATAGTTCCACTTATCTCCTGCGGCCCGGGACTGGAGCATGTTCAGTATAGACAGGGTATTTGGAGATTTTTAGCTGTCAAATTAAGTCTCTACAGAGCATGTATGAACTGTAATTTTCGAGAGGCTTATTACTTTGCCAAAATTGGGGAGCAGGAGGAGATCATGGAAAATATTTAGTCCCTGCCTCAAATCAGAGAAGTGCTTGTTCTTGCAATAAAATTTTGTAAGATTTTTGTTATTGTTAATCACACCCTTGGACATGGCTGCAACATTTTTTCTCAAATTTTCATAATAAAAATAAATAAGATCAGCCTGAGGCAGAAATCTGACATGCAAAAATTCCAGCCCAAATGGTTAAAGTTTGGCAAAGTAATAAGCAACTGAAAACAGGGTATGTGAATAAACGAGTATGAAAGTTGGCAACTGTAATATTGCTGAAGCCACTGTACATTGCACAATTTCTTATCTTTGAGTTCTTGATCTTGCCAATTTAAAATGTTAATAAAGTTGGTATTTTCATATTGCATTTCTGTCTTTATTATCACATTCTAATTCTCTATAATTTTATAAGTTAAGGATTTATAATCCTTTTAAGTACTGATTTCTGGGTGCAGTAGTGACTTTTTTACTAACAAAGGGCCCATCTGACTCTCTGAAATCTTAGGGACATTCAATAGCTCATTCAAATGATGTTAATAACATTGGTTTTAGGAATCAATAATTTCCACTATTTTTGTTTAAATACACAATGATCTGACATTCTTTATGATCTTAGGAACTCACTAGACCCCTTCTCTTAAAGAAATTTTAAATTGTCTACTTACTGTAGTACAATTGGTTAAGCATCTTTTAAAACTCTCATTTCAATGGGATTTTAGCATATACTGAAGTGGTTTGTCAAATCAAAGTCTTTGTGGGAATAGAGTGAGATAAAACTTAAGCCATGAGTATCATGGGAGCTTGACCATCTGCCAAAACAACAAAAATGTATTAGTTACCTGTGTCTGTTTACCAGGTTCATAAGACTGTTGTATGTCACTATCTTTTACACAGAACATAATGGCGAATTCTGCATATAAATCATTGGCCTACTCGATGTTCTGATTACATAAAGCCCTTGGGAGTGTAGGCTGACCCCTGATCTCTATACAGCTATTTTCAAGGTTTTGTGGGAGCAGCTATTTCTAAGCTGTTATAACCACACAGTTACTAAGCATAGAAACAATATGATGTGATGAAAACATGGTAGTTTGTGCATGACATTTTTGTATGCTAGCAAACTATATGTGTGCAAGCATAGTCTTCCAAACATCTGGCCAGTGTGTGGATGTTTATGATAAGTCTACTGACATAAAATTAAGACATTCCTTTTTCACTTGTCACAAAAAACTCCTGGAAAACCAGGCTCACCATATACTAGGTTAACTGGCATCTAGGTAGCATCAGACAAATCATTCTTCTTTCAAAACTAACAGTATTGCCTTTCTATTCCAAATCTGATTTATTTTTAGTTCTGTTCTTTCCTGCTTTATGAATTAACACAGCTTTATTAATTGCATAATGGACACAAAGTCCTACCTATTGGTATGGAGACTGTTTGAATCTTTGTATTTTTAGTGAAAAATGCTTATTTGAATTAGGTTTACAAGTATTTGAGACATTGAATTGCTTCATAATTGACATTAAAACTAAATTAGTAGATTTTATGTAGACCTGATTGGCCACATACCAAAGGAAAAACATAACTGAAATCAGTTTGCCCAATTGATGACTATAGGATTTGACTAGGGCTGGATTATCCAATAGGCAGACTAAGTATGTGCTTAGGGCACCAGCAAAGCAGGGGCACCAAAAAAAAAAAAAAAAAAAAAAAAGAGATGTTAAGGTATAGTATTGTTTTTATTTTCAATTACATATGGTGGGGGGTGCCATAATCTTTTCAGTGCTTAGGGCCTCTAAAGGTCTTAATCCGGCCCTGGATTTGACCCAATATGAATAAGAGTTGCTCAGAAATATGGTGTCTGACACATCTGATAAGCATGTGAGTAACAATCACGAGCGGGGCTGGAGTTGTGAGACTGGAATCAAAGTGTGACTCCCACAACAGTGAGCAGGAAGGCAAGAAAAATGCTCTTAGAGAGTCAAATAAAATAGAGAGGTAAAAAAAGACTCGGACATAGTCATTAATGTCACTTTCCATTAGTCCACTATTAGTCCATTAGGCTTTATACCCAGCACATTTGCTTCCCCTTCCGCCCCTCTTGGCCAGGGAAGGAGTTTTACCAGGGACTCCCCTGCATCAACCAATCCTCAGCTACCACAGGCAGACATTTGTGGCAAGGGTACATTTTCTGTCGCAGACCAGGTGCAGAGAACACTGTGAAATGGTAGAGAGTTTAAGGTTCTCCAGCCCTTTGAGGCAGGACGTTGCCATTTCTTGGCTCTTATGAATTGGAGGGATATGGAAAAGGAGGGAATGGAGGAGAGGCCAAGCTCTTTGTTACTTCAGAATAATGTCCACTATTCTGAAATAATGCTGTTGTATAGATGTACCCCTAGTGTGGTTCACTGTCCCATGTAGTAGCACTTAGACTGCTTACAGCAAGAGGTAAGAGTGAGTGAGCTCTACCATCTAAGCTGACAGCCTGCTGGCTTTATAGTTCAAGCTGTATTGGTTCCTACACTGAGGTCCCAGATTCAGTTCTCCTGCAGGTGGCTACACGGTGCTCTTCTGATTGTAGCTGTGATATGGGATGATTAATATGACAGGTAACTATGCAAAGATTTAGTTGATCGTGGGTCATGTCTATAGAATCTTAGAAATTACAGCTGCAAAACCTGCAAAGAATAAAGGAGAACTATTTCCTAGAGTGTATATTTCTAGGATTTTGCCTAATATAGTTTTAAATATATCCAGTGATTGTTTTTTCACCTCTTCCTTAGAAGACTATTCCACATTCATACCGATCTCTCAGTGAGAAATTTTCCTAATCTTTATTTTACTTAATGTCTTCCCATTGGTTCCCCTAGTTACAGAACTTTCTACCACACCCAGTAGTCTCTTTCCCTTGGTGCATACAAGAACTGAATTAATAATTTACAGTGAATAGTTTAATCTGAACAATTTAGTTTCTGTGCTTGCAGAATACTTGCAAGCAGGTAACTATTTCCTTGAATTTGTCTTGTAAATTTATTCAGTGAATTCTTTGACAACTTTTTCCTCTACTCTATGGATTGACCATGAACAGTGACTTAAAAGTGTTCAGCTCTGTTTGCTAAAATTAATTAGATATGAGATATATTGCTGTTGTCAATTCCTCCACTGGACAAACACAAAAACACTTCTGATGCAACTAATCATTTGTGCAATTCACCTTCCACAAATGCACTTTGAAACTTGCATTCCACCATAAGTAGTGGCAGCAAAATGTAATCAAAGCAAAATCAAAATGAAAGGATGCAAACATGGCTCTGACCATTGTACTTAATTTTGTGATCAAATATAAGCTGCTTGTGTTTATATCCTTTGAATATTTATACATTTAGATGCCTAATCACCACTTAATTAAGCTACAACCACTTTAATTATATTATACTTTCTTCCACTGACAACACCATCAGCCTCTCTCCAGGTTATATTTTGCTCATGGAGTGGCTAAAGGTAAAGCAAAAGTGAGGATGGAATAAGTAAAGCTAAAGCACTGTTCCACCACACGTTGTTGTAGGTAATCAGTAAAGATAAGCCAAATAGCTTAAAGGTGTGACTTTAAAGTGGATTAGTTAAACCACAGATGATTACCTGTGTGGACATTCTCATTCAGAATTAAAGTGCCCTGTGATGGGGTTTATACTTACGCTGGCACTAGAAAGCTCAGTTAAAACAATAACTGCAAACTTAACTTATTATTAATCCCAACTGAGAGGTGCTAGATATTTTTCAGACAAGGAAGGAGGAAAAGTTGTAGAGCAGGCTCCAGGAAGGACCTAAGACAGAGAACCCTGGGAGAGAGACAGCAGGGAATTCCTCTTATCTAGGAGTGGCCAGGGGAAGGGAAACTGAAAAAAGGCCACAGGGACAAAGTTATGACACATTGTGGGCCCATTCAAGATTCAGCTGAGGACTGAGTTCTAAGGATGGGCTGAGGGATAGTCCAAATGGGAGCAGAAGAATGTTTGGTTGCAATGTTTTTGAACCCTTTAATTGTACTTTGTGTTCCTCAGAAGGGGTGGAACTAAATTGTAACTTGGTAGGACAGCTGAGCCATGAGAGAAGTAGACCACCACAAATCTGGAGTCACTGTTGGCAGGAGAAGTAAGAGAAGAGAGCCTACCACACTATGCCCTGCCACAAGAGAGCACTGTGTGACATGCACTTAATTCAGTTTAGCTTAATTCTCTTCCAAAATAAATAAAACTGAACGTGATTAAGGCCACTTGAATCCTGAATGTGAGTGTCCACAGAGGGGTTTAATGCAGTTTAATCAATGAGAACTGTGATTTTAAAGTTAATTCAGATTAAATATTCTGAATATAATCCTGCATGTCAACTCTTAGACTTTATTCGTTTTTCAATCTCCTCACAGTAGTGTTATCAAAGATTGCCCCAGAAAAGCACACATGTAAGGGTGTGTCTACACAGAAAAGTTATTTTGGAGTAATGACTGTTATTCTGAAATAACTATGCAAACGTCTACACAGCAATTCCATTATTTTGAAATAATTTTGAAATAATGGATGGCTTATTCTGACTTCTGTAAACCTCATTTTATGAAGAATAATGCCTATTCCAAAATAGCTATTTTGAAATAAGGCGAGTATAGACACTCCACTTCGGCTATTTTGAAATAGCCCCTTACCAGGGCCATTCTAAGTTATTCCTCCTGGTGATCTAAATTGAGATAGCACACCTACATTAAGGAAGCCTGCCTTGGACTAATTTTGAGGCTTACCTGCAGTGTAGATATGCTATTTTGAAATAAGCTATTTCAGAATAACTATTCCTGAATAGCTTATTCTGAAATAACTATGCAGTGTAGACATAGCCTTAGGGTACGACTACAGGCTTTTGTCGACAGAAGTTTTGTCAACAGATACTGTCGACAAAACTTCTGTCGACAAAGAGCGTCTACACTACATTCAGTTCTGTCGACAAAGCAAGCTGTTTTGTCGACATGGTAGTGTAGACGCAAAGGACAGTTTACATGCAATAACACCTTCTGTTGACAGAAACTCTGTCGACAGAAGGCGTTATGCTTTGTAAAATGAGGTTTACCAGCGTCGACAAAACTGCTGAGTTCTGTCGACGTTATGTCGACAGAACTCAGCGGTAGTGTGGATGCAGGTATAGTTTTGTCGACAAAAATCCACTTTTGTCGACAAAACTCTGTAGTCTAGACACACCCTTAGATTCATAGAATCCTAGGGCTGGAAGAGACCTCAGGAGGTCATCAAGTCCAGTCCCCTGCCCAAAGCAGAACCAACCCTAACTTCATTGCCGGAAGACTTGTTGGGTATTAAGGGTAAGCATTAGGCACTCTGCTTGTAGCTGCCATCCTGATCTGTTATCCACAATACCCCCATTTTGTCTTCCAGCAGAGTATGAGTCTTGTAGCAACAGAAAAATATCCCACAGGATGTAGGGGATATGGCTATAGATGTTTCTGTCGCAAAATATATTATCATTTTCTTTTAGTGAATGTTTTTAAAACACATATACTTAGTTGTTTTGTTTTCTTTCGCAGCAGTTACCAGTAATGATGCCAGTGCATCAATCGCTGCCAAGGTAACATCAAAATGAGACCACAGCTGTGCTGGATGAGCTGTGCAAGAATTATTTATCCATGGGAGCAAGAAATGGAAAATCAAACGCTTGTGTCATGTCATAAACAAATAAGCCTACACACCATGCAACGCAAGTATAGTTCTGAAGAGAAAGAGAATGGCCTCTTAGCCAACAGGATAAGAACCTTACTCATGTAATTTCTGCAGAGTTTATTCCATCCATCAGAATTAAAACTCTCTGTTTTGCTGCACTAGCAAAGGAATGTATGAGGTGCGAAGGAGGAGATGAGCTCCCCTTTTCCCATTCTGCGAGAAAAGGGGAAAGAACTACATACTGCTAATTCTTCTCTGCAAAAAAAACCTCTGTGCCCTCCTATCCCTGTACCTCCTTTTATTCTTTCACTGCAGGTAGGATCCTCTTTCAGTGCCCACTATCATAACTCTGTTTTGCCTGGACTGAGACTTAACCCAGCTGTTCTTCAACCATGAGCTGGTCCTCTCCACCTTGGTGGTAATAATGTGGTCTTACATACTGAAAGTTAAGCAAAGTTATGTGATATAATGTATATCTCTAGCATCTGAGGGGATATCACTGGGTCGGTCACCAAATGGCTGCATGTATATGTTAAATAGGACTGGAGAGACAGCCCTGGTTCTAATGCAATTAAATGAAATAAGATGAGGGATATGTGACCTCATCCTTTTCAGGTAGAAGATAGAATGCATACAGACTGGTATATTCAATGTTCTTTATGGGCCAGATTCTTTTTTGCATTAAGACAATTACTCATCACACTTACAGGGTAAAAGTGCCCTAATAAAAACAATGAGGAGTCCTGAGGCACCTTAAAGCCTAACAAATTTATTTGGGCATAAGTTATATGGGCTGCGGCCCACTTCATAAGATGTAGAAATGGGTTCCATCCTACAAAAGCTTATGGCCAAAAAATGCGTAAGTCTTTAAAGTGCCGCAGGACTCCTAATTGTTTTTGATTAAACAGACTTCCACAGCTACCCCTCTGCAATCGGTGCCCTTATAGGGGAGCATATTATGTCGACTCGTAGTTGAAAGGGGCCTTAATGTAAGTGAGAATCTGATCCTAGCTACAATAAAAGTTCTGTTATCCAGCATGTTGGGGGAATGGTGGGGTGCTGGTAAATTGAATATTCTACAAGTTGTACCTGCTTTAACCGGGACTCCCTGGTCCAACAATATCCATGGTCTGGCATGGACCACAGATGTTCCTGGACCATAGAGCCCAGGAAGAGGGTGGTCTGGCAGTGGGACAGGAGCACTGTAAGGGGCACCAGCAACTCAGCACATGTGTGGAGGGAGGATGGATGGCATGGTGGAGAGTTCTGGCCCCAGTGGAGCTCCGGGGCCCCAGAGACTGGGGAACTCTACCCTGGCTGCAGTTGTGGATCTCTGGCCCTGGCCAGGGAGCTCTGACCCCAGTGGCAGCCAGGGAGCTCTGGTCCCATCCCCAGCCATGAAGCTCTGGCTGCATTCTGGCTTCAGTAGCCAGGGAACTGCAGCCTTAAACCCAGCTGCAGCTACAAAGCTCCAGCTCTAGCCATGGAGCACAGTTGGCTATGGAGTTCTGGCTGTGGCATGCAGCCCCAGCAGTAGCAGAGCCATGGAAAGCCCCACAGAGCTGAGGCAGCAGCGGGCGTAGGCTGGAGCCTTAGCCTGGTGGCAGCATGGCCACAAGGAAAGGACCTTCCCTGGTCTGGCCAATCCCCTCATTTGAGACCTGTCAGGTTCCAAGGATGCTGAACCAGTGAGGTCCAACCTGTAGTTAACTGAGATTTATACTTTAGCAATAGAATACCATTTTTTAAAGAATAAAATAAAATTAATAAAGTATAAAATAGTATACAGGTACCCACTAATCCAGTAATAGTACTGCACTACACAGGTCCCAAATGAGGGATTTTTCCAGACTAGGGGCGATGATTTCTGGCTCCCCTCTGCCACGCACACCCCCACCTTGTCCCTCCACCAGGCTTCATGGCACCCCCTGAAGCCCAGCTAAGCCACCACTCCACCCCTCTGCAGCCCAGCTGAACTGCGTACCAGCTACCACCTCTCACACACAATCCAGCTGAGCTGCGTACTAGCTCCTGGTCTCCACCTGAGCACTCCCATCCTCTCCCGCAGCTCAATTGGGCTGTATGTTGCCCCAGCCCTGCATAGCACTGGGCTCCGGGCCCCACCCCACCCTACCCCTGCAGCACTCCAGGACTCTCTGATCCTTTTGGACCACAGATGTTGCCAGACCAGCGCATTCCAGTTTATAGAAGTGGAACCTGTAGTCCCAGTTACTAGACTGAAGAGTTATATTAGGAGATATCAGAAAAACCAGTTAATTGAGCTTTCTGGTTCATTGAGTGCCAGATAACAGAGCTTTTACTATATTCTGGCCTTCGTTCAAAAGAACATCCCTATTCAGAAAAGATTTTTGAGCATCTGATTAACTTTAAGTACCTGCTTAATTGCTTTCTTTTATTTGCCCTATGCATAAGGAATAGATTTGTTGAACTGTTCTCCAAACTCCTTGAGAAAGCCCAGAGACTATTTCTAGAATCTGACAGCCCTTCACGAATAGGTTTGAGTATATACATGTATACTCAGTAGATCTGTGTGAATGTGCCAAGAGAAAATTGTATGTAACATCTACTGTAAGCAGCAATAAATATTACAGTAGCCTACATTTTCTAGGAATGATTCCCAAGACAAGGTCTGTAGCTCAAAAATCAAAAGATATAAAATTGCCTACAATTAAATTCTCTTTTCTGCTACCTCTTCCTAAAGTGTTCCCACTCTCTTCCAGAGAAATATCATGGCCAAGCTTTTCAAAAGTCACTTAATTATAACTTCAGATTGCTCAAATTTTGGATGGACAAATGAGATCCCTCAATAGGGCCTAATTATCAGAAAGTCCTCAGCATCCACCTTCTGAAGATTAGGCTCCTTTAAAGTATCGTAGGTTGGACATTCCCTTTTCTCCCCATCACTATACATTAACAAAGAAAAAAAGTTAGGTGAAATTAAAGGATAAAAGGGTGAAAATGTTGACAAATACTTTTAAAATTTTATATCAGTTTTGAGATGTTGAATATCTCTGGTATTTTATTGATTTGCATGCATTTTTAGACAGGAAAGCTTTTAAAAATTAATCCCAACTCCTTAGCGTGTTTTATTGGGTTTATGCCAATGTGAAGGATTTGGTAATGAACTGCTAATCTGACTTTGCTCACTACTCAAAGTACTTAAAGGGTGGCTCTGTGTCAATGTCAGCTGCAAATAAGCATCTTAGAAACTGAGTGACTAGTCAAATAGATTTTCCTGGCTATTTTATTTGTGGTCTTTTACACATTTAAATCTCTTTCGGACATTGCACGATAAACACTGTCTTATAAATAATATAGCATATACAGTTACTTGTCATAAAATTTCTTCTATTAAAGCATCTCGCTTTATATATATATATATAAAGCGAGATGCTTTAATAGAAGAAATTAGATGAAATGAAGAAAGGAAAGATTTAGCTTGGAAATGCCCTGGTAATAGTACTTGTTAGACAGAGGAAGAGACGCCTGAGGACAGTTGTGAAAACCTTATTGCCTAGGACATATAAAACTAGACGTGACAAAATTCCTGAAAATATGCTCTAGGAAAAAAATCCTGCACTGAAAGGAAGATGGACTTAAAAGATATTTTTCCATAGTTTGTTTCTATTACTTCTCTGAGCTGTTTTCCAGGCATAGATTTTAGTTCTCTTCCAAATAATGTCAGACAGGGTGGTTCCCTTGCTTCCTTGAGGTTAAGGCAAAGACTGATACAGTGATGAGGTTAGATCAGGTCTGGGCAAGATGCAGTCCACCTAATACTTTGATCCGGACCATGGACTGCATCTGGCCACTTTCTATTTATACCCTGCTGCCCGTGCCTCCAAATTTCCAGGCAGTGGATCAGGCAATAGGATCCTATTTAAATGGCTCATGGCTCCCAGTCAGGTGCTACCCCAGCAGGGGCCAGAGCTGTGAGCCCTTTAAATAGCTGCAGCAACTCCTGGTGGCTGTCAGGTAATACAGTAGCAGCAGGGCCGCCAGCTGCGAGCCCTTTGTTGTGTTTTTAATTCAGAGTCTCTGGCCCTAGACAACTAGGGGAAGCTAGTCCCGAGCCCCACCCCTTTCTGCCTCAAGCCCCTTACATTTACGTATGGTGTGGATTTTCTGTCTACTGGCCTCCTGCCACTCTTAGTTAAATCTTCCCTGTAAATCAAACAAGCAGTATGTAGTAAGTTTTTAAACTTTAAATTTACGTATGGTGTGGCTAATGTGTACATAAGTATATATTATATCAGGGATATACTGTAGTAGGCCTATAGATAACACTGGTTTCTCTATCCTGCTCCCAACATAATAAACAATGGCTATTACCTAAAGTCAACCCCTTTCCTGAAGTTTGTCTTTATTCAGGGATAGATTTACAAATAAAAGCCTGAGTCCACAAGACTCTCCTGTGATGTCTGCTTGAGATAACTACTTCATGAGGCCTTATCCTTCTATCTAGATCTTTCTTGCCTCAGTGAGAATTTAAGCTTTTAAACATAATGTAACTTATCTGGACTTGGTGCAGTGTTATCCCTATACTCCTATAATATCCCTATACTTCTATAGCATTAGTCATCCTGATCATTGTTACAGAGCTAAATACCATTCTCCCTTTTACTCAGATTCAGTGTCCATTGATTTGAATTTGTTGGACTAGATTTGCGACCAGATCAATCACAGGTATATTGAATCTTAAAAAAAAAAAGTATTCTCAAATCAGTCCCATTCACTCATGTGTAAGTTAGAAAGGCAACTGTATAAACAAATACAGATATTTCTAGATATGTCTTTTGCAAAAGTTAAGCTTAGTGGAGAAGTTCTGTCTCATGTAGTCCATTAACAGCACTAAGAATGACAGCTGACATATGAGGAGTCACATAGCAAATGTGCTTTTGTTGCTACTAGAATTTCTGTGATCTCAAAGTGTTGAAATAATAAATACATTTAATAAAAAGAAAATATTATTAACACACCGTTTGTTTTCTAATGTCTGAAAGCTGGAAACCCTCAGCACTTGGCTTAACAATAATTTTTTTTATAGTATCACATTAACTTTTTCCTTTTAAAGCTAATTTATCAAGTGGTACCTCCTGGAGGGTCACCTGAGATCATGGCTTATTGTATCTGGATTCAGATCCTGCAATGTCAAGATTTTCCAAAGGCTTTTTATTTTGTTTTATTTTAAATACAGAGCCAAGGTAAAAATGCCCAAAGCTGCCCTGCCTTTTCTCCAAGAATGATTTTTAAAAAGCCAACCTTTTAACACAAATATGTAAAAGTGTATCGCTGTGAAATTAAACAAAACAAACAAACAAAACAAACACCCTCACACTCAATTTATCCAGATTATTTCCTTTTGCCAACTTTGTGTCAGTGATGTGGCATGCTAGGAGAAGTTGGCCTTTTCATTTAAACTGGGTCTGTTCCATCAGACAAGGTAGGAATAGAAATATTTATTGAAGGTGAAATGTTCCAGACTTAAACACTGGGTAGGAGAAGCAAATTCCTGAATAGGAATTACTGTTTAATTAGACAATATTTGTTTTGTTTTTTTCCTGTTTTCCTTAACGCCTAAATATTTCTGGTGTGATATGAAAACTGAAGCCATGCTGCTGCCTGGGTATTTTAGGAAGTTTTATTTTAGGGATTTGTTATTCGTGAATCAGACTAGACAGCACATATGTGAATATTTTATTTTTCAACCCCAACATTTGAAAGGTTTGAAAGTTTAAACATCTCATTATCCTAGGATGAGTTAGTGCAGTGTTAGTTGGCATTCAGACATTCAGCTAACATTCCAAGTTGTAGCTTCTTCAGACTGCCAGATTCCACATTCGTCTGAGTGAAGGGAAAGCTCTACCCTGCAAATTTAGATTTATTCTAGCTAGTATGGGTAACAGTAGTAGTACAGATGTGACGGCCTGGGCTAGCCACCTGAGTACATGCCTAGGTTCCTCAGTCAGCTTGTACTTAGGTGGCTAGTCCAGGCTGAATCCCATGACTAGGTATTTGAAAGGTTAACCAGTTAACCGACTTCCCGATAAGCATCACTCTTACCTTACAGAGTGATGCTTACCAGTCTGGAATAGCTCCCTGTCCACTGCACAGTGTGGTGCACCCAGCTGGAGCAGCCCCCCACCTGTGGCACTGTGTGGCAAGCCCAGTTTGACTGGTCCCATCCACAGTTGTGTGTCGTGATGCAGGCAGGGGGCTGCTCCAGCCCAGCCAGGTCCTCTGGTTCCGTTAACCGGTTGCACTTAATGTTTAACTGGTGAATTTTTTAAATGGGGTTTTACATCCCTATCTGTGATACCATATGTTTGCTACTATTGTTACTTTGCCAGCTCGATTAAAGATGCAGTGGGTGGGCCTATTTGTGCTACAAATTCACCTTCATTTGCAGTGCAGACAAACCCTAGCAGTGTCACACACAGAATTATGGGGGCTCGGGACAAAATCTAAAACTGAGGTGCTCACACTTTACAAAAATAACCATGGAGTGAATGAGTTGAAGAAGAGGGTTGTGGATGGGAACCAGTGAAAGTCAAGAGCTGTGGGGTGTGTTCGTTCTCTGCAGGGATCTCTACCCTGCATGTGGCCAGGGAGCTGCTCCTCTCTGAACTCCAGATGGGCTGCACATGGGAGCATTAACCCAGCCACCCCAATCTAGTTCTTTCCTCCAGGCTCCCAGCCTTAAGACTGACACAATGGTAGTCTGAATGGCATGACTGGACCTGGACCAGGCTGAGGTGAGCAAGGTGCTCCATGCACTGTCAATAGTGGGCACCAAGCCTGAATGGTGTTGCAGCCACAGAATTCAAACTTGGCTCATGACAGAGGGGTGGTTGGGCCAAACCCAAGTGGCACTGTGACCCCATGTAGCAGGTTGTGACTCCTCTCATTCAAATTTAGCCCAGCTGCCCCTCTTTTATTCTGGCGGACTTCTCAAATGGGCGACCAAAGACAAACTGCTTCTTTTGCCCTTCCTTCTGGTGGCCTTCTGAGAGACAAAGGATGCTTATAGTCCACTTTACTTACCATATGCATGTCTTCCTCTTGTAGTGATAAGCCTGTACAGGCCCTGATTCATCGGAACATTTATGTATGTGCTTATTTCCATTGATATAAATAGCGCTTAAGTCTTTGGTTAAATTAGAGCCATAGTTACCGTCACAGCATGGAATGTACTGTATGTAGTAGGGGAATTCTGAAATCTCAGTTCCAGTATAGCCTAAATAGAAGGGAAGAAATAGACTCACATCTTCAGTTGGTACGAATTGGTATAGTTCACGACGGAGCTAGATCAATTCGTATCAAATGAAGATCGGATACATGCAGGATAGAGGTCACCTGGAAGTTATTTAGATGCCGTCACAATGTTTATAAGAGCATTATTATTTGCACAGTATTATTTGTTTAAATGGGAGCATTTGTGTGTGAGGCTGTAGAACTGGACCTGTAAATATAATCCAGTGCTAACACACAGTGGAGGGTTTATATGAGGAAGCCCTCATATAATAGATGATAGAAATAAGAACATGTGGTTGCATAATCTGGTAACATATACATCCTAAATCCCTATATATTAAAACATTCAGATGATAAATAAGCTATTGCTTTATATGGCAGAGATATCAAGATAGTATAAAATGAGCATGTCCATTGTTTGGATGTATTATTTATAATGCTTCTCGTTGAAAATATTCAAAATATTTTAACAGAAATTTCATTTTTTAAATGAAAAACTTCAGGAAAACTCTTCATTAATATATATATCTGAAGTTTACCATGACTCCATCAGAATTTCTCATTCTTTAAAATAGAAAATGTCATTGAAACTTATCAAAATGATTATTGAATTTTTTCATATGTCTAAATCTGAGCTTTGAGTTGAAGGAAAAATAATCACCCATTTTTATAACAGCTTCAAGAATGCCTTCTGTAAATTATGTTTTGATTTTTAAAATGGCTTATTTTTACTTCTATATGTATATTCTGTACTTGCTACATTTCTAACAGGAAAAGCATTTTGGACATGAACAGTTTTAAGTACTCTTCACCTGGTTAGCTCCTAATTGGTCCCTTTCATACCTGCTCTACTTGAAATTTGTACTGGTACAATCACTTTGCTTAGAGTTGTGACTTCTTACCAAAATAGTTATACTAGCACAATCCCTGGGGTATGTCTACACAGCAGGGCTAAAGTCGAATTAAGCTATGCAACTTCAACTATGTCAATTGCGTAGCTTAGTCAAAATTGCATAGCTTAACTCGGCTTTTAATGCTGTCTACATATCAGGAAATCAAAGGAAGAACACTCTTCCGTCAACTTCCCTTATTCCTCATGAAATGAGGGTTACCAGGAGTCAGTGTCAGAAGTCTTCCAGCTCGACATTATTTTGAAATAAAGGCTTGTAATGTAGATGCGCACTATGTTATTTCGGAATAACGTCAGTACCCTTAGTGTAGACAATTACACCAATATAAAAGTGCCTTATTCTGGTTCATTTATCTCCCTTCCTGAACAGGAATAAGCAAAGGTATAAACACCTTGCTATCAATATAATGTTCACAGTTGTGGGGTTAGTTCTGGAAGGACCAAATACAATGGACTCTTACATTCTGATATTGTTATGCATTCAAGAGAACGTTTTGGACCTTAAGCTCTTAAATCAGGTAGTCTTTAAACTCGTGCATTAAACTTTAAGTCCAATAATAGTAACTCTGATTTCCACGGGACTATTCATGGGCTGCAGATATCTCTAAGTATCTTAGAAAATCAGGTGCTATAATTTTAGTTTCAACCCTGTATAATTGTATTCATGGTAACTAAGACATCTGACTTTACAGAACATGAAAAACAGACTTGACAATTAATACATTTAAAACCATACAAGACATACTATAGCATTGTTTCTTTGTGGCATATGTAGAATATATGATATTACGTGTATGTTTATGAATTGAGAGTAATGTAGCCACTCTAAAATTATGCCTATTAATCCTTATACCACAATATTGTGTTTCCTTATGCTCCTGAATAATAAATTGTATATGAAGAGACAGTCCTACTGGAATAATTTTCCTTGAGTGTTTGAAAATAGTTTTGTATGCAGGGTCATATCTGTGTTGGTCCTAGAATACGAGTGGACTAGGTGGGTAATATCTTTTATTGGACCAAATTGTGTTGGTGAAGGAGACATGTTTTCCAGCTGATACAGAGCTCTTTCTCTAGTCTGGGAAACGTATTTGGAATGTGACACCTAAATGCAAGGTGGTACACATTGTTCAGCATACTAACTAATATGTTTTCAAATATGACTGAAGGGGCATTAACAGGCAACATCATCTTAAATGAACCCTTGAAATATTTGTTAACTACTTACATTAAGCAATTGGTTATATCTTGTATTTAGCTGTTACCTTCTGAATACTCTTCCAAATCCTGAAGAAGAACTGTGTGTAAGGTCAATAGCTTTCCTAACCTAAATGACCATATGCTCATTCTTTGGGCTCAGTCCTACAGTTCTTATTCAGGAAAAGATCTTTGTATGAAGGAAATGGTGCATTACTGGGAAATTTACTTTTCAGCTAGAATATAGACCTCTGGACACTGTTGTGCATTGATATTTGATCTCACCTACGGTAGCAGTATCATTTGATCCTGTTAGCCAGCTACATAGATCTTCCTGAAGCTACTGTCAAAATCCATATGCTTTTTTTCAGAAGAGCACAGTTAATGCTGATTAAAGTCATTTATGAAGCTTGAAAATCCCTGTGTTACTTCATAAAGCAACACATTGCAAAGGGCTCGCCAAATCCCTTTCTCCTGGCAGCAGAGACAAGAATACTAGAGCCTGAAGTCTGCACATATTTCAGCTTGAAAAGTTAATTAATTTAAATTAAACTGCCCCACAGCCATAAATGGTATTTGCCAGATATGTAACAGTTACAGGGATGTGCATATATTGGATTCTATAGTGTTATAAAAGAAAAAAGTATATTAGCCAGCCCTGCAAAATGTCACTGAGATATATTTATCCATACAGCTGCTCATTGGGTCTAGGAAACTACCTATTTTCTTTTAATAAGTCTCATGTAAATCCAGGGGAGAGAGGTTATAAATCTCAATAAAAGGGTGCGGTTAGGATGTATGAGGTGAGGGATGAGGGAAAATAACAATCTAAGAATAAAACACTGAAATAATATAACTCCTATGACCAGTAGAGTTGGCAGCAAAAAGGCTTGGTTAATTGTCTAGTGGTTTATCTTAACACCACATAGAATAAAGCCCCCACATAGGAATCTCGGAAAACTCAATACTACCTCTGGGCACTTCTAAATACCAATATTTCCGCACTTGCAAGCAATGAGTCTGTGTGTAATAAAATCAAACTTTTATTAAAATGGTGGGAGGGGATCCAGTATTGATTTGGGGAAACAGCAAAACTGCAATTCAAAAGCATGTGACTATAGGCAACATCCCCTCCCCGACCTGAGTGAACCGGGCAGTGTCCTTTGCCTCAGTTTTGCACCTTATGGTATAAAAGTGAAACAGAAAACAAGTCTCTCCATTCACCATGCCCACTGACTCTGCAACACTCGTTTCACAGTTGGTGGTCCATGGCTGGCAAGGACCCAGTGTTCTGAAGTTTATTCAGAGGGGTTCATTGCTGATGATTGGGGCTGAGGAAACAGTGAGTTTGCCTCTACTGCTGACTATCACTGCAGCCCTTGGCCACTTCCCACCTTTGACTTCCTTCTGCTGTTTCTCTGCCCTGTCATTTCTGAGGAGCCATTTTTTAACCCAGCTTTGAGTGATTTTGGGTAGCCTGTGTTATCTTAGCCCATAGACTTGCCCAGCAGTGATATTAGCTCCAGGAATCCCCACCAGAAACAAGAACTCGCAACTGAGTCTAATAAGCTCTGTCTTTAAACACAGGAGGAGAGCAGATCAAATGGTACCTAGGACTCTTTAGGGAGAGTCTACATTACCATGTAGAAATGCCTGTCTTCACCCACTCGCCACTGGGCTTTGGCATCCCTACACTCTGTCAGCAAATGAGGTTCATTTTAGGATGAACCCCTCCTCCATGCCCGTTAAGCACAATTTTTCTGTCCTTTTCTTGTACAATCAGGATAACACATTACCCTTCCCATTCAAAGACTAGAGTGGTTTGTTACCCATACAAGCCAAAATTGATCATTTTTGCAAAGCAGCTCCATGGCAGAGTAGTCATGTCTACACAAATAAAGTCTGTGCCTGAATTCTTGTCTCCTAGCTAATCATGAAGTGCTAGGGGAAGATCATATTCAGGCCCTGCTTACACAATACAATAAAGTGCAGACATATGTGAAAATGGGGTAATGAACTGCACATTTGCTGTTTTTTAAAAAACTACAGTATTAGTCGTGTGGTAATGAGTAAATTCCTGACACCTGGCTGGGTCTTTTTCCAGATTGGGGTTGGAATACATACATTTTGCAAGTGAAAGAAGTGATCTTCTGCCAAGTATGTGCACACTTCCAGCAGTGTTAAGGTGGAGTAACTCCAGTCTTAGTCTAGTATAACTGGCAACTGAATTTGGCTCATTTTACAATTAATTTAAGTTTAAGGCGTAATTTCCATAGTTAAAATTATGTGCATTATACAGGTTGAACCTCTCTAGTCCAGCATGCTCATGACTGGACTGGAGCTGAACCAGAGAATTTGCTGGACATCGGGAGCTCAATATTGTCTACCAACACTTCCACCATTTTCTGGGCTCTTAAAAGCCATTCAGGGGTAAATTAGAGCTAAATAACAGCATTGAACATTGAGAGCCAGGTCTGGTGGCTGTAAACAAACTTTATGGGACTGCAGGAAACTTGGCCACACCCATGAAAAATGAATATCTGGCTAACTAAAATCATGCCAGACCATGCATATTTCCAGACCAGAGAGTGCCACACTAGAAAAATTCATCCTGTACTACCCTTATATTCTTTGAAGAAATACTGTTGCACGTTCCTTTTTCTCTGTGCTCAGCCAATTTTTTCCTTCAAAATTCAGATTAACTTCCTCTCAGCTCATATTGTTCATATGAATAACAGATGCTGCTATGCTATCTTGATCCTGCCTGTTTTGCTGCTGATGACTTGATTTATTGTATCTTTATTGACAGTGAATGTACAATATAAAATTATATGCATTAGGGCCCTGTGTCACCACACTTGTGCCATGCTCACCTGAATAGTTTGTGTCAATGACTGGTCCTCTTCATAATTTACCACTCCCTCAAACTTTCTGTCAACTGCAAACTTTATCAGTGATTATTTGTTTTGTTTGAGGAGGTAGATAAAAATGTTAAACAGAGTATGGTCAAGAAGTAATCACTGCTAGACCCCACTAGAAACAAATCCACTGAATGATGAGGCTGAGTGTATAATTACATTTTGAGACTTATCAGTTAGCCAACTTTGAATCTATTTAATGTGTGCACGATTAATTTTATAGTCTAGTTATTTAATCAAAATTGTGTACAGTATGGTGAAGTGTTTTGATTAATAGTCTACAGCACATCAAATACCACACATGTCTCTAGTGCCTTCTGTTGAACAACTGAGCATGAGTGACCAGTGATGCTGAGAAAGCCACAACTTAGAGAGCAACAGAGTTGCATTCAGAAGAAGAACAGGATAAGGAAAGAAAAGTGACGAATCTTCTTTATCAGAATCCCACTGTCATTGCTCATCCTCAAGGCCCTACAGCCAGAGTTCACCCTTGGCCTTCCTTAGATGCCATAAATGTTTGAGAGGGGGAAAAGCCAATGTATACAAGTCTCTCAGTTTGAGTGATGTCTCCAAGAAGAAAAAAAATCACTATTCTTGTCACATCGCGGCTTGTGGAGAAGAATCAGTACACAGAGAGAGGGAAAACTGGATCATTGCTGAGATTATGTGCATATGAGTACACTCAACAGCCTTTGTCAGACCCACACACACACTTCCCCAATGTAACCTCAAGCAGGTTAGAAGGGGCACCAACAGTGAGAGAAGGGGAAGGTTGCAGATTTCAGGCTGCCCCAGTGCTGAAGAGTTTTTCTCAGGGTGCTGGCATCTGTTGCGGAGACAGATTTCCATGATATGCAGACTAAGGTGTATAATCTGAATAACACTATGAGCCAAACTTCCACACTGTTTATTAAAAACATCCCTGATGGTTAAAATGATGTGGTCTTTTGAAACCCACCAACCAACCCCACAATGATTCCTCCTATTTAGAGTGAACCAGACGAGTAAGTGCTGTCAGAACATGTGGGTCACTTTACCTTCTTTCCCTTCCTTTTAGCAGGAGGTCTACTTTCCCTGGTTCACATCCTGGAATGAATCAATTCAGACACACAATTCCCACACAGACATGGCTTAGAGGCCCACATAGCAGGAAGAGAGGAGCTGTCAACTGCTGACTAAGCACAGAGGGCCGGCTCTCACACAAAGAGAAAGATAGGAAAATAGGGCAATTTGTATGCTTTTTTATGGCAGTGTTCTGTTTTGTGCCACTGTATTTAAAAAAAAACATGGTTAGCATTGTTCTTACTTCCCTGAAAAATCACTGCTTCAGCAAATCTCTCTTCCTTTCACTCATTCTTTTAACTTTCATTCACTTCTTCTTTAACCATAATGTGGGAGAGGTTGAAGTACTGGAGCACTTATATTCATCTTTGCTTCTTTTCTTTTTGTACATGGCAATTCCTTTCAGCAACTGCTCTTTAGAAAAGCCAAAGACTCTGCTATCACATAGGACAATAAATGCCTTGTATGCCCTCCTGTCAGCTCATGGAAACACCCCAAATAGATCTGTCCAGGCATCTTGTAACGTATTTTTAAATACCAGAGGAGCATTTAAAGACAGTAGTGCGCTCTTTTCCTGCCAGAGATGGGAAGAGATGGGAAGTAAACATCTTCCACATCTGAGTTAAATCTAGAGCCAGCTGGGAACTTTTTGGCTGATGTAGTTTTTATCAGAAAATGTTCATTTGCCAAAAAATTTTCTCAGGTTCAGGATTCAATTTCTGGGTGGGGGGTGAGAAGAAGGAAAATAGCTTAGAATGGCCAGAGGCTAGGGTCAACCCCTGGGATGTGGGAGACAAGGTTCAAATCCCAGATAGACTTGATTTGCGCCAGGCACTGATCCTAAGTGTTCTACCTTCCAAACGGGTGCCCTGGCTTTTGGCTGTTCTGGGGCTTGCTTTCTCTAAAAATGTGTAAAAGTCTTGGCTCGTTCTGCATCCGAAAAGACCCAAACATCAAGGGCTTTTTGCTAAATGGAACTCTTGTTTTCCAGACAGCTCTAGATGAGACTAGTTCTTCTACCTGCCCCAACCTACTCAAACTGACATCATAAGTAGGCACTGATGCAGACTGGATCATGTAACATTAACTCTGTGTGTGTGTGTGTGTGTGTGTGTGTTTGTGTCTATGCTGCCCTCTTCTTTTGCTGGCATGTAGAGTATGTGCATTACACTTCCTCCTAGAGACAGGTATATTACCTGTGTAGACAGTGAAGCATTGCTTAGGCCAAGGATGGGGAACTTCAGGCCCAGTGGCCTGATGAGGCCCCCTGAGGCTCAGGGCTCCCCCTCTATTGGGGAGCCCAAACTGG
Source organism: Pelodiscus sinensis (assembly GCF_052426305.1). Lineage (NCBI taxonomy): Eukaryota > Metazoa > Chordata > Testudines > Trionychidae > Pelodiscus > Pelodiscus sinensis. The sequence goes on along the minus strand of NC_143054.1, from coordinate 60,717,904 downwards.
CACTTCAGCCCCACCTGCTGCCGTGCCACAGAGCTAGGGCACACAAATTTATTAGCCTGGGTCCCCCTAGCTCTGGTGTATAAAGGAAATGTGGGGAGTGTCTTTCTCCTCATTCTAGATGCTACATCCATGTGGAGGGTTGTTTGGTGGTTTTTTGTTTTTGTTTGGTTGTTTTGCTTTTCACTTCTGTGCAGCCCCCAATTGATTTTTCTGTGGGTCAGTGGGCCCTGACCCAAAAAAGGTTCCCCATCCTTGGCTTAGGCAGATAGAGGGGAGACATTCCTGAACCCTTAGAATATCTATGTGGATATGTACCCTATATGGCTCTTTACATGGTCAAGCAGTGCCTCCCGCTGCTACAATAGTGCTATGGGGAGAAGTGTCAGGGAAAATCTCTGGCAGCTTTCTGCTATCGGAGCCTTTCCCTGCTGCCTCCCCACTGCCAGAGCCTCTAAGGGTATGTCTACACTACATGGCTCCGTTGACGGAGCCATGTAGATTTGTTTATTGGGCAAAGGGAAATGAAGCGGCGATTTAAATAATCGCTGCTTCATTTAAATTTACATGGCTGCCGCGCTGAGCCGACAAACAGCTGATCAGCTGTTTGCCGGCTCAGCGTGCTAGTCTGGACGCTCCCCTGCCGACATCAAAGCTCTTTGTCGGCAGCCCCGGTAAACCTCATCCCACGAGGAATAACGGGGCTGCTGACAAAGGGCTTTGATGTAGGCAGGGGAGCGTCCAGATTAGCGCGCTGAGCCGGGAAACAGCTGATCAGCTGTTTGTCGGCTCAGCGCGGCAGCCATGTAAATTTAAACGAAGCGGCGATTATTTAAATCGCCGCTTCATTTCCCTTTGCCTACAACCCTCATCTACATGGCTCCGTCGATGGAGCCATGTAGTCTAGACACAGCCTTATGTGTAGCTACACAATGCAGCGTGGATGCAACTTCTTTTCACTGTGGCATGTAGCTGTGCATATCCTATACCCCTACCACTAGTGATGTGCAATGTAGATGTAGCCCAAGAGAGAGAGATTATCTTAGTGGTGTGCAAAGTGACCTGCTTACTGCTCACATCAATGAGCTCCTGTGTTTGACACAACTCTTTGAGGCATCAAGAATTCATTCCAATGTAAGCAACAAGACATATCAATCACACAGGAGCTGCTAACTGCCAGAGTCCCGAGATGAAAGCATAAGAATAACACTGCGTTCATTCTTTTGTATTGTGATGACAGAAGATTTGTTCACAAGTTGCTCAGATCAAATATGCTTTATGCTATTTTTCACTGAAAAACTTGCACAACCTGAGGTTATGTACCTGAAACTAAACATACTGTCATTTTCATCCATTTCCACCCAGATCCATTGCCCTGGGGGTAGGAAAAAGCTTTATTTTTCCTTTTTACTATAGTCAGACTAAAGTCTTGTCTACACAGGAAACATTTGCCAGTTATCGTAGCATAATTACAGAAGTGTAGATATGGTGGGATAACCTCTCATCGGTGCACTTTTATACTGGAATGAGTGTGGGGTTTTTTTGTTTGTCTCACTTTAGCTTAAATCATTTCTGAAGCACCATATATGAAACTGAAAAAGGCATTTTGATACAGGAATAAAAGCAGCTACATGGGAATAATTATATCAGTTTAAAGTCACACCAGAAAGATTTCATGAGTAAAAAAGGCCTACAGTCTTGACAGTGAACATAGTAAATAGACACTATTTTAAAGGCCTTTGGAGACTGTGTCCAAGTGATCAGAGAGCCATCCAGTGGGCTAGAGCAAAATATGACTTACTCAAATAAAAATTTAAAATCATCTCAGAATCCCTTCCATCTATACCTCTGGTGGTTGACTTGTTTTTCGTTGTCCTACACTTTCTTAATGAATGTATTTTTGTCTTAACTTTAATATGGTTTGTGCTCTAGTCCTGTAACATTCGTTAGACTTTTCACATGGCGAGTTGGAATTTGTGTACTTTGAAGCCATGTACTTCCACAGTTTAGCATCAAATACATCTTAAATATGTGGAACACTAAAAGAATAAAATAGCCCCTGACACTCTTGAGTCTTATACTGAGCAGATGTATGACTATGTTGAATTGAAGGCTATGCATCAGATCTATTTAATTTACCTGATTTCTACCCAGAAAATGGTTTAGAACAGTGCCTTCTATATAGTCATTCCGCAATTAGAATAAAGGGACACTAAATGCAAAGTAAAGCTCATTGGAAAACATAATCCCAACAATACATACAAAATGATGGGGTCTAAATTAGCTGTTACCAAAGATCTTGGACTGACTATTGTTAGTTCTCTGAAAATATCAGTTCAATGTGTAACAGAATGTTGGAAACTATTAGCAAAGAGATAGCTAATAAGACACTACATCTCATTATGTCATTATATAAATCTATTGTAATCCCACACCTTGAATACTGTATGTAGTTCTGCTCACTTTGTCTCAAAAAAAGTAAGATATATTGGAACTGGAAAAGATATGGAAAAGGGCAACAAAATTGATTAAGATTTTGAAAAAGTTTCCAGATAAGAGATTAAAAAGACTGGGACTCCTCAGCTAGGAAAAGGGATAATAAAGTGAGGCCATCATAGAGGCTTATAAAATCATGAGAAAGTGAATATAGGAGTATTTTTTACCCCTTCAGATAACACAAAAACCGAGGAGCACCCTATGAAATTAATAAGCAGAGGATTAAAACAAAAGACAAGGAAGAACGTCAGAAAATACCTAGCCTATAGAACTCGTTGCCAGGGGATGTTGTGAAGACCAAAACTATAATGCGGTTCAACAACGAATTAAGTAAATTCATGGAGAATAGTTTTATCAATGTCTATTAACCATGACAGTCAGGAATACAATCCCTTGCTTGGATGACTCTAGGCTCTGGCTGCCAGAGCTAGGAGTGGATGACATGGGATGGATCACTTGATGGTCATCCTGTTCTGTTCATCCCCTCTGAAACACCTGACATTGGCCACTGTCAAAAGACAGGATACTGAGCTTGGTGGATCATTGGTCTGAATCAGTGTGGTTGTTCTTATGTGAAAACATATCACTGCTAAGACTCTATTGTGCTGTAAAGGCATAGACAGGTTTTTAAATAAGAGCAAAGCTGGTGACAGAGTTTGCCAGGGCCTAGTCAATATGGGGGTGAGGGCAGCTCCAGACCTCCTGGAAGTGAAGGGGCTTTGGGCAGAAGGGGTGGAGGTAGAGACAGCCAGCCCTTAATGCCCTCCAGACAGCACCATGGCTCCACCTCTCAGGCTACAGTGCCATCCAGATAGTGCCATCCAGGGCTCTGGCAGCAATTTTTAAAGAGTGGGCCCAGGACTCCAGCCACTGCTGCTGCCAGAATAGCAACAGCGCTTTGGAACCCTGGGCCCTTTTAAATTGCCAGGTCAACTGTCCACTTCCTCCCCTTTGTCCGTGGCTGAGAATAAGAGGGTACAGTGGGGGAGCACAATGCCTGATCTAATAAAAGCAAATGAAAAACACTCTTTTCTTCCTGGCAGGGCAGAATTTTCTTCCTGGGGGGCAGCAGCCTTGCACTTCGGTGCTAAGGAAATGAGGGGCAAGTACTTGCATTCCATGAATGCCTCTCACACCTGGCTGGTGAGCTCCCTTTACCAGCCAGATTTGAGAGGCATGCATGGAATGCAAGTACTTTCCCCTCACTCCCTTACCATCCAGGGAATGAGAGGAAAAGCTAGTCACATCCTGGAGTGCACGGTGGCTGCCTCCCCATACACTCCCAAAATTCTGCCCTTGCTTCTTGGCTTGATTGAGCTTCTCCCCTTCCTTGGATAGTCCAATCCAAGTTTCCTTCCTTCTGTCTCAGTCTGCTTTACTTACTGGGCAGAGCCTCACATTAGGGAGACACAGGAGCACACTGTCTGAAGAGCTTTTCAAAGCATTGTGTTTTCATCAGGCATGGACCATGTGGTCTGCAGCACAATTCTACAGGCCATTGTAGAGCCATGCAATTGCCTCTCTATGTATACTTCAGGAGGCTTTTGTAGTTTTTATGCACTGCCTAGCACCAGCATACATCTTCATGTTGGGAAGGGTTCGTCTACTCTCTCTCCTTTGGATACTCATGCAGGCAGGATATAATCTTGCCCTCAACCTTTTCGCACAAGGATTTTTCCTCAATGATTCCTAATCAACCTAGGGCAAGTGGTTAAACACAGAGTAACTCTTAACGTTCCAGTTTTCCTTGTAATTTATGTTTGTCACATTCTAACATGGAGTATTTTACACAAAACTCCAATCCATTTTAAATTACAGAACTTGTCAGAAATACCATTGGAAAGTGAAGTTACCATCTGTCTGTGCTAGAATATTTTGGAAAGGAGCTGGTGAAAAAAATGAAAAATGCGTTTGTGAAAATGTATTCCCACACATTTTTTCATCAAAATTTGATCAAAACTTTCATTAACTTTCTGACCAAATCTCCCTTGAATAGGTTAAATCTGGAATAGAAGGCATTTACTTTGTATTTCCTTTCTTTGCATAACTCTTTAAAATCAGACATAGTCTTTTGGCTCTCCATATAAAGTGGAAAGTGTAATTTGCATCATAGAGAATGGGCCTCTTAAAATGTAATTTTTTTCCTTCTCTTGCATCTTGGTCCAAAAGTACAAATTAATATCACTCACAATTGAAGAAAATATAATTCCATAAAATGAACAAGTCCAGCCCCGAATGTCACTTCATTTTTTTTAACCTACAGCCTTTGAATATCATGCACATTTATATCATCAGCCTGGAAAGTGAGAGACCTAAGGGACGGCACTGAGTTTGGGTCTCTAGCTATGGGGGGAAAGCTGAAGAAGGAAGCAAAAAAGCAGTGGGATATCAGCTATGGAGAAGACCTGGCACTGGACAAAACCATCAAACCAAATACTAATTCTAATAATCATTGTATACCTCTTCTAATTTCTTACTCCACCTACTGATCAGGCTATGGGCAGATGAATGGCTTGAGTGGAATTGGTCTAATAGCCATTCACTGTGCTCAAGAGAGATAATGTGTGAGTAGAGCAGGCTGTCAGGAATTGCCTGGGCTATTCATCAGGGAATGCTTCATTCATAAACCATTAAAGTCAATGGAAAAACTCTGCATTACTTCTGTGGGTTATGGGTAGTAAATTAATAAAAACACTAGTCAGAATGCTACTTCAGGGTTCTCAATAGGGTCCTCTTGCAAACATTGATTGCACTACTTGGTGATTCTTGTACATGGGCATTCATTTTTCCTGTGGGAGAAAATCTATTTTCCTGTTCACTACAGATAAGCTTGCATATGTCCTTGGGTTCTCAGCAGATGTTGACAACAGATCTGAAGCAGATGATATAGAAGCAACATTATGTCCCTGAGCAACAGAAAAGGAGCAGGTGCAGAAGAAGCATATGCCAGATTCACAGCAGCAGAAGCTGTAGTAACAGAGGACCCTTTGGGACTATACATTGGGAGAATGTGCCTGTTCTCCCTTAACACCAGAAAATATTTATAAGCTCTTGTATAAAAGCCAGAAAATAATGTATATATGAATCTACAAACAATTTAATGAAATAAATGCACAAAAATAACATATATAAAATTTCCCAGGGAAACATTTGAGAGAGTTATGGTTGAGACTATAAACACATAATTATAAAGGTCTCAATTAAAATATTATAGTTCATAAAAAGAAATTGAAAGTCAGGAAATTTGAAGATCACAAAACCAGGAAAGAAACAAAATCTTAAGTCTGACCCTGTCCTGACAGCCATCCCAACAGTGTATAAAACTTAATTGAGAATTATAGATCAAGGTATTTCTAAGACATCCTTCAAACAAAAGAACAAAACTTTTCAGTAACGGAAATCTTACTTGCTTTAAAAGAAAGCTCTACCGTTCAGAGAGTTTACTGACTAAAAATATGACACAATAGTTTAAATCTATTCTATTTTAGCCATGTTAGTCTGTAATTTAAAACAAAAAATGAGTGGCCCTGTGGCACCTTAGCTCTAGTCTACACTGGGCTTTATTTCAAAATAACCCCCATTAGGTCAAATTTATAAGTGGAATGTCCACACTACCAAACCCATTTTTTCAAAATAGCTATTTTGAAATAGTGTTAATGTGGATGCTCTGGTGCCGCTATTTTGAAATAACTACTCCCCAAAGTAATTTGCACTAATTACTCCCCAATACTCTCTGGGGTTCTAAGTCAAGGTAGTGAATCCACCTTAATGGAGCCTGCCTCAGACTAATTTTGAGGCTTTCCCATAGTGAGAACATGTGATTTTAATTTCATAAAATCAAAGGTTAAGTTGAATTTAGTTATTTTGAAATAGCTTCCTAGCGTAGGCATTGTCTTACAGACTAACAAATGTATCTATATAGTATCATGAGTGTATATTTGTTAGTCTCTAAGCCCTGGCCTACACTAGGGAATTATTTTGAAATAATAAAGTCGAGCGTCCACACTGCAAAGTCAGTTATTTCAAAATAATGGGCAGGTTATTTCAGACTCCGTACTCCTGCTTTCCTTGGGGAATAAGCTTATTTTGAAAGTTATTTCAGGAGTTAGTATTTTGAATGTAGTTATTTTGAAATAATTTCCTAGTGTAGAGATGCCGTAAGGTGCTACCGGACAACTTGGGATTTTGTTTGTTTGTTTGTTATTTTGTTTTGTTTTGTATTTGATGGGGAAGTTCTTTTTCATTTACATTGTAGCTGGGTTATTTGGTTGAATCTGGAAAAAGTATTGGGTATACCTGTCAGTTCATTTTAAAACTAACTTTATTTTAAAGTTTCTTATGAGCATGTCAAAGACTCCTGGAGCACTGTATGAGAGGCAGGGCACCCTCCTAGGCTATGTCTATACTGCAGGCTTCTTACTCAAGAACTTTTTGCAAAAAAGATCTTCCGCAAAAAGTTCTTGCGCAAAAGCGCATCCACACTGCCCTGGATGCTCTTGCACAAGACAGCTCTGATTGCCAAACACAGAATGGCCATCAGAGCACCTGTGCTTTTTCCGATAGGGCTTTCTGGCGCAAGAAATCCCTGTTGTCCACCCACACACGCCTTTTTGTGCAAGAGCTCTTGCACAAAAAGGCTTATTGCTCATAGAAAGAGGAATAATGCTTCCACAAAAAGCCCTGACTTCTGACAATCTACTGTCCTTTTTTGTGTGCAAAAACAAGCTTGTCGTGTGGAAGCTTTGCAAGTTTTTGCGCAAAGACTCTGCAGTGTAGACGTAGCCTTAGATGCTGGATGATTCAATTTCAAGTGCATGGGCCAGTGATTATTCATGCAGACTAAGTGGAACAGCGTCAGCAGGAGCAATAGCAAAAGCACTATACGCTGGTCCTTAAGACACCCAGTTATAAAGGGATAGCACAGGATTCTAAACCCCAATTTCCTGCATCTGTGGTGCATGGCCTCATGAGTGGGCTAAAAATTCTAAGGTAGATAGTACTGCCATTTGTGTCTTGGAAAACCACCCAGAATGTTTTTATTTATGAACCTTCCTCAATAACCTCCCATAATTGCTTTGCTGCTTGGATGTAAGAATAAAATAATAGCATTCAGAAAAATACATGAATAAAGGTTTTTGACATTCTCATTCATGGTGGCATGTTTGCTGATTGTTTTTGATTTTTATCCTTTGGTCTGCTTGTGGTGCGCTGCTATATTCTGACAGCAGGAGACATAAATGAAGTGCTTTGGAAATTTAAAATCGAATGCTCTGTATATTATTTTACAATTCCATGCAAGTGGTGATTTTAATCCTTTAAAAATGAGCATTTCATGAAAGCCTTTTATTCTGATTCTCAGTATGAATCACAATGGAACCAAAGATTAAGATGTTTAAACAGTAAAGAATGTACATAGCAGTTCCAGCTGTAGTGTAAATACTAGTCAAAAGATATAGTCCTGTAAAAGTCATTATGCTTATTTGTTTGCCAGAAACTATCAAAATAAGAGGAAAAATCCTTCATGTGTCATTTATCCTTGTCACTTTCATGGGTCAGGGAATTATAAACAGCTTTAAGAGTTTTGCAATAGCAACATTTCTTTTATTGAATGTTCCTCTCACTACTTTTCTAAAATACAGTATTTGTTATTTAACTGCTACAATTTTTCAGCTTCTGCTTTCTATGTAGTTGAGATGAGTTGCCTGCATATTTTATAATTGTGAATGCCTACTTAGTTTCTTTGGCCATATTGTAATGTGTCTAGTTTTGCCCACTGTGTAAATAAATCTTGAACCAGCATAATCGCTGTCATTCAGGAATTGGTTCCATAAATATATAATGCCTCTCATCAACTTTAATGACATATAATCCATAGTAAATTTTAATTAAATGTTTTGCAGATTTCTTATGTCTCTAGGTTTGTGTTCATTTGATTCAAAATGTCACTCTATTCTAGAACTCCTTTTAAAATAGACAGTAATAAATTTCATCTACACAAGTATTTGACAGCCATTTCTATTAGTCTTTTCTTCTTTGTCTGGGTAACAAGGGATTCCCATTGTCAACTAACCCCTTGAAGCATACTATAAGTTGCTTTACCATATGTACTTTTGAAGTGTCAATTTCACATATCTATAGAACCCAGTCCTGAATTCTTGCTCACCCGAAAGCTTTGAGTGAGAACCAGATCCAGCAAAATATTTAAATTTGAGCTAAAACTTCAATTAACTTCAGTGGGACTACTCATGTGTTTGGTGTTAATTGTCTTGGTTTTTAACTTTTGAAAAAGGAAAGGTGACACAACAATGACATATAGTAGGGGAAAAATCCATCAAGAGACAATAATATTGTGACCAAATCAGCAACATTTAAAATGATGTAATTTTTTAAAAAAGTAGAAACATCACCACAAATACATTGCAGAAATAGCTGACCTCATTATGGTTGGGAAAATAAATAAGCCTAAATAATAGCTGAATCATTATTAATCTTTAGTATACACCCAATTTTCACACACACAGGAATAGCAGGTGGGCATACGATATACTATGGAAGGCTAATGTAACTAAAGAATTACCACACCCTAAAAGCCCCAGGAAGACAGCTGCCAGGACATCCAAATTTATTTCCTGTTTATCTCCCAACAGCAGTATATTCTGTGGCAAAAGGACCAGAGAGCATTTTTAACTGTGTGTGTCTGTGCTGGACAAAAATAAAATACTATATATGAAAGAAAATCTGAAGAAACACATAGATGGAGATCATACAACCTAAAAACCTGGAGAATTGAAAGGAGAAATGGAGGGATGATGAAAATTTTAAAACTCCAGAACTCTTGAATAGATTAAAAATCATTCCAAGAAATGACGTCTCTAGAGATTTATGTAAGGACAACATGTTAATCCAAGATTTAAATCAGAACAATGTCTGTTATGGGTTTTTGTTTTGTTTTGTTTTGTTTTTGTATCTTCCATACTTCCCACAGAAAATATAAAATTCAGAGAGTGTGTAACTTGTTCAATATGTTCGCCACATTGGACAAATAAATTAAATATAGTTCATCCAAAACAATATATATTTGGCTCCAGCTCTGTACCAAAAGTATTAACTCTTCCTATGTTTACAATGAACAGATATCTTCCAAACTAGTTATACTCGTTCGGCATAAACATCAATTGTATAGTAATTCACATCAGTAAATCCCATTTGGTGGACTTGTATGTTAGTGCTTCAATGTCTGGAAAAACAGAATTCACACAATATTTTAGGAGTAGTTTCTCTCTCAGGCTCATCCTTCTACTGCCATTTCCTTCCTGTTTTCCCTGCTAGATATTTTTCCCCTTCTAATCCTTCATTGTCTTTTCATCGTGAGGAGAAACTTGCATGTCAACACCTAAGCAATCAGGGAGGCTAACCCACATAGGAGAAGCAGGTAAACTCAATGCATCTAGATCACTTGGTGGTATATTTGGAATGCAGAGGTGCCATGGCTGGTAGTATGCAAATACCAAAAAACTGTAGCTATGAGTGGCAGAAACAAAATACCTACCCATTGCCTAAGCAAGAGGTTTAATTCACATTGAGTTTTTGCACACAGAATGGTATATATTTTCTGTTTCAATCCATATTGTATGTATGTGACAGTGACTGTATGGAGTAAGCTCATGTTATTCCTGACAGATATTGCTTCTCAATGGCTTCTGTACATTTTGAGAGTTTTCTTGCTGCACACTATTTATTAGGGGATCTTAATTGACATTAGTTAACGCCTACAATTAATGCAGTCCAGGATTAACACGTTACATTTTTTCACACGTTAATCATAGGCCTTAATGTTACTCTGCCCCTTTGAAGTTCTGCTGTGGTGCTTCAAAGGGGCAGTGCAATGCAAAGCCCAAGATCAGCTGGGGACTCCCCAGCTGACCCAGGGCTCCACTGCCCCTTTGAAAAGCACAGAGGCTGGGTTCTGGGGAAATGCCATGACTATGCTGCCATTGCCCCTTTAAAATGCCACCTCCGTGTGCATTTCAAAGGGGCAGCTGTGGAACTGGGGTCAGCTGGGAACACCCCAGCTGATCCCGGGCTCTGCACAGCATTTCTCCAGAACCCTGGTCAGCTGGGATGATCCTAGCTGACCCTGGGTTCTGCTGTCACGGAGAGCCCAGAATAAGGTGGGAGTCCCCAGCTGAGCCCGGTCTCCACAGCAGCTGCTCCTTTGAAACATCAAAGGTGGCATTTTAAAGAGGCATCTGTGGAGCCCAGGGTCACCTGGGGACTCCCCAGTTGACCCTGGGTTCTGGGGAAATGCCACGCAGAACCTGGGATCAGCTGGGGAGTCCCAAGCTGACCCCGGGCTCCATGGCTGCCTCTTTGAAACTCCATCTTGGGGTTTCAAAGTGGCAGCACCATACAGCTGTGTGGTGCTGCCACTTTGAAGTACTCCCACCCCTACCCCACCCCCCACCTTTTCTGCCTCCATCTGATAAAGGTAGCAAAGGAGGTGGAATTGACTAGTCCACTAGTTGACTGACTAGCCGATAAACTTTTCAGATAGTTGACTAATTATCTAGTCTTTAACTTTCCTACCTGGGAACATTCAGAGTGCCCAGCTAATTCCCAGCTCTGCGTTGCGCTGCCTCTTTGAAGCACTGCTCCAGCATTTCAAAGGGACAGTGCAACACAGAGCCAGGGATCAGCTAGGCACTCACGACAATCATAGGCTGCTAATGTGCTGCCCCTTTGGGGTGCTAGAGCAGTGTTTCCAAGGGGCTGCACAACACAGAGCCCGAGATCATCTGGGCACTCCGGATCCTGGGCTCCATGTTGTGCTGCCCTTTTGATGCATCACCATGGCGCTTCAAAGGGGCAGTGTTGCATGGAGCCTGGGGTCAGCTGGGGATTGTAGCTGATCCTGGGCTCCTTGCAGTGCTGCCTTATTGAAATGCCATGGCAGCATTTAAAAGGGGAGGTGCAGGCAATTAATTGTGCAATTAATCATAATTCAATTTTTTAATCGCTTGACAGCACTACTATTTATTATTTGGCTATGCAATCCAGCCAAGCCAAACCATAGTGTTCTTAACAACAATGTTCAAGACAAAAGACCTCCTGGAAGTTAAGCTATTTTACACTCCTTAGCAATATTTGTCATGGTTTGTTCGTCCCCACTCTGACATAGTGGATTGTCTCCAAAATGTCATACTGCAGCCAAATTTCATGTCTGGTACAAAACCAGTTCAGAAGGCTCCATTCCTTTGTAGTAAATCAGGCTCAGATTGATGTTCAGTGGGGTGTGAGATAAGATAATTATTGGTCACTTTCTCTGTGGACCATGCACCTCTACCATAAATCTCTCACCGTGTAAACTTATCCACAACAAGCAATCTAAGGACAGATGACCAAGTTTGTACCCTGAGGGACATATAGTGGAAGCCAGGTGGAAGCCTCTGAAATTCTTGGAATTAAAATTTAAAAATCCAAGAGTCCTCTCCTCCCATCCATGATTTCATCCAGCATGAATGACAAAAAATGCCCCCTACTCCAGTGCTGTCAATGTCAATGCACAAAGGCTGATGGAAATTTATTTGAGACATTAGCTCTTGGTGGCATTAGCTTTGTACATTAGCTTCCATGCTGCTACAACACAGCGATACCAGCAGCAACTACAGCAGGTGTAAGAGGAAGAAGAAATGGAGGATGAGGAAAAGGAAGGGAAGAGAAGCAGGTGGAGGAGCATATTGAGAAGCTACTTGTGGATGAACTTTTGCTTTAACACAAGTTGTCTTGCCAGTGTGAGCTGATGATATCAGACAAGGTTCAGTTCACCTTACTTTGTGACTAGAGAAAGCCGTCTAACTGTTTCATTTATATTGTGACCATCATATTTCACTTTCCAAAGTCTATATTTGTCTGATTCTTTATTGTGCCTCTGAAAAAAGACATTTACATAGCTGACCTGCATAATGTAGTGGGCTAATTCACTTGTTCAATTTGTCACTAAGCATATTCTTAAGTCCAAGGCTGAGGTGTTGGAGGAAAGCAGTAAAACACAGAAGGTGTGGATTAGCAGCCTAATGATGTACATCTCGCATAAATTGTGTGGTTGAAGGCAAGCAGAAAGTGCCATATAAACTCCCTCAGGCACGTCATGGCATTATCTGTAGGTATTGCAACATGAGACATTAATGAGAAATTAGTGCATTCTTTATCTAAGGTGAATTATGTACTGAAAGTTATGTAAGCTTTGTACGCGTCCATCCATAATTTATTTATTGTTACTTTAGTTTAATGATATGAAGTACTTATAGTATAGAGATTATGGTTATTAGAAGGATGAGAGAGAATATAAGCATAGGCTTTAACCACCTTTTCTCTGCTATTTGTAATATATTTGTTATACAGTTTAAAAATATTTTCCATACTCACTCTTCTTTCCTCTTTTCCTCAACCATATTTACTATCTCTCAATTTCCATACAAATATGATCAGTTTAAAAGTAAAAGATTTTTTTCTTCCTGCTAGCCCTGCAAATTTACCACATCACTGATAATAAGAGTACAGTTCAAAGTAAACCACCTTTTAACAATTCCTCCTAGACAGCCCCACTCATCTGCTGAACCTTAAAGTGACACAACTAATTGAACATAGGTCATTTGATAACTGCTTCGTGTCTCTAAGATTATGTACACCACAGGAGAATTTATTTTTGGGATTTGTGGCTCCACCAGTAGTATTTTTTATTAATCTCACTACCTATGTTTAACTAATTAATTCAAAAAATAATCGGCTGAGAGAATTTGCTTGTTGGCCACATATTTTGAGGTGCTAAATTTGCCATTGATTTCACTGGGAATTGAGAACACTCAATATATCACATAATATGCTGAGCACTGTGCGGGGCTGGGACTTTACTGATTTTGAATATGTTCCTTGGTCACCAATTTGAATCTCACCTAAATCACTGGAGAGCAATTTTTGCTCTCCAGTGGTCATTGCAGCCCTATGTTAAATGAGTTTATGTCAATCTAACATCATACCCAAGGCCACAGAGCAAAGAGTGAAAGACAATATTCTGGAGTGTTTTAGCATGCCATGCTTTAGGCTGATTTGTAGCTGGATATGATGGAACTGACAAAGGCGATGGCAGTATTGTAAATAAAATAATCAAGTGATATTTAACATGGTTTTGTACCAAAAATAAATATTCCTATTTTAATACAAACATCTGTTTGTCACTGTGCTATAGTAAAAGTGGAAAACACATTTAAATGTGGTAATAGTCCTATGAGAAAAAGTTTTTGGAATTCCAACTCCTCCACAACCCCCCTCCCTTTTTTTTAATTGGTGTGACCCTTGCAGGCACCAAAACCATGGGTGATGAATGGTTTAGAAATGTGTATTACCAACATATTATTAATTGTATCAAAATCTTTTTCTGAGTTCCTTCTCTCTGTCAACTTCCTGTGTAGACCAGAGTTTAACTTGGCAGCATTCAAAGTTCTTTGTAAAATTAGCACAGCTGATTACCTTCATATCCAGCCATTCATAAACATCCCAACATGTTGAAAGTCATGGAAATTTTCTAAATACATGGAAACCATGTAATTCATAACTCTCACAACAGCCATAACAAAAAGCAAATAATGGAACTTGACCCTGCACTGGGCTTATTCTTGAAAATAAACATTTGTAAGGTAAGGACTTTTGCTAAGCAATTGGTACACCAGGAAGCTGATATGTGATGACTGTACCTCATTAAACCAAATTCATTCACTTCATTATTACCTTGCCTCCTCTCCCATTTGCTTGTTTCTCTTCACCTGTTTTTTCTTGTTCCATGCTTAGATTATAAACTCTTTGGGGTAATTAATTTTTTTTCATTTCATGTGTGTATAGTGCCTACGCACAATGAGATCATGGTCCATAAATGGAGAGTCTAGGAGCTACGGCAATACAAAACATACAATATAATCTATAGTGATGATTATGATGATGCCAAGTGTGACATTCCAGCGTAGAATTATTTTTCCTACGCTCAACATTTGAGTAGGACCAATATTGTAAAAAAATCAAATACAGCTAAATAAAGTAGAATTACTTTTCTTAATGTTCTAGAATACATTTGTACAACACCTTGCACAATTAAGTCTTGATTCTAAGTTGGACCTAGGGGCTTTACTGTAATAAATATGAAACAAACTGAAATGATGAAATGCAATAATTGAGCCAGGACATTGTAAATCAATTGTTTACCATTTCTAGATCAGGTTCATGGAATGGAGGCAAATTCTGCTGACTAATTATAGATTTGTAATGTGTAGGATTTTAGCTGTCATTACTAACCCACATGGTCCCTACGATTATAAATCAATATGACAACCATCAGGAGAGATGCTTTCAATAATGGGGGATATTCCAGAGAATATATGTTCTTCGTAAACCCGTGGCAACATAAACTAAGTCTTTTTTTCAGTTCAGATTTAGGTAAATGCTTCTCATTCAGGTGATGATCCTGGCTGGAAAATGGTGCTGTTTGCTTCTGATGTGAAGGAGATGTAGAGAACTTTCTGTTTTTTTGGTATATGGGTGGCAATTCAGCTCACAGTATTTCGCTTGCTCTTCCAACATTTGCAGGCCAATGTTGAATAATGTAGGGAAGACTGTTGATTTTTCTACGATGTAGCAGGTAAGGGAACTAGAGGGGGAGGCCCAAATTGGTCCTCCAAGCTTAGTCTGAAAGGAAGAACCAAAATCATTTTAGGGTTTTTTCATTCACCCCTGCAACAACTTAGAGATGAACAGGAGAATTTGATGATCAGGACACAGCAGTTCAGCAAGATGAGTATGGAGGTAGAATACTGTGACCTGGCTGGCCTGAAACCTAATTGGGAGGGATCTAGGACATTGGAATCTGACAAGTAGTCTTCAGAGTTTTTATTACCTAGCTTCCTGATTAACTTTCCTACAAAAGGATAAAGGCTGATTCATACTGTGTATAGTCTTTAGCCATGGGGAATTATTTCTTTAGTAAAGGTAGGAGTTCTGTAGTTTAAAGGGTGTGTGATAGGTTCTTCTTCTCAAATGAAGAGCTCAATGTTTTTATAGTGTAAAGGTTGCCATCCTGCTGACTAAATCAATGAGTCCCTGGCCACCTTCATCTAAGGGCAGGAACAGCAAAGAAGGTCAAAATCAGTGGTAATTATTAAAAAGTGGTCAATGCGCCTCTGAATCCAGACCAAAAGACCTGCGGGGGGAGGGCGGGGGAAGGGGTGTAGCCAGTGCTGTGCTACTGAGGATACAAGGTTGTTGGTGTTCAAAATCTGTCTCCAAAAAGAAAGTCCAGGAAGGAGTTAGTGCCATTTCTGCAGCCTGCCTGGTCTCTTCTCCTCAGCCACCTCCTAGCTCCTAAGTATATAGTAAAATTACCCTCACACCTTAGTCCCAGAGGTGCCCCCTAGAAATTGTTGGAGCAACAAAGGGGAACCACAAAACTGCCAAGAGCACAGTAAGATTAAATTGGTCTTGGCCCAGTAAATGCAGCCAGAAGATGCAAGTTAATACACTTGTAAATAAGTGAAAAGGACCTGCTCTCCCAAAACTGAGATACCATCAGCATAGGCTAACCGATGAGTTAGGAAAGCATTTACTATACCAGCACAGAAAGGCCAGTAGTATGACTTTTTAGGAGGTGCAGGAATGGCTCCAAACTAAAAGCATTCAGCATTTCGGACAGGGGGCAGCCCTTATGAATCTTCTTTAACTGGGAAGCAGCAGCTGAGACTCCCATGAATCTTTAGGGGTACGTCTACACTACCCCCCTAGTTCGAACTAGGGGGGTAATGTATGCATACCAAACTTGCTAATGAAGCCCGGGATTTGAATTTCCCGGGCTTCATTAGCATAAAGCCGGCGCCGCCATTTTTAAAAGCCGGCTAGTGCGAACCCCGTGCCGCGCGGCTACACGCGGCACAGACTAGATAGTTTGGATTAGGCTTCTAATCCGAACTATCTGTACGCTTCGTGGAACAAGGTGTACAGATAGTTCGGATTAGGAAGCCTAATCCGAACTATCTAGTCCGTGCCGCGTGTAGCCGCGCGGCACGGGGTTCGCACTAGCCGGCTTTTAAAAATGGCGGCGCCGGCTTTATGCTAATGAAGCCCGGGAAATTCAAATCCCGGGCTTCATTAGCAAGTTCGGTATGCATACATTACCCCCCTAGTTCAAACTAGGGGGGTAGTGTAGACATACCCTTAGATACTAAAAACATTATAGTACAATGAAGAAATGCATGAAGAGAATTCTAGCCCCACCTTGAAAGCATCTAGTGGTTTTAAAAGATAACCATGGTTAACGCTATCAAAGGCCTTCTCCTGGTCTACAGAAATAAACCCAACATCCATGTTACAAAATCTGCTAATAATAAAAACATCACAATTTAAAAATTAATTATTCCAAACCTGGTGGTCATGAATTTAATGTGTTTGATTAGAGTATGTCAGATACTCCAAACAGTTCTTCAGCCAATTGGATAAGGCCTTGTCTCCTGCTAGTCCCTTGATGTCCCCATCACTGTCCTGCGACACCAAAACCAGCTCTCTTCCCACTGTCCCTTGAACCAGTAGTGCATGGGCAGGGATCCCTCAAATTACTAGGGTCATCATGGAGGAAATGTTTCATATTTTTAGAGGGTAATCCATCCCCTCTATTTAGTAATTTAAAACCACGTTCAGTGGCTGGTCAGGTTTATTTAGAACCACATAACCCGACTTCCGAATTATATAACATGCCTCGCATCTGGGTTCTTGAAACCTAATGGAATTTTCTGAAAGCAGAAACTACTTTCCCATAAAGAGAGATAGCAGACATTAGCATCTCTTTGGAAGAATGACACCCCCCACCCCATCCCAGGAAAAAGAAACACTGCAGGTGTAAACAAAAGAAAAGCTTGAACAAAAATCCCTCTTGTACCAAAGGATTCACAG
This sequence comes from Pelodiscus sinensis, assembly GCF_052426305.1. NCBI lineage: Eukaryota > Metazoa > Chordata > Testudines > Trionychidae > Pelodiscus > Pelodiscus sinensis. The sequence continues at coordinate 60,700,429 of NC_143054.1, read as the reverse complement.
ACTGCTCCTGAAACAAGAAAATCACCCACCTACCAGTGAAAAGTGTGACATGTGGGGAGAGACCAACAACACCATAGAACAAAGAAACAGTAAATAACAATTTTAAAACATAGTATAAAAAACACAGCTAGTGCATGCAGCACATACCAAATACAGCCTCACTCTCAGAAAGTCTCACAATCACGAGACAGAGAGAAACACTAACTGAATCAATGTGTAACCAAAATAATGAGGGTGAATTGCTTTTAGATGACAAACAATTGCAGCATACTGCAAAAGTTACATTTACCAGGATGTGTACATGAAGGATAAATGCAAATTCTCTCAATGCAGTACAATTTCACAATATAGAAATCCCATACTGAGAGTAATCACTTTACAAAGCAACATGCATTTTTCTTAGGGCTGAAGTGCTAAAGCATGTATGAATTCTATTCCCTGCCTGGAGCAACTTCCTAAACTTTCTGACCTCCAGAGCAGAGGACTGCCTTCAAAGCTGCAGGTGATAATTGTGACCAACTAATAACACATATCTGTTATCTGCTAAACTGTCCCAATGTACTGTTTAAAATTTTCCCTCTAATCAGTTTAGCTTCCTATAAGAGGAAGTATTAGTGAGTGGTCTGATTTCTAGAAGAAAAAAGAGACCAATGTGAAATAGCATAATTAATGGATCTGATCTTTCCCTGCAACATCAGAAGTGCATTGAGACTTATTTATGTATCTTCCTCCCATGAAATAGCTTATGTTATATTTTAATATAAGCAAATTTAAAGTGATGCATTTTGAATCTCAGAATCATAAAGATGCTATGAATGAAGTAAAACTCTGAAAATGAAACGGACATAGGGTATGTCTACACTACAAAGTTAATTCGAACTAACGGACGTTAGTTCGAATTAACTTTGATAGGTGCTACACTAGCGCTCCGCTAGTTCGAACTTAATTCGAACTAGCGGAGCGCTTAGTTCGAACTAGGTAAACCTCATTCTACAAGGACTAAGCCTAGTTCGAACTTACTAGTTCGAATTAAGGGCTGTGTAGCCCCTTAATTCGAACTAGTGGGAGGCTAGCCCTCCCCAGGTTTCCCTGGTGGCCACTCTGGCCAACACCAGGGAAACTCTATGCCCCCCTCCCGGCCCCGGACCCCTTAAAGGGGCACGGGCTGGCTACGGTGCCCGTGCCAGGTGCAAGCCTGCCAGCACCCAGCTAGCAGACCCTGCACCTGGCACGGCTCGAGCCAGAGACCCGATGCCCCCCAGCCCTCCCCCTCTTCCCGGGACCAGGCTGGTGGCTCCCGGGAGCTTGCCCGGGACAGCAAGAGGCGGGCACCCGCCTGGTCTAGTGCGGACATCATGGACCTCGTCCACGACCTCCACACTAGGCACAGGAAAGTGGCCGTCTAGGGCAGGAGAGCTGCCAGCCTGGCCACCCAGGAGCAGGTGTGCATGAAAATCAAGGGGGTCCACTGAGACCCCCGACCCTGAGCCCTGAGCTTACAATGGCCGTCCTGGGTCAGACCAAAGGTCCATCTAGCCCAGTAGCCTGTCTGCCGACAGCGGCCAACCCTAGGGACCCTGGAGGGGATGGACCGAAGACAGTGACCAAGCCATTTGTCTCGTGCTATCCCTTTCCAGTCTTCCACAAACTTTGGGCAGGGACACCACTCCTACCCCCTGGCTAATAGCACTCCATGGACCCAACCTCCATCACTTTATCTCACTTCTCTTTAAACTCTGTTCTAGTTGTAGCCTTCACAGCCTCCTGCAGCAAGGAGTTCCACAGGTTGACTCTTTGCTTTGTGAAGAACAACTTTCTGTTACTAGTTTGAAGCCTGCTACCCATTCCTTTCCTTTGGTGTCCTCTAGTCCTTCTATTATGGGAACTAATGAAGAACTTTTCTGTATGCACTGTCTCCACCCAACTCCTGCTTTTATAGACCTCTATCCTATCCCCCCTCAGTCTCCTCTTTTCTAAACTGAAAAGTCCCAGTCTCTTTAGCCTCTCTTCATATGGGACCTCTTCCAAACCTCTGATCATTATAGTTGCCCTCCCCTCTCCTACCCTCTCTCTTCCCCTCTCCCACCTCCTTTTCCCAGTCTTCCCGAGTTTTGTTCAATAAAGAGAGATTCTATGTTTGACCACACGTTTTCTTTATTTTGTTCATCAGGAAGGGGGGCTAGGGAAGGGTAAGTGGTAGGAGGTGAGGGAGGAATGGGGTACGAGCCCCCGATGGGGAGGACTGGGCTGGCTCTGCGGGCTTCTGGGGATGGAAGCTCTCCTGCAGCCCCCCAATTTCCCCCTCTCCCCAGATGGCAGCCTGTGGCAAGTGCAGCCGGGCTGATGGCTGAGTGCTGTGATGTGCCCAGTGTGGGCACTCAGGGCACTCCAAGCCAGGACTGCTTTGCAAGCGGGGCACCCCAGAGAACTGTCTGTCCGGGGTGGGGGTCGGGTCCCTTTAAGCACAGCCCTCGGCTAGCCTATGGCAGCAGCTCCACGCTCTAAGTCCTCATCTGATGCCCTGCTGGCATTGCTTCCGGCCATCCGTAACCCCGGTTCAGGGTCCACTTAATGTGGACATGCTAGTTCGAATTAGCAAAACGCTAATTCAAACTAGTTTTTTAGTCTGGATCCGTTAGTTCGAATTAGCTTAGTTCGAATTAACTAATTCGAACTAAGTTAGTTTGAATTAGCACTGTAGTGTAGACATACCCATAGAGACTCGAGTGACGAGAAGAGGGCTGTGAACACTACGGGTATGTCTACACTACCACCCTAGTTCGAACTAGGGGGGTAATGTATGCATACCGAACTTGCTAATGAAGCCCGGGATTTGAATTTCCCGGGCTTCATTAGCATAAAGCCGGCTCCGCCATTTTTAAAAGCCGGCTTGTTCGAACCCCGTGCCGCGCGGCTACACGAGGCACGGGCTAGATAGTTCGAACTATGTAGCCATTCCGATCTATCTGTACGCCTCTGTGGAACGAGGTGTACAGATAGATCGGAATGGCTACATAGTTCGAACTATCTAGCCCGTGCCGCGTGTAGCCGCGCGGCACTGGGTTCGAACAAGACGGCTTTTAAAAATGGCGGAGTCGGCTTTATGCTAATGAAGCCCGGGAAATTCAAATCGCGGGCTTCATTAGCAAGTTCGGTATGCATACATTACCCCCCTAGTTCGAACTAGGGGGGTAGTGTAGACATACCCTACTTTCAGAAAACCCATCCCAAAATTAGAGGTTCAGTCCAACCCATTAATAACTGCACACATAATTATTTACACTAATATTTTCACATATATTAAATGTTTCAAGAAAGTCAGTTCCCCAAAGCTCAAAATAGTTATGAGCGGAAAAAATATTTAAAATGAAAAAATGTGAAGAATAATTATGAATAGTTTAAAAATTCTGTGTTAGATATCCATGGAACCACAATCCTGTATTTACAAAAAAAAAAAGGCTTCTTTTGTTTAAAATATACTAGTTAAAAGGAGAGATAAAGAATGTAAAAAAAATAAAATATGATAAATGTAAAACTGTGGAAACTAATAGCTATGAGTACAAATTAGAATTTAGGAAAATCAGCCAATTGGTAATAGAAGCTAGAGGTATCAATGAAAAGCTTATGTCCAGTAGGATTACAGACAACAAGAACGAATCCATTGATATATTAAATACAAAGGAACTCCTACTAATGGTTTAAGTCTGACAATAGACAAGAGTAGTAAAATTATCACTCATGACACAGAAAAGGAAGATGTATTCAAAAATACATATTTAGAAAGAAATACTTACATTGATATTGTAAGGATTCATATCAGTTTCTATTTGGATACTGGAACACTTGAACAAAGGTCTACTGCAAGAGAGTTAGCTAGTATTCCCAGAGAACTGCCAAGAATCTACCTATATAGAGAAAAGATTTCTGATAACAGATTTTTTTTTTAATTCAGAAAAAAGAGGCCCGAGAGCCAAACTAGACAAATTGAAACTATTAATATTGTGCACAGTTTTAACGGTGGAGGTAATTAACCGTCGGAACATCTTATATCCTGAGATATGGTGGAGTCTTTAAATCAAGACTGGATATCTTTCTAGGATATATCTAGCTCAAGCAAAAGTTATAGGTTTGACGCAGAAATTACTGGGTGAAAATCTATAACCTGTTTTATGCAGGAGATCAAAATAGACTGTCATTGTGGCTCCCACTGGCTTTAAAAACAGATGAATTTGTATATATAGATCTTAGTGATATTTTTTAGATCTACTAACATCACTACTGGTCAGAAACATTTGCACTCCTGAAATGCTATTATTTTCACTGTCCTATCTTCCTTCATCATCCACAGAAACATTCATCTCACCCTCCAGTACCAAATTCCCTATAGGATCCATGGACTCTTTTCAACGTTACCATGTCCTGAAGGAATGAGAAGGAAATTGTTTGAGCTGGTGGTTTCCTCTTTTTGGTTCTGCTAACTCAAACCACTTTAGAATAATCAGTAACCCTCCTCCCGCCCCCAACCAAGAGACTGCCTTGGGATTTTAAAATAACATAGTTTGGAGTCTTTTTATTTGCCTTCTGGTATTGGGAGAGTTTGGGTTCACATTTTTAAGATTTTCTGCACAAACAGGAGAACTAAAGTATATCACCACTTTGGTACCCAAAACCTGAGTCACTCAAAACCACGCTAGTCAATTTTGAAAATTTAGATCATTGTCTCTAAAGTATATTTCCTGAAGTGCTGTCCAAAAAGCATTTCTCATCCTGAATTTTCTTTCCAACAGTACCACTCTCTAGAGTGGGCAGCAATGTAGTTTATAACGATATAGTATAGCATGGTTGCACATAACACTGGGATTTCCCCAATTCAATGTAAGTAGCATGCATATTCCTACTCAAATTTGTTAGAAATTTTACTACTTATCATCATCAGAATGAATTCTTGATAATGAAGACATATTATGATGAGATGTTGCAAATTTCCAGAGCAAGACTGCAAAAGACATTGTGGGTACGTCTACACTGCAGGGCAAAAGTCTAATTAAGCTATGCAACTTGATGAAGCTGAAGCTGCATAGCTGAAGTTGAAATAGCTTAATTCAGCTTTTGGCACTGTCTATAAAGCAGGAAGTCGAAGGAAGAGTACTCTTCCTTTGACTTCCCTTACTATTCATGAAATGAGGGTTACAGGAGTCAGTGTAAGAAGTCCTTCATCTCGACATTATTTCAAAATAATGGCTTGCTGTGCAGATGCGCACTTTGTTATTTCAAAATAACGTCAGTTATTCTGGAATAATGCTGCTGTGTAGATGTACCATGTTAGACTATAGCCTGAAATGTAATACCCTAGGAGATGTCTTCTCATGCTGAAAATCATGAGCTTTACAAGTAAATTATTGGAGCTGGATGAATTAATTCAAGTTGTGGGGATTCCCTACCATAATTCTGGGATTATGGATCTAGGTTTTAACTTCATCACCATATGTTGTGTTCTCTCACAGTTTTCTGGTTTAAAATGTGACCTGGTTTTTAAAAAAAAAAAAATATTTGTTGAATAAATAGGAGCCAGGAAATTCTTTTAAGTTGATAATATTGCTCACTCAGTATTTCCCTTTCCTCAGATGTTTGAGAAACATGTTCTTAAACAAGCATAAATTAGATCTACTGTTTATATTGTATCTGTTTGGAATGGTGTAAATTTTATTGGTCTCTCTTACTGAGATCTGAGACCAAAAAGCTGGGTTTTATATCAAGAAAGTGGTTAGTGTATTTTAGTCTGAAAGTACTCAGGCTAACTCAGTGAATATTTTATAATCAGACTGAAGATATTGATAAATGGACATGGATCCTCCCTCAAAGTTTGCTTTTCAAAAACAAAAAAGATAATGAATCAGATTTATAGGCCATCTATGTACAGCAAATTTCCTTGCACTCAAAGAACATGTGTATGTGTGTGAGTCAAAAAATGAAAATCTTAATCTAAATCCTTCCTTTGCCATTAGACCTTCTTTAGAGCTTGTCTATGTGGTGTGTTAGAAAATGTCTGAACTGTAGTTAGACTCTTGCAATTAGCCCATGCCAACTTACTTGAGCTTCTAGGGCCCTGGCTAAAGGCCTATTTAATTGCCTGAACTCTGAGATTGTTTTATCTTACAGGACCCTAAAGCCCATGCTCTATCCCAAGTCTGAACATCTGTATGGCAATTAAAGAGTCCCTTAGCCCAAGCCCCACAAACCTGAGTCAGCTAGCCTGGGGCAGACACAGGTTTTTAATTGCAGGGTAGGCATACCCTTAGGGTATGTCTAGACTACATGGCTCCATTGACTACATGTCCATGGCTTCTAGACTACATTTCCATTAAAATAAACACAGTCGTCGTGCTGTCCTGATGATCAGCTGATCCGGCACAGCGTGGCAGTCTAGACACGGATCTGTCGGCTGGAGAAGCCTTTGGTGACCAATCCCTTATGCCTCGTAAACGAGATTTACAGGATCGGTCAGCAAAGGTTTTCCCAGCCAACAGATCCACGTCTAGACTGCCGCACTGTGCCAGATCAGCTGATTGTCGGCACAGTGCGGTGGCCATATTTATTTTAATGAAGCGGGGATTATTTAAATCCCCGCTTCTATGCCTATGTCCGGTAAACTAGTTTACATGGCTCAGTTGACGGAGCCATGTAGTCTAGACATACCCTTAGTGTGTGGTAGCAGGATCCACATGGTAAGCTAATGCAAGGCAGACTAGTGTACTTTAGAGTCATATCCTGATTAGTCATTCATTAATTCACCATGAACACAAGCCCCTAGGGAACAAACCAGGCTTTAACACCCCGTCTGTGTGTGTTATTTTTTAAATAATGTCTACAAATAATATATTAACATAATTAATAAATTAGACCATAGAAATGTTAAGCAGTTTCCATGTTGTAATACATTAATCAGAGCTTGTTTTCACTTGCACAGACCCAAATACATTAATTCAAAAATGTTTCTATTGCTTTCTATTAGGCACCCGCTATTTCTCAGGACAAGCCTTTGATACAAAAGCAATGTTGATGGATGTACGGCACAGATGATACTGGTTCAATGTTTATGGAACATATACAAACTTCCACTTATTTATATAGAATACTCTGAGGATGAACTTTCACAGTAAATGGTTCATAGTGGAATATTTACCAAGCATGGCAGGAATAAACTGGACTAGATTCAGGTATTGGTATTTTCTTAGCTGTGGGTTTTTAAATTGAAATATGTTTCTCTGCATTTTGTTAGTGTTGACACAGGCAATACACAGGCATTAAATACTCTCTATTGGCTTCTACTTATGGGTATCTAACACAATGAAACTACTTTTTGCAAATAGCATTGGCTCATCCCCTGCTGGTTAGGAGATGTAGGGAAGCAAAATAGTAAATATCCCCATTATGCAGAGGTATATGTAATTTGAATGTACCCAGGCTTCTTGTATCTTCAACACCACCTTTTTGTTTACTACTCAACATCAAATTATTATTTTTTTCATCGTTCTATTAGTATAATTCATCTTCCCTATTCACCTGAGCTAGCAACAACCAATCATGTGTAAAGACTTAATCATTGCTCCCTGTCTGTAAATTCTCACTACAGTCAATCAATGTAAATCAAAAGGGGCTGTAGTATAGGTTCCCTAAAGCTTGCATTCTGTTCCCACATCTGGACTCAATGCGGTCACAAGGCATATTCTAAGTAGCTGTGATAGCTTTCTGTTCTGTTGCAACAATGAGGACAGGACCTCCCTGGGGTCTGTCTTCTTATGAGGTGTGCGAAGGGGTTAGCTGATGGTTCTCAAAGAAGAACTAACTAGAAGCTTTAACTTTCATTTTTTCTTTCCTGGCTGCATAGAGATCAGTCACTGGGGTAATTCAGTGTTTCTTCTGCATCGCTCTCTACTCCTTCCTCCAGCAAATGAGAGAAATGAACTATTTAGCACCAACAGGCAGAAGATACTCAAGGAAGGGCAAACAGAAGGGCATATGTAGGGCAGATATGAGGAGAGGGCTAGGACTGTGGTGATGGTGAGAAGTTAGTAGGTGAGACTGAAGGAAGCCTATTGGTGATAAGTAAATGAGGAATGGAAAGTAGATGTTGAGGAATTGAAATTTTGGGTATAGACCCTGTGAATTTATTTGTGGTGTCTATCAGCCTTTCCATTTAAAGAAGGTTCATACTATTAATAGTGGCTGGGATGATTTAGATGTGATTGGTCTGCTTTTAGCAGGGGGTTGGACTCAATAACCTCCTGAGGTCTCTTTCAACCCTTTGATTCAACAATTGTATGATTGTAACAGTGACTCCAAGGCTGATGCTACTCTGATAATCTTCTAATAGGAACTCTGGATTTGGCTTTAAATGCCATAGCAATGAAATCCCACCTCTTCAATTAGCAGCTTCTGAAAGCTGAGGGGAATCATCCGAAATCTTTCAGTCCAATCAACATCCAGGGAGCTTTCCACAAGAGAGGTAGGGGTTAATGGCTGAAGAGGTCCAATGCTGGAGACTGGGAGAGTCAAAGGCCAATGACAGAGTCTGTGAAGCAACCAAACCATCCTCTGGAAGCTATAGTCTGAGAGTGAGGATTCCAGCAATGTACCCCATAGAAACTAGAAACCAGAGACAAGATTCCAAAGCAGAAAGAAAGGAGAGAGGCCTTTCCTAGCTAGGAATAAAGAAGCAAAGTGGACAGAGTCAACAGCAGTTAACTTAGAACAGCCTCTGTCATTTCACATGTACACAAAATGACTAAATGGCCTCTAAATGCCACCCATAATTTTGTTTCTTAGTGCACCCTTTCACCAAAGTCCTTCATGTTTGGCACTGAGTGCCCTCATTCTCTTTACAAACCAACCAGCATTTGACGGGTAAAGGCTAGAGAAGGGTTGCCATGGAGTATTTGGCATTCTTATGTAATATATACATGTGACAGATACAGCAATTGTGGGACAATGACGGCCACTACTGGAGTTTATAGCATTACATCTGTTTTCATGACATTATTTAACTTTAAAATTCAATTTCCATTAACACATTTTGCTACAAAAAAAGTTATGGGAAATGAACAAAAACTGGAGTATGAATGTAGCTAAGATAAATTCATCTCAGTTGACTGTGGACAATTTTTGTATTGTTCCATCAGCTCTAATAAATAGAACTAAAAAGACAGAGGATTGTGACTGGTGAGACAATGCAGCATGGTGGGGAAGAATTATAGACCATAGGAGCTTCATTCTGGTTTCATACATTTAAAATAAACAATCCTCTAGAGCCAAATGTGTGATTGACTAATAACGTCAGAGCATGAAAGCCTTTGCCCCACAAGCGCATGGAATACATAGAGCCTATGATTATTTGTGTATTCAGCACTATGTTTTGTGCATGGCACATTGCAGTTTAACAAAAGCATGATGGATCTCTCCTCCAACGATCTAATTTAAACATGTCATAGGATGAAAGGTTGTCAGTTAAGGGAGGGAGAGTGCAGGAGGGGAGGTTAGAGAGTGCACATTATAAGGCCATGAAGCAGTTTATGTAACTCATGAATTGTGCTTGTTCCTCTATATTTACTTAATTTTATTTTAAGAATTGGTACAGGAAGGAGAGTAAGAGATCCTATGCAGTATCCATTTAGTAATTATCTTGCATTTTTCACTTATTCCTATGTGAACTTCCAAAGTCAGTTAAAATACCAAACAATGCACTGAAAGCCATCATGATTAGCTTGCTGCTGCCTAACCGCCTGTCAAAAATTATCGGGGCACAGTGAAATCAGAAAAGAATCTTATTGATTTAAATTGGCTTTTGGCCCCTGCCACATTAAGGTGAGTCTATGACTGATAATGTGTTAGTAAACATTATTGCAATTGCAGTAAAGAGTTTTCTTAAACTAATTTTAAAAGTTGGTACAAATTCAGATAAGGTATATTCTCCCTAAAGAAATGATAGTTTTGTCCCTAATTTGATTCTTACTGTTCCACGTTTTTGCTACTTCTTGTGTTTTTAGATCTATATATTGTATCAGCATGTATAATTCAGCAGATGTCCATGTGTATTTAGAGGAAGCATTTTACAGTATATGGTTGATCACAAACTCTTGTTGTTCAAGCCAGAAATTTTGGTTCTTGGTTCTTTGGTTCACTTTGTTTTTCTAATTATCTGAATGACAGAGAACAAAAGTAGTCATAAATAATATCAAGTATGATTTTGTAGAGGTGAAGTAAGGGGTAACTCAAAATAGTATAATTAGTATTCTATCTTACTAGATCTATCCAAATATCCTTTACATCATGTTGAAAAAAGTAGTGCCAAAAATTACATATTCTTTATTATGCCATCCTGTATGTCTGTGGTTTTCCTGTACTGAATCTTTCAGATTCAATCAGGCTTTAATTTATTTCTGAAAACATAAATGAAGAACAGTCTTGTTTTGAATGTTTCAGAAAAGCAACTCAATGCTTTTGGGATCGGTCCCAAGATTCCATGACTCCAACACACGCTATTTTATCCAGAAGTGATAAGCTGGAAATCCGTTAGTCTCATTCATATCTTGTTCTTTATTTTGACCTTTCATTGACCTTTTGGAATCAATTTTTCTATCTGACCATGGGATTTTACATACATAACTTTGAATGGGAATGGGAATGGGAATGGGAATGGGAAGTTCCCACATAAGCAGCCAGAGCCCTCCTTTGGGTCAAAGCTGTAGAAAGTTATTTTCTTATAAAGAAATGAGAGGTGTTTGAAACAAGACAGTCAGCTAAGGCTAGTGATACAAAATGTGCTGCCAGTTAAAGATTACATGATGTATGCAATATTAAAATGCAGCAGCTAAATGTTCCAACAACAGTGCTTCCTTCCATGGAGTAAAACGGAGTTCACATAAGATTTCCACTGAGTTCTCATGGTAATTTTGTTATTACCCATTCATTCACACAATGGTGTATTCTGAAAGGTTTTCTATAAACTTGTCCCTTGTGTTCCTGACATTTACATTTACAAAACGTATATTTTATATTTCCTTGTGAACTAAACTAGTTGTTTCTAAACTGTAAACTCCCTCCTCTTCCCGGCTTCAGGCTTTTGCTGGTAATATTCAAGTCAATGTTCCATAATATCTGGCTCTGACTTAAAGGGAAAGTCTTTAAGCACATTTACTGACATTTTATGATACAGTTGTTCTAAAGGTTAACAATCCAAAAAATGTTAGGGACTATAAATCATTTGCATATGTGCCATCTTTATGGAATTATTTTCCTGTGCAGTCTTTAGAAAGTCTATTAAATAGTTTTGCATGAGTTTCTGCTTTGACAGCTATACTAGGTCTACAGTATGTTTTTAATTATTGCATGTACCCAAAGAGGCAGAGTAGGAATCACTTTACACAGTTCATTGTCTCGATAAGGCACAGTGTCAAACCACTTTCCAGATCTATCTATCTTTGTAACAGAAGTGTGAGGATTTGGCCAGTCCACAGTGGGAGTTGGCTGGCCCTCACTCACCCATGAGCTGCCACAAAACAACTCCTGTGTCTAGAGTAGAACACAAAGCAAATAGCTTCTCAGAGGAAGAAGTTTAAAACAAAACAAGAATTCAACTTTTGTATGAGTAGAGCCTTCAACAGAAAACCAAGGAACAAATTAACACATTGTCCTTTCCACACATTTCTGAATGGTAGATAGATAGCTAGTAGTATCCCATTGTCAAGATGGGGAAAGTGAGCTGCCAAAGCTCACCCAGGGCATGTCTACACTGGGAATTTTTTCAAAATAACTAAATTTGACTTAATAACTCCTGATATTACAAAATCAAAATAGTGAGTCCCCACTACAGGGAAGCTTTGAAATTAGTCCAAGGCAGGCTCCCTTAATGTGGACATGCTACCTCTACTTAGAGCCCCAGGAAGCACTAGGCAGTAATTGGTTTGAATTACTCTGGAGAGTAGTTATTTTGAAATAGAGCTTCTACACTAATGCTATTTTGAAATAACTATTTCAAAATTAGCATTACTCCCTAAGGAAAGCAGGAGTACAGATTTCTAAATAGGCAACTCATTATTTCAAAATAACAGGTTTGGTAATGTGGACACTGCTTATAAATTTGACTTAAGGGGGGTTATTTCAAAATAATGCCCTAGTGTAGACCAGGGCCAGTGAGTCAATAACACCCAGTATTAAAACTCAGCTCCCTTGACTCTTCTGTTCTATTCTGTGCCTCCAAAATGTCCTTCATCTATGTTAGTTCATATTTTTATTATTACCAGACTATTCACAAAGTCAGATGCCCTGTTCTGTTAGAGGGGGATTATTTTTAAGCAGACAAGTCTTTTAAAGGTGTTATTATAAAAACATAATTACTGCTATACCGGGTCTGACCAACGGGCTACCTAGCCCAGTATCTTGACTCCTACATCAACCAGTAACAGAGCTTCAGAAGGAGTATACAAAAGAGGGTTATTCTGGTGATGCCTTCCAATCCAGCTTTCGGTAGTTAGAAAGTTAGAGTCACCTTGAGTGTTCTTGATTGTCTTGGTTAATAACAATTGATGGATCATCATACATGAAGTTATGTAGTTCTTTTCTGATCTCAGTTACATTTTTGGTCATCACAACATCCCATGGTGATGACAATAGGGCTATGTCTAGATTGCAGGCTTCTTTCGGAAGAAGCTTTTCCAGAAGAGATCTTCCAGAAAAACTTATTTTGAAAGAGAGAGTCCGCACAGCAAATGTGCATTGAAAAAATGATCTGCTTTTTCGAAAGACAGAGTCCACATTCATTGGATGCTATCTCACATAAACAAACCACATAATAATAAAAGTTGATGTGAAATACTTTAGTAATACTGCTGAAACTACCAGTACTGAACAGGGACAGAAAATGTCTTGTGCTTAGAGTATCAGATTTGGTTTTCTATTTACCACTCTGCCAATGACTTGGTGTGTGACCTTGGATATCTTCCCCTCCCTGTGCCTGTATTTTCTTATATGTTTAACTAGCACATGTACCCAACATTGCCTGGTCTTAAAGATGGATCTTACAGCAATGGATTCAGGACATGGGCTTCAGGAGTTAAGGTTGAGAGGTGGAAGGGGCTCTAGACAGGGACTCGTGTGTGTGTGTGTGTGTAAGGATGTGGGTAGAGGGAGCTAAAGTCGCTTCCCCTCTTCCCCAAGATTCGTACCAGTGCTGCTTTTTCTTCCCCTTTCCATCCTGTCAGGGAGCGAGAGCAAGTGCACAACTCATCTGCCCCCTGCATGCTCCGGCCAGAGCGAAGAATGCAGACAGCTGTGCACTTTCCCCTTGCTCCCTGATCAGGGGGAACAGCCAGCAATGTTCCCATACAAATCTGGGGAGAAGGTGATTCACCTGCCTGGTAATTCTGTCTTTTTCTGTATGATTTTTTGAGAAGCAATCCTATTCCAGACACATCCCATTTTCTTGGCACAACCAAACCCTTACATTGATTTAATTTATGATAAGATGAAGCTGTATATAGAATTTAGTTATCCTAGCTCTTACCATTCTTGAGCAAACAAACTATTAGAAAGTCAAACTCTCTCAAATATATAAGGGTACGTCTACACTACAGCGCTAATTCAAACTAACTTAGTTCGAATTAGTTAATTCGAACTAAGCTAATTCGAACTAACGCATCTAGAACTAAGAACTAGTTCGAATTAGCGTTTTGCTAATTCGAACTAGCATGTCCACATTAAGTGGACCCTGAACCAGGCTTAAGGATTGCCGGAAGCAGTGCTGGCAGGGCAGCAGATGATGACTTAGAGCATGGAGATGCTGCCTCAGGCTAGCCGAGGCCTGTACTTAAAGGGTCCCGACCCCCACCCCGGACAGACAGTTCTCAGGGGTGCCCCGCTTGCAAAGCAGTCCTGGCTTGGAGTGCCCGGAGTACCCACACTGGGCATATCACACCACTCGGCCATCAGCCCAGCTGCACTTGCCGCAGGCTGCCATCTGGGGAGAGGGGACAATTGGGGGACTGCAGGAGATCTTCTACCCCCAGAAGCCCGCAGAGCCAGCCCAGTCCTCCCCATCGGGGGCTCGTACCCCATTCCTCCCTCACCTCCTTCCACTTACCCTTCCTTAGCCCCCCTTCTTATTGATGTACAAAATAAAGATAACGTTTCTTCCAACATTGACTCTGTCTTTATTGAACAAAAACTGGGGGAGACTGGGAAAAGGAGGTGGGAGAGGGGAAGAGAAAGGCTGGGAGAGGGGAGGGCAACTAACATGATCAGGGGTTGGGAACAGGTCCCAGATGAAGAGAGGCTACAGAGACTGGGACTGTTCAGCTTAGAAAAGAGGAGATGGAGCGGGGACAGGATAGAGGTCTCTAAAAGCAGGGGTTGGGTGGAGAGGGTGCATTCAGAAAAGTTCTTCCTGAGTTCCCATAAAGAAGGACTAGAGGACACCAAAGGAAAGGAATGGGTAGCAGGCTTGAAACTAGTAAGAGAAAGTTGTTGTTCTTGACAAAGCAAAGAGTTAACCTGTGGAACTCCTTGCTGCAGGAGGCTGTGAAGGCTACAACTAGAACAGAGTTTAAAGGGAAGTGAGATCAAGTCATGGAGGTTGGGTCCATGGAGTAGTCTTAGCCAGGGGGTAGGAGTGGTGTCCCTGCCCAAAGTTTGTGGAAGGCTGGAGAGGGATGGCACGAGACAAATGGCTTGGTCACTGTCTTCGGTCCATCCCCTCCAGGGTCCCTAGGGTTGGCCGCTGTCGGCAGACAGGCTACTGGGCTAGATGGACCTTTGGTCTGACCCAGGACGGCCATTGTAAGCTCAGGGCTCAGGGTCGGGGGTCTCAGTGGACCCCCTTGATTTTCATGCACACCTGCTCCTGGGTGGCCAGGCTGGCAGCTCTCCTGCCCTAGACGGCCACTTTCCTGTGCCTAGTGCGGAGATCGTGGACGAGGTCCACGATGTCTGCACTAGCCCAGGAAGGTGCCCACCTCTTGTGGTCCCGGGCAAGCTCCCGGGAGCCGCCAGCCTGGTTCCGGGAAGAGGGGGTGGGCTGGGGGACATCGGGTGGGTGGCTCTGTGCCATGACAGGTGCAGGGTCTGCTGGCTGGGTGCTGGCAGGCTTGCACCTGGCATGGGCACCGTAGCCAGCCAGTGCCCCTTTAAGGGGTCCGGGGCCGGAAGGGGGGCATAGAGTTTCCCTGGTGTTGGCCAGAGTGGCCACCAGGGAAACCTGGGGAGGGCTAGCCTCCCACTAGTTCGAATTAAGGGGCTACACACCCCTTAATTCGAACTAGTAAGTTCGAACTAGGCTTAATCCTCGTAAAATGAGGTTTTCCTAGTTCGAACTAAGCGCTCCGCTAGTTCGATTCAAATTCGAACTAGCGGAGCGCTAGTGTAGCGGCTATGAATGATAGTTCGAACTAACGTCCGTTAGTTCAAACTAACATTGTAGTGTAGACATGCCCTAATAGATAATACCAATCTTCCTTGAGTTGTTGAAAATATTATTTCATGTCTATTTTGTGCTTTGAAATCTAGGCATGAAAGGTTGGCTATGTAAATGCAAAAGATAATTTTTCCCTACCCAAATTTAGCAGGATTCCCAATACCACATATCTCAGAAAATGTGCTGTACCCCACATTCCTCCACACTGAAAACTATCTCCTGTTTTTGAGCATACTGTAACTATTCAAAGCCATGTTAAGGAAGCATTATACCTTGTGACTAAGGTCTTTACAGTCACTCTTTTTCTTCCAAGATAAATATGCAGTGTTGAAGTGTTTTCAATGAAATTTAGCACTCTTACTACTTTCTCAGTCCCTTTGGTCCCATAAAACATCTTCTGCTGCTAATTCCTTCCTCCATGAAGCAAACAAAATTGTTATGATTTTAACTGCTGCCATCCTAACAGTTTCTATTCCAATTGTTCTCTTAATCTCTTTCTGATTTTCAACAGTTTAATAAATTATTTGATAAAAGTGACCTGGTGGATACAATTTAGCTGAATTTCCATCAAGTTTTAGATAAGATCTCCCAAAATTCTATTAAGGACAATAAATTAACCCTAGGATAAGGGACAAATTCATTGTCACCATGTAAACGTCATTCTCTCAGCCCTCGAAGCACCAGTGGGAAATGTATTTCGGTAGTGTTACTGATGATATACATCAGTATAAAGAAAAAATGAATGAGAATAGGTGAGAATTTCAAACACTCTGCTTTCAGTTTCAGTCCATATTTCTTTAATACTCTACAATACGGCTACTCAACACGTGTCCCATGGACCACATACAGCCTGCGGCCCATTTGTTTGAGGCCCGCGGGGTGGTTTGGATTTACGTGGGGCTCAACATGCGGCCCACAGGTGGGATCCTTTGAACATGGCCTCCATTAGGAACATGCTCCACAATGGCAAGGCATCCCCCAGGTGGGGTGAGCATTGAAAGATGCAAGTGGACAGGCTGGCTGGCACAGATTAATACAGCGTCGGCATTTCGAATCCCCAGAGAGGAGGTGCTGGAAGTTCTGGGACATTGTGGGAAGTGCTTTGTATTCATGCCTGTCAGTGTGAGAGAAGCTATTTGCATATATATTTGCATGTATATGCAACCACACTTAAGTTGCAGCCCTTGACGTGTGCTGTGAGTATCATTGTGGACCCCAGAGCTTCCAAAGTTGAGTAGCCCTTGCTCTACAATAAATACTGCAATTATCAATAGACATCTGTACAATGTAAATGGAGAAAAAGCTTGGACATCAGTGCCTAGCAGCCACTTAAAAAGCCTAAATCCCAGAATGAAACTCCACTGGAATTAACAGCCCCCCACTTCGTTATCCCAGAAAGTGGTAGGCACCTAAACTTGCTCAGTATATTAATTTTTGCAACAAAAGGTTCTGAGGCAGCTGTGTCTCTACCAGTGCACAGGAGCCTGGTGCCTTGGAATCTAGATACATAAGCCCTGGTTTGAGTCACTGTGATTTTCTGCGTATCTCAGGGCCCAATCTGCTAAGCATGCTCAGACCTCACCTGTCATATAAGGCCCTGCTGCAGGCAAGCTAGCACAAGATGTTCAAGGGTCAGTCTACCAAATAACTTTTAATTTAACCTGCTGCGTACCCCATTGAAATGCTCCTGTCTGGGATTCTCTGGTCCGGCACTGATGTTGAAAGACCAGAGAGTTCCAGTGGAGGGTCAATGGCAAGGATCCCTGCGGGGATGGCAGGGCATCAGACTACCCACAGCATGCTGATAGTGGGGCTGCTCAGTGTCCAGTGGGGTTGGGAGCTGTGATAGCTTAGTGGGGCAGGAAGCCATGGCATGCAGCCCACGGCTACCCTGCAGGTCCCAGAGCTCCAGTGTGATGCACACAGCTGCCAGCGGATCCTTGAACTCCAGCGCAGCAAACATGGCTATTCAGAGGGTCCTGGAGCCCCAGTGTAGCACATGTGGCTGCCTGATGGATCCCAGAGCTTCAGCATGGTGCATATGGCTGCCCAGTGGGTCCCAGAGCCATTCCAGAGATAG
The DNA here is from genome assembly GCF_052426305.1 of Pelodiscus sinensis. Lineage (NCBI taxonomy): Eukaryota > Metazoa > Chordata > Testudines > Trionychidae > Pelodiscus > Pelodiscus sinensis. The sequence goes on along the minus strand of NC_143054.1, from coordinate 60,682,886 downwards.
CTGCCCAGTGGGGTTAGCAGGACAAAGGGGCCAGGAGGAGGTGGGGAACCAGCTGGGGGGTCAATGGACAAGCTAGGGCGGTTGGTGACAGGGGTCCAGAAATAACCTCCCCTGTTCCAGCAAAGTCCCCCATCCAGGGAGGTATTTGAACAGGGGAATAGGCCATCTTTTAGGTGAATGCCATTATCACTGAGCTAAGGGATACTCTAATATGGGGGTCCATCATTAACTGTCATTGAAGCTGTTCCTACAGCCTGGGCCTAGGTCCCTATCTCTGAAACAGGGCAGTGCTTAGCATACACCCCTCCGCTTGGCACAAGCCACTGTCTTGCTTTGGGAAGACAACATCCTAGCATGTTGCCTTCTGTTAATGCATGCTGACTTCTCAAGCTCCTAACTCTCTGTCTTCACAGTTCACGGTGTCTGAATCTCTAATTCAGGCTTTGTGAATCACTGAGATTTTCTAGGCCCCATAATATTTAGGCAAGATGATGCCAAGCTTCACAATACCTAGGTTCCCTTGTGACTCTAGCTCTTAGCATCCAAGACAATTTAAAGATTTTCAAAAAGCCCCTCAGTGTCTTGGAAGCCTCCAAGACTTAATTAGAAGTCCGCGTCTCCTTAGGATTTAGGACCTACATTCCTTTCACTTTCAATGAAAGTCTTATAAATGCCTAATTCACTTTTATGGATGGGATTTGTGCTTCTTAATGACTTTTTAAATTTTGATTTTAAAGCAAGTGGTATTATTCACTTTCAATTCAACTTAGGAAATAGACCTGCATGAGTGGGTTCTTGCTTTTCTAAATATTTTAAATTAATAAATAAATATATTATTAATAATAATATAATTGCTGCTACTAGTCAGAACTTCTCTACGTTCAGATTAATTCATAGAATCATAGAACACTAGAACTGCAAGGGACCTCGAGAGATCATCAATCCCAGTCCCCTACCCTCATGGCAGGACCAAGCACCTTCTAGATCATTCCTGTCAGATGTCTGTCTAACCTTCTCTTAAATATCTCCAGTGATGGAGATTCCACAACCTCCCTAGGCAATTTATTCCAGTGCTTAACCACTCTGACAGTTAGGAAGTTTTTCCTAATGTCCAACCTAAAGCTCCCTTTCTGCAGTTCAAGCCCATTGCTTCTGGTCTTATCATCAGAGGCCAAGGAGAACAATTTTATCCCCTCCTCCTTGTGACATCCTTTTAGATACTTGAAAACCGCTATCATGTCCCCTCTCAGTCTTCTCTTTTCCAAACTAAACAACCCCAGTTCCTTCAACCTTCCCTCATAGCTCATTTTTTCTAGACCTGTAATCATTTTTGTTGCTCTTCTCTGGACCTTCTCCAATTTCTCTACATCTTTCTTGAAATGTGGTGCCCAAAACTGGAAACAATACTCCAGCTGAGGCCTAATCAGTGCAGAGTAGAGCAAAAGAATGAATCATGTTTTAATATACCTTAGGCAGCAGCAAAGAACACACAAGAAAAACTGTGATGCGGTCATCAGTCCCTTTGAGGCTCCGTGTAGGTCTTATGTTCCTACTACACTCTGCCTCAGGACAAGGGCAGTGAAGATGAGTCCTCCAGGCCTGTCTAGAAAGGCTAAAAGAAGCAATCAGAGCACAGCATCTTGCGATAAAAAAATCTATAAGATCTTAGTAGGCCAGTTCCTGGCTGGTACTAGAAGGGTGAGGAAGGGTTGCAGGATAATGAAACTCTCCAGCGAGGGAGGCCTTGCTTAGACAGAGAACCCAATGACTGAAAACCCAAGTTAATGGGTGAAGGACCATATGGGAAGCAACCCAGGCACTGATGCAGCAACAGCAACAATTAGTTAAGAAGCTGTGTGTGGCAGCTGTTTATTAGGTCCCTGAGCTGGGACACAAAGTAGTGATTGAGCCCAGGAACATATTCAAAACTCTGATAAGGGGATAAGACTGATTACTAAAGTCTCAGAGACTAGGCTAAAGACCTTGAAGAGGGCCAACCATTTGTTTAACTTAGCTACTTTTGAAGAGGATTGAACTTAAGTACTGAACTAGCTGCAGAACTAGAGCATTGAGAATCGGTGAAAAGTGAAAGCCCCTGGACTGTGCTGTATAATACTGCAGAGATGGACTTAAAGCTAGCCCAGAAGGGGCTGAGAGACAGGGCCAAAGACACTAAAAAGGGCATAGCAGTAGGCATGCTTGGATCTTTGTTACCCTGAAAAGGTGTTCACTCATCCATTGTTGAGTGTGTGACTTAGCTGGAGGGCTGACCCACAGAAGATCCACTTGATGAAGTCATTGACCGACAGGGGATTGCAGGAGAAAAATAAAATTGCAGCCCCATTGCCCAGCAGGGTCTTGTAAGAGGTGAGTGCCCCTGTCACCAACACCTATGGTTGCAAAAGAGATGTGTTTTCATAGTTGGAAAAAAGTCTCAGAGAAGATAGCAATGTTAGTCTGTAATTTTAAAAACACTAAGAAGTCCTGTGGCACCTTAGACACTAACAAAAAATATAATTTAAGCTCATCTGAAGAAGTGGGTTTTGCCCAGGAAAGCTCATGATCCTATATATATCATGGGGTGGGCGGGGAGAGAGGGGGAAGTAACTTCTGCTTCTGCTTCTGCTTCTGCTTCTGGGTGTAGTGAGATCAATTATATTAACTTCCAAAGGCCTTAGTTCAGCAAAGTGCTTAGTCAAGAACATATCCCTAGTAAGTTCTTTATGACCATGCTTGACCTTACAATTAAGTATCTACTTAAGTATCTTGCACTTAATTCAAACACAGTTTGGATAATAGGTTTTGCTTCATGCCAATAGCTTTCGTATATTGTATGTTATCATTTCCGCTAATGATCTCATAGACTTTTCCATGTATTATTGACTTAATGAACACATTGAATTGTTAGTAATGGGTAGAAAATTGATCCATTGGATACCAATTGCAGGTACTGGACTGAGCAGACATAGTCCTGCCCAAATCTAAAGGCCGCATCCTGAACCATAGGGCAAGTGCCATTGAACTCAGATTGAAAGCGAATGAGGAACAGCAAATGAGAAAACAGAGACAGGAACGAAAGTCAAAGATTGAAAATCAGGAAGACAGAATGGAATATTAAGCAAATAACTCCAACAGAATCCATTGTTCCTCAGAGGTGTGTAAGGAATTAGTGGACACTGTCCAGAGGAATCTGTTTAGAGGAGTGACCAGAAATAGATCCTTCACTCACAGAGTGCCAACCCTTCGAGTTTTGATCCATCAAGTCAGAGACATTAACGAAGACTTCAAATAATTTTGTCAGGATGTTCAGAAGATCAGGAAATCATTTGTGTCTGCAATTTGGCTGAGATATGTGTTAAGTATAAATCAATTGACAAGATGTGTAACCAGTGAAAGTCATATCATGATCCAATGTCTGGAAGTGTAAGCTAGTCAAAGCCAGATGGGAAATAAGGCATGCATTTTTAAATTGGAATGCCTTACTAAGGGGTTGTGATGGATTCTCCATCCCTGACAATTTTTAAATCCAGATAGGATGTTTTAAGAACATAAGAAAGGCCATGCTGGGTCAAACCAAAGTACCCTGTCTTCCAAAAGAGGCCAATGCCAGGTGCTTCAGAGGGAATGAGCCGAACAGGTAATCATAAAGTGAGGCATCCCACAACACTCATTCCCAACTTCTAGCAAAACTAGAGACTAGGGACACCATGTCTGTCCATCCTAGGTAATACCCACTGATGGACATATCCTCCATGAGTTTATTTAGCTCTTTTTGAACCCTGTTATAGTCTTGGCCTTTATAACATCCTCTGGCAAGGAGTTCCACAGGTTGACTGCGTGTTGTATGAAGAAATAATTCCTTTTTTGGTCTGTAATGCTGCTGTCTATTACTTTCATTTGGTGACCCCTAGTTTTGGTGTTTGAGAGGAGGTAAATAACACTTCCTTTTTTGCTATGAATATGCAGTATAACATTTTAGGGGACCGTTTTGCATAGGTGACAAATATGTATCTCTTTTTAGAGCCAATAAAACTAGATTTATTTGGTGTGAATAAAATGCTTACTTATTACTTGCTATAGGAGCTCATTCAACTTGAGCTTCAAGGGAAATCAGCATAGCAAGCACTTTCACTATTTATTTCACAGAAGTGTCCCTGTAAATCAGATTCATGGCTTTAGAATTAGTTGAAGTGGAAGAGAAGTTCTAGTTAAAACTACAATTTGGATGATCTCCTCTCTTAAATAAAGTAAACTTTTTAAAAGTTGTTTATGCTTTGGGGTTTCTTTGAGAAATATCTTATCCCTCAAGTCACCCTCCCTTCTCCTTTGCCTTCCTATCTCTGTGCCTCTGAAACATTTCTGTCTGGAGGCAACAGGAATATAAATCTTATTTTCAGTCTCTGTGAACCAAATCCTTCCTTTTCTATCAGGAAAACACCAGGTTACAAAATATTTTGCTGATGCAGAAAACTAAATGGCACCAAAAACCTGATTCATTTTCTCTTGCCAGAGGCCCGGGGATGGGTCACTGGCCAGGAACAAGGGGGAGCTCATGTGGGATTCTAACTGTCTGGAGCCCAAGGGTCTATGGGTTGTCATCATCCTTGGTTGCACACTATCTCCCAACTCAAGCCAGGCGGAAAACTCAAGTTGGAAGTTAATTGACTCATTAGCATTATCTCCCATAAAAATTTCCCCCAGGATCTATGCAGGTTTTCCTGGAGAGCTTAATTTCTAGATCATCAAATACGTACCTCATCTGCTTATCGCTGGAATCTCTTGAAATTGCATAGTACCCCAGATATAAGCTGTGCACTTCTAGTGACTATTACCACCCTCATTGTATGTTTTCTTTTCATTGTTATCCACACTCCCTAACTCTTTAGTTATCCACAGAAAAAGATGATACACTGCAGGCAATAAACTTTCCCATGCCACCTAGCCAATGTGTCTGGAATGATTACCTCTACCGGGTAGCATTCCAATTGCCTTTTATGTCATGGCTTCCTTGAGACTGTAACAAAGTGGTCAATAACAGTGGCAGAAATCTCTCCACTAGGAACTATTTTGAGAGTGCCAATTTATTTTACATTAGTCATCAAAGCTTGATTACCACCTATCACTGGCCATTATCTATCTGGATTGGATTTGAACTGCTGATCCAGAAGTGAAAGGACAAGAATCCTGTTACGCAACCCCAGTACCATTATGTCTCCCGCACATTGAGTTTGCTCTGCCCACTGCTGTTTCTGTCAGCAGTTCTGTGCGGCTGTGTATAGACTTCACCTCTCTGTCGACAGAGCGATGTAGATTTGGCATGTCAAAATTGCTAATGAAGCAGAGATTTAAATATTCTGCACTTCATTAGCATAAACATGGCCACTGCTTTTTTTCGAAACGGAGCTTTTTGGAAAAAAAAAAGCAGCCTAGATGCGGATCTATTGAAAATAAACCCTTTTTCGACAGCTCCTGTAAACCTCAATTTTTGAGGAATACAGAATCTGTCGGAAAAGGGTTTATTTTCGACAGATCCACGTCTAGATTGCTGGGTTTTTTTCCGAGAAAGCTCCATTTAGAAAAAAAGCGGTGGCCATGTTTATGCTAATGAAGCATGGGATATGTAAATCCCTGCTTCATTAGCAATTTCATCGTGCTTGATTTGCATCCCTCTGTTGACAGAAGGATGCAGTCCAGACGTAGCCCGCATTGTGAGCTCTGTAGTTTAAATTTTTTTTTTTTTGATTCCACACCGCAAATTTCCCATCTCTTGTTTACTTTAGATTTTAAACAGCTGTTTTCTCGTTATCTTCATTTTACTATTTATATGTATGCTGAGTTTGGGAAAGAGAATGTAGAATAGGATATGTTGGTACAAAATCCCTAACTTTCTCAAAATCATAGGGAATGAAAACTGGCTGTTCTGCAGCATTCCATATGATTTTGTAAGAAGAATTATCAGTGAAATTTGTTGCATAAAAGGCTAATGGTCTTAATAGCATTTTCACTTGGCAACAAATTAAATAAAAAGATGTTTCATGCGCTAAAAACATAGACATTAAAGGTTGTTGGTTTTTTACTACAGGTGGAAAAACCCTCCAATTTCATATTTTCCACATACAGTATAGATTCTAACACAACGGGTGTAACATTATCCTGGAACACTGAATACAATTCCACAGGAAATATAACTTCACTAGGCATTTTACCTTAGGCTGAACTTATAGATACCTTTTGAATCTTCTCCACTGATATAAATTGTCTGTATCTGAAGTCTTTCAGATCCAGTATCTGATCCAGATTTCTAACCATTTTCTCAAGAGAAGCCTTGAACGCTGATAGATTTTACAGTTCAGTATTTTTATATTTTGATCTGTAGTGCTAATGAGTTTTTTCCAATGTCTGACTGCCAAAAAACATTAAAGTACTTTTTAGTTGTCAAATCTGTACTGTAGATGTTTCCCATCTGTACTACCCCCACTAAGAGCGGGGGGTTAGATCGTTTTCAAGTGCAAATAAAACTGCTTTCAGCCATGCCGTATATAGCAGATTAAGTTGCATATTTCTTTTCATCATTAGGATGAAAGTCAAACCTTAGAATTCTACCAGGTTCAGTGGAGTTGGATTGTTTCTTTCTGCTTTTTAAGCAAATGTGCTCATGAGAAGCCCTAAAGTGGCAGCTGTGGTATCTTCAGTTTATCCACAAACCAGATATAATATGCATGCCAGAAATGCAGACTTCCATTAGACCTACCTATGAATGTGCCCCCGCCCTAGGGAAAGGGATACACATCAAAAGATCAATGTATTTTCCATGCCCATTTTTCACCTGAACTTGTGAGGTGTTCATCATGCTTAAGATCAGGCCCATTAGCTTTTCTGTTGGGATTGCAGCAAGAATGGACATTTATAGCGGTGATTTTTATGAGCCACACATCTGTCCACTAGAAAGTGGATTTTTTTCATGGCAGGTAGTTGGTTTGAAATTGTTGGTGAAAGATAGAGGTAAATGTATTAGTGAGCTAGAAGTTAAAGGCTCTGCTTCCCATTACCACTAGCTATTTATTTCCTTTCCACAATATGCATAAAACCCTCTATTTTGCTGCACTATTAGTCAGAAGGCATCTCTTAGATGGCTCTCATTTTATCTGGGAAGCAGCTTTTACAGATAGTAAACACTAAGGCTGTGTCTAGACTGGCCAGTTTTTCTGCAAAATCAGCTGCTTTTGCAGAAAAACTTGCCAGCTGTCTACACTGGCCACTTGAATTTCTGCAAGAACACTGATGATCTCATGTAAGATTGTCAGTGTTCTTGCGGAAATACTATGCTGCTCCCGTTCGGGCAAAAGCCCTCTTGTGCAAATCATTTGCACAAGAGGGCCAGTGTAGACAGCACAGTACTGTTTTGCACAAAAAAGCCCCGATGGCTAAAATGGCAATCGGGGCTTTTTTGTGCAAAAGCGTGTCTAGATTGGAATAGACGCTTTTCCACAAAAAGTGCTTTTGCGAAAAGCGTACGTGCCAATCTAGATGCGCTTTTCCGCAAATGCTTTTAACAGAAAACTTTAACGGAAAATGATTTTCCGTTAAAAGCATTTGCGGAAAATCATGCCAGTCTAGACATAGCCTAAGGGTATGTCTACACTACAAAGTTAATTCGAACTAACAGCACATACAAACCGCTAGTTCGAATTTAAATCGAACTAGTGGAGAACTTAATTCGAACTAGGTAAACCTCATTCTACAAGGACTAACGCCTAGTTCGAATTAAGTAGTTCGAATTAAGGGCTGTGTAGCCACTTAATTCAAACTAGTTGGAGGCTAGTCCTTCCCAGGTTGCCCTGGTGGCCACTATGGGCCAAACCAGGGAAACTCTTTTGCCCCCCTCCCGGCCCCGATACCACAGTCTGACTACAGTGCTTGTGCCAGTTGCAAGCCTGCCAGCACCCAGCCAGCAGACCCTGCACCTGGCACAGCATAAGCCAGCCACCTGCTGCCACACAGCCCACCGCCTCTTCCCAGGACCAGGCTAACGGCTCACAGGAGCCTGCCAGGGGTCGCAAGAGGCAGGCACCCACCTGGTCTAGTGCGGAGATCGTGGACCTCATCGAGGTTTGGGGGGAGGCCTCCCACGTCCACAATCTCCTCACTAGGCACAGGAAAGCGGCTGTCTAGGGCAGGATAGCTGCCAGCCTGGCCACCAAAGGCCACATGCGAACCCAGGAGCAGGTTTGCATGAAAATCATGTTGGTCCAGTGAAATCCCCGATCCTGAGTTTAGAACATAAGAACATAAGAACGGCAGTACTGGGTCAGACCAAAGGTCCATCTAGCCCAGTAGCCTGTCTGCTGACAGCGGACAGCCCACGTACCCCAGAGGCGATGGACCGAAGACAATGACAAAGCGATTTGTCTCGTGTCATCCATCTCCAGCCTTCCACAAACAGAGGCCAGGGACACCATTCCTACCCCATGGCTAATAGCACTCCATGGACCCAACCTCCATGAATTTATCTAACTTCTCTTTAAACTCTGTTATAGTTCTAGCCTTCACAGCCTCCTGTGGAAAGGAGTTCCACAGGTTGACTATGCACGGTGTGAAAAAGAACTTTATTTTATTAGTTTTAAGCCTGCTACCCATTAATTTCATTTGGTGTCCTCTAATCCTTATATTATCGGAACTAATGAACAACTTTTCTTTATGCACCCTCTGCACACCACTCGTGATTTTATATACCTCTATCATATCCCCCCTTAGTCTGCTCTTTTCTAAGCTGAAAAGTCCCAGTCTCTTTAGCCTCTCTTCATATGGGACCTGTTCCAAAACCCTGATCATTTTAGTTGCCCTTCTCTGAACCCTTTCCAAGGCCAAAATATCGTTTTTCAGGTGAGGAAACCACATCAGTACAAAGTATTGAAGATATGGCGTACCATAATTTTATACTTTCCCTCCTCCTTCTTCCCCTGGCTTCCCCCTTCCAGGTCCCTCCTCCCAGGTTTCCCCCTCCCCTCTCCCACACTCTCTCTTCCCCTCTCCCACCTCCTTTTCCCAGTCTCCCCAGAGGTTAATTCCCCCCCCCCCCCCAGTTTTGTTAAATAAAGTGCAGCTGGGCTGATGGCCGAGTGCTGTGATGTGCCGAGTGTGGGCACTCAGGTCACTCCAAGACAGGACTGCTTTGCTGTCCCTCATCAAGTTAGAAAAGCAAGCGGGGAACCCTGAGAACTGTCTGTCCGGGGTGGGGGTCGGGACCCTTTAAACACAGCCCTCGGCTAGGCTGAGGCAGCAGCTCCACATTCTAAGTCCTAACTTGATGCCCTGCCGGCACTGGTTCCGGCCAGCCTTAACTTCGGTTCAGGGTCCACTCAATGTGGACATGCTATTTCGAATTAGCAAAACGCTAATTCGAATTAGTTTTTAGGTCTAGATGTACTAATTCGAATTAGCTTATTTCAAATTAACTAATTAACGAATTAAGTTAGTTCGAATTAGTGCTGTAGTGTAGACATACCCTACATTACTGAATAACCCCAGCATCTGTCAAATGTCCCTTTCAAGAGGCGCAAACCGCAGATTGTAATGCTCCAGGTAAGCTACATGTTGTGTGTTCAACTGACTGGATAAGGACTAGTTTACTTGCATACACAGGACCTGACGCTGATCTAGGTGACATTTGTGTAAAATCATGAGTAATTCCACTGATGCTTTGGGGCTAAAAAGTCCTGATTCTAATCTCAATCCAATTTTGCACTGGTATAACTCCATTAACTGACTTTTCTGGAGCTACGCTTGATTTACACCCGAAAAATTTAGATCAGAATCACTCATTGGACTCACCACTACTTCTGAGGTCATTTGCACTCATGCAAAGTAGATGTTAGGCATTATCCTTCTGAATAGATAGTGTTTATAGTCCTCTAGCAGGAAATGCAAAGTAATAGAGAATTTTATATGTGTTTTGAAAACAACATTTAAGTGACTGAGGAACCTCAGGGTCTTTGGAAATGTTACCTAACATATACAGGAGGATGAGGAGAAATGTTTGCCAGCAATCACTGATGTAAGAACAGATCTTTGGGTCTGGCATTTTTGCATTCCTGACACCTGGATGTATCCATTTGATTAAACTTGACACTTTAAATATGATGATTAAAATCATGATCCCAAGAGTTCTTCACTGTGAAAGGATCACAACATTCCTGGCATTCTTGAATTATTAATTGGTTTTTGAGAGCACCTGACACATTTCTTTTGTAATGCAGTCAGTGTCAAAAGTATAATCATTTATGCGACAGCTCATGACCTTTAATCCCTGATTCAAAAGACAAAGAATTAACTTTCCATGTGTGGAAATTTAACTTTATAACTTCTGCAGTTGCCTCTGTATGAAACACAATTGTTTTAAAAGCAGGTGCTCGCAATACAGCTTTTTAAACTTAGTTTATAAATATGAAATTGAAATATTAAAAGCTAATACCAAACTTAAGCAGGCAAGATTTGAAGGGGTTGTGAAAATCAGATATGAAGAGCATTCAGCCTTCAATCCTCCGTAATAATGAATTGCAGCAGTACTATTCCTATAGCTGTATTTAATGGAAACGTTAACAAGCAACTTTATTAATGCCTTTTTTGAGAGGTTTATAACTCAGCTTTAAAAGTTTACATTTAACTGAATTACTGAAGTACCAAGGAGTTGAGTGGTATTTTGATTAATATCCTTCTAACTGGCCTGTGATTCTCCATTGTGTTGCACTTCGTATAGATATTTACAACTGCAAATAGTTTATATAACAATCTATCAGTGAACCCCTCGCTTCTTACCTCGCACACCAGTCTCCAATCACATGATTGTGATTCTGATTGTGTGGTACTGCAGCTTTGGGGGCAGGTGAAACATGAAGCCCACAAAGGACCACACCCTTTTCCCTAACACCTACCTGGAATCAAAATTGTCCTGGAGTGACCCCCTATGGGGCACTAAGATAGAGAGATCATTCTCCTCTACTGAGCATAAATTCTACAGAGGATCCAGCCCCCAAAGGCCAGAGAAATGGATGGTGGCAGCAGAGTTAGTCAGATATTTTTCTGCCGATAGATAATTTTGAAAAAAAGTTAAAAAGTGTTGTTTGTTTGTTTTGAGGCAAAATGTCAAAAGTTGGAAGACTACTTGCTCCAAAAATTGTCATCTAGCCCCAAAAGCCATTTTCCAACATTAAAACCAATGTTAGTAGTTTTATCAACTCACAGGAACAAACATTGACGCAGCCTCAGATGGTTTTGCATCAAGGAACAATGGATGCTGATGATGCCATTGGTGATTTTTACATTTTCTGTGTTGTGCTGATTGACTGTTTGCTGCAACCTTCTCCCAAATCCATTCTTCCATCTCTTCATTTCAGACACACTCCATCTGCCCTTTATACCCTAGACTTTCTTCCCTCTTCCCTCTCCTCCCTCTAGTCTCAGTCTTCTTTTAGTATAGCCCTCCTAGCAAACCCCCTCAGTTTCCCTGCCCAAGAAATCAAATCATGGGAGTTAATAATCATATTGCTCATTCCACTTGCATGTCATAACCCTCTTCCCATCCCTTCTTTGCCTATTAAAATTGAAAACTCTTTTTGAGGCAGGGACTGTTTACTATTCTGTGTTTGTATGTACCTAGTACAATGAAAAGCCTATTCTTGGTTGGGCCCCAGACACTGCCATAATAACCATTACAAATATTTTTAAAATACTTAGCAATAGCCATTGTACACTCTCGTATTTCATCAATTCAGAATTTCCTTAGTTTCTAACGTATTTCTGTGTCATTGGACTGCAATCTTTGGATTACTGTGCTGAATTTTCAATTCACTCAGAAATTAAAGTAAGGGTTTTTTTCTAATTGCAACACATCGGGCTCAGTCTAGTATGTGAGTAGTAAGCTATGTTCATTCTACGTTGTACATTGGTGGTACAGTTCAGCAACAATGATGATTCTGGAATTAAAATTGTGCTCCCTATTTTGTTGATGATATAAGATGCTGAATAGAAAACTCTTTCTTCTACAGCTGCATTGTCTCAGCAGTGCTGACAGTCATGGGGGGGGGGAAACTTTCTTGAACAGATAAAGCAGAACACTTGGAAGAAACATAGTTCTCTTTTCTTCTTGCTTCATATGGGTAGCTATCTCTACCAGCAATGGGAGTTCAGCATGAATCATAGAAATGCAGATCCTATAGAGACCTCTTAAACAAGAACAAAAAACTCAGAAAAAACTCAGTTCTGTTCTTTTCAGGCTATATGAGGATAGCCCTGCTTCCCTCAATGAGAGCTCAGTACAGAATTGTAGAAATGTAAGGATCTCAAGAATTTATCTAATCCAGTCCCTTCAGTAAAGCAGAATTAAGTATATCTAAACCATCCCCAATAGGTCCTTAAGTATTGAAAGATCACAGAACAGCAAAGTCAATGCACTGATGAGAATGCTACTCATTACAGTCCTGCCCTTTAAACTGTACAGATTCTACCTTTTCCCACCACCCTCTTTTATGATGGCTCATTTGAAGATTCACCTTCTTGCCATTTCTCCCTGTCCTTGGGAGGAAGCTATTAAGGATGCTTTAAGGGCAAGGACTGCAATTTTGCCTCTTATTCTTCCTGAGCTATAAAGAAGTTGGTGAAAGTGGTTGAAAGATTCCTTCTCCTGTTGTGTGAGGGCTAAGAAGAATCTAACCCTAAAACAGAGCATAAATCCCATACTAGTCACATAGATGGTTAATTTAAAAATTAGAACTATCACTTTGACTGAGTGGGACTAATTGAAATATTTTTATTTAAATATTCTCTTACTGAAAAATTACGTTTTGTCAGACATGCAATTTGTCCTGAGAAAATGTCATCTTCAATTATTCTTTCTATGGGAAATTGTGAAATAAAGTGGAACCTTTGTCATTTGTTTCAGTTTTTGAAAGCCAAAATACACTCAAAATGTTGAAATTCTGAACTTTCAGATTTTTCTTTTTCATCTTCATCTTTTCCCCCTTTTTTGCTAATGAATGCAATACAATGAAATACTTTTCACTTTTTCTTTTTTCATGTTCTTTTTTTACAGTGTGTAACTTTCCAAAACTTTGTCCGCTTTAGAATATTGCAGAGACAAAAGAAAACAATGGAAGAACCAATTTGAACCAATTTTGAAATTTGTGCAAAATACCATGTACACAAATGAACACTGGTGTGATAGCATTTAAAAAACATGCTACAAGGGCTCATCAGTTGGTTTGCTGAGACAGCTACTAATCAAGCATAATCTTTCAATATTACCTTAGCCTTCTCCTCCTCCCACCTTTTGTCTTTTTGTATATGTGAACACTAAGCTTTTTAGAAAGCTTTTAATTACAAGTGTACCCAGATATTATCACAAGGAAAACTGATTCTATGACTGGCAATATAGGTAATAATAATAATAATAATACAGGTCACACCTCATTGTCTGTCACCCTCGGGACTTGACTGGTCCCAAACAATGGAATTTGCCGGAAGAGGGGAGGTCAAGGATCCCTACCTGGCTTTCAGGTGGGGCTACACTCCCTGCCATTTTCTCCAGCCCCCACACCATGCCAGGCATGGCCAGGACTGTGTCCCCCACTGCACCAGCCCCAAACAGGGGCCAGCCCCGCTGCCTCCAGCCCTGTCCAGGGTCATGTCCCCTCCCCCTTGGTGATGGCCAGGGCTGCACATCCAGCTGACTCCAACCTTGCCTGGGCTGAACTCCCCACCACCAGCCCCCGCTGGGACTGCGCTCCTGCACTGCATTAGCCCCAACTGAGGCTGTGCTTCCCACCACTCTAGCCCCAAATGGGGCTGCGCTCCTGGCCGCTGGCCCTACTACGAGTCTGTGCTCCTTGCTGCCAGTTCTGGCCAGGGCTGTGCTCTCCACTCGATTTTTGTCTAATAGCAAACTCCTCCCAAGCATCTTCATCATCCAAACTCAGGCCCCAACTCAGTTAGGTACTAAGTTGGGGCCTGAGTTGCCCCAGCATGCCCAGTTTTGGAGTTAATGGGAATATTTACATGGTTAAAATAAGTATGTGCTTAAATACACAGTTAATTGGGACCACATGAAGAAACTATTGCTCAGGTCAAATTATTTGAGCATCAATTACATGTATGAAACAGTACAAGAGAAAGAAAAAAAGAAAGAAGATCCTTCTTTGAAGCGTTTTCAATATGAAAGATAGATACAGCTAAGGGGATATACTGAGAAGCCTAGAGAAGCATGAACTTCAAAATTCTTAACATTTTACATTATAATTTGCATTTTTACAGAGAAGCTTTAGTTTTTACAGTGTGTAAAAAAGTATATGAAATATTAACTACATTTTACTGAAAGTACAGTGTCCCTTATTCAATGTATACAATCTCACACACACACAACCCCCTGGGGTTGATTCTCCGAATGCACTTTAAATTTACATAGCTAAACTTACTCAGATAAACTGCTTCTGGTGTATAGAGGTTAATCCACAGAATATAGAGGGTTTGTGTTTTAATGCATCTCAACTTTCACCTCAGTCTCCAGATGTGAGTAATTAAAATTATGAAAAGATGACTGAAACTTTAAGGTATCATGAGCTTTCGCAGGCAAAACCTACTTCCTCAGATGAGCAGAGGTGAGTTTTGTCCACAAAAACTCATGATACTATATATATATGTTAGTCTCTCTATTTATATGTTAGTCTCTACAGAATGACTTGTTTTTTTGTGGTGTGGTTTTACAGTAGCAGACAACAAGCGACATCCAATCTCAGCCGTGCTGAACACTATGCCATCCAGAGTCTCAAAAACAACCCAGACATTATAATCAAACCAGCTGACAAAGGGGGTACTGTGGTCATTATGAATAAATCCGACTATGACCAGGAGGCAACTAGACAACTCTCCAACACCACATTTTATAAACCTCTCTCCTCTGATCCTACTTCAGAATACCAAAAGAAACTACACTGTCTCCTTAAAAAACTCCCCACCTCTACTCAGGACCAAATCCACACAGACACACCTTCTGAACCCCGACCATGATTATTCTATCTGCTTCCCAAAATCCATAAACCTGGACACCCCGGACGTCCCATCATCTCAGGTATCAGCACGCTCACTACTGTATTATCCAGTTATGTAGACTCTCTTCTCAAAGCCTATGCTACCAACACTCCCAGCTATCTCCGAGATACTACTGACTTCCTGAGAAAAATTAGCATTTATAAACCTCAATTACCCACCCGGAGAAATAAAAAAACAAATTGAAAGAGCCAGACAAATATCCAGAAACCATCTACTTCAGAAAGACCCAGGAAAACCAACAATAGAACACCACTTGTCATCACCTATAGCCCCCAAGTTAAACCCGTCCAATGCATTATCAATAAACTACAATCTATACTGCAACAGGATACTACACTCCGAGAGGCTCTGGGAGACAGACCCATAGTCTCAGAGGGTATGTCTACACTACCACTCTAGTTCGAACTAGGGTGGTTAATGTAGTCAATCGAAGTTGCAAATGAAGCCCGAGTTTAAATATCCCGGGCTTCATTTGCATCTTGCTGGGCGCCGCCATTTTTAAATCCCTGGTAGTTTGGACTCCGTGCCCGTGGCAAAACACGGCACGGAGTAGATAGTTCGAATTAGGCTTTCTATGAGGAGTAACGGTAGTTTGAATTAGAAAGCCTAATTCAAACTACCTACTCCGTGCCACGTGTATCCGCGGGCACGGAGTCCGAACTACCGGGGATTTAAAAATGGCGGCACCCGGCAAGATGCAAATGAAGCCCGGGATATTTAAATCCCAGGCTTCATTTGCAACTTCAATTGACTACATTAACCACCCTAGTTCGAACTAGGGTGGTAGTGTAGACATGCCCCTATAGTCAACCACCTAACCTCAGAATGATTCTTACCAACAACCACAGGACATATCACACTAATAACAACCCTAGAACTTTCCCTTACAACAAACCCCAGTGCCAGCTTTGTCCACATATTTACGCTGCTGGCACTATTATTGGACCTAACCATGCCAGTTACAAGATCAAGAACACATATTCCTGTTCATCCAGAAATATAATTTATGCCATCATGTGCCTAAAGTGTCCGTCTGCTATATACATTGGACAAACGTCTCAGACACTTCGCCAAAGAATCAATACACACAAAACAGACATAAGACTCTCTCACAAAGAGAAAGCTGTTGCCAGCCATTTCAGCCAGACTGATCATTCGCTTAATGACCATAAAACATGCGTATTGCTTCAAAGAGACTTTAAGTCCAGACTTCAACAAGAAGCTTCAGAATTGTCATTCATTCTTAAATTTGACACTTTATGTATGGGTTTAAACAAAGACTCAAATTATCTCACCCATTACAAAGATAGCTTCCCCAATTATCACCTCTAATGTCGTTACCTCACAGAAACTTACCTTCCTCCCTCGCCCCCACTCTGTTCTAAAATTTGATTTGTCAATTTCACATGCATTCACTTTTTTTTTTATTGTATCACTTTGGTATATATGGTTGTGCCGATTTTCTTCCACATATTGATCTGAGGAAGTGGGTCTGGCCCACGAAAGCTCATCACCTAATAAACCATCTTGTTAGTCTTTAAAGTGTTACATAGTTCTGCCTTTTGTTTCAGCTACACCAGACTAGCATGGCTGCATCTCTATCACAGATTAACAAAGCTACCCCTATGAGACTTAGAAACTTTAGGGGGGATTTTTAAAGACTCTGTCACTGAGCTTGGCAAGAACACATTTTTCATTAATAGTAGTGTCTTGTTCTGTATGCAGTGAAGCGTCAACTACATTCAAAGGCAGATAATTGTAGAATGCATTGAAAATCTCTAATCACAAACTGAATGAATGAAAGAAACAAACAAGTGGCAGAAACAGCAAGTTCATCAACAACATTAAAGAAACAATGCAGTTTGATTGGATCATTCTATTAATTTATATTATAATGCTTGATGACACTAGTAGGCTTTGAACTTGCTTAAAAATTATAAAGTTAGCATTAAAACATTGTGTTCAGCTGATATCTGTATATATTATGGCTAAAGAAACCAAATTTCATTTTAATTGAAGAAAAATGCAGATTTTTTATTTTTTTTATTAGAGAATTTTGGTGGTTTTTATTGTGGAAATCTATGATCCTTGATTACTGTTATCATGTTCATTATTATTATATTGCTTACTACTGAGGGCCATCATATAAGAAATTAATTGTTGGGTGGGACTTGAATGCTGATTCTTAAGTCTAGACACTGATTATCACAGAAAATTCCTGTCATTTGTAAATTCCCTCTAACTTTTGACTTTAGTTCCATTTTTGAAGTGCAAGCTTACAAACACTCAATTGTCAAATAATTTGTTTTTCTTTGCAAGTATCCAGCTTTCTGAATATTGATTTTTATAAATATGTATTATTTGCTTTGAGGAACCACGAGCGAGACTCTCATTGTGCGAGGTGCTGTACAAACACAGAATAAAAGATGACCCCAGCCCAGTTCCATTTTTAGAAACATCTGATTAGAAAGCATCCAGTCCAGATTTCCTTGCCCTGTCCCTTTGACTCTTCCTCTCTTTTTTCCCCTGATTTTATATGTCCTCTCCCTGCTTTGTTGCTGTTGACCCCATTACTTGTAAAGTGGAGACTTATTTGAATGTACAGTTTAATAATAAGGTGGTTAAAATTATGTTTGTATATTACGCTGTATGTTACAATGTTGCACCAAAAGTGATACCAGAATTTAGGTCTCAATGAGATCGGGTGTCTTAGCAGCACCCCTACCTTCTTTGATAACAAATATAGTAGGGCATTCTAGCAATGCCACCATTGCTAGTGATAGAAATGTAGCCGTGTTAGTCTGGGGTAGTTGAAGCAAAATGCAGGACAATGTTACCAAAACAGTTTCCCCAATTATCACCTCTAATACCATTAACTCACAAACATCCCACTCTCCCTACCTCTAATATCATCAATTCACAGACACTTACCTTCCTTCCTCCCCCCCCCCCCACATGCCCCTCCTGTTCTGCAATGTGATTTGTCCATTTCATATTTGTTCATTTTTTTAATTGTACCCTTTAGTATATATGGTTGTGACTACTTTCTTCCACTATTTGATCTGAGGAAGTGGGTCTGGCCCACGAAAGCTCATCATCTAATAAGCCATCTTGTTAGTCTTTAAAGTGCTACATTGTCCTGCATTTTGCTTCAATCATTGCTAGTGTAATTTAGGTGCTTTCTTCACCAGGAACCCAACGAACACCTTCAGTTTTGTGGTAAGACATTAAGCTTACTTCATAAGCTAGTGGCTCTTAGCTTGCTATCTCTGTTGTGAGTAGAGGTTTGACGCAGCTCAACCCCATGTCAAATTAACTCACTCTGTTTAACACACAACCTGCCATTTGCCTGAAAGCTTCAAATGTATGTAAAAGAGATAAAAATATTAAGGGTAAAAAAATTGGATATAAATTCCCAGACAGCTAGAGTAAGCTTTTGAGAATGTTAAAACAACCTAAGGGAAAACTCATAAAAATAATGATGTGCCTTAGATTTTTAGTCTCAGAAAATTTAAGTTTAAACTTTAAAACTCCCTTGGGCACTTAAACATATGATAATGCAGTTTTAAGAAAACCTTATCTTCGCCTAAGTAATACAGTATACTCCAAATAATGCACACAATACAGTAACTATCACCTTTCCATAGCCCCACATCAAGCATTAGAGTAACAGCATTAGAGAAATCCCCAATTTGAACACAATTGCCCAAGATAGCCAGACAGTACTGATTTTTTTCTTAAATATTTTCCACAGAAACTATATGCACAGTCTCTGCTTCCTTCCTCAGAATATACACCAGATCATACACAGAAGCTGCAGGTATGATCTGGTGGTAGTAAAAATAGCACATGGAGGCTAAAATCTAGTACCCTAAGGGATCTGGAAGTTCTGCAGATAGAGGCTTCCTTCCATGTACAGTCTTAAGAAGCAAAATCTTGGCCGAATTATATGTTGTGTGCATTCCCAGGATTATGGGAAAAACAAAGGCAATCCCTATCTCAAGGTACTTCCAATTAAGAGGGCCAGCAAATCAAATAGATCACATTACATATGTAGTCATCATTATCATTACTTATTTGTATTGCAGTCATCCATAAAGGCCCTGTCTCCATTGTACTAGAGGCCATACAAACATATAACAAAGAGATAGCCGTGGCCCTGAAGATTGCATACTTATAATCCACGTATAAGAGAAAGAGACGGTAATAGGACACAGTAGAGAGGGAGGAGCAAAAGGTAACAGTGGGTCAGTAGTAGACAACATTACAAGCAGGAATCACTGAATACCAGCTTCAGAGTCATTGTTGAGTTGCTTTAGGCATCATGGGAAAAGATAAAATAACGTAAAATGGCTTTTTCTATACCTAAAATTGTAAGTGCTAGATTTCTATGAGAATCTTCCCTTTCCTATGATTTCAAAAGTGTTATTTAATCTGCTAAAATTCTTCCTGAATGTCATCAAAAATGTAACATTAATGTAGATTTTACTTGGTGGGTCTTGCCAAAGAACAAACAGATTTGAGATAGCAATATAGAATCAATATTCATAGCTTCAAAGTGACATAAACCCAATTCCTATTATACTGAGAAGTTGTACAAAGCTCGGCAAAACTTTTTGTTTAACAAGGATACAAGGTGGGTGAAGTAATATCTCAGGTAATGTTTGAGGTAATAGTTTTTATTTTTATTCTGTTAACAGATTTTTTTCAGTTTATAGATTTAAGAGGCTTCTCACTGAAGTAGGGCTAGCACCTCATCTAATTACTTTGAACTAAAATAAGTAAATATTTCACCTTAAACTGAATTAGGATAAGTAACTTGTCTGCAGTGTACCAGCTGGTTGGTTTCTGGTGCAGAAGAAGACTGCATGACCAGTTTCTTTAGTAAACTGATGCTTTAAAGCAGAATTTTATATTCTCAAAAATACACATCAATAGCTTGCAATTCTGTAAATATTTGGCAGGCAAAGGAAGTAAGAAATGAAGGAGTGAGGAAATACCTGCTCAAGTATGGCTGCTCAGAAGAGTTTGTGTATAAGACATTTTTGCAGTATTAGTATGACATATTCTTCCGTAGTCTTGATTCATAGTGAACTGTTCTGCCCTTGCCTCTCTCCCCAAAACATAGAAATGCTTTACTGTTCCACTGCATTTTCAGTAAGCCAAAAAGATTAATATTAAATCATAAGAAATGCACATTGAAATCTGTCTGGTTTGTATTGTACTTTTTTATTTCATAATTTGTTTCCTAGAGAGTTGAAAAATTATTTTTGTGGTATGACCATTGTGATGCTGGAGCATTTTGCTGCTATTAAATACTGGCCACTTCATTATATAGAAAGAGCTAGGAGGTTGTGTAGGTTGTCAGGGATGTCCTGACATGAGGGCAGGCGACTCTTAATGACCTCCTGAGGTCCCTTCCAGTTCTATGATTCAATGAGTCCAAGTTGCTCATTGTATATTTATTCAGATAGACAACATCTTTAGAGAGGAAAAGAAATAGTTGAGTCAATTACAGTAGGTTATAATTTTCCCAGCTTTGTATATAGCAAAGAGATGTCTTAATTTTCCATAGAAATGAACACAAGGCTTTTAAAGTTTTTATTATGCTTCAGAGAGAAATGAACATATACCGGCGCTCTTACAAAAATCTGAAAACCACTAATCAAATCAAAAGTAACGCAAAAAATATAAAAGTAGTGAAGTTTACCATGTTAGAGAGAGACAATTTTTGACATGGCGCTTCTATTACATTTCTATAATATTTAATTAGGAATGTCTGGTTCATACTTTCCACCACAAAGATGAAGTTACATCACATAGGCCGTGTCCAGACTCAGGGGTTTTTTCAGGAAAAGTAGCCTTTTCCCGAAAAAACTTCCCCTGCGTCCAGACTCAAGCCGCGTTCTTTCGAAATTATTTCAAAAGAACGCGGCTTTTCTTTCGATGGCGGTAAACCTCAATTTACGAGGAAGAACACCTTCTTTCGAAAGTTTCTCTTTCGAAAGAAGGCATTCTTCAATGTAAAGAGGCCGTCTTCGAAAGAAAGCATCCAGACTCGCTGGGTGCTCTCTTTCGAAAAAGCGGATTTCTCTTTCGAAAGATCCGCCTGCAGTCTAGACATAGCCATAGTTGCTATGGCTATGGTTGCTAAGATGCTTTCGAAAGAGCCTCTTTCGAAAGAAGCCTGCAGTCTAGACATAGCCATAGTCTCCAACTTAATAGAAATAGAAAAAAAGTCCACTAAAGCAAGCTAAATAAATTATTATTGTTTGGTATAACCACTGCTCAAAGGTGCATTTAAAAGTGCATGTAAGAGGAAAAAATGATTTGCCATTGTATGTTGATGACATTCTAAAAGAATTTTAACAGATTAAGGAGAGTTATTTTCTTTCAAAAGGAAACATGTTAGTTTGCCCCATCATGTTGTGTTCCTTGACATGAAAAGGACAAGTAAAAATTGGAAAGAAAGTGCTTTATTTGCAACTATAGTGTAATTGTGTCATTATTTTGGTTACATACAAATAAAATGGTTTAAAAGTACCTTGGGGTGGCAAAGAGCTCTATTGATGACCAGGAATGACTAACCATGTATTATAAAGATGCAGTTTGGAAAATCTTGCCTCCATTCCTCTCAGTTTCCAGCATCATAGCATTAGGAATGCTACAAAAAATTAGGAATCACAATCTTCTTGTAAAACTTAGTTCACTGAAGGGCATACTACCGAAGTGCTACCGTATCATGGACATTTTTAATATCAATTAATCATACAAATACTTAAAATATATATTAACAAATATATAACACTTGTCAGATAAACTCTTATGTAGAATTTGACCTAGCCTTCATAATAGGCCATACAAATTATATATTTTGGTACATATGAATACTACAGTTCCATCATATTGTGGTATTGAGGCTAGGCATATTAAACAATAGTGGGATTGTTGGTATGGAAAATGAGGTTTCAGAGAAGGATGCTTGTTGTTCTGATCACTGAATTCTTTTTGCACTGAGTGTACAACTGAACTACAGCTTTTTGAGTGGTCTCAAAAATATTCTACAGTAATTAGCAAAATATACAGCACGCGACAGCAATAAAATTTTCTTTTTAACACTTTCTTAAAGATAAGCACCAAGCATCAAAAAAGTTTTGTAAATTAAACTGCTCATTTTCTTTTCCTATTATGTTTTCTTTTATTTTGAAGTGGCAGATTTACCTAGCATTGCTTGGATCCTTAACTCAAATAAAGATTTTGTTCGTTTGGATTTTTTTATATAAATGATTGTGTTTTTCAAAAATGAAGTGTTATTTTTATGAAGTTAATTTTTAGTTTAGATTTTTAAAAAAGGGATTGTTAAAATGTTTCCAGCTAATTTTTTTAGGGATTTTTTTTCAAATGGGAATTCCATCAAGAATATTTTTTCTTCATTCTTATAACTGCTTATCACTATGTTTTATCAAAAAGCACTATCATAAATTTGGCTTCCAATAATGTTTTTCGTCTTAATTTACAAATCTTAAGCCTTGATTTAGCTGTGCCAAAATAGAGCACCACTCCACATTTTTCCATTTTATCTTTTTTCCATAGAGTTTATTGTAAAGCAATTCTGTTCCAGGTTCATCCTATTTTTCTGGCTCATCTTGGTTCAGTCTTCTTTCAAAATGCACTCAGTTATGTCAATTACGAGGACTGTCCTTCATTTGGTGAGTCTCTGTCTTATGTTTGGTTTTATGAGAAACAATCCCATTCCAAGCACATCCTGTTTTCAGGCACAACGAGACCCTTATGTTACTTTAAGTTATGATGAGAGGAAGCTATATACCGAATTTGATTTTCCTAGCTCCTAAGATTTAGGAGTCCTTGATCAAACAGACAAACAATCTGACAAATTCCCTACAAAGTACAGTTGATTTAAATATTTACTCAGCAGTTATAGTCTATTCAGAGAAATGTTCTTTGATGATACATAGTCTCACAGCCAATAGTATTAAGAGAATGGTGAGAAGCTAAGTTTCTATGAAAACCTTTTTTCTTGTAATTGAATGGTTTTTTTGTAAGAGGAAGGGAAAGGATTTTGTTATTTACATTTTTTAAAAAACCTCAAGGATCTCCAAAATACTTGTATAACATCAATCAAGACAACAGTAAAATTAAAGCTTTCACTCAGGATGGCTGTGTCTACACTGGGCCACTTATTCTGGAAAATCAGCCGCTTTTCCGGAATAAGTTGCAAGCTGTCTACACTGGCCGTTGAATTTCCAGAAAAGCAACGATGCTCTACTGTACAAAATCAGCCGCTATTTCGGAAAAACTATTCTGCTCCCGCTCGGGCATAAGTCCTTATTCCAGAACACTGTTCCGGAATAGGGCCAGTGTAGACAGCCCAGTAGTCTTTTCCGGAAAAAAGCCCCGATCGCGAAAATAGCGATCGGGGCTCTTTTCCGGAAAAGCGCGTCTACATTGGTCACAGACGTTTTTCCGGAAAATGGGCTTTTCCGGAAAAGCAGCCTGCCAATGTAATTTCCGGAAAAATCTCCTTTTCCGGAAAAACTGAAAACGGAATAGTATTCCATTTTAAGCAGTTCCGGAAATTCATGCTAGTGTAGACACAGCCGATATGTCTAGACTGGTGGGTTTTTCTGGGATACCGGAGATATCCTGAAAAAATTCTGCTGCGTCCAGGGAATGCGTTTGCTCTTCTGCTTTTTGGGGGGAGGGGGGCGGGAGGGAAGAGCAAATGCATTCTTTCGGAAGCGCTGTCTTCCTCATTCTACGAGGAAGAAGGGATCTTCTGAAAGGGGGATTTCCTGAAATTTGGCCCAGACTAGACGGGCCAAATTTCAGAAAAGCCTCTTCAAAAAAAAAATTGGAAAAAGGTATAGTGTAGACCTAGCCTCAGACACGTCCATTTTCCCTGCTTCTTCCATCATCCTATATAGCCAGGGAAAAAACATGAGCAAGGCAGAGCATGTTTGTCAAGAGAGAGAATGAATCATTATAAAATAAAGAAGTTAATGGCAGGGATGAAAGTAAAATTATTTTCTTCTGGTACTGGGATGGGAGAGAGCACACCAGCTTGGGGCAGGAGACACCTGACTTCACCACAATGCCTCCCTACATGACTCTGCCCTGCTCCCAGCCCTTGGCCTCCATGCTCTTCTCCTCCTTTCCCCATCCCATATTACCCAGTGGAGGAGATCCTGGGGGCCATACAAGAGCCGGATGAAATGCTGGCAGTTTGCAGCTTTCCCCACTCTCCCACTGCCAGTAGGGAAAGGAACAGCCCTTCCCTTCCCCAGAGGAGTCTCTGGGTACGTCTAGACTACCGGTTTTTGTCGACAGAAATTTTGTCGACAGTATCTGTCAACAAAACTTCTGTCGACAAAGAGCGTCCAGACACATTGAGTTCTGTCGACAAAGCAAGCTGCTTTGTCGACAGAACCCTATAGTCTAGACGCAACCCTACAGGCACTAACACCTTCTGTCGACAGAACTCTGTCAACAGAAGGTGTTATGCCTCGTAAAATGAGGTTTACCAGCGTCGACAAAACTGCTGAGTTCTGTCGACGTTATGTCGACAGAACTCAGCGGTAGTGTAGACGCTGGTATAGTTTTGTCGACAAAAGTCCACTTTTGTCGACAAAACTCGGTAGTCTAGACACACCCTCTCTTCCAGCTACACACAGCATTGGCCCAGCTAGAGGACAAGGCTGAAGGGGTGGAGCTGCAGGCTCTGCTTCTTTCCCCAGTGGGAGGGACTACAGGAAAATGAGCAAAATACCTGTACCACTCCCAGCTCCTTCCTCTACCCCACTTTCTGTGATGTCTTTCAGCTATGCTATTTCCGCTATAAATACCTCATGTGCTCTACTGGACCTTCCTGGCCTCTTTCTTGCTGATGCGTCGTACCGGGCCATACTGGCTTTATTTCACCCCTGGTTAGCAGTGGATAAAGAGCTGCTAAATTATCTAATCTATTGCTTTTCCACAGCAAGATTTTTTTCTGCAGTTGCTTTGTCTAGTCCAGTTTTATGTTTCTTATTGAGGACAACACCTTAAAAATGTAAAAAAAAAATGTACATTTATATGGCTACAAAGAATGCCCAGAATTATAATATTAAGGATTATTTTGAAATAAAGAATTTTGGAAACCCTCTAAACCCTCATGCTTAACAGCATAACCCAATTTATAACGGACAGCAGTTGAGAAGAAACTTACCTTGGTGGCTGTGACTGGATATACGTGCCCTTCACTGGACAAGAAAGAGGTTAACTCCATACTGTGTGCTGAAGAAACCAGGCTCCTTCACAGCTGCTGGGCATGCTCCAACTAGACCCACAGCTAGGTGCAGCTCAGTTCAGTCTTCCTTGACTGGAGAGGAAAGAGAATGTGAGTTTCAGGTTCCTGCCCTGAAGCTTTCAGAGCCCTAGGTCATAGAGGCCAGGCCTTCTATGACTCAGGTCGATATACAGCTGTCTGCATGAAGGAATTATCAAGAGCTTTGCCTGCCAACTTCTCTGGAGAACCAGGGAACCTGCAGACTACAGGGCCGGAAGGGTAAATAGCCCATGTGACCACTGATACGGTGCTGGAACTAGGAACAAAGTCAGCAAGTTTTGGTCAGATCACAACTGACCCAGTGGCAGATACAACAGTGACAACTGTGAGGGGCTTGGGTTAGTAGCTGATGGAGCAGGGATTGCCTTGAGTCCCTGTAAACAGAATGCTGGCACTTCTTTAGGTGATGATCTACTCCCCTTTCTGTGCAGAAGGTCAGGCCTATTGACTCTGGCCATTAGGTCACACTACCCTGTGCTAAAGGGCAGTCCCATTAGATCTAGCCATTAGGCCACACTGCTGAGTAGAGGGGCAGTCCCATCGACCTTGGCCAGTAGGCATGTCTGTCCTGAATCTAATCTGTGACCTTAAACTATGCTACCTTGACAGGAGCGGTCCATTAGGCTTGGATATAGGAGGTGATGGGATATACCTACCCCACAGTGGAGGCTAATTATTCCACAGCTGCCTACTGTAGGGTTTCTTCTTTTATGTCCCTCTAAAGCTCCAGGTACTGACCACTATAAATGAAAGGATACATGACTCATATTTAAGTAAGAGGGCTTCTGCAACTTCCCTTTCTGCCCTGTTCTGCGCCAGGAGGGCATGATCATGAGATGAGTGCAGGGCCTTCTCCACAGTTTTAATCCATTCAACATATATAGACATATATAGGCAATGCAACTTTGCAGTTCAGGAACCCTTTCTATTATCATTTGCTTAACTAACAAGAAACTTTCTGTGTACCACTTCTAAATGATTAGTTTGCATTCCCACCAACCCTTTTCTATTCCTTCCATTTCCAATGTAAATAAAGGGTTTGAGTATTCTCTATTTGTTTATACAAGAATTGGAGACTTTTAGTTTGATAATTGTAAACAAGACCTACAGGGGCCATGGAGGAGAAATGTGCAGCTGTATCTGTCTTGGAAACAACAGAATATTATCAAGAGTTACAACATGTGTCATTGAAAGAGCTGAAATGAGATATATATGTTAGCTCCTTAAATAAGCACCTACTTTATGCTGCCTTGCAGCGCTCTCACAAAGTATGCAGGTATTGAGACCTGTTAGAGATTCTGGAAGTTACATCTTTGCTCATGACATGAGCAGATGTTCTGAATTGAAACAGTTTTGGCAATAAGTTAAGAACAGCATCACTATCCTCTTAAGAATATAGATTAGTCTGTCTCCAGCCGTGTGTTGGGAATGAGATCAGGAACTAAAAATGATTCTACTTCACAGGCATTGTTACTTGGCTCAGTGTATTCTCTATGGCCAGAAAAAAATTATGTCCAACGAGAAAAGTGAATGCTTCAATTGTGTGAATTACATTAATCATTTTTAGAGTACTATCAATTACCAGGGTGGGCTCAATGAAGTTATAAATCAGAAATGTTATCAAAAACTGTTATGAAACAATAAGACCTTTTATAATAGAAAGTTATCTTTTGATAGCTAATGCTAATTTGAAGGTGAAATTTTAGCTTTCAAACCCATTTGCATAAGATCAGTTCTTTTAAATAAAATAAAACCTCTACATCTCATATCACAAAATGGTGGCGCCCGGGAACATGCAAATTAAGCCCGGGATATTTAATGGGCTGCGTCTCTCACATTTGAGGTAGTTCCCTCCCTTCCTCCCTCCCTCTAACTTCCCCTTTTTTCCTTTTAGATCATTAGTGCCTGGGATGGGTTGTGGGTCAGTAGCAACTGTGCCAACACAAGGATGAAGCCATCTCGCAGTAAACATCACAATTTCAGCAAAACAAATTGACATCAACGTGCCTACATCATATCTGAGACCAGATAAAATACACAGGGGTATGTACTGGAGCAAGTAATGCTAATTAATATGTAATTAGTTAACTTACCTAACTGTAAGAATTCTTAAACTTGCCATCAGCTGCATCATTCAAAGTAGAATGTTGGCACAGAGATGTTCAAGTCGACTGGTGGTGAAGA
Source organism: Pelodiscus sinensis (assembly GCF_052426305.1). Classification (NCBI taxonomy): domain Eukaryota; kingdom Metazoa; phylum Chordata; order Testudines; family Trionychidae; genus Pelodiscus; species Pelodiscus sinensis. The sequence goes on along the minus strand of NC_143054.1, from coordinate 60,655,258 downwards.
TTTGTGTTGTCCAAATAATTACATGAAAATAATACATACAGAACTGGTGATACATTAAAATCACAAATATGTGCTCTACTATTGGACTATTCAATTAGAATACAGAAAGTGTGGTTTATTCAGCAAATTGTCCATTTTCAAAACACGTGTCTGCTTGTCAAGATATAAAAAGTGGGGCTCCCCTAGCAGCCCTGAATTGCTTCTCATGAGCCAAAACATTCCATGGATGGGAGATCAGAGAGAGTTGGATCTTTAGGTAACCCTCCTGCTTCTACTAACTTAGTACTGTAAGTATGCATGATGCTTTAGAAAACTGATAAAGACTCAATCCTTAATCAGAAAAGATGACAAACCAAGGATATGTCTACACTAGCTCATTAGTTCAAGCTAGGTATGATAATTAAGGCAACCGGAGTTGCCAATGAAGCCCGGGATTTAAATATCCCGGGCTTAATTTGCATGTTCCTGGGCGCCGCCATTTTTAAATCCCCCTTAGTCCGAACTCTGTGCCCGCGGCTACACACGGCACGGAGTAGGTAGTTTGAATTAAAGATCCTAATTCAAACTACCGTTACTCCTCGTGGAATGAGGAGTAATGGCAGTTCAAATTAGGATCTTTAATTCGAACTACCTACTCCTTGCCTCGTGTAGCCGCAGGCACGGAGTTCGAACTAAGGGGGATTTAAAAATGGCGGCGCCCAGGAACATGAAAATTAAGCCCGGGATATTTAAATCCCGGGCTTCATTGGCAACTCTGGTTGCCCTAATTACCCTACCTAGCTCGAACTAATGAGCTAGTGTAGACATAGCCCAAGAGACCCTCAGTCCAGCAATGAGTTGTTGGGCAGTTGCCAATTAATGATTATTTAGATCGACTCAAATAACGTATCTAAAAAGATACTAGCATTCATGTTTCCTGAATTCATTTCACTTACAACCTTTGCCAGCTATCATATCAAGAGGTTTCTCCTGTAAAATCTTCTTGGGTGAGAGTAGGTCTCCAAAGAGAACAGCAGCCTGCATTGGAACATAGCAGGGACTTTCCCCAGATTCACTATTTCTCATTTTATTATATATGGAAATGTGATGTGACATTTTAACATTTTTGGCAATGCTTTATATAGCAGTCTTTTTCTGCTTGGAAAATGCTATCATGATGAGCAGATTAATGAAAAAATAGTCCCTAAAAGCCAAATCCAATTTTCATTGAAGTAAAAGTAATTTTTTAATTGACCTCAGTGGGCTTTTTCTCAAGACTTAAATTGCATTTAAATTGTGAGAAACTGAATGAGAGATTGTTGGGATATATATATATATATATATATATATATATATATATATATATATATATATATTAGGGCTGCCAATTAATAACAGTTAATTTACACAATTTACTCAAACTTTACTTATGATTTATCATAGTTTTAATCACAATGCTAAATAATAGAATACCATTAGAAATGTATTGAATATATTTGTATGTTTTTCTACACTTTCAATTACAACACAGAATACAACATGTATAGAGCTCACTTTATATTATTTTAATACAAATATTTGAACCGTAAAAGTGATAAGCAAAAAAATAGTATTTTTCAATTTATCTCATAGAAATAATGTCGTGAGATCTCTTACCATGAAAGTGCAAAGTATACATGTAGATTGTGACATAACTGCACTCAGAAACAAAATAATATAAAATTTAGAGCTTACAAGTCTATTCAAGTCCTCCTTGTTCAGCCAAATGCTAAGATAAATTAGTTTGGTTATATTTGCAGGAGATAATGTGATCCACTTCTTATATATAATGTCACCTGAAAGTAAGAATAAGCATTCCCATGGCACTTTTGTAACAGGCATTGCAAGGTATTTCTGTGTCACATATGCTAAACATTTGTATAACTTTTGTGCTTTGGCCATCATCACAGAGGACATGCTTACATGGTGATAACGCTCGTTAAAAATATGTGTTAATTACATTTGTGACTGAAATCTTTGGGGGAGAATTGTGTCTCCTTCTCTGTTTCATTTACATTCTGACATATATTTCATGCTATAGCAGTTTCAGATGATGACCTAGCACCTGTTGGTCATTTTTAAGAACACTCACTAAAGATTTGACAAAACAGAAAGAAGGCATAGATACAAGATTTCTAAAGATAGTGACAGCACTTGACATGAGGTTCAAAACCTGAAAAAGATGGGGAATGGAACACTCAACAGTCTTAATAGAGCAATATTTATTCTGATGTGGAAACTACAGAACCAGAACCAGCAAAACAGAAAATCAGTGTTCTGCTGGTGGCATCTGACTCAGATGATGAAAATGAACATGTCTTGGTCCACATTGCTTTGGGCCATTACCAGGTAGAACCTGTTAATAGCATGGATGCATGTCCTCTGGAATGGTGGTTGAAGTGTGATTTCATACCTGCATTTTTAGTACATCTGGCATGTAAATATTTCATGATTCTGGCTACAACAATGCCATGTGAACACCTGTTTTCACTTATGACTTATGTTGTAAACAAGAAGCAGGCAGCATTATTTTCTGCAAAAGCAAACAAACATGTTTGACTGGACAAGAAGTAGGACTGAGTGGACTTGTAGACTCTAAACTTTTAAAATGTTTTATTTTTGAATGCAGCTACTTTTTGTACATAATTCTACATTTGTAAATTCATCTTTCATGATGTAGAGATTGCACTACTGTACTTGTAATGGGGGATTGAAAAATACTATTTATTTTGGTTTTTACATTGCAAAAATTGTATAAAAATATAAAGTGAGCATTGTATACTTTGTATTCTATGTTGTAAATTAAATACAAAATATTCCAGTAGATTAAAAACCTCTAAAATTTTTAAACAAATGGTATTCTATTATTGTTCAACCATACAATTAATCACACAATTAATTGAGATTATTTTTTTTAATTTCACAACTAATGATGATTGATTTTTAATCACTTGACAGCCCTGCCATTTTGCCATGCAGTATGTTGTAGGGCATGGGGCCTAATGTGAATGGAGTGTGATTAGACAAACGTGTGTACGTTGCATGTTGTTGGCAACCAAAGCAACAACTTAAAGGTCAAAAGGTCAAGAACTATTTGTACAAAAACAATTTTATGTCCTGAGGAGGGAAATGAAGATTTAGCAGAGAAGGAAATAACACCAGGTGATCTACTATAAAAAATGTGTAAGAACTGGCATACTTTGGGATCATGGTGGCTCACCGAGGAATTTCTCTCTGGATCTGTATGTGTGAAGGCCCAGACAAAGAAACAAAAGATGAATGACATCACAAAGTGGATTATAAATGGAAGCTTCACACATTTGTAAATTGGAGAGTTTCAATAATGAAGAGCTCTGTTTGGATATGGTGTGGTAATTGTGAATTCCCTGCACTTTTTGACTAGACTGAACCCTGACTGACCATCAGGACTTCCGACAATAGACTCCGGTATAGTATGATTTGGAGGTATGAATGTGGAATAAATGAGGTTCATTTTGTAATCAATAAAGAGTACTTAAAATAGTATATACAAACCTGTGTCCATCTTCTATCTGCTTCCCCATACTGTAGGGAATCTCCTGCTGCAATTCTAAGAAAATGGGCCTGAATAAACTTGAATATAGGGACTAAAATCCAGATCTGCATCTAAATTTGCAATCAAAATCATGGTGCCATGAACCAAAATCAATATATTAGAGCTGTGAACAATAATGCAAACTAGAATCTAGACTTTTGCTTCATGAACCTTATTATAACGAAGCTTAAAAACTAATTGAATCACAGATTCATCTGAGAAATTTCTCTGGAGCAGGTGATGAATAAATAATAGAGTCTTATCTTCTAAAAAGACTGATTGTCTGGTTTGAAGAGATTAAAGGTAAATTGGGAGCAATGGGTTTAAAATTTTCAACAGTGCCTAAGTGACTGAGGAGCCTAGACCCATTTCCAAAAGGGATTTTAGGACAAGGTTTTTAAATATATTTAGGTGCCTAAAAATACAGATGAGTGCCTCTTGGAATTTTCCAAAAAGCCCAGGTCTCTATGTTATTCCCAATGAAAGACAGTGAAATCTAGGCTCATAAGTGTCTAAGTCCCATTTGAAAATGAGACTTGATATAAGGGAGCCACAAACTCAGCTGACCTTCTGGCCCTGGAGCTTACAACTGACTTAGAATAGTGCCTAGAAATCCCAAGTATAATGTGGGTCGCATTGTCTGTATAAACAGGTGGAAAAATATAACCCCTATCCTGAAGAGCTGTCTGAAGTTATCCAGCAGTTTGGAACACTAGCAACCCAAGCCTTGTCATAATGTGTATGATACAATATATTGTCATTCCAAAGATGGTTTTCCAAACTGAAAATCCTGGCAAAGGAGTCGGGATTGGATATGGCAAAAACTAGACAAACCACAGCAACAATCTGCACACAGAGTAACTTTATACTTCACCCACTAGAACTGTCAGTGTTGGCACCAGCTGCCCTTGCTGTACTCTACAAACTCCGTATGGAGTCAAGGATAAGTAGCAGTGAAAATGATTAACTGAATGATGGATTGAGATTTTGCTGCCATTGTTGTTATTATTACTAAGTAGCTAAAAAGCAAGAAATGGCACCATGTAAGAAATATTTTCCAGTGCTATAATCTATACCACAATGCTTTTCATTTATAAAATGAACCAAACTGAAACAACATAGTAACAGAAATTATGAGAGAGTGACCTACTATGTAGCAGCAGCTGGAGCTCAAGGAGCAAGTGGGGAGATTTTAAATCCCTCCATGTCCTTCTAAAACATCAGTTCTGGTAACTGGTGCAGAAGGATGGAAATGACCCAATTTCCAGCAGTAGTGGTATTAACAAGAGGGTCTCTATAGTTAGCTGGGCAACTGTTATGCCTATATTTTCTGACTCCTGCAGCTGTAATTCTTTAAGGATTCTGCTGTCCACACAGGCAGAGGTTCAATCCAGTCTGTTCCAGTGGAATATACCTATATTATTCTTTCTAACAGAAAACTTTTTTTTGTATCCTGTTTTACTGTGCTCTTGAGCCAAAATCAAATTATTCAGACTGGAGCTGGAGATATTCTTTGTGTACAGGGAAACAGCAAAACACAGCCCCTAAAAAGATATCACCTCAAGCAGCTGCTGGGTGGAATCAGTTGGAGGTGGGCCAGCCTCTGGAAAAAACCCTCTATTTCAGTCACAAAGATATCGCTGAAAGCATTTGGGTTTTGTGGAATTATGTAGGCAACGCTAACTAGAGCACATAAAGGAGAGGACATGAGGTAACATAATGAAATGTCATCAGGAAAAGTGTACTAATGATGAGACCTAACAGAGAATGGAGAAATTTATCAAGAGTTATGATGGACACCCTATTGTTTCTGTTATTTAAGGACAGGACAAAGCAGTCAAGAAGCACTGGATGCCTCATTTAAAAAATCTCAGCATGTGACTCAGGAAGAATATTTTCAGTTCAAAACAAAATACATATTTTCTACTTGCTGCAGTCACCCTCCAGGGTGTGCTAGAAGCGGAGTTGCAGCACGCAGCTCTATGGAGACGCCAGGCATAGCTGCAGCTTATAGGGCAGCCTGAGGAGGCTGCCACAAACTGAAGTCCCAGGGCTGTGTAAGTTATGTCAGGTGACTAGGCCCTGGAGCTACCCAGGGCTGGGAAGGTACACAGGTAGTTTGAAGCAACTTAGGTCTTACTCCTCCTTTATCCATGGGGAAAATCATGGATAAGTGAGTGGGTTCAAATCAGTTACTGTAAGACCTCTCAGCTTCTATGTGAGCCAATTTATATGTGCATTGTCATAAGAGGAATGACTTTCTTCCAGAATATTTTCTGTAAGTTAGCTGCATCTCTTTCTTTCTCTCGCACAGACACACATTCAAAGTAGAGGCTTGATTTTTCAGTGCTGACCCCTTGGGGTTTTTATTAATTTGATTTGGAGTGGTGGGTGTTCAGAACTGCTGATCGTCTGGCCTTTTATCCTCCACGATGAGCTCTGGGCATAAGGGACTCGTGCTATCTGGAGAAAGGTAATTCTGTTTCATGACAGAATTTGACATTTCAAAATCTGGTTTCATTCTGTTTTGGAATTAAAATGAAATAAATAAATAAAATTCTCCATGAAAGTTCCCATAGCTCTTGGTGCCCACCTGACATGAAATAGCCTAGAGCCACAGACTCTGGAAGCACTGGGGGACCCAACTTAAAGGCTGTCAGATAGGTGGGTTGCCTACAAGTTGGGAAGTGATCTAGTAGAAAAGGAGGCAGAATGTTGCACAACCTCCCTGTACCATTGGGCTTTCATCAAAATAAAATCATCCTGGGGCAACATTTCTGACCAGAGTCTGGACCCAGTATGGCAACACTGATGTTCTTAAGTTTCAAATTCAACAAATTGCCAACATCTGAAGATTTTTTTTCCTCGCCAGTGCTAAAAGTAACCATTGCAGATGCTCGTAAGTAATCCCAAGTTTTAATTGGTAAATTTATTTCCATCTCTTATCTGATTTGCTATTCAGGGACCTTAAATGTCCCAGTGTACATGTTGGCTAGTAGGATTTTTCTCACCACAGAGCTAATTGCTTGGAAAAAAATTCTCATACTTCTTAATAAATCAAACCATGTCAAATCACATAAATGTGTATTTTCAGGAGAGAGAGGGGGTTTTTCTAGTAAAAAGATGATCAAAAATAATTTATGGTCACTTTTTAAATAAAATTGACATATCCCAGCCAATAGGGTGGTGGTTCTTTGAGCAGCTCATTTAACATGTTTTCAACCTCTGGCTGTAGACCAGGATTTAACAATTCACTCCAAGTCTCTCACCCGTACCCCACCTATGAAAGCTGCCAAGATGTTCTCATAGTCTTGAACATCAATCAGTAACAAGAATGGAATGTGAAATGATCAGTTATACAACAAGCTCTCTCTTGAAAAAATGGTTCTTCACTTTCCCAGTTATGATACTTACAAAGGGGGAAAGCATTACAGACTATTCTGTAACAACAAAATTATCTCTCTTCTCTAAATTTTGTTGCTATTAAGCTAGATATAGAGATCTGTTGACAAATTTTACTTTCGGACACACATACACAATCTTTTCATATATTGCTGTACACAAGCATTTGAGAGTAGCCCCTCAAACCTTCATTTAACCTTCTAACGTGTCTTTCTTACACAGTTGTAGAGTGTCAATGAAACAGCATGAAAATCCCAAGATTTAAGTTACAAATGAGCTCTTTTAAAATATACATGTATGAGCGCTTCAGAAATATGTATATACTACCACACCAATTTTCTGTTTTCCAAACGTGCTCCTCTGAAAAATGATTCTGTCATCCTGTAGTGATATTATCATGAGTGCAGTTGCAGTTGTGAGGCAAACCTGAAACTGCACGAGGACTGCTCATTCAGTTGCAATGACTTTTTCTCATCTATCAGTGGGGTAGCCATGTTAGTCTGGATCTGCAAAAGCAACAAGGAGTCCTGTAGTACCTTATAGACTAACAGATGTATTGGAGCATAAGATTTGTGGGCAAAGACCCACTTCGTCAGATTCATGTAGTGGAAATCTCCAGAGGCAGGTATAATTTATCTATATTTATCTATATTATTTATAATCATCATGAACAGGTCTGACAACCAAAAGGAGGCTTCCAGACAAGTCTCCAATATCAAATTCTACAGGCCACTTTCCTCAGATCCCACTGTGGAATACACTAAGAAACTGAACCATCTGCTCAGGACACTCCCTACACAAGCACAGGAACAAATCAACATGCCCTTGGAGCCCCGACCGGGGTTATTCTATCTACTACCCAAGATCCACAAACTTGGAAATCCTGGATGCCCCATCATTTCGGGCATTGGCACTCTCACTGAAGGATTGTCTGGATTTGTGGACTCTCTACTCAGACCCTACGCCACCAGCACTCTCAGCTATCTCCGTGAAACCACTGATTTCCTGAGAAAACTAAAATGCATTGGTGATCTGCCAGAAAACGCCATGCTAGCCACCATGGATGTAGAGGCTCTATGCACAAACATCCCACACAAAGATGAAATACAAGCTATCAGGAACAGTATCCCTGATGATGCCACAGCGCACCTGGTGGCTGGGCTCTGTGACTTTCTCCTCCCACACAATTATTTCAAATTTGGTGACAATATATACCTCCAGACCAGTGGCACGACTATGGGCACCCACATGGCCCCACGATATGCCAACATTTTAATGGATGACCTGGAACAATGCTTCCTCAGTGCTCGTCCACTCATGTTCCTTCTCTATCTACACTACACTGATGACATCTTCATCATCTGGATCCATTGGAAGGAAACTCTGGAAGAATTACACCACGATTTCAACAGCTTCCACCCTACCATCAACCTCAGCTTGGACCAGTCTACACAAGAGGTCCACTTCCTGGACACCACAGTACAAATAAGAGACGGTCACATAAACACCACCTTATACCGAAAACCTATCGACTGCTATGCCTACCTTCATGCCTCCAGATTCCATCCCAGACATACCACATGATCCATTGTCTATAGCCAAGCACTGAGGTACAATCACATTTGCTCCAACCCCTCAGACAGAGACCAACACCTACAAGATCTTCAACAAGCATTCTTGAAACTGCAATACCCACACGAGGAAGTAAGGAAACAGATCTACAGAGCCAGATGTCTACCCAGAAGCCTCCTGCTGCGGGACAAGCCCAAAAAAGAAACCAACAAAACTCCACTGGCTATCACCTACAGTCCTCAGCTAAAACCTCTCCAGCGCATCATCAGTGATCTACAACCCATCCTGGACAACGATCCCTCACTTTCACAGGCCTTGGGAGGCAGGCCAGTCCTTGCCCACAGACAATCTGCCAACCTGAAGCATATTCTCACCAGCAACTATACACCGCACCACAGTAACTCTAACTCAGGAACCAATTCCTGCAAGAAACCTCAGTGCCAACTCTGCCCACATATCTACAACAGCAACACCATCACAGTACCTAACCAGATCAGCCACACCATCACTGGCTCATTCACCTGCACATCTACCAATGTAATATACACCATCATGTGCCAGCAATGCCCCTCTGCTATATACATTGGCCAAACTGGACAGTCCCTACGCAAAAGAATAAATGGACACAAATTAGATATTAGGAATAGCAATATACAAAAACCTGTGGGAGAACACTTCAATCTCCCTGGACACACAATAGTAGATTTAAAGGTAACCATCCGCAAAAAAAACTTCAGGAACAGACTTCAGAGAGAAACTGCTGAGCTGCAGTTCATCTGCAAATTTGACACCATCAGCTCAGGATTAAACAAAGACTGTGAATGGCTAGCCAATTACAAAAGCAGTTTTTCCTCTCTTGGTGTTCACACCTCCAGATCAGCTGCTAGAAGTGGGCCTCATTCTCCTTGATTGAATTTACCTAGTCATCTCTAGCCTGATTCTTGCCTGCATATTTATACCTGCCTCTGGAAATTTCCACTACATGCCTCTGACGAAGTGGGTCTTTGCCCACTAAAGCTTATGCTCCAATACATCTGTTAGTCTATAAGGGTATGTCTACACTACCCCGCTAGTTCGAACTAGCGGGGTAATGTAGGCATACCGCACTTGCAAATGAAGCCCGGGATTTGAATTTCCCGGGCTTCATTTGCATAAGCGGGGAGCCGCCATTTTTAAAACCCCGCTGGTTCGAACCCCGTGCAGCGCGGCTACACAGGGCACGAACTAGGTAGTTCGAACTAGGCTTCCTTATTTCATTGAACTTAATTCGAACTAGCGGAGCGCTTAGTTCGAACTAGGAAAACCTCATTTTACGAGGATTAAGCCTAGTTCGAATTAAGGGGTGTGTAGCCCCTTAATTTGAACTAGTGGGAGGCTAGCCCTCCCCAGGTTTCCCTGGTGGCCACTCTGGCCAACACCAGGGACACTCTACTGCCCCCCTCCCGGCCCCGGACCCCTTAAAGGGGCACGGGCTGGCTACGGTGCCCGTGCCAGGTGCAAGCCTGCCAGCACCCAGCCAGCAGACCCTGCACCTGGCACGGATCGAGCCACCCACCCGATCCCCCCCAGCCCTCCCCTCTTCCCGGGACCAGGCTGGTGGCTCCCGGGAGCTTGCCTGGGACCGCAAGAGGCGGGCACCCACCTGGGTTAGCGCAGACATCGTGGACCTCGTCCACAATCTCTGCACTAGGCACAGGAAAGTAGTCGGCTAGAGCAGGAGAGCGGCCAGCCTGGCCACCCAGGAGCAGATGTGCAAGAGAATCAAAGGGGTCCACTGAGACTCCCGACCCTGAGCCCTGAGCTTACAATGGCCGTCCTGGGTCAGACCAAAGGTCCATCTAGCCCAGTAGCCTATCCGCCGACAGCGGCCAACCCTAGGGACCCTGGAGGGGATGGACCGAAGACAGTGACCAAGCCATTTATCTCGTGCCATCCCTCTCCAGCCTTCCACAAACCTTGGCCAGGGACACCACTCCTACCCCCTGGCTAATAGAACTCCATGGACCCAACCTCCATGACTTGATCTCACTTCCCTTTAAACTCTGTTCTAGTTCTAGCCTTCACAGCCTCCTGCAGCAAGGAGTTCCACAGGTTGACTCTTTGCTTTGTGAAGAACAACTTTCTCTTACTAGTTTGAAGCCTGCTACCCATTCCTTTCCTTTGGTGTCCTCTAGTCCTTCTTTATTGGAACTAATGAGGAACTTTTTTGTATGCTCCCTCTCCACACCACTCATGCTTTTATCCTGTCCCCCCTCCGTCTCCTCTTTTCTAAACTGAAAAGTCCCAGGGGTTGGGACCTGTTCCCAACCCCTGATCATTTTAGTTGCCCTCCCCTCTCCCAGCCTCTCTCTTCCCCCTCCCACCTCCTTTTCCCAGTCTCCCCCAGTTTTGTTCAATAAAGACAGATTCCATTTTGGAAGACACGTTATCTTTATTTTGTACATCAGGAAGGGGGGCTAGGGAGGGTAAGTGGAAGGAGGTGAGGGAGGAATGGGGTACGAGCCCCCGATGGGGAGGACTGGGCTGGCTCTGCAGGCTTCTAGGGTGGAAGCTCTCCTGCAGCCCCCCGATTGCCCCCTCTGTCCAGATGGCAGCCTGCGACAAGTGCAGCCGGTCTGATGGCCGAGTGGTGTGATATGCCCAGTGTGGGTACTCCGGGCACTCCAAGCCAGGACTGCTTTGCAAGCGGGGCACCCCTGAGAACTGTCTGTCCGGGGTGGGGGTCGGGACCCTTTAAGCACAGCCTTCTGCTAGCCTGAAACAGCAGCTCCACGCTCTAAGTCCTCATCTGATGCCATGCCGGCACTGCTTCCAGCCATCCTTAAGCTCGGTTCAGGGTCCACTTAATATGGACATGCTAGTTCGAATTAGCAAAACGCTAATTCGAACTAGTTTTTTAGTCTGGATCCGTTAGTTCGAACTAAGTTAGTTCGAATTAATGTTGTAGTGTAGACATACCCTCAGAAACAGTCTTTGAAAAGGGACAGCTAGATGTGTACTGATAAAGGTCATATCTAACAAGCCAAGAAAATAAACGATTAAAAACATTTACTTATAGAACTTCTGTACATGGCAGCTAAAACAGTATGCAAGTAAGCTAGTAAATAGCACTGCTTGGAAAATGGTATTTTCCACACACAAAAAATTCCTAATGAAATAATCGGGCTTTCTGTGAGATACCGAAACCATTATGGTTATTTAGAATATTGAAACATTTTTAGGTTGGGGGAGAAGGGTGGATTAAAAATCAGAACTTTAAAAAAAATCACAAAAATACATTTAGAAGAAAAGTCCACTTTTTCTTGAAATAAAAACTGAGACAGAATTGTGTAGTCTTTCCCTTTCTGACAGTTGAAGGAATAGGCAATAATATACTACTAATAAAAAAGATGTATTGCAATTTTGATAAAGGTAGTATATTATACATCACAAACAAGAAAAAATCAGAACAGAGGGAATCACAGGACAGAGTGAAAATATGTCTATGTTAAGTTGTCAATGGACTACATTCATACAATTTTGAATGATATTAATAGAAAAATGTGACCAGAGTGGAGATAATCTTCTAATTCACACAGTTTGATAGCATATAATCAAGAACTAAAAGAAAATATCTTGGGAATGAGAACAATCCAATATCATATGTATCCAGGAAAGAAGTTGGTTCAAAAACTTGCTTTTAAAATTCCAGGGCATCAAGCAAAACCAAAAACTAGGAAGAGGAGAATATGTTTGTGCTTTTATAAGGGAAAAATTAAATTATGTAGCAGTAGAGAATGAAGAAGTAAGCCTAGAACATAATGCTATTGAGAACCTAATGCAGAGAGAAATATTTCTTTAAAGGTTTATAGTAAATATTACTTGTGTGGGAAATTAAAAAGCTCAAAGCTATAAGAAAAAGTGAAGAATGCTAAAAGACTATATATTATATACAGTAACCAAAATAGACTTAATACATTATGGGGAAGTAAAACAACATATTTAAATGTAAAATGGTTAGAAAAGTTCATTGACGAAAATTAGTGATTTTAAACAATTGTGTCATAACTAGATTTAATGCAACAGATGGTAGGTGTTTTTTTTCAATTTTAGACTTGGGAATTATAACTGCAGGTATTGCAAGTAAATACAATGGAAAAAATAAGGAGGAGAGATTGAGAAGTGATCCCTATATGTATTACTTTTCAAAGACTGAGGAAAGTTAAAGATAATGAAAGATTACCCTTGTGAAATATTAAGCAAACTAATTGGGAGCTGTTTACAAGTAAATGTACTGAATTTATGAATAATCCTTGTGTGAGTGATGACAGAATCTCAATGATAATATAATACAGGGATTAATAGCAGCTGCCAATGTAGCCATACCTAAGATATTGCAGTATCCCAAAATGTAAAACTCACATCCATGGTAGAATAAGGAGTGCAAAGTGGCAGCTAGAGAAAAAGATGATATGTAGTAGTATTTATGCAAAAAGTAGAGTTGGCTTTCTCAAATATACACAAGTACTAAAAAGGAAAAAAAAATAGGAAGACTAGGGTCTGCATATTGTATACTAAAATTGGGAATTATTACACATAAGAGAATATCCAATTATTTAGCTTTCATGACAGCTGAACTAGTAGCAATAATATTAATGGTAAATGTGATCAATGATATATGTCCAGCATCTGAGATTCTTTTTTCTGATTATGTCTCAAGTCTTATGGAGATAAAATATGTGTCTTACTATGTAGAAGTGGTTTGGTCAGCCAAGTCATACTTCTTATAACAGAGTTGGTACAGATGGGAATACATGCAACATTAATTTGAATTCCACTGCATGCTGGGATAATGGGGAATGAAATGGCAGCAAAAGCATTTAAAATATTGTAAAAAACAGAAGAATTTACATGGAAATGGCCTTGACTAAACAGGGATTTAAAAGTCAAATAAAAAAAACAAAAAAGAGGAGTGGCAAAAATTTGGATTAATACAAAAGAAGAAAGAAGATTTTTTTCAGTTGTGCCCTACAGTTGAGGATAATAACATACAACAGGACTCAGACAGGATTAATGGAGTGCTTTTTTAGCAGATGAATTGTTGTAAACAAAAACTTTTCTGAAATAAATAGGACAGAGATGAACTACATGCATTCTGCAAGGTGGAAGAAGCAATTGGTCATCTTTATGTAGGGATTTTGATAAAGAAAGGGAAAAGCTTCCAGGGGAATTCAAATGTCTAAGAACAACAAAACATATCTTATGTTATTTAACAGAAACATTGGCGTTATTCAAAAGGCTTTGTCAGAGTACCTGAAAGACACAGGGCTGAGCAAGGGAATATAAACAACCAAGTATTGAGGTATTACACCTAGGCTATGTCTACACTGGCAAGATTTTGCCCAAAAGTGGCCGCTTTTGTGCAAAATCTTGCCACCTGTCTACACTGGCTGTGAGTACTTGCACAAGAACACTGACATTCTAATGTATAAAATCAGTGCTTCTTGTGCAAATACTCTGACTCTTCCGCTCAGGGATAAGCCCTCTTGTGCAACTGTTCTTGCGCAAGAGGCCTATATAGACAGGCAACATCAATTTCTTGTGCAAGAAAGCCCAATGTTTAAAATGGCCATCGGAGCTTTCTTGTGCAAGAGAGCATCTACACTGGCACGGATGCTCTTGTGCAAAAGCACATCTTTTGTGCAAAGGCACATGCCAGTGTAGACGTTCTCTTACTCAAATACTCTAACGCAAAAACTCTTGCGTTAAAGAAAAAAGAAGAAGTTGTCCATTCAGTTGGGTTTCATACACTTCCCTTGCGCTACCTGCTTCTACATAGGCCTGCCAACAGGAAGGGGGAAAGGGGAAGTTGCCATGGGGCCTGGCAATTCAAAGGGGCCACTCTGTGCGGCTCTAAAGGCTGGGGGCAGGGAGAGCATGGCACACAGGGCTGGCTGTCCCGGCCCACCCTTTGTTCCCAAGGTCCTGCCCCTTTGGGAAAGCAGAGCTGGCCCTCCCCACCTTACCTAGTGGCCTGTGAGTCTGTTGGTGCCCCTGCTTCTACAGCCTACCTTTGATCTCCTAGCAACCTGAATTTGTTTGCCTCCTAACATCTGACTCTTGGTCTGCCCTCTGGCATAAATCTGATTCTGATCTCCTAGTGTCTGAACTGGCCTGATTCCCAACTCCTGCTCCGAAAACTTGGTCAGTCCACCCATGTCTTCATTGTAACAGGTTCTAGGCAGTTTTAGAAGATTAAATGATTTTATATAAAAATACATTTCAAAACATAGGTGGAATGATGAAATGCTTGTATGATAGCAGGCTACCATTTGCACACAGTAACTGTAGCAATAATTATTTTACATACAAGGGATCTTTGCAGCATGCTCACATTAACAGGATGCATGCCTGAAGACAACATTATTAAAGGGGATGTTCAAGAATGTTTGATAAAATGTATGGTGTATATATAGCCACATCCTATGAAGCAACCGTGTGTTGTTCTAAGTGCTTGTTACAGTAATTCATTATAGATGTTGGTGTAAAAAAGGCTTAGACATTCTTACAGAGCACATGTCCTGACTGTGTTAAAATTGTCTTTTTCCTTAATTGTGGCTCTTCTGTATAATGTCCTTTTCAACTCAGTATGGTAATAATACTTGTGAGCACTATCTCCAGAAGTATCACAAGAGAATAGCAGAGATGAGGAAATAGTGGGAGAGAAGATGAAGCTACTACATGTCCAGTCTGAGATTCGATGGAAGGCTCAGGAAGGAAATAATAGTCAACAACCGAGATTGTTCAAATCACTTAATGCAATCTCATTCTGTTCCATGGTGGCCCAAAATTAGAATTTCATGTGGCCAGTCAAGTACTGTAATTTCAACTGCAATTTCATGGTTGGGGGAAGAAATTTTCTCCCATAGCTAATCTTTGAAGTTTACCACAGAAATGGAAAACAAAATTAACTTCACAATGTTCTTTTGTTTCAGACTTATTAGCTGTCACTGAGAGCTGGGCAAAAGCATCTTTACCAAGTCATATGAAACATCTGTTTTTTGGTTTTGTCACAAACTCAAAAGCTTTGCTGAAGTCCACAAGCATTTTCTGTGGACCTGGGCTTTTATATGCTTTTGAATTGAAACCACAACAAATGTTAAGTTCAGGTGAAATTTGGTGATTTCGGCTTCAGTTGATCTTGGTATTTGAATATCCTACCCGCACACTTGGAATGAAGCACAAGTTTTGTGTAAATACTTGTAATCTGAAGCCAACACAAATACCAGGACAACTCCTACAAACCAAAGCCACCAAGTTATTCACTGGCAACATTTCATATACAACAGTAGTACAATTCTTACATTAGCCAGGCTCTCTTCACTACCAGACAGTCTAAAAAATTATTTTGGGGTATAGATTTTACAAAAAGCTAATACTACAATACCATATTTTTTTTTCTGTAAAGGCAATGATTCATTGTGTAGCCCTCCCAAAGAAGGACCTGCGACACTTGATATGGATTTAATGAGGCAGTAACTTTATTAGTAGATGTCTGGGACTACCTGGCAGATAACATTGTGCAGTGCAGGTAAAAACCCTATTCATTCTGTAATTACCCTGGGGGTTCCCCCAGCTTCCTCTATTTTCCAACCAGATCCCTCCAGCAAATTCATTCCCTCCTAGGATGGTAGTATGGGCAATAGGAAAGGGAGGTTGGCTCCTGCTGCTACAACCTTTGAAGCCCCAAATCTCATACTCTTCTGTTCCTTTAACCAAAACATCCTTCTTTTTAAGTCCTTCTCCAGACCATTTATCTGGTCACTGGAAACCTTTCATGTGGAATACCTAAATTGGACATCTGCCACAAGGAGGCACCAGCAAAGAGCTTGCTTACCTGCCCCCCACACACATGGCAAAAAGGGTTTCCAATGATAGGGCTTCAAGTATCCGAGGGGTAGCTGTGTTAGTCTGAATCTGAAAAAGCGGCGAGGAGTCTTGTGGCACCTTATAGATTAACCAAAGTGTTGGAGCATAAGCTTTTGTGGACAAAGACCTACTTCGTCAGATGCATGTGATAGGGCTTGTAACTTTGAAGCCTTCCTCCCTTGCATTCCTAGCAGGTGAGTCAGTGCTGAAAAACTGACAACCACTCAACTTTTTGCAGAAGGTTCTGCCTCTGCTTCCCCTCCTTTCCTTCACCCCTACAAAACACCATTGCCTTCTTCGAGCAAGCCTGGACAATGCTTCCCCCTCCCCATTTTCAGTGAACTGCTGTCATTACCCCTGCCAAAGTTGGTGATGACAATTCATGTCAGGCTGACCCATTTGGCCATTTTGCACTATTTCTCCTGGAATGGGTCCATTGGTAGGTGAGCAAAAAAGATTAACAATACAAATGAATGTGCAACTTTTTTACTGATATATTTATTTTGTGCTTGTGTAATACAAAAATCCTCAAAACTGGTTGATCAAAACATTATTTTAGTAAATGTTTCGAACTTGAAGTACAGCATAAATCCCACCACTGAAATCAAGGCTAAAACATCTCATTGGTAAATCCTTTTAGTTTCCTCATAAAACTTCTTTTATCCTCTCTTTAAATCAGGATGTTTTTCACAAATTAATCTAAACTCAAAATGTTTAACTGTGTTAGAACTTGTGAAAAAAGGTGCTTCATACCTCACCATCTCAACAGCATAGAAATAACACACCAACAGGGTTTTTTTGCACCCTGTCCTACAGGTAAATAAAAATTATCATATTTTTATCTAGAATTCTGAATTATTACAAGGGGAAGCTAACATATTCTTCTAAAATAAATTCATGCAAATCAAGTGACAGGGTGCTCTGGAGCACCGACTTAGGGGTTAGGCACAGAGCTGATAAAAAAATAGAATTTATATGCCATGGGAAATTCCAATTTTCAGCAATAGTTTTCATCTTGAATTATTGAAAGTACAAAATATTGTCTCAGTGCAAATAAAATAATATTCCCAAAACATAACATTTCAATTTGAGTTTACATTAGTCTCTGCATATGCCTCAACATCTGTGTTGTCTCATGGTGACACATTTTATTTCTGATTTACAAATAAAATCAAGATATTTTGGTGTGTCTCACACAATATTTAGTATTAGCTTTTGATTTATCTAAATCCATATTTTAGTAACTAAATCAGTACTACAGTGCCTACATGTGAAAATAGGAGACCCCATAAATTATTATCTGGAAGCACAGTCAGATGAGTTGGAACTCTGATTTTTCTCAGCTGTGTAAACAAAAGAGATTTTAACATTTAAACTGTATTCTACTATACATTGAATCTCTCTAGTCCAGCACTTTCTGGTCCAGCATGATTTTAGGTAGCCTGATGTCCACTTATCGTGGGTGTGGCAGTTTCCTGCAGCCCCGTAAAGTTTGCATCCAGCCACCAGTCCTGACTCTCAGTGTTCTATGTTGTTATTCAGTTCTGATTTACCCCTAAATGTCTTTTAGGAGCCCATTAAGCAGTGGAAGTGCTGGCAATGCTGCTAGACAATGCTGACCTCCCAGAGTTCAGCAAATTCTCTGGTTTGGCACTGATCAGCTCCCAAGGGTGTGGGACTAGAAAGGTTCAACTTATATTTAATTTTAATGCTAACGGTATCAACACATCATGCAATTTAAAATAAAAACTTTTAAATGGAATCACTTTACTTATTTATTACTTCATCTTTTGCAGACTTTTACTTCCATTGCTGGTTAATCAAGTCAAGTTTTCCTTTAAGAAAGAATAAGCACTTGTTCATTTCTTCTTTCATGCTAATTTTAATGTCCTCTTTGACAATAATAAAAACTTTACAGGAGTTCAAAACCTCAATAATCTCTATCAGGTTTTCATGAGCCACTGAAACACACTGATGAATTTCATTCCCCCTCATTCAGAATAAGAGTGGTAACTGCAGCAGTAAAGCAAGGTATGGGACCAGAGGCAATCCAGCAATCAGGCACTGATATTATGATGCATACCAAATGCATCTAAGACCTCAGGTCATGAGCCAATGTTAATTTATTGTAATCTCATTATGGATGTTGGATAACCAGTGGTGTGGATCTGTGGGCACAATGTTGTCTTTTGGGTGCATAGGTATGTGTCCAGGTTGCCCAAGGGTTTGCAGCTGGGCTTTGGTGATGAAGAAGTATTCAGCTGGCATTCAAGAAGTGGCATGTTAGATGCTCAGCTAGTGCTGTATGCTGTGTGAGCCCATCAGTGCCCCCAGATATAACTGGGATTCTTCTTGAGGAAAATGATTTAGGGTTCAGGGAAAGGAGGGATTTGGGGCTGACCCTTGAACTTTTTTCCAGGATTTAACATTCTTTAGTTAGACATGCTTCAGTGGCTAGTTTGATGGAATACTGTGACCCCTCTCCCCTATATTGGACAAGGGAAGGAAGTATGTGAAGAAAAAGGTGGATAAATTCCTTGGGAGCATAGGAGGGGCAGTAGTTTCACACATGAGCATAACGTAAGAGTTGTTTTGAGTGGATGGGGTTCACCTATCCAACACAGATGCTGTCATGTTTTTAACCAATATAAAAAATGGGCATTAGAAGATGTCTGGGAACCCAGCTGGGTATGGGGAGGAGGCATTCAAACTTATTGGTGGTACCTCCTCGTGGCAGCTGTCCAGTGCATGTACTCCATGGAAAAGGGATACAGTGATCGGGTAAATGGCTTGGAAAAGGACGCAGAAAGAGGTGTTCGTTAAAGGAACAAATGGGAGTAGAGAGGGTTTGGGGACTCCTATGACTAGTAGGGCAGGGAGCCAACCCCCACATTCCTATAGCCCATCTTACCCCCTTCTACAAGGCATCAGTGTATGGTAAGGTCCTTACAACAGATTTGCTGGAGGGACCAGGTTGGAAAAAGAGGCAGAGTGGGTGGTAGCCCCTCACCCAGTTTCTGACAAGGTCCTAGCAATGGATTTTCTAGAGGGAGAGGGATGGAGAAAGCCCCTCACCCCCAGGTGATTACAGAATAAGCATGGGGATTACCTGCATGTACACTGTTATCTGCCAGCTAGTCCCAGACATCTAATAATAAAGTTGTGGCCTGATTAACACAAGTCAATGTCTCCTGTTCTTCTTTTAGCATAGCCATACAATGAAAAGGTGAGCTCAAGGACTAGCCACAGGTTTCAACAACATTTTTTTAAAAGGAGTGTCCTTTCCAATGTACTGGGATAATACTTCTACAACGAAGTGCAATGATGAATTCTAATAAAATATCTCTTTAGTTGTCAACCTCCCAGTGCTCAACATCCAACAGTCCAAAAGAGCAGAACCCAATAACACAACAAGAATGATAGGGGGTAATGAATTCATAAATCTCTCCACTTTGCTCCATTAGCTAGATTACTCCTGTACTATGCATCATTGGAACAAATTCTGTGCTGAGAAAATTAATATAGATGGGTGAGTCAGCATCACTAAAAATTATAATCTTAGGTCTCATCTATACAAGAGAAGTTGTACCAATTTAACTAAACTAATTTTAAACTGATCTCATTAAACCCATGCAAGCCTCCTATTCAGCAAACCTCCACTCATAATTTTTTACTGGCACAAGCAAAACTGATACAAGCAAAGGCTAAATTATCAAATTAAACTGACCTGATGCAGCAAAACAAAAATTAAGAAGGTTTAAATGATTTAGTTAAACTAGTGACACTTTTCTTGCATTGACGAGATTGCATCACCCAAACTGAATCTTTTTGAACATTAGAAAGTCCAAAAGTCTTCTGTTTTTGTTTGTTTGTTTGTTTTTGAGTGGGAGGTGTCAAGAGGTCATATGTACACAGGAAGACCCAGAAGCACTGAGCATTCGGAGAAAAACTACCAGTATTTCCAATCTATGCAGAACCAGAAAATGTCAAAACTCATGGGAAAGCTTTGAGTCTCAAGGATTTTCACAGCAATCTCTGAAGCACAGAGATTCAGGTAGAATGTTTCCTAAACATGCTGTGAGGTGGAAGTTACTGAGGTGAGATAATTCTTATTTAATTACCCTGCTTGTGTGGTATGAAACAAAATTTAAAAAAACAATAGCTAATTTTCTTTTTATAATCTGGAGGTTTACCACACCAAAATGAACATTGAAGCCCTTTGAAAAGAGACCCCAGCTAATAAAAAAAAGAGACTGGCATTATAAAGGAATGTTCTCTGGTGGTTTGATGCCATAACAGCCTTTCCAGTAGTTTCAGAAGGGGATCCGTGTTAGTCTGTAACTGGAAAAACTTAAAAAACAACAAATAGTCTTGCAGTACCTTAGGGTGCATCTAGACAGCACCCTTCTGTTGAAATAAGGTACGCAATATGCCTTACGCAAATTATATAGCTTACTCCGAGTCTAGTTTGAAAGAGCTTATTTTGACATTTGGCACTGTATAAACAATGCCAAATTTCAAAATAAGGCACTATTCCGACAAATCCCTCAACCCTTGTGTAACGAGGGTTACAGAGATGACAGAATAGCACGTTCACTATTTTGGGAAATAGCGGGAGCGTTTAAAGATGCAGTGTTACTATTTTGGATTCTTTTCATTTTGAAATGGTTTCATATTTGCATTTTGCCAAATTTATTTCAAGGAACAAAACAAAATAAAAAGATTTAAAATAGCCAAAGCCAAACAATAATAAAAATATTTTGGATGGAATAAAACATTTCATTCAACCTGAAATTATTTTTTCTGATTATTTTGGTAAAGTCACTAAACCGTTAGTTAACCAGCTATAAATAATGGTTCTGCACAGACCAGTAGGGGGCTCCAAATTAGAAGCAGCATTAAATAAAAAGTTCAGTGAAGGACAAAAGTAATGTCCAAAGTGCTCTTGAGCCATGTCTACACTAGGAAAGTATTCCAAAATTAATAAATTTGACTTAATAACTCCCGATTTAACAAATTCAAACTAGCATGTCCACACTATGGGTGTGTCTAGACTACTGAGTTTTGTCGACAAAAGTGGACTTTTGTCGACAAAACTATACCTGCGTCTACACTACCGCTGAGTTCTGTCAACATAACATCGACAGAACTCAGCAGTTTTGTCGACGCTGGTACACCTCATTTTACGAGGCATAACACCTTCTGTCGACTGAGTTCTGTCGACAGAAGGTGTTACTGCCTGTAGGGTTGCGTCTAGACTACAGGGTTTTGTCAACAAAGCAGCTTGCTTTGTTGACAGAAGTGAATATGTCTAGATGCTCTATGTCGACAGAAGTTTTGTCGACAGTATCTGTCGACAAAACTTCCATCGACAAAACCCTGTAGTCTAGACGTACCCTATGGGGAATCCTTGAAATTAGTCCAAGGCAAGCTCCTTACATGTGAATGCGCTACCTCAGACATAGAGCCCCAGGAAGCACTGCGGAGTATTTATTTCAAAATAGAAGCAGAAGAGTATCCACACTTCTGTTATTTCAAAATAACTATTTTGGAATTAGTGTAATTCCTGATGAAAAGCAGGAGTACAGATTTTGAATTCCACAGCTCCTTATTTAGAAATAATGGGCTTGGTAATATGGATGCTCCACTTATAAATTTGATCTGGAGAGGCTATTTTGAAATAAAGTCCTCGTGTAGACCAGGGCCACAAGAGCTCATGTGCAGCCAAGTTAAGGCACAGTTTCCCATCCAAAATGGTAATTTAGGGCCACCACTTCTTCAACGCTTCTTAAAAATCTAGAATCCTAGTGTCACCCTCTTCAAATCTTTGGCAAATACTAATCTCCCCAAGTGTTTTGCTTTCACCAACGGAACCAGCTGAAGTAAACAAAATCATACTTTTAAAAAAATAGTAACATTGTAAACATGTTATTAAAGTCACTCTCCAAAAAAGAAAAAAGAATCAGTTTAGACAATTTATGCCATAACCAACAGTGCTTCTTAGAAATAGAATTACTTTAAATTTCAGCAAATTACCCAAGTGCCACAGCTACTGAATGATAACTTATGAAAATTGTTGGAAGGAAGGAAGGAAGGAAGGAAGGAAGGAACTATATTTCTCTTTTTCCAAAATTAACATGTTAAGCTAATGACAGAGAAGTGGTTTGTTATTATGATTTGTTATTAGTCACAATAATTCTCATTACTTTTACATGACTGATACCAGAAATATCACTCTCCATTTCGGATTTATATAGAGTAGAGCCAGCCTGCTCATATAGGCAAACTAGGCCATAAGGCTTCAAGGGGTGCCAAATTAGATGGAAGTGGGTTTTTTTCTATTAAAAATACATTGATACTTTATCTCTTACAAACAAAAGTATCAAATATTGTACTTGTAAAACAGGGCAGTTATATTTCACATGGTGGAGCATGTGGAGCTGTGCATGTAAATATAGTTAAAATGTGTGACAGCCTCGCTTCAAAAGAGCGCCACCTGGGTTTGCTGCCTAGGACAGGGTTTGGCAGTTCATTCATTCTTAGCCCAGTGTTGGCCAGTCATACAGCTGAGTCAGTGTTACTCACTTCTTAGTGAAAGCTGGTTAGCAACTCACAACAGCTGTTCTGCCGTGTTATAAGCCATGATCCCGAAAACACTGTGCCCACAAAGAATTTGTACTATGCTGGACTTGAAAAATTTGGTAACAGGTTTTAACTAGATCATAAAAGGAAAGTTACAAGTACTTGTAAGATTAAGATTGTATATTTATTGTAGTCTGTTATTGTTGATATATTATTCATTTAGAATGCCATCTAAATAAAAATAAAACTTCATTCTAGACTTCTCATTTTTCTTTAAATGAATGTGTAGGGAGACAAGGAGGGGATGCCAAAAACCCAGGGGCCAGCCCTGATACAGAATTTGCTCGTTTTGGTTTATACTGTTTTATTGTAATTATATTTATTAATAGACTTCTTGAAACTATTAATTTATAGACTCAGTTAAAATAAATATTCACTATCTAGATAAATGAATTTTGTAGTTAGGGGAGAAAGATACCACAGTAACATCTGAGGAGAGTCAGTGATCTGCTCTAATCCCTCAGATAGAGACAAATAACTATAAGATTTTTACCAAGAATTCTTAAAGCTAAATTATCCATCTGGGGAAGTGAGGAAATATTTTGACCAAACTAGATGAGTACCCAGAAGTCACCTGCTTCAGGATAGGCCCAACATGGAAAACAACAGAACACCACTGGCTATCACCTACAGTCCCCAGATAAAACCCTCCAGTACACCATTGACAATCTACAACCAAGCCTGGAAAAAGATCATTCACTCTCACAGACATTCGGAAGCAGGTCAGTCCCGGCCTACAGACAGCTCCAACCTGAAGTAAATACCAGCAGCCACATACCACACCACAGAAACACTAACTCAGACATCTACCCCTGCAACAAACCCTTTTGCCAACTCTGTTCACATATCTATACAAGTGACACCATTACAGGATCTAATTACATCAGCCACAACATCAGGTGTTCATACTCCTAAACATCCACTAGTGTGATATATGCCATCAAGTGCCAGCAATGCCCCTCTGCCATGTATATTGGCCAAGCAGGACTGTCTCTGTCACAAGAGGATAAACGAACACCAATCAGATATCAAGAAAGGTAACGTACAAAAACCAGTGGGAGGACACTTTAACCTTCCTGGACACTCAGTAACAGATTTAAAAGTAGCCATCTTTCTACAAAAAAACTTCACAAAACAAGATTACAAAGAGAAACAGCACAGCTGAAATTTGTTTGCATATTTAATAAGATCCAATTAGGACTGAATATGGACTCAGAATGGTTATCTCATTACAAAGACAATTTTCCCTCTTGATATTCACAACTCAGCATCAACTGCTGGGAGCGAACCACATCCACTCTTACTGAATTGTCTTTATTAACACTGGGCCTAAACTTGATAAGTAACTCCCTTCTTTTGATATGATATGATATGATATGATATGATATGATATGATATGATATGATATGATATGATATGATATCCCAACCATGCATCTGATCAAGTGGCTTTTACCCATGAAAGTTTATACCCAAATCAATCTGTTAATCTTTATGGTGCCACAGAACTTCTTGTTATTTTTACATATGTACTATAATATTGATGAATTTCCCTACTTTTGTTTTCAGGTGTTCTGGCTCTCAATACTAAGACAGTATATACTGAATGAAGTACCCTCATTAACAATATCAAAAACTTTTCAGATCATAGTAGGACTATGCAGAGAGTGCACAAAATGCACCAGATCATATATCACCTGGAAACAGAATGCCCCACTCTTCATATCCCAGCATGCACATATAACAGAGACTTGAGCAGGTGGTGCATGTCTCTGCAGCTGGCTGACAACTCAAAATGTTGCCAGAGCAGAAGCCCTACCACCAATGTATTTTTCTGCAATAGCTTCATTTGATTAAAGTGTTTATCTTTGTCCTACCCCTTCTCCGAGGACCTGCCCTGCTCTCTCTAGCCCTGCTCCTGCCATTGCTTGTTCTCCCCCACCCTCACTCATTTGCTCATTTTCATCAGGCTAGGGAGGTTTGGGGATCTCTTTCCTTTTTTGAGTAGGTGTTTGGTTGAAGTCTGGACACCTGACAAGTGGCAACACTCTGGAAGGGTACGTCTACACTACAACGTTAATTCGAACTAACTTAGTTTGAATTAGTTAATTCGAACTAAGCTAATTCGAACTAACGGATACAGACTAAAAAACTAGTTCGAATTAGCGTTTTGCTAATTCGAACTAGCATGTCCACATTAAGTGGACCCTGAACCAGGCTTAAGGCCAGCCGGAAGCAGTGCCGGCAGGGCATCAGAGGAGGACTTAGAGCGTGGAGATGCTGTGTCAGGCTAGCCGAGGGCTGTGCTTAAAGGGACCCGACCCCCACCCCGGACAGACAGTTCTCAGGGGTGCCCCGCTTGCAAAGCAGTCCTGGCTTGGATTGCCCGGAGTACCCACTCTGGGCACATCACAGCACTCGGCCATCAGACCGGCTGCACTTGCCGCAGGCTACCATCTGGGGAGAGGGGGTAATTGGGGTGCTGCAGGAGAGCTTCCACCCCAAAAGCCCGCAGAGCAAGCCCAGTCCTCCCCATCAGGGGCGCGTACCCCATTCCTCCCTCACCTCCTTCCACTTACCCTTCCCTAGCCCCTCTTCTTGATGTACAAAATAAAGGACAATTGTGTTCAAAAATTGAATCTGTCTTTATTGAACAAAACTGGGGGAGACTGGGAACAGGAGGTGGGAGAGGGGAAGAGAGAGGCTGGGAGAGGGGAGGGCAACTAAAATAAACAGGGGTTGGGAACAGGTCCCATATGAAGAGAGGCTAAAGAGACTGGGACTTTTCAGTTTAGAAAAGAGGAGACGGAGAGGGGACAGGATAGAGGTCTCTAAAAGCAGGAGTTGGGTGGAGACGGTGCATTCAGAAGAGTTCTTCATTAGTTCCCATAAAGAAGGACTAGAGGACACCAAAGGAAAGGAATGGGTAGCAGGCTTCAGACTAATAACAGAAAGTTGTTCTTCACAAAACAGAGTCAACCTGTGGAACTCCTTGCTGCAGGAGGCTGTGAAGGCTAGAACAAGAACAGAGTTTAAAGGGAAGTGATATAAAGTCATGGAGGTTGGGTCCATGGAGTGCTATTAGCCAGGGGGTAGGAGTGGTGTCCCTGGCCAAAGTTTGTGGAAGGCTGGAGAGGGATGGCATGAGACAAATGGCTTGGTCACTGTCTTCGGTCCATCCCCTCCAGAGTCCCTAGGGTTGGTCACTGTCAGCAGACAGGCTACTGGGCTAGATGGACCTTTGATCTGACCCAGGACGGCCATTGTAAGCTCAGGGCTCAGGGTCGGGGGTCTCAGTGGACCACCTTGATTTTCATGCACACCTGCTCCTGGGTGGCCAGGCTGACAGCTCTCCTGCCCTAGACAGCCACTTTCCTGTGCCTAGTGCGGAGGTCGTGTACGAGGTCCACGATGTCCGCACTAGCCAAGGCGGGTGCCTGCCTCTTGCAGTCCCGGGCAAGCTCCCGGGAGCCGCCAGCCTGGTCCCGGGAAGATTGGGAGGGCTGGGGGGCATCGGGTGGGTGGCTCAATCTGTGCCAGGTGCAGGGTCTGCTGGCTGGGTGCTGGCAGGCTTGCACCTGGCACGGGCACCGTAGCCAGCCCGTGCCCCTTTAAGGGGTCCAGGGCTGGGAGGGGGGCAGTAGAGTGTCCCTGGTGTTGGCCAGAGTGGCCACCAGGGAAACCTGGGGAGGGCTAGCCTCCCACTAGTTCGAATTAAGGGTCTACACAGCCCTTAATTCGAACTAGTAAATTTGAACTATGCTTAATCCTCATGGAATGAGGATTACCTAGTTCGAACTAAGCACTCCGTTAGTTCGAATTAAATTCGAACTAACAGAGCGCTAGTGTAGCACCTATGAAAGTTAGTTCGAACTAACGTCTGTTAGTTCGAACTAACTTTGTAGTGTAGACATGCCCGAAGGGAAAAGAGGAAGTGACTGATGGGAAGTGAGAGGATATCAAGTAAAGCAGCCAAACCAGGCATGTTTTTATTGAATTAGTGGAGAAAATAACTCCAGCTCCATCTGTCATGGCCAAACACCTGCACTCACTATGAATATGTCTACACTGCAGTGTTTTTCCAGAATAACAGCTGTTATTCTGGGAAAACAATATTTGCATCCACACTAAGGATGTTAAAATAAAGTTAATAGACTAGTCAACTAGTTGATGAAATTTCCATTGACTTGTTGATAGACACTTCTGCATTCCTCCTTTGAAATGTACAAAAGCCCCAACAGGGGCTCTTGTACATTTCAAAGAAGGAAGGCGGAACTCCACATACAGCCCGGGGCCAGCAGGAAGTCCCGCTGACTCTGGGCTGCATGCAACTGCCTGCTTTGAAATGCACAAGAATCCCCAGCGGGCATGCCTACATGCATAACGCACCACCCACTCCCGCAGACAGCGCTGCCAGGTGCAAGTGTGTTTGCAGCCCCCATGGAAGGCCAGGCTGCTCCGAGTCCCTCTCCCACTCATGGGATCCCATTGTGGCCAGACACTTCCCTTACCTGCTTGACCATGCTCCTGCCCCCACACCCACTGCCATGCATATGCCCTTCCTCCTCCCCCTGACATGCTTGACCCCATTCCTGCCCCCTTCCTGCCTACTCCTCTGTTGTCCCAGACCCCACACCCTGAGGTAGCCGAGGTCCCCAGACCTGAAAAGGCAATTCCAGCTGCATCATGCACCACTCCCAATCCTGAACCCACTCTCCTCCCTTCCTCTATCGAGGTTCTGAGCCCCACTCCTCCCTCCCCTCTATCCAGGTTCTCAGTCTCCATCCTCCACAGTTACTGTTATTGAAAAATAAAATACAAAGTTATGTTTTGAAAACCAAACCACTGTTTTTATTGACTCTACAGGAAAGGGACAGGTTGTTGTGGGAAAGGCATAGGGGGGCAAGGCACAGGCCCCCAGTGGGGAGACCCTGAGGAGAGTTACTGAGGTCTTTCAGAGAAACTCTCCCTCAGGGCCTCCCAGGTGTGTACTTCCACCTGATGGGCCTGCCAGATGGCAACTATGCATGGCTGCTCGAAGGCTCTTCCCTCCCAGCCGGACTCTGCCCCTCCTCCCCTCCCCCACCTGATAGGAAGGCCTCCCTATCGAGAACACAGCGGGCCAAGGTCACCTCGGGGATGTTGTGTTCCCCTATGTTGAGGTGGGTCAGGAGGCATCTGAACTGCACCTTCAGATGCTCGAAGGTGCATTCCAACCCTGCTTAGACGGGCATTGAATCTGTCCCTGCTCAGGTTCAGGTGGCCTGAGTATGGCTTCATGAGCCACTGCATGAGGGGATAGGTCATGTCCCCCATGATGCACAATGTCATCTGCACATCTCCAACCCAAAAGTTATGCTGGGGGAAGAATGTGCCCTTCTCATAGAGCCTAGAATTCCTGAAAATGCAGGCATCATGCACCCTGCCCAACAACCCAACAAAAATGTCCAAAAACTCTCCGCAACGGTGGACCAGCACCTGCATCATCATCGAGAAATAGTCCTTTCAGTTGATGTATTGGGTGGCTCAATGTTGTGGTGCTTGGATAGGAATATGGGTTCTTTCTTTGGCCCATCCGCAGTTAGGGAAACCCAGGACATGAAATCCGGCCACAGTAGGATCCAGGTCTCCCAGGTAGATGACCCTGCACAGCAGGACGGAGTTTATGGCCCTGACCAAAGAAACACACAAAACAGAGAATGAGAGGGAGTGCCTGAGCCCTTGGGAAGTCCCTGAGTTCTCCTCCTTCCCTCCCTCAAGCACCCCAGGAGCCACTTTCAAGACTTTTACTTCTACTTTTCTGAACAGGAAAAAAATTGAAATCTGGAAAGTTTTCCTGGGACAGGAAAATAAATTCCCATCCAGCTGTAGCCTCCATGCCTAAGATTTTAGGGGTAACAAAGCCCCACAAGCCAGTTTAGCTCACTTTTATAAATGTGATCCTTCAGAATGTTCTGTTTTTGTTGTTTTTCCATCCATTGCATCTTAATTAGCTAAATTAGCTAAATGCTTAACATAAATGTTCAGTCTGCCGCAATATGTGACAGCTGGTGCATAGACTAGAACAACTTAACAAATTAGTGGAGTCCTCCACCTTGTGGCTGAACTCTCTGAACATACTTCCTGCACATTATTGCAACCAAGTCTTTAATTGAGATCCTTATTATTCATTAGCAGCATCTCTACCAATGGGATCTTCCTTGGCCCATTCATTGGGAGTTGCAATAAACTTATCTCAGCTGAAAGTCTCTCACTGCTTGAATATTTTGTGCTGTGGTCCTATCTCACATGCATTCAACACCAGTTCAACGAGTTAATTATTGTACTTATATTTGTATATTCCCTACCACAGATTGTTCTAAAGTCTCTCACTCACTCCACATTTACCTTATGCTAAGACAATATGGAGGACTCTGTGTTTAAGAAGAAACACATACAATAAAATTAAATCAAACAGTATTCAGACATTCTTGTGGGCCTGTAGCACCTTAGCCCTGCTCTACACAAGAGAGTTATTTTGAAATAATTCCCCATATTTTGAAATAACAATCAGAGAGTCCACACTATCAAGCCTGTTATTTAGAGATAAAGGGCTGGTTATTTTGAAATAATAACTCCTGCTTTCCAAGATGAATAATTCTAATTTCAAAAGTTATTTTGAAATAGCCGTAGTGTAGATGCTTCATTGTTGTTATTTCGAAATAACTACTTCCCAGAGTCACTCAGAGTAATTACACTCCCAGTGCTTCTAAGTCGAGGTGGCGTGTCCACATTAATGGAGCCTGTCTCAGACTAATTCTGAGGCTTCCCCATAGTATAGACATGCTATTTCAAAATAGTTATTTTGGGAGTCATTATTTCAAAATAAGTTATTTCAAAATAATTTCCTAGTGCAGACATGTCCTCAGAGACTAACAAATATATATATATATATATCAAATATAGAGAGACAGACAGAAAGATAGTATCATGAGCTTTTGTGGGCACAACCCACTTCTTCAGGTGAGTGGATGACTGTGCTTCTTGCTCCACTCATCTAAAGAAGTGGGCTATGCTTAACTAACCAGACAGCTATGAAGTTTTTTTCTAATGTCCAACCTAAACAACCCTTGAAGCAATTTAAACCCATTGCTTCTTGTCCTATTATCAGAGGCCAAGGAGAACAATTTTTCTCCTTCCTCCTTGTTATTCCCTTTTAGGTACTTAAAAACTGCTATCGTGTATTCTCTTCTCCAAACTGAACAAACCCAGTTCTTTCAGTCTTCCCTCATAGCTCATGTTCTCTAGACCTTTAATCATTTTTGTTTTTCTTCTCTGGACCTTCTCCAATTTCTCTACATCTTTCTTGAAATGCGGTGCCCAGAAGTGGACATGATACTCCAACTGAGGCCTAATGAGTGCTGAGTAGAGAGGAAGAATAACTTCTCATGTCCTGCTCACAACAGTCTTGTTAATGTATCCCAGAATTGTTTGCTTTTTTTTGCAACAGTGTCACACTGTTGACTCATACTTAACCTGTCATCCACTATGACCCCTAGAGTCCTTTCTGTAGTACTCTTTCCTATATAGCCACTTCAAAAGTTTATCAGTCTCACCAAAAAAGGAGTCCATTAAAAGTTATTTCCTCACCCACCTTGTCTCTCTACTATCCTGGGACCAATAAATATGTCAGTTACAGTTAATAAACAACCAAATCATGACATAAACTGTTTAAAAAACCAGTGTCCCTTTTAGGAGTTTTATTATTAATTTTTGGTGGATACACATTCAGTGCGTACTTTTGAAAAATGATTATTTACCAGTCACCATGCAGTGTAATCACAGCTTTCAGAATTATTTTCTGTTCCAGGTTAGGTGCCTCCAAATTATTATGATGGATGCACTAGATTTAACTAAACAGAATAATAAAGGGGTATTGTGAGTAGAAAGCAGAGACTCTGATATTTTAAGCTCTGTTCTGATATTGATTTGCTATGTGGCTTTGGTTAAGTAACATAACCTCTCTGCTAACTTCTTTATCTATTTCATAAGGGTTGTAAGAGAACTAATTAGGTAAAGAATCAGATCTGCTAATTCATCTCATATAGTATCTTACCCTGCCAGTAGTCCTGTTTAATTTGGGACTACATGGAGCAAGGTGTTAGTGTAAGTACATGTAACACAATTTGTTCCTTATTTTTTTTGAAAAAAAGTAAAGGTTAAGCATTGTTATATTATTTGCATAGCTAGCTATCATTACCTATTACCATACATTGGTGCATAACATGAATGACCTTGTTAATGCAATGATAGCCAAGGTGACTGTCACTCCGTCTTTGTCTCAACTTTATGGTCCCTTTTCAACACAGAGGGTTTTAAAAAAACAAGTTATCATAACAAGTACAACCCTATTGTTCAGTATCATCTATTGCAACACCTAGACAAAACAATTTGCTTCTGGAAGAGAACAGAACATTGCCAGATAATTATCTGTGGTATAATAAAAGCTACCCTTTCTTACAAGTCTAAACACAATATTGATGTGTGACCTGGAAAGAGTGAATATTGAACACTTTCATTGGATGTAACTCTTTTAGAAAAAATGATTGATCTATGGCTTCTGTTTCGGCAACAATTTAAAGCTGCAATGAAAAAAATATAGATAGATACTTTAAATGCTTTGTTTTAATTGCCTGAGTTGTAATGAGCTTGGTAAACTTTTGCAATCGCTAAAAAACCATGAGCCAACGTAATTTAATTTGTTAGGGCTTTAGTCATCAGAATTTTTTTAATTCCAGTTTTGATAACAGAGTCAGGTTTCAGGTATACACATTTACAAAATACTTATATTGGATTAAAGAGTCATCTGCTGCCATATTAAATATATGGAAAAGCAGCTCCAAGCAGCAATGACATCAAGATCTTTCTATTCCCTATGTTCAAGTATCTATTACTCTGAACAGGTAAACATTGAGCAGAATTACTTGAAGATACAGCTACTTCAAACCAAAGCAGTCAACAAACAGCTGGCTAACAGGCAAACTCTGAGGATATGGCTACACTGTAGCCTTCTTTTGGAAAAGTTTGTGCAAATAAAGCAAGGCATGGAATATTGCCACGCTTCATTTGCATAATTAATTAGCAGCCACTTTTATACAAGAGGCTTTTGTGCAAAAAGGAACTGTGTAGACAGCTCCTTTTTGCACAAAACCCCCCTCTTGCACAAGAGCCGTTCTTCCTGAAAAAAATGAGTATGAATGGCTCTTGCACAAGAAGGGGGTTTTGTGCAAATAGAAGCCATCCTCACAGCTCCTTTTTGTGAAAAAGCCTGTTGCGCAAAAGCGGCTGCTAATTAATTATGCAAATGAAATGCAGCAATATTCCACTCCGTGCTTCATTTGCATAAGCTTTTCCGGAAGAAGGCTACAGTGTAGCTGTAGCCTGAGTGGCAGATCAAATTGAAAAGCCCTGTGGCCCTACGAAATAAGGATCTGTCCTACCCCTACTAATGCTCTATCACGGACAAGCCACTTTTCTCTGGATACCCTTTGTCACTCTTATCAATGTAGAACTTTTTGGGTTAGGGACTGTCTTTTGCTATATATTTGAACATGGCCTAGTATAATGAGGCCCTGGTCTCAGATGAGTTCAGTAGGTGCTACAGCAATACAAATAATAATCTGGTCCCCTCTTTTACTACATGCATTGCCTTTATTCCCTGAGACTTTAGTGGTGATAAATTGGATCCTTCCCTGTCTTTCAATCCAGAAATGTTTTATATTTGAAATACTGAGTCCATTACCCTGCAAAGTTCTTAGCAGTTAATACTGTCTCTTTTCTTTTCTCCTTTTCCAACCTCTTGATATTAGAAAAAGCCTGGTGAAAAGACAAAAGGAGAAATGTCCCCTCTGCTCCAAGGACACTTGGAAGCTTGCTTTCTATAGCAGGTTAGGGCAGGAAAGGCAGCAGAAGTTTCACAAGGAATCTTTAATATTAGAGGAGGGACTCCCCAAGCAAAATACTTGGTCAGTATTTGGAGATTTTCTTGAACTAGCCCTTGTTTGTGAGCTTCCAAGTGTCATTGACCCTACAGAAATATTTCTTTCCTAAATATCTGACACAGAATTTAATTCTGCCTTCTAAGAGTGCTGCCTCCATGTTTACTTTTTTGAAGGTTTTACTAATAGAGATGAATACCCTCCTTTTGTGTTGTATTTCTGGGCTCATGTCCAGGAAGAATACAACTTGATAGGATTTGTACATCATATCATTTGTTTTGCCAGTTCTGGCTAGCGTTCTCTTTTTATCACCCTTATCTCTTCTTATCTTATCACACACAAGCACAGACACAGACATACACACATACCAGTTGAAAATAAAAATTGTATATATGGTCTTCTCTTGTATCCACTTACAAAGCATTTGTGTTCTACTGAAAGCAATGAATTCATTGTTCCATCTTTCTCAGGGAGACCAATTGATGTAATATTATTGGCTCTAATTTGATTTAGTATTATTCACTTTACTGTTTAACAATTCATCTCTTTTGAAGAACACTTACCACCCATGTCAAAGACAAAATTCAGAGAAAACATGTAAACTGGAGTTTAGTGCAAAATAACATAGTACACGTCTACACTGTCAGCCTTTATTTCAAGATAAGGTCAAGCTGGAGGACTTACTCTGATTCCAGTAACTCTTATTTCATGAGGAGTAAAAGAAGTCGAAGGAAGAGTTCTTCCTTCAACTTCCTGCTGTATAGACAGCACCAAAAGCCAAATTAAGCTATTTTGACTTCAGCTACACAAATGACTTAGCTCAAGTTGAATAGCTTAATTTGACTTTAGCCCCACTGTGTAGACATGCCTTAGGAGTGAATCTACACTGCAGCTGTAGAGTGAAATGAGATATGCAATTTGAGCTTCACAAATTTCATATCTTATTTTGAAATTTGGCGCTGTCTACACAGTGCAAATTTTGAAATAAAATGCTATTCCAAAATGTCCCTTAAACCTCATGGAACAAGGGTTACAGGAATAGCGCACCCATTATTTCAAAATCAATTTTGAAATAACAGGTGTGTTTAAAGATGCAGAATAGCTATTTTGGGCTACTTCCAGTATCCCGGAATAGCGCTGCTGTCTAGACATAGCCTAATAGAACTATGCCTGAGGGTTTAGTATGGCTGAGGCAACTTAATTCATCTGCTGATATGTCCCCCTTGAGCAATATCTTCAGCAGTAATCAGGAATAAACTACAAATTACATCTTGAATATAGCTGAAGGTGCCAATATCAGCCTGCCATAAGAACGTGTCTATATAGGAAATAGGTTGTATAAAATATCACCTTGTTTTACTTCACAGAAAAAGGGTTAAAGTTTATACACATTTGGGGGGGGGTTAGTCTATGTCTACACAGCAGTGTTATTTCAGAATAGAATAATAGAATCATAAAATACTAGAACTGTAAGGGACCTCGAGAGATTATTAAGTGAAGTCTCCTGCTCTCACGGCAGAACCAAGCACGAGCTAGATCATCTCTGATAGATGGCCATCTAACCTGCTCTTAAATATGTCCAGTGATGGAGATTCCACAACCTCCCTAGGCAATTTATTCAAGTGTTTAACCACCCTGACAGTTAGGAAGTTTTTCCTAATGTCCAACCTAAACCTCCCTTGCTGCAGTTTAAGGCCATTGCTTCTTGTTCTATCCTCAGAGGCCAGGAAGAACAATTTTTCTTCTTCCTCCTTGTGACACCATTTTAGATACTTGAAAACCACTATCATGTCCCCTCTCAATCTTCCCTTTTCCAAACTAAACAAGCCCAATTCTTTCAGTCTTGCTTCATGGGTCATGTTCTCAAGACCTTTAAACCATTCTTGTTGCTCTTCTCTGGACCTTCTCCCATTTCTCCACTTCTTTCTTGAAATGTGGTACCCAGAACTGGACACAATACTCCAACTGAGGCCTAATCACTGAGGAGTAGAGCGGAAGAATGATTTCTTGTGTCTTGCTCACAATACTCCTGTTAATGCATCCCAGAATTGTTTGCTTTGCAGAATCATGTTTCCTTTTTTTGCAACAGTATCACACTGTTGACTCATATTTAGCTTGTGTTTTACTATGACCCTTAGATCCCTTTCCGCAATACTCCTTCCTAGACAGTCATGTCCATTCTGTATGTGTGAAAATGATTGATCCTTCATGAATGGAGGACTTTACATTTGTCCTTATTAAACTTCATCTTATTTACCTCAGACCAGTTCTCCAGTTTGTCCAGATCATTTTGAATTATGACCCTATCCTCCAAAGCACTTGCAACCCCTCCCAGCTTTGTATCATCTGCAAACTTAATGGCTACGTCTAGACTGGCCACAAATTCTGGAAAAGGGATGCAAATCAGGTAAGTCAGCATAGGGAAATCCGCGGGGGATTTAAATATCCCCCACGGATTTAAATAAACATGTCCGCCGCTTTTTTTCCGGCTTGGAAGTAGGAATAAGAGATCCTCCGGAAAAGGGCTTTATTCCGGAGGATCGCGCCAGTTTAGACGCTTTTTTTCCGGCTTTTCCCCAAGCCGGAAAAAAAGCGGCAGACATGTTTATTTAAATCCGCGGGGGATATTTAAATCCCCCGCGGATTTCCCTATGCTGATTTACCTGATTTGCATCCCTTTTCCAGAATTTGTGGCCAGTCTAGACGTAGCCAACAAATATACTCTCTATGCCATTGTCTAAATTGCTGATGAAGATATTGAACAGAACTGGTCCCAGAACAGACCCCTACAAAGCCCCACTTCTTATGCCCTTCCAGCATGACTGTGAACCATTAATAACTATCTCTGAGAACAGTTATTCAGTCAGTTATGCACCCACCTTATAGTAGCCCTATGTAAGTTGTATTTGGCTAGTCTACTGATAAGAAGACCATGTCAAACTCCTTACTAAAATCTAGGTATACCATGTCCACTGTTTCTCCCTTATCCTCAAGATTTGTTATCCTATCAAAGAAAGCTATCAGATATTCCAAAATAATGTAGTGCATGTCTACACAGCAAGCCTATTGTTTCAAAATAAATTTGAAATGTTGCACTTCTTACTCTGACTCCTGTAACCCTCGTTGTACGAGGAGTAAGCGAAGTCAGGGGAAGAGTGCTTTATTTCGAAATAACTGCTGTGTAGACAGTGCTAAAAGTCAACATAAGTTAATTCAACTTAAGCTACACAATTAGTATAGCTCAAGCTGAGTAGCTTATTTCTAATTTAACCCTGCTGCGCAGAAGTGCTCTTACAGAATAACTAAGGTCCTGATCCAATATTACTGAAGCCAATGGCAAGTTCCTGTTGACTTCAGTTTGCTTTAGGTCTGTTCCCGAGCCTCTAATTTGGGAGAGTATTTAGTAACCGTTACACTTTTGTGATATCTGCACACATTACTCCTATAAGAGGTATTTTTAAAAAAAGAGTACATCTATAATAAGAGCCAAGCAACTATATTAGTACTCCATATTAGAGGGGGAATGCTCAAACTACCATCCCAAATTGTTTTAAGAAAGACCATTCCTCAGTTTTCTATGGAAATATTTATGAGCCAATCTGTCAATGTTGGCAGTACTTTACATGCTCCTCTTCCGTATATTTCAAGGACTTTTATGGAATTAGCGATCCCATGGGAAAATATTTGTTCATAAATGATTAATGTCAGTTTAACAACACAAGCCTGGTTTTCACTGACACAATATAATCCATAGGAATTCAGTGCACACTGGGGCTTAAGATATAAAATTCTGCAAATATGGCCATATTTCTGCACTGCAGTTGCTAGCCCAAATGTTAAAGAGCAGAGATGTACAACTTATTTATTAAATTGCACAGTATAAAAAGATTTTAAAATCTGAAAAATTGTATTTGGTTTGATAGATAGGAAGTGATTTGAGTCAGACAAAGAAGGCTGACCAGTTATATCTTAAACTTCCAATTTTAAAAAGAAAAATCCCAATGGTGTTTTCCATCAACTATGTTTCACAGCTGTTTTAAAGACAGGCGACATCTGGAGCATTATCTATGTACAGTGCAATATATAATCATAAAATGTTTTGCTCAAGACAAAAACCTAGGAAATGTAAAAGAGTTTAATTGCTTTTGGGAGCTTCTATTCCTGAAAAGAAAGGACCAATTTACTAAGAATTGTGCCAAGAATCTCATTTAATCATAGAAATCCCTAAATAAACCTTATATGTGCCTATTTGGGGTTAACAAAATATAATCTCTCTTTGATAACTGTTATTGATTCAAGTTCATATTAAAACACAATATATGATGATTTTACTTCACTCCAAAAGAAAAAACAGCATTCTTCAGCGGTAACTTGTTCATTAAGAAATAAAACATGTTCTGGACTGGAAGCAATTATCCAAAAACACTGTCTATAATTTTTTTTAATTGTTAGATCACAAGTTGAGAAACAATTGTCTCAAAAAATTTAAAAAATAACATGTAAAATAAGATGGGAATAATGTCAGGCTTGTCTCAAAGCCAGGCACAGTTATACAATTAAACACCTGAACTACTACTGAACTTCTCTGTGGTTGACTACTACCTGAAATTTTTATATATCACATTTGCATTAAACACAATTTTGTGATTATTTTCTCTTCATCTCTCCCTTTCATATTACTAGACATGTGTTATATCTTCTTTCTGCATATGCTTTCAGAGCCAAGGAATTCCCATGTTTTGAGAAAAGGCATATTGTGCAAGATAAGTTCATATGAGGTTTGAGGAACTATTTGATTCCACGTGCACTTTTAGCGGAGAGCTTTATTGCAAATGCATTTCATACAGTGGCATGATTACCAGTGCACTTCACAATCATTTATAAACCTGTATTGATTTTCTTATCAGCCCTGAACAAATTAAGAGGGGAGGAATGGCGTATTTCTCCAATAATGAAATTCAATTATATTAAAGTGAATTGTGAAGGAAGAAAAAGTTGATAACTTTTGAGAAGTATTCTGTTATTCATAATGCATGTCAGAAGAATGGCACAGAAGCACTGGTATAATGCTGTAGCTGAAACCCTCTCTCCAAGGAATGATCTTTTTTTCCAGTGAAGACAATGGGAACTGGCCACTTACTTTAATGGGAGGAGGATGAGATTCTATAAAATAATGTTGTTTTTTTCTCGGCTGAGTTTACTTTATTGCACTGGAAGGAGAATAGCCAGTGATGCAGTCAGGGGCTCTGGAAATTGGAGGATGAGATGAAAATGTGGTACTATGCAGGGATCTGGTAGTGCAGACTTAAAGCAAAGACATCCATGCTTGTCATAGACTGCTTTGAAAAAGAAGTATTTGTTGCAGTATGTCCTACCTCCAGTGCCACAAGCAGGTCTACACACTATGGTAGATTTTCAGAGATTCCTTGTATTCACTGCAGAAATTCTCAGGTGGCTCCTGGGAAATTGCCAACATTTCCCAGTGGCTCCTAGGCCAAGGCATGACCCTGAGTTGTTGCGCTGAAAACAGAGTAATTTGAATGTTGCTCTGGACTGTTATATTTACCTTTGAAACAGTGGCAGAGTGTTTAAAAATATTTGCTGTAAAATATTTCAAAGTTAAAAACATACAAACATCTTATTTTAAATGTGACCAGAGTGGAGAATTTAAAATTGTAGGTAAGGTTCTCCTGAGGAGTTTGTAAAAAACATCTTGACCTTGTATGCTTGTCTTATACTAGTGATCTGTCAGAGTTCATTAATCCATTTAAAGAAAAAAATAATTAAGAACATTTCCAAAGCAAAAATATTTGGTTTTAGGCCTGATGGTTAAATGTCAGGACTGTACTTTGACACCTGACAAAAAAGGAACAGTTTTCATAACACTTAACAAAACCGGAAGGTGTATGAGGTTGCTCAGAGGTTTGAAAAGTCAGAAGCCATTCCAGGGCAGGAGAGACTGTGAAAGTACCAAGTAAAATTTTTCAAATAGCTTATGCCATTTTGCAAAATAACTCATTTTTATTCTTATTTTCTCTATTAGGTAGTTATCTGATATTTTTCAATGTCTTTGGGAGAGGAAGAGGGAGATTCTCCTCTACCGTGTAAACTATAACATATTGTATTTTCTCCTGATTTTTCTCAGAATGCTGCCTCAGAATGCACTCCGTGCCCAGCAGATCTGACTCCCCAAAAAGTGTCTCTGGCAGATCCCGCTGCCTCTTAGACTTTCTGCAAGAAATAGACAAACAGGCTATCTTTGGGATATTTCTTCACATTAAAATCTCACTTCATTTGGACCACTGGTCCACTGCTGAAGATCCTGAATAGGTGTAAGGCAGCAAACTCAGCAAACTCAGGTGCTAATTTGTTCATGGCAATATCAGTGCGAGTGGTAATTGGTGACAGAATCTGCAACCAGTAAGTGGACTTGCTAGTTATCAGAAGCATTGCTCTACCAGCATCACAAGTGTTATGTGTCTAGAAATATAGCCAAAGTATGAATACAGTTAAACGAGAAGGAAAAGGGTCCATGATCATACCCTTTGCAGCTAGAGTCTGCACAATGTCAGTGGCAATTAGATAAACCAGATATGGATTTGGCAACAACCCACACAGCTGGATCACTCACATAATATGCAGTTTCCTTGGGTGAATATGATGAGAAAAAATCAGTTGTACTTTGGTACCAGTCAACAATATTAAACACCCTACTCTTTCTAGCACAAAAGTCTCAGGAAACA
This sequence comes from Pelodiscus sinensis, assembly GCF_052426305.1. Classification (NCBI taxonomy): domain Eukaryota; kingdom Metazoa; phylum Chordata; order Testudines; family Trionychidae; genus Pelodiscus; species Pelodiscus sinensis. The sequence goes on along the minus strand of NC_143054.1, from coordinate 60,615,423 downwards.
GCCTGAGTTGAGTGGCACAGAATATTATGTTATATTTTCCTAATTATTCATAAATCCTAGAAGCCCAGTTTCTCCCAGCTCCATAAGTTATCTCCATCTGCCCACTGAGACCCTAATAAGACCTTCTGCTTCTTAGTTGTAGTTATACTCATCATGATTAAGCTGACAAAGCAGAGGCCAAAATAGCTAAATTTACTGAATAAACTAAATCATTATAAATAATTCTGCTAGATCTATACAATAGCTTCCATCCAATGAACTGAAGGTTCTTTATTAAATTTTAGCTCTGCAATGTCTGTGAGATGCGTATTATTTTTTCCATTTTACAGAAGTGGGAATTGAGGAACAAAGAGGTTGAATAATTTGACCAGGGTATTATAATAAGGTTATGAAAACCCAAAATAAAATCCAGGTCTCCAGCTACCCAGGCCTGATCTTTAACCAGAAGGTCAAGCTTCCTTTCTTTAAAAATCCCTTTAAAGTTATATGTAATTTATAACCACCAGGAAAGATTTAACTCTTCTGAGATGTACAATATATGGACCATCCTTAAAGTATGGGACACAAACCATCCGTGATGACTCAAAGGTCTGGATCAAAAAAGAGAAAAACATGAGCCTGAAAGTGAACAGCAGGTGTAAATGTGAAACTTGGCTTTTGTTGGAGAAGGTAAAATCAAACTTGGATGAGCTCAGCATGATCTTTATGATTCTCCAGGTGAGAGAATGAATTTAAGTTATGGGAAAAGCTTCAGAATAAAGAAAACTCTTCAGTAGTTAAATGCTAATGTGTGTCAGTATAAACCAAGAAACAATAAAATATTGTCCATGGCCAAAGAATAAAGTGTATCTTTTGGATCATTGTAGTAAATAAATCAGTTAGAACAAATTATATCAGTAAAAGATGTCTCCTAGAAAAGGGCCTTAAACCAAGCTGATTTAACTTCTTGCCCTTTTCCAGTGAAGCCGACATGACAATTTTAAATAGTATTGCAAGAATTATTGAGTTATATGAGTGTATGTGTGTGTGGCTATGTGTGTGTGTGTGTACATGAGTCTGTGTTTATGAAAACCCATAATGAACTGTGTTTTATAGTCTGCCTAATTACTGAGAAAACTAATTGCACTTTTTTCTAGAAGTATCTCCTTTATTGTAAACTAGCTGGACTTACCCAGCGTTGCCCGGGAAACCGAAGGAACAAAATTTAGAAAACCAGAAGCTGGTCCTAACAGCCTTCAACCACACCGCAGCTGCCAATGCCTGACATCTGGCCATTATGGCAGACCCCCATGCTTTTCTACTGCTGCATAAAGCAAAATCTCTGACTCAAAAAAGAGGCATTGCAATGTAGAGAATCAGAGCTATTTGACTTGGCAAACTTAGATACAAAAGTCACAATAGAAACTATGTCTCTGTTTTCTTCCCATGTCATGAGTCATTAAAAGCATTTGGGGGCTCTCCCTTCCACATTAAAAGCACAGTGGAAGGGAGAGTCCCCAAATCACCATGGCTTGTTTCCTCACCATTTCCTCAGTAGTGCTCTTTTGCTTCCTATCAGATGGTATTTTTGCTAATTATCCTTGTAGAAGCTAATGGTTTTTTGGTAGGAAAGTAGGGGATAGGCATGCTGGGTCTGCAAATTCTCATCCAAGAGTATAGGGATACTTCAGTCAATGGGGCTGGCCCTGCTGAATCTGAGAGATTTCAAGGTGACACGCAGGCCCAGACCAAGCCATTCCGGTGCCCCGGGCAGACAGTTTAATTGCACCCCAGGTTGGGGGAGGGTGCATGCGCGGCCCCGCCCCCGCACTGGTGCATGGGGGAGGGAGCATGCGCAGCCCCGCCTCCACCTGACAGGTGGGGGAGGGCATGTGGAGCTGGCAGTGGCAGGTCGCATGTGCCTGGCCCAGCCCAGTGCAGCTACCGCCGCTGGCGCACAGCCCATCACACTGCTTGGCATGGCTACAGTCTATTTTTAATATGCTAACTCAAAGGCAGCTAAGTGAAAATGTGTCTCAGACCCATCTCATTGACACCAGTACTAGAACTTTAGAAACTAGCATTAGTAGACTAATGCTACTAATTAGTAGACTAATTGCATGCTCTAGTTGAGATAAGAATCCAGCCTTCATGCTTTGTAATTGATGAAATAAGATTCTCAAAAAGAAAAAAATGACAAAACTTAATACTTCATCCACAGTAACTAAGCTTCCTAAACCCCATGCTGTTTCAGTCTTGTTACTTTCTGAAAAATCGTAGCTGTGCAAACAACCACAGCTGCACCTTGAGAATAGACTTGCATTGAAGTGTCCACAATGACACTTACATCCCTTCTCTATAATTTGAAACTGTATAAGCTGAGTAATTTATTTTTTCCCTCCAATATGTATTATTTCGCAGTTGTCAACCCTGACTGTTATTAGCAATCATGATGCTCATTCACTTTGCTTGGTCAGTCATCTCTGATCTTGACTACCTAGATAACTTTGTGCCACCTGCAAATATGTCTACCTCATTAATTAACCTCTTTTCCCAACTCATTAATAAATATATTAAATTATACTTGACCTATTATAGAATCTTGAAGTACCTTGACAATTAAAACTGCCCTACCGTTTTCTATCTTCTAGCCACATTTTCATCAATGACAATACTTTCCCTCCCACCTCATGACTTCTTTGCATCTTTATTAGCACATTCTGAGGGGCCTTGATAAAGTCTTTTTTGTAATCGATTAGCACTTCATGTACCCATTAAAATGTAATACTTGACAAATTCTGACTAGCTCAGGTTCAAGATGACATGATTATTGTTTTAGTGGGAATGATTTTTGCAGCTGTATAAAAGTATCATTGAGCATTCTCAAATTATTAAAAACCTAAGCATCGAAATTGGGGGAGGGAAAGATCTGGAGAGAATGTAGGTTAGTATTTTGATTATCTCACACATGATTTCTTTTTGAGAGCCAGGAATGAAGAGCTAGGAACATTCACCTCAAAAGCAGAACAGTCCCCTGTCTCTGTCTAATAAGACAGAAAGTCACAGAGTAAATATTGGTTTCAAAGACAATACACTAAAGGGTGGGGGGAAAGAGGGCTGGTTAGAGTAATAATTACCAATTATGTAGTTATTCAGATTTTAGCCATTTACATAAGCCAGCAGCTAATGAGGTGGCATTTTTCTTCTTTGTGTAGCATCTCTTGCTTTTTTTAATTAAGTGACCAATGGCAACAATGGGTAGAAATAAAATGCCTCCTCATTATTCTGCAATGACTAATACCTTTTATCTCCGGATAGTAAAGTGCATGATCTTGTTTATTAGTGGAATATATTACCGGTGTTTGCCATCAGATGTCTGCTAATATAATTATGAATCAGTCATTACACAGGTTTTTTTGTTTGATTGTGTACATACAAAAATATTTTGGTTGCCAGAATCTGCCAGCTGCCAGAATCCTTCTCCACACAATCTAAGGGAGAAAGTGTCTGATCTAATCATACCATGCAAAAACACTTGTTAATAGCCCCCTGTTTCTAAGTTTGGAGATATGCTTCCTAGACAAGCTACCAAACTGTCCTGAGTGGTATATCATGAAAAGTAAAATAGATGGTGCTCCACAATGGAAGATTAAGTACTCTTTAGAAGTCAATTGCATTTAACCAGATTAAGGTATACTCTGCATTAACTACTCTGTGTGAACATCCTACTGTACATTAAGGGCATGTCTGCACTGCACACACATTTCAGAATAAGCTATTTTGGAAGAAATACTCCAAAATAGCTTATTTAAAAATAGTGCGTCTACCCAGCAAATGCCAATAGAAGTAGTGCTGAGATATTTTGAAATAGAGTGTCCGTACTCATTGGATGCTGAATCACATTTAAGGCTACCTGGAAGCCCTCCAGGCAGGACATCAGGATAGCAGTTACTTCCAGGAGCTGCTGCCTGAGGCTATCTGAGGCTCAAGCTTAAAGGGACCCCCTGTACAGCTAGGTCCCAAGCTCCTCTCTTTTGTCTACCTGCTTAAGGGTCAGCAAACTCATTCCACTGCCTCCTCTGGTTGCCCTTGCAGACACCTCAGCTCTCTAGCCATGGAGCCAGAGCTGCCTCCAAGCCCTTACAATAGTTCTTATTTGTCATGCTGCAGCTCCCGCAGCAGTTTCTGTAGGCTGCCTTCCTGGCCCTGCAGGAACGCAACCGTGAGCTCATCACAAAGAACCTCATAATCTCTCTGTGGGTGCAGTTCATACAGCTGTACCCCACCATGCCCTGCCACTTCTGGAGTCTGTGCACCAGCTCCAAATGGTGGGACCAGATCATTATGGAGCTGTGAGGTGACCAGCAGTGGCTCCAGAATTTCTGTGAGCAAGAGGACATCTTTCTGAAGCTGTGTGAGTGGCTCACCCCTGCTACCAGGTGACAGGACAGCCATGTGCGACCCATCATCCCACTTGTGAAGCAGGTCTTCATTGATATCTGGAAACTCACCACGACTGACAGCTACCGATCTGGGGGGGGAAACCAGTTTGGTGTGGGGAGATCAACTGTTTAGGCACTAGTCATGCAGGTATGGCACTCTCAGCTATTGTTATATTGTCAGAAGGTTGGTGAAGTGCTAGAAAGGTATTCCCTGGGGGGGAGGGGTTGTTGCTGGTGGTGGAAGCCCCCTCCCCAAGAGATTTATCAGTCTCATATTCACAAATCCCTGCTGGGGAATGGGGTTCGTAGGGGTTTCCTCCTGGTGTGTGGGGTGGAGGGGTGGGGAGTGGAAGGTGGCTCGGGGACCTCCCAGGGGCTCTGGCAACCCTGTGATCTCTGTTTGTCTCCTTCTACAGGTGATGAAGGCCATCAACACCATCCGCCTGTACAGTGTCATCAGCTTAAGCAACACGGACCCTATCGTCGCTGGCTTGGCCGACACGGGCTTCCCCAACTGCAGGGGGCTATTGATGGCACCCACATCCCACCACCAGGCATCTGTCTAGATCAACTGGAAAGGGTACTTTTTTATGGTCCTGCAGGCTGTTGTGGACCACCATGGCCGGTTCATGGATATCTATGTTGGGTGGCCAGGGAAGGTGCATGATGTCCTCTTCTTCTGCAACCTCCAGCATCTTCCAGAAGATGTATGCTATCACTTTTCCCCCCAACAGCACTATCATACACGGGGATGTGGACATGCCAATGTGCATTGTAGGGGATGTGGCCTACTCTCTGTTGCTCTCACTAATGAAATCCTACACTGGATCACACCAAGGAACACTTCAAATGCCAGGCTCAGCAGGGCCTGCATTGTGGTGGAGGGTGCCTTTGGGCATCTGAAGGTGCGGTTCTGTTGCCTCCTCACCTGGCTGGACGTCACGGAGTGGAACATCCCTCGAGTGGTGTGCTGTGTCCTTCACTATTTTTGTCTAGGGTGGGTAGTGGGGTGGAAACTGACAGGATCAGCAGGGCCTTCAAACAGCCATGAATGGCTGCCATCTGGCAGGCCCATCATGGAGCTTTGTGTATCTGGGAGGCCCTCAGGGAGAGTTTCTGAAAAGGACCCCAGTGACACTCTCCCCCGGGCATCCCCACTAGGGGCCTGTGCATTGCCCCTCTTTGCCTTTGCTCTCACACTCCTCCCTTGTCCTCCTCCCTTCTCTCCTGCAGAGACAGTAAACCATACTTTTTGTTTTGGAAAAAATACATTTTTTTTATTTGGAGTAGAAGTAAGTGGGGAGGGACTGGGGAAATAACCTTGGAGATGGGAGGAGACGGCGGAAGGAGGAGAAGAGGCTCACAGGGCTGAGGGTGAGACTGGAGCCTGGCTATGGTAGTCGTACTGCCTCAGGTGCGAGGATCTTTGTAGCCATGGAAGGCAGGTAGAGGGAGAATCAGGAGGGGCAGGAGCACAGGCAGGTGTGGCAGCAGGAGCAGAAGCAGGCACCATGCTGGTGATGAGTGCTTGTACAGCAGTACAGATGGGGTAGCCCTGATCCAGCATCTTCCACCAGGTCTCTCACTGCAACTAGTTGTCCTCAGTCTCTGGTCCATGGTGTGCTGCAGAATTTACAGTGCAGAGATGTGCTCCCACTGGAATTCCTCCTGGGTTCTCTGGCACCAGAGGGTCACTCGGAGTTGGGAGGCTTCCACAGGTGGTGTCAACAGCTGGTCCAGCTGTGGAGAACAGAGAAGAGAGTCAATCATCCCTAGAGACACTGTGCCTGAAGCCTCACCCTCATCTGTGAGCCAAGACCAACAGTTCTTGGGTCAGACAAAGGTGACGTGCTTGGAGAAAGACCATCTGTGGCCTAGACAGTGGTCTTTTTCCTACAGGGACCCAGATGTGCAGAGGAGAGCTTCACTACCCCACATCCTGGGGAGAAGCAGGAATGGGAAGGTGCCAGCCAGACTGGGATCCTGCGGGCAGCAGGGAGGTAATGGGGAGGCTGGGCTTCTGGCAGTGGCAGCATCCCACAGAGAGAGGACTTGTATCTCTGCCTGTGGATGAGAGGGGGCAAGGTGTTGGTGTGGAGGTCTGAATGAGTGGCAGATGCTCCTGCACCTCGCTGCCCCATGCTGTGTGCAGCACGGCTGAGTGTGTGTGTGTGTCCATAACACCAGCCTCCTTCTAATGGTGGCTTGTGGTGGAAGCAATAGAACAAAGGTCCTCTTGTACAATGTCCTGGGGGGGGAGGGTGCCCCAGACTGGCATTCCACATGCACCCATGTGCACAGGCTGCTGGGTGATCCCCAGGAAGTGTGCTCCAGCCCCTCAATGCCCGCCACCTCCACCCTGTGTGCGTAGGGAAAGTAATGGCACTTACCTGATGTGCCTTCCCCAGCCTCGGACGATGCCTGGGAGACATCAAGGGCATGGGGTACCAGCTCCAGAGTGAGCATGGTGATGGCGCTGGTATCATCCACCTCTTCCTCTTCCTCCTCCACATCTCTGTCCCCTGGAAGGGCAACAACAGGTGTCTCCAGCCCTGAGCCCACTATAGCAAAGGGAGGGACTGACCCACCCCACAGGATGTAGTACAGGTCTGAATAGTAGAGGAAGATGTGGGATTCAGCCTTGGAGTAGGAGCTGGACTCCCTGGCCTTAGCATGGGCCTGGCAGAGCTCTTTAACCTTCATCTGCACTTGCTCCTGGGTGTGGACATGGTCCTTGGTGCCCAGGCTCTCAGCCATGTGGCCATAGACTTCAGTGTTCCTGCATCTGGTGTGGAGAGCTTGGAGGTTTGCCTCCTTGTCCCAGACCTCAATGAGGGCCATAATGTCTGCACCAGACACAGAAGGTGTGCATCTCTTCCGTGCTCTGGCAGGGTCCTCAGAGCCTGCTACCTGCTTTGCTAGAGCTGTGGAGGGCTTGGGTGGAGCACAGGAGTGGCCCATGGCAGCAGTGACAGCCAGGTAGGTTGCTTCAGTGTGGCAGAGGAAAAACAGGGCCTGCTGTCTGCCACAAGCCCTTTCCCCTGTGGCTGCAGATTTAAGAGCTGCAGGGGAAGGGGGACTACAATGTTTTGATGAGTGTGAATTAATGGGCTTCTGAGTAGATGCTCACAAAATTATTTTGGAATAATATCAGAGAGTTGAAAGAATGCAGAGGTTTTTCTGACAGTGGTAAACCTCTTTCTATGAGGAAGAAGCCTTTTTCCAAAAGAGATCTTTTGGAAAAAGGCATGTGTGGCTGGGGAAGAGGGTTTGTTTGGTTTTTTTTTTTTTGAAAGAAGAGATCCCCAGGAAAAACCACAAGTGTCCTAGTGGCCACTCCATCCATAATAATCACAACTTAAATGCGAGATAGCGTCAAATCAATGTGGACACTATCTTTCGAAAATGAAGATCGCTTTTTCGGTGTGCTTTTGCTGTATGGACGCTCTCTTTCAAAAGAATTTTTTCCTGAAGTTCTCTTCTGGAAAAGCATCTTCCAAAAGAAGCTTGCAATCTAGATGTAGCCCTAGATAATATCCACAGTGAATCTTGCTATTTGGTCAGCATTCTCATCTTTGCTAAAACTCTACCTGAGCATTATACTGCTCTGGTTAAGGTACTAACCCAGCTCCAACAAGCTGAAAAAATCTGAATGAAGCTAGAAAACGTTTTACAAAATATGCTGTAGAGTTTCAAGGGACTAATACTGTAGGTTACAGCTAGAACTGTGGCTTGGATGGAGAGGCAGATGGAAAGTTTTTGGAGAATGCCGAACAATGCTCTTAGCCACTATTCCTCCTGAAAACCAGTCTGCCACAATATTGAAAAAGCTGGAGTATTTGAACTGACCTTAACTGATAGTAATAGATAAGGAGATATACAGTAATCCATCCTTGAGGTGAATCATGGTTGCAATGTCCTTGTCCTTGGGTTTATGGATGCAGCTTCCTAGCAACATTAAGGTGGTAGAAGGCATTTCTTGCTACTCTGTTACCTGGTTGTCAAAGAGCAGAATTAAATCTATTTAATCTTAAGGTTCTAATTAAACTCTATTTTGACAGCGTGAAGGACTCAGTAATGGATAGTTCATCAAAGTTTTCCTTCTTATAATTAGTATCTATTTTAAAGTCTTTGTTATCTTCGGCTTTGACATTTCTTTCTTTCTGTGGCATGCTCTCTCTTACTACATTTCTCCATTTTCCAAAAAAGGACATCATATATTAAAAAAGGACCAATAGCTTACAGGTTGATGTAAGAGTTTAATGGACAATTTTCCAAAATTTCTTTGAAGATGAAGTATCACATAAATGCTACATATTACTATAATTTTTCAGTTGTGGGGGTAAAATATTCAAAAACACCTAAGGCACTAAACAATCTACATCCGATTTTCAAAATTGTGCCTGAGCTACCAAGAGATTTAGGCATCTTACTCCCACTGTTTTCAATGGAAGGAGCCACCTTATTACTCTTGGAGGATTTGAGCTGATGTAACCTTCAAAAATGGGATGTGGGCTCTTAAGTGAATTGAGCCTTTTAATGGACGATGTATTCCAATACCCTCCACAACTGTAGCATTGCTATCTTAAGTCTCAGGCCAAAAAATATTTTTATGAAAGAATGATTATGTAAATAAGCTTGTTTCACTTGTTTCCAGTGAAAGCTTTGTTATCTGGCACCTGAATATCTGAAAACTTGTTTAACCGGCATTGCTCCCAGCCACAACACCACTGCGTCTTCAGGTGTGCACCTGACTCCCACCATCCAGCCAGCACTGGGTGCGTCTAGACTGCCTCCTCGTTCTGTCGACAATAAATCGACAGAATGAGGCGGTTTTGTTGACAGCGGTAAACCTTGTTTTACGAGGAAGAATGCTTTTGTCAAAAGAGATCTGTCAAAAAAAAAGGTGTGTGTGGACGCAGGGAGCCAGTTTGTAAAAAAAAAAAAAAAAAAAAGGCCGCCAGGAAGAAGCCCTGGTAGACAGTCTAGCCTTTACATGTAGAGCACCTCTGTGGTTCCTGGCCACAGCCTCTTAAAGGCACAGGCACCCAGACAGGCCTTGCTGTCCGGCAGCTAGCCAGAGCACCCATGCCAGCTGTGCTAGCCATGTCCCAGCCTCAAGGTTCCCCTGGCCCTTCTCGGGACAGAGAGGAGGATCCACCCAGGGGCACAAAAAGACACCTGATCAGGGCCAGAAATAAAAAACTTTCTGGAGCTCTGGTCCCAGGAAGAAGCCCTGCAGACACGCCACATGAATGCGGACATCTATGAACACCTGGCCCAGGGACTGACCACCAAAGGGCATCACCCCTGCACCATGGCACAATTAAGGGCCAAGGTCAAAGAGCTGCGGCAGGGATATGCCAAGGCCCAGGACCAGAACTCCTGCTCCAGGGCAACCCCACAGAGCTGCCCTTACTACCAGGAGTTGGAGCAGATCCTGGGAGGTGGGGAAGCCCAGACTCCACTGCATGTGGTGGAGTCCGGGTTACCCCACCACATCGTGGACTGACCCCTGAGGGAGGAAGACGAGGCAGGAAAGATGGGAGAACTGCACCAGGAGGAGGAGGATAAGGAAGAGGAGGCAGCAGGGACCCTCTCCCAGAAGCCAGTCCTCCAGACCCCAGAGGCCTCCCAGGCATCAGTGGACACCGGGGAGGAATCATAAGGTGAGTGCTTTGAGGAGTCAGCACACATGGGCGGGTTGGCAGTGTGGGGGGCCAACTAGTCCCATTGACACTGTGGGGCCCCTGTGAGGCTTTCAGGCCACTGCCCAACTCACACACAGTGTCACATGTAACACCCTGAGTCTCCTGTCCAAAGGAGAGCCCCTGACAGCCACGGCATGCCCTCGGGGACAGCTGGGGTGCACACAGACATTGATTGTCTCCTCCTCTTTTCCTCCACAGCCGGACCCTCTACCCAACAGGGGAGCACCACACCTGCCCCACCACCATCCCAGACCCGTGACATCCGCAGGCACTGGCATGTCTATACGGACCTGCTGAGGGAGCACGTAGTGGCCCTGCAGGACCTCAATAGGACCCTCCAGCAGAGAACAGAGGCAGAGGCTAAGTGGCACACCAGGCTGCTGGATGAGCTGGTCCAGATTTACTTTGTTTAGAAACAGTTGAACAGTAAAAAGAGAACGTTTGTTTAACAGTTCACACATTTTCTTTACTGCTTGGCTGTGTCTACATTGGCATCCCTTTCCGGAAAAGGGATGCTAATGAGACACTTCGGAATTGCAAATCCGCAGGGGATTTAAATATCCCCCGCGGCATTTGCATTTACATGGCTGCCGCTTTTTTCCGGCTCGGGGTTTTGCCAGAGAAAAGCGCCAGTGTAGACGCGATTTTCCAGAAAATAAGCCCTTTTCCGGAAGATCCCTTATTCCTTCATTTGCATAAACGATGACATTTGCCAACTCCCTCAGTACCCTCAGATGCATTAAGTCCGGACCCATGGATTTGTGTACGTTTAGCTTTTCTAAATAGTTCCTAACCTGTTCTTTACCTGCCATGGGCTGTCCATCTTCATCCCATCTTGCGTCACTTAGCGCAGAAGTCCAGGAGCCGAGCTTGTCCATGAATACAGAGGCAAAGAAAGCATTGAGTACTTTAGCTTTCCCCACATCATCTGTCACTAGGTTACCTCCTTCGCCCACACCCTCTCTGATCACCTTCTTCTTGTTAACATGCCTGTAGAAACCTTTCACCTTCCTGATAACCCCCTGGCATTCTCGAGCTATACATTTAAACCCCTCCCTGGTCATTTGTCCAAGTTTCCACTTTTTGTAAGCTTCCTTTTTGTGCTTAAGTTCACCAAGGATTTCCCCTGTAAGTCAATCCGGTCTCCTACCATGTTTGCCTCTCTTGCTACGCGTTGAGATGGTTTCTTTCTGTGCCTTCAATAAGGCTTCTTTATAATACTGCCAGCTGTCCTGGACTCCTTTCCCCTTCATGTTAGCATCCCAGGGGATTCTGCCCATCAGATCTCTGAGGGAGTCAAAATCTGCTTTTTTGAAGTCCAAGGTGTATATTTTACTACTCTCTTTTCTTCCTTTGGTCAAGATCCTGAAATCTACCATCTCATGATCACTGCTTCCCAGGTTGTCACCCACCTCTGCTTCCCCTATTTTCTAACCTGTCTTTTTTAAACCTCTTAACAAACAGTGAGGGTAAATTAAATACTTACGAACTCAGCAACAACTACAGCACAAAGACATACAACGAATCGGAGCATGCTTGAGATTCGTACACCCCTTTTTAGATTCGGTGGGGGGGGGCGGCCTTTGGGTGATCAGTCCTAAGCCAGACTCAGATTCTGTCTTCCAATATTGCGGTGTGATGCCCATATATGGTGTTGAGTGCTGGACTCTGACAAGCTCCTTTTTATTGGTAGATAAGCCTTGTTGCTATCCATGTGATGTGGTGAGGTTTCTGATCTCGTGGTAGATCTCGGCTATGTGCACGAGGCCTGGCCAAGAGAACCCATACTTGACATCCACCAGGTTATGGAGGGCGCCACTTGTGGCCACCACCTCTGGGATGTTGCATTCGCCCATCTTCAGACGTGTGAGGAGGCAACGGAACCTCCCTTTCAGCCGGCTGAAGGTGCATTCCTCCTGGATGCGAGCCTGGCTAAGATGCGTGTTGAAAAGCCAGTCCCACCAGTCCGAACTTGTCTCGTGCCTCCAAATCTGCCTGTCCCCAAAAAAGTTTTGGGGCAAGGACAGAGCTCCTGCATCCTGGAGGAGGGTCTCTGGTGCAGTGTGGGTCCATATGGGGCAGGAGCTTTGACAGAGTCATGAAGATGCAGCAGAAGCTACATCATGGCAGGATGGGGCCATCCCCTGCCCAGGGGCAGCTCAGGCTCCATGGCCAAAAAGAGTGAAAAGCAGAAAAAAAACCCAGAAAATAAACTGCTCTGGTGTCCGAGAAAGCAAGGCAACCAGAGAAAGCACTCAGCAGCTTTGTTTTTCCTCTAGGAAGTAGGCAAGCCAGAAGCAGGAGCAGAGCAACAGCTGTCCACGGTGCCCCTTTAAGCACACGTCTCTGTAAAGGGCATTCAGCAGCACCTGGAAATAAAGGCTGCCCCCATACCCTGCCAGAAGCACTTCCGGGTGCCTTCTTTTTTCAAAAAGCGGATTGGTTTTTCAATTCACATAATGTAATCTAGACGATCTTTTCCTACACTGTCTTTTTCGAAAGATACTGCCGACAAAGCCACTGTCGAAAAAGGTGTGCAGTCTAGACATAGCATTGTGGGGCTTCTAACAGCCAGGACTACCAATTGCCATCATTCATCAGGCACCTCCTACCCCGTCTGCATGCCTCGAGCTGCCTAAACAACTGGCCTGCTTATCAACTTGCTCAGGATGGCTCTGTGGCTCGGGGGAAAGGGGAAGGGTCATGAGGAATTCCCAAGGTGATGGGGGTTGGTTGCTGCAGTTTCCTCCAAGTAGGGGACAATGACAGAGTAATAATCTAGAATATCCAGCACATTCAATTAACCGGCAACGCCCATTCCCCATGGGAGCCGGATAAGAAAGGTTTCACTGTATCAAGATACATATCAGTCTGGTGATTAGGGTTCTGTGTAACAATACATGGAGGCCAGGTTCAGTACTGATTTTGATCATGTAGTGTTTAACATCTGCTATTTCTTTATTTTTTTCCACAGCCTGAAGGAAGTATTCAGGTTCTCCCCATAACCCAGCACCAATGAAACTTCTATTTGTTCATAATATTTATGAATAGCGACTGAACTGTTTAATTTTTCTTTGAACACATTATTTGCCATCATTTTTCTTTTATTGTTGTATAAATATGCGTATGCTTTAGGATTTCTGCATCTTATGTACTTTGTCAACTCAATATGTTAGTAATTATATCATGAGGAGAGAAACTTCTGTGACCAAACAGCCAACATCCTGTTTGGAAAGTGAAATCTTACATAGGTATGACTTAACTAGGCAAATGAGGACATATTTTTATGTGTTTCTAAAAATGCACCCAAAATTTTTCCATATGCCCTAGTTTGTGCGCCAAAACCAAATCCAAAATCTCCTTTTCTGGATTATATATAGAATATATTTGCTTGTATCAATGGGAAGACCATGCACTATGGGATTTTTGCTGCATGCAAATACTATAAATGACACCAAAAATTTCCCAGGTATTGATTATAGTTTATTTGCTACAAAAGTCATACGTTACTATTGTCAGAGAGAGCCAAAAGGTCCTTTTGAGCAGTCACCAGACAGCTGGGAGGGAACTCAGCTGCTGATGCTGTACCTTGGGGTATGTCTACTCTACCCTCCTAATTCGAAATAGGAGGGTAATGTAGTCATACCGCAATTGCAAATGAAGCCCGGGATTTGAATTTCCCGGGCTTCATTTACATAAAGCCAGCCGGCGCCATTTGCATAAAGCCGGCCGGCGCCTCGTGGAATGAGGAGTACAGTTAGTTCGGATTAGGAAGCCTAATCCGAACTAGCTACTCCGTGCTGCGTGTAGGCACGCGGCACGGGGTTCGAACTGCCGGCATTTAAAAATGGCGCCGGCCGGCTTTATGCAAATGAAGCCCGGGAAATTCAAATCCCGGGCTTCATTTGCAATTGCGGTATGACTACATTACCCTCCTATTTCAAATTAGGAGGGTAGTGTAGACATACCCTTGGTGTTTATAGAATCATAGAATACTAGGACTGGAAGGCACCTCAAGAGGTCATAGAGTCCAGTCCCCTACCCCTATGGCAGGACCCAGTACTGTCTAGACCATCCTTGATAGACATTTCTAACCTGCTCTTAAATATCTCCATTGATGGAGATTCCACAACCTCCCTAGGCAATTTATTCCAGTGTTTAACCACCCTGACAGTTAGGAAGTTTTTCCTAATGTCCAACCTAAACCTCCCTTGCTGCAGTTTAAGCCAATTGCTTCTTGTTCTTTCCTCAGAGGCCAAGTTGAACAAGTTTTCTCCCACCTCCTTGTGACACCCTTTTACATACTAGAAAACTGCTATCATGTCTCCCCTCAATCTTCTCTTTTCCAAATTAAAAAAGCCCAGTTCTTTCAGTCTTCCTTCATAGGTCATGTTCTCAAGACCTTTAATCATTTTTGTTGTTCTTCTCTGGACCTTCTCCAATTTCTCCACATCTTTCTTGAAATGTGGTGCCCAGAACTGGACACAATACTCCAACTGAGGCCTAATAAGTGCAGAGTATTGAGGAAGAATAACTTCTCATGTTTTACTCACAACACACCTGTTAATGCATCCTAGAATCATGTTTGCTTTTTTTGCAAAAGTGTCACACTGTTAACTCATATTTAGCTTGTGGTCCACTATAACCCTTAAATCCCTTTCAGTCATACTCCTTCCTAGACAATCATTTCCCATTCTGTATGTGTGAAACTGATTGTTCCTTCCTAAGTGGAGCACTTTGCATTTGTCCTTATTAAACTTCATCCTGTTTACCTCAGACCATTTCTCCAATTTGTCCAGATTATTTTGAATGATGACCCTGTCCTCCAAAGCAGTTGCAACCCCTCTCAGCTTGATATCATCTGCAAACTTACTAAGCGTACTCTATGCCGATATTTAAATTGTTGATGAAGATATTGAACAGAACCGGTCCCAAAACAGACCCCTGCGGAACCACACTTGTTATACCTTTCCAGACGGATTGTGAACCATTGATAACTACTCTCTGAGAACAGTTATCCAGCCAGTTATGCACCCACCTTATAGTAGCCCCATCTAAGTTGTATTTCCCTAATTTATGATAAGAATATCATGCATGACCGTATCAAATGCCTCACTAAAGTCTAGGTATACTACGTCCACCGCTTCTCCCTTATCCAAGACTCATTATCCTTTCAAAGAAAGCTATCAGATTGGTTTGATATGATTTGTTCTTTACAGATCAATACTGGCTGTTACCTATCACCTTATTATCTTCCAAGTGTTTGCAGATTATTTCCTTAATTACTCCATTATCTTTCCTGGCACAGAAGTTAAACTGACTGGTCTCTAGTTTCCTGGGTTGTTCTTATTTCCCTTGTTATAGTCTTTTGGACTCTCTCCTGTCTTCCTTGATTTTTCAAAAGTGATAGCTAAAGTCTCAGGTACCTCTCTATCAGCTCCTTAAGTATTCTAGGATGCATTTCATCAGGCCCTGGTGACTTGCAGACATCTAACTTTTCTAAGTGATTTTTAACTTGTTCTTTTTTTATTTTATCTTCTAAACCTACCCCCTTTCTACTTGCATTCACTATGTTAGGCATTACTTCATCAGACTTCTCGGTGAAAACCGAAACAAAGAAGTCATTAAGCACCTCTGCCATTTCCAAGTTTCCTGTTACTGTTTCTCCCTCCTCACTGAGCAATGGGCCTATCCTGTCCATGGTCTTCCTCTTGCTTCTAATATATTTATAGAATATCTCCTTTTTGCCTTTATGCCTGGAGCTAGTTTGAGCTCATTTTGTGCCTTTGTCTTTCTAATATTCCTGTACTGTTTGCCTATATTCATCCATTGCAATTTGTCCTACTTTCCATTTTTTGTGTGACTTTTTTTATTTTGAGATCATGCAAGATCTCCTGGTTAAGCCAAGATGTTTTTTGCCATATTTTCTATCTTTCCTATGCAATGAAATAGCTTGTTTTTGAGCCCTTAATTATGTCCCTTTAAAAACTGCCAACTCTTTTCAGTTGTTTTACCCCTCAGTCTTGCCTTCCATGGGACCTTACCTACCAGCTCTCTGAGCTTACCAAAATCTGCCTTCCTGAAATCCATAGTCTCTAATTTGCTGTTCTCCCTTCTACCATGCCTTAGAATCATGAACTCCATGATTTCATGATCACTTTCACCCAAGCTACCTTCCACTTTCAAATTCTCAACCAGTTCCTCCCTATTTGTTAAAATCAAATCTAGAACAGCTTCTCCCCTCCCCCCCGTAGCTTTTTCAACCTTCTGAAATAAAAAGTTGTCTTCAATGAAGTCCAAGAACTTATTGGATAGTTTGTGCCCTGCTGTGTTAATTTCCCAACATATATCTGGATAGTTGGAGTCTCCCATCACCACCAAATCCTGTGCTTTGGATGATTTTGTTAGTTGTTTAAAAAAAGCCTCATCCACCTCTTCTGCCTGGGTAGGTGGCCTAGCATGACATCACCCTTGTTTTTTACCCCTTTTAACCTAACCCAGGGTATGTCTACACTACCCTCCTAGTTCGAACTAGGAGGGTAATGTAGGCATACCACACTTGCAAATGAAGCCCGGGATTTGAATTTCCCGGGCTTCATTTGCATAAGCGGGGAGCCGCCATTTTTAAAACCCCGCTGGTTCGAACCCCGTGCAGCGCGGCTACACGGGGCTCGAACTAGGTAGTTCGGACTAGGCTTCCTATTCCGAACTACCGGTACATCTCATGGAAGCCTAGTCTGAACTACCTAGTTCGAGCCCCGTCTAGCCGCGCTGCACGGGGTTCGAACCAGCGGGGTTTTAAAAATGGCGGCTCCCCACTTATGCAAATGAAGCCCGGGAAATTCAAATCCTGGGCTTCATTTGCAAGTGCGGTATGCCTACATTACCCCCCTAGTTCGAACTAGCGGGGTAGTGTAGACATACCCCCAGAGACTCTCAACATGTCTGTCTCCACCTCAGCCAAAGTGTGTACATTTTTAATATATAAGGCAACACCTCCTCCCTTTTTTCCCACCTGTCCTTTGAGTAAACTGTACCCTTCTATACCAATATTCCAATCATGTGTATTATCCCACCAAGTCTTGGTGATGCCAGCGATGTCATAGTTCTATTTATTTATTAGCACTTCCAGTTCTTCCTGCTTATTACCCATACTTCTTGCATTTGTATATAAGCATCTACGATACTGATTTGATCTTGCCTCCCATCCCTCCTTTCTCTTTGCTATTATAGCCCACACTCCCTCCCATTTCCGACCCATCTCCCAAGACTCCATGTTCTTCACTTATCCGTGGGCTTTGGTTACCTGTCCCCGTCAAACCTAGTTTAAAACCCTCCTCATTAGGTTAGCCAGTCTGTATCCAAATATGGTCTTTCCCTTCCTTGAAAGGTGAAGGTCATCCCTGCTTAGCAGTCCTTCCAGGAATAGCATCCCGTGGTCGAGGAAGCCAAAGCCCTCCTGGAGACACCATCATCACAGCCAGGCATTCACCTGCAGGATGCGCCTGTCTCTGCCTGTGCCCCTATCTTTGCTATGTCTCTGGGCAGCTATTATCTGGCTGCTTCCCCAACCCATGGTATATTTTAGTGAAGAAACACACAACACATTTCCTGTAATTACATATGCACTGATGATATACATATACAAATAGAGAAATAACTTTTGGCAGATTGTAACCTTTCCCCTGATACCTCACGTGACATTGCTTCATAAGAAATATCACAATATATGCAGATGAATAATATGGGAATTGCTGGGTGTTCTCCCAAAGAATAGAATGTTACACATACTGCAGAATGATAAAAAAACACTATAATAAACAGTTAATAATAATAAACGGCAATTACTTTTTTAAAATCTAGACTGAATTTCTGACATTATCATAGAATCATAGGACTGGAAGGGACCTCGAGAGGTCATCGAGTCCAGCCCCCCGCCTTCAAGGCAGGACCAAGCTCCGTCTACACCATCCCTGACAGATGTCTATCTAACCTGTTCTTAAATATCTCCAGAGAGGGAACAAAATACAGGACTATGTAGCACTTTAAAGACTAACAAGATGGTTTATTAGATGATGAACTTTCGTGGGCCAGACCCACTTCCTCAGATCAAATAATGGAAGAAAATAGTCACAACCATATATACCAAAGGATACAATTTTAAAAAATGAACACACATGAGAAGGACAAATCACATTTCAGAACAGAAGGGGGATGTGGGGGGGGAAGGAAGGTGAATGCCAGTGAGTTAATGATATTAGAGGTGGGGAAGGGGAAATGTCTGTGAGTTAATAGTATTAGAGGTGATAATTGGGGAAGCTATCTTTGTAATGTGTAAGACAGCCGGGGTCTTTGTTAAGTCCGGTGCGGAGAGTGTCGAATTTTAGCATGAATGCCAGTTCAGAGGATTCCCTTTCAAGTGCAGATTTGAATGTCTTCTGAAGTAGGATGCAGGTTAGCAGGTCATTAAGACTGTGTCCTTTCTGGTTGAAATGACAAGCAACTGTTTTTTCTTTGTGATCCTCCCTCTCCAGAGAGGGAGATTCCACCACCTCCCTTGGCAATTTATTCCAATATTTGACCACCCTGACAGTTAGGAATTTTTTCCTAATGTCCAATCTAAACCTCCCCTGCTGCACTTTAAGCCCATTACTCCTTGTCCTGTCCTCAGTAACCAAGAGGAACAAATTTTCTCCTTCCTCCTTGTGACACCCTTTTAGATATTTGAAAACCGCTATCATGTCCCCCCTTAATCTTCTTTTTTCCAAACTAAAGTCAAGAGCAAAACTCTCAGGCCTGGTTTATGCTAAAAGGAAATGTCAAATCAGGATAAGTATCTGGAGTCATTGTATCTTGTTTTGAGTTTCCCTGTGGTACCCACAGCAGGAGGCCATAGGAGCAAATGCTCCCATCAGCTTTCCTTACCCCTCACAGAAGCAAGAGTAACAGATGCTAATGGGGATGCCATCTGAGTTCAATTTAACAAATCTTACCTAACAAATATTTCTCCAACAGGTTCTTTAAAACCTCCAATGATGGGGATTCCATAACCTCCATGGGAAGTCTATTCAGGAGCTTAACTACCCATATAGTTAGAAAGTTATTCCTAACTGTCAATCCCTTGCTGTCAATCCCTTGCTGTCAACTAAACTGATTACATCTAGTCATGCCTTCAGTGAACATTGGGAACAATCCTCTTTAAAATGGACCCTAAATTCATTTGACGATTGTTAATTGTGTTAGAGTAGCATTTCAATGCATTTTCTCCCCATATCCATTATAACTCATATTTTTAGAAGGGAAGGGATGAGGAATTTATTAGTCATGATATTTCATTTGGACTTAATTTTAACAGACAGGAGCTGATACTCCACATTGTTCTTTTGGTTTTATGTTGCTTTAATGCCTCCAAAAGGAAACCCACATCTTAAAAAATATTTGTATGTAATCCTTCCAAAAACTAATGTGTTTGAGCATTAATAATAGGTTAAATATTAGACTGATTAATTTTGCTACACAACTTTGATCCTCTGAAAACACCATCTAATCTCAAGACACCTGATTTTTCTTAATTCATTCTTTAGATACAAATTTTGAAAATAGAGCCTCATCAGGATCATCGATGGTATGTTTACACAGCAGCATTATTTCCAAGTAATTCACGTTCTTTTGAAATAATGGGCATCTACACAGCAAGCCTGATATTTTGAAATAATGGGTTTCTTACTCCAATTTCTGTAACCCTCATTTCACGAGGAGTAAGGGATGTCAAAGGATGAGTTTTCTTCCTTCAACTTCCTGCAGTGAAGACAGCGCCAAATGATGAGTTAAGGTACTTCGACTTCAGCTACGCAATTAACATAGCTGAAGTTGCATATCTTAATTTGACTTTAGCCCACAGTATAGACATACTGTGACAGTTTATCACTGATTTTTCCTAGGTTTTTTTTTGTTTTACTTTATTGGCAATACTCCCTTTCTCCCTGTACTCAGCAACAGCATACAGATATCAAAACTCCTGTTTCTTAGCTACTGATATCTTCGTACACATTCCCCCACATGCATATCTCTCCATCAAGGACTCACAAGTTGTGGTGGAGTATTCATTGCTCATGGGCTCTCCCCTAAGTTATCTTTTCTTCAATTCAATGCCCACCTAGGAGAGATTAAAATGTTACTCAGCTGATTAGGAGCGTGCTCACAAATGCTCACAGTCAGCAGCATGTGTTTCTACTGGTGGTCCACATCTGGACATGCCCCTTGTCAGGGGGTTCACACCCCAGTGTGCCTCAGTGCCCCCTGACTGTCCTCATATAGCCCCTCTCAGGGAAAGTTACAGTCTGTACGGGTTACTCATCATCGGCAACAATGTTGTATATAGCTGGCCCTTTAAGCAAGACCAAGTCCACAAAGCAGTTTATAACTGCTGTAGCGGGGCGCACCCCAGGTAGGGAGACCCGGGCCCACCCTACTCCACCGGGTCCCAGCCCAGGGCCCTGTGAGTGACTTGGTACCGGGTCACTCCCTCGGCGGCCGTCCAGCCGAAACGCACTGAGGTTCTCGGGCCGGGAGGGGCGACTCCCGCTCCTGCCCTGGGCAACTTCCTACCTGGATCCCCGGGGTTTCCTTCCCTGGACTTGCCCGGCTGGCTGCGATCTCCAGGCCAGCGTCCCCTCAACAGGCAGTCTCCAGTTGCCACCAACTTGCTTCCGCCTTCCTCCGGCCTCTCCTGGGGTCCCTGGCAACCGCTGAGGGAGAGCTCCCAGCTCCCGTCCCTCTCCTTCGGCTGTCTCCCTCCAAGGAGCTCCTGCTTCCCCTGCCGTCAGCCCTCCACTGGCCTTCCTAAGCAACCTGTGCTTCTCTATTTATACAGGCCAACTGGGCTCTCACTCCCCTAATGGGTTCAGCTGGTTTCCACAAGCCAACTGGGCTGCCCTAGATAGTTGCCAGCTGGGCTCTCACTGGCCCTAAACCACTCCAGCTGGCCTCTTTCTGTCTAGCCCAGGCTCCGGGCCTGAGTCCTGGTCTTAAAGGGCCAGTGCAGGGCAGGCGCCCTGTCACACCCCTGTACATATAGCAAAATGTATTCCATACACAGAGGCTACGTCTAGACTGGCATGATTTTCCGGAAATGCTTTTAATGGAAAAGTTTTCCATTAAAAGCATTTTCAGAAAAGAGCTTCTAGATTGACACAGACACTTTTCCGCAAAAGCACTTTTTGCAGAAAAGCGTCTGTGGCCAATCTACACATGCTTTGTGCAAAAAAGCCCCAATCGCCATTTTCGCGATCGGGGCTTTTTTGCACAAAACAAATCTCAGCTGTCTACACTGGCCCTTTTGCACAAAAGTTTTGCGCAAAAGGGACTTTTGCCTGAATGGGAGCAGCATAGATTTTCCGCAAAAAGCACTGATTTCTTACAGTAGGAAGTCAGGGAATGTCTACACTACAAAGTTAATTCGAACTAACATCTAACATCTGTTAGTTCGAATTAACTTTGATAGGCGCTACACATACAAACCGCTAGTTCGAACTTAATTCGAACTAAGGGAGCGCTTAGTTCGAACTAGGTAATCCTCATTCCATGAGGATTAAGCATAGTTCAAATTTACTAGTTCGAATTAAGGGCTGTGTAGACCCTTAATTTGAACTAGTGGGAGGCTAGCCCTCCCCAGGTTTCCCTGGTGGCCACTCTGGCCAACACCAGGGACACTCTACTGCCCCCCTCCCAGCCCCGGAGCCCTGAAAGGGGCACGGGCTGGCTACGGTGCCCGTTCCAGGTGCAAGCCTGCCAGCACCCAGCCAGCACACCCTGCACCTGGCACGGCTTAAGCCAGCCACCCGCTGCCACCCAGCCCTCCCCCTCTTCCTGGGACCAAACTGGCACCTCCCGGGAGCCTGCCCAGGTCCGCAAGAGGCGGGCGCCCACCTGGTCTAGTGCAGACATCGTGGACCTCATCCATGACCTCTGCACTAGGCACAGGAAAGTGGCCGTCTAGGGCAGGAGAGCTGCCAGCCTGGCCATCCAGGAGCAGGTGTGCATGAAAATCAAGGTGGTCCACTGAGACCCCCGACCCTGAGCCCTGAGCTTAGAATGGCCATACTGGGTCAGACCAAAGGTCCATCTAGCCCAGTAGCCTGTCTGCCGACAGTGGCCAATACTAGAGACCCTGGAGGGGATGGACCGAAGACAATGACCAAGCCATTTGTCTCGTGCCATCCATCTCCAGCCTTCCACAAACAGAGGCCAGGGACACCATTTCTACCCCCTGGCTAATACCACTCCATGGACCCAACCTCCATGACTTTATCTCACTTCTCTTTAAACTCTGTTATAGTTCTAGCCTTCACAGCCTCCTGCAGCAAGGAGATCCACAGGTTGACTATTTGCTTTATGAAGAAGAACTTTCTGTTTTTAGTTTGAAGCCTGCTACCCATTCATTTCATTTGGTGTCCTTTAGTCCTTCTATTATGGGAACTAATGAAGAACTTTTCTTTATGCACCCTCTCTACACCACTCATGCTTTTATAGACCTCTATCATATCTACCCTTGGTCTCCTCTTTTCTAAGCTGAGAAGTCCCAGTCTCTTTAGACTCTCTTCATATGGGACCTGTTCCAAACTCCTGACCATTTTAGTTTCCCTCCCCTCTCCCACCCTCTCTCTTCCCCTCTCCCACCTCCTTTTCCCAGTCTCCCCAAGTTTTGTTCAATAAAGAGACTTTCTATATTTGAACACGTGTCCTTTATTTTGTACATCAGGAAGGGGGGCTAGGAAGGGATAAGTGGAAGGAGGTGAGAGATGAATGGTGTACGAGCCCCAGATGGGGAGGACTGGGCTGGCTCTGTGGGCTCCTCAGGGTGGAAACTGTCCTGAAGCCCCTTGATTGACACCCCCCTGCTCCGGTTGGCAGCCTGCGGCAAGTGCAGCCGGTCTGATGGCCGAGTGCTGTGATGTGCCGAGTATGGGCACTCAGGGCACTCCAAGCCAGGACTGCTTTGCTATCCCTCATCGAGTTAGACAAGCGAGCATGGAACCCCTGATAACTGTCTGTCCGGGGTGGGGGTCGGGTCCCTTTAAGCACAGCCCTCGGCTAGCCTGAGAGAGCAGCTCCACGCTCTATGTCCTAATCTGATGCCCTGCCGGCATTGCTTCCGGCCATCCTTAACCTCGGTTCAGGGTCCACTCAGTGTGGACATGCTAGTTCGAATTAGGAAAATGCTAATTCGAACTAGTTTTTAAGTCTAGATGCGCTAATTCAAATTAGCTTA
This sequence comes from Pelodiscus sinensis, assembly GCF_052426305.1. Lineage (NCBI taxonomy): Eukaryota > Metazoa > Chordata > Testudines > Trionychidae > Pelodiscus > Pelodiscus sinensis. Next base: position 60,592,021 of record NC_143054.1, on the reverse strand, counting down.
GTTCGAATTAACTAATTCGAACTAATTTGTTGAAATTAGTGCTGTAGTGTAGACATATCCTCAGTGATTTTGAGGAAATTCAAGTGGCCAGTGTAGACAGCTGGCAAGTTTTTCCGGAAAAGCGGCTGATTTTCCAGAAACACTGGCCAGTCTAGACTCAGCCAGATGGAAAAAATTAGAGGCAACATTTCACAATAGTATATGCAGGCCTCCGAGTTTCTCAGTGTCCAGAAAAACCTGAATCTTTCCAAACTTATTTAGCACAGGTCAATTTCTACTGTGTTAAAAATTTGCCAAAGAAAGGTCAGAAATCGGGCAGGACATTTCAGGGTCCTCATTCACCTGCGATTTACCTCTAATGACATAGACGTATGGGGACCTGTATTGTATAAACTGACAGAGAAGAGGAAAACCACATTTTACCTTGTACTTTCCAAAGGGCTATTGTTAAAATGGAGATCTTCCAATGGCTTTATCATCATTTATTTCTTCCTTCCCTATCTTGCCAAAGTTCAGTGCTTTTTCTTGTAAAATAAGAAGTAGGCCTAATCATGCTTGAAATCTTTGAAAGCTTTGGATTGGAAATGTAGAAACAGTATTTTTGAGCACATGGGGTTTTTCTCGTCTCAAATTGGGGTTGTTGATTGCTCAGAACTATACTGTTGCACATTGACTTGTTATCAGGAGCAGCTTGACATTATTCCTAAAGCACAGAACTCTTTCTAGTTTAATTCACTGAGGCATGTTCTACTCATGGCAGATGGTGATTTTTTTTTTGTCAGACACATTTATGATTTCATTTTTTAGCCGTATATCAAACATTGCATCAACTTCACGCACAGAAACATGAAAATTGGAAGTATAAGCCTAGAAGAAAAGTAAGAGAGTGACTTATACATATATTATCCTAGAGTGGACTGTGACAGCATAGATAAGGTTATGTGTCAGATTTTCATTTAACAGGAATGTATATTTACAAAATAAAGATTTATCTTAAAACAACTTGCAAAAATTCAAAAATATGCCTTCTCCTTATTGTTAGTCTCAAAGTAAAAAATCAGGAACAGAGCTGGAGAGAGTTCTTGTCTGGAAATTCAGTTACTGGAAAAATAAGCTCACAAGCTCCAGCTCAAAAGCTGTCAGTCAGGGCAACATTCAGCTCACATCCAACAAAGGCAAATACACTGGACATTATTAGTAAGTGGTCTGATCTGGTCCACTGCTAAAGCACTCTGTCAAACTCTGAGTGAAGGAGTAGCTTTAAGCTTGCAAGCAGCAGTGGCAGAAGGGTGCCTCTTGGTTCATTTTTCAAGTTTTCTGTAACATTTTCAGGAAACAGAAAAAAACAAACAAACAAAAAACACACCAGGATCTAGAGACTGAAAACTGCAAAGAGATCATTTTTAGGTAATACATTAATTAGACTAGTAATCAAGGACGGATAGTTCCTGTACTTAAAAGAGACCATGCAAAGTATACATTACTTGATCCATTTTGGCAGTGTGGTGCTGCTGGAAAAACGACAGCATAAAAATGGATTGATTTAGTCCTGTCATTTGAATATACCCACTGCAACTCATTAGGATGCTATGCCATTTATAATCGGTTTCCATTTGCTGAATACAAACACTGAAAATCTGCCATGAAAATTTCCCAGAATATCTGTTTCTTATTTAAAGAAACAGATAGTCTGTTCTCTTTCAAATGGGATGTGTTCTGTTTTAGCAGATCTGACAGCAAAGAAAAACAGCTTTATTCCCTAACATGTGGTAGATACCTTGCTCAGTATATGAACACCAATCCCAGGGCAGAAAGGGAAAACACAATGTAGACATGCAGTGTCTTACAGGTACATAACTATACTCTTCTTTATATAGCATTTACAATTCCAAGGAGACTGCAGAGGGAATTAATTAAAAACTGCCAATGTGCTAAGGAGATTTAATAAAAAGAAAATGTTCCATTTTAATATTGTTCCAGCTTACTGGAATAAATAGCACTGGAACCTGGAAAAAGTCTTAACATTGCCCAAGTAATTAAAATACCACAATGAAAATATAACCACTGCACTTTCAATGAGAAAAAATATTTTTAAAAATGATTTACTGATCTTTTGTTTGGCTATAATGTGAACTTCAAATTGTCATAAAAATCAAGTCTGACCAAACATTTTCCCTTGATTTCCATGTGCAGGATACTGAAAGCAACTTTAAAAACAATAACTACTTCTATAGCACCATAGAGACTAACAAAAAACATAGATGGTATTATGATCTTTCGTGGGCACAAGCCACTTCTTCAGATGAATGGAGTTAAGGGGTCCAGGGTACAAATAAATAGCAGAGAAAGAGAGGGCACGGGGAGGGAAAGAGAAGGAAAAAATTGGGGGAAAATATTGTCAATTAGAGTGTCCATGATAAATTAGACTAATAGAGTGGGCCCTAAATACTCGATGTTTAACTTTTCATGTCACTAGGTTGTGAAATGTAGCAGCCCATCCAGTTCAGGTCTTTGTTCAGACCTTGATTCCAGGTTTCAAACTTGTAAATGAAACCAAGTTCTGGAGTTTCTCTCTCAAGTTGGCTTTTTAAATTGCTTTGTAATAAAAAAGTCACTTTTAGATCCATCAGAGTACCCTGGCATATGAAATGTTCCCCAACAGGTTTATGAGTGTTACCATTTTGAAAATCTGATTTGTGTCATAGAGGCTGTCCAGTTTGACCAGTATACATGGCAGAGGGGCATTGCTGGCACTTGATGGAGAAGATCACTTTGGTAGATATGCAGTTATAAGAGCCTCTGATGTGGTGGCTAACATGGTTAAGTCCTGGGATGATGTTGCGCACAGATGTGTGGACAGAGTTGGCACCAAAGTTGATTGCAGGGATGGGTTCCTGGGTGAGTATGATGGAGGTGTGCTGCCTGGCTGCTAGAAATAATTTGTTTCAGGTTAGGGGGGTGTCTGTAGGCAAGGATTGGCCTATACCCCCAAGGCCTGTGAGAGTGAGGGGTCATTTTCCAGGACAGGTTGTAGATTGTTAATAATGAGCTGGAGGGGTTTAAGTTTATTAGTTTGTCTCTCTTGATAAGACATTGGTCCCGTAAAATATCACCATCCACATCTTGTCTTCCTAGTATAATTCCTGAGGCAGATTATTCCCTCCCTCCCCACTGGGTGGAAGGAGATTGACAAGATCTTACCCATAATTCTTCCTCGCCCCTTTGCACTGGCTTTCTTCTGGAGACAGCAAACAAGAGAACTCCCTGTGCTCTCTCTCTATATATGCCTATGGCATTACTTTGTAATGGATAAGTGATGTTCCCGCCATCCCCATCAGGGGTGCTGGAACAATTATTATAGTGGGTGGGGTGCTCTTGAACTAAATTGGAAATCCTGTATATAGTGGAAACCACTTAATGGCAGGGATTGTTGCAGCACCCCCACCATCCCAACACTTCTAGATCCAGCACCTGTGATCTCCATGTTATAACAGTAGACTCCAGAAATAGTCTTGTAGGTCTGTCTGCAGTACATGCTTCCCAAGTTCCTTTAAAACAGTGGTGACCAGCCCACCATAGCATTTCATAAGATTTGAAGCCTGCTTCAATACCATATACCAACCTATAATTCATTAGCATTTTGACAAAATGAATCTTACATATTTTAATAAGATTCAAAGTCACCTGCATTCATTTATGAGTGTGTAAATAGACAATACTGTACATCGGTTGTGTGGAAGAAAACATCCTTGCTTCCACAGTTGTTTCTATCTTCTGCCTTGCTCTGGAAATGTCAACTGAGTATTTCTGAATCTCAAAAAAGCTTCAGTTCTTCAGAGTTTTACAAATTAAATATAAAGTCAAGATTATCGCAAAATGAAAATAAGTGACCACTGGCAATCATTCTAGCAGCATGAACTTAGTCAGGTGATAAAAAAATGACTATCAATTGATCCTTAGGACTGACTAATGGTCATATCACCTCTTGATTTATGGTTGTATTCCTCAGTGACAGATAATAGGCACACATGTTCCACTGACCATCAGCTTTCCTCATATTTGGAAAGCTGATGGTCAGATACAACGTTCTGCAAAATTTCAGGTACCGTGGTAAAAGTGGTGATACTTTGGCATCAGTATATGCCTTGTTACTCAGCAAACAGCTAAAACTCTCTGCCTCAAATGTTGATCCTACAGCCTAAAAACATAGTATAACAAGGGGCATCATTACACAGTGCAGTATGTCAAAAACCCAACATGGACTCTTGTTAAAAGCCCTTGGTCATGGAAATCCCTTGGGAGAGAGGCTGAGGTGAAAGGCAGTTATCATTTTTATTTGGATCAGGAGTGAATACAAACAGCTAGCACGGGCTAGTATGGCCAGAAATACAGCCCACTTTTTCTGTCAGTAAGATTTAAAAGGGCCTTTCTTGCCCTCATGGAAATCTCAACATTCCTCCCACATTTTAAAATTGCTTGGGGCTCTGGGGAATTAACTATAGCAAAGAAGTACAAAGTACCTATCTCTAATCTAACTTAGGTGAAAAAAATCTGCAGCCAAATCCCTCAAAAGAATAACACTAAGAAAAGTAAATGCCGCTTGTAGTCTGTCACAAAGGTGAATAGACTCAGTTGCCAAGAGGAGTCAATTCCAAAGGTGAGTGTGATGCTTCCTGGAGGTACTCAAGGGTTAAAAGACAGCTCATTTACGTCTGTTCTTTGCATCAGCAAGCCTTGTCTTTGTCTCCTGGAGGTTAGCTCCCTGATGCCACTGACAACACAAGCATTCCACTCTAGACCTTGCAGGCCCTATGGTCATGCTACAGATTGCCTTTACTCATAAACTGGATCCCCTTGCTAGTTTTTCTCCACGTGTTCTCCTTTTTGGCCAACTTTAGCCCCTAGCACTCAGCTCACTCAGGCCACCATTGTGAAGTGGACAAAGCCAGATATGGGTCTCTCTCCTCCTACCTGACGGGACCATGTTTATTATCTTTGGTGACCTGTCTTGTCTTAACTTTACATCCGTAAAGACATAATTTTCAAGACAGAGGTATAACTTCTCAAATATCCAAACCTACATTTCACAATAATTAGGATGACCTGAAAAATTCTGACTCTTGGTAGAGATCTTTGGTGAACTACCACGTAAATACCTGGCCATGGTAATCAGCATCAACAAATCAGCAAATTTCTATGTATCTCTTATACCCTCTGCTATTTGGCATCCAAGGGTCCCCAGATCACATTGAGAGTCTAGGAAGCATATTTAGTATCTCTTCTGTAAGACACTGCAGAAACAAGATGCAATCTTTTCTCAAGGAGCTGATTTACAATCTATTTATGATGGAGATAAAACAGGTCAGAGGTAGGGTAGCATGCTGTCATTCAAGAAGCAGATTTTAAAATATGTAAGAGGAGTGTACAAGAAGAGGAGACACTCTTTCAAATGACTGGAACATGTGAAAACACTGTAAGGAGAGGTAACAGGAGACACATTTGGGCTCAATAAAAGAACCAGAAGTGAGTATAGGAGGGAAGAAACGTAGATACTTTCCAGGAGCTGAGTTTTGCTTTGAAGGTAAAGAATAAGATTGGCAGAAGACGAAAGAAAGCCGGTGAAGGGTTTGAAAAAGAGCCGTTGTGCAGCCTCAGTAATTGAAGAGAAAAATTATTTCATCTGCAGAATTTTGGATGATTTGGAAAAGAATGAAATGAGAGGCATAAAAGCCAAAGAGGAAGAGCTTATAATAATTGATGATTACAGTAACTGACAACAAAGCCATGGGAGGGTTTGTAGTCAAAACAACATTCAATCTTCACTAACCTACTTATTCACATCACAGTTAAAAATGAAATACTGTCCTTTTTCTGAAATGATTTAAACCAATGTCCTTTTCAGACATACATGATGTTTATAAAACTTTCCTAAAATGCTAAATTCACAAATTACTGATCTGGAATCAACATTTGTCAGAGAAATGCAACCTCTTCACTAGAACTAAATGAATATGGTAACAAATTTTTGGAGTCAGATTTTTAAAGAAATTGAGCTGTAATTGTATCTGTTCCCTTTTTAAATGCATACTCTGTGAATCCTGTAACAATTTTACTGGCAGAAAACAGCACAATTTAAGCAGGTAGTGGAGATTAGTTGCTGAAAGGAATTTTAAATTAGTAATTGTGAGTATTTACACCTGGAACCAGATTCCTAGGATTGTACTCATTTAGTCAAGGGACAGAAGCATACTACAACTAGAACCCTGCAAATCTACCAATATTTACTTTATATTTGTGGTTTATGTAATATGGTTGTATTGTTACCATCTTTTCAGATCATGGATCGAATACACATCCACATTTTTGTGTCTGAACAGAGCTCTAACTAAACCCTCCCGTAATCCCTCTTCCCCAAACAACACTATGTAGCCAGTTAAAACTTCTTGAATTGTGAAATGTAAGCAATTCTTACAAAGTATGTGTTTTCAGTCTTTGTGGTGAAATACATTCCCACAAAATAGATGATTAATTTCAGTAACATTTAAAGAAATCATTGTTTCTTCAAGAACAATTTACAACCAGAAAAAGTGTTAATTACAACAAATATTTTCCCTTGTAGAAAGTTTACCCATCTCTAGTAACTAAAGAGAATATGCTGAATGAGCTAAACAGTCTCCTCTCATTTAAAAAGCATACACTCAACCTTAAAGTGTAGGATTACAGCACTCAGCCTTAAAAATCTGCCAGTTTTAATTTAGATAAATAGAAGAGGTTGTCTCCATACCCCTTTGAGTATTATATATTCAGTATAACTTGCATACCACAAACATTGAGTTACTGAGCCAGATTCCCATTGATGCAAATAGCCACAGATTCATTAACATTAATAGAACTACATCAGTTGTCACAATATGAGAATCTGACCTGGAGTATTTTATTACGTAAGCCATTATCTAAGGCAACTGATACATTTTTTTAAAATGTTGGCCCCCTTTTCAAGCACATCCCATTTCTGCTTCTTTAATTCAGCTTTTCAAATTCAGCAGAATCAATTGCTGTTCCATTAACACTCACTTCTAAAATGGTCTAGAGATGAGAGCTGAACTAAAAAAGTTGAACTAGAACTGTCTGACCACTTTTTCACCTAATTAGTATGAGCTTCTTTCAATAAACAAAAAATAGCCTACCGATAACCATCTGTCTCCTTTAATTGACTCCTTTTCCTTTCTGAGTCCCTTTAACTGTAGTCCATTCAGTAATTAGCATTCTGTGGCAGCGACAATATAGTCAAGTCACAGAGTGACAATGACAATTATTCAGTGACTTACAGTACACAGTATTGAAAGTGCTTTAAAAAACAGAAAAGGCCACTGAAATAACAGGACACATCTCATTACCACAGAGTGCCAGGCACCAACAACAAAACAATAAATTATCCAGCACTATCGATAACCAATGCTATAATATTGCAGAGGGAATCTGTATACGACATAGATCTATTTTCCGTAAACTTGCTTCCAACTAGCCCTTGCTCCATGTACAAGGGATAATTATATGAAACTAGAAGAAGGATGTTTGAGAACAAAGAATATGGCTTATCCCACTGGCCAGGTAATGAAAAACTGTATTTGATTAAGGAAAGAAGTGCTCCTGTTTTGTTGACTAAAAATAACCACCCAATAAGATAGTAACCTGTTAGAATAACTTTGTTGAAACTATGAAGTGGGTGGAAGGTTAGAATTTATTTGGAAGATCATGAACATATAGTTTAAGGCCTGAAAACTCACGGGTTTTTGTTTTCAGTTTAGTCTGAAAACCCACACCGCCTTAGAGAAATTATTATTTGTTTCTGCTACATTATTCATGTGTTCCTACTTCTCCATCCTTTTCAGTATTGTCTACCATTGAAGACAGTGCACTATTCTTTTCTAACACATCTATGCTCCTTGGGCAATAACTTCTTACTCCTATTTATCAACTGTATCAAGTAACTCACTTCAGTGTATGTGTTTGAAGTGATCCAAGAGGTATCTCTTAAAAATTACCACAGTGATTGAAAACAGATTGCTTTTCTGATGCGCTTTTGTGTTTGGATGCTCTCTTTCGGAAGAATTTTTTTTGGAAGATCTCTTCTGAAAAATGTTCTTCCAAAAGAAGCCTGCAGTCTAGACATAGCCTAAGCTTCCCCTGGTGCAGATGCCACCAACTTTGCCATTGGATGTCTGGGCTGTTCACCTCTTCCCCGCCCTGCTGGGAGTGGTGTTCCACAGAAAGTTTTCACTTCTTTATGATGCAGCATGCTGGCTCCCAGGCAACTGAGAAGGTGGTATCTGCTACTCAGCTTCCCAGGTCCCTTAGACTCCCCTGGGAGATTACTAAAGAATCCAGGAAGTGAAGTAGTAGATGCCGCTTCCTCTACTACCATGGTTCATATACAAGCTCAGTCTCCCTCTCCCTCCTTCCCCCATTCATTATCTGTTTGAAGCTAATTGGCTGCTTTCCTTTATGGGCAAGTGGTCTGGCAGGAAATGCCCGAATTCCTCTCTGAGAATGGAACCTCAAGAATAGAAACTCAAGGGGAGGGAGAAGAGTCTGTAATCAGAAGGTGAGAGAACTAGACTGTAAAACTCCAAGGTGCATATGGACCATAAGAATCTGCTGTAAAGATTGTGTTCCAAGACATTTCCAGTTTGTTGGATTTTGATTTCAAACTCATTCTTCCCAATAGAGAAGAAGATCAGAATTTGCTGCAGGCAGTAGAATTTGCAGACTGTCCTTACAGAGACTCAAGGGGTGTGTCTACACAGCAAAGTTATTTTGGACAACAGCAGTTATTCCAAAATAACTATGGGACCGTCTACACGGCAATTCCGTTATTTTGAAATAACGGACGGCTTATTCTGGCTTCTGTAAACCTCATTCTATGAAGAAGAATGCCTATTCTGAAATAGCCATTTCGAAATAAGGTGTGTGTAGATGCTCCACTGCTGCTATTTTGAAATAGCCCCTCACCAGGGCCATTCTAACTTATTCCTCCTGGAGCTCTAAATTGAGACAGCACATCTACACTAGGGAAGCCTGCCTCAGACTAATTTTGAGGCTTCCCTGCAGTGTAGATGTGCTATTTCGAAATAAACTATTTCAGAATAACTATTCTGGAATAGATTATTCTAAAATAACTGTGCAGTGTAGACATAGCCAAGGTAAGTATGAAGGAGATTGTGAGGCTACTACTTGTTTCTCAGCCTTGGAGCTTGCAAGCCTTATAGAATCTGGACACCATACAGCAGAGACTGAAACTGAAGAGCCCTGAGGAAGAAACCCCTGAATGTGTGGTCTTTGAAAATGTTATTCCCAATCTTCATAGTTGTTTCATGAATTGTAGGTTCATGATTGTAGATATGTACATATGTTATGTGTACAAATGCACACACATTGATTCAGTTCATAGTTTTCCTTTACATATTTTGTGTCACTTTTGTTCATGGGGTATGTCTACACAGCAGGGCAAAAGTCAAATTAAGCTACACAACTTCAGCTATGTCAATTACGTAGCTGAAGTCAAAATAGCTTAACTCAGCTTTTGACACCATCTATGCAACAGGAAATCAAAGAAAGAACACTCTTCCTTCGACTTTTCTTACTCCTTGTGAAATGAAGGTAACAGAAGTTGGAGTAAGATGTCCTCCAGCTCGCCATTATTTCATAGTAATGGCTTGCTATGTAGACGTGCTCTTTGTTATTCTGAAATAACAGTTATTCCAAAATAATGCTGCTGTGTAGACATACCCTTGGAGATTTCTCTCTCTATACAGAAATACATAAAAGTCTCTCCCCAAAAGGTTAAACTCTGGTCTGTACCCAGCAGAGAAATAAGCTGAGGTACAGGAAAGGGGAAAGAAATATTGTACCTAACAATAGCATAGTGGTTTTCCCAAGCATTTTTCCAGTTGCAGATGTTTGTGAAGTAGTCCTAATGGAGCACTCTGAAGAGGGGAATATTTTTTACCAAGGATCTGCAAATGGTGGTGCGACACAGCATCACAAGGCATTTTTCATAGTCCATGAGAAATGCTATATGAGTGTTAGGTGTCGTTTAGTTTTATTAGATTCTTTTAGGGTGCTGTTGAAAATAGCAGGAGAGTTTGCTTTCTCCCTCATTCTCTCAGAGGGTATGTCTACACTACCCCCCAGTTCGAACTAGGGGGGTAATGTATGCATACCGAACTTGCTAATGAAGCCCGGGATTTGAATTTCCCGGGCTTCATTAGCATAAAGCCGGCGCCGCCATTTTTAAAAGCCGGCTAGTGCGAACCCCGTGCCGCGCGGCTACACGCGGCACGGACTAGATAGTTCGGATTAGGCTTCTTAATCCGAACTATCTGTACACCTCGTTCCACGAGGCGTACAGATAGTTCGGATTAGAAGCCTAATTCCACGAGGAATTAGAAGCCTACGTTCCACGAGGCGTACAGATAGTTCGGATTAGAAGCCTAATCCGAACTATCTAGTCCGTGCCGCGTGTAGCCGCGCGGCACGGGGTTCGCACTAGCCGGCTTTTAAAAATGGCGGCGCCGGCTTTATGCTAATGAAGCCCGGGAAATTCAAATCCCGGGCTTCATTAGCAAGTTCGGTATGCATAGGGAGGTAGTGTAGACATACCCATAAGTAGTCAATTTTTGAGGCTGCAATTCCTTAACAAGAGGATTGCTTGCCTGTGTTTGTGACTACCATTCTCCAAAGCCTGGTCTTTAGAGTATAAATAAACTAGTCACAGAAATCAGTTAAATTTGATTCTGACTCTTCATCTTTGATTTCTTCTTTAATGAAAAACTGACCAGCTGTGCTCCAAAATCTGCTACTGATCTAAACAGAGGCAAACACAAGATATTAGATATTTTGAGGCACATGTTTCTTCAATTCTCTTCTCCTCTTGCCCATTTCAGTGAGCTCCTGCCCGCTCCTCCTCCCCCTTCTCTTACTGGTCTCCCACTGCTGTTATTCCTTCTATTTTATTCCTATTTTAAAAAGAAAAAAAATACTTTGTCACATGTCCTAACGACAGCCAAGAAGCACTATGGGCAAGGGAACACCTATGTGCAGTCACACTGTTTGCAAATCCTGGAACTGCCTCTCTGGGATGTTTCTGAAGTTGTGTGTGGCAACTTCCCCTTAAGGAAAGTGTCATTTTTTTCAACAGTTTCCTTAATTTCCTCCAAAAGAAACCAATTCTCCTAATATTACACATGCCACATTTCATCCTTGGGTGAAATTTCTTCTGGGAAGATCACAAAAAGAAAATCAGAAAAGAGATTTAAAATTACTAGGCAAGATTCTCAGTTGGTATGAGTCAGCCAGCTCCGTTAACATCAGTGGGGTGATGCTGGATTATAGCAGCTGGCCTCATTTTATTTAAAAACTTGCTTTGTTACCTTTTTTTTTAAATGGTCCACATCTTTTATGACTCATCTTATCTACCCAATGGCCTGCCCAGCACACTTTTCAGGAGTGTTGGACTGTGTCTAGGCTACAAGCGAGGGGTGTGATCCCCTGGATTGTGTACACAGGTTCATGCTAACTCCCTTGGAGCTAGGGCATGTATAAAAAGCAGTGTAGCTGTAGCAGCATTGGTAGCTGCAGAGGCGGGAGATTTTGCCAGGTCATCCGAAACTGGTCGTTTTCGCTGCTGCTTGAAGAGCTACTGCAGCTTCCCTTCTGTATACACTCACACTAGCTTAATGAGAACCAATGTGAGTATATGTACACACAGAGGGGCTGATATTCCTAGCTCAAATTGCAGACATAGCCTTAGTTTGAGAATTACATTGACATATAGAAGGCACAGGACATGTGTATGCTAGAACTGCTACTGCACCACAGCTACATCACTTCCTATACTGATTAATGTAGTTTTCCATTGAGGGAAGCAATCCACCTTGATGGAAGAACATGCCCATTCTCACCTAGCTGCATCTACATGGGTGTTAGATTGCCCTAACTATGGGTATCAGGATACAAAACTTTTCATGGTCCTGGGTGATGTAGTTAGATAGATCTACATTTCAGATGTAGATCAAGCCTCCTTAGTGAAAGCATTCTTGGGCATTGCAGTATGGGGTAAGATTAGTACAGCCCAGATAACCTGAAACCAATTGTACATAGTGCACATGCATGATGTTGTTTCACCCTTTTCAGCACAATTTAAGAGATGAGTTAGTAGCCAAGCCCCTTGTCTGATTGAGGCATAAATTGGTAGCAAATAAGGTAGATACCATCTGGCTGATATTCAGCAGCCTGTATGAAATGAATTGTACATTGTCACAATGTTAAAGGTGTGAAGTGACTGTATTATTTCCAGCTGGCACTTCTTCCAGATTAACTGGAGAAATGTATTTTGAAATAGTGACTTCACTTTAAGTTTCAGGAAAAAAACCTCCATGGCCAAAATATACATCTTATATTTGTATCTAATAACTATGCAGTCTCTAGAAGTGAGCTTCATAGCCAGCTCACAGACATGGCTAGCAGGGCTAGTGTCAGTGCTCTAAAACAGCTACATAGACTGTGATTTTATGACATGGTTTGGGATGGAGAACAAGTTCTCAAGCCCAGCCCTCTCCCTTGGCTTAGAGCCTAAGCTCCAGCCTATGTCACATCCCAAAGAGACCATCTGCATAGCTATTTTAGCCTAGGTCTACACTAGACCAAGCAGATCAGCTAAAGGTGAGGCATCCAGCTATGCAAAATATGTAGCTGGACTCAGCTTACTTTAAGATGAGCCACCACAGAGTCTTCACTGTGGGAGGCCGGCAGGAGCATATGCTACTTTTGGCTTCCTTTATTCCTCACAGGATGAGGAGTAACAGATGCTGGCAGGGGCTGCCCTCAGCATTCAATTTGGGGGTCTACACTAGACCCGCTAAATCAAACACTAGAAGATCAACTTCCAGAGGGTCAGTCTTCTCTGCAGTGTAGACATGCCCTTAGAGATTAGCATAAGACCTACTAGCTCAAGTCTGTGACCCCAGCTGGGAGGCTTGCTTCCAGATGCTGTGTAGACATACCTTCAAATTAGAACAGGTGTTTGTGTGGGGGGAAGGAGGATTAGAAGGCATTTTAGTAAATTTTTTCTGACTTTCTTTTGGTACGTATGGACTTCTGCTATTGTTCTGGATTTGAGTCACATCTCTGACATTAGAGATGTTTGGCTTACAGTATAATTTTTCTATTTTCTAGATGTTTTTATTAAACAGAGGTATTTTATTTTCCAGTCATTCTTTCTATGATCACACCTGCTTCTACTACACCTAAGGCTTTGTAGGTATAACTACGTTGCTCAGCAACATAGTTATACCAATTAAACTCCTGGTATAGATAGCACTATGTTGATGGGAGGGCTTCACTAGGGAAGAATTCTTTTAATTTATCTTGGGAAATCATCCTACAACAGTGTCTATTGTTTCAGTCCTTTCTCATCAGGCAAACATTTTTCAGATGCCCTTGAGTTTCCTAGGATGATAGAAGTACATCTCATAACATCCATAAGCTTATTGCATGTAAATGATGTATGCCGTGTTGCTATACCTGGGCTATTAGAGAGCAAGGTGGGTGAGGTAATTTTTTTTTTTTTGGTTGGGCCAACTTCTGTGGGTGAAAGAGACCAGCTTTTGAGTGTATGCAGAGATCTTGTTCAAGTTATCCAAAGGAGGCATTTTAAAAGTTGCATCAATCAGCAGCCCTTGACACTTGGGTTCTAGGGAGCTATAATTACAGAAAGGACTGTATTTTCCATTCCCTTTATCTCCTTGTTGGCGTACAGAATGTAAAACTCATATTGATACAGTCATAGACAACTACAGTTACATGAGAAAAAAGATATTGCTTCCATGAAAAAGAACCACTCACCTACAGCTTCGCTGCTTTGGACTTTCAGAATGTTATTTACAACAAAACTGACTTGAGCACTTTTGCCTAATATGTGCTCTCTGCATAGACATTTTAGGGTCTTACTCAGATCATATGGCATTAGTTTGGCAAGAAAATACAAAAGATGTTCATTTATTTTTGTATTCAGTTTTGTAATTTTGTAATTTCAGTTTAAGTTAATTATTGTTGCAAAGATCTGGCAAACTGAACCAATGCACAGATTTTTACTTCAAGCCTCTCTCTTTCTGGACATTACTTCAATGTAAATTTGAAATAGGTGTCACAGTTATTTTTAAAACTTCCTGATGTTATAAGGAGATCACAAGCACTAAGAACGCTGACCCAGGTTATAGATCATCAAGTGTTTTCAAATTAACTCCCAAAGTATCAACACTTAGTTTTAGGCACAATTTATTCCTTTATGGTGACCATTAGATTGGACAGACCATCCAGATAATGTACTCTTTATTGAAAAAATAGAGAACTCTGTATTAATTAGTCCAAAACCTGCCACATTGCTGTGAGCACTTGTACTGTTTTAGTCCTTTTCCCGCAGAATAATATGTGTGGTGATTTATTCTTTGGCTTTTAAAGGGATAACCTTGGAGCAAAAACAAGCATAATTTTAAAGAAAAGCAGAAAGTACTTTTATTTACGCTCTTTTTTTTAGCATTCTCAATATAAAAAGTTTGTGGTGCATGTAGAACCTGAGTAATAACTGTCATTTAGACAAAATTTATCTACATTGTCTATCTATCTGTCTAAAGCAGTTGACAACAAATAATTTCTGCCTGTGGTATTATGAGAAATCCAGGGCCAGTAATGTCATAATTAACTTTTTGCCATAGATAAGAGGACAACTTGATCATCATTGTCTATTAAAATCAAGCTTTTGATAGATAGCCCATTACTGGATTGCATGGGTTTAATTAATTACGTGTTTGGATTGGAAGAATCATGTCCAAAATGTCAACTTTTCCCTTTTCCATTCTCAGATTTTTAATGCTCTGCTGATACTGCCAAGAAAATTTGACAAAAATTATTATATGGTAACTTGAAATGTCCAAGTTCATTAGCCTTTCCCAATGTGAAGTATTCTTTTCCACATGAAAACTTTAAGTCCATAGACACAGCATATGGAAATATCTGGAAATATCAATTAGAAATATACTAAACAGATCTCAACGTTACTAATAAAATACCATATTTTTTCTATTGGCAATGATGATAGCCTCTGTTCCAAATGACCATATTCAATCAATGCAGAGTCCCAGAATTTGCTATTAAATAGACTGAGTGATTTAGTTCTATGTAGATATATGGCTAGGCCCTTTCCTTAAATTCTTTGCAGATACTTGGAGATCAATAGGAAAGACTAAGAAGTTTGGCAACACTTCAGAGACTCTCTGGATGCCTTAGTAAAACAGTCATCTCCTGTTCTGTAGATTAAAAGTGAACCATGCAGTAATTCTCACTTTCGCTTCTTATAATATTGAGCATTTACTGACACTGCTGTAGCAAGGTAACATTTTTATGAAGCTGCACACTCTAGTGAAACTCAGATTATTCATGGTGATGGACCATAAGCAAAAAGGGGTTTTGCTACAAATGTTTTCCTTGTGTATTCAAAAATGTTCCCCTCTGATGCTGAAAAAGTTGGGAGAACATTTCAAAGTAAAATCGCCACATGGACTGTACGGTCCACCATGAAGCTTGGCATTAGGAAAGAACTTGAGGGCCAGGTGATGAGCTGGTGTAAATCAGTATAGTTATTTTGATATCACAGTGTTGCACTGATGCAATCAGTTGAAGATTTGACTCCTAATGTATGTAACACATTTAAGATAAGAGAGTATGTCAACCTAATACTATATCTACACTATGGGCTAGGCTAGGAGGTGTGACTACCCTGCTCAAGTACACTCACTTGTGCTAACCACCCTTGAGCAAGTGTAAATAAAAATATTAGTGTAGCTGCTGTCACACTGGTTATGGTATGGAGGCACAGCTGAGCCATACTGAGTACAAAAGTGCCTGGAACCTCAGCTGCTCCCATTACCAACACTACCACTGCCACACTGTTATTTGCCTTGTCACTAGCTAGATGAGAGCAAAGGAATCAAACTCCTATCTCATAGCACAAACTCAGTCTTATATACATAGTCCTAATACTGCCAATTGCTTTCCAGGTGGAGTTTCAAATGTTGGTCATGATCTTAAAAATGGTCATAGGTATCCTATCTAAGGGTATGTCTACACTACAGTGTTATTTCGAAATATCTTATTTCAAAATAGTTATTTTGAAATAGCGTATTCCAAAATAACACATCTACACACAAAAGGTATTTCGAAATAGCATTTTGCTATTTCAAAATAGCACATCCACACTGAGTGGACTCTCAATTGCATTTAAGGCTGGCCACAATCAGTTCTAGCAGGGCACCAGGTCAGGATTTACTGTGTGGGGCTGCTGCCTGACGCTATCAGAGGTCTGTGCTTCAATGGACGCCCTCGGACAGCCAGTTCTCAGGTTTCCCTGCTTGCTTGCCTACCTCGATGAGGGACAGCAAAGCATTTTTCTCTGTGTGCTCTGGTTGCCCTCCCTCGGGACACCAGAGCACTCTATAACATGGAGCTAGAGCTGCCCCTGGGCACTCTGGCGCTTCTCTTGGATGCATTGCTGAAAGCCTGGCTGCACTTTCTGCAGGCTGCCATCCGGGAGGTCCATCAGGGGGCTGTCAGTATCCAGGAGGCCCTGCATGAGAGCTTCCACCCTGAGGAGCACTAAGAGCCTCTCTGGTCTGCCCCACTGGGGTCTTGTGCCTCATTCCTCCATCACATCCTTCCACTTACCCCTCCCTACCCCCTTCCTGATGTCAAATAAAATACATGTATTTTCATGAACACAAACTCTTTATTTAACAAAACTGGGGGGGGGGGGAGAAATGAAACTCTGGTGAGACTGGGGAAATGAGGCAGGAGAGAGGAGAAGAGAGGGTGGCAGAGGGGAGGGGGAAACCTGGGAGGAGGAAGCTGGAAGGGAGAAGCAAGGGGAAGAAGTGGGAGGGGAAGCTCAGGTCTGGGGGTCTCGCCGGACCAACTTGATTGTCATGTAAACCTGCTCCTGAGTGCATGTGGCCTTTGGGGGCCAGGCTGGCAGCTATCCTGCCATAGATGGCCGCATTCCTCTGTCTAGTGTGGAGATCATGGATGTTGGCAGCATCCCCCCCAAACCTGAGTAAGGTCCGTGATCTCTGCCTTGGACCAGGAAGGTGCCTGCTTTCTCTGGGCCCTGGCAGGCTCCTGGGAGCTGGAAGATTGATCCTGGGGAGCAATGGAGGGCTGGCTGCCAGTGGCTTCCTGGCTCATGTTTTGGGGCCACTGGGTCGGAGTAGTGACTGCTGGCTCTGGGCTGGCAGGCTTGGAGCTGGTACAAGCACTGTGGCCAGAGTCTACCCCTTTAAGGACTCTGGGGAGGAGGGGGAGAGAGTGAAGTGTTCTTGGTTGAGGCCGGAGTAGCCACCAGGGAACCCTCGGAAGGCTGGAGGCTCTCTATTTCGAAATAAGTGTCTACACAGCACTTATTTTGAAATAGCTATTTCGAATTTGGCGTTATTCCTCGTAGAATGAGGTTTACCAAATTTGAAATAAGCATTCCACTATTTCGAAATAATATTGAAATAGCGGTTTGGCTGTGTAGACGCTAGTAAAGTTATTTCGAAATAAGGGTAGTCTCACACCATTCTTCCACAGAGCCACTTAATTGGGGCACGTGAGTTGGGAGCACTCTTACCATAAATGAGAAGGGGCAGCTAGCAGGGCATCTCTGTGAGTGCACTAGGACACTTGAACTTGTTTGCTCACTTGGTCCAAAATATTCTGAATCTGGTGACCTTCCAGGCACACTGCAAAAGACATCTGTTTCATCAGAGTTTTGGAGAAGGCTGAAAGTATGCTTCCTATAATAATGAACAGCTGAAAGGAATATTTGTAGGTGGCTGGGTTCCTTCTGGATCATTTTAACATTTCTGGGGTTTAATTTTATTGTCAGTGTTATTGTGTTAAGGCATGTACAGCCATAAATGGAGTATTTTTAATTATTATTTCAACCAAAATATATACATTTGTAATATTCTGGGTGTACAATAGTGAATAATATTTTATGACAAAAGTAACAACATTGTTACTTGTGATTTTATTTCAGCAAATTTTATTATATAAAATATTAACTTTGAGTGTAATTATTATTAATTATTATTATTATACCCATTAGATCAACAATAACAAAATATTTCCTGGAAACTGCCTTCCCTCATTTTAGGATTATATCATTTAATTCTCCTGTTTGGCTTTATTGTCATTGGATCCATCTAAAACAAAAGACCAATTATTCTATCATATTTCTACATCAAGGCCAGTTTCCATTACACCACTTCTTGCTATTATAGGAATGGAAGACTGGTTTTCCAAAAGAGATCTGCTAGAACTAATTAGTATGGAAAACATGTTAACTGCATTTCTGCTACATATGCTAAAAAGTAACCAAAGAACAGATGACCCTCATTTCTTATTTTGAAACTAGATTCTTAAGATCATCATCAAAATAGCAGCATTATAAAGAATATCTATACATAATGCTTTTAACTTTATTTCTATTGGACTAATTTATTATAGACTCACCAATAATCTGACCAGAAGATATTCATGTTCATGTCCCAAATCAGGCTACTGAATTAGAGAACACAGAGTTCATACTTAAAAGAACATGCCTCCACATGATTCTTTATCCTCTTATAAAGTCCTAGCATTCTCCTGAATATTCATATCCGTGACCAAACTTATATGCTCAATTCTTATTTCTCCACCCACATAAATCTTAGTGTACACTTACTTCATAGACTAGTATCTTCTTGCATATTATAACATATCCATACAAGTTAATGCTGATTATCAAATTGACATCATTTGTCAAAAACATCAGTGAAGTCAGGGAATTTGAGAGATCTTGACTAAGCCAGGCTGAATTGCAGGGTATTCAGAGGGTCCTGGCAGTCTTGCTTCCTGAGGGTGAAGATCTATTCCAATGAGTGACATAAATCATAAACATACCAGTTGGGTCCTCAGATCCTCAGAAGCTGTGGCAGTGCCAGGAGCTATAGTGGAGGATCCCCATCTGAATGTGAGGATCATGAGTAGTAAACTAGGGCAAAGCTAGGATGATGGGATAATGAAGGTTTTCAATTAATCCAAATTGTAAGGTGTTCTGTTATGCCTAGAAAATGATAACTATTCCTAGCAAGGTGTGGTAGGTTATAAGTCTTGAGGAGACAAGAGATCCATCCATAGTCTAAAACAAATCTGATGACTCCTTGTATCTGGTGGGAACCACATGAGCCTTAGCAAAGTTCAATCCATAAAGTTACCTGAGGCCCTTGAGTTAACTAGGGCCCTTAGGTAAATCTTGGTGCTTACTGGTAGTTAAATCAATAAAGTTATTCAGTTATATTAGTGCTTACTCGGATTCCTGCTGTGCTGACTGTGGCTTATGGGTTCTGGGAACTAGTGAAGCAGGGAGAAGATGAGTTCTACCTGGACCTGCTCCTTGGGTCTAGAAACCTGGCATTTCTTGGCCCCAGTTCTACCTGAGTTTCCACCAGTCACATCAAGGCAAAATGTCTGGGTACTCCATAATATAAGCACAAGCCTAACCCTGCATCAATGCTTTTCTGAGTCAGACAGTGCAGATAACTTTGGCAGGCTTGCAATCATTCTGATGCCAAAGAAGACCTACACAGTAAGGGTGTCATGTGGTGGGATGACTGATGACCTCTGGAGAATTGAGGTATATTCACAATGCCACTCTGTGATGTCTTTGTCAGTTCTAATGTATGTATCAATCAATTGTTAAAACTAGATGGAGGATACACACACAGAAGCTCATCTTTTATACCCTCATTTAACTCTATGTGGAAAAAAAATCATAGAATTATAATAATAAAACTGGAAGGGACCTCTAAAAATCATTGAATCCAGTCTCCTGTACTCATGGCAGGACCACACACTAGCCACACCATTCCTGACAGGTATTTGTCTAATCTTCTCTTTAAAATCTCCAATGATGGAGATTCCACAATCTCCCTACGCAATTTATTTGTAACCACCCTGACAGTGAGGAAGTTTTTCTTAATGTCCAACCTAAACCTACCTTGCTGCAATTTAAGCCCATTGCTTCTTATCCTATCTTCAGAGGGTAAAGAGAACAATTTTTTCCCTTCCTCTTTGTAACAGCTTTTTAGATACTTGAAAGCTTTTATCATGTCTCCCGCTCAGTCTTCTCTTTTCCAGACTAAACAAATCCAATTATTTCAATCTTCTCATATAGGTCATGTTTTCATCAATCATTTTTATTGCTTTTCTCTGGACTTTCTCCAATTTGTCCACATGTTTTCTGAACTGTGACTCCGAGAACTGCACACAATATTGCAGTTGAAACCTAATCAGTGCGGAGTACAGTGGAAGAATTACTTCTCAGGTCTTACTTCTAAGATTCTTGATAATTCATCTCACAATCTTATTTGCCTTTTTTACAAGAGAGATACACTGTTGACTCATATTTAGTTTGTGGTCCAATATGATCTCCAAATTCCCTTTCCACATTACTCCTTCCCAGGCAGTAATTTATGAGTGTGTATAATGGATTGTTTCTTTCTCAGTTAATTACTTTATATTTGTCCTGATTGAATTTCATCCTATTCATTTTGAACATTCATCCTATCCTTGAAAGCACTTCTGAGCTTGGTATCACCTACAAACTACTTAAGTGTACTTTCTATACCATTATCTGAATCACTGATGAAGATGTGGAACAGAAATAGTCTTAGAACTCATCCCTGTGGAACCCCACTCTTCTGCCCTTCCAGCATGACTGTGAACCATTGATGACTGCTCTTTGGGAAAGATTATCCAGGCTATGTCTACACTACAGAGGGGTTTTTTTTCCAGAAAATGGCTGTTTTTCTGACAAACCTTGAGTTACATCCACACTGCAACCTCATTCTTTCGAAAAAAAAAAACCCTAAAGAACAGAACGGTTTTTCTGACATTGGTAAACCTCTTTCTACGAGGAAGAAGCCTTTTTCCAAAAGACCTCTTTCAGAAAAAGACGTGTGTGGACGGGCACCAGGTCTGCCAGCATTACTGGGTCATCAAGGATAAGGGACATGGCTAGAATGAATTCCTCTAATAGTCTGTGGGGGTATGTCTACACTACAGCACTAATTCAAACTAACTTAATTCGAATTAGTTAATTCGAACTAAGCTAATTCGAACTAGTGCATCTAGACCTAAAAACTAGTTCGAATTAGAGTTTTGCAAATTCGAACTAGCATGTCCACATTGAATGGACCCTGAACCGGGGTTAAAGATGGCCGGAAGCAGTGCCGGAAGGGCATCAGATTAGGACTTAGAGCGTGGAGCTGCTGTCTCAGGCTAGCTGAGAGCTGTGCTTAAAGGGACCCGACCCCCACCCCGGACAGACAGTTCTCAGGGGTTCCCTGCTCGCTTGTCTAACTCGATGAGGGACAGCAAAGCAGTCCTGTCTTGGAGTGCCCTGAATGCACACACTTGGCACATCACAGCACTCGGCCATCAGACCGGCTGCACTTGCCGCAGGCTGCCATCCGGAGGGCAGGGGGTCAATCAAGGGGCTTCAGGAGAGTTTCCCCTCTGAGGAGCCCACAGAGCCAGCCCAGTCTTCTCCATCGGGGGCTGGTGCCCCATTCCTCCCTCACCTCCTTCCACTTATCCCTCCCTAGCCCCCCTTCCTGATGTTCAAAATAAAGGACACGTGTGTTCAAAAATAGAAACTCTCTTTATTGAACAAAACTGGGGGAGACTGGGAAAAGAAGGTGGGAGAGGGGAAGAGAGAGGTTGGGAGAGGGGAGGGCAACTAAAATGGTCAGGGGTTTGGAACAGGTCCCATATGAAGAGAGACTAAAGAGACCGGGACTTCTCAGCTTAGAAAAGAGGAGACCAAGGGTAGATATGATAGAGGTCTATAAAAGCATGAGTGGTATGGAGAGGGTGCATAAAGAAAAGTTCTTCATTAGTTCCCATAATAGAAGGACTAAAGGACACCAAATGAAATGAATGGGTAGCAGGCTTCAAACTAACAACAGAAAGTTCTTCTTCACAAATCAAATACTCAACCTGTGGAACTCTTTGCTGCAGGAGGCTGTGAAGGCTAGAACTACAACAGAGTTTAAAGAGAAGTGAGAAAGTCATGGAGGTTGGGTCCATGGAGTGGTATTAGCCAGGGGGTAGGAATGGTGCCTCTGGCCTCTGTTTGTGGAAGGCTGGAGATGGATGGCATGAGACAAATGGCTTGGTCATTGTCTTCGGTCCATTCCCTCCAGGGTACCTAGTGTTGGCTGCTGTCGGCAGACAGGCTACTGGGCTAGATGGACCTTTGGTCTGACCCAGGACGGCCATTCTGAGCTCAGCGCTCCGGGTCGGGGGTCTCAGTGGACCACCTTGATTTTCATGCCAACCTGCTCCTGGCTGGCCATGTTGGCAGCTATCCTGCCCCAGATGGCCACTTTCCTGTGCCTAGTGCAGAGGTCGTGGATGAGGTCCACGATGTCTGCACTAGACCAGGTGGGCGCCCGCCTCTTGCAGACCTGGGCAGGCTCCTGGGAGCTGCCAGCCTGGTCCCAGGAAGAGGTGGAGGGCTGGGTGGCAGCGGGTGGCTGGCTCGAGCCGTGCCAGGTGCAGGGTCTGCTGGCTGGGTGCTGGCAGGCTTGCACCTGGCACGGGCACCGTAGCCAGACCATGCCCCTTTAAGGGCTCCGGGGCCGTGAGGGGGGCAGAAGAGTTTCCCTGGTGGTGCCCAGAGTGGCCACCAGGGAAAACTGGGGAGGGCTAGCCTCCCAGTAGTTCGAATCAAGTGGCTACACAGCCCTTAATTCGAACCAGTTAATTCGAACTAGGTGTTAGTCCTCGTAGAATGAGGTTTACCTAGTTCGAATTAAGCGCTCCGCTAGTTCGAATTAAGTTCAAACTAGCGGTTTGTATGTGTAGCATCTATCAAAGTTAATTCGAACTAACGTCTGTTAGTTCGAATTAACTTTGTAGTGTAGACATACCCTAACTGCCCATCCAGCTAATGTCTCTCCTCAGTCCCTGTGTGGAGGTACCTAATTAGCATATGAACCAGTTCCACAGTTTCTCTCTCTAGTTGGTTCCTGAAATTACTTTGCGATAGAATGACTACTTTTAAATCTGTTAATGAGCGTCTGAGCAAGTTAAAACTCTGCACAACTTGTTTTTGTGTGTTATTGCGAATATCTGATTTGTGTCCATTAATCCTTTGCTGTAGACATTGTCCAGTTTGACAATATATGGTAGAAGGGCACTGCAGGCACTTGACGGCATACATCACATTAGAGGACGTGCAGTTGTATAAGCCTCTACTAAGTTCCATGTAGCTTCATTCACAAGACCCCTCTTAGGGTATGTCTAGACTACTGAGTTTTGTTGACAAAAGTAGACTTTTGTCGACAAAACTATACCAGCGTCTACACTACTGCTGAGTTCTGTCGACATAACGTCAACAGAACTCAGCAGTTTTGTCGACGCTGGTATACCTCATTTTACGAGGCATAACACCTTCTGTCAACAGAGTTCTGTCGACAGAAGGTGTTATTGCCTGTAGGGTTGCGTCTAGACTACAGGGTTCTGTCGACAAAGCAACTTGCTTTGTCGACAGAACTCAATGTGTCTGGACGCTCTTTGTCGACAGAACCCGGTAGTCTAGACGTACCCTTACTGTTTTCAACAAGGAGTGAGTAGGATATGCTGGTTCTGGGGATCCCTATTTCTGTGGAGCATATTGGAATCCAGAATGTGAGGCAAAACAGAAATCAGCTCTAGGCAGTTGAATCAGGCAGGTTCCTATGATGAAGCTTTGGGAATCACGCTGCCTTTAGCTCAGAAATTTCCTGAGGCTTTGAAGCATGGGGAACAGATCTGCCTTTCCAGCTAACATCTTAGGTTCTGATGATACAGAAAGGACAGCTCTTCACTCAAAGAAGAGCCCAACTGCACATTCTCCAAAACCATCAGAATGAGACAGGGTAAAGGTTCCCAATCATCCAGTATAACCTAGCACAAAGGTAGGAAGAGAAACTAGGGCTCTTGTAGAACATAGACTTGTGATAGGATCTTGCAGTATTATAATAGTTGGTAGTAATTTTGCCATTAATTTCGAAACAAGCAAGATGAGGGCTTGTGTCCGGAGGTAACAGGTGGGATTATATTCCTTCAACTCTGAGAGCCTGGGCCAAGTTTCAATCTCATCTGCTTACGTGATTTTTCCCTTATGGAAGTGTTGCACCATTCTGTCTACAGTATTAACTCCAGAGGTGAGTGCTTTATAATATAGGATGCTTAACTTGGTATTTGCCAGGCATAAGACAGGATAAATTTCCCATCAGGGTACCAACTGTAACCTCAGTGTCTGCACACCCCAAGAATTGCCTTTGGTGTCAAGAGACAATGGGCATTGTGTCCACATGCATAAAGAATCAATATTGCTTTTCAATGGTATTTCTTGAAATCCCTTGGACTTCTTTGACTAGCTCTGGACAAATACCACATATTTTCTGCCAACATTTTTAAGGCTCTTTAATTTAATTAGCTTGGGCCATGTGCACATCCCTTTCTGTATTTCCTTTCTAAGCATATTCAGGTGATTGCATTTCATGTTCATGGAAAATAAATTTCAATGTCAGATTAATGAGTATTTGTAGAAATTAATTTTTAATATAATGTGCAAGAAGCATTCATGCTGCAAGTCTCTGTGCATTCATCTAATGGGGGGGGAGGGGAAATGTACCATGTGTCTTATCTGCACAGTTAGGAAACCAAGCAAAACGGACTACAAATGTTCCAAATAAAGCAATATAAAAATATAAAAAAATTCTGAGGTATTCATAGAATAAGTTGGATGACAAATAAATAAGGGGGAAACTGTTCTGTTCACAGATGTTCCAGTAGCAGAAAACAAAGAAAAATTCTTGGGTGGGGGCAAGAAGAGGGAATTAATTAAGAATTATTCATTTATTTTTACCTCTTAAGTATGGAAACTGAGCTTTTGAAACCCAGTACAATCTCCCTGTATAATATAAAGATCAAGTGACAGCAGATAAATGTCAATTAAAAATGAGTCATTTCTATAATTAAGTTGAAACCAAAGCTCTCCACGAATACATGTTCAAAAGAGTTTCTTTTTAATAATGAACCAGAATCCTGGATTCAGACAGACAGACACCTTCAAATTTCAGGAGGGTTTGTTTGAAATTCATGTTTTATTGTATGTGCCATCTCTGACTGGTCAAACTAGATCTTGTTTCTACTATTTTTGAAGCCATGGACACAGCTGTAGTCAACTGGCTCTCTCCTTAGGAAAAACTGAGCTAAGATTCAGCAAGATTTCTAATAACTTTCACACTTCCTATACCAAAAGGGGTGCTACAAGACATGATCTTGACTTTGGCTTCTTCATCTTCACAGTGCCAGGCTTACAGGTCTCAAAAACAACACTACACATACTCACCTTTAACTGAAACTATTAATAGGACAGACAAGCACAACAGAGCATTCCCTCTCTCTGTTATAAAGACAGATAGATTTTATGAATTTTTGCTAAAATCCATAAAACCACAGATGGAGCTAGAAAATGTACCATTAATTCGTCAGAGATGCTCAGAAATATGCAATGTAAAAATGTCTAACATATCACAGAAATGTTTTTGTCATTCTCCACGTACCTTTTCTTTTTAAGGTACATAGTTCTAATGAGAACTGTTTCCAATTCATTACAGTATCTTGTAAGTCAAAATGGTGAATGTATCAATGATTTTTGTCATACTGTTGCTAGACGCAAAGGCAATGCATATATGTTTTACCTATATGATATAAAGAACAAGTTGTATCAATTCATTCATAAACAAGTTGTCCTGTGGCACATTAGAGACTAATAAAAATATATAGTATCATGAGCTTTTGATTTCATTCATGAGACACCTGACCCCACAAATAATTATTTGAAATGTGAACTTCGGTGTGATCATTTACATGCGTAATAATAATTACTCATGGGAGTTAAAGTTTGCAGTATCAATGTCCCAAAATAAAAGAGTCCATATTGCAACTTTCGTACTGTATTAATTAGTTAATACTAACAACTCCTCCCTCTCTTGAATTCCAGGCAAACAAGCCCAGCAAAGCTTGCAAAATATATCAGGCCATTAATATGATGAATAACTTGTTATGCTGAGTTTGAATTAGATGTTTATAAAAATTGGAGAGCTTTCTGCAGGCTCTCGTAGAGAGGTTATGCAACACAGCTCATCCCTTTTTTCACAGAGGGGGGGATTTGCAAATACAAGATCCTTTTTTGTTTATGGGGTAAATAAACTCAACCCAAAATAATTTATAATCATGCCTAGCACCTTAACTATGGACTTTAGTGAAGATCATAAAATGCAAAGACTCATCCAACATTATACTTCAATATCTCTTCAGTTCTAACATAAGATTGTCACCTAAAGAAATGTTAGTAGCCTCCTATCCAGTTCATTTTTAAATTGGAACCCAATTGTCCTGTTATCCAACATAACTCACTAGATAAAAATAGTTTTTTACCTCTCTGAGACTTCAAATTGCTGCTTTCTACAATATCTTATAAACCATAAAATCAGCTAATGGTACCTTACCTTTCTCTCCTCCACTTCTATCTGGCAGATTTTGCAGAACTTCATTTGGACAGCTGGATAAAGTTTCTTCATGAAAAATTAGTATCTGAAGAATAAACAATACAATAATATAGCCTTTAATGAATTACTATAGCTCTTCAGAAGAGCAAACAATTGTTCTGCAATTCAGTTGTTTCTTATATTTCTGCTTTGATGTTTGCATCCTGTGAAGCAAGCTTGAAACTGCTCCTGTCTTCTTAATTCTAATGATGCACTTATTACACAACCTACACTTATTAAAATTTAATTAAAAACTTTTTCTCTCTGCAATATTAATTCTGGGATTTTATTCTTCTACAACCTATTCACAACTCCAATTAGAAAAGCAGGCAGCAAAATAAGCCATTTGTTGATCTACTTTACTTATTTCATGGAGATTGCCTGTCTCCAAGAGCTGGAAGGGACCTTGAAAGTTCATTGAGTCCAGTCCCCTGCCTTCACAGCAGGACCAAGTACCATCCCTGACAAATTTTTGCCCCAAATCCCTAAATAGCCACCTCAAGGATTGAGCTCGCAACACTGGATTTAAGCAGGCCAATGCTCAAACTACTGAGCTACCCCTCCCTCCTAAATACTCATTCAAGCTGACTGTTATGAAAAGGTGTGTAGGAAGGATCATCCTTTTTTTTGTAGGAAAGCTACAAATGGTGTTTGCTTCAGCTGGAAAGGATCCTGGCCACAGGAATAGGAGTAGGACCAGCTGAAACTAATTAGGCTCTTCAATCAGACTATGGGAAATGAATGCTGTGAGAAAGTGATCAATAAGGGACTGAAACCAGATTGGTCCTCAGAGCAGAGAAACAGGACATTTCTTTTTCGGGTTTTGTTATGTGATCATTAGAGCTGTGGTATGACTGAAGAGACCAAAAATAAAGAGTTTTCCTCTTGTTTGGGATTTATGTTATATGAACATTATATTTTGTGGTCGGGGATAAAAATCTTGAAAGAGACTTAACCCACTTAGACTGACTGATTGATTTATCTCTCTGTCTAGGGACATATAGCCAGGCAAATTGCAACATTGATACTGAAATTAAAAATATAACTGAAGTTTAGTGGTCTCAGTCTAGTCTCCAGGGAATGAGGATTCACATCATAGAAACCGCCATTACCACAACTAGAACCGTAAGCAGAAAGGTCAAGCACAGTGCTAGATTATTGAGAATAAACTACCAACCCAACAAGCAGCCCCTCTTACATTGTCACAAAATTATATGAGAAACATGAACAAGAAAAAAAACTCAAAAACTATAAACTCAATATACAGTAATGACACATTAAATTTTAGTTACTGTAATTATAAATATTTTAGAAGTCTCAGGGGGTAGCCATGTTAGTCTATAAGGGTACATTTATGCTGCACAGCTATTTTGGGCTACCAAAGGTAGCCCAAAATAGCTACCCCATGTCTACCCAAGCCGCCCATTATTTCAAAATATTTTTCGAAATAATGGGCACACTATTTCACCACCCTGGTAAACCTCGTTGCACAAGGGATAAGTGAAGGCTCAAAATAGCACTTAATTTCAAAATTTGGCTCTGTGTAGATGCACCAAATTTCAAAATAAGCTATTTTGAAATAGATTCGAGATAAGATATGCAATTTGCATAGCTCAAATTGCATATCTTATTTTGACTTTAGGGTGAAAACATGTAAACAACAACAAAGATCCTGAGGTACCACAAGGCATGTATATACTGTAGTGTTATTTCAAAATAACTCACATTTTTTCAAAATAACAAGATGAGCATCCACACAGCAAGCCTATTATTTCAAGATAACAGACTTCTTATTCCACAATAATAAATCTCATTTCACAAGTAATAACACCAATTTCAAAATCGTTATTTTGAAATAGGGTATGTGTGGATAGTGCAGCTGTGGTTATTTCAAAATAATTGGTCTCCAGGGATTCTCTCAGCTGTCCTAGTGACCACTCTGTGGACACCCCTCTGAACTGAATAGTTACTCTTCCCCCGCAGCCTTTAAATCTGCAGCCACAGGGGAAGCTGCTCATGGCACAAGGAAATCCCTGACATCCCTGTGCCACATAACAGCGCCCTCTCGGACTTCCCTGCTGCCATGGCAGACTCCCACACTTCCACTGAGTCCCCGCCCTTCTCTCCCCCCCCACACACACAGCTGCAAGCAAGCTGGCAGCCAGCTCTGAAGGACCTGCGCAGGGGCA
This sequence comes from Pelodiscus sinensis, assembly GCF_052426305.1. Taxonomy (NCBI): domain Eukaryota; kingdom Metazoa; phylum Chordata; order Testudines; family Trionychidae; genus Pelodiscus; species Pelodiscus sinensis. Next base: position 60,563,091 of record NC_143054.1, on the reverse strand, counting down.
GAGGAGGAAGGGCCCTTCAAGGCCTGGGGCAGAGATCCTGGATCTCATTGAAGACTGGGGAGAGGAGGCTAACCTCCAGGATCTCTGCCCCAGACACAGGAAAGCAGACATTACAGCTGGATGGCCACAATTGTATCATCCAAACACAATTGTGACTCAGTCCACTAATGGAGATGTAAGATGCCATTGGAGTCCTCTGCATAACAAGTAGCAATGCTGAGAGGAAGAGTAAATTTTTTAGGGCCACAACCTTCCCTTCTCCTGCTCAGCTGAGGACCTGAGGTCCTCTAACCCTCAGAATGCCACTTATCACAGCTAAACCCCCATGGAAAGGGAAGTTAGCAGAGTCAGGGGTGGGGTGAGCTCTGCTACTTTACCTCAGGAGCAAAGTGAACAGTAGATATTAGGTACCGATCAACACCTCAGAGAATTTGTAATCAGAAGGAGGCCATTACATTATTTCTGGTTTAGCTTCTGTACATGACAAGACTTGCCACTAATGTAAAGTTAGCTATGCTGATTTATGCTAGCTATTTGACACAATTCATACTGTATGTACCATATGTTTGTGATCCAAAGTAGAGAGAAGTTAGTGAAGGATTCTTAAGGGAAAGATGAAGGGAAGCAATATTATGATCAAATTAACTAAAATATTTATTATCACAGTAACCAAAATTAACACTTTCTTACTACAGTTTTGGGGTTATAGTTATTAAATATTTTTCTTGTTCATGTTTCTCCTATAGTTTTGTGACAATACCATTGCAACACCTGCTATGAGAAGGAGGCTAGGGAAATCACATGCATTTCCACATCTACTAAGTTAGAATACTATGAATTTTATGATGGACTCCAGCTGCAATATTTAAGGTATAAGTTAGCAATGAGTACTCCCAATCCCCCTTTTTCACATCCTTCCCCAATACACAAAGCTATATTCACAAACTCTTAATGTGTTTGAAATACCTAATTTCCTTCTTCTTTTGTTTAAAACTGAGATCTGTGTGCCATTAATCTATCTGGTGCATTGAATGTTTTCTTCAGCTTCACTTTCTACAGGCCTAACTTTCAAGTTGAAACTCAGGCTTTTCAACTGAATTTTGCTTCACAGGATATATCTACACTCCTTTTAAATACCCCTGGCTGGGACATGTCAACACACTAAGGCTCATGGGACTTGGGCTATGTGGCTGTTTATCTGAGGTGGAGAAGCTTGGCTTGGGTTGGACCCAGCGCTCGAGGCCCAAACTTCTACAGCCCCTTAAACAGCTCCATAACCCAAGTCCCATGAGCCTAAGTCAGCTGACCAAAAACCAGCTGCAGATGCTTAACTACAGTATAAACCTACCATAGTGAAACTCTCAAATTGCAAATGCACAATTTCAGTGCAAAACTATCATTTGACAAAACTGATCAAATAATGTGAAAAAGTTTTTCCCAATGAAGAGGCAAAACCTGAAGGCTGCGTCTAGACTGGCATGATTTTGTGGAAATACTTTTAATGGAAAAGTTTTTCTGTTAAAAGTATTTCTGCAAAAGAACGTCTATACTGGGCACGGATGCTTTTGCGCAAAAAGTGCTTTTGCACAAAAGCATCTGTGACCAGAATAGAAGCGCTTTTGCTCAAGAAAGCTCAGATGGCCATTTTAGCCACGGGCTTTTTTGTGCAAAAAATTAAGGTGCCTGTCTACACTGGCCCTCTTGCGCAAGTATTCTTGCGCAAGAGGGCTTATCCCTGAGCGGGAGCGTCAAAGTATTGGCGCAAGAAGCACTGAATTCTTACATTAGAACGTCAGTGTTCTTGCGCAAATTCAAGCGGCCAATGTAGACAGCTGGCAAGTTTTTGCGCAAAAGCGGGCGCTTTTGTGCAAAATCCTGCCAGTCTAGATGCACCCGAATAGTCTACCCAATTTGCATATAATAAATGATGTAATTATAAAATGTACAAATTCACATTGTTTAATTACAAAAATATCTACTATATATTTTGAAGAGCCTGTTTGTGCAAAATAAAGTCACACTTCCCAATTACCTACAGATACCAAATTTTGCATAAATAACCCTGTCACTTAAATTAGCTGAATGTGCTACTATATACACCAGTATATGCTAGGTGAAAGGTTTACATAATTGTTTTTCATCAGAAAAAAAAAGTCATGACTGTTATGAATAGAGTTCATAAAAATATTTGCTAACAAAATTAAAATTGAGTTGCCTATTCAACTGTCATTTTAGTGGAAAGAAAATTATTATTGTTATAAATCACAAAATAATTCAAATTAGTTATGGAAAGAGTAATGGAAGCTTTATGAGTTTCTGATTCAAACATACTATGTATGGTAATTATTCAGTGAAATGAATAATGTTTGATGTTAAATGATACAAATTTAAAACTGTTGTTTTACTTGCCTTTTGCAAGCATATTAATAACAAATTCTATTACATATTTCAATTCTTGAACTTTCCTATAAGTGTAAAATATGCACAGTGACTTTGCCCAGTCAGTGATGATCCTTACCTGATAATATTCAATAAATTGTTCAGAATATTGTTCTACTAGAAATAGGTCAAAACTCAGGGTACATCTAAACTACATGGCTCTGTTGACGGAGCCATGTAGATTTGTTGTTTTGGCAAAGGTAAATGAAGCCGCAATTTAAATGATCGCAGCTTCATTTACATTTACATGGCTGCCGTGCTGAGCCGACAAACAGCTGATCAGCTGTTTGTCTGCTCAGCGCGCTAGTCTGTACGCTCCCCTGCCGACATCAAAGCCCTTTGTTGGCAGCCCCGGTAAACCTCATCCCACGAGGAATAAAGGGGCTGCTGACAAAGGGCTTTGATGTCAGCAGGGGAGCGTCCAGACTAGCGCGCTGAGCGGACAAACAGCTCATCAGCTATTTGTCGGCTCAGCGAGGCAGCCATGTAAATTTAAATGAAGCCGCGATTATTTAAATCGCGGCTTCATTTGCCTTTGCCTATGTGTCTAATCTACATGCCTCTGACGACAGAGGCATGTAGTCTAAACACAGCCTCATAGAATAATCCTGTGATTTTTCAGCACATCCTTCAATGAATGTGAGGTAATATTTTGATGTTACACTAAAAGCTTCATAAAAGCTCACATTCATAACATTTTTGAGAATTTAAAACTAAGGGCCTAATTCCAATGGGACTATTTTAGTGGTAAGCACTGTCTGAAGTTAGAGTTTGCAGAATCAGGACAATAGACGAAAGTACCTGTTTGGAAGGATGACTTCTTTTTGACAAAGTGGAAAAGCAATAACTAAATATGTATGAATAAATCTCAAGAATGGTAATTGATTATGACAACTCAGAGCAGTCTGCAAAATTGCATTTAGAAAAGCCACAAAAAAGGGTTAATTCTGATTTCAACTTTCATTTTACACAAAACCCTTTCCTTCATCACAGAATCATTTATTCAACCATACAATCTGTTACAGTGCTTTTCTGATACTGTGTCTGTGAATGTAATTTTCACCATCAATGCATTTCTAATGTAATTTTTCTAATGAATATTATTGTGTATTTGATTAATCCAACTTTATCATCTGTCATGAAAACCATGTCAGGATCATTAAATCATTAATATATTGAGATGGAAAAGTCCATTGTTCCTTTTGTGAAGAAAATGAAAGATCCATTGCACCATATAATTTTTTGATCAAATGACTGTATTGTATTTTACATTATATTGTATTCCCATAGTATCACATATTCTTGCACTCTGCTAGTTCAGCTTACTATATTTGATTCAATATATTCCTTAACATGTAATGTATCATTTTTAAACTTCAAAGCATTCTCAACCAGTAGCTAAAATTACTTCTAGTACTTATTAAATATTTAGACTTCATACATATATATATATATATATATATAACAAAGAATTAAAGCATCTGGGCAAAATTTTCAAGGTAGTGGCCAAAGTAAGACATCCCACTAAACAATAGATTTAGACATGTCATTTCCAGCATTGAAAATGTTAGTATCAATCAATAAGAAATTTAAATTAAGTTTAGTTGACATATGATTACTGAAAAAATGAGAACATAATCTTTACCAATGAGAACAAAATGTTTCAATAAAAGCAAATATGGGTCTTGTAATGGGCTTTAGGACAACGCTCTTATTTTGTTTTGGAAAATGGATCACTTAGGTTGAGATTTTTGTCTTCGGCACAACCCTGAATAAGTGTTGGCACATACATTTTACAAAGTCTAAAGCATCCTTTGGTGTGTGAGTTATACCTCAGACACTTTTTAGGTTACGCATGTGAGTAATCACATTGACGCAATGACCCACTTCCATAAGGGGATGCAGGTGGTGTAATTTGGAGCTTCATGGCACCAGACTTTTAAGTGCCTAGAAAAATAAAAAATACAACACTGCAAAGCTGGTTTCAGTTTAACACCTTGGCTAAACAATGAATGAGGAGAGATAGGGAGTGTCTACACTGATAAGAATAACTTATTTTGAAATAACTCCTGAAATAATAATTTTGAGCTAGTGTGTCCACACTAGAGAGAAGTCTCGAAATCAGTGTGAGGCAGACTCCATCAATGTGGATGCACTACCTCAACTTAAAGCCCCAGGAAGCACTGGGGAGAAATTAGTTTGAATGACTCTGGGGAGCAGTTATTTCAAAACAGCAGCACAGGAGCAGTCTCACTACCACTATTTCAAAATAACTATTTCAAAATCAGTGTTATTCCTCATGGAAAGTGTGACAGGGCGCCTGCCCTGCACTGGCCCTTTAAGACCAGGATTCAGGCCCTGAGCCGGGGCTAGAAACAAAGAGGCCAGCTGAAGCTGTTTGGGCTAGGGAGAGCCCAGTTGGCAACTATCTAGGGCAGCACAATTGGCTTGTAGAAGCCAGCTGAAATCATTAGGGTGAGTGTGAGCCCAGCTGGCAGGTGTATATAGAGAAGCACAGTTTGTTTAGAGGGAGAGCTAGTGGAGGGCTGACTGCTGAGAAAGCAGGAGCTCCTTGGAGGGAGACAAGCTGGGGATAGCCAGCCAAGACTCCTCTAGGCTAGGGGCTGGAGACAAAGCCTCTGGTTTGTGGGCCTATCATGAGGCCGATTAGGTAAGCTGAGCTATTGTGACAGATGCCAATGATGAGCAACCCATACAGACTGTAACTTGCCCTGAGAGGGGCTATATGAGGACAGTCAAGGGGCACTGAGGCACAGTGGGGGGCTTGCACCCCTGACAGAAAGCAAGAGTTATTATTTCAAAATAACCTGCCCATTATTTTGAAACAACATGCTTGGTAGTGTAGACACCCTGCTTATTTCAAAATAAGGGGAGTTATTTTGAAATAACTCCCTAGTATAGACTATGGCATAGTGACCTAAAGCTGAGACAGACAAAACCAGCACGCTCCATAGAGAAACACTTACTAAAAAGGCATGTGCTAAGATTACCCCTCTCAAAGATAGACTTCTAGCTCTGCTAGTGATCCATGAACTGGAGGGAAGTAGTTATTTATCTGAGTGCAGGAACAAAATGTGGGTGGGCAAGAAGGCAGGGGCAACCCTCCCTTGTTACATTTAGCTTAGTTGTTAGGATAGTGGTTAATTATGTGGCTGGAGTTGATGCACCTTAATTCAAGTTACCCTGTTATCCCCACAGTGGGAGATCGCTGGGAGCAAATGCTTCTATTAGCTTCCCTTACACCTCTCAGGAGTGGGAGTACTGACACCGACAGGGGCACCCTCTGATTTTGATTTGTTTACTAGCTAAATTGAACTCTGGAAGATTGATCCTGGCAACATTGATCTTCCCAGTAGTGAAGACATGGCCTCATTCAAGTCTCCCCTACTCCTTAGCCAGCTCCCAGGTATGTGGTCTGAACGCTAGGCTACACAGTCACTCTAACTCTTTCACTGGCCCATTTAACTATTCCAATGCTTAATTCAAGCAGAACAATTTCAATTGGAGAAATTGAGACATATATATACCATGTCAGTATATTCTATAGCTCAGTGTTTCTCAACCTTTTTTTTAATAAAGTACCCCCTTTTCCAAAAAAAAAATAAAAATAAAAAATTTGTAAGTACCTACAGTTTTCAGACACACAAATTTTTCTACCATTGCAACACATTTTGTTTAAACAACTTAATTGTAACCAGCCAGCCAATGAAATTTTTGGGTGTAAAAAGTACAAAAATAATAAAACGCTATAAAACTTAAACCAAAAATTCAGTTTTCTCCAAATTTCATTTGTTTTCACGTACTCCCCCACTGGTTGAGAAACACTGCTATATCTTACTGGTTAAAGTCCTCACCTGCAAATGGGCAGCTCGGTGTTGAAATCCCTTCTTCCTCTTAGGAGTAGTGGGGACTTGGACTAGTGCGGTCGCAGATCTTAGGCGAGTACCATTACCCCTGGGATAATAGTAATAAGGGAAGTTTCTTCCTCTTCCTCCTCATGGGTATTTTAGGTGAACTCACCAGTCTATTAGGCATACTCGGAGGCTGCCTATTGGATTGGCCCTTGCATGTGACTTTTGTGGGTGAGCGTCTATCTTTTCTAGCATGTGGATCACTTTGGGGCTTAGACAGGAGATGAGCATCCACATGTCTGTCCTGAGACAGTAGGATACATGCCCAGGAAGGAAATAGGGTGCCCAAGCACAGAGAATGAGGCTATAATGGACATGCCCAGAGGAAAGAATTTGGTACCCTATGAGTTTATGTGCCTACAGATTTAGGTAGAAGCCAATAGGGATTTCTCTTGCTTACCTAAAAACAGGATTTAGGCACCTAAATACCTTCACGGATTTCACTCAGTGAAATTAGCTTCACTATTTTGCTGAATAGGAAAGGATTTAAACATGTTTAAATGCTTTGCTGGATCAAAACCTAAATTACTAACTGCCACCACACCCTTTGCTGGATTCTAACCAGGCAATAAAAGGAAGGAATTAGCAGTGGAGTATATGTCCAGAGATAACATCTAGGTAATTTTTATAAAGATAAGGAAGATTCCTATTCTCTCATATGTCTGTGTGGAGGCATATAATCTGGACCATATTTTACCCTCAGTAGAGTAGCAAAATGTTAATGAAACTGAATACTATTCCTAGAAATATTTTCCTCCTTTATGAATGAATGTATCTTCCATTAAAGTCTCTCTTACAGCAGAACACTATAATCCAGGTGCAAAGTTCATTTTCACTGATGTCTCTTAATTAAAATACTAATGATAGCAGTTCAAAAGCAAGCAGCAGGATTTATTCATTACCAGATAAAAGCATACCTAGTGGTGTGTTGGAGGACATAATATATATATTTACTGTACTTAGCTTGTCATTTCCTTCTGTCATTTTCAATGTTAAAAAACAAGGATATCAGATATGCTTTTCTTTTCTTATTACTTGCACTCCAGGAAAGTAACAGTTTTTATACAGCTTTTCCACGTCAAGTAGACTCAGAAGTAGGAAAAAAACGGGCTCAGTGAGGTTTTAAATCTAAATTTAATCCATTTTTAATGGCCTATGGGTTTGGTTCACCAAAGTCTCCTGCTAGAAAATTCCGCTGTTCCCTAGGAAAAAAGTAATTAACAAAACAAGTTGAAGCTTGTGTAATCCTCTCTGAAAGTGGTATTTGTACATTTTTCAATAAGGATCAGCAGCTGATTACCAAAGTACCTGTCTGAATGCTTAGAGCTTCTGGAACAGAACCTTCTGTTCAATTAATTAATGCTGCATTGGGTTGTAGTTTCCATCTTTACAGTGAAAATGTTATCCCTCTGCTACAGACATCGCCGGATGTCAACTCATCACTGTCTCATCAGTGAGCTTTGGCATATCTTGGTAGAGAATATAGACACAATCATGCAGCTGGATTCATACTGGATTTGGATCCCTGTATTCAGAAAATAAATATCCATAAAGTATTTCAAATTCATTCAAGCTTCTCTACAGTTTGCTTATAAAGGCTAGCAGATTGCCAGACTGGGAAGCCTTTGTTTGCACTGATGTTCAGTTACTCACCCAAGTAGCTCCATTAGGCTTCACAGGTCTTTAAATACTTACCAGTGTCAGTAATGGGTTCCCAATCTGGTCTAGAGAGGGAACCAAAGGACATTTATACATGGGCTTGCCACATTCTACTTTTAGTTAAATAAAATTAAAAGTATGTGATTGTAATAAAGAAAAACAGATGCATTATGACAGTCTGATGACAGTAAAACTCCAATAGTCCGGCACTCCTGATAGTCCAGCATCAAAATGGCAAGAGCCTAGTGAATGAGCTTCGGCAAAAAATGAGTCACAAGGTAACAGCAGCAGCAGCTGAACTGAATGAAAAGGGTAAAAAAGGGTTAAAAAAACTAAAACATTACAGTATACTGTATACAGTATGTACAATAAAAAGGGTTAAGAACACTTTATATATACTGTATACAGTATATACATAACCAGCTTATAGTACCTCCTGATACTCCAGAATATCTGATAAACCGGCACCACCTAGGTCCCATAGGTTCCGGATTATCGGAAGTCTACTGTATTACAAATAGCTCACAGGTTGATCCTGCAATGAACTCAAGTAGCCCCAATCCAGCAAAACACATGCTTTATTTTAACCAGCTGCACAATACCACAGGCTTCAGTGGAATTAATCAAGCATTTAAAGACTGGGCACATGTTTAAAGTGTTTTGTTGAACTCAGGTGTTTAGAAGACCAAGTTCCAATAGAGTAATTTTATAGAAAGCCACTAAAATGCTCTGAGGACTACAAAGAAAGAAGGGTATGTCTACACTACAACACTAATTCGAACTAACTTAGTTCGAATTAGTTAATTCGAACTAAGCTAATTCGAATTAGTGCATCTAGACTTAAAAACTAGTTCGAATTAGCGTTTTGCTCATTCAAACTAGCACGTCCACACTGATTAGACGCTGGGTCGCATTTAAGGGCAGCTGAAACCAGTTCTGGCAGGGCATCAGGTCAGTAGTTGCTTTGTGTGGCTGCTGTCTGAGGCTATCTGAGGCTCGTGCTTAAAGGGACCCCCCCGGACAGCTGGTTCTCAGCTTTTCCGCTTGCTTGCCTACCTCGCTGAGGGACAGCAAAGCGTTTTCCTCTGCACCTGCTTGTGTTGGTGCTTCCCATTGGGGACGCCGCCACAGTTGGCAACATGGAGCCAGAGTTCACCCTGAGCATGCTGCTTCAGTTTTTGGACTTGCTGCTGCAAGCCTGCCAGCAATGGGTGGAGGCTGCCTGGCACCACCTGGTGCACGTCAGCCCCCTGCCTCTCCCCCTGGCCTCCCTGGAGGTCGTGGAGGAGCGAGAGCAGCTCCCGGACGCCAGCGTGCCCCACCGCATCTGGCGTCTGGACACCAGCAGCAACTGGTGGGACCACATCATCCTGGAGCACTGGGGAGACAGACAGTGGACCCAGAACTTCAGGATGAAGAGGGACACTTTCCTGGAGCTCTGCAAGTGGCTTGCCCCTGCTCTTCAGCGACGGGACACTCGCATGAGGACCGCCATCCCCCTCCAGAAGCGTGTGGCTATCGCCCTGTGGAAGCTCTCCATGCCGGACAGCTACTGATCTGTCAGGAAGCAGTCCAGCGTGGGGAGATCCACCGTCGGAGCAGTGCTCATGCAGGTATGGCACCCACTGGGGCTGCAAGGATGGGATGGGCCATCCCAGGGAAAACGTGGGTGGAGGAGGCAAAAGTGCCCTCCACCGGAGGGTTCGGTCTGTCCCAGCTGTACTACACGCTGCCCACAGGGGTTGCTTCCGGGAGTGGGATGCGGGGCAGTGCCAGGGAATGAACACTCCCAGCCACCCGGGTGCCCCAGTGAGTCACGGTTTGCTGTGTCCTTCTGCAGGTGGTCAAGGCCATCAACCAGGTGCTGCTCCGCAGGATGGTCCACCTCGCCGACTCGGATGCCATCATCCAGGGGTTTGGCGCCCTTGGCTTCCCCAACTGCAGGGGGGCCATCGATGGGACGCACATCCCCATACGTTCCCCGGAACACCAGGCCTCCCAGTACATCAACAGGAAGGGGTACTTCTCCATCCTCCTGCGGGCCGTGAGTAACCACTGGGGCCAATTCATGGACATTAATGTGGGCTGGTCCGGCAAGGCACACAACGCCAGGGTGTTCCGGAACTCCTCCGTATGCCAGAGGCTGCAGGCTGGGACCTCCTTCCCCGACCGCCACATCAGGGTTGGGGACGTGGACGTTCCCGTCTGCCTGGTGGGGGATGCATCCTACCCCCTACAGCCCTGGCTCATGAAGCCGTACACGGGGCACCTCAACCCCTCTCGTCAGGCCTTCAATGCCAGGCTCACAAGGGCCCGCATCGTGATCGAGGGGGCCTTTGGCCAACTGAAAGCCAGATTTAGGTGCCTCCTCACCCACCTCGACCTCGCTGAGCACAATATCCCTCCTGTGGTGGCAGCATGTTGCGTGCTGCACAAATTTGTGTGAGCAAAAGGGGGAGGCTTTCCTGCCAGCCTGGATGGCTGAGGCTGAGCACGTGGCCCAGCGGGGGGCTGTCCGGATCTGGGAAGCCCTGTGAGAGAGCTTCCAGGTGGTGGAAGAGGACTGAACTCTCCCTGCATGCCCCACTGGGGCCTTCTTCCACCCTCCCCCCCTTCCCCTTTCCCTCTCCAGCCCCCCTTCCTAATGTCAAATAAAGGCACCTGTTTTACCAGGAGCTGGAAGGGGGTGGAAGGGGAGGAAGGGAAGGGAAAGCTCAGGGTTGGGGGTCCTGCTGGCTCTCCCATCTCACAGCACTGAGAGTGCAGGGGCGTCGGGGGGGAGTTGGAGGATGGGGCAGGAGGGACAGGGGGTGCGGAGGAAGTGGGAGGGGGAACAGAGGTGGGAGGAGGAGCGAGAGCTTGGGCTGCCTCAGGGGTTGGAGCAGGAGGAGGCAGGAACCTGTCCATCAGGGTCTGGAGGTGAGCTCTGAGGGCATGGCTCTGCTCCTCCAGCACCTCCAAGCTCCGCTGCCGCAGCCGCAGCCGCAGGTCCTCCCGGACCCAGTGCTCCTGGGTGTGGATTTGGTGCTCCAGTAGCCTCAGGTGCCACCACTGGTAGTCCTTCAGGTTCCTGGCGCGCCTGCTGGCCCAGGTGCGGGTGGCTGTTGCAGGCGGGGTGGTGTGCCCTGCAGTCCCAGGTGCTGCGGCTGTGGTGAAACAAGAGCAGTGGCCAGTTCTCCCTGGGGACATGGTGGGTGAAACCCAGCCCCCCTCTGCAAGGTGAGGTTGGCGTGTGGGGAATGGTCCAGGGCCCCTGCATGACACCCAGATGCTGCTCCATGGTGGGCAAGGCCCAGGCGCACAGTCCCTGGGCTCCCTCTCCCCCCATTTGCCCATACACATAAGGGGAGCATGATGGCACTCACATGTGGAGCCCTCCCCGGCCTCAGATGACACAGACAATGTGCTCTGTGGTGTGCCTCGGGGGTTCTGGATCCTGGGCAGGTTCCCTGCAGGCTCTTGGCTCTAAGCGTCCTCCTCCTCTGTGTCCAGGATGGGTCCCTCTGCCCCCGGGGTTGATCACCACCTGGGGGGCATGGACAGCATGAGCCCCCAGTATGCGGTCCAGGATCTCAAAGTGGAGGCAGGCCTCCAGGTTGACCCCTGGCTGGGAGGCCCTGGAGTAGGACTGCCGCAGGTCCTTGACCTTGCAACAGACCTGCTCCCGGGTCCGCATGTGGCCTCTGGCGGCCAGGCGGTCACGTTCCTGTGGCAAGTGCGGAGATCGTGGATGTTGGAGGCCTCCCCCCAAACCTCGATGAGGTCCACAATCTCTGCACTAGACCAGGCGGGCGCCGGGCAAGCTCCTGAGAGCCGCCAGCCTGGTCCCGGGAAGAGGGGGAGGGCTGGGTGGCAACGGGTGGCTGGCTCATGCCGTGCCAGGTGCAGGGTCTGCTGGCTGGGTGCTGGCAGGCTTGCACCTGGCACAAGCACCGTAGCCAGACCGTGCCCCTTTAAGGGCTCCGGGGCCGGGAGGCGGGCAGAAGAGTTTCTCTGGTGGTGCCCAGAGTGGCCACCAGGGCAAGCTGGGGAGGGCTAGCCTCCCACTAGTTCGAATTAAGTGGCTACACAGCCCTTAATTCGAACTACTTAATTCAAACTAGGTGTTAGTCCTCGTAGAATGAGGTTTGCCTAGTTCGAATTAAGCGCTCCACTAGTTCGAATTAAGTTCGAACTTGTGGTTTGCATGTGTAGCGCCTATTAAAGTTAATTAGAACTAACGGCTGTTAGTTCGAATTAACTTTGTAGTGTAGACATACCCTAATATATCAGTTCAAAGTCAGGATCAAAATGTTCTCTCAATAGGGTTTTGGTAGATCAAGAAACAGAAACATGAAAAATCTATTCTTCACTAATTATAATACCTAATTCTGGCAAAACAATATAGAATTTTCTAAACTTCTTCCTTAGGAACTACATCATCATTTTTATTTAGATGACCCCTCCTGATTAATCAAATTATGTAATGCAGGTGAACAGTGCATGCAGACAAAAAAAAGAGTTGCATCCTTCTATGTTTTATTTTACCAGAAAACCCAGATTTTGGAGGACAATACACCAAGAATTTGGGACTCTGTGCTGATAAAGGTTTTTTTGTGACTTTGAACATATCTGTTATATGGGAAAAAAAAGTGATCATCCCCTCAACCGTTGTAATTTCTATTGCTCCAGGTGACACATCTTTGCTGAGACCAGATCCAACTTTGATTTGAATAAATCAAATTAAGATTGTACAATCTGAACAGCAACTAGAAGAGCTTAAAGTGAAATGTGTCTCCTGATAGAATTTATTTTAGGGGAAGTCTCTCAACACATAATCGGACGACTTAAAAATCTATAATGGAAAGAGATTACTGTGAGAGAGACTAGGAAGGAGGAATTAACCTGCTGTTCCTTCCATCTCTAGTCTCCTTGCTCTGGTCTACAATAGGGAGTTACTTCAAAATAACCCCCCTTATTTTGAAATAATAAGTGGAACACCCTCACTATCAAGCCTGTTCTTTTGAAATAACAGGCTGGTTATTTCAAAATCTGTACTCCTGCTTTCCTCAGGGAATAACGCTTATTTCAAAATAGTTATTTCGAAATAGCAGTAGTGTGGACTCTCCACTGCTGATATTTTGAAATAATTACTACCCAGAGTCATTTGAAGTAATTACTCTCCAGTGCTTCCTGGGGTTCTAAGTTGCAGTAGCACATTCACAAAAATGGAGCCTACCTTAGACTAATTGTGAGGCTCTCCCATAGTGGGGAAATGCTATTTCAATTTTATTTCAGGATTTATTATTTTGAATGTCGTTATTTCAAAATAATTCCCTTGTGTAGACATGCCCCTTGTGTGCTGTGGAAAACTTAGCTGCTACACCTTTTTCCTCTCCCTGACCTCCACCATCTTTCAAGGTCCCGAATCAAGGAAGAAGCAAGAACATTGCTCTTATAGACTTATAAATGTAAATTCTTAAAGGAGAAACAAAAATGTCTTGAACACGAAAACTATGGTGGCTGTGCTTGGGAATTCAGCCTGAAACAGTATAGTTATGAATATACATTTGGAACTGTTCCTCCGTATTATTAAAACTCTGGATTCAGAGATCCCTGCTAGCAGGTTTCATGGAAGATCAAGGTATGTGTGACTTAAAATTGAACAATACACAAATGTAGAGACAGAAATCAATTTTGTTTTAATTGGCTCACTGCTTCTTTGTAACAACTTAATTCTCGAAGGACAAGACCAATGTTAACAGAGCAGAAAGCAACAATACATTAAAAGAAGAGACCAGACACACAAGCTGCCATACCCAGACTCACAACTAGGAATGGGCTTTCTTCTTTTCCCAGTGTTGTTGTTTCATTGAGGTGGAGCTGGCTGGTGAGAACCTCAGTTCCAGCACCAGCAGCCTTGCCTAAGTCATGTACAAAATCCTATCTGATCCACATTGCTTCCTTCTCATAAGATTTCAGCCCTTGGTTTGATCTTTACTCTAAATTTTTTGTACATGAAAGGCTTGAAAAGTCAGGATTTCATTCTGAAGATCCTTTAGCTGTAGCTGAAATGGAGAGCACTGTACTGCACCCAAGAATGCTCATATCTTTCAAGTTTCATTGAAACTTGTAGTGTGGCAAGAAAATGCCAAAAACCCAACACATATTTTCAGTGCCCTAACATCCCATTGAAGCACAGTGCTATAGATCTTCAGTTCTTACCTTGTTAATTTTACACTAACAAGCAGCACAAAACTGATCAGGAGAGATGTGAAACTGATTTAGGACTCTGTTTTGCAGCTGCTGACACTGAGATTTACCACTGATTTTAATGGGAATTCTGAAAGTGGAGGAGCTACAAATTCAGGCCCCAAAAAAGCAGTGGCACAACAGCTCACCCCACCCAGCCATTTCCAGTCATTCGCTGCCTTCTGCCCAGTGAACTGACCTGACCCATACAATTGAAACAGAAATTACTGACTGATGGTTGGAAACTGACTTACCGAAGATGAAGTCTGTCATCATATTCCTTGTGCTTCCAGCATCAACTTATTATGTAAGGACTAGGGATGGGTGAGAGCCATCAGAACCTTCATTTTAAGTCAGCAAATTTTTAAGGCTTAGAAGTTTAGTTAACATTTTTGCTTTAATTATTTTTCCTTCTCATTTGCCTCTGAAATTTAAGGCTAGATGTGGGATATTTTTGGCCACCATGAAAGCAAGTACTAGCAGTATTAAAAGTATACATGAACAGATATCCCAAAATAAAAATGGCAAGAAATCAAAGGTATAAAGCAACAATTAAATATAGATGAGCCTGATTTTTTTTACCCCTAAACACTCAGAATTGTACTGAATTTCAACTTTAGGACACATGAATTTGCCTATGAAATATACCAGGTTCTTGGTTCATTGAGATTTCATTTTGATGATCACCATTAATACTTATGGCTATTATTCTCATTGTACTCAATTCCTCTGGAAACTTATTTTGTCCTTTTTAAAACTGAAAGCAAACCTGCATGACAAAGTTCAGATCTGGATTTTTAATATCCCAGATGTGTTAAGAACTATGGTTCTGAGGTTGGCCCATTTTAGGGGTGGACTTGCTCTATAATTTAGATCCAGATCTGAATTTGGATTTTGAACCCAAACAGCCTCCTCAGAATTCCAGGGTGTTCACATGCTGGCTTGTGATTCAGGCCTTAATCATCACTTTTCTAAAAGCAGCATCTTAGAATGCATCTACACTGCAGGGCTTAACTCGAAATACAATATGCAAATTGTGTATTTTATTTCAAAATAGCTCATTTCAAATTAAGGATCATCTACACAGCACTTATTTCAAAATAGAACACTCTTCCTCTGACTTCCCTTATTCCTCAGGGTTACAGGAACTGGAGTAAGAAGTCCTCCAGCTTGACAGAAGGCTGCTTAATGAACAAGTTGTATTCTTCTTACACTCCTGGTCAACCTCACTCCAATATCACTGTTAAGATAATGCCTTAGCTCCACACTGTGGATACTCACTTTGTTTCCAATTAGCTAGCATGTAGAATCAGAACTGATTCATTGTGTTTCCTATAGTTCTAACACCTGGGAGAATTTCTTCTTCAGTTCTAGAAAAGTACCCCATGCTTTTGGAGTAGGAGAATGTGTGTTGTTTCCTTGATCATGCTGTGAAATTCCAAGTAGCTGTGATGTATAGGACAGTGAGAGTTGTGATTGTTGCGTGAACAACAGTGAAGGACAATTTGGTGAATATAGCTGTTCCCAGTTTGCAAACTGTCTGATTTTTGTCACTGTGTTTGCTATTAACAAGCTTTTTAACAAATATTATTTATGACCAAATTTCAACATATGGATTGATCATGAGCACTTCGCTGTGACTATTCATCCATGATTTGATGTTTGTACTTTTTTATTGGCTACCTGTAATCCACAGCCAGGGGTGACAACAGCCACGGCTAGCCCTCAGAGCTCCCTGGACTGTGGTACCTATCCCCAGAACTGCTTGGAGTGTGCCGTGCAGCACCCCCACCTTCCCGGGCATCCCTAAGAGCCATCTGGAGTGAAACATGTGGTGCTTCAGCAGCAATTTAAAGGACTCAAGGCTATGGGCGCTGCTGCTGCTGAGCCTGGGCCCCTTTAAATAACTGGGCTCTGGGGCAATTGCTCCCTTTGCCTCCCACATCAGCAGGCCTGTCCACAGATCTATCTTGATTTCTATCAGCTGACATTTTGGCCCAGTTTCTGTTTCTTGCCTGGATGGCCTAAACTCTTTTTAAAATCGACTTGTGCTCAAACTAAGTTGATTTGGTCATGAAACAAATTTGATTTAATGATGAGTCAATCATTGAGGAGAAGCCCAAATTCACTTCTCATAAAAAACAAAAATACCTGTATCTATGTTCTTGAAAAAGCGAAAGGGATTGGCGGGGAAAGGAATAACACATAATCAAAGGAAAAATTATTTAGACATTTTTTAATATGTCTGTGAATGTATTAACTCACTGTTTGCCTATTCCAACACCCACTGCAGTCAGATAGAATCGTTCCATGGACTTCAATAGGAATTGGACTGGGTTCTATTTGTCCATTCCAGTGATAACTGTAAGGGCTCGTCCACACTGGCCCCTTTTCCGGAAGGGGCATGTTAATTTCAGCTAACGTAGTAGGGAAATCCGCGGGGGATTTAAATATCCCCCGCGGCATTTAAATAAAAATGTCCGCCGCTTTTTTCCGGCTCTGAGAAAAGCCGGAAAAGAGCGTGTACACTGGCCCCGTTCCTCCGGAAAAAGCGCCCTTTTCCGGAGGCTCTTATTCCTACTTCAAAGGAATAAGGGGCCAGTGTAGACGTAGCCATGATGTATTTGGTCTTTGGAATCTTTAAATAATTTATTGGGATATTTGTATGTTCCCAGCTACAAAATTGCTCATCCTTATATGCTTTGGACATGAATAGAACCACACATTACACAGTAAATGCAAAATGAAAGACATTGTGCCATCCCTTTTGTTGATAGTGGCTCTTGAAAACTTCTTTTTTGTTGTTGTTCCATGATGAGTATTTTAGAAACATAATCCAGATCCTGTTTCATTTTCTTAGCAATTATATCGTACCTGAAATTGCCATCTGTGTGTCTTGTGGACATGGTGTGTTTCATCCATACAAGTGATGTAAATCAGTATGTTTTCCTTCCTCCATCTGCTTCTTGTTGAATATTAAGAGACTGCCTTTAGCTTTTCTGTAATAAAAAAACCAAAATGTATTTGCTTTTTCCACTTTCATTTGCCATTAACAAAGTGTAAAAATACAAAAACAAACAAAACCCACAAGGTATCAAGCTGTCATAACTTAGCATGTCTGATTAGTTACAAACATATATGATAGAAAACAAAGTGATCTTCCACTACATAATTATTTACACTCTTTTAGACAAGCTAACTGTAACCAATTATACCTGTTCTAAGAAAGTCTCTTGATATGCTTAATTTAATTCAATGCTATATTGTAATTTAAAACTATTTTAACATAATATAAAAACAGAACCACCAAATAAAGAGCTAACATGCAGGGATGATCCATTTCAGCACAATCAGTTAATCTCTTTTAATGGAGCTCCTTTATACATAGCAATTTTTTTTTTTATCAGTTGCATTTCTGCTCTTTATTCCCTTGTTGTTAAGGAACAAGCATTCGCCTAATGACGCACCAGTGCTAGCAGGAAGCACATGCTAAGTGTATTTTGTGACTCATTTCAATTTGCTATCTACTGCACTCACAGTTTGTTCATTAGCATCAGCGTTGGTGGTTAATGGATACTCAGTAGGAAGTAATTTTTCTTCGTGAATATATTATGGAGAAAGGGAAATGAAAACTGGGAAGAACTTCATCAGTGACAAAGCAATTCAAGGCTGACAAAGATTGTGTATGTCTGCTTGTGTGTTTGCATATGACAGAGAGAGGGAGAGAGAGAGAGTGGCATTGGTTATTTAGAATAACAAACATACGTTGGCATAACACTCATTGTCGTTAATTATAAAATGAGGCTTGTCAGTATGACTGATTATTACAAACTTGAACAAAGAGTATACTCTGTTGAATTCTGGCTGAAGGTGCATCATTAAAAGATGTCTGCAAGATAGACAACAAGTTACCCATATCTTACAGAATACTCGTTAGCTACATTCATTCAATACTGAAACTATTAAACATTTTCTAAGGAAGCCATAAGGTTTGTTTCGTCTTCTTTATTCTACTGGCAGAAACTTATGACATCTTGAGGATCTCAGAAGCCCATACAAAACACTTCAAAGAATAATTCTTGAACTAAATTATTTATAAACAGCTCATTATGAATATGTAATCTGTAAGGTTTAGTTTGCTTGGTCATCAACACAAGTGGTACTTTTTTTATTCCATGATTGGATGGCCCTTTAATAGGTCCTAATTTAGGAAAGCATCCCTGGTTATAAACATTTAACATCCCATAAATTATAAACTTCTGTGGCCAGATGCTGCAACCATGTACTTGGATAATTTTACACAAGCAAGTTGTCCCACTAACTTCAACTCAAAACAACAGTGGAAATAAAGGTTGGACCTCTCTGATCTGTCACCCTAGGGACCTGACTGGTCCTGAATGAGGGGATTTGCTGGACCCAGAGGTCCCTCCCCTCATGGCCCATGCTGCCACCGGGATAGGGCTCCAGCCTGCCCCTGCTGCTGCTAGAGGCCCCCTAGGGTTCTCGAGATGCTGCCTGAGCCTATGTAGAGTCAGAAGTTGTAACTCTCCAAATCTGATCTGGTAGCAGTTACTGACATACTAGTATATCAGTTGTGGCTTATCTCAGTTTCTGCTACCCATGCACGTCTCACTGGCTCAGAGGGGCCTTTCACAATCTCAGGTCCAGGGGTAGCAAATTCAGACAGATGTGGGTTCACTTTATCAGCCTTTGCTACCCATTCACCCATCACTGGTCCAAACACATCCTCTGCCCTTCAGCAGTGCCCATCCCATGCCACCCAGGGTTCTAGCAGTGACTTACTAGGCCCTCACCTCTTTTAAATCAGTGATTTACTGGGCCCTGGGTCAGCTGCCCTTCTACTCTCACTCCCAGTTGTCATCAGCCCTGGTTATACACTAATTATATAAGACAAACGTGTGAACTGTTACAAGTCTTCATGTATAAACGAAGAGACTTTTAAATGCTCAAAATGCGTTCCATGCTCCCTCACGTGCTGCATGTGGGATTTTTACAGCATTCAGTCCCCTGTACTGTAGCAGTGCAGAGAGAGGCACTGTGGGAGCTAGCAGGGAGAACCAATGCATTAGGGCAGCTGCACCTTTAAGAGCATAGTCAGGAAGCTGTCCTGTGCTCCTGTGCTGGTAAGTTTCATCCTGAAAGGGGAAAATAAAAACCCCTCTCTGCCCCCTTTTGTGCCCCCACACCTCTGCCTCTGCACACTCAGCAGGTGACTCACCCAGCTGGGTAACTGTTACCCCCTTTGTCCCTCCCTGTGTGGTGGCAAAACCCTCGCATAGGGGTTGGCAACATTTCCTCCGCAGCTCTAATCACCCTGCGCCTAATTTTTCCCTTCCAGCCCCTGTTCTTCCTCACCTTAAAGTGAATGGATCCACACAGGCCAGTTAATTTCTGCCCCCCACTCTCACCCTGCCCATCTCCCCACTGTGATTTACCCCCAAGTTCCTTGTTAATGCTTGTAAAGAGCCGAGAGCAGTGTGTGAATCCACGTAAGGGCACAGAAACGGCAACTACAACAGCAGCTCTTACTGAGCATGCTCAATACCTCCTAGGTATCAAATTCTGAGATGCAGCTGCTTCTGACTCTACACCAGAGCGCCACAGTCAGAGCTGCACAACCCGACAGAGCTCCACAGCCGCCTTGCTCCACGGCTGGGCCCGGAGCTCAGCAGCTCAGGCCAGAGTTCCCTGGCTGTCACTGGGGCTGGGGCCGGAACTGAAGCTCCCTGTCCACTGGTGTCAGAACAGGGACCAGGCTCCGGGGCGGGAGCCAGGGCCAGAGCTCCCTGGCTGCTGCTGGGCTTGGAGTTCCATGGCCACCGTGAGGCTAGAGCTCTGTTGAGGCCAGAACTCTCCACCATGCCAGCTGTCCTCCCGCCCCCCCACACCCACACACACACTGCCCCCTATGGTGCTCTGCTCTGCTCTGCCGCCAGACCTCCCTCTTCCTGGGCTCTGTGGTCCAGGAACATCTGTGGTTCATGCCAGACCATGGATGTTGCTAGACCAGGGAGTCCCAGTTAATCTGTACTCACATGAATAAAATTACACAGTTGCATGTCTGAAGACCAGTTGGAATCTGAGGAGACGTAGATGAAAGAGGAAGATAAAAGAATTGTAGTAAATAGCTTAAAAAAAAAAGGAACATGGGAAAGAAAAAAAAGTTTTCACAGTAGAGGAAACTTGTTATCTTATGTTAGGCAAGGATGCTTGCAGAAATGCCAAGTTGTTGAGACCAGAAAACAAGCGGGCAATGGAGCAGAGCAGTTGGATTATCTAATTCCAAACATTCATCTTGTGAAAAAGACTAAGATTAATTTATGTAATTATATTTCTATTTTCAAGCCAGGAACAGTAAATGCATCAATAGGCTCCACTGAAAATAAAGCAAACATTGCTTTTCTATACTTCAGATTTTCATAGCCTTAAGACACTTCCTCATGTGCGCAACAATGATGTCACTGCATGCAGCAAAAGGGAATGATAGATATCACACAGCAGTGAGAAAATGCTCTAGAACTGCAAAAATGTAGGACAGCTCAGGTGCCCAAAGGAAACAGATGCTTAGAAAGCATGGCCTAAACAGTCAACATCTGAAAGAATTCATTTAATAGCAGATTGAAACCATTCACACAGCTCCTACACAAAATAATAGCTAAAAGCAGAATCTTAAACAGTGGGAAATGGGGGAGTCAAGGTGGTTAAAAAGCCAGATTCCTTAATTTATAGTTATTTTTTCAATTCAGGATACTTCCATTTTTTTGTTTTGACCCTTGTTCCTTTCCAGGCCATTCTGCCCTATGCCACAATTTATCCTCAGGTCAAACCACTTCTAGGAGTCAAGTAGGACATTCAAACCTTGTATTCTTAGTTCAATTCTGACACATTAAAATTCAGTTGCAGAATGAATACTGCTTTAGCATGCTCTCAGTTAAAGCTGTGCTATTATTAAGAGTATTTGCAAGGCTTGGGCACTTGTTGGGTTTTTTCTTTCTTATTTCAATAGCCCAAGTGCTATTACAGCAAGCTTTCCATAGCTTTTGTTTCCCCCATCTGTTTATTGTGCCACGCATGTGTCTTGTTAACACATGTATGATGCAGAAGCAGGGGAGAGCACTGGAGGAGCTTTGGGAAAAAAATCTTCCAGGTACGTTTACACTGTGGGCTAAAGTTGAATTAAATTATGCAACTTCAGCTATGTTAGGGTGTTTAAACTACATGGCTCCATCGATGGAGCCATGTAGATTAGGCTGATCGCCAAAGGGAAATGAAGCCGCGATTTAAATAATCGCAGCTTCATTTAAATTTAAATGGCTGCCGCGCTAAGCCGACAAACAGCTGGTCAGCTGTTTGTCGGCTCAGCGCGCTAGTCTGGACGCTCCCGCACAGACTTGAAAGCCCTTTATTGACCTCCCCGTTATGCCTCGTAGGATGAGGTTTACTGGGGAGGTCAATAAAGGGCTTTCATGTCAGCAGGGGAGCGTCCAGACTAGCGCGCTGAGCTGACAAACAGCTGATCAGCTGTTTGTCGGCTCAACGCGGCAGCCATTTAAATTTAAATGAAGCCACGATTATTTAAATCACGGCTTCATTTCCCTTTGCCGAACAAACAAATCTACATGGCTCCATCGATGGAGCCATGCAGTTTAGACGTACCCTTAATTGTGTAGCTAAAGTAAAAGTAGCTTAACTCACCTCTTGGCACTGTCTACACGGCAGGAAGTCAAAGGAAGAACACGCTTCCTTCAACTTCCCTTTCTCCTTGTGAAATGAGGGTTACAAAAGTCGAAGTAAGAAGCCCATTATGCCACAACCTTACAGAACAAATGAAAAAGAAAGATGTTCTCCAAGCCTGTGAGTTTAGGCATTACAGAGTCTAATTAAAGTCTCGGATACTGTAGAGAAACAAGAAAGTTTCAAAGGTCTTCTGGGAGGGAGTCTCATTTCATGTTTTCCTCTCCCTCTGTTCTATGCACTTTCAGAACACCGCTAACAATTAAGTCAGGGATCACACAAACTAATCAGGAGAAAAATACATCATCTTCAGAACCAAATCACAAAACAAGGATATAAATATTAAAGCTTCAGCTGTTTTCCTGGCTCCTAGATCACTTGGACTACTACTACTGCTTTCTCTCTGGCCAGGTTTCATATTCACTCTACATCATTCCAAGCCTAATGGGCACTTGTCAGTGAACTCATAAACCTACATAAGCCTGACTCAAGCCTTGCAGGATAGGGTTTATATCTCTATATTTTTTAGGTTGTGCGGGGAAACAACATGTTTATTTAGATATGGTTGTTACCAAAACTCCCAGTCCAAATGCACTGAACATTGACAGTCACATCCCAGTATACATCTTTACTTTATGGCTTGACCTCAATTCAATTTTTAGTTGAGTGAGATAACAGAAATTTATTTTACAGCATAACTGGGACTTTTCCCCCCTACAGATTTTTTTATTTGTTTCATTTTCTTCTCATATTCTGTTCCAAATAAGCATATCCTTTCAATTTAAGGAATTAAGGAAACTACAAATCAGATGAGCAGTATGAGTTGAGTAAGTGCAAACAACTTTCCAGGATTTGTAATAAACAGGAGGAAATGGGAAAGGAAATCCTAGCAATAACTCCTCAATGAAAACTGTGAGTAAAACTCCTCTCCACTAGCCATGTCTACAAGAACAGAATGTGAAAAGTTGAACAGCAGGAAAAAGCTAGTACAGTATGGACCATAAGGTGAAATAGAAGAAGCTATTAAAAACATATAAATACATTTACAGTGCTTAGTGAACTCAGGCCTGGTCTACACTACAGTGAAAGGTTAAATTAAGATACAGAACTCCAGGTATGTTAATTACGTAGCTGGAATCGATATTTTTTAAATAGCATTTCTGCGCCATCCACACAGTGGAAGGGTGACAGAACAAACACTCTTGTCAGCTTCCCTTACTCCTGTTGAGAAGCAGGAGTAACAGCACTGACCGGGCACTCTTTTCTGAGTTTAATTTAGCATGTCTACTGTAGACCCTCTAAATCGAGTCCCGGAAGATCAACGGCAGCAGTGTTGACAATCTGCATAGTGTAAATGTGCCCTCAGTGGAAAGATGTGGAACACTCAAGAGAATTCACAGATCCTTGGTGTCTAGTTGGTCACAGGAGAAAGCCTCCACCAGAAAAAGAGACTTAAAAGGCATCTTTCAAAGGAGGGAGAGGGGCAATATTTAAAATATAAAAGCACTCTATAACAATGGCAAATGAATGTTTCTTTCCTTTAATCTGGAAGTTGATACAGACTAGACACCAAGAATAACACAGAAAAGGTGTTATCCTTTTGGGGCCGGAGGGCAACTTGCATCAGTGGGTAGCCTGGGACCTAGTGTGACAACAGTTCCATCAGGACAAACTCTCTTCCGAGCTTCAATGAGCAGAGAAACTGAGACCAAGCAGACCCCTACAGAGTTTCAAAAAGTAAAAGACTGCCAGCTCAGCAGCAGTGCCTCTATTTTCACAGACTCAATGGCTGGTGCCCTAGGAGGATGGCAAGGAATGGGGCTGAAAACAGAGTTGCCTGCTGAAGGTAAAATGGAGGTGGTAGCCCTATACTTCTAGCACTAAGAATATCTTTTATGGGTATTAAAAACAAATGAAGAATGAATGAGCAGCCTTTGTAGCTCACTAAAAAAATCACACATCTGGATGAAATGTGTTCGCAGGTACAGAGTTGTACTGCAATATGTTGGACTCACAAGAAATAAAAAGGTGAAAACATGTTAGTACCTTTTATTAGGAATAGAATTTTTATAGATTATGTTATAAGAGTGTGCTACTCATACTGTACATGAGGGGCAAATTTTAGTCATCAAAATATTAGGATTTTAATTAGTAGTTTTACTCCCATGTCATTAGCAGCCAACCTGTTCCAGCTATAAGGAAGCTGCCAACTCCTAGACGTTTAGTATTTTGATCAATTCCTCATTCTACTCCTTCTGCCACAAAACCAGTGGTGCCGAGCAGCATGGTGCAAGTGATCTATCATGAAGGACTTGCTCATGCTTTAAGCTGTGAATGTGTTAAATATGTTCCCAATGCCTGCCTCGATCCAGAGGGCAGCAGACTCCAAGACTCAGACAATGTCTAGCTTCTGGGAGATATGTCAGAAAGACACTGTGCTTGTGTAGTGCTAACCCATAGCCAGATGGGGAGTAGGTTTTCTTCAACTGTCAACCCCTTGACTGCATATTCAATTTAAAGCTCCCAAGCAGGTTTCTGCTGGGAAAGCATTCTGCTGCTTTAGGAGATGAGATGTGGGGGCAGTAAGACTACCCAGAAACTGCCCCACTGCAGCTGTGCTTGGAGCTGAGGGAATGGTGACCAAAGCAGTAATTCAGTCCTGTCCCACTGTGTAAGCCAAATCAATTTTGAAAAAATTATTAGAACACGGAGGTACCCTTGCTGCCCTCACAGATCCTGAGTGGCTCCGTAATTTGCATGGCAGAACAGTCACCTTTGCACCCTCCATCTGCACCAGGCAATCCACTGTCAGGATTGGTAAAGTAGCTATCATTCCATTTACTCCTACATAGCCAAAGGTCATGGCTGATCTTACTTTGTCCAAGCAGGTACGTTACTCACTTAAGAACAAGGTTGCATGAGTTTTATGTCACATTAGCACAGAACAGAACATGATGCTGAGACAGTGTAGCAATATGTGTTGCTAATTTTTATGATCTTGAACCTTTGGATTTTTTCCTGAAAAGGCTAATTTCAAACTTCCCTCATAATGATCATTTTCAAAGGTAAAGTGGGAAATAGACATGAAAGACTGTGACATTTGTTCACCAATTATTTTTTTCAGTAGCAATGACAACATAATCAAATACTCATTACCCAGGACTTTAACATGCAAACACCTCCCACTTAACCTGCCACAACAAAATGTCATATCTGGAAGCACTGCCTCCCTGGCATTTAGAAGAAAGTTGCTCACTACAGGTGCAGAGGAGAAAATAGCAGTTAAGCTCGGGGCTGACATACCTCTGTCTCTCCTCATTTTATTATTTTGTAAATGTATCAGACAATATAATGTCCATAACAATGGGAGACTAATGTAGCATGGACTTAGATCAATCAGTGCATGGAAAGCTACTGTTTCAACGTCTTGTCCCAGACACAGCTCTGCCAGTAAGCCACAATCCTTAGCTGCAGCATTCCTGCTTTTCCAGCTCTGGGCACCCCATAAGTAGAACTTGTCAGACATGTTAGGCTGTAGGCCACTATTTGATGATTTAAAAGAAAAAACAAGAGGGATTAAATGAGCTTTAACTGAGATGGGACAAATGGACCAGTTATTTGGGGTGTGGTTGTAAAACTCAAGATACTTAGGTTCAGTTACTTGCTTTGCCACAGTCTTGCCTACAATTGCTTAGGGTATCCCTGTAATGGAGAAAAGGGCTATAGTTGGAACAGGTCAGCTGACTGCACCTGAGGTTGTGAGACTAATAATCAAGGGCTTAGATAGTTGAGCTGGAGCCTTGACCCACTACTCTCAGAGCCCAGAGTTCAGCCTTAGCATCTACACAGCAATTTTTTAGCCCCAGGGGTCTGAGACAGCTGACCTGGGCCAGCCGCATCTTTTTTATCCCCATTCAGACCTACTCAGAGTGCCCAGGTGGGGGGGAGAGGGTGGCATGCACAGGGTGGGTCTGCAAGAAAATTAGATAAATATGGAGGGCTGCATGGGGTAACCTGCCAAACTGCTCATGGAGCCCTATTACATGGGACCACTCAGCTATAGAGTCTCCCCAGCTGATTCCAGACTGCAGCACAGGGTAGAACTCCAGGGACTCAGGCTATGGAGTGGATGATGCAGCAGGAGCCACTACTCTTGCAACCATTACAAATAAGAAACAGTCAAACTGCTCTTTCCACTGAGCTCTGTCAGCTTTCCTTAGCTACAGTTCCTATTGCAGGAACTGTGAAGCAAGTGCCTGCTACCATCCTCAAGTTGTGCAGCCAGCCCAAGCCTTTCCTTTCGGTTCTCTCTGTGCCTTTCCTCTGACCTCAAGTCCCTCTATCTTTGGAACTGGACTTGCTTGAGTGCTTGTGGGCCCTCTCCAGAACTTTAACCACAACTTTGTCATAGAAATGCTTCCCCTTGGAATGGCCCATGATGGTACACTGGGCCAGACTTCTGCTGCAGTGTGGTGAGCTATAGAGGTACTGCAACCAGCACAGGTCGAGGGAATGGGTCAAGACACAGACAGTGATGGTCTCATATAGCTCAGGAGCACAGAAAAAAAATCTGTGTGGAATTTCAAGGATATGAAATGTTATTTTTTCCAGATGGAACTTTGGCATATCATGAGAAGGTTGCCTCTGTTCATAGATGCTCCCTATACACAGCCAGGTTACTCACAGTGAAAGAACTGCTGAGACAATGGTGAGTTAAAATATATCAACTTTTTTTTGTTCATTTGTTTTCTACGATTTGCAGAGCTACATGGTTTTGGAAGGTGTATCATCAGTGGCACAGTGTTACCAATGGCATTGCTATAAAACTTGTTCTCTTTTGGATGACATAACAATTCTTATGGTGCCCAAGTGGCAAATAGAGATGCTATTCCAAGCAGCTAGTGGGAACCTGCAGTGTATGCAACAGGAAAAACAAAGAGACATATTCTGACTTTATAGCCTAGGGGCTAGGTCACTCAGCTGGGATGTGGGAGAACCACATTCTGCCTGATTTGGACCATGGTCTTATTGATTTCCCACATCCCAGGTGAGTGTCTTCACTTGTGCTATTTCTCTGCCTTTCACTTTCACCAGAAATTCCACTATGGATGTAGGCCTAATTCCTAAATTTTTTTTTATCAAAAACAATTAGTTTCTATGAAAAAAATATGTGGTTTACAAAAAAAAAATAGCATTTTCCAACAAAATTCATTCATTTGAAAAATTTCTGACCAGCTCAAGTCAGATATATTTTTGTACGTGAGGAAAGGTATGGACTGTGTTGCCATATGTACATGAGAGTTTTATCTATCTTCTGTACTAGTTAAAGCGATTATTTTTGGCAGACAGAGCTCTGGTGTGTGTGTGGAGTGGAGTGGAGTCACTTTTGGTTGCTCCTGACAAATGAGTACTTCCGGTTCTCCAGAAAGTACACAACAGGGCCAATTATTCTTTTGCTCTAGACCTTTTAAAGACACAGAAAAAAATAGCAGTAGCTAAATCCCCTTTTGCTCAACAAACCTGAGAAGACTTCTTGCATTTAAGATGCAAGCTTTATAGAGTGTATGGAATGTGCTATGTTAATCAGCTATTGTTTTGAAGGTCATAATGCATGCCTGATACAATAGTCTAGAATGTCATGCAGAACTGGGTTGAATTAGCTGCTAAATATTCAGTGACTCTGATCTTATCTACCTTATCTATCCTTCAGCACCTGCAATGCTTTGCATTCAATCAGTACTTTAAACAGCAGCAGCACTAAAGGCTAAGATAGCAGATATGAAACTACTGCCAGTCTTCTGTACAAACCTGTCAAAAGGTAGACTTTTACTGTTACACTTTGATATTTATTAAGTTGACTAAAGAGGCAGAATAGCCTACAGAAATGACAAATAAAAAATGAGGTCTTGTGTGGAATTTTTTCCAGCTTAGTCAAATGATGCTCCCTGGTTCTTGCTGGCATCTTACAGAAAACAGATCAGGATAAACCAGGAGCCCACTTTAGCACTTCATTCTTATGTGTCATTTGAAAGGCATGCGTGCTTTGCACTTTTCCAGTAATAACTATCATCTGAGCAAAAAATGGGTAATAATCCATCCCAGAAAACAGTATTTCAGATAAAATCATTTTAAAAAATAAGAAATTTGGGAACTAAGAAAATGCTCCAATTTAGGGAGTTTCTTAAACTTTTCTGAAGCATGAATCATGATGAGACAATCATGAAAAAGAAGCAGAGTTCCCAGGTCTGTGATCTCCAGCTTACCAATAAAAAGAATAAAACTTACAAAAGACAGACATGCTCATACATTCTTGAACTGAGGCTCTTTATAGGATTCCTTAAAACTCTGTTTTACTGCCTCACTCTTCAGGTCACAATCCCACAGAAAACCAGCCTAATTGCAGGACTCAGAATTTCAAAGAATAGTATTTGTACACTCAGAGGATCATACACTGCAGTGGTATCACCTTAAAAAAATAGGTAGCAGATAAGAAATAACTGATAGTTATGATGTTGATTAAAGATGTGGAATAGTATACTGAAATTATAAACTAAAAAAATGTCATCTATGGAATTTTTTCCAGCTTAGTCAAATGGTTCTCCCTGGGACTACGTAGTGCAGAACTGGGCTCACAAAAAAGAAGCATTTTTAAGGGAAAAGTAAGTACAGTAAACTTCCGATAATCAGGCACCTTTAGGACCCAGGGGGTGCCGGATTATCAGATATGCCGGACTATCAGAAGGGGGGGCTATGAGGGGTCTGGAGTGCGGTGGGAGGGGATGCCATCCCAGATCCCTCATAGCCCCCCCTTACGGTAGTCCAGCTCTGCCCCAGGCGTCCCTGATTCAGCCGCTGCTGGTCAGTTTCAACAGCAGCTGAATCGGGGATGCCTGCAATAGAGCAGCTAGGGTGCTGCCGGGTTGGTCCCACAGCGCCGAGGGGCAGCGCTATGGCACCAACCCAGCAGCACTCCAGCTGCTCTTGGGGACGCCTGGGGCAGAGCAGCTGGAGTGCTGCCGGGTTGGTCCCGCAGCTCCAAAGAACGGCGCTGTGGGACCGACCCGGCAGGACCCCAGCTGCTCTGCCCCAGGGGTCCCCGATTCAGCCGCTGCTGAAACAGATCAGCGGCTGATTCCAGGAAGCCCGAGGCAGAGCTGCTCTGCCCGGGGCTTCCTGGAATCAGCTGCTGGTCAGTTTCAGCAGCGGCTGACTTGGGGACCCCTGGGGCAGAGCAGCTGGGGTCCTGCCGGGTTGGTCCCGCAGCGCCGAGGGGTGGTGCTACGAGACCAACGCCGCAGCACCCCAGCTGCTCTGTCCCAGGCATCCGGATTCAGCCTGCTGGTGAAACTGACGCTGCTGGGTTGGTCCCATAGCGCCGCCCCTCGGCGCTGCGGGACCAACCCGGCAGCACCCCAGCTGCTCTGCCGCAGGGGTCTCCAAGAGCAGCTGGGGTGCTGCCGGGTTGGTCCCGCAGCCCAGAGGGGCAGCGCTACGAGACCAACCCCGCAGCACCCCAGCTGCTCTGCTCCCGGCTTCCCCGATTCAGCTGCTGGTCAGTTTCAGCAGCAGCTGAATGGGGGAAGCCTGTCCAGCTGCCCCAGCACTTCCGGGTTCCTGATGGTGCCGGACCATCAGGAGTCCCGGAGCATTGGATGCCAGACTAATGGAGTTTTACTGTAGTGTATCTAGAAAAATAGACATAAAAGATTTCTGCTGCCCAATTGAACATCTGCCAGTTATGTACATTATTTATAACTAGAAAATGTACCCAGCATTGCTTGGGTCCTTAACACAATTAATTTTTGTTTTTTGGGAAAATAAAATGAAATTATACATGCTTCATTTAAATCATTACTCTGGGGCGGGGCTGGGGATGACAGTTTCAGTATACAGACTGCCCCAGGGAAAGAGGATGTCCCAGCTCTCTCCCACTGGAGGAGGTTGGGGCCCTGTGAGAAGTGCCTTTCCTTGGCCGCTGCAACTCCAATGGGTACAGCCAGGGAAACGGTGCATGTCCCACAGCTGAGTCAGGTCCAAGTTCATCCATTCCCTGTGTCCCCCGATCAGAATGAGGAATGCAACAAACTGTGTGCTTTCGCCTCACTCTGTGAAGAAGGGGAACAGTCAGCAATGTTCCCATATTAATCTGGGGCAGGGGTTCGCAAACCTTTTGACATGGGGACCAGTAAATCCATTCACGAACTTTTGGAGGACCGGTAATGTTCATTTGCATATTCATTAATCAAATGATGAATATTCAAATAAGTTGTTTCTGGTCCTCCCAAAACCCCCAGTGCCAGCTTTATCAAAGCTTTTGATATGGTCACCCACAATATTTTTGTCAGCAAGTTAAGGAATATGGATTGGATAAATGGACTGTAAGACAGACAGAAAGCTGGTTAGACCAGGGTTTCCCAAACTTTTTACTTTAGTTGGAACCCTTTTTTTTCAATACTGCTTTTTGTAGCCCAAAAATATTTACACATAAAAAACAAACTGAGAAAATACCAGACATGTAACATGTCTGGTATTTTCTCATTAGGTAAGTTGTATTATTACTAGATGTATCAGTTTGTAGTTTCGAACTGCCTGGCTGGTAAATGTGCTCAGGCTGCATGAGTGTGTCTACCAGCCAGACAGTTCACAACTACTCGAGGGGGGGGACAATAGAATCCCCAGGCCGGACTAACTCATGCTTTGTGCTTTGTGGGGGGGAAAGGGGGGAACAGGGGTAGCGTCCCAAGATCTACATATGCCCAGGTCAGTCCCACTCCCCGCAGGCCGATTCATTCCTCCCCCCCTGCTCCCCCTGCTGAGCCTCTGGCCAGCCCCACTTTCCCCAAACCCCTCCCGGGCAGCCAGATCCCCCCCCCCCGCTTCTCCTCCCAATCTCCCTTGACCAGCCCCGCTGCCCGCTTTCAGCCCTCCTTCCGGCGGACGCTTCTTCTCCCCCGCCCCCCATCTTCCCCAGCCAGCTCCCTGCCCCCAACCTCGCACCCCCCGGCAGCCCTGTTTCCACCGGCCCCCCAATCTCCCCAGCCTGCCCCGATTCTCCCATCCAGTGCTGCTTCCGGTGCCCAGTTCTCCCCTCCTCCTCACCCCAGAATCCCCTGGCACCTGCACCTTCCCTTAGCCCTGCACCCTCCTGGTGCCTCCCCCTTCCCTTACTGCTCCTGCCCCCTTGGCCCTCTCTTTCCCTGATACCCACCCCCTCACCACTCTCTGACCCATCCCCTCCTGCCCCGCTGTGCCCTCACACATGACTTGCTCCATCCCCACCTCTCTCATGCCCACCCCCTCTTTCAAGCCTTCTCCCAGCACCTCCTCCTCCAGCCCCCAATGCCCTTCTCCTCTTCTCTCCCAGGATCACCCTGTTCCCCCTGCCACTGACACCTCCCCTCCTACCCTTTCCCTCATTGTCTGCACTTGGCCCCCTGGCATTTGTCTCTCTCTCCTGCACCCTGTCCCTTGGTGCCTTCCCCTCCCAAGCCCCTTCTCCTTCCACTCCTCCCCCTCCACGCAAGCCCGCTACTGCCGCCTCCACCCAAGCCTGTTCCCTACCTTCTGCCTTCCACATTGCGGGGCCGGAGGCCGCCGGAACCAGTGTGTCCCCACCACATGCCTCTGAAGACTATTAAAATCCTGGGCTGTGACATCACGTCATGCCCGGGTGCCCTCCCCACCCACGTGCAACACCACACATGGGCAGCAGTAGGCGGTGAGGAGGAGCCGCGCACGGCGGGGACGCTCTGGGGGCGGGGTGGGAGGACGCGCGGGGGGCCGGCGCGGGAGACCCGCGCCGGCGTCAGACAGAGCCGGGGGAGAGACCCAGCTCCACATATTGATGGAGCAGGGCTCCCGGCTCTGTAACTCGCCAGCACTTCTGGGTTCAGGGGCGCGGGGCCCGAATCAACCTAAGGCCGGCTCTGCCAGCAGCCACCAGGTGTGCTGAGGCCTGGTATTTTTTTCCCGTGGCCCGGTACCGGGCTGCAGTCCATAGTTTGGGAAACGCTGATCTGGGGGAACCGTCAGCCTCCCAGCCCTTCATAATCCTGGCTGGGGTAGGTCCAGGTTTGTCTTTCCATGCACTCCCCAGCCAGAGTGAGGAATATTACAAACTGTGCACTTTCCTCTTACTCCCTGGTGAAGGGGAACAGCTAGCAGTGTTCCCATGTGAATCAGGGGGGAGAGCTTCAGCCCCCTCTTCCCTCCTCAAAGAGCACCTGGGAGTGGGAGTCTTGGGGCTTGGGCAGTTCTGGATGGGGGGGGGGGGAGTTACACCCCCCAGCTAGCCCCTTTTACCTGCCTGGTGATTCTATCTTTTTTCTGTACATTTTTATGAGAAGCACTCTCTTTCCAAGCACAACCCATTTTCCTGGAAAAACCAAATCCTGACTTTGCTTTATGATATAAAAGGAGACTGTATGCTGAACTTTGTGCTTCTAGCTTTTAATGTTTATGGGGAGTTCTTGAACAGACACACACACAGACTCACAGACAGACAAACTCTCAAATATACGGTAAATTAATGGTCAATTTGTAATGAAAGATGTACTGGGCCTTATGCAATTTTTTAACTTTCATAACTGACATGGAAAGACCAGAGATGCCAAGGGTGTCAAGCTTAGAGGATCCAGGGAGCATCCCTAGCAAACGCTGAGACAAATTAAGCACTGACACTAGACTTAAAAATCAGAGAAAAGTATGCATGATTATAGTTGCAGATGGATCAATGTATGCATTAGATAACATTCATTCCCCCCCCTCCCCCGTCCAATATGCAAATCGCCTCTGGTTGTTGCTTTTCTCTCTGCCTTCAAACAAATAAAAAATTATATGAAAAGAAAATCTCATTTTTCTATTGCATCATATTTGAACTTCTTTCAAGGTCCTGTGTAACTCTATCCCACTCTGCTTATCTGCCCTTACTTCTTATCATGGCACTTATCCAGAACCCTAGCCTAAGACAATTATATTAGTCTTAATGCCCCTTTCCTCTGCTTTGTCCACAGCCATTTCCTGTCTGCCAGTTTCCGTATGTGGCATGCACCCCCTGAGCTGTTTCACCATGTCAACTCCCTCCATATTCAAGTCTTTTTTTAAAACTCTTTGGGAAATGAATCTGCACCAATCTTTGTTACCTTACACTAGTTGTAATCAAACAATTATGGACCTCAAGAGGATGTATGTCAATCAGCACTCTGAATTCTCTGCTGATACTACTTGTTGTAATCCTTCCCACCACCCTTCAATCTGCTTATGTCTGTTTAAGCTCCTGAGGGCAGAAGATTGTGAATTCATAAATGTCTCTGTAGCTAGGACCAAATTGTTATGTAAACTACTATTTGTTTTGTTCTTTCTTCTGTGTGTGTCATTTCTGGGATCCACATGCCAAACAAGGTTTGCAGGATATTCCTTTTCAGCACTAGTACTACCTAAACAGTGTACATGCCCAGTGTATGGACAGGGCAATTAACAAAAAGGCTAATAAATCTTAAAAAATTAGAACATAACAAAAACCTGGGATTTCTCACAAATATGAATGCGCACAGTTGAGCAATAGGGTCTCTATTCAAGTCCTTACATGCTTTTGAATGCATTACACCATTAAAGTGCTGAAGGTAGTTATCAATGGGCTCCCTTTCATTCTGCAACGTCAGTATCATTTGGCTTCCCTTTGACCCAAAGAAAATGTTTCTTTCCTTTGTTAGACAGAAGACAAAGTAAGGCTGAATTGTTTTGATCGTGCTTCACACGAATAACCAAACACCTATGTCTAGTGCTCCAGAAACTGAACTCCTGGTGTGAGCCAACTCCCACTGGGTTTCTTTTCATTGACTCCCACGGGAGCTAAATCAGGTGCTATAATTTGATTATAATAATTATATAGAGTTGCAAATTGCTTTACTTGTGAATGAGAAAATTACATACCAACTCTGACATTTCCAAAGCCTTAAAGGATAATGCTAGTATTAAAAGTTCAGAAAAATTATAATGTAACAATATCTGATGATTGCATTTGCTTGTAAACTTAAGTAATATACAAACCCAAGCCAAAAATGTCTCACAGTTGGGTACCTACATTCATTTGATAGGTCTCATTTGTAAAGGTTGTAAACACCTGCCCCTCTTTTTGATGTTAGTAGCATTTCTAGAGAGCAGTACAATTCTGGAATTTAGGTGTGTTATTTAACATCTGGTATGCTTCCTCTGTTGGCTGCCTGGCTCTACAC
The DNA here is from genome assembly GCF_052426305.1 of Pelodiscus sinensis. Classification (NCBI taxonomy): domain Eukaryota; kingdom Metazoa; phylum Chordata; order Testudines; family Trionychidae; genus Pelodiscus; species Pelodiscus sinensis. Next base: position 60,528,842 of record NC_143054.1, on the reverse strand, counting down.
AGAAAAATAAGAGAGGCATTCATAACAAGTATCTGCTAATTCCTCAGTGACTAAGCAGAATATTTTTTCAAAGAGGTACTTAGAATCCCACTAGACTACCACAACTATGTGCAAGGTCAGATGTTGTTAAAATGGTTCTTTTACAGAACTGAAGTCTATATCACACAAGTGATTTTATTATGTTCTCAAGGTTAACGTTGCCTTTCTTCAGTGTACTACCAGACTTCAACTGAACTCAAGTGAACAGAGTAATTCAGAGCAGATATTTCAATTTTACAGGCCATTTTTAGAAAAAGTTCATTATCTTTAAGTCTGAAATGCTTAGTATTTGGTTTGGTTTTGGTTTTTTTCCCCCAAGAACTGAGATGGAAAATATAACTTGAATATAACACTAAAAACAAGAGAGAGGCCAAATACAGGGTAGGATCATTATTCAATGGCAGGGGAAGGGAAGGAATAACCAAAAATATGGAAATAGCAGAAGTGCTTAATAATATCTTTGTTTCAATTTTCACCAAGAAGGTGATGGTGACCAGACATCTAGCATAGTCAAAATGAAGTAAGATCAAACACTAAAATAGGAAAAGAACAAGTTCAAAATTACTTAGATAAATTAGATGAATTCAAATCAGCAGGGCCTGATGAAATGCATTCTAGAAAATTCAAGAAGCTTACTGAGGAAATATCTGAGCCATTAGCAATTATTTTTGAAAAGTCATGAAATGTAGGAGAGATTCCAGAAGATTATAAAAGGCCAAATACAGCACCAATGTATAAAAAGGGAAATAAGGACAACCAGGGAAACTACAGAGCAGTGTGCTTAACTTCTGTACCCGGAAAAATAATGGAGCAAAAAAGCTATCGATCTGCAAACATCTAGAAGATAAAAAGGTGACAAGTAACAATCAGCATGGGTTTGTAAAGAAAAATCATGTAAAACTACAAGCCATGTAGCTAAGGAGGAAATAGTAGATGTGGTATATCTTGATTTTAGTAAATCTTTTGATATACTGTCAAGCTGGAGGACTTCTTACTCTGACTCCTGTAACCACGGTTGGACCGAGCCATTCTGGTGCCCAGGGCAGACAGTTTAATTGCTCCCTGGGTTGGGGGAGGGTGCATGCACTGCCCCCGCGCCGGCGTGTGGGGGAGGGCTCACGGAGCTAGCGGTGGCAGGACGCATGTGCCCGGCCCGGCCCGGCTACCGCTGCTGGCGCACAGCCCGTGGCCCAATTTTGAAATAAGCTATTTCAAAATAAGATATGCAATTAATGTAGCTCAGTTTGCATAGCTTCTTTCGAGTTAAGCCCTGCAGTGTAGACGCACCCCTAGCTGGAGTATGGGTGCAAAACTGGCTTGAAAAGTATTCCCACAGAGTAGTAATCAAGGTTCACAGTCTGGCCATAATGGGTGGGGTCCCACATGGAAAAGTTCTGGGTCCAGTCTGTTCAATATCTTCATTAATTATTTAGACAATGTTATAAAAGTACAATTAAAAAATTTTCTGTGTGGGGGTTGCAAGTGCTTTGGAGGATATAATTAAAATTCAAAATGATCCAGAGAAACTGGAGAAATGATCTGAAGTAAATAGCATAAAATTCAATAAGGACAAATACAAAGTACCTAGGTAGAAAGGAACAAGTTGCACATACAAAATTGGAAATGACTGTCTAGGAAGGAATATTGTGGAAAGGGATCTGCAGGTCATGGGAGACCACAAGCTAATTATGGGCATGTCTACACAACAGGGCAAAAGTCGAATTAAGCTACACAACTTGAGCTACGTCAATTGGGAAGCTTAAATCAAAATAGATTAATTCAGCTTTTGCCACCATCTACGCAGCAGCAAGTCAAAGGAAGAACACTCTTCCTTTGACTTTCCTTACTCCTCGTGAAATGAGGGTTACAGCAGTTGGAGTAAAAAATCCTCCAACTCACCATTATTTCGAAATAATGGCTTGCAGCATAGACACACTCTTTGTAATTTTGGAATAACACTGCTGTGTAGACATACCCTATAAGTCAATGGTGTAAAAATGCTGCAAAAAAAGCTAACATCATTCGGGGATGTATTAGCATTGGTGTCATAAGCAACACACGAGAAGTAATTCTTCTGCACTACTCTGCACTGATTAGGCCTCAGCCGGAGTACTGTGTCCAGTTCTGGGTGCCACATTTCAGGAAAGATTTGGACAAATTGGAGAGAGTCCAAAGAAGAGGAACAAAAATGATAAAAGAGCTACAAAACATGACTTTTGAGGGAAGATTGAAAGAATTGGATGTATTTGGTCTGGAAAAGAGAAATCTGAGGGAATAGGATAACCATTTTCAAGTATTAAAGAGACAAATTTTCCTTTTATTTTTAAAAAGAACCTTAATTGGATTAAGGTCCTGATCAACACCAGGTAAATCTGATAGTTTACTATGTTTGTGAGAACAATGTGAATGCATTATCAGTGCATTTCTAATACTATAACTCCTAAGATGCCAGTACAAAATTTTTAAAAAGGAACTTAGTGGACCACATGGCCCATGGCATTGGTGATGTTGTACTGAAAACTCCATATCTAGGTAACCAGTCTGAGTCTAGCAGTCAGTGCCATTATTCCCTGAGGTTTGTCGGGTGGCATATTTTAAATTAATTTGTGTGCCCAATCCACTGTAGGGAAAGAATCTCAGGTATCCTGGTGACTGAGCCATATAAGAATTGAGATTAGCTAGCAAGAAGTGGGTAAAATGTGTGCATCTCTCAAAAAAAAGAATCATGACTTAGCTTTGCTGCATTCTCCTCAGGTGAAAATAGGATCTGGGTAGAAAATGAACGGCTTATTTATCCTGACATGTGGACCCTGACTAATGAAATAGGGACAAATTGACTGGACAAGGAGGGAAATTTGATCTTCTACCCCTTTCTCTGTGCTCAATTTAGCATTTTTAAGTGATGTAAAATTCATTAATTTGAAATTCCTACAATATCCTCAAATTATGGGTATTTGGGAAGTTTTTTTGATTATACATCCTGCACGCTAGGAAATCAGTACAGCTAGTTAATGATGGGCATCAAAGAACCAGCCACTTTTTAGGAAAGGAGTAGGCTTCATGTTCTACTGAATCACTTAACCTATTTTCTTTGAGTGATCTTTATTTTCCACATGCACATAGACCACGTTACAAAGTATACCATCTGGTGTTTTCCTGGCATGCCACTTTAGACAGAATCCACAGGAAGTATAAAGAAGAAACTAGCAGATCCAGGCACAAGCTAGACATTTATTACAATTAAGGCCTGACAGGCCTCATAACACTTTCAGGGGCTTTAAATGTCATTGTGTTTAAAATACTGAGATTCAAGGAAGTCAATGCGTAAATTCACTAGACAGGGGAGATAAATAAGCCTCAAGCTATGTCAGATCAAATCCCTTTCCTCAGGGACTCTGTTAACCCAAAAGAAGAGGGGAAACAATTCAAAACACTTGGCAACAATTTTCAGAGGCTTTCCAGCTTTCTACAAAAGCAGGATTTGGGTGGATTGGAGAACAAGCACTCTTAGGCAACCTTTCCTAGATCTCTTCTAGGCCTGTAGCAAGTCCGTCAGGGAGGAAACTTTCCTCAACCCTTACCCAGAATGAGTGAAGAGAATTAATTTTTATGCTCTCCAATAGTTAGTACTGTGATATTAGTTCAGGGGTGGGCAATAAGCCAGTGACACCAGGTATGGGTGATTGCAGCTCCCTTCGGCCAGAGATTGCCACTCCAAGCCAATGGGAGCTGTGGGAAGCGGCACAGATCAGGACATTACTTCCTGCAGCTCCCATTGGCTGGGAATGGTGATCCACAGCCAATGGGAGCTGCAATCACCCATACCAGTGGAGGCACTGGTGAATATAGTGGCGGTGTCCCTTCAGGGGCTAACCCTGGCATACCAGATCTGGCCCATGAGCCAGTATTTTCCCACCCCTATTTTTAATGGACAAGCTAGCTGTTCCTCTCCTCACTTGCCAGGTCATGTGACAAATTATATGTTTGCATTATATGGGATTGCTAATATACTTTTGATGGAATTGAAGTATTTGCCATGAATAAGTCAAGTTCTACCCACAATTAACTAATTGAGAGATCAGTATCTACAGCCAGGAGATAACTATTGTCAATTAGATATCACTGGGGTGGGTAAATCTTGGTTTCCTTTTTTGATGATATCCACTATGAATGGCTACTAAACCTTTCATGGGTTCCCTGTCCAAGAGCTAGTCAAAATGATATTCTCTCCATTTGGAGGAGAGCACAGATTGCTCCTCTTTGGTCTCAGAAGAACACACAGTGCCAAAGTAGTCCAGGCAAAGTGAGATGGGTGCACAAGGGAGCACAGACTACAATCTACCTAAAGATAGATTGAGCACAGAGAAATTCAGAGAGAAATTGTTTTGCGTCACTCCCTATTAGATACTGATACAGCCTGGCACAATCCAGTCCCCTCCATCACATTTGCTTATTCTGTTCAACAGACTGGAGTTCATTGTCATATCACGATGGTATTCATCATTGATACTACTGAATCTATCCCGATTTACTGTGGAAGTTGGAACAGCATGTCAGATTTCTGGTTTTACAAACTTCCCATGCAATGATTTCCTATAAACTCCTAATGTTTCAAGACATGCCTGCTAAACCAGGTTTGGGTAATCTCTACTTTATGAAACTTTCTCTTGGGAAATGTCATGATGTAGAAAACACTGTACAGAAAGGAAGATTCTCCAAATTGCCTCTCAAATGCAGATATTTTAAATGTACCCTGGGACAGGGAGGTTTTGAATGCTGGCTCTAGCTTAATCCCATTTTTCATACATGCCTTTCATCCTGAGCTTTGGACCATGTGCATGTGATATATTATTTGATGTGCTGTGGCAGCCAGTGTAAAGAACTCTGGGGTACATCTAATCCCTGAAGGTATGGGTTGCTAATGCTCAGTAGAAAACTATAATTATAGAAAACTATAATTCCCATTGGAAATAATTTAGTGAGGGGAGCAAAACAAATGAGAAAAAGTGCTCAAGAGGAGGAACTGGTAGACTACAGAGGTTGCTAATCCTTCCCTTCCTCTCTCAGAGTTATGGATAAATGGGAGCAGTGTTGACCAAGATTACCATAATTGATTCCTTTCACTTAGACCAGGAAAAATTTAATCTGAGTGATCTGTTTCAAAAAGTTAAATGAGAGAAGGGGTGATTTCCTCAGGAGACTAGTAGTGGAATAGAAAACTCCCTGTATTTAGTACATTTGTGCATATCTGACTCAGACTGCCAGCGACTGAAAGGCATTACTGTTTGGTAGGTATTTGATGGCATATGTGGAATGATTTGGTGATCTTAGTCTGGCTCCTAGGGTACAGTCATCCACATCACAAAAACCATAAACCCCATTAGCATTTCCTGACAACCAACTGGTAGTTCTACCAGGTCCATTTCATGTGTTTGAGCAGAGTGGATCAAACTGTCAGTGTTCATGCAAGACATTGTTACTGTAGGACAGGAGAGGGGTACTTGAGCGGGGTGGTGAAAAGTGTGTTGCTAATACCTATATTGTGTCGGCAGATTGAGAGGTTCTATCTCCAGCAAGATCCAGCTAGTATCTTTCTCAGAGTTAAAAAAACTAATTTGGGAAATGGACAAAACTTCAGTTGTCTAGGTGTTTCCAGTTTGAAATGAATTAGACACTTGATCAGGAGTTTCTACACATTTGATTATTGAGGTTAATAATTATATGTTTGTCTGTGGGATTTCTATATTTTGGACTTGATTCTTTTCTCAGTTCCACTGGTTAACACCAGAGTAACTAAGGGCTTCAGTAACATACACAGTCCTTAAGTCAGGAAGATGTTCCGTTAACTTTAATGGGAGTTTTCACTGAGTAAAAATGTTAGAATTTGTTCTTCAAAATGCACAGAAGGAGGCTACTTTAATCAGGTCATGTCTTCTAAGCTAATACACAAAGCCTCTTCTCAGCAGAATACACTAAAAGCTAAGGTGCAAAATCTACAAATAAGGATCAGTATTTAAAACATTAAATCTTCTCAAGACCAGCAACTGAAAGCACTTCCAGCTAGCACTTCCCTACACCCTATTTTCCTCTGTCAGGCTCCTTTACATGCACATATGGTCTGAATGTGACCCAACATCTGCAGTCTCTAAAATAAGCTATTGATTGTGTGCACTACTATTAAATCAACATTTAAGATGTGTCAATGGACTCACATACAATTATGCATCTTGGAAATTATAGTAGAAAGCACTAAAAAAGTCAATGGCACTTGCAAAGCTCTTTGGGACAAGACGTTATACGAAAGGCACAGTAGGCTAATTCAACATCCATACACTATTGAAGCCTTGATCACAACCTACAAAAGAATTAAATGTACAAAATTCTGCGTAATGAATCTCTGTTTATATCACATATTCAGCAAAAAAAATCAGCATTATTTCCAGCCCTTACTCACAGAGACCAGCATAAGGAAAGCACCTACCATCTAATCTGACAGGCATCTGGCTCATATCTGCAGTGGAAATCCATGATAGTGCCCCTGTCAGAGTGAAATCAAACCTAGGGCTCTGAGGGTACGTCTAAACTACATGCCTCTGTCGTCAGAGGCATGTAGATTTGTTGTTTTGGCAAAGGCAAATGAAGCCGCGATTTAAATGATCGCGGCTTCATTTACATTTACATGGCTGCCGCACTGAGCCGACAAACAGCTGATCAGCTGTTTGTCTGCTCAGCGCACTAGTCTGGACACTCCCCTGCCAACATCAAAGCCCTTTGTTGGCAGCCCCGGTAAACTTCATTCCACGAGGAATAACGGGGCTGCCGACAAAGGGCTTTGATGTCGGCAGGGGAGTGTCCAGACTAGCGCGCTGAGCGGACAAACAGCTGATCAGCTGTTTGTCGGCTCAGCGCAGCAGCCATGTAAATGTAAATGAAGCCGCGATCATTTAAATCACGGCTTCATTTGCCTTTGCCTATGTGTCTAATCTACATGCCTCTGACGACAGAGGCATGTAGTCTAGACAGCCTGAGGTATTAAGACTAACACTAATTCCTACTGAAGTAAATGGGAATTCAAAGTTTTCAACACCTGGATGGAAGAATTCAACACTTGGCAAGATAAAGCCACTAATAATTTACAGGAGAAACTAACATTAACCTGGGTAGTATAAAGGGGAAAAGATAACTAGATATATAGAGATGTATTGTTGAACATTTAACCCCTTCTATCCTTATTTTTCCTACAAGTTGGCTTTCCTTCTTTTCTCAAGCCTCTTCAGCTCAGGATTTTGTGCACCTTTTTACAGACTCCTGCTTTTACAAACACTGATATTCAATATATTCAAGCAGATCTGATGAGACTGAAGTTCATCCTCTTTTTTGTGCCATGTGGCCCTTGCCCTTTTCAAATAAGGCCATCTAAAAAGTGAACATGAATGCATCTCCTAGAGAAAGCAGCCAACTGCCAACTAGCTTTCATAATCATGCTATGTTATTTTTTTTCTCTCACTGCTATCATGTTTCCTCCAAATGTTAATTAAAAGTGGAGATAAGAGTGCAATCCAATATGAACTAGTCACGACTTCCTTGAACCTTACACCGAATAGGACTGCAAACAGTTTGGGGAAAAGGATATTTAGATTAATTAGCACCGCAATTGCTTTTACCTTCACATAGGATGTTTGTTTTATTACAAATGGTCTGCCTATAAATTAGTCAGGAAATACTTTTATTTCCTTCCATCACAACAGATTTCGTGCAAATTGTTCGTAAGTGGATTGTTAGGAATTAAGTTTGTTAAAACATGATAAAGAGCTTATACAATCCTGTGAAAGAAAACAATAAAACCATAGTGGCCAGTTATGGTGAAGGAAATATAACTTATTCCCACCTTTATCAAAATAAAAGCAAATTACTTTCCTTTAAGAAGACTATGAAGCTGAATAGAAAGCCAGTTTTCATTCAAAAGGTGCAATAGCAAGTTCGTCTCTATGAAAGTGATTGTACTCTGCACCAGAGGCTAAATAAGACTAGGGATGTTAAATTTAGTTAAATCAACTAATAGAGTACTCGATGGATTTTCCATTGACTAGTTGATTAGTCGATAAGCGGGGGAGCCACAGCGTGGTTAATTCCTGGTTCCGGGAGCTAACACTGCTGCGATTCTGCCTTATAAATGTATTAAGAGCCAGTATTAAAAAGCAGAGTTGAAGCATCTGGGACTGGGTGTGAGTCAGGAATCAGCTGATTCCTTGCTCACACACAGTCCCCGCTGCCCCCTGCCTCCCCTGTCCCTTGTGGTGCTGGGAGAAACTAGTTTTTGAGCCGTCTCCCCTCAGCACCGGCTTCTGCTCCCTGCTTGCTGATAGAGGCAGCGGGGAGTGGGGGAAGTGACTAATCGAGGGACTAGTCAACTATCTGATAAGTATAACTTACATGACAATCAGGAAGAATGAGAGATATGAAATAGGAAAAGCAGTTAATTTAGAGATGGAAGGTAAAGCAGGTTCCCTTTCTATTTTACCTTACTATGGACCATCCCTAACAATCCTGGGGAAAGCCAGATGGAGGCATCTAGAAATCCACAGCTACAAGCACATCCAAAATCTTTAAGTTCTTCATTCTCAAGTCTTTCAGCCTTGTTTCTATTCAATGTACTTAATATTACATTCCCCCAAATTAATCGCCGCAATAAGTTTAAGAGTATACAACCAAGACAAATGATGGCATTGTGAATGGAGCAGAGTATCTCCCTGGTGCCATTTAAGCTTTTCAAGAAACGATATTGTAAAACTATTGGTTCTTCTTCCAGAAATGGTTGTGATAGAGGTTTTTGTACTATGGAGCAGAGATGAAAGTAAGCAGGTGTGTCCTGGTCTGGCTAAGCAGCATCAAAGGCCAGCAGGAAGCAATTTAAAGAGCTAGCATTGACCTGGATTTCAATAGGACAGTACCTGCAAAAAATGTTGTTACTTTTACCACTGCTATGGAGACAATTAAAAGTATGTGTGTGTGTATGTGAGTGAGTGAGAGACAGAGATGATAGCTTCTAAGAAGTGATTTGTATCTTTCACAACAAATGAGCTCTGAATTTACAATTCTGTGTGCTCAAACACAAATAGTTGCTGAAATCCATGTACAGTAAAGTTTCAGTTATCCGACCTAAACAGGACCAGAGGATGGTCGGATAACCGGAAATGTTGAATAATAGGGACGGCGCTGGTTCGTGGCAGGGCGGGAGCCCGGTGCGCTCTGGCTGAGGGGCGGGAGCGGAGCAGCAATGGCAGCAGAAGCGGCAGCTGAGGGGTGGGAGAGCCTCCCAGGTGGGCTCCGCTCTTTGTCTCGGGGGTGGCTTGCACACGCACTACCCCTTCCCCAGCGGATTCTGGATGCTGCGTCCTCATGAGGGGCTGTGTCCTCCCCCTTCCTCTTCCTCCCTCTTCCCTTGGGCCACCCACACATTCCCAAGGCCCTGGTGCTCCTGCCTCTCCTCAGCCCGGTGGCAGCCCCTCCCCTCGCTTCACCTCCCCTCCCCTTCCCTTCCTGCCTCTGCCCGGACTCCCCACTTATTCCAGCCAGGACCCAGGCTCACTCTGCAGGGGGGCAACTCCCTCCCTTCCCCCCCCCCTCAGCCCGCAAAGTTTTGGGAGGGGGAAGCGGGTCCAGGCCCGCTCCTAAAAGCATCCTCCCCCTTCCTTTTCTTCCCTCCTCCCCCGGGCTGCTCAGGTGTACCCAAGGCCCCGGTGCTCCTGCCTCTCCTCAGTCCGGTGGCGGCCCCTCCCCTCGCCACACTCCCCTCCCCTTCCCTTCCTGCCTTAGCACGGACTCCCCCTTGCTCCAGCCAGGAGCTGAGCTTGCTCTGCAGGGGGGTAACTCCCTCCCTTTTCCCCCCGCCTGCAAAGTTTTGGGAGGGGGAAGTGGGTCTGGGCCCACTCCTAAAAGCGGAGCCGCTAACACGGCAGGACAGCCAGCATCAGGCCCTGAGCGGTGCATGGGCCCAGCATACCTGAGCGCCAGGCAAGCCCGCAACACAGGCGTGAAGCTGCCCGAGGCATGGGGAGGGAAGGTAAGGTTGCCAAGTCCATGCTGAGTGCTGGGCTGAGGGGAGGCCCCACAGACCTGCCAACCAGATCTCCTGCCCAGCCCTGGAAAAAGGGAAAGCAAGGCCATTGTGTTATGAAGTGTCCCTGTGTAACCGTACCGGACTCAAACCGGTGTAACAGAATGACACGGATGCCCGAAGGAGGATTTACCAGACTTTTATTAATCAACGCTGATGGTCGTCCCCTCGAGCTTTACAGCAAAAAATAGCGAGGAGCGACCCCGTGCCGCTCTGTGCATAGCCTTTTATCGGATACATGAATAACAGTTTGATTGGCTTTTACATTTCATTGGTTAAAGCACAGCAATACATTATTTCTAACGTTCACGATTGACATTCCAGTAATTGGGGAGGGGTACTCTTATCTTATGCCTATGTGCGGTTTTACTTTGCCTGCTTGTGCTTGTCACAAGTTAGAAAATGTGAAATACAGCTTCATTCTTGCTCACAAGCTAGTGGGCCCCTAACTGCTGTTAGGCTAGTTCCTTATCTTTTTCGGGCAAGGGGCAAATTCCACTACACCTGGAGCCCCTTGCCGTCAGATAAACTGGAAGGTTGGATAAGTGAAGGTCAGATAACCAAGACTTTACTGTATTATATCCAGTTTGGGTAACCTGCATGTTTGTGAAAGGTCTTGATTTTGAGGATATGAACAAAATATTTGAAAAGAAAGTCAACACTGATCCAAGTAAAAATAAAATAAAGACGGTGAACAAACTTGTTTCTTTTGTTTTGAGGATGATAATGCCCAAGATTTGAGCTTTTGACCTGCCAAAATTTTCATTTAAGGATAACCTTAATTATTATTATTATTTTACTTTTCAGGTCTGCCAATTAAATAAAAAATCATTTACTAGCACAGCTTTAGTCATGACTCTGGACATTCATTTATATCCCTCTGGTTCAGAATCCATGGTCTCTAGTAAACAGTACTCGGGGGGGGGGGACCTATGAAACTGGTATGCATCCCTCATTAATCATTAAAATAAGCTTATAGATCTGTTTTACTTTTCTCTGTGTCTTACTTTTGAATTGGTTATATGTTTTAAACTTTGTTCTTCCTGGACACACATAAGCTATGCATGTTTGTTCATGCAGGTTGGATGTTTGTGTCTATCCTGAACCCACATAGTTATGCAAACTAAATATGGTTTTTCTTTTATTACACTCTTGCCTAGCCAATGATTTAATATAATTTTATGATGTGTTGTTTGCTTATTCTTTATATGTCCTTTCAATTACTCTTAGGTTAGCACAATCTTGTAAAATAATATTTTAAAGATACATAACATCTAGTAAAACATTGTACCATATTTAGACCAAAGTTTGGAAATGGGTCCCTGAAGTTAGGCTCCTAAATCCATATTTTAGGCAGCTGATTTTTAAGAGCTGAGCACCCAAAATTTCCTATTAAAATCAATGGGAGCTACTAGGTTTTACCTATATATGTGCTTAGATATGATTTAGGACCCTGAGGGAGTTTTCTCTTTGAAGAGTTAGTATGCAGTAAGCTGGGAAGCAAACTTAGAGTATTCTAGCCTGTCATACACAAACTGTCCCTATGGACCCCAACTACACACTAGAAATTCTGCACCACGTTTTGAGGAACTATGCTTTGCAACAGCAGTACCTGAAAGCACACTACAGATCTTGAAGACGATGTCTACACTATGGCTATGTCTAGACTGGCATGATTTTCTGGAAATGCTTTAAACAGAAAAGTTTTCCGTTAAAAGCATTTTCGGAAAAGAGCATCTAGATTGGCACGGACGCTTTTCCGCAAAAGCACTTTTTGCGGAAAAATGTCCATGGCCAATCTAGACGCTTTATGTTCAAAAAAGCCCTGATCGCCATTTTCGCGATCGAGGCTTTTTTGTGCAAAACAAATCTCAGCTGTCTACACTGGCCCTTTTGCGGAAAAGGGACTTTTGCCCGAACGGGAGCAGCTTACTATTTCTGCAAAAAGCACTGATTTCTTACAGTAGGAAGTCAGTGCTTTTGCGGAAATTCAAGTGGCCAGTGTAGACAGCTGGCAAATTTTTCCGGAAAAGCAGCTGATTTTCCGGAAAAACTGGCCAGTCTAGACACAGCCTATGTGTTTTGTCGGAAGAGGCAATGCAAATGAAGTGCTGATAAGCATTTTGTCACGCTTCATTTCATTCAAAAGTTTTTCCGTTAAAAGTATTTCCACAAAAGTGTGTCTAGATTGGCACGGATGCTTTTGCGTAAAAAGTGCTTTTGCGCAAAAGCATCTGTGCCCAGTATAGACACGCTTTTGTGCAAGAAAGCTCCGATGGCCATTTTAGCCATCAGGCTTTCTTGCGCAAAAAATTAAGGTGCCTTTCTACACTGGCCCTCTTGCGCAAGAGGGCTTATCCCTGAGTGGGAGCATCAAAGTATTTGTGCAAGAAGCACTGAATTCTTACATTAAAACATCAGTGCTCTTGCGCAAATTCAAGTGGCCAGTGTAGACAGCTGGCAAGTTTTTGCGCTTGCGCAAAATCTTGCTAGTCTAGACACACCCATCTTGTAGACATAGCCACAGTGAATGACATCAGGTCTACATTACCTGTTAACATGCAGCTGACTAAAGCATCGTAGTGTTGCACCACATCTTGCTGCACACTAACTTTCCCTATAGATAAGCTCTGAGTTTAGGCAATTTAGATAATCTTTGCCTTATTGTATCTAGCCCATCCACCAAATATTGTGAAGATGCTCTACACCAACAGCAGAGCTTCTCTGGCCAATATAGCAGTATCTATATTTGCACTTATGTACGTGTAATTTATGTAATTCCTGGATGGAGAGGCAGGTATTCACATCCCTGAGCCACATAAATTATGCCCCCAGAAATTGTAATATAAATAAGCTCTTAATCTGGCATTTTCTAGGCAACTATAGTAGTCAGAACAGCAATGCCAATATTGCACTGCCTCATCCAGGGAAAAAATGACCCATTCAGCTCCATCTTTTTAATAACTAGAAGGGACTGAATGGGTTTTTGAGTTTTGGTGAAAGCAGACTAACTTGCACAATATATGGTCTCTCCCATGATGTATTATGTTTGGACCTCTCCCAGAAAGAAAGGAGAAAAGAAAAAAAGAGTTAGTATTGAACCAAAGTTATTTTTCTCTCAGGATAAAAATAAAAATTTCTTTCCACTGCTACTGGGCTTGTAAAGAATATTTTAGCAAAAGAAAGGTTAGCCAAAATAACACACAAAAAAGGTTTTAGATGGATGGTATCTAATTAACTCCTACCCCTAAAAGCAACAGAAAACTATCCCACAGTCCACTTTGTTTCAACAGAAATCCATTATAGCCCTGAAAAGTACACACAACTATTGCATTTGCTGAAAAGTTATGAAGTATTTGGTTTCATGACTTTCAGTCACTGATAAAGTAAAGGTCATAAACATGTATTTCTCTTGAAAACAACTTTGTTTAACCATGTTTCATGCTCTCCACCCAGGGTGGATCTCCACAGATGCATCTGAGAGAGCACTATATAATACAGGATAATGCTATATTATTACAGTACTTACTATATAAAGCCAGACAATCAAATTACAAATGTACATCCATACCACATTTCCTAGTAACTCATTCAGCCAACTCCATCAATACTTCAGATATGGAATTGAAGGGAGGATTTGGGGATAAGGTTGATCCTGTTTAATTAATATTTCTGGAGCAATGTTTCCTAAGAAGCTTAAACCCGATGTCTTTTCGGTCCCTTATTTTCCCCCTTTCAACAATCAGTTACAGATGTGAAATTTGTGGGTGCTAGAGTAAGGGTATATTTACATAAGTTATGTCTGATCACCACTACCATTTGTCTTGAGAATCAGGTAGTAAAAGATCTAAATTCTGTACTTTGGGCACAAAATCAAATTGCACTTGCAAAATTCAGTTGTTAATGAGTGCAAAAATTTAAGGCATAAAAGTACTAGTATGACTGAGCTCTGGGCTTATTTATGCTAAATCTGGGACATACCTAAAGTAAGAGAAATCAATATAGACAAAATGGACAAAAAAGTGGGAAAAAGCCAGTGCTAGCATTCTCCTTTAATAGGTGGGCAACTGAAGCAAAATACATGACTTGTTCAAAGCCTGTGGCATCACCAGGAACTGAACCCAGCTCTCTGGAGTCCCAATCCATTACCTTCACCATAAAATAGATTTCCTCCTTTGTGAAGTAACCCTGCAGGCTGCATTTGAAAATGTTACCAATTATTTCTAGAAGTGATTATTCCCCTTTATTTGGCTCTGGTGAGGCCACATCTGGAGTATCGTGTCCAGTTCTGGGCCTCCCCACTATAGAAAGGATGTGGATGCTTTGGAGAGGATCCAGAGGAAGGTGACCAAAATGATTAGGGAGCTGGAGCACATGATCTATGAGGAGAGACTGAAGGATTTGGGTTTGTTTAGTCTGCAGAAGAGAAGAGTGAGGGGGGATTTGATAGCAGCCTTCAACTTCCTGAAGGGAGGTTCCAACGAGGATGGAGAGAAGCTGCTCTCAGTTGTGACGGATGGCAGAACAAGGAGCGATGGTCTCAAGTTACAGTGGGGGAGGTCTAGGTTGGATATTAAGAAAAACTATTTCACTAGGGGGTGGTGAAGCACTGGAATGGGTTACCTAGTGAGGTGGTGGAATCTCCATCCCTAGAGGTTTTTAAGTCTCAGCTTGACAAAGCCCTGGCTGGGTTGATTTAGTTGGGATTGGTCCTGACTTGGGCCTGGAGCTGGACTTGATGACCTTCTGAGGTGTCTTCCAGCCCTATGATTCTATGATATGACAAGTAAGAATACTTCTAGAGAGTGACACTATATTGTGATACTTCCAGTATCCTGAAATAGCACTTTCCACATCTTGACAGCACACCCATTATTTTGAAATAGCTTTTGAAATAATGGGTGTGCTATTCTGACGTCCCTGTAAATTTCATTCCATGAGGATTAAGGGATGTTTCTGAATAGCATTCTATTTCAAAATTAACTCAAAATAAGATACGCAAATTGTGTAGCTTATTTTGAGCTAAGGGTGCAGTGTAGACACACCCTAAACATGGTACTTCGGAAATAATTCAGTGACGAAGGGCAGGGGAATGGATTTGATAATCTCTCGAGGTTCCTTCCAGTTCTAGTATTCTATGATTCTATGATATGCTGCAAGGGGTTTACTATCTAAACATAACACCAGAAGGGAGAATGTCAGTAACAAAGTGGTTTGGAAAAAGATATAAAAAGATGACTGCTAAAAAGTGAGAGATCAGATTATTTGCTTTATATCATACTTACATAAATCAGCTACTGTCTGGGGGGAGTAGGTTCTGATAAATTAATTTTGTATGTTAAGGTTTGTAGATAATGTCCAGAATGGAGGCCTGGAAAACAAAGGTCACTAAAAGAAATGAACTTGCAGGAAAAATGGGAAGACACTGATTTATATGGGCATATTGGTATTTAATGTTAATAATACATACATCTAACCACACAAAATGAATATTTGAAGTATGACTTCTATTTCTGGTAGAACAATTCTGTCCGTTCTACTGCCCTCTTGATATTAAGCAACTATGTTCCAAAGAGCTAACACAAATACTCAACTCCTTTTGATGGTAATAACCAGAACTTTGCAGCTTTTACCCATATCTGCTCATGGCATTCAGTTTGTTTCTGCCAACTGTGTGAAGATCCTGCTTTCAGTCTCAAAAAAAATTAACTTGTTTATTTATTGGTAAGGAATAACTCCCATATTCTATATGAAATATATTAATCAACATACCATTTACTTTAGTCTTCAAAATATTTTTTAAATATAAATTATGTGTGTGACTATTTATATATTATATTAATCCAGTGTCTGATAGACTCACATTAGTCATTTCTATACATTTTTTTATAGCTTGAAATTATTCTGTTTCTGGCTACCTTCTGTTCCTATTGTTTTCAGTTTTCCAAACCAGTGAATCAGATTCTCATGCTCCACAACTCAGTTAATCATATGTTATTTCCAGATAGGAAACTCAGAGTCCTTGCTGAATCTACACTCCATCAATACTTAAGATTTGGAATGGGTGGGAAGACATGGAGGTACAATTGGTCCTGTTTTATTATGTCATGTTCTTACTCCCCCATTTCTTTCTTGACAGGTAGGTCTCTATGATTCTATTATTAACTTTTAGAAATATAAGGTTAGAAGGGGCCTCAAAGATCATCAAATCCAGATCCTCATACTGTGACAAAACTAAGTCAATCTAGGTCATCCCTCAAAGGTGTATGTCCAACCATTTTTAAAAAACCTCCTATAAAAGGGGGATTCCAAAGACTCCCTTGGAAGCCTATCACAGAGCTTAACTACTCTTAAAACCTTTACCAAATGTGTAGCCTTTCCTTTCTACAGATTAAATCCATTGTTTCTTGTCCTATTTTCAGTGGACATGGAGAACATTTGGTTAACATCCTCTTTATATCAGACATTAACATATTTGAAGACTGATAACAGGTCTCCCTTCAGTCTTCTTTTCTCAAAATTAAACATTCCCATTTTTAGCCTCATAGGTCAGATATTCTAAATCTTTTATCATTTTTCTTGCTGTTCTCTGGATTCCCCCCAGTTCACCCATATCTTTCCTGATGTACAGGCAGTCCCCAAGTTACGCGGATCCAACTTATGTCGGATCCGCAGTTACGAACGGGGATTTTCTCGCCCCAGAGGACTGGAGCGTCGGGACGCCTGGTCCCGCCGCCCGCCTCCTCCGGGGCGAGAAAAGCTGTTCCCCATCTCCCTGGTCTGCTGGGGGAGCCAGCAGACCAGGGAGACGGGGAGCAAAGTGGCGGAGGACCTGGGCCGGACCCACGGCGCTGATCTGGAAGCGCCGCGGGTCCGGCCCCGGGTCCTCCGCTGCTTTGCTCAGCGTCTCCCTGGTCTGCTGGGGGGGGACGCAGCTAGTGCCCCCCCCCCAGCAGACCAGGGAGACGTGGAGCAAAGCCCGGGGCCTGTGGTAGAGCAGGTGGGGCGCTGCCGGTTGGCCCGCAGCACCGCTCCTTGGCGCTACTGGACCAACCCGGCAACACCCCAGCTGCTCTGCCCCAGGAGTCCTGATTCAGCCGCTGCTGATCAGTTTCAGCAGCGGCTGAATCAGGACGCCTGGGGCAGAGCAGCTGGGGTGCTGCTGGGTTGGTCCAGTAGCGCTGAGGAGCGGCCGCGCTACTGGACCAACCCAGCAGCACCCGAGCTGCTCTGCCCCAGGCGTCCCCAAGTCAGTTGCTGCTGAAACTGACCAGCGCTGACTACAGGAAGCCAGAGGCAGAGTTGCTCTGCCCCGGGCTTCCTGGAATCAGCTGCTGATCAGTTTCAGCAGCAGCTGACTTGGGGACGCCTGGGGTTCTTAAGTTGAATCTGTATGTAAGTCGGAACTGGTGTCCAGATTCAGCCGCTGTTGAAACTGATCAGTTTCAGCAGCGGCTGAATCTGGATGCCAGTTCTGACTTACATACAGATTAAACTTAAGAACAAACCTACAGTCCCTAACTTGTACGTAACCCGGGGACTGCCTGTAGTCATCTCTTCCTGAAACCTAAATTTGCACTCCCTCAGCAAACTCTGCTTCTCCAGGTATTTTGTCACTTGGATCCTGTACATTTCTTTGATTTCAATTACAAGACAGAATATAATGCATATGAAAATGTAGGAAAACATATGGGCTATGTCAACACTGGTATGATTTTCCGGAAATGCTTTTAAAAGTTTTCCGTTAAAAGCATTTTCGGAAAAGCGTGTCTAGATTGGCAGGACGCTTTTCCACAAAAGCACTTTTTGCGGAAAAGCGTCCGTAGCCAATCTAGACGTGCTTTTCCGCAAAAAAGCCCCGATCGCCATTTTCGCGATCGGAACTTTTTGTGGGAAACAAATCTCTGCTGTCTACACTGGCCCTTTTGCGCAAAAGTCTTTTGGAAAAAGACATTTGCCTGAACAGGAGCAGCATAGTATTTCCGCAAAAGCACTGACAATCTTACATGAGATCATCAGTGCTTTTGCGGAAATTCAAGCGGCCAGTGTAGACAGCTGGCAAGTTTTTCCGCAAAAGCAGATGATTTTGCAGAAAAACTTGTCAGTCTAGACACAGCCATGAAGTATTTAATAAATTTCATTCAGAATTCTATTGTTTAACAGTGTGATTAAACTCTGATTAATTGCACTCTTAATCTCAATTAATTTTTGAGTTAATCACTTGAGTTAACTGTGATTAATCGACAGCACTAGAAAATATCTTTAAAAATGTCTCTTACTTCTGGTTCCACTTCTTTTAGTTCTCAGTTATATTTTCTCTGGACTCATTGCCATGTCAAGTTTACAATTTGATAATGCTGTTATCCATGTAATTCCTAATCCCTCATCTCTCATACTGTGGTGGGGTGGATTAGGTCTAGAGACCCCCTGCTTGCAGCCTGCCATACCATTGACCTTGAAAGTAGGAATAGGAAAAGGACTTATTTTCCACAAGATCCCATCTAGACTGGCGCTTTTCTCCGGCAAAACCCCGAGCCGGAAAAAAGCGGCAGCCATGTTCATGCAAATGCCGCAGGGGATATTTAAATCCCCCGCAGAATTTGCAATTCCGAAGTGTCTCATTAGCATCCCTTTTACAGAAAAGGGTGCCAGTGTAGACACAGCCTAAGTGATTGAAAATCTACCAGCTCCCTAGATAAGTTGTTCCAATAGTTAATTATTGTTACTTCAGAAAAAATACCTTATTTCTAATCTGAAGTTGTTGAGCTTCAGCTTTCTATCATTGAGTCTTATATCTTTGAGTGCTAGACCAAAAATCCCTCTACTATCAGAAATCTATTCCTCAAATAGGTACCATTTCACATAATCAAGTTACTCAGACCCCTGTGTGTCTTCTTGGATAGGCTAAACAGGTTAAGTTTCTTTTGATGCTCATTGCTGGGCATGTTCCCCAGGCCTCAATTTAGTTTTATTGCCAGGGTGGTGGTCAGGACTGGTGCCCACCATCTTGTGCTCCTTGAGCAAATGCCCTATCCCCTAAGCCATTCCAGAACCCATCCACCTCCCTAACTTCAGGGCTTCCCTTATCCTGCTTTCCTAACGTGGGAGCCAGGTCCATCCCTGGAGGATCCTATGTTGGCTGCCAAGCTGCTGCCAGGGTGGGGGGGATTCAAAGCTACCACCCTGCACTCCCCAGGTGAATGCTCAATCCCCTCATCCACTCCAGAATCGTTTCCAATTTTTGACCATTCTTTTTGAAGTGTAGACACCAGATTTGGACAGAGTATTGCAGCAATGGTTTACCTAATACTTTACACAAGGCAATACCATCTCCTGATGCCTATTCAATATTTCCTGCTTTTGCCTCTAAGAACTGAGCTTCATGTCCCTCATGTTCAATTAATTAACCTCTTAAATCCTTTTAGTATTTTTCATTCCAGGATTCATTTCCCCATCCTATAAGTGTGATCCACATTCTTCATTTCTAAGACTATGCCTTTGGCTCTATTAGAACACATTTTCTTCAAATGAGCCCACCTTAGCTCACAACATTGACTGATCTATAGGACTGACCTGACACTTCCATTATTTACCATAAAACCAATTTTAGGCTATCTACAAATTTTACCTTCAGTGATTTTATATTTTTTCTAAATCATTGATAATTGGACCAAGAACAGATCTATTTGAGGCCCCAACAGGAAGATTCCCCATTTGCAATTACTTTTTGAGATCAGTTAACCAGTTTTTAATACATTTAATACGTCCTATATTGATTGTGTATAGTACTGTATTTTTAGTAATAATGTAACATCAGAGTAAGTGAAATGCTTCACAGAAATCTAAGAAGATCAAGATTGTTATCCTTATCAATCAAACTTGTCAGATTTTATATATATCAACTATAAAAAAAATTGTTCTATAATTTTATGTTGATTGGCCTTTAATTGTTTATTGATTGTGTCCCATATCAACTTTTTCATTATTTTTCACCCAGACTAATATCAGACTAACCAGCCTACGGTTATCTGGGTCATCCTATATACCATTCTAATATATTGGCACATTAGCATTTTACCAGTATTCTGGTCTAGTACTCCAAGATTTGTTAAAAAATCAATGCCAATAGTTTAGAGATACCTTTGGCCAACTCTTCCAATAATCTTTTAAATATTCAGGACAAATTAACTTGCAATTGTTTAACCAGTTTACTTTCTCACATGCAATTCCCACTTTGAAGTGTGCAGAATGATGTAGGGCCCATATGTCTTCCAGGGCATTTTATGATGTAATGATTCATACATAGGCTTTAAAGTGCAGATGAAGCGAGAAGAATGACCTTTCAAAAATGACCTTTAGCTCAATTTGTCTACTTCCTGAACTTGATTGCAGTTCCACTTATGCTGTAGTCAAACCTGCATAATTCCTTTGACTTTGTTGTATTTACTCCTGAGCTATCCAGATGAACAAGAAGAAATGTAGCCCTCATCTGTCTCTGACTATTTTCACCCAACCTTCCTTAATATCACTGTTAACAAAATATTTGTATTGCTGTTAACACTACAAAACCAATGTTCCCACAGAGGAGTGTAATTCTGCTTTATGTATTATCAGAAGTATCAGCTAATTTCTGATTATGGAATGTCTATCATACAGAGAGCAAAACAGGGCCCAACCTGTGCTAGCTGTGAGATGCCCTTCCCCACCCCTCTACTTACAGCTGGTGCAGCTAATGAAGGCAAACCCAAGCATAAAGAGGCAGAAATAAGTGAAGGAATAGAAAAGTTTATGACTTCAAGCCAGACTGATTAGCATCATGCACCCTGCAAGAGATTTAAAGTTTCCTAGGGTATGATGGAGGGAAGTGTAGAAAGAAGCCCTAGCAATCCAACCCTTTTGGACTCAATTATGCTATATTTTTAGAGTCTGTCTCTTAATGATTTGCAGTCTGTTTGAACTAGGACTTTGTGCAAGGCGTTGCTGACAAATCTGTGATAAATGAGTGCAAGGTAGGGGAAAGGGTGGGAAATGCCACTATCAAGAACTGTAGTAGACACTCTAGGAAAAAAAATACAGACAGTAAAAGAGGAAATGAAAAAGGTACTAGACAACAATGCCAGCTGCTATATAAACAGGTTAGAATATGCAAATACCTCTTCCTGTTTCTTCACCCAAAAGGAACTAAAGTTCTCTGATTCCTGAGAATACAGCAGCATGTCCATGACTTAAATTCAAAATATTTTCTGACAAAAATTAAAATAAGCCAGAGTAATGTTCAGTTCTTTGGTAGTATCCTAAGTTTCTATTAAACTTTATCATTTTAATCCATGTGTGTTGGGTGGAACAAAGAATTTGCAGGTGAACAATTCTCCTTCAAAGTTTTTCTCTTTTCCCTTTATCCTTTTTCTTTAGCATACTGAGTTTCACCAAATTTTTAGAGCAGATTATGTGATTAATACAGGGCGTCCTCGCTATAAGGTGCCCCAGTATACATCCGTTACGCATTAAAGTCATTGACACTTGTAGGAACTGATGCATTATAAGTCCTTCCATTTCATGTCCTTAAGTCGCGCAACACCCACCCCCTCCAATTTGCGCAAATGGAAGTTAGCCACAGGAAAAAAATTCCCTGCTTTAAGTTGTTTTGCTATAAGTCTAAGTTTTTTGGAATGTATCTTGGACTTATAGCAAGGATGGACTGTTTTGCAACTAATTATATAGAAGGAATAGCCTTATGGACATTTTAAAAAGCTCCTAGCATCTACGACAGTGGTTCTCAAACTGCAATACACAGACCACTAGTGGTCCATGGCTTGAGCTCAGCTCTCATCCTTCCCCCCACAGCAGGGAGCCCATGCTAGTCCTCCAGCCTCACCCTCTCTCCTCCCCTCCCACCCACAAGGTTGGAGCACCAATGCCAGCTTCCCGCTGGGGGGAGAAAGCCTTGCTGCGCTATCTGATTTTCAGGGAAGAAGTACTCCCCCTCCCCCAGCTGGGGGAACAGCAGTGAGTGGGCGTGCTGCCTGGAGGCTTTCCCTGCTGCTCCCATTGGCTGGAATCCAGCCAATGGGAGTAGTGAGAGGCCCTGCCTGGAAGTAGCCTGGGGCACGAAGGCAAGTAAGTGTCCTCCTACCCCCTCATGCCCAGACCCCACACATCCACTCCCCGCTGAGACCCCACACTCCAACCCTGCTCCTTTACCTTCCACCCTGGCCAGACATCCTATCCCCAGCCTGTTTCTGCACCTGCCTTTGCTCCTGCACCCTACCTCCTGGCCACACACTGCACTTTCTCTTGTTCTTCCCTGTGTCCCTGGCTTGACACCCCACTCCCAGCCCGCTCCTGTACCCTACCTCCCATGAAGACCTCATAGCCTCAAACTCTCCTGCACCTCTCCACCCCTGCCATAAATGAAGAAAACATGGCAACCTTTTATGTTGGGCATAAATTAATATTTTACTTTATTTTAAATGAAGTTTGGTAAACTAACATGAGAAAGTTAAAGCATTTAGGCTGTTTAATAATTTAAAATTAATATTTCCTTTCTTACTGGTTAAAGTAAACCATTCTCCCTAGCTGCAGCAGTAGCAAAATGGCTCAAAAGTAATTTATGTTATTAATGGCACGTTTTCATTAGTAACTGGTGGTTCATGGAAAGGTTTACATTGAGCCAGGCGGGCCATGGGCCAAAATGTTTGAGACCACTGTACTAGACCATACCGTCTAAGGCAGGCTCGGGCAAAACACTTTCCATGGGTCAGATCTGACCCACCAAGCCACTGGATCCGGCCCTTGAGCAAGCTGGGAGCCACAGGCAGACTCATGCTGCTCAGAAAAGTGGCCGCGGGGCTGTTTGTGTTTCTCAAACTGTGAGCTGGGGAGAGTGGGGAGTGGTGCTTTATGGCTGCTCCTGCCTCCAGCACAATCACATTGACAAGTTTCTGGCCAATGGGAGCTGACTGTTTCAAGTATCGGCAGCACGTGAAGCACCCTCCCCCTGTCCCTTCAGGCTCTGCAGCCTCTGAGGGGGTGGAGCAGGCTCTTGCCTGAGAAACATGCTGGCTGGGAGTCTCACATGTAAGTTTCCCAATCAGATCCTGCCTATGGCACTCCATCCCTTCCTTCCTCCTTCCCCCAGTCTTCTGCCCCCACACTCCTGCCCCTATCACACATGAGCCAAACTCTCTGCCCCCTCCTAAATCCATACCCCCTCCCAGACACTGCACCCTAATCCCCTCCCCTAGGTCATAACCCAAACCCCTGCATTGTAATCCCCTGCCCTAGATCACTACCAAACCCCCTGCACCTCGTCCTGCATCCCAGTCCCCTGACCTAGGACACTACCCAAACTCCTGCACCCCCTCCTGCACCCCACTTCCCTGCCATAGGTCACAGCCCTCTCCTGCCTTAGGTCACAATCCAAACCTCTGCACCCCAATCCTATGCCCCAGGTCACAAGTGCCTCCTTCACTTGAAGGGTATGTCTACACTTGCACCCTCTTTTGAGAGAGGGATGCAAATGAAGACATTTGAAATTGCAAATGAAGCCGGGATTTAAATATCACATTCTGGCGGTATTTCGAAATAGTGCTATTTCAAAATAATAGACGTTGTTAAGACACGGTTATTTTGAGAGAAAACTGTTCTCTCAAAATATCTGGTAAACCTCATTGTATGAGGAATAAGGGTTATTTCAAGAGAAGGGTTTTCTCTCAAAATAACCGCGTCTTAACAGCATCTGTTATTTCGAAATAGCACTATAGTGCTGCACATAGTGCAGATATGTAGTATATCCCATGTCTCTATTTTGGTTTCTTTTAAGTGGCTATTGTGATCATGTTCATAATCTCTCCATTTTGCCATTGTTTTTCTTTGCTTGTGGATCAGTCCCTTTCCCCTGGTGGGGTAGACAACTTCAAAAGCCTAAATTCTCAAGGCAGAAGCATGTGGAGCTTTGGTTAAAAGAAGTTTGCCATTGGTATGTGACATGTTACTTAATATGAGGGTTCAAAGGGAATCCTGTAGACTTAATCAAGAGTATTAAATAACTTTGGTTTATATACTTAGTCAATATAATTCAACTAAATTTGTGTGATGCTATGGCATGTATCAATGTAGCTCCATTGAAGTCAATGATCTTCAATTAAAGTCAATGGAACTATGATATACAATAGCCAAAGATCTAGCTCTACGTCTTTTGTACAAATTAAACAGTAATGTACTAGATAAGTATTTGTTACATCTCCTGTACCCTGGCTTGAGGAAGCCTCTGCATTTATTTACCACCAATCAGCCTTCACTATTAGCTATTACTAGGGGTATGTCTACACTACAAAGTTAGTTCGAACTAACGGACGTTAGTTCGAACTAACTTTAATCGGCGCTACACTAGCGCTCCGCTAGTTCGAATTTGAATCGAACTAGCGGAGCGCTTAGTTCGAACTAGGAAAACCTCATTTTACGAGGACTAACGCCTAGTTCGAACTAGCTAGTTCGAACTAAGGGCTGTGTAGCCCTTTAGTTCGAACTAGTGGGAGGCTAGCCCTCCCCAGGTTTCCCTGGTGGCCACTCTGGCCAACACCAGGGAAACTCTATGCCCCCCTCCCGGCCCCGGACCCCTTAAAGGGGCACGGGCTGGCTACGGTGCCCGTGCCAGGTGCAAGCCTGCCAGCACCCAGCTAGCAGACCCTGCACCTGGCACGGCACAGAGCCACCCACCCGATGCCCCCCAGCCCACCCCCTCTTGCCGGGACCAGGCTGGTGGCTCCTGGGAGCTTGCCCGGGACCGCAAGAGGTGGGCACCCGCCTGGGCTAGTGCGGACATCATGGACCTCGTCCATGACCTCCGCACTAGACACAGGAAAGTGGCCGGCTAGGGCAGGAGAACTGCCAGCCTGGCCACCCAGGAGCAGGTGTGCATGAAAATGAAGGGGGTCCACTGAGACCCCCGACCCTGAGCCCTGAGCTTACAATGGCCGTCCTGGATCAGACCAAAGGTCCATCTAGCCCAGTATCCTGTCTGCCAACAGCGGCCACCCCTAGGGACCCTGGAGGGGATGGACTGAAGACAGTGACCAAGCCATTTGTCTCGTGCCATCCCTCTCCAGCCTTCCACAAACCTTGGGCAGGGACACCACTCCTACCCCCTGGCTAATAGCACTCCATGGACCCAACCTCCATGAATTGATCTCACGTCTCTTTAAACTCTGTTCTAGTT
The DNA here is from genome assembly GCF_052426305.1 of Pelodiscus sinensis. Classification (NCBI taxonomy): domain Eukaryota; kingdom Metazoa; phylum Chordata; order Testudines; family Trionychidae; genus Pelodiscus; species Pelodiscus sinensis. The sequence continues at coordinate 60,503,469 of NC_143054.1, read as the reverse complement.
CTAGCCTTCACAGCCTCCTGCAGCAAGGAGTTCCACAGGTTGACTCTTTGCTTTGTGAAGAACAACTTTCTGTTACTAGTTTGAAGCCTGCTACCCATTCCTTTCCTTTGGTGTCCTCTAGTCCTTCTTTATGGGAACTAATGAAGAACTTTTCTGTATGCACCCTCTCCACCCAACTCCTGCTTTTAGAGACCTCTATCCTGTCCCCCCTCCGTCTCCTCTTTTGTAAGCTGAAAAGTCCCAGTCTCTTTAGCCTCTCTTCATATGGGACCTGTTCCCAACCCCTGATCATTGTAGTTGCCCTCCCCTCTCACAGCCTCTCTCTTCCCCTCTCCCACCTCCTTTTCCCAGTCTCCCCCAGTTTTCTTCAATAAAGACAGATTCCATTTTTGAACACAATTGTCCTTTATTTTGTACATCAAGAAAAGGGGCTAGGGAAGGGTAAGTGGAAGGAGGTGAGGGAGGAATGGGGCACGAGCCCCCGATGGGGAGGACTGGGCTGGCTCTGCGAGCTTCTGGGTGTGGAAGCTCTCCTGCAGCCCCCCCAATTGCCCCCTCTCCCCAGATGGCAGCCTGCGGCAAGTGCAGCTGGGCTGATGGCTGAGTGGTGTGATGTGCCCAGTGTGGGTACTCCGGGCACTCCAAGCCAGGACTGCTTTGCAAGCGGGGCACCCCTGAGAACTGTCTGTCCGGGGTGGGGGTCAGGACCCTTTAAGCGCAGCCCTCAGCTAGCCTGAGACAGCAGCTCCACGCTCTAAGTCCTCCTCTGATGCCCTGCCGGCACTGCTACCGGCCATCCTTAAGCCTGGTTCAGGGTCCACTTAATGTGGACATGGTAGTTCGAATTAGCAAAACGCTAATTCGAACTAGTTTTTAGTTCTAGACGCGTTAGTTCGAATTAGCTTAGTTCGAATTAACTAATTCGAACTAAGTTAGATCGAATTAGCGCTGTAGTGTAGACGTACCCTGAGAGAGTGTCCTTTCTGGTTAAAATGGCAAGAAACTGTTTTCTCTTTGTGATCTTGTCTGATATCTTTTTTGTGGGCATTAATCCTTTGGCGAAGTGTCTGAGATGTTTGTCCAATGTACATAGCAGACAGACACTTTCGGCACATGATAGCATAAATTATATTTCTGGATGCGCAGGAATATGTGTTCTTGATCTTATAACTCACTTGGTTAGGTCCAATAATGGTATCAGCAGAATGAATATGTGGACAAAGCTGGCAACGGGGTTTGTTGCAAGGGAAGGTACCAGGGTTGGTATTAGTGTGGTATGTCCTGTGCTTGTTTGTAAGAATCATCTTGAGGTTAGGTGGTTGTCTATAGGAGACTATGGGTCTGTCTCCCAGAGCCTCTTGGAGTATGGTATCCTGTTCCAGTATAGGCTGTAGTTTATTGATAATGTGTTGGACAGGTTTAAGTTGGGGGTTGTAGGTGATGACAAGTGGTGTTCTATTGTTGGTTTTCTTGGGTCTGTCTTGAAGTAGATGGTTTCTAGGTATTCCTCTGGCTCTTTCAGTTTGCTTTTTTATTTCTCCGGGTGGGTAGTTGAGGTTTATAAATGCTTGGTAGAGATCCTGAAGCTTCTGGTCTCTGTCAGTGGGATTAGAGCAGATGCGGTTGTATCGAAGGGCTTGGCTATAGACGATGGATCGTGTGGTGTGTTCTGGATGGGAGCTGGAAGCATGTAGGTAACTGTATGAGTCGGTGGGTTTTCTGTAGAGAGTGGTGTCTAATTTTCCATTGTTGATTTGTACTGTGGTGTCCAGAAAGTGGATCTCTCGTGTAGAATGGTCCAGGCTGAGGTTGATGGTGGGGTGTAGGTTGTTGAAATCTCTGTGGAATATCTCCAGTGTTTCTTGGCCATTCGTCCAGATCATAAAGATGTCATCCATGTACCATAGGTAGAGAAGGGGTAAAAGGGGATGGGAGTTGAGGAACCCCACTTCAGCTACCCCAGACTAACACAGCTACATTTCTATCACTGTTTGTATAGGCTTAGTTGTGCATCTTCCCCCATAAGGATTTCCCAATGGAAAATTTGCATTAGCTTGAAAATACTGGGATCCTTTTCATAGTACAATAATAATGCCATGGAATATAAGCAGAACATACCAGTGAAATATTATACCCTTCATTGTGATGATGTTATTGGAAAAAGAAACAGAATGTCTTATGCTGCGTTTTGCATGTCATAAGCCAGCTCATGTTTTAATTTAGGATTGCATATTCTTTTCTGCTTAAAAGGTAAGAGCAAAGAAAACAGATCTAAAACAGAACCCCAGAAACCATTAAAAGACACTTACTTTAAAACTTGCTTGAGTGTTTATAATAGAAGTACCATTATGCTAAGAAAAATGAGAAATGATGTAGTTGCTGTTATGTGCCTAACACATTTGCTTTTGATCAGGCACCACAGAGGAGCAAACTAATGTGTCTTGCAGGAACATACTAATACTCCTCCAGACTTTACAGAGGAAGATACAGCAAATAGATCTGATAATACAACAGTTCCTGAACAAGAAAGCCATCTTAAATGATTACTCCTGATTCTGAGGCTATATGGAATAGGCAGATAGCTTACAGCAATGGTCCAAAAGATATAATCATTCAGAAAGAACATCTTGAAGTGAACAGAAAGTTGAAAGAACTCCAACTGAGACATAGTTACCTAATTACATTGATGGCTTTTAATGGCCTAATTCTGAAGTCCTTATTTAGGTCTTATTCATTCTTTGTCTATAGAACGTTTTAACTTGAGTTGAAAATTGCTAAGGAATTCAGACCCTGCATTTGGACCAGTTATCATGAATAGCTTATAGATTGATGTTGCTTGATTAGATTGATACTAAAGAAACAGGAAAATGATAAATTCTGAATGCAAAGAATTTGTCTTTGTCTTTTCTTTGGGTTAAGTATGTGGATGCTGGGTGATATTGGTGGCCTGTGCTATGCATGACATTAGATTAATAGTGGGGCATTCTAACTTTAAACATGATGGCTGTGTCTAGACTGGCAAGTTTTTCTGCAAAAGCAGCTGCTTTTGTGGAAAAACTTACCAGCTGTCTACAAAGGCCGCTTGAATATCTGCAAGAACACTGACGATCTCATGTAAGAAATCAGTGCTTCTTGCGGAAATACTATGCTGCTCCCATTCGGGCAAAAGTCCTTTTGTGCAAAAGCTTTTGTGCAAAAGGGCCAGTGTAGACAGATCAGATTTGTTTTGTGCAAAAAAGCCCCAATTGCGAAAATGACAATCGGGGCTTTTTTGTGGAAAAGCGCGTCTAGATTGGCACGGACGCTTTTCCGCAAAAAATGCTTTTGCGGAAAAGCGTCCGTGCCAATCTAGATGCTCTTTTCCGCAAGTGCTTTTAATGAAAAACTTTTCCGTTAAAAGCATTTGCGGAAAATCATGCCAGTCTAGACGTAGCCTATGACTCTGATTCTAGTGGCAAATCTAAGATCCCAATTCTCCAAACTTTTAGTCACATAATAATACTTACACCAGTCTGCTCATTGACTTTAATAGACCTATTCACAGGACTAAAGGCTTCAAAGTTCAGGCTCTGACATTGTTAAACTCCTAGGGAACTGAAACTAGAAATGATTAGGGATACCTAAAGCAATAGAGAAATCAAGAAAAGGTGAATTTCTGAACAGTTTCTAAAGTGACACTGTGGATTCAAGGAATGATACATGTATGGCTCTGCTAAAACAAAAAGTTCCCACTTATAAGAAAATGCTTCAGAAAGTAATTGTTCAGGAAGAGTGATATAAGACTACATTTCTACCCTCTCTCTCAAGTCAGTGGACTTGCCTTCCATTGCATTTAGTATTTCTTTGCCACTAAAAATTGTTTTTCTCTTCCATTTACACAATTGCTTTAAACTATCCAGCTGTTGTGTTTGTGTGTTTATGATTTTCCCTGAATTATATATTATGCGATTCATCTATAATGTGGATAAAGAATGAAGGTAATACATGAAGTGGCAGCATGCTGAATCACTTGATGTGAATGATGAAGTTTCTTTATACGTGAAAAAAATATAAAACTCTTGTAAGACCTCTATTTAATTTTAAAGTAAATTCATATTTTTTTCTGAAGGTTGCTATATCTTTTTTACATTAATAACAGTAAACGCTTTTCTCCCTCCCCCATAAAAGGTATTACATGTCACTACAGATGACATACTCATTTTTAACCTCCAGGGATGTGGAAAATGTGACTCAGATCAGAGTAAACTCTGCTCATTTTTATTTTCTGCAGAGGTTAGACAATATCACAACATAAATCACTTATGGGTCATCAGCAAGGTAATTTAAATGACAAATCATTCCATCTGTCAGTTAATGCAAAACTCATGTTCAGAAAAAATTAGGCTAAATCCACATTTCTGAACTAAATGCCTGGATCATCACATGGATGCCTGAAGGAACCTGAAATGTTAGTGACATTAAACACAGGTTTCTAATAGACATGGGAGAAGTCCCAGACTCAAGAAGAAAAAAAAAAAAAAAAATCATCTGAACCAATATTATCTGCAGTTATACTCCCAAGAATAGGTTACAAAGGCCACCATTCTTCATGTGTCTATGCATCAACTGCTCACTACCTGGGGTTAGGAATAAAAGTTTGTCTTAGGGATGTGAAGGACTAGTCAACTATCCAATAAGCAAATGCTCATCAGATAGTCGACAGGCTAGTCAACTAGTCGCTTTCCCCCTTTGCTGCCTCTTTCTGATAGAGCAGGGAGTACTTCAAAGTCGCAGTGCCACTTGGATCCTGGGGCCAGACCCCTGACTCCAAGCACTGCTGCTGCTTTGAAACACCATGTGCAGCCCAGGGCCAGCTGGGGTGTCCCCAGTCTGCATGCAGCATTTCAAAGCAGCAGCACCACGTGGAGCCTGCGATCAGCTGGGGACTTTCGTGCTGACCCCAGGCTCCGTGTGACGCAGCCACCTTGAAACGCTGCAGGGAGCCTGGAGTCAGGCTCCTCATAGTGTTTCAAAGCGGCAGCATCATATGGAGCCAAGCCTGACCACAGGCTCCACACAGCACTTTTACCTTTGAAGGGAAGCAACAGCCTTTGGGCTGTTGTTTCCCTTCAAAGGAGGAGGTGCCCCATCAACTAATAAATAGTTGATGCAAAATGCATCGACTATTCGATTGGTCAATTAGTCAATATTTAACATCCTGGCTGTGTCTACATTGGCATCCCTTTCCGGAAAAGGGATGCTAATGAGACACTTTGGAATTGCAAATCCACGGGGGATTTAAATATCCCCCGCGGCATTTGCATTTACATGGCTGCCGCTTTTTTCCCGGCTCGGGGTTTTTGCCGGAGAAAAGCGCCAGTGTAGACGCGATTCTCCGGAAAATAAGCCCTTTTCCGGGAGATCCCTTATTCCTACTTTCAAGTAATTAGTCTTGAATTTCAAGTAGGAATAAGGGATCTCCCGGAAAAGGGCTTATTTTCCGGAGAATCGCGTCTACACTGGCGCTTTTCTCCGGCAAAAACCCCGAGCCGGGAAAAAAGCGGCAGCCATGTAAATGCAAATGCCGCGGGGGATATTTAAATCCCCCGCGGATTTGCAATTCCGAAGTGTCTCATTAGCATCCCTTTTCCGGAAAGGGATGCCAATGTAGACACAGCCCCTTAGTTTATCTATGATAGAATATTCAGCCAGCAGTACATAATGGGTAGTTTTACACTGTCTTATGGAGTATCTGACACCAGCAACTATTAGGCTGTGTCCAGACTCAGGGTTTTTTTCGAAAAAAGTAGCCTTTTTTCGAAAAAACTTCACCTGTGTCTAGACTGCAGCCGCGTTCTTTCGAAATTAAATCGAAACAACGCGGCTTTTCTTTCGACGGCGGTAAACCTCATTTCATGAGGAAGAACGCCTTTTTTCAAAAATGCTCTTTCGAAAAAAGGCGTTCTTGAATACAAACAGCGGTTTTTCGAAAGAGAGCATCCAGACTGCCTGGGTGCTCTCTTTCAAAAAAGCAGCTTGCTTTTTCAAAAGTTCCGCTTGCAGTCTACACGCTCTTTTTCGAAAGAGGCTTGCAGTCTAGACATAGTCTTAGAGAAATCAGAATAGAATAGGGGGACTAGTAGGCATGTCAGTTCTTCATAAGATGTTCCTCCCTATTTATCCTCTCTTCTCCAGCTCCATGTTATGTGCACACTCACCTCCTATACACCTACCTGCATGGTCCTTCCTGCTTTGCCAACATCTACCCATTTCTTGGATAGTCAGCCTTGTCTACCCATTTGTTAGCCCCTCACCTACATATTTTCTTGCATGTGGCTCCCTGTGGTTGGCTCATCATCTTTGACTCATCCAACAGGCCATTAACAGATGGACATTTAAGTGCCTCTTAAAAACCTAGTTCTGCCAGGCTACTTACAGAGCATCGACTTGACTTGTGTATAAATTGGCTGTTGTTTCTTTATTCCAACACCCATCTGTCTATTTGTCTCTCCTTGGATTATTCCTCAGAGTTGGGACTGTCTTTGATTGTTTGATTCATAGCCACACAGTGCTATCAGAATGTAATAAAAGACAAATATATTAGCCCTAGGCTGAACAAATTGTTACCATGGTAACGAAATGGCAGTTACTCCAGGATAATTAAGACACCTGGAGTCAATTAAGAACCTCCTAGAACTCAGTTGAGGCAATTAGGTTGATTGAGACACCTGGAGCCAATTACGAGCTGTGTGGAACTAATTAAAAAGAGAGCAAACCATTCAGTTAGGGGAGTAGTGAATCTGGAGGATGTGCTGCAGGAGGAGCGGAACAGCGCAAATGTCATCAGGTTGAAGTGAGTAGGGATAACCCTGCCCAATAGACAGTCCTTCAGTCACAAAGGGTCAGGGAAGGTAACCCTCAACCAGGAGGGAAGGAGGTAGGACTGAATTGGGAGATCTAGCTGATTGCCTCCCCACCTAGCAAGGCTACCTGATCTAAAAGTTTTTCTCCTTTTCTTTTCCCTAGTACACAATGATGAGAAGGGTTAAAAAAGATAACTAGCCTGATAACTGTAGTAAGCCACTGAAGTGAACAGATAGAACAAGAAATTGCTGGTTTCCCCAGGAAAGAAAGAAAATTCCCAGACCACTACTGGCCAGAAGCATAGGATTCACGGTGGCGAGTAGGAACTCCATCATAATAGCTAAGGCTATGTCTACACTGGCATGATTTTGTGCAAGAACTCTTTTACAGAAGAGTTCTTGTGCAAAAACTCTACCATAAGAGAGCGTCTACACTGGCATGTGCCTTTGCGCAAGAGATGTGCTTTTGCGCAAGAGCATCCATGCCAGTGTAGACGCTCTCTTGCGCAAGAAAGCTCTGATGGCCATTTTAAACATAGGGCTTTCTTGCGCAAGAAATTTCATGTTGCCTGTCTACACTGGCTCTTACGCAAGAACAGTTGCATAAGAGGGCTTATTCCTGAGTGGGAGCATCATAGTTCTTGCGCAAGAAGCACTGATTTAATACAATAGAACGTCAGTGTTCTTGCGCAAGAACTCGCGGCCAGTGTAGACAGGCAGCAAGTTTTTGTGCAAAAGCACCTGCTTTTGCGCAAGATTACACCAATGTAGACACAGCCTCAGTGTAACCTCTTCTTTCCTGGGTTACTTGGGAGCAGGCCACACTTACCTGTGTGCCTGATGTTTTTAACAAAAAAGGAGATCCTGAGTACCCCAGTGGTAAGGTTGTGTAGTTGGGGATTCCCTATCTAGTTCCGTGCTCCTAAAGGAATATGCAGTGGTGGTGCCTCCACCTGGCTGGCCCTGTATACACTTACTGGTGTGTCTTGGTAGCCTCCAGGAATAAAATTATTCCAGTAATAATCTGGATCCAACTCTGAAACAACAGTTATAAATAATATACATCTAATTGATTAAATTAGGATTAACACACCTTTACTTAGCAACTTAAAGAAAGAGGATTTAACAGACTAAAAGTGAATAAAATCAATTACCAAAGTACACAGAAATAAAGGAAACTTATCTAATTGGCATTTACACTGCCACCCTTTATTCCACCCCAGAGTGTGCACTCCTCTTACTTGCATGGGTGCGATTGAAGGTCTGTAGCTGAAGCAGAGACAGCCCTGTGGAGGTTCTGTGTGTTTCAGTCCAAGCTAAGCAGCCAGCTGCAAAATCCCCACCAAATGCCAGCAGCTCTGGTTCACTGGGCTGGTCACGCTGCCTCTCTTTGGACTCAAAATCAGTCTATTTTCTGTGCTCCATCCCAGGCAGCTCTTTGAGCCCAAAGAGCCACAGTTACATACAGTTACCTTCTAGGCAGACTTATGCAGGCCCTTCTCAGCCACAGGCAGAATCTCTCCCTTCCCAGAACAATCACCAACCGCCCCAGCAGGCTTCGGGACTGGAAAAGTCTCCACGCCACCAATCTGGATGCTCTCTCCAAAATGCAGCCTACTAACTCTCTCACAACCTTCCTGGAAGAGGAGACAAGAGTTTTCCCTTCTTTTTCCCCAGGGCTCATGGGAGTTGTAGTCTCTAGGGCTAGACTACAGCACAAAGAATCCTCCCAGTAAAAGTCAAAGGCTCCTATATTAAGGGGACTACCTGAGTAATTAGTGAAACAAAGAGCATCAAAATATCCACTACCTGACTCTGCCATTTTGAGTGTCTGATCCCCATATGCAGTTCCTCCAGCTGAATATGCTGCCTGGTGCCCATATTCTTCTATCACAGGGGATTTATGTGGATGGCTGATATATGCTTGGGGTACTTAAAACATGATACAGTGCCACACATTAGTGCTCTTCTACCTATATAAGGAGATTGGAGTATCTTGGCCTATAAGCTTGAAGTATATTATGCACACGTTGTTTATTTCCACCTTGCCAATGTCATGAAATAGGCCTTAATCAACTTAATTCCTTTCACTAATGGGTCCTGATGAGAACTCCTCCTCTACACACATGCCCACTTTTACAATTTAAAAACTTTGCTATAAGAAAGGAAAACTTACTTTTTGAAACCACATGCTAGGTACACAGCTGGTATAAATTAGTGTAGCTCAACTGACAGCAAAGTTCTTCCAACTACAGGGAAACCTGCATAATGCAAAAGGTATTAATTATTCAAATATCTTGCACTGAGACATTCTTCTTTTTGAGTGCAACATCACCAAATACTGTTTTCTGGGACCAATCAGAACAGTTAGACTTAATCTCTTAAACCTAGCATTATGGTGCTGTAACTCCATTGATTACAGGGTAGAGTTTCATTCACAATCTTTCTTTTAAGTTATAGGCCATGCTGTTTAAGTGTGAGAACTCCAGGCTTAGGCTATTTGTCTCCCAACCTTTGTGAAAACTCCAAAAGATTAAACTGTCACAATGGGTTAAGATTTCAGCCAGACCAAGTGACTTGTTTTTCTGCTCACTACCTAGTATCTATCCCCTCTCACTCGTTTGGGCTACTTGTGATGGGTTTGGAGGAGCCCAAGCCTCACTAAATTACATTACTACAGTGGAATGGGAGGAAGGCAGCAGCAGAACACTGGAACGTACACCTAGATTTATCAGCAAATTACCTTAAGATTAATAAGGGTTACAGTATGCAGTGTTTTTGTGGTCATGTCAGTCCCAGGATATTAGAGAGACAAGGTAAGTGAGGCAAGTGGTGAAATGGACCAACTTCAGTTTAGATATGTAAAGTAGCAGTTACAGTATCATACGATACAGTACTGGTACATGAATTATATGTGTTTATATAAGCACTAGCTTGGAGACAGACTGTGTAAACACTAGACACTGGGCGCAAGAGGAACAGGAATAGACTGTAAGAAGCACTCTCCCTGGAGTGCCTCCACAGCAGCTGGGTACTATGCCAGTTCCCTTTGCTGTCTGGCACACATACACAGCCACCTACCTCTTCATACCCCTAAGGAACAAGACACTCCAGAAGCAATGGGAAGAAGCGAGACCAGGGCTCTTTCCTCCTTGCTTCTGATCAGACTACAAAATGTACTGCAGCTTGTATGCAAGTGGTAGGTAACCTGTGGCCTGCAGGCTGCGCATGGCTTGTCAGGGTAAGCTGCTGGCGGCCGCCAGACAGGTTGTTTACCTTGAGGTAAAGTAAAATCCCTGTGGTCTGTGCTGCTTCCCATAGCTCCCATTCACCAGGAATGGTGAACAGTGGCCAATGGGAGCTAAAGGTGGCCATACCTTAGATGCAAGGTAAACAACCTGTCTGGAAGCCTGCCAGCACCTTACTCTGACAAGCCACAAGTGGGCTGCAGGTTGCTCACCACGGTTGCATGCTGAAGGAGTGCAGAAGTATGGGAATTACTCCAGCAGGCTTTGGGTGGAGTAACGATGGAAAGGTGCAATAGTTCTCTACTAGCTTCATCCTGAACAGCCTACCTCTGAGAGACAGAATTCCTCCTGGAACTTCCCCTGAGAAACCCCTCCACAAATTGAGGCTGTGCCAATGCAGTATGAGGGAGCCCTTGGAGAGTAAGAGTATTGCATGCATTGTTTTGCATTCAGCATTTCTGCTACAGTCTATCCGAAGGAAAGGCAAATACAGTGTTAACCTTCTGTCCGGAAGAATAAAAATAGAGGCTCGGAATGTCTCTTTGGATTAAGGAATGATTCAGGAAGTATTCTTCCGTTTCACTGCTACTCATGATCCTCTGCACCATGGCGTTACTAATTCCACAGCCAAAGTATGTTGGTGTCAAAAGTAGGAATCAAATTGAGGTACTCAGTCCTACTTTCCTGGTCACTGTGCTTTCAGGAAATGCAGGCCTTTCATTAGCTGTTTAATTGTCCTGTAAAAGTCTTGAGTCAATATTTTCATTTCCTGTTTTCACCTGCCAGTGGTGAACAATCTGTGTTCTTTTCAGAGCATCTGACTAAATTTAACATGGCAGCTGAAACCGGCAGGACAAGAAGGAAAACTTCCATGCCTGTTGAACTGGAAATTTGTAAGTATATTTAACAACTTAAGATATGTATGTAGACCTTGAAAATAACCATTTATCTCTGAATAATACCACTGTTCTCCTACGACTTCTGTAGTGTTGGAAGTAAAAAAAGTCTGAGTTGCACTGATAATATGCTTAGAGAGTGCAGCTGGTGCAGTCTTAGTGCTAGAATTAAGATAATATTTAATGTCTTTAATTTGAATAATCCCTACTCACTGGGTGATCCTATATATTTCAATGGGTTTATTCAGGTGAATAAGGGTTGCAGATCATGCTTCAAAATTTTATATTCAAATATAACATTGTCCTGAAGTCATTCTCTCACTAAAAAATATACCATACAATATACAGATGACATTTACTCTATATACCAAGCAAACAGTATTTTCCCCTAAAAACATAAGGCTCATAATCTAGGAGGCAAGGTATTCTGAGGTCATTTTTTCATTGTCACAATTTTATTACTGAAGCTTTGGTTTGGGAGAATAACCACAAGAATAATGCTCTTTGTAGCACAACATTGATCCTTCAGTTATATCAGTCAAATGAATACATGGTTTTGTTTGGTGGAAGTTAATGCAGTTGACAATAGTTGCATTTACATAATAGTGATTTACTGTATAATTGATTTTTGTTTGTTTTAAAGGAATTCAAAGGTTGGATTCCATGAGTGGAAGCCATATCTACCGACACTGAATTTGTTCTGCCCCAATGGCTGATCTGTGTAGGTATTTGTGATAAAGACATCAGATAAAAACAGTGGTTCTCAGGCAGGAGTGCATGCCTTTGTGGGTATGCAGAGGTCTTTTGGGGGTGAAACTTGGGGTATGCAAAACTAATGAGATTCCTGAAAAAAGAGTCAGAAAGTTCAAGCTGAAGCAGTGATTCAAAATCTCTCCCTTGAGATGTGTGACTCTTGGTGCCTTACTATGTGAGCTCCAGGCCATGTTGTCAAGTAATTTATGGCTATCAAAAAATACTGAGTGCTAGAAAGACCCAATCACAGTCAACAACAATGAGCTCCCTTGATGAACACCAAAGACACTGCTGCATAGGGGCACTTCCTGTCTTAGGGGGACTCTTTTTGCTTCACAAGAATCACATCACCTGCACCAGTTTTCTATTTCCTGTCTGCATTCCACCCAAGATTTTCTCTTAGCCTCACTAAGGTTTTTCAACCACAGAATAACCTCACAACTTCTTTTTTTCAATGTATCTGTGACAAACGGCTAACACTTGTACATACTACATGCTTATTTATTCTACACAATATTTCACCTTTAAACCCCATACTTTGAGCTGTTTGAGAAGGGTAGGAGTTGTTCTCTCTCTCAGGAATGGTTGGTTTCCTTAGGCAGAATAGGGCTTGCTAATGTATTGGTTTTCTTTTTGTATGGACTATCTGACATTGGCTAAAAGTCCAAAAAAGCCAAGATCTTTGGAAAGACTCTAAACCCTTTTGCTTCAGGGCATAAGCTAACCACTAAAACTCCCCCAGGGACATTATTTCATAACTACCTATTGCAGAGCTTCTGGACTCTTCCTCTAAAGCAGATGATATTAGCCATTTCTGCAATCAGCACTTCAGACTGGGCTGGACCACTGGTCTGATCCATTCAGGCATTTGTACATTTTTAGTGACAGATAAAATGCTTAGTGTGAGTCCACTGAAATGACAGAAAAAATCCCACTCATATCAATGGAGTCAGGATTTCATCACCAAAGCTTTGGAATATGCTCTTTTAATGTATTAAAACAACATAAATCAATACAGCTAATCTGTACAAGAAAGCAATATTACTGTAGTTAAACAGCCATCAAGATAAAATACATGATGATATTCAACACCGACTAGTTAAGCACTCTGTCATTATAAGTTAATTTCTTTCCACTCTACCTCAGTTAAAATATTACATTGGGTTTTTCTCAGATGTCAGATTCCCTTTAAATAACTATTGCCAGATGTTGAAGCATATCAGACTTCTATTTCCTAAGTGAAAGCCTCCATGCAGCTAACATAAATATTATGACTTGGTTAGTAATGAAAGTAGTCTCATGAGAATGAGACCTTGAATTAGAGAAGTTTTCAAGAGCCATAACATCTCATTCTGCAAATGAAGCTACTACTACAGTCACTGCCAATGACTTCTGGTTTCATCGCAATTCAATGCAGCCAATGGATTTTTTATCTGTCCTCTCACTTGCCTAAAGAGATCTTTAAAGGCCCCAACCAAGACCAGAGCCACATGTGCAAACACATTGCAAGTGCTTTATGGTAAGGACTATTTATAGACAAGATAGACAACGGAAGTTTCACTTTTAAAAAAAACTGGGGAAGAGGTATAAAGAGACGCTTGTGAAAGGTCACAAAGGAAACTGAACCAAGATGTCCTGATTTTCCCTTAAACACAAGACCCTTCTTCCTCCCCAGTCTACGGGTATGTCTAGACTACCGCGTTTTGTCGACGGAAGTTTTGTTGACAGATACTGTCGACAAAACTTCCGTCAACAATTTGCTTCCAGACACATGGAGTTCTGTCGACAAAGCAAGCCGCTTTGTCGACAGAACTCCGTAGTCTGGACGCAGTGTTACAGGCAATAACACCTTCTGTCGACAGAGTTCTGTCGACAGAAAGTGTTATGCCTCGTAAAATGAGGTATACCAGCGTCAACAAAACCGCGGAGTTCTGTCGACGTTATGTCGACAGAACTCCGCGGTAGTGTAGACGCTGGTATTGTTTTGTCAACAAAAGTCCACTTTTGTCGACAAAACTAGGTAGTCTAGACACACCCTACTGTATATTTGAGAGAGTTTGTCTGTCTTTCAGTATGTTCAAGAACTCCTAAAGAGTAAGAGCTAGGACCACCAAATTCGGTGTGAAGCTTCCTCTAATCATAACTTAAAGCAAGGTCAGGATTTGGTTACTCAGGAAAATGGGATGTACTTAGAATGTGATTGTTTCTCATAAAACCATACAGACGAAACAGAATTACCAGACAGGTAAAAGGGACTGGCTGGGGGCACTCTTCCCCCCCCCCCACACACACACTCTCACACACACTTAGGGGCTGCCCTCAGCCCCAAATCTCCCCGCCAAGTTCCGTTTAGGGAGGGTTGGGAGGCAAAAGCTTCACCTCTCTCCATTCATACAGGAACATTACTGGCTGTTGCCCACCCCTTGGCTGTGACTGCTGGAGCTGCAGAAGCCATAAAGAGGTGCTTCTCACCTGGCTCCAAGCTGCTGTGGTGATAGAGGGCTGAAGTTGTCTTCTCTCCATGCGGCAGCCTGCATACTGAACTGCTCAACTCCAGCCCCACCCTAGAGCAATGATTTAAATGAAGCATGTACATTTTCATTTTATTTTCCAAAAAGACAAAAATTAATTGAGTTAATGTCCCAAGCAATGCTGGGTAAATCTTCTAGGCTACGTCTACACTGGCATGATTTTCCGAAAATGCTTTTAACGGAAAAGTTTTCCGTTAAAAGCATTTTCGGAAAAGCACGTCTAGATTGGCTGGATGCTTTTCCGCAAAAGCACTTTTTGTGGAAAAGCATTCGTGGCCAATCTAGACGCAGTTTTCCGCAAAAAAGCCCCGATCGCCATTTTCGCGATCGGGACTTTTTTGCGGAAAACATTATTGTGCTGTTTACACTGGCCCTCTTGCACAAATCATTTGCGCAAGAGGGCTTTTGCCCAAACGGGAGCAGCACAGTATTTCTGCAAGAACACTGATGATCTTACATGAGATCGTCAGTGTTCTTGCGGAAATTCAAATGGCCAGTGTAGACAGCTGGCAAGTTTTTCCACAAAATCAGATGAAAAACTTGCCAGTCTAGACACCACCCTAGTGTCTCATACATGGACAATTGTCTTTGAACATGGTTTTAGACATCTAACTGACACAACTAAAATAACAGGACTCACCTGCATTGACACCAACATGACCAGCATTATAGAGTAAAGAATGTTGTTCTGTTCTTAAACAAACTTTCCAATGCTACTGGAGTTAAAGGAAAGCATTCTTTGTAGTTATTTCCAGCATAAAACAATCCAGGAGTTTGTTGTTGTTCTTATTTGGTTTGGTTGGAGTGGGGGACGGTTGATTGGGAGTAGAGAAGTCATCAATGAAAATCTCAATATTCATATTATGAGGTTTTTTTGTGTCTCTCAAATTTTACCAGGGCAGTAGCAATGATTAACCTCTGCATTCTCAGGAAAAGTTGCTGTCAGTCTACTCATGGGATAGGTGTCATTTTAACTGCTGTCCAAACTTCTAAAACTGCTCCTTTAGCTTGACAAGGAGAAGTCTGTATTTTCAGTGCTGGTAATGAGTCATGCATAAGGTTGGCTGATGACAATGCTGTCTCTCTCCATATGCAGCCATGGATCATTACACTACCATAAAAGATAATATCTTGCTCAATACCTGCCTGCTTTTATTTGGCTCTTCATTGACATTGTAGGTTCTGAGCAGTGGCTGGTCTTTACTTCACTTTTAGAACAGTAATTCTAAGCATAGGAATAAAAAAGACTTTTTTAAACTTCACATGCAAACACTGGATATTTCAGGCACAAACTCAATCACAGGAGTGAACACAGCAGCCCTCTGAGAAACATTTAGGTCTTCATATAGGGACTAAATAGGAACCAATTATATGAGACTATGCTAAAGCAGATTTTTTTTATATTCTCCTCTTAGGCCTTGTCTATTCCTCTGCGATCAATCTAATCTATGTAACTTCAGCTATGCAAATAGCATTGCTGAAGTCGATGTACTTGCTGTGGTGTCTTGTGTGCAGGAAGGTCATGGGGGCTGCTTCCCCATCAACGCTGGCTACTCTTCTCATCCTGGTGGAGTACCGTTGTCAACAGAAAGTGCTCAGAGATCAATGTATCATTTCTAAGCAGATACACTAAATCAACAATTAGTGGATTGATTGCTGCAGTGTTGAACCCCAGAGTAGAGGAGACAAGCTACTCTCTGTACTTTTGCTCCTGATGAACAAAGTGCAAAGTCCAATCTGCTTTAGGACAATAGCATTTAACTTATACAGTATGTCCAGAGAGCTCTGTCATTTATATACATGCACAGCCACTCCCATCTTAAACCAATAGCAAACAGGAAGAAAAAAAGAGGGATGATATGAGCACACAGCACAAAATTGAAATGTTGAGAACAAAATTAATCAAGGAACCCAAAAATATTAAGATATTAAATTCTTTAATTGCTTATACCCCGTTATGAGGTGCCTATATAACAAACATAAGGACTTGAATGCGCATAAATTCAATCTAGTCAATATTGCTGAAATCTGGTACATGATTTTCATTTTGGAAGGTTAAAGTTAATTGTTATAACCTATTTTGAAAGGCCTTAGTGAGCAAAAGAGAAGTAGGTGTGGCCCTGTCTTATAAAAAGCCATATGTGGGCCTGCAGGGGTTAAATTTGTATTTAAGGCCAACTGGTGAAAATACCAGGTGTTCTTTATCAGATGGCCTTCATCAGCCACAACTCCCTATGCTTGCTAGCTGAGAGCCGAGTATGGGATAAATAACATGACCTCGGTTCACCGCCCCATGGGAACATTGAAAGTAACATTGGGCCAGTATGCGCACACCTGGTAAACAACGGGGCTACGTCTAGACCACATCCCTTTTTCGTAAAAGGGATGCAAATTAGACGTATCGCAATTGCTAATGAAGTGGGGATTTAAATCTCCCCCGCTTTATTAGCATAAAAATGGCTGCCACTTTTTTTCCGCACAGAGCTTTGCCAGAAAAAAGCGCCAGTCTAGACGCGGATGTTTTGGAAAATAAAGCCTTTTCCGAAAGATCCCTTATCTCAAGAGGGATAAGGGATCTTTCGGAAAAGGCTTTATTTTCAGAAAGATCAGCGTCTAGACTGGCGCTTTTTTCCGGCAAAGCTCCGTGTGGAAAAAAAGCGGCAGCCATTTTTATGCTAATGAAGCGGGGGAGATTTAAATCCCCGCTTCATTAGCAATTGCGATACATCTAATTTTCATCCCTTTTACGAAAAAGGGATGTAGTCTAGACGTAGCCCTGTAGTGTAACTAGTGTAGGGAGTCCCGTGTCCGGTGAGCAGTACTAAGCCTGTAACAGTAGTGACATAGTGAGATTAATAAAAGCAACTACCTCTAATTAACTCTGTCTTGAAGCGAATCCATAATCCTGTTGAGCTTTGGCCTTGTAAATTGACAGGCCCTCTACATATTACCTGTTTTCAAGCTACTGATAACTTGGGAGAAAATGATTTTGAGTGCTTATGGATCCATGTCCTAATAAATAAAGCACAAGATGGGGTATTAGCTAATGGCTGCTATAGGCCATCAAATGGAACAGGTTGTCCCTCTCCTTATGCAACTGTCTATAATATCATGCAAGAAGTAGAAACTAGGTCAAATTACAAAAAAACAACACAAGTATGTTAGAAAGCCCTCAGCACAAAACAAAGTTCAAGTAGCCAGGGATATATAAGGTAACAAGAAAGCATTTCACAAATACATGAGAAGCAAGAGTCAGACCAGGGATAGGGTAGGCCACTTACTCAAAGAAGAGGGAAAGACAATAATAGAAAATGAAGCTGTAACCAGAGTCCATGGGAGGCACATTGAAGTCACTCAATTAGGGCAAGCTGCAAAAAATGGGCCAGACAATCCCAAAAGCTGATGTATAGTCCAAAATTTAGATATACAAAGCCAGCACGAATCAGCTTTTACAAGAACATACTGGTTACTCAGAAGCCAAAACACAATTCCCTTTTAGCAACCCAGCCTTACGCCTCCACCCAAATGCCTAACTCAAATATGATTACTGAAAATTGTATTCATCATATAAGAAATTTCTACTAATCCCAAAGGATTGGACACATTACCTTCCAAGTAAATGAATATTTTAGATCATACCCAAATACATGCTTACAGCCAATTGTTAACTAAATTAAAAATTATTTTTAAAAAGGAGAGAGTAAATATTGGCTAAAAGATCAGTAGGCATGAGACATGAGTATAGTTTTGAGATCAGTTTCATCGTAAAGATTGTGAGCTTTGTAGTTGCAATGAGTTTTTTCAGGATTAGTCCATAGATTATAGTTCAATGTTCATATTCAGGGTGATCCAGATGGGACTGGAGATCTCAGTCATATGACTCAAGCTTCCCCTGCATAAAGCATCAAGCAATAGAGCTGAGATAAAACCATCAGGACCAAAGGATTTTTTATATATATCCAGGCTCTCTCTTGACCACTCCATGTTCTTACGCAAACAACCAGTTATCACTGAGGCCTATTTCCTAAGAATACTAGTAATTAGCTACACAGATTAACATAAGGCAATTACCTGTTTTCTACCATTCATAGCTGATTTACTATATACTTCAAAGAAAAATCAATACAGTGATATTATTATATTTACAGTTCATTTAAATATTAAGCTCTCTTTTTCATCTCTCAACTAGCAGAATAGAGCATAGGCGGGAAGTGTTTGGTTATATTGTTAACCTTTAACAATATTATATATGTAAACACATACAATCACACACATAATCTGCCAATATGTCCCTAAAGATTGAATTTAGGTCATTTATCTTGCAGGATACTTAACCCATTCTTACCATGTCTCACAGAAGCCATGCCCAAAATGCTGAATGTCTTTTCACCAAAAAACATTAGCAATGATTGGATGACTAACATAGTGAACATGAATGTAAATGGAGTGTACATAATTACTCTGGAAAATATCATACTTCCACATAGTCAAACCAAATTTGTAAAATAAATATTTGCCACCAGTAGAGCAGACTGATTAACTCTGGCAATGGAAGATACTAGCAAAATTCATATATCTACACAAGATACACCCTCCCAAATTGACAGAAAACCAGTGATAACTACTTGATCTTTTAACCTATTGTGCATCCACCTTATTCATCTAGATCAAATTTTTCTACCTCGTTTATATAATTGTCATGCAGTGTCAAAAGCTTTATTAAAATCAAAGTAGATCATATCTACTGCTTTCCTTCATCTAGCCACAAAGCCAGTGACCCTTTCAAAGAAGGAAATTATGTTGGTTTGACAAGTGCTTACATATTGATTATTTAATAAGTTGCTCCATTATGTTCTAGATATTAAAGTTAGGCTGACTGGCCTATAATTCTATGCTTCTCCTTATTTCCCTTTGTTTCCTTTTTGGTTTTCTGGGACTTCCCATCTTAAAGATAATTGCTAACAGCACCAAGATTGCTTCAGCTAGTTCTGCCCTAGAATGAACTTCATCAAGTCTTGCTGATTTGACTTTTCTAATTTACCTAAATATTCTAAACCAGTTCTGTCCCTATTGCATTCCTTTCTTCAGTTGTCAATATTAATTGAATTGCATCCTAGTCATCATTAATCTTTTTAGTGAACACTAACGCAAAATAGGCATTATGCAATTTATCTTTCTTGATGTTATCAATAATTAGCTCCCCTTCCCCTTCTAAGTAGAAGACCTATACTTTTCTTCATCTTTCTCTTGCTCCTAATGTATTTAAAGAGCCTCTTCTTATTTACCTTTATGTCCCTTGCAAGTTATATCTCACTTTTTGCCTTAGCCTTTCTGATTTTGTCCCTAGATATTTGTACTGCTGTTTGTACTCCTTCTTATCAATTTGCCTGTTTCCGCTTTTTGTAGAATTCCCTTTTGATTTTCAGGTCACTAAAGAGCTCCTGGTAGCCCCTTATTGGACTTTTACTATGCTTCCAATCTTTCCTTTGCATGAGACTAGTTTGCAGTTGTGCCTTTAATATTGTCTCCTTGTGGGACTGCCACTGAACTATTTCTTCCCTTCGATTTTTTTAAAGTCAGAATCAAGCCTAAAATGGCTCTCCCTCTGGATATTTCTTCCACTTTCTGGAACAAAATCTTATCCCTGATACAGTCCAAGTAATTATTGAAGATGTGTGTTTTGGCTTGTTACTTTCCTAACAGATGTCTGGATAGGCCTCATGCTAATTGACTTAACACATCAAGAAGCTATCTGGCAATAATGCATCTAGTGCAGGTCATGATTTTTTCTATAAGTTATTCCCCCAACTGAGGGTGGCTCTTAGGACTTTATGGACAGTACTTGCATTCCAGCTTTACAATAGTTGCATAAGCTTGATACCTGAACACAAATTCATTACCATACCATTTCAGACCACTGGTCCAACTAGCAGAAAACAGTAGATTCTTTAAAGGAAGGTACACGAAACCCCATAGTACATTATAATGGGATAATGTGCCTTTATGAGAAGATGACTTCTACCTCTAATCACTGACTTGTTGGCTCATCCCTGGAATTATGAAGGGGTTTCCATCATTTCTACCCAGTTTTCCTGCAGATGTTCTCACTATCCACATACATCTTTAATGGGCTTGGGAATGATTGAAGGCAACAGGAGTTTATCCATTGACTTCAGTGGGCTGTGGCTGAGGCCCCAGTGAAGAAATGTCCAAAATAAAATTGATAATTCTAATAGATTATTGAAAACTTGCTAAAATACATATGTTGTAGAAAGCTCAGAGTAACAATACCAATTAAACCATATAGCTTGTTCACTGTTAAATCACATCTAGACTTTTAGGATTCAAGATTCACTCATCATTTTAAAATATTGGTACTGCCTTATTTTTGTTAAATTCATAGACTCATAGGTGGTCCCATTTTTAAGTGCTTAAACATTTTTCAACATCTGATTTCTATCAGATTGTCATATATGTGGCTGTGAGAGAAATTTTCCAATACACATATTAGAAAGATACAGCTGGATTCCAAAGGATAGCAACTCCATATACCATGCTGGATAAAGGCATGTTTTCTTAGTTCAAACAAAAAGATTTGCCTCCTCCTAATTTCAACACTTATGAACTTTCCCTTAGTAATCTTCATAATTTTTGGTACACGTTGTTTTCCAAACCACCAATACCATTATCTGATCCACATTATTAGCATGTTTGTGTTGAAAGGCCAGGCTAACAAAGGATTAGTTGAAAGATTGTTCCATGATGGATTATCCCAGAGCGTATTTAACAAAGAGATGTCACATATTGCAAAATGTGTTGACATGACATATTTGGAAGGCTGCCTAGGGCAGCATACTATTAGGGCTAGAGCTATGTTCTTCTTTTTGTAGGATTCTAAAACACAACAAGGAAACGGGCCCAGGGATAGGTGAAACCTGGAGATGAATGCCTGGTTGTAAAGTTGGTGTCATTAGGAGGGCTTTGGCTTTCTTGACCACAGAATGCTGTTCCAAGAAGAAGGACTGCTGAGCAGAGATGGGATTTACCTATCAAGGAAGAGTAAGAGCACGTTTGAACACAGACTGGTTAAACTAGTGAAGAGGGCTTTAAACTAGGTTCGAAGAGGACAGGATACAAAAGTCCAAAGTAAGTCAAACATATGGGGATCTGGGAAAAGGGTCAGAAATTGGGGACAGCATGAGACGTAAAGCAGGGATAAAAGAGAGAAGACAGAACTGGTGGTACGAGGGGGGAATCATACCAATATCTTACAATTCTGTATACAAATGTGAGAAACATGAAGAATAAGCAGGAAGAACTGTTAATTCTAATAAATGACCATAACAATGACATAGCTGGCATCACCGAGACTTGGGATAATACGCATGACCAGAGTATTATTATAGAAGATATAGCTTGTTCAGGAAGGACAGGTGGGAAAAGGGAGGTGTTGCCTTACATATTAAAAATATATACACTTGGTCTGAGATTGGGATGGAAATAGGAGACATATTTGTTGAAAGTGTCTGAGTAAGAATAAAAAAAGGTAAAAATAAGGGGGATGTCATAGTAGGGTCTACTACAGACCACTTAACCAGAAAGAAGAAGTGGATGAGGCCTTCTTTAAACAACTAACAAAATCATTCAAAGGACAGAATTTGGCGATGATGGAGAACTTCAACTACACAGGGATACACTGGCAAACTAACACAGTATGGCACAAATTATCCAACAAATTCTTGGAATGCACTGTAGACATTTTTTTATTACAGAAAGTGAAGAATGCTACAAGGGGAGAGGCTCTTCGAGATTTGATTTTGACAAATAGGGAGGAACTGGCTGAGAATTTGAAAGTGGAAGGCAGCTTGGGTGAAAGTGGTTATGAAATAATAGAGTTCACAATTCTAAGAAATGTAGAGCAGCAAAATAAAGACAGTGGATTTTAAGAAGACAGACTTTAACAAACTCAGGAAGTTGGTAGGTAAGATCCCATGGGAAGCAAGTTTAAGAGGATAATTGAAGACAGCTGGCAATTTTTCAATTAAATTCAATATTAAAAGGATAAGAGTGATATATTCCACTGTGTAGGAAAGAGAGGTAGTATGGCAAGAGACCACCCAGGATTAACCAGAAAATCTTGAATGACTTAAAAATCAAAAGGTGTCCTACAGAAAATGGAAACTAGTTCAAATTACAAAGGATGAATATGAACAAAAATCACACAAGTACATAGGGGCAAAATTAGAAAGGCAAAGGTAAAAAATGAGCTAAATCTAACTAAAGACATAAAGGGTAACAAGAAAACATTCTACAAATACATTAGAAGCAAGAGGAAGACCAAGGACAGAGTAGTCATGTTACTAAAAGAAGAAAGAGAAAGAACAACAAAAATGGAAATTTCAAAGGTGCTTAATGACTTCTTTGCTTAAGTTTTCACCAGGAAGGTTGATGCTGATTTGACGTCTAACATAGAGAATGCAAGTGGAAATGAAATAGGTTCAGAAGCTAAAATAGGGAAAGAACAAGTTAAAAAATCACTGAGCATATTTCTAAACTGGCCCCCTAGTTCAAACTAGGGAGGCTAATGTAGGCATTCAAAGTTGAAAATCAAGCCTGGGATTTAAATATCCCACGCTTGATTTGCATCTTCCCGGCCGGTCACCATTTTTTGAAATTTACAAGTCCGGACTAACTGCCCGTGTCTAAACGCGGCAGAGACCCGGTAGTTCAAATTAAAGCCCTAGTTTGAACTACCTGTTATTCCTCCTGGAATGAGGTTTAACAGGTAGTTCACACTAGGGCTTTAATTTGAACTACAGGGTCCCTGCCGCGTGTAGACGCGGTCAGTTAGTCCGGACTTATGAATTTCAAAAATGGCGACTGGCCGGGAAGATGCAAATCAAATGCAGGATATTTAAATCCTGGGCTTGATTTGCAACTTCGAATGCCTACATTAGCCTCCCTAGTTCAAACTAGAAGAGAAGTTAGATGTCTTCAAGTCACTAGGTCCTGATGAAATGCATCCTAGAATATTCAAGGACCTGACTGAAGAAATATCTAAACCATTAGTTATCATCTTTGAAAAGTCATGGAAGATGGGAGAGGGTCCAGAGGCCTGGAAAAATTCAAATATAGTACCCATCTATAAAAAGGGAAATAAGGGCAGCCCAGGGAATTACAGACCAATCAGTTTAATTTCTGTGCCAGGAAAGATAATGGAGCAAATAATTAAGCAATCCATTTGTGAACATCGGGAAGATAATAAGATGATAACTAACAGCATGGATTTGTCAAGAACATACCTTGTCAAACCAACCTGATAGTTGTGATTTTTGCTGTTATTGTTTTGGTGTTTGGTTGGTTGGTTTTGGACATAGTAACAAGCCTCATAGATAGGGAAAAAGTGGTAGGTGTAATTGATAGACTTCAGTATTCACCTCGGCTACATCTAGACTACATCCCTTTTTCGTAAAAGGGATGTAAATTAGACGTATCGCAATTGCTAATGAAGAGGGGATTTAAATCTCCCCCGCTTCATTAGCATAAAAATGGCTGCCGCTTTTTTTCTTATTTCATAGAGGGATAAGGGATCTTTCGGAAAAGGCTTTATTTTCCGCAAGATCAGCATCTAGACTGGCGCTTTTTTCCGGCAAAGCGCCGTGCCGAAAAAAAGCGGCAGCCATTTTTATGCTAATGAAGCAGGGGACATTTAAATCCCTTTTACGAAAAAGGGATGTAGTCTAGACGTAGCCCTCAAGTATTTTAAATAGAGAGGCAGGGTAAAAATATTTTAATTAAATTAAATCCTCTGAGGATAGGACAGGATAGGTTGCAATTTCAGAAAGGGAGATTTAGGTTGTATGTTAGTACAAGCTCTGTCAGGGCAGATAAGCCCTGGAATAAATCACCTAGGGAAATTGTTGAATCTCCATCACTGGATATTTTTAAGTGCAGGATAGACAAACGGACTTCAGGGATTGTCAAGATGATGCTTGATCCAGCCAAGGGCTGGAGGACTGAACTTGATGACCTCTACAAGTCCCTTCCAGTTCTATAATTCTATGACTATCCCAAGCATCACATTTCCAATATCATTTAGTTAGCCAACGAATCTAATGGCCTATATGACATCTTTACCATCTCCATCCAATTGTCACTACATGGCTGTCCCCATTACCACCACAGACAGTATTAATAAATATTGAATCAACAATGATACCTACGATGGAATAGGTCCTGAACAGAACTTTCCTTTAGATGTGGTTATTCCAGATAGAGATGTAATAGTGTGGGGCAGTTTAAATTGCCATTCCTTATGTTGTGGCTACAGACTCCGTCTCCATGTTTCATTGTGTGAGCACTAAGTTGACATTATAGTGCTATATACATTATGTTGAAAACCAAAATAATATGAATTCTCTGATCTGTTATACTTACAGGCTGTGTCTAGACTGGCAAGTTTTTCTGCAAAATCATTTGATTTTGCGGAAAAACTTGCCAGCTGTCTACACTGGCCGCTTGAATTTCCGGAAAAGCACTGACGATCTCATGTAAGATCGTCAGTGCTTTTCCAGAAATACTATGCAGCTCCCGTTTGGGCAAAAGTCTTTTTCCGAAAGACTTTTGCGCAAAAGGGCCAGTGTAAATAGCACAGTAGTGTTTTCCACAAAAAAGCCCCATTCGCAAAAATGGCTATCGGGGCTTTTTTGCGGAAAACCGCGTCAAGATTGGCCACGGACGCTTTTCCACAAAAAGTGCTTTTGCGGAAAAGCATCCTGCCAATCTAGACGTGCTTTTCCGAAAATGCTTTTAACGGAAAACTTTTCCATTAAAAGCATTTTTGGAAAATCATGCCAGTGTAGACGTAGCCACATTGTATAGACTTGTTCCTGTCATGTAACAACTCAGAAACCTTGGCTACATCTACACTGGCATGATTCTGTGCAAGAAATCTTTTGCGGAAGAGTTCTTGTGCAAAAACTCTTCCAGAAGAGAGCGTCTACACTGGCATGTGCCTTTGTGCAAGAGATGTGCTTTTGTGCAAGAGCATTTATGCCAGTGTAGACGCTCTCTTGCGCAAGAAAACTCCGATGGCCATTTTAACCATAGGGCTTTCTTGCGCAAGAAATTCATGTTGTCTGTCTACACTGACCTCTTGCACAAGAACAGTTGCGCAAGAGGGCTTATTTCTGAGTGGGAGCATCATAGTTCTTGCGCAAGAAGCCCTGATTTAATACATTAGAACATCAGTGTTCTTGCGCAAGAACTTGAGGCCAGTGTAGACAGGCAGCAAGTTTTGGCGCAAAAGCAGGTGCTTTTGCACAAGATCGCACCAATGTAGACACAGCCCTTGAGTATATGAAAAAATCTTGATGTTCCTATTGCACAGAACACAAGTTTTGTAGATGTTTAACTAAAATTCATTTTAAGAAGAAATATGACGGACAGAAAACTTCCCTCATTAGAACTTCTTATTTTTCTAACAAGATACTCAACAGACTAGAGGTTTAGATCCCACTTATTTAAACACTTTCCTAACACATCTGTGTCTGTTACGGTCTCTATCAGGTTTTCTTTCTTCTTTTAAAGATTATGACAATTACTTATGATAGGAGAATTTATTTCTTTTTCTTACCTCTTTTGGGTTACATTTTGTCATAATGTATTCCATTATTATAATAGCCATCATAACATAAAGGGGTCTGTATTCATCACCCAAATTAAAAATAAACCCTTTTTAAAATTCTAAAATAAAAAGGAGTATATCTAAAAAACTCTCTGGAATTACATAAATTAGTTATTTAACCTTATACCCAAATTAGTTATTTAACGTAGTACCCAAATACTGTAACTGAACTGTTGTTTATGATTGTATTTAAAAAGAGACTTTCATTTTTGGGACTATGTGCTATGCTGGATTTTGTACATCATTAACAGTTGTAAGCAAGCCACAAAATGAATGAGAAGCATCAAGAGGTGGAATTGATTAATGTCTAACTTGTTTTAATTGTAATCAGGCTCTGTGGAATGAATAAAATGATTCTTTCACTGTGCATATAAATGCATGAAAAGAACTTTTGATGTTTGTGCACTACATTTACAAGAAGCAGTACGGTCTTCATTCTTAACAGACCGTGAACGCAGCGACTGTCTCTGCTTTGAATTTCTAGATTATTGTGATTGATGCCAGCTCAGATGTGATGTTTCCATCTGCACTGAGTGCAAGGTCAATAACTTAGCTGTTTCCCCCAATCAAATAATGTTGTAGTCTACTCATGTTATACTGTCAATTGGAAATGTAAATGTCATATCTTCAAATGTTAAGAAAAAATGACAGAAGCTTTAGGACAGGGAAGCTACAGAAGATTTAGGAAACATGAACTGGATGATATATAACACTTTTTGTGCAATGAGACAGCTTTTAGAAATATCAGGTATTTCAGTTCTTAGTTCTATTAAGTCATCAAACAATTATAAATACATAATGACATGAGTTAAACACGCAATTATCTGCAGACAATTCAATAGTGTAAATTTGACATTACCATGTCAGCATTAAAATGGGAACATTTACTATGATTTACCACGCTGATGTATCTGAGATGCTATTATTTTCCCCTCTGAACACCAGAAATACCTCAGATTTCACTAGGTGAGGCAATAATTAGATCTGTTTGGGAAATGGTGGGCAGGAGATGAAAATGTGAACATTTTTGTAAAAAAGAAAAAAGTCCCTTTTTGTTAAAAATAAACTAATGTTTTACAATTTGTGACTAGGTTTCATGATAACTGTTGACAAATGATTGCTTTTTAATGTTATCTTTTGTAACTGTAATGCATTTACTACCTGCCTGAGTGTTCATCCCTACAGGAAACCTATGGGGAGTGAGGGGGAGAGAGAAAAATCTGTCAAGCTATAATCATTGAGGGCACATCTACACAGCAGGGCAAAAGTTGAATTAAGATATGCAACCTCAGCTATGTCAATTGCATAGCTGAAGTTGAAATAGCTTAATTCGGCTTTTGGCGCTACCTACACACCAGGAAGTCAAAGGAAGAACACTCTTCCTTCAACTTCCCTTATTCCTCATAAAATGAGGGTTACACAAGTCGGAGTAAGTAGTCATAGAATCCTAGAACTGTAAGGAAGTTATCGTGCCCAGTCCCCTGCCCTCACAGCAGGGCCAAACACTGCCTAGATCATCCCAGATAGATGTCTATCCAACCTGCCCTTAAATAACTCCAGAGATGGAGATTCCACAAACTCCCAAGCAATTTATTCCAGTGTTTTACCATCTTGACGGTTAGGAAGTTTTTCCCTAATGTCCAACCTAAACCTCCCTTGCTGCACTTTAAGCCCATTGCTTCTTGTACTATCCTCAGAGGGCAAGGAGAACAATATTTCTCCCTCCTCCTTATGACACCCTTTTAGATACTAGAAAACTGCTATCATGTCCCCTCTCAGTCTTTTCTTTTCTCAACTAAACAAACCCAAATCTTTCAGTCTTCCCTCATAGGTCATGTTTTCTAGACCTTTAATCATTTTTGTTGCTATTCTCTGGACCTTCTCCAATTTCCCCACATATTTCTTGAAATATGGTGCCCAGAACTGGATACAATATTCCAATTGAGGCCTAATCAGCACAGAGTACAGCAGAAGAATGACTTCTCATGTCTTGCTCACAACACTCATGTTAATGCATCCCAGAATCATGTCTGTTTTTTTTGCAAGCGTCAGACTATTGACTCATGTTTAACTCATCATCCCCTATGACCCCTAAATCCCTTTCTGAAGTACTCCATCCTTGCCACCATGGATGTAGAAGCTCTATACACCTACATCCCATATGAAGACGGATTACAAGCAATTAGAAACACTATCCCAGAGGACACCGCTGCAAACCTGATAGCAGACCTATGTAACTTTGTTCTCACCCACAATTATTTCCAGTTTGAGAACAACTTATACCTCCAGATCAGCGGCACAGCCATGGGTACACGCATGGCCCCATAGTATGCTAATATCTTTATGGCTGACCTAGAACAATGTTTCCTCAACTCCCATCCCCTTTTACCCCCTCTCTACTTACGCTACATCAATGACATCTTTATGATCTGGACACAGGGCCAAGAAACACTGGAGACATTCCACAGAGATTTCAACAACCTACACCCCAACATCAACCTCAACCTGGACCATTCTACACGAGAGATCCATTTCCTGGACACCACAGTACAAATCAGCAATGAAAATTAGACACCACTCTCTACAGAAAACCCACTGACTCATACAGCTACCTACATGCCTCCAGCTCCCATCCAGAACACACCATACGATCCATCATCTATAACCAAGCCCTTCAATACAACCACATCTGCTCTAATCCCACTGACAGAGACCAGAAACTTCAGGATCTCTACCAAGCATTTATAAACCTCAACTACCCACCCGGAGAAATAAAAAAGCAAATTGAAAGAGCCAGACGAATACCTAGAAACCATCTACTTCAAGACAGACCCAAGAAAACCAACAATAGAACACCACTTGTCATCATCTACAGCCCCCAACTTAAACCTGTCCAACACTTTATCAATAAACTACAGCCTATACTGGAACAGGATACTAAACTCCAAGAGGCTCTGGGAGACAGACCCATAGTCTCCGAGGGTATGTCTACACTACCACCCTAGTTCGAACTAGGGTGGTTAATGTAGTCTTACGAACTTTCAAATGAAGCCCGGGGTTTGAATTTCCCAGGTTTCATTTGCATGTTGCCAGGCGCCACCATTTTTAAATGTCCGCTAGTGCAGACTCCGTGCCCACGGCTACACGCGGCACGAACTAGATAGTTCGGACTAGGCTTCCTATTCCGAACTATCTGTACGCCTCGTGTAGCCTATTGGTTTGATATGATTTGTTGTTTACAAATCCATGCTGGCTGTTATCTTGCAGATGGATTCCTTAATTATTTGTTTCATTATCTTCTCTGGCACAGAAGTTAAACTGACTGGTCTATAGCTTCCTGGGCTGTTCTTATTTCCCTTTTCATAGATGGGCACTATATTTACCCTTTTCCATTCTTCTGAAATCCCTTTCAACAAATAAGTCATTAAGCACCTCTGCCATTTCTAAGTTTCATATTATTTTTTCCTCCCTCTTCACTGAGCAATGGGCCTGCCCTGTTCTTGGTCTTCCTTTTGCTTCTGATATATTTGTAGAATATATATTTATCCTCCAGCTCAACCTTATTTCAAAATAATGGCTTGCTGTGTAGGTGCACATTTTGTTATTTCGAAATAAAGTTGTTATTCCAAAATAACGCTGCTGTGTAGATGTTCCCTGAGAGTTTTCTACCAGTCAGGCATGCAGTGAGATAACTTTGGAGCCCTCCAGAGTGCATGCAGATATAGATCTTTGCTGTGCCTGCACCACCACTGGCCAATTTCTCCAGGACAGTACTGCTGTTCCCAAGAGCACAAATTCCCAGTGGATATAATTTACAAGAAGATGGTTCCATGAAAATTGACCAGTCCTCAAATCTGTTACCTCCCAGTCAAGGTCACATGCCACTTGTTTCTGCACAGAAACGGATATTTATCTGGAGGATCCCCTCTAAACATAGATTCAGATGAAACAATCTGGATGTATGTGAATACTACATGGTTATCACAAAACAATGTGAACTATTTTATAATTAAGAAACTTAAGCCACCTATAAAGGTATGTTACTGTTTTTGTGGTATTCATCAAAACCCAGGGGCTCCTGGGTTTCCATGAATACCATACAAACAATAAAATACCTTTGTAGGTCAGGAAAATAGACTTAAACGTGGAAAACAAGACACTCGTGCTCTACTTAGCTGACGTTAGTAAGCAGGATAGATTTGTTTTCACTTCTCCATTGCTGAACTACTCAGCATGGTACTACTTTAGAAGGCATTTACAGAGGGAGGTCTCAGTACATGCAGAAGTAATGAATGCTAACTGCCCCCACTTTATGGTTAGCTCTAATAAAGCATGTACCATTCTGTGCTTAGCACACACAAGCCATTATCAGAACTAGCTAGATATCACTCCAGAGTAAGTAGACCACTTCATAGGTGAGAAATGTTTTCTTTCCCTCCCTTCCACAATGCACTAGAGTAAATCAAGCCACGCAAGGTTGCCTGGGATAAATGAAATGAGAAAAAAAAGAGGAGCAGCTAAGGCTTGGAGGCAGAGGTCTTGCTAGGGAGACAGAAAAGCAGGAAGGTGAGAGAATAGGAAACTCTTTTTTTAAAAAGGTTCTACCAAGAAATTAGATTCCAAATCACAACCAGAGGAGGTAGGGTTGCCAGATGGTTTCAAGAAAATTACCAAACACTTCCCCCACCCCCCACCCCAAAATAAAAACACCAGTGAAAAAATTCTGTTGGGGGGGGGAAGCGGGGCGGGGACCAAAGTTGTTGAGCAAGAAAATAAAAAAGACCCCAAGAGTTATTAAGCAATAGATAAATAAATAAATAAACCAGCATTAAAACAGTATGGACCTTTTAATTGCATGCAGACTCAGACTAGGGACGGGAAGAGGTTGAGCACTAAGATCCAAAGAAGGCATTGCCTCCCCTTGCTCAGGTCTTGAGGTTTTTTGCCGGCGGCCATCTTTTTCTTTTGGTCGAGCCACAAGGGAGCTTCCCTGCAGAACCAGGTAAGCAGGGGGTCCGTGGTCCTGGGGCTGGGCCCAGTTGCTGAGTGCGTCGTAGGGTTCCCAGGTGTCTGGGATTTTCACCTACTGGCTGGGAAAAAACAGAAAATACCAGATATTTCAGATGTCCGGTATTTTCTGAATTTTTTTTACTGGACAGGAGGTGAAAATACTGGATTGTCCGAGTCAATACCAGATACCTGGCAATCCTAAGAGTAGCTGCAGCAAGGAGACTCAGTCATGGATCGATCACTGAAACAGAAAGCATGGGGGCTACCTTCTCAGAAACGGGACGAGAAAAACAATCTGCCATAAAGACATAGTGACAGCAAGGGAAACATGATCTTGTGGTAAGTCAGAATGACCAATATGGATCCAACAGTCTGAGCAGTTTTGTGCTCTGTCTGGGTTTGTTAAGAGTGATGAGTACCAAGTGTAGCCCAAGCTCCAGTGTGCTTTAGGAACAGCCTGGCAACTACAAGTTGTGGACTATAAACTGTGGCATGTTGGGAGAACTTCCTAGTTCCTGCCAGGGCGTGTGCCCTCTGCCCTCCAGCAGGGTCTCAGCACCCACCAAGCTAGAAGCATGTAGGCTGAAAGCAGAGAGGAGGCTGCTGAACTGTCACCCTGTTCAATGTTCCTTACAGAATAAAGTCTGTTCCTGGTGGTTTGTCTTTGTGGGCCTAGTCTGAGGTGTATGTACATTGACATACAAAGCAGAGAACACAAAAGGAGCCTCAGGCCTAGTCTTCCAAAGTTGTGTAAAAAGTCACAAGGCTTCTCCTATGTTGAATAACCTCATACTGGGCTAGTGAACAGGAGCTCCAGAGGAGATGAGGCATATAACACCTAGCCTAACTTCAGATCAGAAAAAAAGTTGATGAAAAAAAGGGAAGAAACTGATGTGCCATACATTTGGGGCCTTTCCTCCTCACAGGGTAGTGAAGGGGAACTAAGGGATACAAACTCCAGCTGCAATATGGGTTCACAAAAATGCTCAAAGTGATACCTTATGTAGGGTATGTCTACACTACAAAGTTAATTCAAACTAACAGCCGTTAGTTCGAATTAACTTTCATAGGTCTACACATACAAACCGCTAGTTTGAACTTAATTCGAACTAGCGGAGCGCTTAATTCGAACTAGGTAAACCTCATTCCACGAGGACTAACACCTAGTTCGAATTAAGTAATTCGAATTAAGGGTTGTGTAGCCACTTAATTCGAACTAGTGGGAGGCTAGCCCTCCCCAGCTTGCCCTGGTGGCCACTCTGGGCCAAACCAGGGAAACTCTTCTGCCCACCTCTGGGCCCCGGAGCCCTTAAAGGGGCACAGTCTGGCTACGGTGCTTGTGCCAGGTGCAAGCCTGCCAGCACCCAGCCAGCAGACTCTGCACCTGGCACGGCATGAGCCAGCCACCCGCTGCCACCCAGCCCTCTGCCTCTTCGCGGAACCAGGCTGGTGGCTCCCAGGAGCCTGCCCAGGGCCGCAAAAGGCGGGCACCCACCTGGTCTAGTGCAGAGATCGTGGACCTCATCCAGGTTTGGGGGGGGCCTCCAACATCCATGACCTCCACACAAGGCACAAGAAAGTGGCTGTCTAGGGCAGGATAGCTGCCAGCCTGCCCACCAAAGGCCACATGCAAAACCAGGAGCAGGTTTGCATGAAAATCAAGGTGGTCCAGTGAGACCCCCGACCCTGAGCTTAGAACATAAGAACATAAGAACGGCCGTACTGGGTCAGACCAAAGGTCCATCTAGCCCAGAAGCCTGTCTGCCGACAGCAGCCAACACCAGCTACCATGGAGGGGATGGACCGAAGACAATAACCAACCCATTTGTCTCATGCCATCCATCTCCAGCCTTCCGCAAACATAGGCCAGGGACACCACTCCTACCCCCTGGCTAAAAGCACTCCATGGACCCAACCTCCATGACTTTATCTAACTTCTCTTTAAACTCTGTTATAGTTCTAGCCTTCACAGCCTCCTGTGGCAAGGAGTTCCACGGGTTGACTATTTGCTTTGTGAAGAAGAACTTTTGCTTATTAGTTTTAAACCTGCTGCCCTCTATCATTCCTGAAAGAACTTGGGGTTTTCTTACAAAACTCACCATGTATCTTGCTTGTCTCTTACTCTTTAACTTGTTGTGAAAGCTTTTTCTCCCTGATCATTTCTGACCTCTGAACACAACTTATAATGTAATCTTCAACAAACCAAAAAGGTGAACTGGAGGACGGGCATCAATAAGTGACTCAGTTACAGGGAGAACCAGTGATTCAGGGCTCAATAATTTTCTCTGAACAGACAGAAGCAAAATGAGATGTGTGGTTAATTGAGTCCATTTATCTGAAACTGCTTGTTCTCACCAAGCCTCCAGAGCAGTATATTTTAAATCTTGGCTATAAATCACTAACCTCTTATCAACCAATCAGGGTTTTCCTGCAAAACGCAGCACTTTGCTTTACTACACCTTGTTCAGCTCTCCTAATGCTGCAGGCACCTGATTCCTTGATATATACATTTTTTTTCCTCTTGGGTGAATTCCTGAGATGTGGTCTAGCATTCTCAGTACAGCCACCTCATGCACTCAGAAACTTGTGAAATTTAATCCTAGCTCTTGCACAGGTCTCTCTGACCTGGGAAGAGACATTTTTCAACAGAGACAACCGGGGCATATTCTGCTTCTGCTTCTCTTTAGCATGTGGAAATTGGAGGAGTTTTCAGTTATTACTGAACAGTACTAATTGTTTTTCAATTTCAGTTTTCTCTCCAGATGCCTAGGCTTGCTTAGGCCACACCATGTTTCAATACGCTCCATGAAAGTCTACCCACTTGGAATTCATTGCAGGAGTATTGCCCGATAGCGCTTTGGATGCAGCTGAGAGCCTAAACTTTGGGGCTGTGTCTAGACTGGCCAGGTTTTCCGGAAAATCAGCCACTTTTCTGGAAAAACTTGCCAGTTGTCTACACTGGCCACTTGAATTTCCGCAAAAGCACTGATGATCTCATGTAAGATTGTCAGTGTTCTTGCGGAAATACTATGCTGCTCCCATTCGGACAAAAGTCCTTTTGCGCAAAACGGCCAGTGTAGACAGCCCTGATTTGTTTTCCGCAAAAAAGCCCTGATTGCAAAAATGGCGATCGGGGCTTTTTTGCGGAAAAGCGCGTCTAGATTGGCACGGACGCTTTTCCGCAAAAAGTGCCTTTGCGGAAAAGCGTCCGTGCCAATCTAGACGCTCTGTTCTGAAAATGCTTTTAACGTAAAACTTTTCCATTAAAAGCATTTCCAGAAAATCATGCCAGTCTAGACGTAGCCTGGGAGTTTCAGAGGCAGCTGCCACGTCATCATATGATACTCATATGATACTCAGTCACTGCAGCAACCTCTTATTGGCAAATGCTGGAGGTAATCTTCATTGTTTTGGGCATTCATCAGGAATCCATAGAAAGTGTGGGGAACACTAGGCTATGTGAAAAACTCAAGTTGGCTATGTCTACACTCGCGGCTTCTTGCGTGAGAAATGTGCAAATGAGGCTAAGCGTGGAATATTGCCGAGCCTCATTTGCATACCTAATGACCCATATGCACTGAGTGCCCCAGGGGCAGGCCCTGGGCTGCGCATCAGTGGCCATGGCCGGCACACACATGTGCCATGCACCCCGGAGGATGAACCCGTGCACCCTGGGGGGGGCGGGCCCGTGCCCCACGGGCAGGCCCACGCATGCACCCTACACCCAGGGGCGGCGCCGCGTGCCTGGGCCCAGGGTGCCAAAAGGGCTCAGGCCAGCCCTGCATGTGTCTGTGTATACATGTGTAAGGGACCTGTTAGCCCATTACTAAAACTCGGTGGGAGTTTTTGGTTGGCCCAGTACCAAAAGGGGAAGGGTCCATGAGAAATCAGAGCCCTGAGACTGACAGACCCCAGGGACAATGGAAAGAGGCCAACACTCCAGCTCAGCCTGATTGACGGATTGGACAGGCCAATGAGGAAATTAGGAGGCCAGGTCCCGTCCTCCATGTGAATTGGGATTTTCTGGGTCTCTCTGAGAAAAGGAGAGAGCGCAAAGAAGAGCAGCAAGAAGAGCAAGCTGTGTTGAGACAATCCTGCAGTGTCAGAGCCAGAGGCACATACAGCCCACAGAGCACAGACCCTGTGCTAAGAAGTAGACCTGCAGTGACAGAGCCACACACACAGCCCAAGGAGCGCAGACGCTGTGGTGAGAAGCAGACTTGCAGTGACCTGAGAGCCAAAGGGGTCAGAGAAGCAACACAAGGAGCTGGAGGCTGGCAAAGCAGCACAGTCTACAGCTGAGTGTGGTGAGCAGCTGAGACCAGCAAAATGGGAGGAGAGGCTCTGGGCAGGGAGACAATACCAGCCAAGAGGCCCTGTAGGCCAGACTTGGAGAGGGATTGTAACTCCAACTGGGAGAGGGGTCCTGCCACATAGAGCCTGAAGTCGTGTGGTCACTGCCAGAGCAAGTGTGTCCAACCTGCAGTCCCCCCTGCAGCACAGCCAGGACCTGAGAAGAGCCCTGGGACCTATAAGGAACAGACTGTGAACTGTCTTTATACTCTGCAAACTGCTGTTTGTGGTGTCCCCATGCTACAGAGCAGGACTGTGTGTTCTCATTTAACCTTCCTCATTTTTTCCTTATTCTTTTCTTTTTAATCAGTTGTTGTTTAATAAATTTTATTTGCTTTGAACTGTATGTAATGATCACTGGGTCAAGAAAGCATCCCATGTGAAGAGAGCACTCTCGAGTGGGGACACTCTAGCCCCTGCCCCAAGTGACTACAAGGTCAGGGATTAAGCCCCAGAAAACCTGAGCCCAGCCTTGTTGGGATTTTGAGGACTCTGCTACTCATGGGAGTGGAAGGGAAGCCCTCAGGATCAGGGAGGCCTTTGGGTAAAAGAAGTGGGAGCGAGGACTCAGATCTTTTTGGTGGTCCATTTCACTGGGGTAGTATAGAAGCCAGGAAAGTTCCCCACAATAGCAGGACCATTCTCCCACTTACACATGCATGTCTCCCTTCTCCTGGGTTGGGGGGAATATATATAAGTGGGAAAACAATGTTACCCCATGCTCAAAAATGCCACCAAAATAATATCAGAGTACCAGCAAAAGCGCATTTCTGATGCTGTCATATCGTTAAACACAAATAGTCCTGCTTTCAGGCAATATGCTTTCAAACACTTTCTCATCTTCCCCAAATTGATAACACATTCACTCCAATCCAAAATCCAGATCTCCATAGGTGCATATGTTTCTATACTGTAATATTCTTAGCATTTATTTAAAAGGATATCCTTTACTTGAATTTGGCTTTCTCACCAAGCTGATTTTTGTTTGTTTTGTTGTTGTTTTTTAATAAATAACTGAATTCTTTCCCCGTTCTCGGAAATTTCCCCTGTGCAATCCATCTCTTCCCATGTAACAGCACATGGAACTCCATCAGGGTATGTCTACACTACCCTCCTAGTTCGAACTAGAAGGATAATGTAGGCATACCGCACTTGCAAATGAAGCCCGGGATTTGAATTTCCCGGGCTTCATTTGCATAAGCGGGGAGCCGCCATTTTTAAAACCCCGCTGGTTCGAACCCCGTGCAGCGTGGCTACACGGGGCTCGAACTAGGTAGTTCAGACTAGGCTTCCTATTCCGAACTACCGATACACCTCATGTATCCCTTGTTATCCAGCACGATTTAGAACCGTTAACAACAACTCTCTGACTACGGTTATCCAGCCAATTATGCACCCACCTTATCGTGGCCCTATCTAAGTTATATTTGCCTAGTTTATCAATAAGAATATCATGCGGGACCGTATCAAATGCCTTACTAAAGTCTAGGTATATGACATCCACCGCTTCTCCCTTATCCACAAGGCTCGTTATCCTATCAAAGAAAGCTATCAGATTAGTTTGACATGACTTGTTCTTCACAAACCCATGCTGGCTATTCCCTATCACTTTATTACCTTTGCTATCTTGAATTAGAGCCCCAGGAGGCACTGGGGAGTAATTACTCTGAATGACCCTGGGGAGGAGCTATTTTGAAATAGCAGCAGTAGAGCATCCATCCTGCTGCTATTCCAAAATAGCTATTTCAGAATAGGCTTTATTCCTCATGGAATGAGGTTTACAGATTTTGAAATTATTTCAGAATAATGGAATTGCTGTGTAGCTGCTCACATTGTTATTTCAAAATGTCAGTTATTTCTAAAAAACTGTGCTATGTAGATGCACCCATACTGCTTTATCCTGCTTCTTTATAAGAATTTGTGAAACTGACTAGTATTTTCATTGTTGAAGGTTAAAGAAATGTAAAAAGCAAACAAACAGCATAAATAATGAAAAATCATGTCATCTATTAAAATGTAATGCTTGGAGGAAAATTGGTTGGTTTTTAAATTACAACAGTGTAATCAACTGTGTCTCTTTAATTCTAATATATTTAGTATTCTGCAAAACTTCAGTGATCCTTCTGGGACCTAATATATCATAATTTTATTAATACATCTTAACCAATGTCAACAGAAGTTGCCCAAGTGGTCAATACTGGCCACTAAATAAAAATTAGTCTGAGATTTTTCAGATAAATGCATCTGAATTGGACCCAAGAGTAAGTTACAGCTGTACTTGGCATACTATCACTATTCCAATCTTATTAATAGCAGCAAAAATTATATTAGATGGCTTACTTAGTACACATAATAATGAAGAACAATTCTCCTCATAACTCCCTGCTGCCTCAAAAGACCATGAAAGTAAATATTCATATTTTTTTTAAAAGTGTAAGGCAGAAACTAAAGCCTAGCTGCTACTAATTCCACTCTGATGACCTACTGCATAGATTTACATTGGCAATATGATAAAAGTCATGCATGTTGAAATAATTTATTTCTGAATCCAATTTTCCTCTATGAATTTTGCCATGTGATTAACATTTTTCCTTTATCATTTTATAAGCTTTGTGGAGGAAGTGACAATTACTTCTAACTCCACTTAAAAGTGACATTCAAAGCCAGGAAATAAAAACGTGCAATAAAAATTAACTCTTCTATTTGGAGGATAAGTGAATCCCTTCGAACAAGCACAGGGCTTGTAAAAGACATGACAGAAATTAATTCAGCCTGGAAGCTCAAATATACATGAAGAACCAAACCAGGCACCTGGACAATCTCAGTATGGCTCCTCCACATTGTTCTGATGAAAAGCAAAAGTTACATCAAATAGAGCTGGTAGAACTGCCAAAAATCATACTTATGCTTTGAAAAATTATTTATGGAGCATGAAGTATGTCACTACTGTGTAGAACATAGAACACCATGTGGTACTTGGCATACAATCTAAGGACATGGGGGTATAATGCTTATTGCCAGCCATTGTACTTACATAGGACATTTCCAGTGTTATAAATGGAAGTTAGACACCCAGCTCTAATTGGCTGTCAAATGGAGTTAGTTGCCTAATTGTTTCCCTGCTATCATGGGTAACCCAGTTGACTTGCTAGCTCTAAGGCCTTGATTGTCACTCCTGTAAGGAAGGGTTAATCCTAAAATAAACAGACTTTTCTCAGGGTGGGGGATATTCCTGATTCCCTTGTCCTTCCTTCTAGAGAAGGAGTTGGACAGAGGCTGCTTAAGACAATCAGCCACCCTAGAAAACATTTTTGTCTGACATTCTCCTCCTACCCTGTTATAAGATCTCCAGAACATCCTGCCCTGCTGCCAGGATTAAAGTCCCTCAGACCTCTGTCCAGTGCTCTGCAAGCAAATGAGATTCAATTCCTGGGCATGTGACACCTCCAGGTTGAACTGATCTTCCCAATGGCCCTTCCCAGTGCTCCCTCAAGCCCAGAGAAAGAACTGTATGGCTCTAAAGCTTGTCTCTCTCACCAACAGAAGTTGGCTCAATAAAAGATATTACCTCACCCACTTTTTTTCTCTTACAAAATCTCAAATAGCACTATTTTCTTTATTGGCCAAATTTATGGTAGCTAAACTATATAAAAAGAACAAAAGATATCAAGTTAGTTTGAGAAGATCTCTGTTCCATAAAGCCATGTTACTTGGCATTAATTATATGTATCTCCTTTAATTCTTTATTAATTCAGTCCTATATCAGCCATTCCATTATTTTTTCTGGGATCAACATCAGCCTGGTAAACCTGTAATTATCCAGGCAATGCCATTTGCTCTTTTTTAAAATTGGCACAGCATTAATCTTCTTCCAGTCTCCTGCAACTTCCCCATTGTTGCACCAGTTATTGAAAATCAACTTTAATATTCCAGCAAACTCCTTGACCAGCTCTTTTGAAATGTTTGGATGCAAATTATCCAACTGATGCTGATTTTAAAATATCTAACTGTAGTTATTGAAATGTGCAGGCCTGGGAAGCCATCCTTAATAGAACAATTCAGTGACAGCGCTGTGTAGTCAAACTTGTTGAGTTTATTGGCTCCCCGGATCCTTTCCCACACTCTCAGCACACTTCCTTTCTGCACTTCATTTATGCAAGATGTGCTTATTGAGAATGGCCTCCATACAATTAGTTTTAATTTTCTGTTTGGCTGAAGTTTGCTTAGTAAGTGTGAACTATGCACGATGAATGTTTCTAAAGTTAAAGTTCGAAAGTTCTTCACACTCCTTTTCATCACGATGTCCCCCCTCACCATGGGAGAAACATGCAGACTTTCCAAAAACAATGCCATGAAATAGAAGTATTCCAGTTGAGAAGGAATAAACAGAGACAGTGAGTGAATTATACTCTTACCTTTGCAAGGGGTCCAGATAACAAAGTTAAAATCCTGACCATACTGGACCTGAGCTAACACCCATTAGATTCAACATGAACCTTAACATTGAATTTGACAGGAATTGGATCAAACTCTTCGTTGGTTGGGTTGCAAAATGCTGGGGGGGGGTGGAGCTTGAGCCACTGTACTAATTATGTGCATAAAAAGAAAATTTCCACATCCAGACCCACCTTTCTGGCACCTTTCAGTAGTATTAAATGGTAAATACTGCCCTGCTTTTCTGCTGTGATCCATTCTTTGTGTCTCCTTGTCCTCTTTCCAATGTTTTATCGCAGGTCTCTTTCCAGGCTGTTTTGGTGTGTTCCCAAATTTGTTCCACAGTAGCATCTTCTGGGATAAGGTTTGTCAGAAGTGCATATCTATCAGACAGCTCCTCTTGGAAACAGGCTCTTGTCTTTAAATCTTTCAGCTGCTCCGTGTTGAAAGAGGAAGACCTCGGACAATGTGGAGATCTACTAAGATTGAAAGCCAACAACTGGAGTATTCCTGGAGTCAGCTAGAAGTTTTGTCTCAATACAGAGTGAAGTGGAGGAGACTCGTAGATGACCTATGCTCCACTCGGAGTACAAGGGTTTAAGAAGACGACTGCCCTGCTTTAGCGTCTGTGGCATGTTTCTGTGTTGTGTGTGAGCATGGGAATCTTAGTGTGGGGGAGGGGGAACAGGAGGTATATCACAAGTATAGACTTCCTGTACAGAGCTGATCTCAGCTCTCTGTGGCTGCTTTTCTGCCAGCATACAGGGGTTTGATGGGAAGAAGCTAAGGATGGTCATATAGCCCAGGGCAGAGACAGAACTTCTGCTGCCTCATGAATCCTGCTGTTGTCCCTTCTCCATAAAATAGATAAATTGGGGCATATAGGCATACTTCCCATTGGAGCATGTTTCCCAAGCACATACAGATACAGAACCAAAAGAAAGGAGGACTTTCTTTCTTTCTTTCTTGTCTGTACTGAAGAAAGAAAGAAAGAAAGAAAGAAAGAAAGAAAGAAAGAAAGAAAGAAAGAAAGAAAGAAAGAAAGAAAGAAAGAAAGAAAGAAAGAAAGAAAGAAAGAAAGAAAGAAAGAAAGAAAGAAAGAAAGAAAGAAAGCCTGCATATTCTAGTCTACTATTTTCCATAAATAATATTTCCCTAATCCATATATTCACCTTCTCCACTCTCAGCTTTCTTGCATTGCTAGAGCATTTGCAGGGGAGGTTCTTTTTTTAAAAAAAAAATCTACTGTTTATGTTAAGTCCTACTAAGAAGTCACACAGCTGATGTTTTTGCTGTTTTGCAACATTACAGATGATTGTTGCCTGGCACAATTATGGCAAATGTTCTGCTTCCTGAGCATACTGTTTCCAGGCCAGGTGAAATAGAAGGAAGAACTTAAATGAAAAAAAAAATCTAGATTTCCCAGCATCTGGCCCTTGGCATTATTTAGTCTTTTCCCTTTAATTACAAGTGCAGGGCAAAGGTCTTTGTGTTAACTGGGTAAGTTATGTTTAATGTATCCCACATGTACTGTACAATTCTGCCAGAAAAAAATGGGATGTGTCATTTTCCTTTACTTTCTTAATACATTCTCACTTAAGGCAAGCCACTAGTGATCTATATTGATGGCACAGAGTTGTAACAATGTTTTGACATCATTATTGGCAATATATACCAGTAATCCTATTTAATAGCTATATGTCATTTGAAATCTTCCTAAAACTTGTCTCAGAGCAAGTAGCTGTGTTAGTCTAAAACTTAAAAAACAGTGGTCCTATAGCACCTTAGGGTATGTCTACACTACAGCGCTAATTCGAACTAACTTAGTTCAAATTAGTTAATTTGAATTAAGCTAGTTCAAACTAACGCGTCTAGACCTAAAAACTAGTTCGAATTAGCATTTTGCTAATTCGAACTAGCATGTCCACATTGAGTGGACCCTGAACAGAGGTTAAGGATGGCCGAAAGCAGTGCCGGCAGGGCATCAGAATAGGACTTAGAGCGTGGAGCTGCTGTCTCAAGCTAGCCGAGGGCTGTGTTTATAGGGACCCGACCCCCACCCCGGACAGACAGTTCTCAGGGGTGCCCCGCTTGCAAAGCAGTCCTGGCTTGGAGGGCACATCACAGCACTCGGCCATCAGCCCGGCTGCACTTGACGCAGGCTGCCATCTGGGGAGAGGGGGCAATTGGGGGGCTGCAGGAGAAGTTCCACCCCCAGAAGCCCGCAGAGCCAGCCCAGTCCTCCCCATCGGGGGCTCGTACCCCATTCCTCCCTCACCTCCTTCCACTTACCCCCTCCCTAGCCCCCCTTCCTGATGTACAAAATAAAGGACACGTGTGTTCAAAAATAGAATCTCTCTTTATTGAACAAAACTGGGGGAGACTGGGAAAAGGAGGTGGGAGAGGGGAAGAGAGAGGGTGGGAGAGGGGAGGGCAACTACAATGATGAGCGGTTTGGAACAGGTCCCATATGAAGAGAGGCTAAAGAGACTGGGACTTTTCAGCTTAGAAAAGAGGAGATGGAGGGGGGATATGATAGAGGTCTATAAAAGCAATAGTGGTGTGGAGAGGGTGCATCAAGAAAAGTTCTCCATTAGTTCCCATAATAGAAGGACTAGAGGACACTAAAGGAAAGGAATGGGTAGCAGGCTTCAAACTAGTAACAGAAAGTTGTTCTTCACAAAGCAAATAGTCAACCTGTGGAACTCGTTGCTGCAGGAGGCTATGAAGGCTAGAACTAGAACAGAGTTTAAAGAGAAATGAGATCAAGTCATGGAGGTTGGGTCCATGGGGTGGTATTAGCCAGGGGGTAGGAGTGGTGTCCCTGCCCAAAGTTTGTGGAAGGCTGGAGAGGGATGGCACGAGACAAATGGCTTGGTCACTGTCTTTGGTCCATCCCCTCCAGGATCCCTAGGGTTGGCTGCTGTCGGCAGACAGGCTACTGGACTAGATGGCCCTTTGGTCTGACCCAGTACGGCCATTGTAAGCTCAGGGCTCAGGGTCAGGGGTCTCAGTGGACCACCTTGATTTTCATGCAAACCCTGCTCCTGGGTGGCCAGGCTGGCAGCTCTCCTGCCCTAGACGGCCGCTTTCCTGTGCCTAGTGCGGAGGTCGTGGACAAGGTCCACGATGTCTGCACTAGACCAGGTGGGTGCCTGCCTCTTGCGGTCCTGGGCAAGCTCCTGGGAGCCGCCAGCCTGGTCCCGGGAAGAGGGGGAGGGCTGGGGGGCATCGGGTCGCTGGCTCGATCCGTGCCAGGTGCAGGGTCTGCTGGCTGGGTGCTGGCAGGCTTGCACCTGGCACGGGCATCGTAGCCAGCCCATGCCCCTTTAAGGGGTCCGAGGCCGGGAGGGGGGCAATAGAGTTTCCCTAGTGTTGGCCAGAGTGGCCACCAGGGAAAGCTGGGGAGGGCTAGCCTCCCACTAGTTCGAATTAAGGGGCTACACACCCCTTAATTCGAACTAGTGAGTTCGAACTAGGCTTAGTCCTCGTAGAATGAGGTTTACCTAGTTTGAACTAAGCACTCCGCTAGTTCGAATTAAGTTCATACTAGCGTAGCGCTAGTGTAGCGCCTATCAAAGTTAATTTGAACTAACGTCCGTTAGTTCGAATTAACTTTGTAGTGTAGACATTCCCTAATAGAGACTAACAAAAAAATATATATAGTGTGTGAGGACACAAAAAACATTAGATCTGTGTCCCATCCCTACTCCCACAGAAATAAATCCCTCATGTGTGATAAAAAATACATGCACTCTATTTGTGTGTCCTGTATTACTCACTCTCCATCTGGTTGTAGGTGTCCCCCCAATACTCGGTGTTCAGACTTTTCCTATAATATTTGGGTCCTGCAAAAGTCTGCTGTGTTTCTATTAAAAGAAATAAAAACAAATACTGTGTAACCAATTCAGGAAGCAGCATATGTTCTCAGGAAACGTGTTCTTTTCCCTAGCACTGAAGTCAGAGCTTATAAATAGTAGTCTTTCATCTCATAGACACACACACGTATTACATTAAACTTACATGTCCTGAGTCTTCAGAAAACAACAGAACTCACAGGTCACTTTGGTGCTTTGATGTTTTGTTTTTTATTAAGCTCACCGTTGCCTCATAAGCCTTATTATTTATTAATTCACTGAGAGTCTAAAACAGTCCAATTGTTTGGGTGCGTGGCAACATCTAAGGCTTGTCCATTTATAAAGAGGAAGGAGTGATACATAAAAATGTTACTTTTCAGAAAACCACACAGATGAAAAGTTGCTCAGAACTCCTCCAAAATTCTGTCTCATACTGGCTCTTTAATTGTGTTTATTTTGATAACTTTGCAGAGGTTTTATGTTTGTTTTTTAGCACCACTGGTATATTTGTATGTATTATACTAATGCAGAAACGTGGGATTGTGTCAGAGGTGTAGGGACTGCACCTGGGATATTTACTAAGCATTCCTATTGAAATATACCAATAGCAATACCATATTAACCTAATACTGGTTTTATCTTATACATAGTTTGGTCATTTTTAATATAGATATTATAAGAATAATTTGATCTCAACTCATCAAGACATGGAACCTGTACTATGGAGATAGGTTCTCTAAATATAAATAAATATATTTGTACCCTGAACAGTACTACTTTCAAATATGAGAAACGCCTGAAAAGATAGGACAAAAAAAATTATTTTTCTCTTTTCTGAATGTGTGCACGGCAGGGTTTAAGGTCATCATGTAATATTCAGAAGAGTTACTGAGGAAATATGTTTCCC
Organism: Pelodiscus sinensis; assembly: GCF_052426305.1. Classification (NCBI taxonomy): domain Eukaryota; kingdom Metazoa; phylum Chordata; order Testudines; family Trionychidae; genus Pelodiscus; species Pelodiscus sinensis. The sequence goes on along the minus strand of NC_143054.1, from coordinate 60,458,952 downwards.
ATAGCAACAGCTGCTTTAGAGGTTACAGCAAGATTAGTAAGAATCTATTTCATCTTTTCTTTGTTTTAAATGCAAATGTGACCTGCCAAACCATCCGGTCAAAATCAGCAGTTCTGCAACAAACAACTCATTTAAAAAATATCTTACATTAGTGCTATAGATGTGTTTTTCTAATCTGATAAGGGCAGCTATTTATCATGTTGCTAGCCTGCACATACTTATTAATTGCACAATTTCAGCTATACTTGGTTAGCAAAGGAGGACTTTAACTCAGTAAAAAGGAATGCAAAAATGTTAATAAACTCAAGATGCTAAACTCTGATTTATACTTAATTCCATTAATACATTCAACCCAAATGAAACTGTAACCTCAGACCTTCTGGATTTGTTGGATATAAACAAAGTAAGAAAAACAAAACGTGTTATAAAAAGGGTATATCCCACTTTTGCTCTTATCTCTAACTGTATTTTTTAAAAAACTAGAAAAAGTATCACTCCTATAAATGGCCATTACAATATATTATTATTAAAACAGCATCAAAATGTATTAGGCACTTTACAAAGCAAATTAAAATACTTCACAGGGCTCCTGCTCCCAAAAGCTTACAAGCTAATGTTAGATATGATACAATGAGAGTAACAAACTAAAGATGGGATGAACTAAAGACAGAAAAGGATTAAAGCAATCAGTGTATCTTCAGACATTTTTATTATGTGCTCATCTTGATGGGACCTTCAACTTATTGACTAATTTATTTTATATAAATCTGTGCACATGTTGCACAGGGAATCAAAGAAGCATTTGTTTTAAAGGGAATTTCAATAAAGAACAGGTGGTGTGGTAAACAGGGCACAGATTTCTGTTTGCACCAACTTCACAGCTGAAACCTGTTTATATTGAACCTCTGTATTTGGACAAGTTTGGATTGGGATCTGCATCAAAACCCCCTAAGTCTGATAGTTCATATTAGGGATTTAATAGTGTAGTTGATTAACCAATTAACTGATAAGCAAAAGCTTATTGGTTAATGCTATAGATGATACACATTTCCCTCCCTCCCCCCTTGCCAGTATATTTTTTAGCTTGTGGTCCATCAGCCTGGCTCATTCCTGGCTTGCACTGGGTCTGCAACCTACCTCCACTGTGTCTCTGCATTTAAAGTGTATTAAGAGCTGGGCGGGCAGGCATCCCAGCTCAGTTCTGATTCGTGCCGGGTCTGGGAGCCCTGCCCCTAGACAGAGGTTGCTGCCACCCCATGATGCTGCCTCTTTATCAGAGGCAGCAGCATGGGGCAACAGGCAGCCAGTCCGTGAGGGGAGCTGGTTTTTAAACTGGCTTCCTTCGGAGACCAGTTCCCACCTGGCACCCCACACTGCTGCCTCTGATACAAAGGCAGCAGTGTGGAGTGGCAGGGGCCTCCTCAGGAGTTGGGCCAGAGCACATTGGCTGCCAATCCTGCCCATGGGGACTACAGAATAGTTGACTAACCAATAAGAATTCATGAGGTTACTCCACTATTCAATTAGCCGATACTTAACATCCCTAGTTCATATTCAAGAGGTTCATCCCATTTTAGGAAAGCAGAATCTGCTCATCTACCACCTTGTACTTTGTGAGTCATTTACATCTGCAAAAACTGGGTGAAAATGCTGATGGAGCACTTTACACCTGCTCTGCATGTCTGTGAATCACTACACAGGATCCAAAGGAGTGGAAAAGAAGACTCGAAAAGTTGAGTCTGGGTTTTGGTTCAGGCCCATCTCTAATCATCACTCAAATGATAAAGAATTAGTTACTGGCCAGCCACTTACATGTGAAATTAGCACATGTGCCAAACACTCAAACAACCCAGTGACCCTTCAAATATATTTAGAGTCAGATTTTCAAAGGTTTTGAGATGGCTGTTCTATGATAGAAGAGCACACTTGTAACCCATCCAGCTACTGGGATACACACTCTCTGGCCACCTTGAAGACACCCAGGGATATCCATGAGCTACACTATGGCTATGTCTAGACTGCAATGCTTTTCCAGGGCACTGGAGGTATCCTGGAAAAGCAATGCTGCATCTAAGTAGTGTGTCTGCTTTTCCGAAAAAAATTTCGAAAAAATGGACGCGCTCTTTTGCCATCCCTCTAAACCTCATTTTATGAGGAATTAGGGATGTGTCAAAAGAGGGTTTTTTCCAAAATTTGGCACTGTGCAGATGCACCAAATTTTGGAACAACCTCTTTCAGAAGTAAATCAGAAAAAGATACACAATTTGCATACTGCAAATTGCATTTCTTTTTCCGATTTATCTTTGTAGTGTAGACCTAGCCTAAATGACACAAGAGCCTCGCTGTATGACTGGGCTTTATGGCAGAAGAGTATATGAAAAGGAAACATGTTCTTTGGAGCAATGAAAACCGCTACAACTATGAAACACAGGTGACTGGCAGATCATAGAATCATAGAGCTGGAAGAGATCTCAGGAGGTCATCAAGTCCAGCCCCCTGCCCAAGGCAGGACCAATCCCAACTAAGTCAACCCAGGCAAGGCTTTGTCAAGCCGAGATTTAAACACCTCTAGGAATGAAGATTCCACCACTAGGTAACCCATTCCAGTGCTTCACCATCCTTCTAGTGAAATATATTTTTCCTAATATCCAGTCAACACCTCTCCCACTGTAACTTGAAACCATTGCTCCTCGTTCTGCCATCTGTCACTACTGAGAACAGCCTTTCTCCATCCACTTTGGAACCTCCCTTCAGGAAGTTGAAGGCTGCTATCAAATCCCCCCCTCACTCTTCTCTTCTGCAGACTAAACAAACCCAAATCCCTCAGCCTCTCCTCATAGGTCATGTGCTCCAGCCCTCTAATCATTTTGGACGCACTCTGCTGGACCCTCTCCAATGGGTCCACATTCTTTCTATAGTGGGGGGCCCAGAACTGGACACGATATTCCAGATGTGGCCTCACCAGAGCTGAATAAAGGGGAATAGTTACTTCTCTGGATCTGCTGGCAATGCTCCTCCTAATGCACCCTAATATGCCATTAGCCTTCTTGGCTACAAGGGCACACTGTTGACTCATATGCAGTTTCTCATCCACTGCAGGTCCTTCTCTGCAGAACTGATACTTAGACATTGGGTCCCCAGCCTGTAACAATTCTAGGGATTCTTCCGAGAACCACCTAGCTAAGTACCTCCCTGCCAGAGTCTGCGTCTGACACCCTACCTTCTCCAGTTTCCTGCCCCCAGTCACTATCCAAATCCTCTGTACCTCCACTCCCCTCCTGCCCAGGTCACAACTCCCTCCCAGATCCTGCACCCACTCCTATGCCCTCCCTCAGGCCAGAATCCTCTCCTACTCCCATGTCCCCTCCCCACCCCTGTATCCCAATCCCCTGTGCCTGGTCACCACCCAAACTCCCTCTCAGACTTTGTGCCCCCTCCTATAGTCCAATCCCCTATCCTGAGGTCCCTTCTTCACCCAGCCACTGTCCCAGACCCTAAACCCACTCCATAGAAAAGTGAGGCACTTGACCACTTACCAAAATCATGGAATGGCCCCTCTCAAAAATTACTGCCCACCCTTGCACTAGGTTCATATTCTGGGAGGCTAGCCCCTGCCGCTGTAGCAGCTACACACTGTTTTTAGCATGTAATTGTCATCAGAGCTAGCATAGGTGGAAATGGACATCTCCAGCTAGAAGTGTAGACATGCCGTATGACCTGAAGTCTGCCCCCACTAGGGGAAGATGCTCATTTGACCTATGGTGAACCCAAAGACATGGCATACAGTGTTGCACCTTGCTACAGAGAAGCACCATCTAGCACACTACCCTTCACTGTCATAAAGAGTATGTCATGGGCACTGGAGAATCCCTAGGGCAGTGCAGCTCCATTTTTGTCTCTCCAAGTCAACCAATAGAACGTAGCAAGAATTAAATGGAGGTTGCCAACTTACCTAAGGGGAAAGAAAGTCAGCAGATCAAATTGTGCCAGACCATAGTCTCCCTTCTAAATTTGGCCTTACAGGTAATTTTCTCCCTGATACTTTATTCCCTGTGAGTTTGCAGTGAAAAAAGTTGTATTCTTTTTGAATGGTGAACTCTTGAGCAGTGGTTTGGCATCTTAATTTACAGAACTAGGCATCATTTATATGATGATGGCTCACAAAACCTTATAAAGTCACAACAGTCCCATGTAGGCCGTTACACTTAGCTTCATTGAAAGTTCTGCATTCCAACTGCCTCTCTAGCTTTCCAAACTTCCCTCATCTCTAAGGGAGGATTTCATTTCAAGGAGGGCTTTCCCTTTTTTCTCTCATCAGTGTCTGTCATTTAAATCTTTCCCTTGGAGTCCAGGATTGTTCACACACCATTATAACCTCACAACTTTCTTGAAGCTAAGACGGCAATTTTTTAAAACAAAACAAAACTACTATGTGTGTGGGAAAGTGTGGATGGCTAAGACAGCCAGGCTTACACATGGACCTCGCTCAACTTTCCAAATTAACATGACCCCAGGAAGTAGGACATGATTATATTCTGGCACTTCTCAAAATACTGAAATCAAGCTACCCCTCCTTTTAAATATATTTGCCTCAAAATAGAAGAAGTATCTTCTCTGTATTTATGTTATATTAGTGGCTTGGTTTTGGAAGTTCTGCCTGAAGACTTCCAGAAAAGAAAAAAAATTGTTTTTCATGAATCATCCATGTTATGGTCTTCATAAATTTACATCATTACCAAAGTATGCCCCAAATTACTATGTAAATACCAGACATGAAACACTAAGGGAGGTGGAGGGAAAGCCGGGTATCAAGTTATGTCAGAGTACAACTGGTACTAATGTGATGGCACAGCAATATCACTATGTTAGTCTATGAAATTTCTGTGGTGATACTCTAACTTTCAGACATATGACTTTGATACACTAATAGATGTGGTAATAGTCTATTTTACATACAATAAAATCTGTGGTAATGTAACCTCAAACCATAAAAGCAAAATAAGACTGACCTTATAGCTTTTAAAATACTGATTATATATTATAGCATTGCAATGTGTGCTATGGACATGAGAAAGCCCCAGAAGCAAGGCCACCGAACACATTGAGATCCTTCGGATAACCAGGAATACTAGTTTTCTGTGAAAAAAAAACCCCAAAATGCTCAGATTAAAATAAAAATTTGCATATTTCTACAATTAAAATGAAAAGCAGAACTTTAGTTTCCCTAGTTACAAAATACAGTTGAACCCAATGTTTTGTTGATACACACAGAGTTAACACTCTGTATTAACTATTAACACCAGTTCTCAGTCTTGGCCTCACTGGACCCAATGAAGAATAAGGGAATATTACTACTATCCTGCATTAGCCACATCCCGACCTACCTTTGGTTTTCCCACCCTGCAGTTCAGCATCCTGAAATGCAGCAGTGCTCTGCTCCATACCTCACACAGGATGAGAGAAACTCTCTTCTACACAGCTCATCCCTTTCCCTGCATGCAGGGAACTCGTGGCATTTCCTCTGAATTGTCCCTCTCCAGGGATGTGTAGCAGGTGGTATGGATTTGACTCTGTTTCATAATGTGAAACTTCTGCAGATCCACCCAGAATCAGTTAGGTTTTGCTGTCCTGTTCCATTTCAGATTATCTAACTTTCTAGAGGGACAAAGTAGGTGAGGTAACATCTTCTACTGGACAAACTTCTGTTGGTGAAAGAGAATGGATTCCGAGCTACACAGAGCTCTTCTCCAGGTCTAATTTGCTATCCATTTTATCACTAGTTCTCTATGGGGCTGACCCAAAGACCTTTCATTTAAGGAGAGTTTTTCAATTGACTGCAACAGGCTTTAAATCAGACCCTTTGCATATTGTTACTTTCTACATTTCCCCCTCACATTGAATATATGTTATGGATTGTTTTCCTCTGAATCTATTACTCTGTGGAGGGAGGGTTCCATGTTGAATTTCATTTTATTATTTACTGCTCATACAGCTAAACGTCTGTAGGTCCCTTTGTATTTGGTATCTTCACACTGGCTCCCGTTCCAGCAACATCTTGGAGTTTCATTTCTATGTAGCTTAGGGAGATTATTAATGGAAATATTATATATGACTGGACTGCACATCAATCTCAAAGCCTCCCCATTAGACTGTCTCTCTCCACCCTGGTTTTATCATTGCTCTTTGTTTAAAGTCATTAGGTAATTTTCTGTCTCCTTTCAACACAAGAATCCAAACCATTCTGAACTATCCTTCCAAGAAGGGAGTCGTGAGATACCTCTACCAAATGCTTCTAAGGGAAAAAAACCATATTTGCCTTTATTAATAAGGTTTAGAGTATGGCTTTGCCTCAAGGCCCATATATGTATCTGTGCAGTACAAAGCACGGGGGATATTCACTTCCTGCTTTCTTTTGTTCCATAGGACAGAAGAAGAAGTAAGAGCATATAGAAACACATTACTGTCCTATGCTAGGATCAGATTAGGACACATATTCACAATGCCACTCACAAGAGTGGCTCAGCACTCCTCACTCCCTACCCACCCACTTGGGGTGCAGTATCAGAGGCACCGGAATTAAATGAATTTATTTAGCTGCAAAGTAATAGGGTATGTCTACACTACAAAGTTAATTTGAACTAAAGGACGTAAGTTCGAATTAACTTTGATAGGCGCTACACTAGTGCTCCGCTAGTTCGAACTTAATTCGAACTAGCAGAGCGCTTAGATCGAACTAGGTAAACCTCATTCCACGAGGACTAAGCCTAGTTTGAACTTACTAGTTCGAATTAAGGGGTGTGTAGCCCCTTAATTCGAACTAGTGGGAGGCTAGCCCTCCCCAGCTTTCCCTGGTGGCCACTCTGGCCAACACCAGGGAAACTCTATTGCCCCCTTCCCGGCCCCGGACCCTTTAAAAGGGCACGGACTGGCTACGGTGCCCGTGCCAGGTGCAAGCCTGCCAGCACCCAGCCAGCAGACCCTGCACCTGGCACGGCTCGAGCCAGACACCCGATGCCCCCCAGCCCTCCCCCTCTTCCCAGGACCAGGCTGGCGGCTCCCGGGAGCTTGCCTGGGACCACAAGAGGCGGGCACCCGCCTGGTCTAGTGCGGACATTGTGGACCTCATCCACGACCTCCGCACTAGGCACAGGAAAGTGGCCGTCTAGGGCAGGAGAGCTGCCAGCCTGGCCACCCAGGAGCAGGTTTGCATGAAAATCAAGGTGGTCCACTGAGACCCCCGACCCTGAGCCCTGAGCTTACAATGGCCGTACTAGGTCAGACCAAAGGTCCATCTAGCCCAGTAGCCTGTCTGCTGACAGCAGCCAACCCTAGATACCCTGGAGGGGATAGACCAAAGACAGTGACCAAGCCCTTTGTCTCGTGCCATCCCTCTCCAGCCTTCCACAAACTTTGGGCAGGGACACCACTCCTACCCCCTGGCTAATAGCACTCCATGGACCCAACCTCCATCACTTTATCTAACTTCTCTTTAAACTCTGTTCTAGTTCTAGCCTTCACAGCCTCCTGCAGCAAGGAGTTCCACAGGTTGACTCTTTGCTTTGTGAAGAACAACTTTCTGTTACTAGTTTGAAGCCTGCTACCCATTCCTTTTCTTTGGTGTCCTCTAGTCCTTCTATTATGGGAACTAATGAAGAACTTTTCTTGATGCACCCTCTCCACCCCACTCATGCTTTTATAGACCTCTATCCTATCCCCCCTCCGTCTCCTCTTTTCTAAACTGAAAAGTCCCAGTCTCTTTAGCCTCTCTTCATATGGGACCTGTTCCAAACCCCTGATCATTTTAGTTGCCCTCCCCTCTCCCAGCCTCTCTCTTTCCCTCTCCCACCTCCTTTTCCCAGTCTCCCCCAGTTTTGTTCAATAAAGACAGATTCAATTTTTGAACACAATTGTCCTTTATTTTGTACATCAAGAAGAGGGGCTAGGGAAGGGTAAGTGGAAGGAGGTGAGGGAGGAATGGGGTACGATCCCCCGATGGGGAGGACTGGGCTGGCTCTGCGGGCTTCTGGGGGTGGAAGCTCTCCTGCAGCCCCCCAATTGCCTCCTCTCGCCAGATGGTAGCCTGCGGCAAGAGCAGCCGGGCTGATGGTCGAGTGCTGTGATATGCCCAGTGTGGGCATTCAGGGCACTCCAAGCCAGGACTGCTTTGCAAGCGGGGAACCCTGAGAACTGTCTGTCCGGGGTGGGGGTCGGGTCCCTTTAAGCACAGCCCTTGGCTAGCCTGAGGCAGCAGCTCCACGCTCTAAGTCCTCATCTGATGCCCTGCCGGCACTGCTTCCAGCCATCCTTAACCCCGGTTCAGGGTCCACTTAATGTGGACATGCTAGTTCGAATTAGCAAAATGCTAAGTCACACTAGTTTTTTAGTCTGGATCCGTTAGTTCTAATTAGCTTAGTTCGAATTAACTAATTTGAACTAAATTAGTTCGAATTAGCGCTGTAGTGTAGACATACCCATAAAGACTTCAGTCCCCTCTGCTGTGGTAGAGTACACAGCTCTTTTAAGCTGCCTCGAGTATCCACTTTCTTCATATGATGAACTAAAAAAGATTAGGTACCAATAAAATCAGCATGTCAAGATGACCGAACAGCCTTTCGTCTGCTAAACATTTGAAAGTGAGGGAATGATTAGAACAGTTAGTGTCAATATTTTGGAGGTATTCTTGATGAATCTTTAAGAAGACAACCATACTTAACTCTAGGAAGCTCCAGAGTTCATCAATTTAACAATTGTCTTGTGCACACGTATGCATACTACACACGAACTGTTTTGGAGACTTCAGAAGAAGTGATAAAATTGCTATGAACTTTGAGACATACATGTCGATGACTGTAAAATTAGGAAACTAGGGGAGCCATTCAGTATAAAATGTTCAAGGGTATGTAGGTACCTTGGCTTTGGTGCCTATGCACTCTGGAAAAATCCCAAATATCTTTGCAAATCTGTCCCTTGGTTAGTATATTTATTAGAGATAGCTAGATAGTGGGATCCTCAACACATATTGGATCCTATTCCAACTAAAATCAGTGGCAATACTCCCATTGAAGAGAGCAGGATCAAGTCTTTTTTTTTCTTTTAGTGGTCAGAACTAACTCCAGTACTAGCTCAGAACAGAAGGCTACTCCATCCAAGGGTCTGTCTACACTAGCTCATTAATTCGAGCTAGGTAGGCAAATGAGGCGACCGGAGTTGAAAATGCAGCCTGGGTTTTAAATAGGGAAATTTCAAAATGGCGACCGGACAGGAACATGCAAATAAAGCCCAGGATATTTAAATCCCTGGCTTCATTTGCAACTCCAGTCACCTCATTTGCCTACCTAGCTCGAATTAACGAGCTAGTGTAGACATACCCCAAGGAACCAAAGTCTTCACTGTGTGGAAGCTACAACTGATTTATACCTTCTACAACCTATAGACTTCACAGATTGTCAATGGCTTAAGTACATAGAGGATTTGGGCCCATACTTTTAAACCATCATAACCATTCTGATACACCAAACACAGAAAATTATCAGCATTAAGCCATAAAAATCAGTCTCAACAGTTCAAAATAAGAAAGCCAGCATCTGTTACCTCTCTAGTACTATTCTGTGGCCATTGTGTTCATGGTTAATGCACATGATGTTTTGTTGTTCCTAAATTGGCACTTTTGTAGGATAGTAAAATGCAAAGAATCCTTCTTCCCTTTGCCTTGATATTTTTCATTATTGTTGACCTCTCATATGACCAGGATGGCCACTTTTCTAAACCAGCAAATTTAGGCTAAACAAAAATTCAGTCTAAAATAATTTTATTGCAATATTGTATCAGTCATTGGTAATTATGGTGAACATATTTCACACAAGCTGCTTCACACAGTTCTTAAAATGTCAGTGTGATTAGTCCAATTTGTTGAGTGTTGTAGGAAATGATACACTAGCCACACCATCTTCCTTATTTTGCTTATGACCACAGCTGGTCTTGACATAGAAACTGGCCAGGAGGAGGTGCCACAGAATTGAAGATGCCTTGACATTTTCATGAGAAAATTACTTTCTTGCCTTATTCCAATCTTAAATAAATAGTAGGTTACTGTGTCCTGAAAAGGAGCTGTTTATGTTGGACTAAAACAGAAAAGGAAAATAGATGCAAAGGCCAGGACAAAAGTAGGCTGAAAGCCTGGAAATAAATATGAATATATTAGAAAAATATTTCATACTAAGGATTTGAAAAATGGAACATCCAAACCCAGAACCAAGGAAGGAAATAAATATAATTTGGTTTTCAGACCTGAAAAGTGGCATTTTACCAATCCAGAATAGGGCATGGTAATTTATATGACCTGGAAATATAGGGCCGAATTCCACTGTCAGCTATTCTGGTGTGAATCTTGAATAACTGCATTGATTTCAGTGGAGTTACTCCAAATCTTGCCATAAATCTTGGCAAACACAGGATAACCATAACATTATAAGAACATATTGGATTTGATTTCAGTGATGTTCTGTGTAGGAGCAGAGTTCCCCACTGCTGATCCATTTGCAAGATTAAAGCCATACACTGGTGAAATGAGAGGAGATATATGGCCCAGAGCATGTATATGTAACAGCCATCACCTTGATAAACAGTAAAGCTAGAACTGAGGATCTTCAGACCTAAAAGCATGAAACCCCTACAATTTAAACTAAAGGGACATCTCATGTACCAGGACAGACTAATATACAAACAGAGAGCAATATGTGACACTCATTGAACAGGGGGTACCATAAATCTCTCAAACGGCCTAATACACGTCCTCTCTTTGCCTTTAAGCAGGCTTTGTCTTTTAGTTGTTTTCAGCTCTCCTTTAGTTTTACAAACAATAAAGACACATCCACTGAAAGCAATTAGGTGGTATATGACTGGATGGTGATAACTAACCATGCTATGGAATGATCACTAACATGAGCAAGAATAATAGTCTCCACAACTCTTCTGCAATTCTGGCTCTGTTTTGCAATACATCATTAGATAAACTTCCTTGTTGTTCCATAATAAACAATACCTGTTCTGAAGCTGCAGAATAAGGAAAAAACTAGGTCATCTTGCATATAATAATACAGGAGGAGGAAAATACTTCTCTTTAATACAGTCAATGTTGAAAACGCTGGAGACAACAATTTGATCAGGATACTTTATTAAGAAATTCTGTGGAAAGGCAATGCTAGAAAGAAGAGAGAGAACAAAACCAAAAGCAAATGCATATGGAAAATAGGGTGGTCCTGGGACCAGAAAATGAAATCAGCAGAAAATTCTCCACCAATCAAAAGACAATTTTAAATACTAGAAGATTTACCCCGCATTGCCTTAACTCAATTATTTTTTGCTTTTCTTTATTTAAATCATTGCTCTGGGGTAGTGCTGGGGATGAGGGGCTCAGTACGCAGATTACCCAGCTATCTCTTACCCAGTGCCTCTCCATGGCTGCTGCAGCTCCTGTAAGAACATCTGGGGGAAGGGTGCATGTTCCTTGGCTGGGACAGGTCCAGGTTCATCTGCTCCTGCTTTCCCCAGCCAGAGAGAGACATACAGTAAAGTGTGCACTTTTCCCTCATGACCTGATGAAGGGGAACAGCTAGCAATGTTCCCGTACAAATCCCGGAAGAAGAAGCACCTGGGGGTAGGAGATGCAGGTCTCAGGCAGTAACCAAACCCTTACCTTGCTTTAAGTTTACGATAAGAGGAGGCTGCATACCAAAGTTGGTGGTCCTACCTCTTACCATTTAGGAGGAGTTCTTGAACAAACAGACACACACACACAGACAAACTCTCTCAAATATATACTAGGTAAAAAAGAGAGGAGAGAACTAATAAACAGAAAGTTACACGTAAAAATACTCAACAGATATGATCTTCAAATATAATCTAATAAAAAGCCTATGAGAAAAGAAGTGATCAAAACAACAGTGGACTAGTGAGGAATGCCATGAAAATAGCAGTAAGCACAGATAAAGTAATAAGTCAAATAAAGCTGGAGCCATGAAAGGTGAGAAAAGTGATGAGATACTTTAATAGAGGCAGAAGAGACAGAATTACAAATGCATACACTGAAGCAATTGTATCATATGTAGGACAAATTATATGAAAGGCAAAGGAGCAATTAGTAGAAAATAAGTCTGTCATTTAATCCTAGGAGTTGGTTAGAACCAAGCGGATGAGAAATGTGGTTTAAGTGTTTTTTTCTGTGATCAGCAACTTGGAAGCCTGGCTAAAGAACATGAACAGAGACATGGTGTCAATCACTCTTGTTGGAAGTGAAATGGGATGTTAATGGCTTACCGTTGTATCCCCCACCCCTGCCACTATGAATGAAATACTGATCCTGACTTTTTCTGTTTTCAGTGTACATTTAAGGAAAGCCCTTTCTTCACTTACTGCCCACACTCCCTGACATTCTCCTTTTCAGATGAGAAAATCCAACTCATTCATCAAATCAAACTCAACAAATGTCAAGGGGGTTCTTTCCAACCCAGTCTGTTACTGTAACATTAGTCTTATCTTGTGCTAGCAAAACTCTAAAGCAAATGCTCTGGGAAAAGCTGATAGCTTTATTTTATTACTGTTAAGAGACAGAGAGATTCCCACCCCCATTTTTATAGTTGATATTTCACTCTGAAACAGCCAAATCTCTAATCGAATTATAAACATAGAGACACAGGCGAGGTGAATTTGTCCAACAGGTTATACTCAAAGGTTGTTTTGTAATTCTAATGCTGAATCTACACTATGATGAGCCATGTTTTTGCTGGACTACACTGAAATCTAGCACTAACTGGTTACAAAGAGAAATAAAAGCTGATGAGAACTTCCTAAACACAGCCCCGCATGGTCTTTCTGTATCTCTGCTAAAGGTCTGGGCAAGAAAATAGGACTCTACACCAGCTGTTTTCCGTCCCCCTGAAGGTGAGTAAAGGGAGGTGGGGAGTTAGAAGGGTCCTTGGCTGTACACACTGCCAGGGCACCAACTAGCACAGCCCAATCAGCCCATAAAGATATTAATAACACCTAGCTCGAGTACAGCACTTTTCATTGGTAGATCTTAAAGATCCTCACATTCTTCTGTGTGTTTATCCTCCCAACAACTCTGTGAGACAGGGAAGTACTAACAAGGCAGAAACAGTGTCTGGTCAGGGAGGATGCTGAATCTGGCAAGGGCTGAACATAAATGCTGTCAGGTCTGCCGACAGGAGGGGACAAAAGGGGGCAATTGCCTTGAAGCCCTATGATTCTAAAGGGCCTGAAACTCCCACCTGCCACCGCTGTGGCAGTGACAGCAGCCAGATCCCTGGGCCCTTTAAATCACCACCAGAGTGCCATGCTGCACGCTCTATATGGCTGTGAGGCTTGGGGGAGGGGTGTGCCATAGGCTGGGCAGTGCTGAGGGCTGGCTGCTCCCAGCCCCACCCCATCTGCCCGAGGCCCAGCCACAGAGCTGGCCCTCACACACGCACCTTGCCTGGGGGCCCACGGAGGCTATCAGTGACCCTGAGTACTGTACTTCCACTGCTAGCTACAGACAGATAATTCTAAATGTATCAAAAGCAAAGCAAAGCAAAAAGAAAGATTCTTCTAATCAAGGTAGTAGGGAAATTCAGTGAGAGCAGGAGCATAACTGCTGCATCACTTGCATAGTGTTGTCGGGAGGTTGTATTTCTCTGGTGAGCCCACTTTTTACACCTGAGCCCAGTCACATCTGTCTATTAACATAACACTGATCAACCTTGCAGAATAGTAGTCTAAATCTCACGTTCCTGGATGCCAGATTAAGATTGTGAATAGAGGGTGATTTATGGATACCTGTGATATTAAGATATACAATCAGCATGTTTTGCCATTCCTTCCCTGGACTGAATGCTATGTTACCAATTTGAAAGCATCGATAGCATTTACCCCAAGAAGAGAAAACTGTAAAATCAATTGTCATAGTGCTGATGTTTTGGTTGATCTTATGTCTGTGGAATGAGGTTTGACTATCTTCTCCTGTTCACCATCACAGACATCAAAAGCTTTAAAAAGAGAAGTGCCCCCAAAAGAAAATTTACATCAAGAAAAAGAGTCAAAAGGGGTGAAATAATGGCCCACATACACTAAATATCTTCTCATTGAGATACCATTCTCAATAAGTAAATATCATGCCAGTGTATAAGGTCAATACAAGGTCTATGTATCACTGAAGTCCCAGTTAAGCCCTGAAAATGGGATTTAAGTGGGATTTACAGGCCTGATATTGACCTTTTGGACAGCAGTGATTCACTCTTAACAGGATCTTTTCTCTTTTCACAGAAAATCAATTTGCAGAGCACCTTGACATTGTGTCCTCTTGTCTAGTGTATAGAGGAAAGGGAGTTTGTTGGAAAAATGGAGTTTTCCATTTTGGGAAAGATTAGGACATTTCACATTTATTCTGAATCCAAATAAAAAAGCAGGAATGTCAAAATGTCCTGAACAATGGGCATTCTGAAAAAATTCTACTTGGTGTTTTTCTTTCATAGTGTCAGAACAAGGTAATATAATATAAAATATATGTGCATAATGTGGCATTAATTTCATATATTAGATATAATATGAAATTCATAATTGCACAATATTCAAGTAAAAATAAAACAAAATGGCAAGATAAGCACATTTCTTTAGATTTTATTGAAACAAAAGAGTGGGCTAAACTGTTTTTTCATTCTTCCACTGAAATTGTCATCCAAATCAAAACTTTCCCATAGAAAGTTCAGATTTTAACTGACTCTCAATTTTGCCAATGAAGAAGCATCCCATGGAAATTTTTCAACTGGGGTTATCTGTGCCCATGCTACCTTGCTCAGAGAAAAGGCATGCCAACACCTTGGTGTAATTTGCAAACCTCGGGCAGAGAAGAAAATGAAGGAAGGGTTCATTCTTGATTCCGTGCTTGCAATGAAATGTAAGGAAAATGTCTTCATGTTAGAGTTTTAGAGAGAAGGAGATTATTGATGAAAGGAGGAGAAAGACAGAGAAAGAGATTAAATTTTAAAAAAGAGATATCTGAAGAAACCAGCAAAAGTATGAGAAGAAGGAATGGTGAAGAGACAAGGTGGAGTCTGAGCAACACTGTTTGAGATACAGACTTGGCTGATGAAAATGATTCCAGAAATATTTTCTCTCAGATCACAGATGGGACACCATATATAAGGCACTGTGCCCCAGTTCCCATCTTCTCAAACCGATAGCCTCTTTTCTTCCCAGAAACACAGACATACTTCCTGTGGGTACTGGAAAGACTGCGTCAAGAAGTGACTCATCTATTGCAAGCTGCAGCCTGATTACATTTTGGTGTGTTCTTTTTTGGACCCCAATTATAAAGATGTTCTGCATTATTATTTTCCCCTGTTCTCTGGTAATATATAATTTAAATATAACGCCAGAGAAAAACTCTGGTAAAATTTTACTTTATGTTATGACATATTGAAATGATTGACTTCAAAGCAATAGAATGCATAAAAGGAATGTGACAGGCATGTAAACATGAAGATCTCACTTCTCTTCCTCTTAGCCTTTCCGAGCATCCATGAAAGGGAAAACTGTCACTGAGCAACCCTTATGAAGCTCTCCTGCAAAGCATGGCACTGGCACTAGTCATGGCTCTCACCATCAGCTGGAAAAATGGATTCCATGTTTCCAAACAGTGCTCTGCCTTTTGTTCAAGCATTAGTGGAGCACACAGTCAGCAGTGACTATGGGGATGAACCACAGAGATGCTTTCATTTTGGTTCAGTGGGCATTTACCTCTCCCAAAGAAAGAGCCAGTATGACACGAGGGAGTGAGTGGTTGAATCCCTCTTTGTAGGCATCCTCATAGTTTGGTTATGACTTCATGGGTAGGCTGGAACTCCAAGAATCACACTCAGTACTGAAACACGTTTAAAACTTGTCCCTTCCTGTACAAACTTGAGCTTTCTAATATTCTGTCTGTACTATTATTGCTAAGGTAGCAGCATTAAAAGTGATTTGTTAATGGGTTAAGAAATAATTAAAATTTAAGGAAACATTCAAAACCTTTATTTTGTGTTACGTTTGTTTAGAAGGTTTACAAAACTAGCCTATGATCCTGCAAACTTTCACACATATGAATAACTTTTCTCATGCAGTACAGTGTCCAGAAAGTATTTGCAAAATAGGGGCCATAGCGCCTAGATCAGTGATTCTAAACCAGGGATACATGTACCCTTTGGGCAGTGCAGACATCATGGTGTCCAACACAATAGCCACTAGCCACATGTGGCTATTTGGCCAGTTGAGTGTGGCTAACTGGCTTGAACAATGTGGCTATTTGGCAGGTTGAGTGCAGCTAGTTCACTTCAGAACTGGTTAGACACCACTATGTCTAGACTGCAAGCATCTTCCGATTACAACAAGTACTTTCAAAAAAGCGAGCCGCTTTTTTGAAAGAGAGCACCCAGGCAGTCTGCATGCTCTCTTTTGAAAAAGCCCTGTTTGCATTCGAGATTGAATACGCACTTTTGAAAAAAGGCATTCTTCCTCATAAAATTAGGTTTACCGCGGTCAAAATAACCGCCGTGTTCTTTCGATTTAATTTCGAAAGAACTCGGCGGCAGTCTAGACGCAGGGGAAGTTTTTCTCAAAAAAACCATGTAGTCTAGATTCACCCCATGGGTGGAACATCAACTCATCTACTCATCAACTCATGTAGTTATTTGCCTTATTTTACAGCAGGCTCCATAAAAAACACTAGTGAAGTCAGTACACACTAACATTTCACACATAAATTGACCTGTTTATAATGCTCTATATAATGCTCTATATAATATACACTGAAATGTAAGTATAGATATGGTAAAATTAAAATGTAAGTATTTTTCCTGTAACAGGGTGATGTGACATTTACATATTTGTGTTTAATTTTATAAGCAAAATAGTTTTTAAGTGGAGTGAAACTTTGGATACACAAAGTGGATCATATTCCCGAAAGGATACTGTAGTCTGAAAAGGTTGGGCGCCATTGGTCTAGATCACTTACACGAGCTTGAGGTCTGAATTACAAAAAAAGACAGCCCACTTCCAACTTTGCTCACAATTATTTACAAGACTCAACATCCCAAACATCAGGTGGCTGACATAATCACATCTATGATGGGATTTTCAGAAGCATTTGCTTCATTACAGTCTGTAGCCATGTAAGTCAATAGTAGAAGTTTCGGTAACTTAGAAGAGAGCAGAGTTAGATTAAGGCTGGAGTCTTCTGAGAATCTCTGTCATAAATAATTTATAACTAAATGGCAAGCCCACCTAGTGGACCTCTGAGGATCTGTGTAGTGTTTCTTTTAAAATGGAGCAGGAAGAGAGCAAAGAGGGAGGATGGAGAAGTTCCTAATCTGAAGCTCTGTAGTAGGGGCCACACATGGGAGAGTGATATTGAGGAGTCATATGCTCCGAGTTGAGGTGGGGAGTGGACAGAGCAAGGGTGGGGAGGGGTGGAGCAGGGTTGGGAAAGGTGGGGTCCGGGGTGGAGTAAGGGTTGTCCTAGCCCTTCTCTGAAGTGGGGGGAGGGGAATCATGTGGCTAGTGGTCCCCTCAGGTTCCCCCTCACCAGTTGCCCCTCCTCTGCAGATAGAGACAAAGGGTCCAGATTTACAAAGGATATAGGTACCTAAAGATGCTGATAGGCATCCAGGCAGAGTCTCTTGAATATTTAGGAGCATGATTCTTACTGATTTTGAAGAGAATTAGCTATGCGAATACCTTTCAGGATCTGGCCTTAGATTCCTTTGTACATCTGGCCCAAACAGGCTTCAGGGATTATTCTGTTTTGTTTATTCTAATTAAGTGCCCTGTTTGGCCCTGCAAGAAAGTGACACGCTGTGATTCTTTACCATTGTCATATATGATCAAACTCTTGTTATTGTCAAGATCAAAACTTTAATTGCTTTACATGGAAGCAGGCTGGGGCCTCTAATGGGATCATTTGGGGCTAGACTGAACATTTGCTCCTACCACTGTATAAGGGCCAGTGTGAAGCTGCATCACTCCAGGACGATGACTGGGAAGGAGCTGTGCCTCAAAGAGGCATTTTTTCCTTATTCCTTAAGGGTAAGTCTATTTCAAGATACTGGAAGTATCCTGAAATAGTAATACGCATCTTTAAACGCACCTACTATTTCCCAAAATACACAGCGCCAAATTTCAAAATAAGCTCTTTCAAGCTAGAATCGAAATAAGCTACGCAATTTGCAAATTGCAAATTGCATAGCTTATTCCAAAAGAAGGGTGCTCTCTAGACGCTCCCTAAAAGTAAGGGTATCAGGCTAAGACACAAGACTTAGACTTGGGTAACCAAAGTACAACTCTCAGCTCTGCTGCAAAACTCCTGTGTGACCATGGGCAAATCTTTTAGCCTCTGTGTACCTCAGCTCCCCATCTATAAAATAGCAATTGACTGCTACTACCACCACCAGCTGTCCCTCTTTCTGACAATTCCTTTATCTGATATTACATTATTAATAAAGAAAGAGACCATACATTCAAAGGGATAGGTTTCAAAACTGGGTGGCAGAGACCTAGCTTCCTGTGTTGACTCTGTTTCTCTGTCACATTGGACAAATCACTTTCCCTTTCTGTGTCAGTTTCCCTCCCCTTTGTTCCTTTTCGGTAGTTCTACCATAAATTCTTTGGGGGCAAGAACTGTCTCCTGTAAAGTCTTTGTATAAGACCTAGCAAAATGGGTCTCTGGACTCATTGGGAACCTGCAAATGCTACTGTGCTATAAATAATAGTGGTAATGCTGTAGGCTAAAGAAATTCAAGGAGAATGGTTGCACGTGTTTGCTAAATTCTCCATGGAAATCAGTCTTATATTTTTCTAGGATATTTAATTTCCGCTGCTAACTTCAATTTGGTTGTATGTATGTCCATATAAAAATGTACCCTTGTGCATATTCTGAATTTCTACAAAACTGAGGATGTCTAGTTTATACTAGTTATTTTTGGTGATGTTTCAGACCAAAATAGCACTATTACAAGCTGGAGAAAATCTTGTGGCTCACACCACAGCAAGCTTTAAATTTTATGGAGTCAATGGCACAGTCTCTGCTTTTAAAAAGTATAAAATAAAATAAAATAAAATAAAATAAAATACATTTTCCAAAACCGGACCTGGGGTGTGGCCAACCCAAAAGAAGTCTATTTATTCAGGGTGTGTTTTAACAAGTAGCGTGAAATGAAAATCATTTTGTAAACATCTACTACAATCACAATGTTTTTCATACAATGGAACTAATACTGTTCTTTTTTTCTTCAATAATGACACACACAGTTCCCTAAACAGTGAGAGTAAATCTGAACATTACATTTAGAGAGGCTGAATTGAAAAGAAAATGTCAGTAATTCTTTTTTTTTTAATCCATGAAACACAAAGTGTTTTACTTAAAAAAAAAACAGATTAAATCTTTCAGTATCAAATATGTTTGAGAAATGAATTTTCCATTGTCTATGTCTCTAAAGTAGTCAGTGGCTCAGATTTTACTTAATGGAGGTTGCCATTTTGTCAAAAAGTGATACTGAGATTGATCCTATTGAAGTAATGTTTCAGATGCTTCTTTGTTGCCAACTCCGACATTGGGAACATGCTTCCTGAACTATTCTCCAGGGACTTTACCCTCTACTTATTTATATACCTCTTTAAAACCCACTTCTTTCAGGACGCCCACTTTAAAAGAGTCAATTGTTTAGTGTTTTAGAAAAATACTCATGTGTTCCACTGTGCAAGGTTTATCTTAGGCTCTATGGACTCGCAGAGCAATCTTATTGAGGATGTTTCTCTTCTTCCTCCCACAAACTCCCCCTTTCTGTCTTGTTATCCCCATCATTGCATCATGTTTGTAAGCTCCTCCAGGCAGGGAGACAAGCTCTTTTCTCTATTGTTTTTGAGGCAGATGGCACACTTATGGGAACTATACAAGAAATAATCATTTCTAGAGACGATAAGAAGAAATTCACTTTCTGCTTTGAGAAGTAGAATTGAGGGGAAGAGCAGCCAGCATGCTTCCTGAGACCTGGGATCCCCAGGTACTGGCCCCAGCTGTCTCTGTCCCCTCCTCCTGGCCAGACACCCCACCATGAGTACCCTGCCCCAGCAAACACCAGTTCCCTGTCCCCTGCCCCCACCAGTACAGTTGGGGCCACATTAGTGAGGCTTGGGGGCTATGGAGTGGTTGTTTCTTTGCATCTCACTTGTGTGGCCCCGACTGACTTTTCTGTGGGTCAGTGACCCCTGACTCAAAACAGGTTCCCCACCCCTCTCATAAATAAAGACAATGCTGAAACATTTTGTTGTGTTTAACATATTTTATTTAAAAATGAAGCCTAGCCAACAAACCCCCAATTGGGGCCAAGCCCCCAACTGGCCGCAGCATCATGACTCTCCTGCACCCCCCTCCCTGACCCCAAACCTGAACCTATCATACACTGGAACCCCCTGACCTGAGCCTCTCACATCCCCAAACTCCGGCACCCCCACATCCTCAGTCTTCTGCCACAACACTCCTGCACCATCCACACACTGAAAATCTGTGTCCTGAGCCCATCATACTCCCAGCCTCCCTGCCCTGAGCCCTTCATGCACCCCAGCCCAAACTCCTGCACCTTCACAGCCACAAGCTGGCAGCTTGCTCAGCACCCCAACCCTTCACCGGAGCCCAACATTCTCCAGCCTGGAGCCCCCTTCCTGAGCCAGCATCCTCTTTTCTACTTCCTCCTGCACCCAAATTCCCTCCCAGAGCTTGCACCTCTCACCCCTTTCCCGTGCTTTTTTTGTGAACCACAATAGCAGTGGAGACAGCATGAAGAGCCGGGGCAAAGTAGTTGAGCCAAAAAAAGCTCAACGGCTTTTCCCCAGGTCTTTGCAGCTCTGCTTTATTTGCGGGGGGAGGGAAAAAGGGTTGGGGGTGCCTGGCTCTGGAAAAGGGGAGGGGGAATAGGAAAGAGAAGGGGGTGACTGGGGGAGGGGAAGAGCAGCCAGTGCACTTCCTGAGACTCAGGATCCCCAGGTACTGGGCCCAGCTGTCTGTCCCCTCCTTCTGGCCAGACCCCCACCCCCACAAGTATCCTGCCCCAGTACGGATCAGCACCCTGGTCCCTGCCTGCACCAGCACAGTTGGGGCCACATTGGTGAGGCTTGGGGGGTTTGGAGCGGTTGTTTTTTTGCATCTCACATGTGTGGACCCGACTGACTTTTCTGTGGGTCAGTGACCCCTGACTCAAAACAGGTTCCTTGCCCTTCTCATAAATAAAGACAATTCTGAAACATTTTGTGTTTGACATAATATTTAAAAATGAAGTCTGGCCAACAAGCCCCCATCTGGCAGCAGCATCATAACACTCCTACACCTCCTGCCTCCGGCCCAAAACCTGAGCCTATCATACACTGGAACCCCCTGTCCTGAGCCTCTCACATCCCCAAACTCTGGCACCCCCACATCCTCAGTCTTCTGCCACAACTCTCCTGCACCGTCCACACACTGAAAATCTGTGTCCTGAGCCCATCATACTCCCAGCCTCCCTGCCCTGAGCCCCTCATGCACCCCAGCCCAGACTCCTGCACCCTCACAGTCACAAGCCTGCAGCTTGCTCAGCACCCCAACCCTTCACCGGAGCCAAACACTCTTCAGCCTAGAGCCACCTTCCTGAGCCAGCATCCTCTTCTCTTCTTCCTCCTGCACCCAAATTCCCTCCCAGAGCTTGCACCTCTCACCCCTTTCCCGTGCTTTTTTGTGAGCCACAATAGCAGTGGAGACAATGTGAAGAGCCAGGGCAAAGTTGTTGAGCCCTCCTCCCTCCCCCTTCCCCAAAAAAGGAAGGGCTGCGAAGACCTGGGGAAAAGTTGTTAACCAAAACAAAAAAAGCTGTGCCCTGGGACGGATGTACCAGCACCTATTTTTCCTCAGCGTGGCAACAACTTCGCCCCAGCTCTTCATGCTGTCTCCACTGCTACTGTGGCTCTTCATCTGGAACAGGTTGGCCATCCCTGGTCTATAAGGTGCCACAGGACTTCTCATTATTTATGCATATTCAGACTAACATGGCTTCCCCTCTGATAGTTTGCCATGGGCAATCCCTGGTGTCTGGATAAGATCAGAACCAGAGTTCCTGGCACATTCACTCTGGGTATGTCTACACTAGAAAGTTAGTTCGAACTAACGGACGTTAGTTCGAACTAACTTTCCTATGCGCTACACTAGCGCTCCGCTAGTTCGAATTTGAATCGAACTAGCGGAGCGCTTAGTTCGAACTAGGTAAACCTCATTTTACGAGGACTAACGCCTAGTTCGAACTAGCTAGTTCGAACTAAGGGCTGTGTAGCCCTTTAGTTCGAACTAGTGGGAGGCTAGCCCTCCCCAGGTTTCCCTGGTGGCCACTCTGGCCAACACCAGGGAAACTCTATGCCCCCCTCCCGGCCCCGGACCCCTTAAAGGGGCACGGGCTGGCTACGGTGCCCGTGCCAGGTGCAAGCCTGCCAGCACCCAGCTAGCAGACCCTGCACCTGGCACGGCACAGAGCCACCCACCCGATGCCCCCCAGCCCACCCCCTCTTGCCGGGACCAGGCTGGCGGCTCCCGGGAGCTTGCCCTGGACCGCAAGAGGCGGGCACCTTCCTGGGCTAGTGCGGACATCGTGGACCTCGTCCACGATCTCCGCACTAGGCACAGGAAAGTGGCCGTCTAGGGCAGGAGAGCTGCCAGCCTGGCCACCCAGGACCAGGTGTGCATGAAAATCAAGGGGGTCCACTGAGACCCCCGACCCTGAGCCCTGAGCTTACAATGGCCGTACTGGGTCAGACCAAAGGTCCATCTAGCCCAGTAGCCTGTCTGCCAACAGCGGCCAACCCTAGGGACCCTGGAGGGGATGGACCGAAGACAATGACCAAGCCATTTGTCTCGTGCCATCCCTCTCCAGCCTTCCACAAACTTTGGGCAGGGACACCACTCCTACCCTCTGGCTAATAGGACTCCATGGACGCAACCTCCATCACTTGATCTCACTTCCCTTTAAACTCTGTTCTAGTTCTAGCCTTCACAGCCTCCTGCAGCAAGGAGTTCCACAGGTTAACTATTTGCTTTGTCAAGAACAACAACTTTCTCTTACTAGTTTCAAGCCTGCTACCCATTCCTTTCCTTTGGTGTCCTCTAGTCCTTCTTTATGGGAACTCAGGAAGAACTTTTCTGAATGCACCCTCTCCACCCAACCCCTGCTTTTAGAGACCTCTATCCTGTCCCCCCTCCGTCTCCTCTTTTCTAAGCTGAACAGTCCCAGTCTCTGTAGCCTCTCTTCATCTGGGACCTGTTCCCAACCCCTGATCATGTTAGTTGCCCTCCCCTCTCCCAGCCTTTCTCTTCCCCTCTCCCACCTCCTTTTCCCAGTGTCCCCCAGTTTTTTTCAATAAAGACAGAGTCAATGTTGGAAGAAACGTTATCTTTATTTTGTACATCAATAAGAAGGGGGGCTAGGGAAGGGTAAGTGGAAGGAGGTGAGGGAGGAATGGGGTACGAGCCCCCGATGGGGAGGACTGGGCTGGCTCTGCGGGCTTCTGGGGGTGGAAGCTCTCCTGCAGCCCCCCAATTACTCCCTCTCCCCAGATGGCAGCCTGCGGCAAGTGCAGCCGGGCTGATGGCCGAGTGGTGTGATGTGCCCAGTGTGGGCACTCAGGGCACTCCAAGCCAGAACTTCTTTGGAAGCGGGGCACCCCTTAGAACTGTGTGTCCGGGGTGGGGGTCGGGACCCTTTAAGCGCAGCCCTCGGCTAGCCTGAGACAGCATCTCCATGCTCTAAGTCCTCCTTTTATGCCCTGCCGGCACTGCTTCCAGCCATCATTAAGCCCTGTTCAGAGTCCACTCAATGTGGACTTACTAGTTCGAACTAGCAAAACGCTAGTTCGAACTAGTTTTTAGTTCTAGATGCGCTAGTTCGAACTAGCTTAGTTCGAATTAACTAATTCGAACTAAGTTAGTTCGAACTAGCGCTGTAGTGTAGACGTACCCTCTGATACTGTTGTTATGCTGGCAGAATCATCCTTTAGTAAAGGTGAGAACTGTCATGCTCTTTCTGCCTTGTAATAGGCACCATAGAGAGACATCTTTCTTTCTTTCTTTCTTTCTTTCTTTCTTTCTTTCTTTCTTTCTTTCTTTCTTTCTTTCTTTCTTTCTTTCTAATTGTGCCTAACTTGACTTCCAGACATTGATTCTTGCTGAGCTCTTCTCTGCTGTGTTAAAGAGCTCTTTAGCATCGTGTATTTTCCTCCTGAAGGTACTTACTCAACATATTTAAGCAGTTAAACACAATATTGGAAGAAATCTCTTAATAAAAGTGAGTTGTTTTATTCATTGTAAATAATCTTCCTTGTAAATTCAGCTCTTTTCTATTATTGTGAGTCATTTGTGTACCAATACTGATTACTGCTGAAGTATTTCTTAGTTGTAAATATTTGCTGAATACACTAGCCATTTTCAGCATACTGGTGTTCACAAAATTTTCATTTTGACTGCTTGTTCTTTGTGTGGTGTGATTAGTCCTCCATCTCACATAGTGTTGTGTCTACTTCCTGAATGGAAGATCAACTTTTTAAACAAAATACTAATGAATAGTAATGTATTTTCAGTACAAACTTTTAGATGGGGATTCATTTCTGAAAAATGTCATACTTTTCAGGATTCATGAACATTTTCACAAAGAGTGGATGGTATTCCAAATAATGAATAATGTGAATTCATAAATAATAGTAATCCAATGCTTCTTATTTTTCAGAGAAATTGGCAGAAAATGTCCCATTAATATTTGGCCAGCTTTAATTTTAACTCAAGTTCCAAATTTTAACTTCTGCAATGGTTTTCTAAACCATTTCTTTTATTAATCTTTTAGATTTTTCCCTTGATATAATGAAATGTTTAGGAAGCCAATCTATGGTTTCAATCAACATATTTAATTTTTAATAAATGCTTTCAAATAAATATTTCTAGACAGAGCAGACATATTGGCTCATTTCTGAAAGAACATAAATCACGCCATATATATTTCAGGAGAAAACATGCAAATTGTCACAATTCTTAAAAATAAAAAAAATAATTCTCTGCAAAGTAGCACATGCTCCCACAGTTATATAAAAATCAACATTTCAAAACATTTTTGAGAAAAGTAATATATTTCTTAAAGACTACCAGAAACCATTTTTGTACTTTCTGAAGAGGCTGTAGACTAATGAGAAAGTTACTTTATGGCTCTATGTTTACCTTCATTACCCATTCCCACTTCAATGGCAGGAACTCTGTGTGAGCCCCATCTTTTCCAGATCCCCCTAGTTCTTCCTACAACCAAGGGTTCAATGTGCCCTTCATGTCTGCCCTCTCTCAAATTCCCCCACTCTGCAGGGTCTACCATTCGCCCCTACCATGCAAAGATTCTGTTCTCATCCCCCATACCTTCTTCCCCT
Source organism: Pelodiscus sinensis (assembly GCF_052426305.1). Classification (NCBI taxonomy): domain Eukaryota; kingdom Metazoa; phylum Chordata; order Testudines; family Trionychidae; genus Pelodiscus; species Pelodiscus sinensis. Next base: position 60,433,452 of record NC_143054.1, on the reverse strand, counting down.
AAAATCAGAATCCCTCATTCTTTACCCCAGATCAGGGTTCTGTGAATCTCGCTTTCCTCCCAAACCGAAATATCTTTCTTTCTCCCTACTCCCACCATCCCGCAAACACATACCCACACCCCTGTTAGGGAGGGAGGAATGGATGAGTGATGTTCTCTCCTTTTTAGCTGGCACAGGATTTGAGGAAGTAGAACATTAGGAAAGGAAGGGAAAGGCCTGCTCTTTCCTCTCCTCCTCCATCTCAGTATCTGCCCCCTGACTACCAGGAGGGAATCAGTTATTTCCTGACTATCATTCGAAGTGTTAATATATTAAACTCTGTTGGTAAGATCAGCAGAGAGATTGTTAAAAAGGTGTTAGTGGGTGCTATGAATAGCTATCAGCAGTTCCAAGTGTCTCCCATTTTACACTTTACAATATTCCAATTGTTCCTAGAATCAATAGGTTTGTAGCCACTGATGCCTAGACAATTCTGATTTTTTGCAACTTTTTATGTGACTTCAGAAGTTATTATGTTGCATACACAAAGAGACAGATAAAGGTCATTAAGTTGAGCATAAAACCTCGCAAGCACAGCTAAAATAAGTATCTATTTGTCAACCACAGACTGGAATGAGCTAATAATTATCCTACTCAGCTGAACTGGGAATGTAATGATTTGTGATATGGCATGTTCATTATTTTGAGCTCTTTTTAAAACTTTTCAGTTTGCCAACAGAAGACAAGAGCAAACCAGTCCTGCTCCAAACAAAACAGATTTTTCAAAAGATGTGTGCAAATGGTGGATGATATTCATCATTTTGGAAGCATTGTTTCCCATTAGATCACAGAGGTCTCTTGAGCACTTCAAATGGTGGTTACATTTGGTCATTTTATGTTATATGTTTCTAATTAAAAATCACAGTGGCCTTTTTGTACTTTTCCCCATTTTTAGAATGATCCGATCATTTGTCTCTGTTGTTAGTTAATTGTTTTTCATTCTTTTAGTCTAGCCACAAATTGTTATAGTGTGAATATTTTACTCTATTAAGAGAAGTTTTCTTCAATAAATTAATCAGAGTGAGATGAAGCCACTTAATAATTCAACAGAGCTGCCAATACTAAGAAATGTACATTTTGCTCCCGCATTTGGTCCTCTTTCCATTCCACTGCTCTTTAAATCATTGTGATTTAAGTATGTATAACTCCTGACTGACCAGGCTCTCAATGTGGAAAGCAACAGGCCATATTCAGCTCCGGTGCAAGGCTAGTGACCTAAGTGAGGATACCCTAAAGCTGGAATTGTCCAGTATTCAGAGGACCCAAAATAAAATACACCAAAAGAAATTCCTTTTGCATAAATCCTACTATAATATGGGATTAATTTCCTCTGTGTTTGAGAGGATCAAGATCAAGATCCTCCCAAACACAGAAGAAAAAGATGGTCTTTGTCCCAAAGAACTTGCAATCTAATTTACATGATAGATATTTCTAATTAAGCAATTAATAATGCAGATACTTTTAATATGAGACTGATGGATATTTAGCTCTCAGATGAAAGTTGTTTTAAATGGGAAGTACTTTTTCCAAATGTAAAAATTCCACTTAAAATGCTATGAATAACTTCACAGAAGAGAAATGTAATTTAGAAAAAGCATTTCCTTCATATAAGAAAGTAAAAGGGTACTGTATTCTTCTACAGAATGCCTTGATTTTAATGTGTACATTTCATTTATGTTCCAGGTGAAGAGACCACAATGGCTTTGATAAATCTAGAAGTTTCATTTCTCTCCTCACTTCTTTGAAGAGCAGAGAGATGATGAAAGAAAAAACCTTCAAGGGAGGCTGCACAACTGTGAAAATGTTACTGTCTGAGGAAAAATTGTTTTAAGTCAGCCATAAAGATGTTAGCATACTGTGGGGCCATGCGGGTACCCATGGCTGGCTCCACAATACGCTAACATCTTTATGGCTTTCATTCATGCTTAAATTTGACACTTTACAAGTGGGCCTTAACAAAAATGCTAATTACCTTACCCTTTACAAAGATAGCTTCTCCATTCATTGACTTACAAATAGCTATTCCTTCCCTCCCTCTTCCTCACCCCACCTTCTGTACTAAAGCTGATTTGTCAGTTTAATAATTGTTCACTTTTTTCATTGTATTCCTTTGGTATATATATGGTCATGCCAATTCTCTTCCAGAATATGATCTGAGGAAGTGGGTCTGGCCCACGAAAACTCATCACTTATGAAACCATCTTGTTAGTATTTAAAGTGTTACACCGTTTTTCCTTTTGTTTTAGCAAGATCAGACTAACACGGCTACCTCGCTATTATTGCTTATCTACAGTATCTGAACCACTTGACAGAACGAGAGGAATCAATCTATGTACCTTGACCAAACTCTGAACACTAAACTGAACAATGTTTGGAAAGCTTTTTCAGAGGGCTGGATCTAAGCAATTGATATAAATCATATTCAGGACAAATCCTTAGTCCCTGTTGAAAGTCTTAGCCAATGGCCTGTTGGAGCCCAATCCATCCATCCAGACCCTCATAAATTATGCCAAGAGAAAAGAAACTTGAGAACAATGAAGAAGAAATAAGCAGAGAATGCTTATTCTGAAAGGCAGAAAGTAAGAACAGGCTGAGATGGGAAGCGATTAAAAATTCAGACAATTGCTAAAAAGAAAGAAAATATAAAATGGGTAAGAAACCAAGTTTATATCTTTTAGTTTATAAAGTCTTATCTAATCACATCTAGTTTTCCGCAGAACTGGGAAAAAAAATAAAAGTACCATTCTTAACAATTGTTGCCTCAGTGCTACAGAACAATACCATTTAAAAAAAATTATTGCTGTCTGTACACATGTTGAAGAATTTTCTTTTTGTTGAAGGTGTGAACAAAAAGGTAATGGTGGGAAATAATGTAAAATACTAACAACAAAATATCCCCAAACAACTTCAGACCCTAAGGGCATGTCTATACTACATGGCTCCGTCGACAGAGCCATGTAGATGAGCTTTGTAGACATAGCAAAAAGAAGTGGCGATTTAAATAATTGCCACTTTGTTTACATCAAAATGGCTGCTACGCTGTGCCGATCAGCTGATTGGCGGCACAGTGCGGTAGTCTGGACACTCCGCAGTCAACATCAAAAGCCTTTGTCGACTGCCCCATTATGCCTCGTGGGATGATGTTTGCCAGGGCGGTCAACAAAGTCTTTTGATGTCGACTGCATAGCATCCAGACTACCGCGCTGTGCTGCCAAACAGCTGATTGGCACAGTGTGGCAGCCATTTTGATGTAAATGAAGCGGCAATTATTTAAATCGCTGCTTCATTTTGCTATGTCTACGAAGCTTATCTACATGGCTCCGTTGATGGAGCCATGTAGTGTAGATATACCCTCTGTGTCCTTACCATAGAGCACCTATGTAAATTTAGAAAATAGACCATTCTGAATATGGAGAAGCCACCGTCAAAGGCTTACCATAGGATTTAAACTGAAATTGATAAATAAGTAGCTTGGACAAAATGTCCATCCATGACTCCAAGAAATTTGACCATGTTGTAACCCTATCTCTCATTTTACAAACTATTATACTTCTTACAGAAATAACTCCAGTGACTCCAGGCAATATTCTACTCCGCGCTTCATTTGCATAAGCTTTTGCGGAAGAAGGGTACAGTATAGATGTAGCCTAAGGATGAAATTCTGGCTCCATTGAAGTCAAGTGTCCTGCCAACTTCAGAGGGGTTAGTATTTTACCCCAGGAGTAGCTCAATGCCATTAAGAGTTGCAGTACAGAAATCAAAGCCCAGAGGCATAAGGTGGCTTTACACCACTTTTGTACCTCCTCAACCTTCATCTGATCCAGGAGCAACATTGATCCTAGTGTAACTTAGGGTATGTCTCCATAAGTTAAGAAAAACGGCCGTTTTTCCAGAAAAACTACGCTTACATCCACACTGCAATTGCATTCTTTCAACAGAAAGTCAAAAGAATGCAGGGGTTTTCCCCTCAGTGGTAAACCCCTTCCTACAAAGAAGAAGTCTTTTTCTGAAAGAGCACTTTTGGAAAAAGTCATGTGTGGATGGGGAAGAGGGTTTTTTTTCGAAAGAAGAGGCCTCCAGGAAAAAGCACAGGTGCCCTGGTGGCCACTCCATCCATAATAATCACAACTTAAATGTGGATGCTATCTTTCAAAAAAGCAGATCGCTTTTACAATGCGCTTTTGCTGTGTAGACACTCTCTTTCAAAAGGAGTTTTTCTGGAAGATCTCTTCTGGAAAAGCTTCTTCTATAAGAAGCTTTCAGTCTAGAATTAGCCTTAGACAGTGCTGGGGGCCTGTATGGATTAAAAAGCAGCTTTAGGCTGCCTACAAAATGTGGCACTTGGCAGAATCTCCATCACACTGTATACTGCAGCCCCTCCTCAATGAGCCCCTCACTCCAGTCTAACATTGCCCTAAAGCTGGACTTTCAAGGGGTCTTCAGAATTCAGCCTTATGGCGTTCTTCCACAGAGTCTGCACTGGAAGACTCCTCTCCAGAGAAGACCAGAGCTTTTGGGGCTCCTATGTACCACTCCAGCCCCTTTTATTGGGGACAAAAGGGTGGAGTTGGGTGGGATGAAGATGGCACCGCAACTTGCTGAGAATTCTGAGGAGTCTGTCTCTGAGTCCCTTTCCACTACTTTAATTTAATTTTGGACAGAACTCTGTCTCTTTTCTTCTCCTAATTGGTATCGAATGGATGTGGTATGAGCCACTCACTGTTGTCATTGACAAGGAATTAAAGAACATGTCACAAAATCTAAAACTGTTTACTTCTTCTTTAGTACAATAGTGCATCAGTTTCTTACTCATATAATCCACAAAAGGCTCTCTTGTTGCATTAACAATTCAAACATTTTTCTTACTGGACTCTCACACAGGTTTCTCTTTATTTCCTCATTGTAATGAAAAGCAAAAGCCATGTCAGGTATATCCCAATTTATCCTATGAAAAAATCAAATGGATTTGAAGACTTACTATATCATAAAATCTACCACTGCAACTTGGTATGGAAAAAAAGAATCACTAAATTTTTGTCCATGTCCCTTTTATTTTTTGGAAATGCACATTGCAATTGGGGTTTCATTAAATAATGTAGGACTTCAGACAACATTTTAAGGATATACTCACAGAAGCACAGTTTGTCATGGGAAATCCATGAGAGAGCGTTTCCCAAGATTGCCTTATGATCACAACATAAAAATATTAAATTATCTTCATGTTTCCAGCACAGTGAACTGTTTGAAAGAGATGAACTATCAATCATAAAATGTATTCAAAAGCTGTAATTTTTACAGAAGTATGACAATATCCTAAGACATCTTTGGAAAAATATTATTTTTTTAATGTTCTTTAATCTTGCAGATGAGCAGATTAGTAGGCTTTTAAAGGAATGCTCTAATGCTACTCAGTGCTTTTGGGACTTTGCCTCTCCTGTTCCTGCTGTTTCCAATATTGCCTGCTTCCCAACCCTTCTTGTTTGAACAGTACTTCATCTAACTCATCATTCTTCTCTCCTTCTTTAGGTTGTACTTATCTACCATCCACTTAAATTTATCCCCTGAAGCCTTCCTCTCCAACTTTGATTACTGCCTCTCTCTCTTCCCTTCCTCACAATCCCCCACTCATTCTCCGTGGCTTTAACGTCTTTGCTGATGATCCATCCACCTCTTAGCTGCACATTTCCCCACACTCAAAACACCATTCTGTATGTAACCAGGGTCTGAATCACTGCTTCCAATGCAGCCGGCTGTAAGGGGACAGAAATCCTAGGTGTGGTTATGCTCATTCAGTTGTTTAGCCCTGTAAGGTATTCAACTGCTGTATTGTAAATACAGTTAATGCTGGGATGGGAAAGAAATCCTCGGTGTACTTATGTAAATCCAGTTCAGCCAGTGCTATAGGCCTGATGGATGCTCAATTGTTAGAATGGTAATTTGCCTGTTGTAACTCATTTGTCAGTTGTGGGGTCACATGTTAACCCTAAATGTAGGAAATGTAAATTATGACCACCAGTGCTTGCAGGAGAAACACTGTCATTGCAAAGAATCTCAGGGTATGTCTACACTACAAAGTTAATACGAACTAACAGACGTTAGTTCGAATTAACTTTGATAGGCGCTACACAGGCAAACCGCTAGTTTGAACTTAATTCGAACTAGCGGAGCGCTTAATTCAAACTAGGTAAACCTCATTCTACGAGGACTAACGCCTAGTTCGAATTAAGTAGTTTGAATTAAGGGCTGTGTAGCCACTTAATTCGAACTAGTGGGAGGCTAGCCCTTCCCAGCTTGCCCTGGTGGCCACTCTGGACACCACCAGGGAAACTTGTCTGCCCCCCTCCCGGCCCCGGAGCCCTTAAAGGGACACAGTCTGGCTACAGTGCCTATGCCAGGTGCAAGCCTGCCAGCACCCAGCCAGCAGACCCTGCACCTGGCACAACACGAACCACCCACCCGCTGCCACCCAGCCCACCTCCTCTTCCCGGGACCAGGCTGGCGGCTCCCGGGAGCCTGCCCAGGTCCGCAGGAGGCGGGCGCCCACCTGGTCTAGTGCGGAGATCGTGGACCTCATCCACGACCTCCGCACTAGGCACAGGAAAGTGGCCGTCTAGGGCAGGATAGCTGCCAGCCTGGCCACCCAGGAGCAGGTTTGCATGAAAATCAGGGTGGTCCAGTGAGACCCCCGACCCGGAGCTCTGAGCTTAGAATGGCCGTACTGGGTCAGACCAAAGGTCCATCTAGCCCAGTAACCTATCTGCCGACAGCGGCCAACACCAGGGACGCTGAAGGGGATGGACCAAAGACAATGACCAAGCCAGTTGTCTCGTGCCATCCATCTCCAGCCTTCCACAAACAGAGGCCAGGGACACCATTTCTACCCCTGGCTAATAGCACTCCATGGACCGAACCTCCATGAATTTATCTCACTTCTTTTTACACTCTGTTCTAGTTGTAGCCTTCACAGCCTCCTGCAGCAAGGAGTTCCACAGGTTGACTATTTGCTTTGTGAAGAAGAACTTTCTGTTATCAGTTTGAAGCCTGCTACCCATTAATTTCATTTGGTGTCCTCTAGTCCTTCTATTATGGGAACTAATGAAGAACTTTTCTTGATGCACCCTCTCCACACCACTCATGCTTTTATAGACCTCTATCATATCCCCCCTCAGTCTTCTCTTTTCTAAGCTGAAAAGTCCCAGTCTCTTTAGCCTCTCTTCATATGGGACCTGTTCCAAACCCCTGATCATTTTAGTTGCCTTCCCCTCTCCCACCCTCTCTCTTCTCCTCTCCCACCTCCTTTTCCCAGTCTCCCTGAGTTTTGTTCAATAAAGAGAGTTTCTATTTTTGAATACACGTGTCCTTTATTTTGTACATCAAGAAGGGGGGGCTAGGGAAGGGTAAGTGGAAGGAGGTGAGGGAGGAATGGGGTACGAGCCCCCAATGGGGAGGACTGGGGTGGCTCTGCGGGCTCCTCATGGTGGAAGCTCTCCTGCAGCCCCCCAATTGACCCCTCCCCCAGATGACAGCCTGCAGCAAATGCAGCCAGGTTGATGGCCGAGTGCTGTGATGTGCCGAGTGTGGGCATTCAGGGCACTCCAAGACAGGACTGCTTTGCTGTCCCTCATTGAGTTAGACAAGTGAGCGGGGAACCCCTGAGAACTGTCTATCTGGAGTGGGGGTCAGGTCCCTTTAAGCACAGCCCTCGGCTAGTCTGAGACAGCAGCTCCATGCTCTAAGTCCTCATCTGATGCCCTGCAGGCACTGCTTCCGGCCAGCCTTAACCTTGGTTCAGGGTCCACTCAATGTGGACATGCTAGTTCGAATTAGCAAAATGCTAATTCGAACTAGTTTTTAGGTCTAGATGCACTAGTTCGAATTAGCTTAGTTCGAATTAACTAATTCAAATTAAGTTAGTTCGAATTAGTGCTGTAGTGTAGACGTACCCTCAGATGGACAAACCTTTCCCTTCCAGACTGAAGTGGATTGGATTGGGGGAAGGAACTTAAACCAGCAGGCTACATGCCTCCAGGCATGAGCTGTAAGACTGATTCAACCTGTATCTCTTACCTCCCCTCCCGCCCCAGGTTTGGCCCAGAGTCAGACCTATCATTATGAGAGAAGTGGCCAGCGGAGCAGGCTGGCAGGAGCAAGTGGCCAATGGGGCAGCTGGCAGAAGCAAACAGCCAACGGGGTGGCTGGCAGGAGCAAGTGGCTAACAGGGTGGCTGGCAGGAGCAAGTGGCCAGCAGGTGGCAGCTGGGAGCATCCAGCAGGCGGCCATTGAGAGCAGCAGCAGGAGACCAGTGGGGCAGCTGGCTGGAGGACACAGCCAACAGGTGGCTGGCAGGAGCGGCAGGTGGCCAGTAAGAGCACGACAGGCAGTCAGTGGGGCAGATGGCAGGAGCAACTGGCCAGCAGGCTGCTGGCAGGAGCCGCCGGCTGGTAGACGGTGAGAGGAGCAGCAGGCAACCAGTGCGGGGGCTGACAGGAGCAAGTGTCCAGGAGGGCGGCTAGTGGGAGCAGCCTGTAGGTGGCTGGTAGGAGCAGTGGAGAGTGGCCAAAGGAGTGGGTGAGATGCCTCCTATCCCCACCACCCGAATGGTGGGAGGTGAGCTCTGAAAATCACCTCTGAGCTCTGGTCTGCCCAGATCAAGGGAAGCAACTGTGAGTGGGGTACAGAGAAAGGTTGGGTATGTGAATGGGACACTTACATTGTTGGACTTGGGAGCCTGACAGGCAAAGGACATTGCTCAATCCACTTGAGCTGGAATGTTTACTTGTGGGTTGGTTATGAACTCTGTTTGTGGTGTTTTCCCAAGTTAATGCCATGTTACCTCTCTCCCTCTTTCATTAAAAGTTTCTTTTCTATGCTCCAACTCTGTGCTTGCGAGTGGGGAAGCGTTGTCTAAGTGGTGCCCAGGTGTGTGGGGGGGTTTCCCAGGCTACTGTGTGGGGGTTTGAGCCAGTTCTGTGTGAGATGGATGATAGGAACCCCTAGATATTGAACCCAGCCCTGGCTGCTGCCAGCACTACCTGGCAGAGGGGTTACACATACGCAGCCCTGAGTCAGCTCTCCCATTCATTTGAATGGCTCTTCACCAAACACTCCACTTGCTAATCTCTGTTACTGAGTTCCCCCTCTCCAACCATCACCTTGTCTCTTTCAGCATCACCACCTCATGCCCCATCACTCACCCTTCCTGTGATTTACCTTAAATCAGTTCTATTTCTCATGTGCTCTGACAACTCTGCTCCCTCCCCTCTCTTCTCTGTGGTTGTTGATTCTCTTCATGCTTCTCTACCCTTCTCCCTTTTGTCCATTTCTATCCTATTGCAAATTCCATCTTAGCAGCTCCTCATCCTGGCTCACCCCAATATTCAACAGTCAAGAAGATGCTGAGGAGGATGAAAATCTCAAGAAAGGAGAACATCAAGCTGGAGTGGAGGGAAATGATACTATAGTTTGGAACCTCCTCCAGATGATATCATGGGACCGTCTTGTACTTAGGATACCCCCTCCAGGAGAAAAAGTCCAGTTATTAGGAAAAGACAGGTGATAGTAATGGGGGAGTCAATTAAAAATATAAATAGTTGGGTTTCTAATTATTCAGAAAACTGCATGGTGAAGTGCCTGCTAGATGTGAAGTTTGTGGATCTCTCAAGATATCTGGATTGACTTATGTGAAGTGCTGGAGAGAGCCAGTGATGTTGATACCAGAGACACAGATAAAGGTAGAAGTGAGGTTCTGGAAACCAAATTTATGCCATTAGGAAACAAATTAAGTCCAGGACTTTCATAATAGTATTCTCTGAAATGCTTCCAGTTCCATGCACAGGGTTGGCTAGGCAGAACTACAGGGTCTAAAAGCATGGATGGCATAGAGAGGAGAGATTTAGATGTATTTGGAACTGGGGAACCTTTTGGGAAAGGAGGCACCTATAGAGAAAGGATGGGCTCCATCTAAATTAAAAACAGAACCAGATTGTTGGCATATAAAACCAAAAATATCCTAGAAGAGTTTTTAAAATAAGGACTGGAGCAAAAGTGATAGGTGCAAAGGAACATACAGTTCAGACACACACATCAAATAGGAGAGGCTATCTTAAAGGTGATATTCTACATCCTAGTAAAAAGGAGAAGATTGAAGTTGATAAAGCACAGGTAACAACTGAAGAGAAGACATATAATTAAAAAGAATCCCATTTAATTACATCATATGAAGGCAGACAACTAAATATTGCCAGGTGATTTGGCAAACAAATTTTATACGTGCTTGTATATAAAATACTAGAAAACTAAATCCTAAAACGGGTGAACTTGCCAATGTGGCATTAAATGAAGATTTTTTTTTTAAATAAGCATTATAGAAACTTGGTAGAACAATTTAATCAGTGGGGTATGAAATACCAGGGTCCAAAATGTATAGGAATAACATAATAGGTCATGCTGAGGACTTATATTTTTAAGTAAGCATACAGTTAACTATAGTAAACATCTTAAATAAATTAACAGTGTCATACATTCTCTCTATGGCTGAATAATAAGAATATCACAGTATGAATATACCACTGACCACCTGACCAGCACAATATAACTATTGTGAAATGCTCAGAGAGATTAGAGAGACAACAACAACAACAACAAGAAAACACAATAATAATGTGTGTCACAGAGTTATCGAGGCCCGCAGCCCACCCCGCGTACTCAGTAAACAATCTGTAGACTGGCCCCTGCCCTCGGGGCTGGATGGCCTGAGGCAATAACCCAAAGTTGCTCACCAGCCCTTTAAAGTGGGGCTGGGAGGCCCACCATCCAGAATCTCTATTAAAGTCAATCACAAGCTATTTAAGGCTGGGCTGAGTGGCCCACTGAGCCAAGTCACAGGGTGGGGCTGTGCCCTGGTAGGGGGACCTAGGCCCTCCCTACTCCACCGGATCCCAGCCCAGAGCCCTGTGAGTGGCAGGATGGCCCCCCACTCCCTTGGTGGGGAATCGGTCCAAAACATGCCTGGGATCTCTGGGTGAGAGAAGCTGCTCCTGCACCCTCCCTGGGCCACTTCCTATCTGGTCCAGCAGGGTAGCTTCCCACGTGGTCGCAGGGTCCTCTTCTACCCAGGGTCTGCTTCTCCCTTGGAGTCGGCAGTGGAGACACCCCAAATCGCACTAGAATCTCCACTGTCCTCCCCTTGGGCAGCTGGCTGGGGCTGGTCAGGAGTTCTCCTCTGTGGTCCCTCTCCTCCAGCAGTCAGACCAGACTGGGCCTCCCTCCAGGCTTTTATACCTGGGCTGCAGTCTGAACATGCCCAGCAGGGTTGCGGGGGCAGGGCTTCTTCATCCAGGTGGGCCTGATGAGGCTCAGCCTTCACAGTGCATGGCTGGTTCATCCCGTCACAGTGGAATTTGAATGATCCTCATCCTGACAGGGTACATGTCATCTCAAGACAGGATACAAAGATAAAATTTCTAGACACCATTAATGACTGCTGTTATGGGGCGCTCCCGCCCCGCACTCCAGAGAACCAGGGGGAGCTGCCCGGGAAAGGCGGAGAGGGTGCTGAGGCCGTGCGGGAGGCAGCGCGCCTGGCATCTGCCAGCACGGCCGAGCCGGGAGAGAGCACACGTCCAGGGGCATGTCGCGATGACGTCACCAGAGGCACAGCTGGGACATGGGCTGATGACGTCACCCACTGGGCCAGCGGGTTAATTCAAAAGCATCCGGCCAACACTGGAGAGGGGGGCCGGGTGGAACTGGAGAAGGTGTGAGTGTGGGACCCTCCTTGGGGGGGAGAAGGCATCAAGTAGGCCAGGGGGATGGAGTAGAAAGTGGCCCAGGGTGGGGCTGTGGAATCCGAGAGCGGGTGGGTTTAGGGTTTACTACCCCAGCCGTTGTGCAGGGATACGTTATCCCTGCCTTAGGGCCCTGGGCCGGGGTTCAGAGAGAGGGTCGGCTCAAGCCCCCCTACTCAGCCACTTGGAGTAAATTACGGTTCCGATAGGTCTGGGGGCCCTAAAGCGTGGATTCTGCATTACAAGGACTGAAGGGACTTCGTCGCGTTCGGGTTTGGATTGGTGCACAGGTACGAGGGCACAATCAATAAAGGTGTTCGCATGGTGAGAAACCCATGTGACTGGCCAATTACTTTACAACTGTTTCTTGGCAATTCTTGATTTAGTCCTAAGTGAAGCACAGGATCTGATACAAGAGGTGAATATATCTGAATGACATGGCAGTTGTGACCATAATGTACTTACATTTATCAGACTTGTAATGAGGAAATAACAAAGAAACCTACATCAATAGCATTTAAATTCAAAAATGGAAACTACAAAAAAAATTAGGAAGCTAGTTAAAAAAATTAAAATGAACTATCAAGAGGGTAGAATATCTATAATGCTGCAAGGAAAAGGCTCAAACGATATGTATGTCCCAAGTACATTTTAAAAAGGAAGATCACCAAAAACACACCATCAATGTCAAACAAAGTAAGGGTATGTCTACACTATAGCACTAATTCAAACTGACTTAATTCGAATTAGTTAATTCGAACTAAGCTAATTCGAATTAGTGCATCTAGACCTAAAAACTAATTTGAATTAGCATTTTGCTAATTCGAAATAGCATGTCCACATTGAGTGGACCCTGAACCGAAGTTAAGGCCGGCCGGAACCAGTGCCAGCAGGGCAGCAGGTTAGGACTTAGAGCATGGAGCTGCTGCCTCAGGCTAGCTGAGGGCTGTGCTTAAAGGGACCCAATCCCCACCCCGGACAGACAGTTCTCAGGGTTCCCCTCTTGCTGGTCTACCTTGATGAGGGACAGCAAAGCATTTGTGTCTCGGAGTGCTCTGCTTGCCCTCTCTCGGGGTACCATGGCACTCTGCAACATGGAACCAGACCTGCCCCTGGGGACTCTGCTGCATCTCGTGGACATGCTGCCGGCAGCCTGGCTGCACTGTCTACAGGCTGCCATCCGGGAGGACCATCGAGGGGATGTCAGGATCCAGGGGGCCCTGCGAGAGAGCTTCCACCCTGAGGAGCGCTAACTGTCTCCCCAGTCTGCCCCACTGGGGGCTCATGCCCCATTCCTCCCTCTCGTCCTTCCACTTCCCTAGACCCCCCCCTTCCTGATGTCAAATAAAAGATACATATTTTCAAAAATAATAACTCTCTTTATTCAACACAACTGGGGAGTTGGAATGAAACTGTAGGGAGACAGGGGAAAGGAGGCAAGAGAGGGCAGGAGAGAGGGTGGGAGAGGGGAGGGGGAAACCTGGGAGGAGGGAGCTGGAAGGGGGAAGCAAGGGGAAGGAGGGGGATGGGAAACTCAGGGATCAGGGGTGGGGGTCTTGCCGGGCCAACCATCTCCCAGCATGGCGAGGGAGGGGGCCTCGGCGTCCCCAGGGGGATGGGGTGGAAGGTGTGGAGGTTGAGGTGGGGGGTGTGGACATTGAGGAGGAGGGTGTGGGGGTTGAGGAGGAAGAGGTGGCAGAGGGGGCAGTTGTTTGGGGGGGCAGCAGGCGCAGGACCAGCACAGAGCACCATGCTCTGCAGCAGGGCCTGCAGGTTTGCGTTTCTGGCTCGATCCTCAGCCAGCTGCTCCTGGCGGAGCTGCAGGTCTGCCCGCATCCAGGCCTCCATGGTGCAGTGTAGGGCTCGCAAGGACCCCAGGTGCTGGTCCCAGTACTCCTGCTCCGTGGTGGTGTTCTGGAGCAGGCCGCGGGTTCGGAAGTATGTTCCAGGCGGGGTGGTGCACCCTGCACGAGCAGCTGGTGCAGCTGTAGAGAAAGAAGAGAAGTGGTCAGTTCTCCCTAGGGACACAGTGGATGATGCCCAACTGCCTCCTCTCCCCCCCCCCGCGACGTGAGGGCAACCGTGCCCTGCACTGTCAGAGCCGTTGTGCTTGTACAGAGGCCATGGTCAGGATGTCTGGCTCTCCCCGGGACTGGGAGCTGCCCCAAGACTGCACCCATGTCCCAGTGCCGTGTATAGTGTGGCCAGGGCTGGGGGAAGATGTCCCCTGCCTCTGTGTAGAGGGGGCGTGTGAAGGGAAAGCATCCTGCTGGGTCCCACCCTGGGGTCGGGAGCACATCAGGTCTCTTCACACACGCATGTGCCTATTGGGCCACAGCCCCGGGTGTCATGCAGCTGGAGCCACCTGCCCAAGGGTGGCATGGCACGTGCTCGCACGTGCACAGGTGGTTGCATGATCCGTGGGAGGCATGGCCCACGTGCGCGGTCCCTGGTCTCCCTTCCCGGCTCCCCCCTCCCCGGACAAGGGACAGTGCTGGCACTTACCCAGTATGGTCTCCCCGGACGACCCTGCCGACTCCGGTGCTGGAACTGCTTGCTGTGGCCTCTCCAGTGCACCCGGGTCAGGGCCCTCCGGTCCCAGCTCGCTGCCTCCCGGGCTGGCGTGGACCGCCCTGCCCCCCAAGAGTCGGTTGAGGGTGGGGAAGTAGGGGCAGGTGTCAGCCCCTGCTGCGGCGGCGCCCCTGGTGGCCCTGGCATACGCCTGCTGCAGCTGTTTCACTTTCAGGCGCACCTGCTCTTGGGTGCGCCTGTGTCCCTTTTGGGCCATGGCGGTCGCTATGTGGCCGTAGACAGCCACGTTCCTCCACCTAGTGCGGAGATCATGGAGGTTGGGGGCCTGCCCCCAAACCTCAATGAGGTCCATGATCTCCACTCTAGTCCAGGAGGGTGCATGCCGTCTATGGCCCCTGGCTGGCCCCTGGGTGCTAGGGGACTGGGCGGGGGACAGCTGGCTTTCCCTGGCTCCCTGGCTCATCATGGGGCCACTGGGTCAGGGGCAGAGACTGCTGGCAGGGCTGTCTCTGGCAAGTGCCATCTGGCCAGAGTCTACCCCTTTAAGGGCCCAAGGCTGGGGGAGGGGAGAGGAGAGGAGTTTTCCTGGTTTGGCCCACAGTGGCCACCAGGGGGAACCTGGGACGGGCTAGCCTCCAGCTAGTTCGAATTAAGTGGCTACACAGCCCTTAATTCGAACTACTTAATTCAAACTAGGCGTTAGTCCTCGTAGAATGAGGTTTACCTAGTTTGAATTAAGCGCTCCGCTAGTTCGATTTAAATTCAAACTAGTGGTTTGTATGTATAGACGCTATTAAAGTTAATTCGAACTAACAGCTGTAGTTCGAATTAACTTTGTAGTGTAGACATACCCTAAAAGAGGTGGTGAGAGACAAAAAGGCATACTTTAAAAACTGGAAGTCAAATCCCACAGATGGAGCAGTGATGAGAACCCTGAACTGCTGATGCCAGTCTATGTGAAAATAGTCCACACCCAGTGCTGTCAATAAAGCACCTTTCTTGAGTGGAAATAGAATAAATGTTTAAAGAGATTTTAGGGTTGATTGGTTTGTTTGTTAAAAGAACAGAGGCATTTTAAAAAAATGTGTATCCAAATTGTTTTGATCCTTCAGCAATTTAGGGTCAATGTATTAATTTTAGGTCTTATGTAGTGGCTCCATTGACCTACTTCCTCTCTTGTGCTCTTTATCTCTGGGGCTATGTCTACACTACAGAGTTGTTGTTGGGTTTTTTTCAGAAAAGCAGTCGTTTTTCAAAAAAAAAAAAACCACCTTTACTTACAGCCACACTGCAATCATGTTCTTTAAAAAAATCGAATGAACGGAGGAGTTTTTCCAACATTGGTAAACCTCTTTCTTTGAGGAAGAAGCCTTTATCTGAAAGAGCCTTATCGGAAAAAGGCATGTGTGGATGGGGACGAGGGAGTTCTTTTGAAAGAAGAGGAAAGAGGAAAAAGCACAGGTGCCCTGGTGTAATCACAGCTTACATGAGAGATAGCGTCCATTCAGTGAGGACACTATCTTTCAAAAAAGCAGATTGCTTTTTTGATGCACTTTTGCAGTGTGGACGTTCTCTTTCGGAAGACTTTTTTCTGAAGATCTCTTCCGGAAAAGCTTCTTCCAAAAGAAGCCTGCAGTCTAGGTGTAGCCTGGGTAACCCACACAAACCAAGCCACAAGATAGCCCATAACAACTAGCCAGCTAAGAAGGGTCTTGCTCTTGATCTCTCTCCCTCTCTCTATTGTATTCTGCCTCAATGTAATTTCTTTTGTTTTTGAGAGCATGGAGAAACATGTATTTTTGGATTCCAAGGAAAGCAAATCCAGTTAGTTCCAGCTGTTACTGAAATAACTCCACTTCTATTATGGCATGACAAAAAGGGATCTGCTTTGTTTTTCTTACTCTCAGGCTTGCTGTTCACTGCTTTTTATGACCCATGCAGCAAACATCAAATTAAAATACAATCAGTAATAGCAACAGATAGACAGCATAGGCTATGTTTCCTCTATACTCACTTCATACTTCGTTGCATTCAGACTCAACCAAGTCTTCTGGAAATTTACAGAAAGCCCTTAATAAAATTTAATTTCCCCAAAGCGTGAAAAGTGGCATTGAAGTTATGAGAAGTGTTAGTACTACCATACTTTAGACGAGGGATTTGAAATTTGGCAGGGGAATTTCTCTAATGTCTAGACAGTGTCTTTTGCCATCCCCTGGAAAAACTACCAAAACCTGGCCAAGTTATAAACTTCTGAAAAAAAATGCAGTTCCCACATGTGCAAGAAAGACTTGTTAGTTTTTGGTAGCTACCTTAAGGTTAGAGACACAATTTTCCTTTTGGCATGTCCTTACTTTTGAGGACTTCACTTTTCAACCTTACTAATGTTCTTGTACTGTAGTTCTTGTTTGCAATGTATGTTGGGTTTGTGTGTCTCATATTTCTACATAGCATTTAGTGACAATTAGATTTGTCAAGGCTGTGCGACTATTTTTTTGCAGGAAGAAGGATATGAATGAGAAATTTACATTTTCATTTCCTTGCAGGTACAATACCCAAACTTTGGATCCACAAGTGATGTCAGTCTTAAGTGCCCATTTAAAAAAAATTCTAACAAGAATCTTCCCATTTTCTCCCATGTTGCCCCTTGTACATGGGGAGAGAGCCACACGTTCATCTGATTGACCTGCTTCAAATCCCTTCTGAAAACTCTCATCTGTTGGAACACCTATAGAATGCTTAGCAATGGTCAGGCAGCTGGTGTGCTGAAATCACTGCTTTTTATACTGACAGGTATTGTCTCGTTATTTTGTGTTCTCTGTGGCTGTCTGTTGTAGACACCTGTTGTCTATGGTTTTATACTTAGATTATAAATTCTCTTGGACAGGGCCCATATCAATTTTAGGTATTTGCATGGTGCCTAGCCCAATGGAGCCCTAGCTTCTTGGTGCTCCCACCATTGAAATAACAGATCACAGTTACTAAGCCTGTCTATAATTGTTGTCCATCTTTTTCTCTAAATTACCTTGTTGTCATGCTAAGGGCAGAGATTATGTCCAGGATGCTGGCCACAGACCCTGGCCTTGTTTTCTTGCATTCCAGAATAGGATTGAGTCTCTTTGCAAGAGACATGCCACTGTTTAAAAGCATCATTACATGCTTTGTGAACTATGATATGGCTGCAGAGTAAACACATTTGCTGCCATTTGTCATACTTGGATTCTGAAGCCAAATTAAAAAGATAAATGCCTCATGAAGAAACTGAAGTCACCAAGAAGAGACAGAAAATGTTTTCTAAACTGCAGAAACCAGTTCAGACTGGCTTTCACTTAAGTGGCTGGAATAATCTCCTCCATCATTATGTACTAAACTCGTTCGATCTGCCCTGTCAAGAAACAATTTATGTTTTCTGTGAAACATTCAAGTCTAATGCCACACACACACACACACAACATACATTCCACTCATCTTGCTTATCTGGTGATCTGCACTGAGGATGCAAGCTGGGGGACAGTGGGGCAAAGGACAGTTATCGGGGCAGACATCGATACTGGAAAAACATGCTTCCATGAGATCCAAAACAGAGTTCATAGACACCAGGAAATAAATCCTGCCCAAATCTCCATTACTCCCAGTGGAATGATTCAGAGGAATGGCTGTGAATTGAATCTCAGAGTTTTATGTTCCCTATGTAAGCCTATCCCATGAAGGGGTGCCCTAGCCCTTACGCATGCAGTGGGGATTTCCAAAGGAGCTAAAGGGTGTTAGGTAGTCATCTCCTATTGAACTTCAGTTAGATTTAGATGCATATTTCCCTTTGGCTCTTTGTATTGAATCCCAGACATTGCTCATATTATTATAGCTAGACATTCTAGCCTGCCTGACCTATGTTTGCTGCAAGGTACAAGGTATCAGCGGAGGGCAAGGTATGGGCGACTTTCTGATCCTGGAAATAGCTGGAAACCAGGTCAATCCACAACATAATCTAGAGCAGTTGCAGGACACATACCCAAGTGATAGCTATCTGATTATGGTGACACCTGGCTAACATGCTGGCTAACCTTTTTGTCTCTGGGGACATTTGGACTGCTTTTCTAAGTTTGAAGCCTATTTCAGCAATTCATACAGTAAAACATAACATAGTCTATAATATTGCTATACACATTTTACCAGGACAATAGTATCCAGTAGTTTATGAGTTTCCATAAAGGCATAGTTTGTACAAAATTTATCATAATCTTGTGAAAGTAGCGATCGCTAGAGTAGAATCTGTCACAGAATTCTCTTTATTTATCCTCTGGGTCAGAAACAAAGTTTAAAGTAACCAGGTCCCAAAACACAATGCAAATAGTCTATAGTCAAATATGCTTAGTTAATGAATGAGAATAATAATAAGCCTCCCCTAACTTGGTCTGGGAAAGACATTCCTTAGTTAAGATTATCATTCTGTGGTCCTTCATGGTAGCTCTTAAGGAGGTTTAGTTCTAGAGAGCAGGGATTGGAGTCTGATGTAGCATATCTACACAGCAGGGCAAAAGTTGAATTAAGCTATGCAACTTCAGCTACATCAATTGCATAGCTGAATCTGAAATAGCTTAATTTGGCTTTTGGTGCTCTCTACACAGCAGGAAGTCAAAGGAAGACTCTTTCTTCAATTTCCCTTACTCCTTGTGAAATGAGGGTTACAGGAGTCAGAGTAAGAAGTCCTCCAGCTCGCCATTATTTCAATATAATGGCTTTCTGTGTAGGCATGCTCTTTGTTATTTTGGAATAATGTCAGTTCTCTGAAATATTGCTGCTGTGTAGACATACTCATGGTGGTTTGAGTTTTACAAAGTTTGATTATGAAGTTGAGTGCTTGGAAAACAGACTTGCACTAACCATTTTGCCCTTAATTTAAGCCATTGTTTTTCAAGGAAAATGTTATTTTAAAAGCATCTGTTCCTAAATATATGGTAGCTTGCACGATGTATACAATGAGGACGTCCATTTGCTTTGCTTCTAGGACTAGCAAGGGCTTTTTTTTCTTAAACACATAATTTCTTAAACACAGAATTCATGTTTTGCAAGAGTCAAATACGACAGGAATTTCAAATTCCAGAAGGCCTATGAACAGATGCATTTCTAATGGATTCTAAAATGCCACAAAATGAGTTTTCCCAGCCTTTCTAACTGCTGGGCAAGATTGTCTGTTTGTTGCGGGGTGGGGTTAGTTTTGCAAAATTCTATGAAAATGCTCACTTGTCTGTGAAAAGACTTGAAAATCAAATGCTGTTGATTTTGGGCTGAGGAGAATGTCAGAAAGGGCAAGCCGAAGAAATGGCCAGGGACTGCAGGAGGGACTCTATGGATATTTGCTCTTACCATACATGGCTTTCTTTGTGCACTTCCATTGACATATACATCTTCAGGTTGGTTGCTACTTTCCCACAGACTTGCATGCTGAGCTTGAAGTTATGCCATGAGTTGGGCAAAGTGGACACATTGGGGCAACCCTGGCAAAGCAAGCACAACAGGGCATTTGGAGAGAAGGTAAGGGTAATGATTAGGGGCAGAATGGAGGGGGGAAAGGAAGGAAAAGGAAATAAACCTAACATGCCATTCCCTGCAAATATTTTTATATGCTTTTTATCTCTAGTTTGTCTGTCTCAGTTGTTTGATTTGTCTTGTTTGCTTGTCTTAAACTAAGCTCTTTCAGGCAGCAATAGCTTCTTCCTCTTTATTAAGAAAGCATCTAATATATTTTGGGCATAACTTTGAGCATAAACAATAATTTTACAGGTTTTCACAGCCTATGTTTGGGCCTGAGAATTCAAAAACTGAAGCATGCAATTATCTTTACACCTATGAGTAGCCCTTTTGACTTCGTGCAGGACATGAGTAAAATTACTTGTCTGTTTGAAACCCATATTTTCGTAAGTGACTTGTTATTTCAGGCATGTAATCTGAGACACTTTAAAGAGGACTGATTTTTCTCAGTGTGTTCTAAAAGTCAGGCCACTTTAAGACGCCATCTCAAGTTGGGCACCACAAAAATTGAGGTGCAAAAAATCAGTAGCAACTTTGAATATATGTGAGTGCAAGAGTTTGCAGAGCTGAAGGCTTAATAAAAACAAAACAAAATTCTAATTCACAATGAAACGAGAAAACAAAGAATAAGCATATCCAATGATTTAATATAGACTTATGGGCAGCAAGGGGGTGGAAGCGACTAGTCGAGTCACTACTCATATGTGTATGCTTATCGGGTAGTTAACTAGTCAACTAGTCGTTTACACACTTAATCACAATGTCTGAACAGTAAGCGGAAAGTGCTGTCCACATGCTGTCCCACATGATTATTATTAAATAAATAGAAGGATAATTAACATGCCTGTTAAGATACTTTTGTGCAGAGTATCTTGTTAGAGGAAAAAAATAGATATGTACTTTTATGACAGTCAGTATTATAAGTATTACCCAGATAAAACTAAGCAAAATGATCAAGTGCCAAGAGCCCACACTAGTATGCATTCATTCCACATCAAGAATGGTATAAAATTAATCACAAATATTGATCTTGTGTGCTGTGCCTTATGTCCCACTTTGGCTTTATCCAGGTAGAGAGCATGCAAATGAAGCATTGATTAGCATTTTGTCACACTTCATTTGCATAATCTATTCGAGCCGTTTTTGAACAAAGGGTTTTTGAGCAAAAACAAGCAGTGTGGATATTTCCTTTTTGCGCAAAACTCCTTTTTGTGCAAGATCTGGTGCAAAAAGGGGGTTTTGCGCAAAAAGGAAACATCCACACTGCTTGTTTTTGCACAAAAGCCCCATGTGCAAAAATGGCTCGAATAGATTATGCAAATGAAGCATGACAAAATGCTAATCAGCACTTTATTTGCATACTCTCTGCCGGCAAAAGCTAGCACTGTAGACATTCAGAATTTGAACATGCAAGATGCATTTTTAAGCAATATGTTATCCTGCATTCCTGCAGTGGAAACAGGGTATCAAAACTGAGACTATTAAGACAAGTTTAGTAGAACTGAACACAAGGAACAAATTCTGTGTAATCATAGTTTGTAGCTGCCACTTATTCTCTCAACACTTCTTCCTGATAGTATAAAAAATCCAAACACAATTTTATGTCCAATAGTTTTGCACTTTAATAAAGCTGAGCCTAGACATACAGCATAAAAATAGTGATTATCTGCCCATTGAGAACCAGGGTTAGGAACAAAATGACTGTAGTTGCAGTATCCTGATTATAGCTTTGTCAGATATTTGGAATTACAAATGATTCCACAACCTGAACACCAAAAAATAGAGTTTAGTCAGTCTACAGCCACAACCAAAATGATAGATTTCTTACTCTTATAAAGACTTAATCTAAACCTTACACAATAAAAGTTAAGTCTTTCAATTCTGAAAGAAAATATTCCAGATGCACTGTTTTCCTTTCAAACTGACAGAAGCTCATATATTTATTTTTCTGGGACCTGGGTGAAATCTTGGTTCCATTGAAGTCGCAGAGGTAAGTTGCTGGGGTGCAACAGGCCCTTCTGCTCAGGCAGTGCGCACACCAGCTGTTTTAGGAGGGGGAGTGCAGTCACACACTTCCCAGAGGTGCTTCAGGATTGCCAGGTACTGGTCCCAGCTGCCCCGTCCCCTGCCCAGACTTCCCACAAATACCCTGTCCCCTGCCCCCACCAACACTGTCACCAGCACCCAGCACCACCCTGTCTCTGACTCCAGCACCCTGCCAGCTGTGCCAGCATCCTTGGGACCACATTAGTGAGGCTTGGGGGGGAGGTTGGCATCTCACCTGTATGGCCCCAACTGACTTTTCTGTGGGTCAGTGACCCTTGGCTCAAAACAGGTCGCTGTTTTGTAAATACAATGCTAAAACCTTTTGAGTTTAATATTTTATTTCAAATAAAATACATAATATTTTATTTCAAAATGAAGCCTGGCCAACATGCCCCTAATTGCCAAATCCCCATCACACTGCAGCATCATAACACTCCTGCACCACCTGACCCCAAATCTGAGCCTATCATACACTGGAACCCCCTGTCTTGAGCCTCTTACATCCCCAAACTCCTGCATCCCCACATCCTCAGTCTTCTGCCACAACATTCCTGCATCATCCACACATGGAAAATACGTGTCCTGAGCCCCTCACATATCCAACATAAACTCCTGCACGCTCACATCCACAAGCCTGTGGCTTGCTCAGCACCCCAACCTTCCACCTGAACCCAACACTCCCCAGCCTGGAGTCCCCTCCCCAAGCCAGCATCCCCTTCTCCTGCATCCAAATTCCCTCCCAGAGCTTGTACTTCTCACCCCTTCCCACACCCATAAGAACATAAGAACGGCTGTACTGGGTCAGAACAAAGGTCCATCTAGCCCAGTAGCCTGTCTGCCGACAGTGGCCAGCACCAGGTGCCCCAGAGAGGATGGACCGAAGACAATGATCAAGCGATTTGTTTCCTGTCATCCCTCTCCAGCCTCTGACAAACAGAGGCTAGGGACACCAATTCTATCCCCTGGCTAATAGCCTTTATGGACCTAACCTCCATGAAATTATCTAGCTTCTCTTTAAACTCTGTTATAGTCCTAGCCTTCATAGCCTCCTCTGGCAAGGAGTTCCACAGGTTGACTACACACTGTGTGAAGAAGAACTTTCTTTTATTAGTTTTAAACCTGCTACCCATTAATTTCATTTTGTGTCCTCTAGTTCTTCTATTATGGGAACTAATAAATAACTTTTCTTTATCTGCCCTCTCCACACCACTCATGATTTTATTTATCTCTATCATATCCCCCCTCAGTCTCCTCTTTTCTAAACTGAAGAGTCCCAGTCGCTTTAACCTCTCCTCCTATGGGACCCGTTCCAAACCCCTGATCATTTTAGTTGCCCTTTTCTGAACCCTTTCCAAGGCCAAAATATCTTTCTTGAGGTGAGGAGACCACATCTGTACACAGTATTCAAGACGTGACACAGTATTCAAATCCCTCATTCCCACCCAGGAGCCCACACCTCCTCTCTCAACCAAGTGAGAATGTATAATGGCTGGGGATGGCAAGAGGAGGGGAACAGAGAGGATGAGGCCTCAAAGGGCTGGGGTCTTGGGGAAGGAATGTGATTTTAATGTATTGGTTGGTTTCTTTTTTTTTTTCTTTTTTTTTTTTTTTTGCTTGACAAACCTAGGGTTTCCTTGAAATTCTGAAAAGGGCTCCATAGTCAAATAAAATCACTGCAGTGGAGCATGTAACAGCAGGGCTGGGTCCTAGAGAGAGCCAAATGCACTGCCTGCAGCACAGTCTGAGGGAGGGGATTGGCAGCTGGGGTCTCTGGGAAGGGGAGGGGATAGGAGTAGAAGAGCAAGTCAGGCATAGGAGCACCAGTTTAATAACCCACCTAGGGCACCATAAATCCTAAGGATGGCCCTGCTTGGGCCTTTTCATCCTGATCCCAAGAGATATCCTGACCAGACAGGCCGAAAAGAAGGAGCAGATGAGATTGCCAACTGCACTATCTTCATCTAACTGCTGAACACCATCTGGATGTAAGACTTTGTCAAATGTACACACCTCTTGTGTGTCCTTTCCCTTCCCCACCTTCTCTTGTCTCTTTCCAATCCCTCTTCTTTGTCCCTTGTGTCTAGTAAGTGTGTGGTTTAGCTGGCCACAACTGCATATTTTTCAATGCTGCTATAAGCCTGTGACCAGAAAGGCAGCTAAAAGCAGTGCCCTGGTACAAGTTTGCTAGCTCTCAAAGTGTCTGTTACGCCCATGTGCTGTCTGTGTTTCGTCCACAGAAGGGTGCAAGTGAGAGTCAAGACAAGAGACAGAAGTTGCATTTTCTATCTTTGCTCTTCTTTCTCCCACCATGTGTGTGTGTTTGTTTTGTTTTGCAATTTAGGACATGGGATTGGACTATACCAGCAACAACAATACTGACAGCAGCTACAGCCATGCTCATCTAATTTTTTTTCTTTTCCCCCTGAAGGACAGTTATTACCATTTGTAATACCATCTAAAAGTTTGGCAGACTGGAGGGCAAGAGAGTACCTTCTAAATAGCCTCTCTAGATAGTGGGAAGGGGAACAAGGGAAGCAGTTCAGATAAAATTCTTACTTCATAACTTTCCATTTCAAAGCCTTTAACTGTTTAGCCTTCTTTTCTATATCTTTAATAAAAGGTAGAAAAGATGATAATGATGTGTTTGCTATGGTGGTAAGCAGGCTGAAGTATCTGTAAACCAAACGTTGAAACTTGTTTAAAAATGTTTATTTTGGGGATCACAGGGTCATGTCAACACCTCAATTGTTTGGGTCCTTTTATTCCATCAAAATTAACACATTACCCAGTATCCTTGCCCTGCCATTCCCAAGTTCCTCCCCCCCTTAGTCTCCTCTCCCCACACACACTCATACTTGCCATTTCCATGTCTGATCTGTGTCTTTACCCTCCACTGGCCTCTGGTCAGACCTACCTCCCCTTTTTGCATTCCTGGTCCTACTGGCTTCCAGTCACAGTCTCCTGCTCCAGTCTCTCCACACCCATCTAGTCTCAGTCTCTCCACACCCAACTATCTCCCTGATTTCTTCCCCAGTTTCTTTGCTCTGCCAGTGCCAGTTCTCCCACAACACCCTGCATCCTCAACAGGTCTGCCTCCCCCTTTTGTTACCTTCTTCCCTTTGCCCCACCAGTGTCCAGTACCAAATCATTTGCACTACCAGTCCTCGTCACCTTCCCTAGATCTTCATGCAATCTCAATCTCCCCCTACCACCTCATTCCTATATTCCCCTACCCACCTTCAACTCACCATCCCAAACTTCTTGCCCAGTTACTTTCATTTTCTCCATCCAACTTCCAGTCTCCCTCTCTCACTGCTCCTAGAATCTAGCTTCTCCCAATCTCTGAACCTCCTTGTCCCAATATACTGCCCAACCCATTCAGGTCTGGCTCTTGTCTCATGTACATTTGAATCAGGCAGTTTCCTCAACCAAAACTGCCTTGGTCCAGCAGGAGGAGAGGGGGTGACTGAGAGCACAAGAGAGAGACAGTTTCAATGCTCTCAATGTAGATTCACTGACCTACCCTGGCCTGCTGCAACTCTGTGCAGCAGTTGCCAGGAAAGTCTAGAGCTGGAAAATGCCTTCAGGGAGCTTAACTATGAAGTTTAGCAAGCCTCTACTGAGCATGTAAATATTGGCAATTTTTCAAAGGTTTATGAGTTATAACTTAGCCAAATTTGGGCAGAATTTTCATGGGTAAAAGGTACATTGCTGTCGCCAATGTCACCCCCTTCCAAATTTCAAGTCCCCACTCCAAAACATGAGGGAACTAGAATTCTTCTAGAAAAGATCAATGGACTTTTTTAGTAAGAGAAAAACAATGCATTTTCCCCCAGCCTCGTTCTCAAACGTTGGCTGAACCATTTTGGCTGAAATGTATCCCTCCCCACTCAAAAAAAAAAATTCAGTCCGAGGCAGACACACGGCATGAAAAATTTCAGCCCCAGTGGATAAATTCTGGCAAAGTTATAAGAAACTGAAAATAGCATCTTACAATGAGAAGTGTCAAACATCCTTACTAACAAGTATTGCTACCATCCAGGCCTATAATACAGAGGGACAGCTCACCCACCACTGACATGTGTCCAGTTCTGATGTGGAACATGCAACCCATTCTATGCCAACAACACTATATTCTAATTTTTAATGAAAAAAGTAGAGAGTAATTCCTTCATTTGAAATTGCTCTATAGAGTAGCCATGGTATGGCAAAATGTAAATTCAATTTAGTCCAGGAAATGCTTGGTCTTGCAAAATGTGGTATGGGATAGTTAGAGTCTGAGACTGAGTCAATAGAGTCAGCCCCTGTCAGGCTCGTGGTTAAGATGAAGCTGTGGTTTTAAAACTCCTCTAGAAAAGAGCAGCAGAATTGATTCAGGACTGATTGACAGGGTACAGTGCTCCTTCCTTAACCAGTACTTCCTCATGTCAGAGTGCTAAGTTATGTGAATAGTGTTACTCTGGCATGATTTTGGAAGCAGCTGTTTTAATCTTTTCAGAAGAGCCCAGTATTTATTAGTATGTGATTTTGGCATTAGCCCTACTGTGTATACGTGCCCGCTGAGTGCTTTTCCCATTTGTCTTTCTCCTTTCACAGAGTTGTCTCTCTCCCTCTCATTTGTGCATAGTGTAAATACGTTCTTTCAGATGAAGGAAAGGAATAACAATAAGCACAAAATCATGTCTTTATGGGACAACACTGTTTATGTCTCCTCTGAATAGCTGTACCAAATCAGCATAAAATAGCTGCAGTCATGGTACACAATGTTCTTCGAAATGTAAAGGGACAGTGCACAAACTCACATAAAGAAATGCCTCTTTCAACACAATGTATAATGAACCAGTATATCTCTATGCCCTGGTCTACACTAGGAACTCCACACTACCAAGAGCAGAGTGTCCACACTACCAAGCCCGTTATTTCGAAATAAGGGACTGGTTATTTCAAAATAATAACTCCTGCTTGTTATTACGCTTATTTTGAAGTTGTTAGTTCGAACTAGGAGGGTAGTGTAGACATACCCTCTCTTATTTCAGGGTATAAGTGAAACACTGACAGAGTTAGAAAATAAATTCCCCTATGGACAGATTATTTCACAATTACCTATGCTTCGCACCTCCCTCTAAAGCATCTAGCACTGTTGACAGTCAGAGATTTAAGACTGAACTAGCGGGACCCCTGTGTGCACCATTCTAGCACCCCCTAGATCTCTGTGGCGGAATACCTCCAAGGAAAGCCCATGGGACTCCAGGAAGTGGTGATGGTGATTCAATAGGTGTCACTCTTCCCTCTAATTCAGTACATAGCCAATTCCCCTATTTTGTTCATAATTAAGCCTGCCAAAAAGAGGGGAAGCACAGGGTAGCTATGTGACTTACCTGATGTCACTCAGAAGGCCTGTAGTAGAGCTGGTATTTGATCCCATGCCTCCAGAATTCCAGACCAGTACTGCAATCATGGGACCAGGCTTCCACCTACTCTAGAGCCATGGATAAATGGGATCTATACATACCATGTTCATAGCAAGACTGCACTTGGATTTCTCTTCTGAAATGAGAGGAGTATTTAAAATGCTTTTTGTAAATATTCAAGAAGGGATGTGGTGGGGTATACCAATTCCTCAACCACATCAGAGTAGGCACAGGGGCCAAGCTGTGGAAGATCTGGCTCCTTGGGCAGTTAACACCAGTGGTTGTGCTTTGCCATAGGGCTCTCATGTGGTTATTTTGCTAATGGTCTGTGGGAAGTGTTTTGTCATCCAGAACACAACATTCCTTAGACTCATTCTAATTCTGAGGAATTTGTGTACTTTAAATCCAACTACACAGGGACACGCATCAATACTATTTGGGAATCACTGCTGCTTCATTACCTATACATTTGTTTCCAAGCAGTACCCTTCAGCATAGGTGACATGCAGGAAACTCTGGGTTAGAAATATAGTTACAGTCTATCTGAATGGTCATAAAAGGAAAGCTTATAAGTCTGGGAAGAGGAAATAGAAATGAGCTGTTGGCCCAAATGTGGTGAGATAAGGAAACCTAGGACTCTATCTTGTCTGGTCTTTTATTCAGGCCTACAGGTATCAGGGCCTCCCCTCAGAACAAACATCGTGCCAAATTTTAAAGAAGAAAACTTACTTTTGGCTATAGCTAATAACTCTCTGGTATTAGTGTCTCCCATTGTCACTCAATTGTTGAGTCCCAGAGTGAGGGGAATGTAAATTATTTAATATGCCCATTAATCTGATCATGTTTCCATATAGCTCTTCCTGTGGCAGGGTGAGGCAAACCCGTCACTGTCCCAGCGGGGGATCCAAGCGCAGCCAAGGGAGGCGCGGAGCTGCCGCAAGCGGGGGCGGGCCGAACATCACCGGACGCCCTTGGGACAGGAGCGAATCCACATGGCACAGCAGCGCAGCAGCCGGGGAGCAGGGAGGCATGCAGACCGCCGCCCTGCCCATGGATGTCACCTGACGTCATCAGCGCAATGGGAGGGGGCGGGGCGCGGGAACCAGCGGGGCAGCCGGGGCGGGAGACTTCACCTGCAGAGGAGGGGAAGGCGGAGCATATAAAAGCGGGAGGGGGAGAGCAGACAGGGGGAGGAGCAAGGGCGGCAGGTACTGGGGGCTCGGGGGAAGTGGTGTGGGAGCAGCTTCCCCTAAGGGAAAGCCAGAAGGAACTCCGGTGGCAGAGTTGAATGTGTCCCAGGGTGGGGTCGTGTAGCCCGTGAACAGGCGAGTTTAGGGGTAAACCCCCACCTGTTACCACTGGGAGTGTTGTTCCTGGTGTTAGGGCCCTGGGCCGGGGTCTGGGAATGAGGGTGGGCCCTGATCCCCCTCTCTGCCACCAGTCCGCGTGTGCAGTAACGCAAACAGAGGCGGTGTCCTTGTCTCATGGGAGCCGCTTTACGAATTGGTTTGGGTGGGGAGGGTAGCCCGGAGTAATCAGGCCGTGATAAAAGTATAAACAATCTAGTATAATCACCAAACTTACTAGTTCGAATTAAGGGCTGTGTAGCCCCTTAATTCGAACTTAATTTGAACTAGCGGAGTGCTTAGTTCGAATTAGGTAAACCTCATTTTACGAGGACTAAGCCTAGTTCGAACTTACTAGTTCGAATTAAGGGCTGTGTAGCCCCTTAATTCAAACTAGTGGGAGGCTAGCCCTCCCCAGCTTTCCCTGGTGGCCACTCTGGGCACCACCAGGGAAACTCGGTTGCTCCCCTCCCGGCCCCGGAGTCCTTAAAGGGGCACGGGCTGGCTACGGTGCCCATGCCAGGTGCAAGCCTGCCAGCACCCAGCCAGCAGACCCTGCACCTGGCACGGCTCGAGCCAGCCACCCGCTGCCACCCAGCCCTCTGCCTCTTCCCGGGACCAGGCTGGCGGCTCTCGGGAGCCTGGCCAGGACCGCAAGAGGCGGGCACCCGCCTGGTCTAGTGCAGACATCGTGGACCTCATCCACGAACTCCGCACTAGGCACAGGAAAGTGGCCATCTAGGGCAGGATAGCTGCCAGCCTGGCCACCCAGGAGCAGGTTTGCATGAAAATCAAGGTGGTCCACTGAGACCCCCGACCCTGAGCCCTGAGCTTACAATGGCCGTACTGGGTCAGACCAAAGGGCCATCTAGTCCAGTAGCCTGTCTGCCGACAGCAGCCAACTCTAGTTACCCTGGAGGGGATGGACCAAAGACAGTGACCAAGCCATTTGTCTCGTGCCATCCATCTCCAGCCTTCCACAAACTTTGGGCAGGGACACCATTTCTACCCCCTGGCTAATACCACTCCATGGACCCAACCTCCATGACTTTATCTAACTTCTCTTTAAACTCTGTTAGGAGTTTGGAATAAGTTTGGAATAAGAAATCCTCCGGAAAAGGGCTTATTTTCCGGAGAATCGCGTCTAGACTGACGCTTTTCTCCGGCTTATCCCCAAGCCGGAAAAAAGCAGCAGCCATGTAAATGCAAATGCCGCGGGGGATATTTAAATCCCCCGCAGATTTGCAATTCCGACTCATCTCATTAGCATCCCTTTTCCGGAAAGGGATGCCAATGTAGACGTAGCCTTAGTGTTTTGGGGCCTCAGTTCCCCATCTGTCAAAATAGGGATAACAACATTTCCTTACCTTACAGCGGTGTTGAGGATAAGAGAATAAGTACTTTAAAGATACTGAGGCTACTATGGTGAAGGGGGGTGTGTATCGGTACCTAAGACAGTGGTTTTCAAAATATGGGTTGCAACCCAGCACTGGTTTGTGGAATGCCAGGCACTGGATCTCTTTGCTGTAGGGTAACTAGGTGACTAGTGGAGGTTGCTAAGGCAGGCTTCTTGCCGGTTCTGGCACTATGGAACACACTGCACCCCAGAAATGGCCAGAAGTATGTCCAGCACCTAGGTAGGGGACCATGGGGCTTCACACACTGCCCTCTCCCTGAACACTGGCTCTACACTCCCATAGGCTGGTCCCCAGCCAATTGGAGCTGGGGAGGACAGTGCCTGTGCATGAGAGCAGCACATAGAGCCACTTGTGCACCTCTGCCTAAGACTCAGACCTGCTACTGGGTGCCTCCTGGGCACAGTGTGGTCTGAGGTGCCAGGACAAGCAGGAAGCAAGCCGTAGACTCCCCGCTGCTCTGCTGACTGGGAGTCACTGGAGGTAAGTCTGTGCCCAACTTTGCACCCCAGTCTCCTCCAACAGCCTGAACTCCTCATTCCTGGCCCCACCCAAGAGCCCACACTCTAGTCAAAAAATATAATTTTTGTTGGGTCTTGGGCATCAACAATTTTCTTCAACTGGATCATGAGAAAAAGTTTGAAAACCACTGACCTAAGACAAAGAGATGGAGTAGGATTTAAAAAAAAAACCTTAAGTCCGTGTGCAGCATAGCTATGAATTGCTGTAGTATAGACACTTCCTACATTGATAGTAAAGGGTTTTTCATTCCTGTAGTTAATCTCTCTCTCCAAAATGTGGCAGATAGGTCGATGAAAGAATTCTTCCTTTGACCCAGCTGTGACTATAGCTGTGGTTAGGTTGAGCTATCTACATCACATATGGCATGTAATTTTTCATGGCCTTGAGTGATGTCACTAGGTTGATCTGATTTGTAGGACCTTAGTGATTTAGAAGAACAAAGTTCACTGAAAGTTAATGACACATCTGCTCCTATATCACTCAGATGCTTTTGAAAATCCAACTGTTTAAATCTCACTCTGATGGCAAAGAGAACCCATTTTCTTAGTGCCTGTCCCTGAGGTGGTACAGAGACAAGGAGGGAGCGGAGGATGAATTATTAAATACAATTCATTTTTAGATCTATTAGAATTCTCAGAGTGTCCATACTTTGTTATCCTCTGTTCTGTGCTCCAGACCTGAAACTTATTCTTAGTGTTCAGTTAGTTCCCGGATATTTCTCATGTGTTCTATGGGTTGGTTGGGGTGAGGAAAAGGGAAGGCTGTTTTCTTGTGTTTTTGGCATGTGACTTTACCATGCACTTTGCATTCCTGGGAGACAGAGTGCTAAGTTTCTATACTCTGACTTTAAGAATGTTGTATTGCATCCTCTTTACTTTTGCTGCTAAAGCTAGAACCCTGAAATTATTATTCTCAAAATATTCTCTCTCTCTCTCACACACATACACAGATGGTCAGTTAGATAAACAGGGGACTAAGTTTATCCCCACAAATGTTCACTTTCTTGTAAACAGGGAGGAAAAGTGAGACAGCATGTTAGTAGCTTGAGCCATTGTTTTCTGCAAGGTGCATAAAGCCTAACTACTAAAGAACTGCAGACAGAAAATAGTAGGAAGATGGGTAAATACTTTATGTAAGTCTGTTGAGAAATCTCAGTATCGTGCTTGAAGCCTTCAGCTAAACTTTCATTCATAGTTTACCTTGATCAGAGTTTTGCCTCAGCAAATGCTGAGAAATAAGAAGAAAGAATTGGAATTAAATTATTTGCTTATAAAAATGTAATAAACTAGGTCAGCCTTTTGTAGCAGACTTATAAACACTATTTATATGCTCTCATATTTGTGGTAAATGAATGTTGCAAATTCTGTTGATATTCCCTCTGCTCCCCCAGCTTCTAGCCTTTCTCCTTATTTACTTTTTAGTTAGAGCCCTAGTCAGTGCTTCTTACAAGCACTTTTGGTGAGAGAAATAAAACCTCGAGTTACTCCAGTTTTGTATCATGTATCTGCATCTTGGTTTAGGTGACTTCTCAAAGAACAAGTGTTGAAGTGTTACCAAGATACAAGTTTTAAGGATGAATAGACTTAAAGGGCACTAGTCAATACAACAAAAAAAGACTCATTTTCTCTCAGTCAGCAGCCTAATGAGTTTCATCACAGTTGATGCATTATCAGCTCTCTTTCTCTGAACAAAACATGTAGAGGCATTGCAGTGTATACTTATTTGTCTGCTTAATTTAATCACTCTTTTGATCACTCTTAAGTGAAAGAAGTGCTGGTGATTGCATTCCTGGATTACTTTGTCTTGGAGGTGAGCACAGATTACATTAATTATGGTAACTCAACTTTCCACTTAGTGTACACTCAACATATTGTCAGCAATCTCTCCCTAATGAAGGCCTTCAGATTCA
The DNA here is from genome assembly GCF_052426305.1 of Pelodiscus sinensis. NCBI lineage: Eukaryota > Metazoa > Chordata > Testudines > Trionychidae > Pelodiscus > Pelodiscus sinensis. Next base: position 60,400,920 of record NC_143054.1, on the reverse strand, counting down.
AGGATAGTAACTCTGTTACTTCAGAGAACTGGTATTAGCTGCTAGCTATTGCACATGAATCCTCTTGTCATGCAGATATGAGTATAACATATTTCTACCTCAAGTGCTTTAGCCTGAACAAACAAACATAAAGAGCTGTTCCATTGCAACTGTAATACAGGTTCAGTATTTGAACACACTGGGCCAAAGAGATGGACTCTTTATCTATAAGAACTCAAAAGTATTGGCTCTACTATCTGAGTTAAAGCTAATACTTCCAACTGGTTCAAAAATCTCTTGAAGGATGAACATTTAGGCTGCGTCTAGACTGGCAAGTTTTTCCGCAAAAGCAGCTGCTACACTGGCTGCTTGAATTTCCGCAAGCACATTGACGATCTCATGTAAGATTGTCAGTGTTCTTGCGGAAATGCTATGCTGCTCCCGTTCGGGCAAAAGCCCTCTTGCACAAATGCTTTTGTGCAAGAGGGCCAGTGTAGATGACGCGGTATTGTTTTGCGCAAAAAAGCCCCAATCGTGAAAATGGCGATCGGGGCTTTCTTGTGCAAAACTGCGTCTAGATTGGCACGGACGCTTTTCTGCAAAAAGTGCTTTTGCGGAAAAGTGTCCGTGCCAATCTAGATGCTCTATTCCACAACTGCTTTTAACGGAAAAACTTTTCCATTAAAAGCATTTGCGGAAAATCATGCCAGTCTAGACGTAGCCTTAGTGTATGTCTGTGCTGTGAATAGATATCTGCAGCTGGTCTGTGTCTGCTGACTTGGGTTCACAGGGCTCAGGTTGTGGGACTGTGAAATTGTGGTGTAGATATCTGGGCTTGGGTTGGTGTCTGAGCTTTGGGTTTCCTTTAAAGGGTGAGGGTCTCAGAACTCAGGTGCCAGCCAGAGCCTAAGTGTCTGCACTGCAATTCCACAGACCTGCAACCCAAGCACTCTGAGCCAGAGTAAGCTGACACAAGGCAGTGTCAGGTGTCCACTTGCAATGTGGACATAACCTAAGTGAATAGCCCAGGAGCATGTCATACCAGATTCAGCGATTTCTTCTTAGGAGATCTGAACTAGTCTGTATTCAACAGATGCTTTAACTTTTCTGTGTGTGTATGCGTATGTGCATGCACACACACACACACACACACACACACACACACACACACACACACACACGTATTACTTTTTGAGACTGTGATCAAGTACTTAAAGCAAACAATTGGATAAGACCACTTCAGTGAGATCCTATATAAGCTGGGTCATTTAACCTGACTCTGAAGATGTTTTCCATCCAGACTGGGGAATCCTGATAAACGTACACAAAATTGTACCAGTTCAAATAAATTGGGGGCAATTTTTGTGTAGACAAGTCCCTTCAAACATCTTCTTTTGCTTGAAACTCAGAATGTGTATCCACCCTATTCTCACCACATCCTCTCACCTTCTCTTCTGTCTTCCCAGAGACTCCTAGGCTATGTCTACACTGGAGCGATCTTGCGCCAGAAGTATGCAAATGAGGCTAAGCTGATTATTTTCAGGAATAACGGCATTGCGCAAGAGGGTTTTTCTTGCGCAAGAAGGGGCAGCGTAGACAGCTCCTTCTGGTGTAAGAGCCTCTTCTGCAACATGGTGGCTCATTAGCTATGCAAATGAGGCTCAGTGATATTCCACGCATAGCCTCATTTGCATACTTTTGGCGCAAGATCACGCCAGTGTAGACATAGCCCTACTGATCCCCTAAATCCCTCTCCCAATTATGATACAGCCCACTCCTTTCTAGCAACTTTTCATTCCCCCAATTAGCAAATCAAAGATCTTCCCATATGGACAGACTCTGGAGGGCTGCATAATGAGATCTTTTTTTTTTTTTTCAGGAGAAATTTGTGAGCATCATTTTAACTTGAACGCAAGTAAACCCCAGAGTAGCAGGCAGTATTTGGTGTGCTTAAAAATATGACTTTTATTCTACTTTCAGTTCACAACATTCAGTGTTTCTACAGCACATGGTTGGTGCTTCTATTTTAGTTTATTTTGAAGCAGAATATATTTTAGAAAATGTGGAAGAACACCAACCCATGAAATAGTTCTTAAATGAATCACAATGCATAAATAGCTTTGCTGAAAACAAAACAAAAGCTCTGTACAGAGGTTAACCTTTCCTACCCCTCCCTTCAGTTGGAGAAGAATTTGGCTATTCTGTGAGGAAGAGAGGTTTCTTCTACACTGCCAGCACTTTTTTTTAAAGCGAAAATACTGTTAACAAGCCCCCAACCCAGCAACTCACCTCTATTCAACAATGCATTAAAAGACATGTGCTGAAGTCCCTTTGATTTTAATGGGACTTAAGCAGATGGTTAAGTACTTTGCTGAACAGGTGTGGATAAGAGCATGTGTTTAAATGCTTTATTGAATTGAGGCCACAGTGTATCAAATTGAGCACATACGTAAGTCTTTGTGGGATCAAGGTCCTAGGTTCCTAATCTCAGTTTTGGTCCTCCTTGAAAAGTAATTTGGAAAAAAATATTTCAGGTTTCCCATTATTAAATTGTGTTCCAACTAATAATTATATTAGTTGTGCTCCAAATTAGAAAATATCCTTATTCATAAAATATGTATATTTTAATCTGAAAGGATATAAAATTACTAATAAAGCACATTACAATCTAACATATTTAACTTCAGTTTAATTCTTTACTTTTGTTTCAGTTTTAACTTGAAAAATTGCCAAATATAATTGTTTAAAAAATCAATTTTTTAAAAAAGTTCACAAGCATGATCTCCACATGTAGGGCTGTAGGTTCTATTTCTACAAGTATATCACACAGAGACAACTAAATATAGACCCTCCCCCCATAAATCATCTTCAGCTAGTACTTGCCCACAAAATGTAATGTAAGTACTTTGAATTTTTTAAAAAAGTATATTTTAGAAAAAAAGTCACTACTTATTCAAGGAACAAGGATTTTTCTGGGATTTCAACTTCTGAAGCATAGCTGGACCTTTTTCAGTGATGTTTCTCGAGCCTTGGACACTGTCTGCTTGATAAAAAATACAACAGGTTCTTTTATGTCTTCCATTATACACAGAAATTCTCCCTCTCTCTTCCCCAGTCACTGCAGGCTAGCTGTAAGTGAAACAGATTGTGCCACAATTTCATCTTGCTCTTTGAGTGGCCCCATTGAAATGTATCTGACTGAGTTACACTGAATGATATTTTATTTTGAAAACTTACCAAACTCTCACCCACAGGGGAAGCAGCAAAGTTGTTACACATTTAGGTCAAATTCCTGGGAACATGTTTGTGTTTAACTTCAATTCCATGAGCAATCCTATGGCAATCAATGGGGCTACTCATGGTTGCTCAGTTAAGAATACATGAAAGTGTCCACAGGATTGGAGCCCTGGTCAAAATAGTCCAAAAAGAGAAACAGACACTTAGGATATGTCTACACTGCAGTTATATGCCCACAGCTGGCCTGTGCCAGCTGACTTGGGCTACTGTTTAATTGCAGCCTAGATGTTCCAGGTTGGACTGCAGCCCGGGCTCTGGGACCTCCCACCTCACAGGGTCCTAGAGCAGGGCTCAAGCACAAGTCCAGATGTCCACACTGAAGTTAAACAGCCCCACAAACCAAGCCCTATAAGTCCATGTCAGCTGGCATGGGCTAGTCACTGACTTTTAATTGCAAAGTAAACATATCCTTAAAGAGCAAAACAAACCCCCCCACTTACGTTAGCGGCTAAAGTTCAGAATAGTTCATGCTTCAGTATTCCACCTCTGGATGAAGTCTTAGCTCTGTTCAACTCAATGGGAGTTCTGCCATTAACTTCAACAGAACCAAGATTTCACCCTAGATCGGGTTCACTCTTAGCTTCATGACTGAAAATCATTTGGCAATCTCAATTTAGTCTCTGTGGAGCACTTTTCTATATCAACAAGCCAGTATACAATCAAACCAAATTTCTGTGCAGTCTCCCCCTCTCCCTGAAATGAAAGAGGATATAAATAAAGTATATACAGTATGTTATTAGGGAAGTGCTGGCATGACCTACTGTATCTGAGATCTGCAAATGGAAGCAAAATATTCAATTATTTGCAAGTAGTTACTTGCAATTAAACAATCACATTTGTGATGTAAAAGAATATGAGCAGCAAGTCATGTTAGAGTGTATAACAACACGAAGAGGAATATTGTGCAATTTTTTTGAGGCATGAACTAAATCTCTTATTTAAAATGTAGATACCATCATTGTAGATTATCATCTCACTTTTGTTTGCTATTTTTCTTTAAACCAGTTATTATTTATGAATCTGGTAAAGGTAACAGTAATTTACTTATTTTTTGCTGATTTACGCAATCACTGTATCATTCCATTCATAAACATATTCCACTGACTATTGTGTATAAGGCCAGTTTAAAGCCGACTCGACTATATGGTGCATGTGCGGTTATTTTATAGTAACCTAGTTTCTGAGGCTCTGTTCTTGCAACTACTGAATGGAATGTGTGAAAAAGTTTACTGCATATTTCAAGCTTTTGTAACATTCCGTATAAATGATCTTGGAAACAGCCAGCCAGTAAACCTTGATTACATGTATGGGCATTTTACTGCTGTCATAGCAGTATTCAAAAAAATGCCCTTTTGTCCTGATGATTTCATTGTCCCAATTCTACTTGCCAGCATTTCTGATTTGATTCACTGAACTATTAGTTAACAATTATTACCTATTACATTCATTCATGTCTACCTCTAAACTTAGCAAAACCAATTAAGAAAGAACAGATCCTATAAACCTCCTTGCAGGAGGCATAAGGGATCTGTTGAAAAAGGCTTTCTTTCTCAACAGATCCCCCTCTAGACTGCCTCTTTTTGCCGACAAAGTGCTGAGTTGGCAAAATGCGGTGGCCATTTTTATGCAAATTAGGCACGGGATATTTAAATCCCTGCCTCATTTGCAATGTTGACCTGCCTAATCTGCATCCATCTACTGACAGAAGGATGCAGCCTAGACATACCCGTACAGGCAGAATGGAAATGGTTTAAGAGGCTACCTTTTTCAGCACGTTCACAAGACTAGCCACATTGTAGCACAGAAGAAAATTAAACTACCTCAAAGGGAATGCTCACATGTATTGGCTCATCTCAACCTGTTGCAGTTGGGCAGGGAACCTGAGAACTTATCAGTTAATCACCAGTGGATTCAACTGGCTTGATTCCCAGTTATTCTGATGCATTCTTATGCTTTTCTGTAAGGGGAAAAAGGAAGCCACCTTATACCACCATCTGCTCAGGAGACCCTTGTGGTTAGTAGTATTTTGGTTTTTTTTGTTCTCAGTTCCCATTTCAGAGGGTAGGGTACGGTAGGGTCACAGCACATTGCATGGTGGCTATTTTCTGTCTCCCAGAGGGCCCAAAGCTGATCATGGGAATCAGCTACAGGTTGAACCTCTAAAATCCAGGACTCCCTGGTCTGGAAACATCTGTGGTCTGGCAGGATTATAGATGTTGCTGGACCAGAGATCCTCAGCGCTAGGAATGTGAGCCAGGGAGTCCAGTGGAGGGGAGCCTCACCAGCAGATCAATGACCCCTGTCCCTGCGGAGCCCCATCCTTGGTGGGGCAGTAGGGGGACTGGTGAGCCCCATTACTATGGAGTACCGTCCCAGCGCAGCAGCACCAGGACAATTGCGGAGCCCAGTTCCAGGGGGCCCTGGTGGTGTGTGGCAGCAGCAGGGTTGATGGCAGCCGGTGAATCCTGTCCCCAGGAGGCCCTGGAGGGTGCAGCAGCAGTGAGGCAGCCATGGAGCCTAGTCCCTGGCCAGCTGAGGCAGAAGCAGGGCCATGGCAATTGGGGAGCTCTGTCTCTGGAGAGCCCCAAGAGGCTGGTGGTCGGATGCTGAGCCCAAGCCTTGTAATAGCAGAGGTGGAGCCCAGTGGCAGTGGGGCTGGAGCAAAGCCAGACAGAAGGATGGGCAGTATCCTGGGAGGCTGGTGGCAAGGGACTGCCCCTGATCTGGCAAATACCCTCATTCAGACTGGTCAGGTCTCAAGGGTGACAGACTCGGGAGGTCCAACCTGTAGTAAGTTATAGAAACCCTGAAGTTGCTGTAACATGCATAGAGAGCCGGATAGGATTCCAGAATGTAGGAAATACAAAGCTCCCAGACAACACAGCCTTTTCTGCCAGGACAGTCCTAGCCCCCAGTAGGAGGCTCCCTTAGCCTGGGGAAGTCAGGGTCTCTCAGTTGCAACAAAAGCTGCATGGGAATGAGAAAAGTGATGCTTTACCTCCTCTTGTCTTAATTTACAAGGAACCCATCATTTCTCCCATCATGGCCTCCGACTTTTCTCCCAACTTCAGGAATGGAGCCAATGACAACTAGAGCCAGAGTATGGCTTTTCTGGAAGGTCACTCTGTTACAGTGTGATTTTAGTGTACTTGAGTATAACTTAAGAAGACGGAGTTCATCCATACTGTTTCACAAAAATAAGCCTATAAATCTCATTTTCTAAACCCATTTTTCCAGTCTTTCATTACCACAGTCTCTCTTCTCTGAATCTTGCTGCAATATTTTCAATAGCACTTTGGAGCATTCTGAGCATTTAATTGGTAAAAAACTGTTTAATCAGGAAATGCTGAGAACGTGCTCATTAGTGTAAATGTTTGGATGTGGGTGGCTGTTTAGTCCTTAGCAGGGTCATTAGACATTTTCCTTTGACTGCCTACAGAACTTTGTTAAAAGAGAAACACTAATTGTAGAACTGGGAGACCCGTCAGCAACTCCTCATTAGTATGCCTATGTCCAGAAGCAATTTGCATTACCCAATGTAGTATGCATGCTTTCAGCAAAAATTGTCTTTCCTATAAAGTCGTGAGGATTGGCCTCTATAATCATCCATGATCTTGCTGTTACTGTGGCTTTAGGGGCAGATAAGTAGAGTGAAGAAGGAAAGAATAAAGCAGGATTAATATACCTATGAAATGTGTGGCGAAAAGCGAAAAGCTTTTGATTCAATTGAATCTTCCCCTCTGCACTAAGATCAACAACTGAGCTATGTGCAATATAATAAAAATTGACAAGGAAACACCTTCCCTTCTAAAATAGCAAATTAATTGCACAAATGTGTCCCATGTCTACTGTGTTATTGGAACTTCAGTTAATGATAAATTCCTCTCAGCATCAAGGACTAGCAACATCACTGCACAGGAAAAAGCCCTAGCTCCTGGTGTGAGTTTTATTGAGAAGATGCTGTTTTATTTGAAAATGGACTTGTCTTACTTAGAAAGTAATACATTAGCATTGTCTCAGGTGACTCAAAAGGATATTTAGAGAAATCACTTTTGGTAGAAACACCTTTGCCACGTGAAGATGATGATATTGACCTGAGCGGATCTTCACAAGAAGAGGTGTCAAAATTGCTACAAAGAGTATCCATGGAAGCAGAGAAGCTAGATCTGATGATATCATGTAACCCTTCTGCCAGGGGGAGGCAGCAACAGTCATGGCTAGATTCAATATTTAGGGGGTTTCTTTCCATCCATCCAATACAGAGCTGGCTCAAGCCCCCATCCAGTAACCTGGGAAATGCACACAACGCCTCTGGCTGCCTCTGGGAGGAAGCTTCCCCATTTGCAAGACCAGAGTATGAATGTAGAAAAGAAACTTTTAATAAAAGGGAAGGTAAGTAGTGTGGCATTAATTTGGGAAAACACCACAGAGTCCATAACCAAAACCATGAGTAACAGTCCCATCCCAAGTAGATTGGTCAGTGTCCTTTTCCTCTCAAGTTTTTAAGTCCAGCAAACAGAATGTCCCCTTCACATGTCCAACCCTTCTCTGCACCCTACTCACAGTCGCTGTCCTTGGTCAGGGCAGACCAGAGTTCTGAGGTTATTTGCAGAGTTCACCTCCCATCCTGAGCGAGGAGAAGTAAAGAGGCATTTTACTCACTCAGCTGGTCACTTGCCATCTGCTTGCTCGCTGCTGCCTTCCAGCTGGCCATTCCTCTCACCTCTCTGCCACCGCCTGGCTGGCCACTCACTATGCCTCTCCATCACCACCCTGCTGGCCACTTACACCTCTCTCTACTGCCGCCCTGTTGGCTTTCAATCACCATACACTTCTGCCCATCAGTCTCAAATAATTTCAGCGCCCAGTGATTTCAACTCTTAGGGTGTGTCTAGACTACAGAGTTTTGTCGTCCCAGGCCAGGGGCGCCGGATTCAAAAGCCGGTCGGCCAGGAGCCAAAGAGGGCAGACGGTGCCCCGGCCAGCTGGCGCGGTGGCCGGTGCGGCGAGCGGAGAATGCAGCAGGACCGGCAGGTGCTCCAGGACCAGCAGCGGAGGAACCTTGCGGCGGGAGAGGGTGAGTCTCACTCAGCGCCCCGCTGGACCAAGCGCGGCAGGACAGAACCGAAGGGGTTGGAGGAAGTAGCCCAGGACGGGGTCGGAAACCCCCGGGGACCGGTGAGTTGCGGCCGTAGCCCCCCCGGTCGGGTGGTGCGTTTAGGACGCCCACCCTTAGGGTCCTGGGCTGGGACCTGGAGAGGGGGTGGGCCCAGGTCCCCCTCCACCCCGGTCGGTAACCAAAGAACTAATTGAGACAGCTGAACGTGACTAATCGCCCCGATCCAGCGGGGTGGAACGTTACACACACCTTTAAGAACTATGTTGGGAAGAAAGATGTTAGACATAAGTGATAATGTAAACAAGTCAATGTTGGTTATGTCACTCAGGAATGTGAATAAACCATGCCCTTTTGTGACATAAGTTACATCAACTTAAAGTGGCATTTACACTACTACACTGTGGCTTTGTCTTCACTGTGAGGTTTTTTTGGCAGACAATATGCTAATAAGGAATCATTAGCATATTTTCTGCTGAAAAAGCTTGCAGTGAAGACGTAGCCTATGTCAGTGGAGATGCTCTCCCACCAACATAGCTTCTACCTCAAGTTGAGGTGGAATAATTATGTTGATGGAAAAAACTGTCTTCACCAAATTCACTAAACAGTAGTGGTGCTAATGTAGTGCAGTAGTGAAAGTAAGCCCTCAGCTGATTTGTTAGATCTATAAATTGTTTTATTCTATTACCATCACTGAGAGATGTTTTATACCCCTCTTTTGCCACTGTTATATTTTATGAATATACAACTATTCTCATGCAACTCATGGGAACAAGGCTGGTTCTAGTTTCATTTTTTGACAGACATTGTTTGACAGCCTGGAGTGGCATGTGACTCTGAAAGGAGAAAGTCCCTACATTCTGAAGAATCCTGGCAAATAGAACAGCCCATAGAGATCACAGGCAGCGAAGTTTAGAGTGGCTTTCAGGCTGCTCTAAGAGTAATCCAAGATCCAAATATAATACAAAATTAGACCCAGAACTGGGAAGCCAAATACAATTCCTTGACATTCCCTTTTTTTTCCAGCTGCATCCAGCTTCCTGTGTAGTTGATAATCTGCTCCATTTTTGGTATTGTGATAGCCCATGGGGGCCAACAATCTATTTTTAAATATCTATAAATATGCAGTTAGGATATGTAGTCAGGCTTTAAAAAGTTGGTGAATTCACAGCAAGAGCTTCAAAGTAACGGTGGTGTCTCATGTCAGCTCTCCTACACTTCTGAAATGTTTAAAAAAAATAGAAAATAGGAAAAAAAGAAATTAACATGTTGTACTATGGTTTCCTACAAGTATCACATGAGACTCTCTTTAATTGCTCAATTTAACTTTCAAAGTAACAAAGTTGAAAAGTGTCTTTGATCTTAACAACTGAACAATTCTCTTTGATATAGAGAAGACTAAGCTCATCAAGAGAAGAGCATATCCTATGATTCTCCACATAATAACAGAAATAATCCTAATAGGGTTCCATTCTTCTAGGCTTGTTAATTATGGAGGTTTGTGTTCCAAAAAAGTAAACATTAACTCTTTCAGGGTATGTCTACACTACAAAGTTAGTTCGAACTAACTTTCATAGGCGCTACACTAGTGCTCCGTTAGTTCGAATTTAATTCGAACTAACGGAGCTCTTAGTTCGAACTAGGAAAACCTCATTTTACGAGGATTAAGCCTAGTTCGAACTAGCTAGTTCGAATTAAGGGGTGTGTAGCCCCTTAATTCAAACTAATGGGAGGCTAGCCCTCCCCAGGTTTCCCTGGTGGCCACTCTGGCCAACACCAGGGAAACTCGTCTGCCCCCCTCCCGGCACCTACCCCTTAAAGGGGCACGGGCTGGCTATGCTGCCCATGCAAGGTGCAAGCCTGCCAGCACCCAGCCAGCAGACCCTGCACCTGGCACATATCGAGCCACCCACCCGATGCCTCCCAGCCCTCCCCCTCTTCCCGGGACCAGGCTGGCGGCTCCCGGGAGCTTGCCCGGGACAGCAAGAGGCGGGCACCCGCCTGGTCTAGTGCAGACATCGTGGACCTCGTCCACGATCTCCGCACTAGGCACAGGAAAGTGGCCGTCTAGGACAGGAGAGCTCCCAGCCTGGCCACCCAGGAGCAGGTGTGCAAGAGAATCAAGGGGGTCCAGTGAGACCCCCCCGACCCTGAGCCCTGAGCTTACAATGGCCGTACTGGGTCAGACCAAAGGGCCATCTAGCCCAGTAGCCTGTCTGCCGACAGCAGCCAATCCTAGATACCCTGGAGGGGATAGACCAAAGACAGTGACCAAGCCATTTGTCTCGTGCCATCCCTCTCCAGCCTTCCACAAACCTTGGGCAGAGACACCACTCCTACCTCCTGGCTAATACCACTCCATGTACCCAGCCTCCATGACTTGATCTCACTTCCCTTTAAACTCTGTTCTAGTTCTAGCCTTCACAGCATCCTGCAGCAAGGAGTTCCATAGGTTGACTCTTTGCTTTGTGAAGAACAACTTTCTGTTACTAGTTTGAAGCCTGCTACACATTCCTTTCCTTTGGTGTCCTCTAGTCCTTCTTTATGGGAACTAATGAAGAACTTTTCTGTATGCACCCTCTCCACCCCACTCATGCTTTTAGAGACCTCTATCATATCCCCCCTCCGTCTCCTCTTTTCTAAGCTGAAAAGTCCCAGTCTCTTTAGCTTCTCTTCATATGGGACCTGTTCCAAACCCCTGATCATTTTAGTTGACCTCCCCTCTCCCAGCCTCTCTCTTCCCCTCTCCCACCTCCTTTTCCCAGTCTCCCCCAGTTTTGTTCAATAAAGACAGATTCCATTTTGGAAGACACTTTATCTTTATTTTGTACATCAAGAAGAGCGGCCAGGGAAGGGTAAGTGGAAGGAGGTGAGGGAGGAATGGGGCACGAGCTGGGCTGGCTCTGTGGGCTCCTTGGGGTGGAAGCTCTCCTGCAGCCCCCCAATTACCTCCTCTCTCCAGATGGCATCCTGTGGCAAGTGCAGCCGGGCTGATGGCCGAGTGCTGTGATGTGCCCAGTGTGGGTAGTCTGGGCAATCCAAGCCAGGACTGCTTTGCAAGCGGGGTACCCCTGAGAACTGTCTGTCCAGGGTGGGGGTCGGGACCCTTTAAGCACAGCCCTCGGCTAGCCTGAGAAAGCATCTCCACACTCTAAGTTCTTCTCTGATGCCCTGCCGGCACTGCCCCCAGCCATCCTTATGCCCGGTTCAGGGTCCACTTAATGTGGACATGCTAGTTCGAATTAGCAAAACGCTAGTTCGAACTAGTTTTTTAGTCTGGATCCGTTAGTTCGAATTAGCTTAGTTTGAATTAACTAATTCGAACTAAGTTAGTTCAAATTAACATTGTAGTGTAGACATACCCTCATGTAGGAGTCAGTGAGTTTTCTATAGAGCGTGGTATTTAATTTACCATTGGTGATTTGTACTGTGGTGTCCAGGAAATGGATCTCTCGTGTAGAATGGTCCAGGCTGAGATTGATGGTGGCAAATTTCCATTTCCTGAAACTTCAGGATCGCTACCAAGCATTTATAAACCTCAATAACCCACCCGGAGAAATAAAAAAAACAAATTGAAAGAGCCCAATGAATACCCAGAAACCATCTACTTCAAGACAGACCCAGGAAAATCAACAATAGAACACCACTTTTCATCACCTAGGGTACATCTAGACTACAGGGTTTTGTCGACAGAAGTTTTGTCGACAGATACTGTCGACAAAGTTTCTGTCGACAAAGAGCTTCTACACTACATTCAGTTCTGTCGACAAAGCAAGCTGCTTTGTCGACATGGCAGTGTAGATGCAAGGACAGTTTACATCCAATAACACCTTCTGTCAACAGAACTCTGTCGACAAAAGGCGTTATGCCTCGTAAAATGAGGTTTACCGGCGTCGACAAACTGCTGAGTTCTGTTGACATTATGTCGACAGAACTCAGCGGTAGTGTAGACACAGGTATAGTTTTGTCGACAAAAGTCCACTTTTGTCGACAAAACTCTGTAGTCTAGACACACCCCTATAGCCCCCAACTTAAACCCATCCATCGCATTAAACTACAACCTATACTGGAACAGGATACTACACTCCGAGAGGCTCTGGGAGACAGACCCATAGTCTCCTATAGACAACCACCTAACCTCAGGATGATTCTTACCAACAACCACAGGACATATCACACTAATACAAACCCTGGAACTTTCCCTTGCAACAAACCCCAGTGCCAGCTTTGTCCACATATTTACTCTGCTGACACCATTATTGGACCTAACCATGCCAGTTACAAGATCAAGAACATATATTCCTGTTCATCCAGAAATATAATTTATGCCATCATGTGCCTAAAGTGTCTGTCTGCTATGTACATTGGACAAACGTCTCAGACACTTCGCCAAAGAATCAATGCACACAAAACAGACATAAGACTCTCTCACAGAGAGAAAGCTGTTGCCTGCCATTTCAGCCAGACTGATCATTCACTCAAAGACCTTAAAACATGCATATTGCTTCAAAGAGACTTTAACTCCAGACTTCAACGAGAAGCTTCAGAATTGTCATTCATGCTTAAATTTGACACTTTATGTATTGGTTTAAACAAAGACTCTAATTATCTCACCCATTACAAAGATAGCTTCCCCAATTATCACCTCTAATGTCATTACCTCACAGAAACTTCCCCTATTATCACCCCTATGTCACTACCTCACAGAAACTTACCTTCCCCCCTCACCTCCACTCTGTTCTAAAATTTGATTTATCAATTTCACATACGTTCGCTTTTTTTTTATTGTATCACTTTGGTATATATGGTTGTGCCGATTTTCTTCCACATATTGATCTGAGGAAGTGGGTCTGGCCCACGAAAGCTCATCACCTAATAAACCATCTTGTTAGTCTTTAAAGTGCTACATAGTCCTGTCTTTTGTTTCAGCTACACCAGATAGAATAGCATCTCTATCACTATTCTAAAACAGACTGGATACTGCAGAGAGACATCTCCTGAGAATCCAGTAACTGGGGATCACCGGCTGTTTTCTGCAAGGCAAAGTAAAGACTGACAGAGTCTCAAGGAGTTTGTTGGCAAAGTAGACAGATTGGAGCTTCAAGGGGCTGCTCCACATTTGTTAAGGCTGATTGGTAACACAGCTGCTTACAGTTCTAGATTCCCCGAGGAGAGTGTCACAGAGTCATTGTCAGCAGGATTTACACACAACTTGCTGGGTGACTCAGGTTCACACTAATAAACTAGATTTATAAGAGATCCAGAGTGAGAAGGCTGGGAATCCTCTGAAAAAATTACTTGTTTTCTGTTTAGTTTGGTTCCGGAGACTGTAAAAATGAGTATAAGTAGCAGAAAAAGCAGGAGGAGCAAAGCAGTAGTTGGAAGAGCTTTGTGCACAGCAAGGTCTGTCAGAAGAACAGCTGATAAGAAAACATGAGACGGGAAGAGGAACCTGCTCCAAATCAGGGTCCAAAAGGGTTCCCTTTTCCCTTATGGGGTGTGCAGAGATCAGACAAACTGTTCCCCAGATGATCAAGCAGAGGCAGTGGCAATGGTGAGAAGGCTAGAGCTGTCAAGTGAAAAAGGCTGCTAGTGAATAGGGCAATGCACTTTCCTTGTTTATCAATTGGCTATTTTGTTGTAGACATTGCATTAGACGTGAGCCCTGAAGGGGGGTTTGGGATGATAGGGTAGTCGCTTCACACAAACTATTGCCAGCTGGCCGAGTTCCTCACTATATAGTTACCAGTCTGTTGCAAGTGGACCCAGTCGTAGGATCCCGTCTAGTTCCATGCCAACTGAGCCTGGGTAGGTTCTGGATTTCTAGCTACTGCACAGAAGAAGTCTGAGCCCTTTCTTGGTAAATGAGTCATCATCACCTGGACACACTACCCCCTGAAACCAGTGTCTGAGACCTAGGGCCACTGATAGGGAGACTAAGAGGGCAGCTGCCTCGAGCCTAGCATAAATTAAAAGGGCCCAGGGCTCCTAGCCATCATCACTGCTACTGTAGTGGCAACAAACAGAGCTCCTGACTCCTTAAATAGCTGCTGGAGACCCTGGATACAAGGTCTGGGCAGCACAGAACATCTTTATCTTCTTTGTAACCATTTTTTAAGACCTATATTTTGCTAATAGTTAAGAAATAGAACAATAGCCATTGCAACCATATGATTTATAAGCTTCCTCAATAAACCTGTAACTGTTTAAGCTTTAACCTGACTCCTTCAGTTGCTGTAACAGAACCAAGCACAATTTAAAAGAACTTCAGCCGGTCATAAAGGGACAGATATAGGGATAGCTTGGGCGTTTGGATTTGTGTCACACCCAGGCCGTGTCCAGACTCAGGGGTTTTTTTGGGAAAAGTAGCCTTTTCCCGAAAAAACTTCCCCTGCGTCCAGACTCAAGCCGCGTTCTTTCGAAATTATTTCGAAAGAACGCGGCTTTTCTTTCGATGGCGGTAAACCTCATTTCACGAGGAAGAACGCCTTCTTTCAAAAGTTCCTCTTTCGAAAGAAGGCGTTCTTCAATGTAAATAGGCCGTCTTCGAAAGAGAGCATCCAGACTCGCTGGGTGCTCTCTTTCGAAAAAGCGGATTTCTCTTTCGAAAGATCCGCCTGCAGTCTAGACGCGATCTTTTGAAAGAGGCTCTTTCGAAAGATGCTTTCGAAAGAGCCTCTTTCGAAAGAAGCCTGCAGTCTAGACATAGCCCCAGGTGGCAAAATTCAGTTGGGGCGCTTCTCAGTCTCCCCAAGGCTGCCCGCTGCTAAGGAATTATGAAATTCTAGCAGCTGAAATCTGAAGCGTAATAAGCTCTCCCTGTACACTTATTGGGGCGCCTTTCAACCTCTTCCAGGTTGCCCACTGCAAGGGACCCCGGTCTCAGCAGTTAAAGTCTTAGGCATATAGTACACACATAATATAGGAAGAGCTTGGGCGTTTGGATTTGTGTCACACCCAGGTGGCAAAATTCAGTTGGGGCGCTTCTCAGTCTCCCCGAGGCTGCCCGCTGCGAAGGAATTATGAAATTCTAGCAGCTAAAATCTGAAGCGTAATAAGCTCTTCCTGTACACTTATTGGGGCACCCTCCAGCCTCTTCCAGGTTGCCCACTGCAAGGGACCCCGGTCTCAGCAGTTGAAGTCTTGGGTGTATAGTACACACACACACACCACTCACTGCCCTGACCGTCGGCTGACAATGCTCCCCCAGAGTTCCAGCTTCATTGTAGGCACTCTGAGCTTCTAGTTCAACCCCTTCAGGGACAATATAGCAGAAAAGCAAGAACACCATCAAAATCACATTCACCTGTGCAACTACTAATGTGATGTGCATGTACATTGGACAAACTGGATTGTCTCTACACAAAAGAATGAAGTGTGTAGCCACAGGTGGGCTTGAGAGGGCTGTGGTCCACCACTTTGTATCCAGGCCCACCCCCAGTCAGCCCACCCGCACTCCTGCCAGGGAGTGAAGCCAAGGCTTACTTGCCCTAGCTCAAGTGCCAGAGAGCAGGGTGGAGTTCACCCCTCTCTGCCCCTGCACTTCAGGTAGGGAGCATGGTCAGTGCTTAACCGTTCTGTTCCCACATCCTTCCTGTCCTGCTTCCCCATTCCCCATTCTTGCCTTCCCACCTGAAATCAGGGCCCACCTAAGTAGGCCTTTCTAGCTACACAACTGAAAAGAATAAATGTATACAAATCAGACATTAAGATTGGAGCACTTTAACCTCCCTGGATACATAATTACTAACAAGTTGCCATTCTTAAGCAAAAAAAACTTTGAAAACAGACTGCAATGAGAATCTGCCAGAACGGGTCTGAAGAGACATGGAATGGCTTTCTCATTACAATAAGTAATTTGCCCTTCAGGTACTCTCACCTTTTTATTTGAGGTGAGCCACATCCAACCTAATTTAATTAGCACTGATGTTACACTCCCATCTCTGTATCCCTGACTTTCTTTCACTTCTAGCATCTGAGGAAGTGAGTTGTAGCTCACAAAAACTTATGCCCTAGTAAATTTGTTAGTCTTTAAGGTGCCACCAGACTTCTTGTTGTTTTTACTGAAACAGACTAACACCGGCTATCCCTCTCAGGCTTAGCAAAGAGATTTATTAGCTGTTCCCCTGCACCACACTCCAGTAGTGGTTTAAAGGGCACAGGGCTCCAGACACTGCTCCTTTAGAATCGCCAGGCCCCAGAGCAACTGGTCCATTTTCCTTCCTTTCTACGGCTTCCTCCCCCTTGCCCATCAGCAGGTCTGCCTTTGAGATTTGTACTCATTTTCCCCATAATTTGTCCCATGTTTGCTTTAATGAATGTGTCCCATGTGTTGCAAGACATGATGTGTAAATTCACTAGCAGATTCACATCACCACACGTTAGTAGTTAGATTTTTGCCTCAAGCATCAGTATCCACTTTAATTTCCTTGTCTCTCTCAGTTCACAATCTACACTTTCAACAGTATGCATGGGATAATAGACTGTAAAATACTTCTTTAAAATCCCACATGGAAAAGGCAGCTGAATGTTTCTGGCACAGTGATTAAAATGAAACAACTTCAGAAATGTAAACAACACAACCTATAGTGAAGGAAACCAAGACAATCACATCTGCTGCATGAAATCTGACTCTTTGTTATATCTGAAAGCCATATAGTAGCTGTACTCATGGATGTTTGCCCTTTGTTTGAAATGATTCCAAATGTGTCATGGGCTTCAGAAGGAAATGTTTGGCACAAATACCATTGTAGTCAACACAACTTGTAGTCTTATGGGAGCTGCCAAGGTACAATTATATTTAGTTTCCCATACATTTCATGCTATTTTTCCTGTTAACTTTTGGCATATTTGTGCAGTATGAACAAGTTTTTCTTGTGATCTTCTTAGAGACTTGAGACCTTGAGCATCCTGACAACTGACTACAATGCACGTGTTGTGGTGAACCTAATTACCAAAGCATAGGAAATAAATAGGAAGTGGTAGATAATTGTACCTATTTCCACACTGCATTGAAGCAGCAAATGCAATAAGGCCCTGATGCTGCAAAGACCTGCCCTCATTGCTTGATTTACACATTAGCAATCCTGTTCAAGAGGATGGGTCTACTGACATGGCTAAATTTAAACCTGTATTTCAGTGTTTACAGGGACCTTAAAATGTCTCATTATGCAAATAACAATAACCCATTGTCTACATCCAGTTACACCCATTTTATGGATTGTGATTATGAACTAAGAAGGCAGTATCCATTTTTCAACTGCTGCAGCCTTTCATCACATAATGTTATGCGGAAAAACAACAAGAATTCTGGGCGCCATTAAAATGCATCATTCATGCAGCCTAGGTACATACATTCTTTGCAGTGTCTTCCTGTGATTTGAACAGTAGATATGTTCTGTTGTCACAATGGAGTGGCAAGTTTGACTATTTACTTTGCCCACTTAAACAGTGAAATATGTTTCTCCCCATCTTGATTAGAAAAATTCACACACCTGTTAAAACTTCAATGATAAGCTCTTTTGTCTCTATCTTCATCTTTGTAGTCAGCTACTTACAAATACATTTGGCATGGCATTTCTCAAAGCATTAGATGCTCTGGCATGTGAGTGGCATTGCCTGAAGATTCCTATGATCAGAAGGCCCTGTTCATTTCAGTCATAATTACAGGTTTTTGAGAGGAAGTAAAAATAGAAATATATATACATGATAAACTCTTACAAATGTACAGAGACTTCCACATGGGAGAATGGCTAAATAAAACTTATGATAGACTCATAGAACACTAGAACTGGAAGGGACCTCAACAGGTCATTAAGTCAAGTCCCCTGCTTCACAAAAGGACCAAGTACCACCTAGATCATCCCTGATAGATGTTTATCTAGCCTGGTCTTAAATATCTCCAGTGATGGAGATTCCACAACCTCCTTAGGCAATTTATTCCAATGTTTAACCACCTGACAGTTAGAAAGTTTTTCCTAACGTCCAACCTAAACCTCCCTTGCTTCAATTTAAGCCCATTGCTTCTTGTAATATCATCAGAGGTCAAGGAGAACAATTTTTCTCCCTCCTCCTTGTAACTTGTACCTTTTAGGTACTTGAAACTAGCTATTATGTCCCCTCTCAGTCTTCTCCTTTCCAAACTAAACAAGCCCAATTCTTTCAATCTTCCCTCATAAGTCATATTTTCTAGACCTTTAAT
Source organism: Pelodiscus sinensis (assembly GCF_052426305.1). Classification (NCBI taxonomy): domain Eukaryota; kingdom Metazoa; phylum Chordata; order Testudines; family Trionychidae; genus Pelodiscus; species Pelodiscus sinensis. The sequence goes on along the minus strand of NC_143054.1, from coordinate 60,382,327 downwards.
CATTTTTGTTTCTCTTCTCTGGACCCCAGTTTCTCCACATCTTTCTTGAAATGTGATACCCAGAACTGAACACAACACTCCAACTGTGGCCTAATCAGTGCAGAGTAGAGTGGAAAAAATCAAACCCTATAGCATCGTCATGGATGTTTTTCTTATCTTTAATTGTAGATTTACTTGGAGAGAGATAGAGAAAGAACACTGAAGGTATATACATCTAAGTGTTCGTGATTATTAGAAATGAATAAAGTTTATTTTAAAAGTTTACTTTTAAAGGAGCACTGTCAATTTGAAAAAAGTCATGTCTGTGTGAAAGTATGTTGTGCTCCTATTACTACAAATACCTTCTACAATCACTAACTAAAAAGAGTTTATTCAGAGAAGCATTTCTTTTAGTTTGTTTACTTGGTACAATTTACAAAACACTGTGTTCAATCAATCAATCAGTTTCCAGTCTTGTTTAAGTAATAACATTTACAAAATAAAGCCAGGTTTACACTGGACCTGGAAGGTCAACTTACTGTACACCACTACAGTTATGTAGAATATGTATCTGGAGACAGTTTACCTTAAGCTGAGCTTGGCTCTGTGCCCACTGTGGGAGGCCAATGGGAGCAAACGTTCCCAGTGACTTCCCTTACTCCTTGCGACTACAAGTACAGGTGCTGGCTGGAGCTGCCCTCAGCATTTGATTTAAGTGCGTCTACTAGCCCTGCTAAGTTGAATGGCTGAATGTCAATATCCAGTGCATGAGTGAAGACGTGCCCTAAGAATGTAAAACCCCCAGAATTTGTAGAACTCAGGTGCATATAGTACCTGTAAATCCTTCACTGTTCTTACATTAGACTTGATTTCAAGTTAGCTTTAAAAAATTAATTCAGTAAATCACTGGCTAGATTTTTGAAAGTGTTCAGCACTACGCTGCTGCTAATGTTCTTCATAGGAGCTGGGAGGCTTTTTTGAAAATTTGGCCATGGATCTCTCTGCTCACTTGTGCCAAGCCTGTTTTTGTGGGGGTTGTTTGTTTGTTTTTGAGACCACACTTGTTGAGTGATATGCAGCCAAGTGTTTTAACAAGGGCCTTTAACAAGAAAAAAAACCCTTCCCTATTAGCCTGTGATGAACTCTGTGTCCTGAGTTGCAGGGTGTGGTTCTGTGAGCGAGACACTCCAGGGATATCTATTTGCTGCTTTTTCCCATTTAAACAGTACTTTCTCAGGACAACAAAAGAAGGGGAAAACTGCAAATGTATTAAGCTGAACTGTGCTAGAAATAACAGAGTCCTGTGACACTTTGGAAACTAACAAATGTATCAGGGCATAAGCTTCACCCGTGTAAGCTTATGCCCTAACAAATGTTACTCTAAGGTGCCACAGGACTCCTCATTGTTTCTAAAGATACAGACTAACATGACTACCCTTCTGAGAATTTGTAAAAAATGTTGATGTGCTGTCCCTAGAACATTATGATGCATCGATTGAAAATATACCATGGTGACAAATTTGCAAACACCCAAACAAGGAGTAGAATTGACAGCCCTTTAAAGTTGTGAGCAACCCATATCCAGAGGAGTAGGTGAACTCTAGCACTGGCAGGAAAGCCATTGAAGCCTTTCATTGATACCTCACTCTTCTTATAACAGCATGTAAAGAACACACATGCTCCCTAGCACAAGTATAAATAGCAGCAGAGACAGAGCAGCACAGCTGAGGTGAGTAAAGACAAGCCAGAACCTATACCCTACATAGCTCTCTACATGCCCAAGCAGTGACATCCCCCATCCACACTGCTATTTTAGCATACAATGCCCCACTGTCTTCCTACTGCCAGACTCTTTCCCTGCCAGAGAGAAAGGCTTCAGCAGCAAGGCAAGGCAGTAGAGAAAGGCTCTGGCAGCTTCTGCAACGGGAGCCTGTTCCCTGCTTCAGGAAAAGACTGTGTCAACAGGGAAAGTTTCCAGCAGCTTTCCCCTGGCTTTTCATTGTGGCATGCAGCTACCTGTATTCTACACACTACAGCTGATGGGGTGCAGGCTAGATGTGCCTATACTGTAATTCTGCTCCAGGATGTTTGAAATAAAGCACCACTATCACTTGCACACGACATATTTGCGTACTGATAACTTCACAAAGAATTGGAGCCTCTACACAATATTACAATACAAAGACATCAATAATAATGGGCATGTTTTGATTTTTATTCTTCTAGGGTATGTCTACACTACAAAGTTAATTCGAACTAACAGACGTTAGTTCAAACTAACTTTGATAGGCGCTACACAGGCAAACCGCTAGTTCAAACTTAATTCGAACTAGCGGAGCGCTTAATTCGAACTAGGTAAACCTCATTCTACGAGGACTAACGCCTAGTTCGAATTAACTAGTTCGAATTAAGGGCTATGTAGCCACTTAATTCGAACTAGTGGGAGGCTAGCCCTTCCCAGCTTGCCCTAGTAGCCACTCTGGGCACCACCAGGGAAACTCATCTGCCCCGCTCCCAGACCCGGAGACCTTAAAGGGGCACGGTCTGGCTACGGTGCCAGTGCCAGGTGCAAGCCTGCCAGCACCCAGCCAGCAGACCCTGCACCTGGCACAGCACGAGCCAGACACCCGCTGCCACCCATCCCTCCGCCTCTTCCTGGGACCAGGCTGGCGGCTCCCAGGAGCCTGCCCAGGTCCGCAAGAGGCAGGTGCCCGCCTGGTCTAGTGCGGACATCGTGGACCTCATCCACGACCTCCGCACTAGGCACAGGAAAGCAGCCGTCTAGGGCAGGAGAGCTGCCAGCCTGGCCACCAAGGAGCAGGTTTGCATGAAAATCAAGGTGGTCAAGTGAGACCCCGACCCTGAGTCCTGAGCATAGAACATAAAAACATAAGAATGGCCGTACTAGGTCAGACCAAAGGTCCATCTAGCCCAGTAGCCTGTCAGCCGACAGCGGCCAACAATAGGTACCCTGGAGGGAATGGACCAAAGACAGTGACCAAGCCATTTGTCTCGTGCCATCCATCTCCAGCCTTCCACCAACTTTGGGCAGGGACACCATTTCTAACCCCTGCCTAATACCACTCCATGGACCCAACCTCCATGACTTGATCTAACTTCTCTTTAAACTCTGTTCTAGTTCTAGCCTTCACAGCCTCCTGCAGCAAGGAGTTCTACAAGTTGACTATTTGCTTTGTGAAGAAGAACTTTCTGTTACTAGTTTGAAGCCTGCTACCCATTCCTTTCCTTTGGTGTCCTCTAGTCCTTCTGTTATGGGAACTAATGAAGAACTTTTCTTTATGCATCCTCTTCACACCACTCATGCTTTTATAAACCTCTATCATATCCCCCCTCAGTCTCCTCTTTTCTAAGCTGAGAAGTCCCAGTCTCTTTAGCCTCTCTTCATATGGGACCTGTTCCAAACCCTTGATCATTTTAGTTGCCCTCACCTCTCCCACCCTCTCTCTTCCCCTCTCCCACCTCCTTTTCCCAGTCTCCCCCAGTTTTGTTAAATACAGAGAGTTTCTATTTTTGACCACACATGGCCTTTATTTTGTACATCAGGAAGGGGGGCTAGGGAGGGATAAGTGGAAGGATGTGAGGGAGGAATAGGGTACGAGCCCCTGATGAGGACAGGGGTTGCTCCTTGGGGTGGAAACTCTCCTGCAGCCCCCCGATTGACCCCCCTGGATAGCAGCCTGCGGCAAGTGCAGCCGGGCTGATGGCCGAGTGCTGTGATGTGCCGAGTGTGGGCATTCAGGGCACTCCAAGACAGGACTGCTTTGCAAGCGGGGAACCCCTGAGAACTGTCTGTCCAGGGTATGGGTCAGGTCCCTTTAAGCACAGCCCTCGGCTAGCCTGAGACAGCAGCTCCACGCTCTAAGTCCTAATCTGATGCCCTGCCGGCACTGCTTCCGGCCATCCTCAACCTCGGTTCAGGGGCCACTCAATGTGGACATGCAATTTCAAATTAGCAAAATGCTAATTTGAACTAGTTTTTAAGTCTAGATGCACTAGTTCGAATTAGCTTAGTTCGAATTAACTAATTCGAATTAAGTTAGTTCGAATTAGTGCTGTAGTGTAGACATACCCCTAGAGAAAAATACATTTGCTCCCAGGCAACAAGATCAGAATATAATGGGATCCAGCCCTGTTCTCTTGACCATGCCTTCTGAGATAGCCAAGTTCTAAGCTTGGCCAGGATCTCACTTGTGAAAAGCAGGGGTTGAGAAGAAGCATCAGTAAGTTAGTTACTGCTCCTTGAGTCTCTGCTTAGGTCTGGATCTCAGTGCCGTTTAGAACAGACTAGAATTTACTCTAATTTCTGCCAGCTGACAACCCACTGAGCATCAGTGAGTGCATCATCCTCCAATCACTCCTTTCCTGCTAGCTATACCTTCCTCATTACCCTTCTTGCCACCTGTCCCAGGGGTCTAGTGGTAGAGTGTTTGCATGCCTCCCTTTGCCTGGGCATGGTGCTGCAATCTTTTTTTCCTGTTTCTGGCATCCTCTGCAGGTTGCTCGCCTCATTAGGTGGATCGCTGGTGGTTCAGCCCTCTGTCCAAGTGACCCAGTCAAAAATGTACCCTTTGTTGGCTAAGAGTTTACCAAAATCTCTGCCCTCGCAAGGGGCTACAACCTCATCACTAGGTCCTCTAAATCTAGCACTTTTCTTGAGCCCTTTTCCCCCCCTTCTTGGATCTCAGGCCACTTTGCTAGCGGTCAATGGGACAACCTGGGTTTACCCGCTACTCCAGGTTCCAGCTAAGGAACTCTATGCACAGCAGCCACATACCACTTCCTTCAGTTCTTTCACTTAGCCCTGGTCTATATTAGGGAGTTATTTTGGAATACTCCCCATTATTTTGAAATAACAAGTCCAGGTCCATTATTTCAACATAATGGGTTGGTTATTTTGAAATCTGTACTCCTGCTTTCCTCGATGAATAATGCTAATTTTGAAATCGTTTCAAAGGAGTAGCCAAGTTAGTCTCTAACAAGAAAAACTTAAAAAACAACAAAGGGTCTGCTAGGAATTTAAAGACTAACAAAACATGTGGGTGGTATCATGAGCTTTCGTGGGCACAGCCCACTTCTTCAGATGACAGGAGTGTTGGAAGTCTAGAACCAAGAATAAATAAATAAGGGAAGGAGAAAGGGGGAGGAAAAAAAGACTGGAATTGGGAGGAAAGGGGGAGGACATAAGGTAGATAAGTTTCAAAGGGATAGCTGAGCCAGTCAATAACCGGAAAAACTTAAAAAACAACAAATAGTCTATTAGCACCTCAAAGACTAAATAATTAAGAGGCAGATAAGAACCATTAGTTTGCACTTGGAAAGAAAGAGTATTAACACCAGATTCTGCGTTACTGTGTATGATCTGGTGCTGCTAATTAGAAATATTTGGCCTCCAGAGGCCTCTCACAGCTGCACTTCTGACCTCTTTTGCCACACCTGGCATCTCCACTGCTCCCCTTCTTCTGTGGAACTCAAAACTCCAGGCTGCAGGAGAAAGACTTATCATACATGGCCGGCTTTGTCAGCCCCATCCTACATAGCAGCATCCCAGGAGCCATGAGTGACCTCAACGCTCCCTCAGAGTCTCCCATGGCTGCCAGCACTCTTGCTGCTCACTTGGCTGCCACCAGCCAGGGATGTAGGAGAACTACAGCCTGAACTAGTGCAGAGATTCTGGACCTCACTGAGGTTTGGGGTGAGGAGATCTCCACACCAGAAAGAAGAATGTGGATATCTATGGCCAGATCACCTCCAGCCTGGCCAACAAAAGCCACAACCAGACCCTGGACCAGGTCTGGAGAAAAGTCAAGTAGCTCCAGCAGACCTACCACAAGGCCAGGGAGCAGAGTGGATGCTCCAGGGTGGCACCGTACACCTGACGCTACTTTGAACACCTGGATGCCATCCTGGGAGGGGGGCCGGTCACCTTCTCCCCCATCGTTGTGGAGTCCAGCCATGACACACCTGGGGTCAGATTCCAGGAGGATGGGATTGTGGAAGAAAAGCAGCAGGAGGAGGAGGACAACCAGGCAACCATGTCTGCCATCCAGGAGCTACTTCTCACACTGGAACTAGTACCTCCCTCCCAGAATGTCTCCCAGGCCTTGGACAAACCCAGGGAAGGCGCTTCAGGTGAATTCTATAACTTTCCCTATATACATGCGGGGGCATGTTAGGGTCTGGGGCTCAAGTAGGAGCGCCGGGAGCAGGCCGCTGACTGGGAGCAGAGGAAGGCTGCTGGGGACCATCTGCCATGCCAGCATGAGGCCATGTGCTTTTCCCTCACCTCGGTGATAGAACACATGGCTTTGTGCATGGAGTGGGCCACCAGCCAGCTCCTCCTCCATGGCATCCCCTCCTATCCCCCCTCCAGGAGCCACTGGGGCCCCAGAACATGTGGTGGTGGGACCTCTCAGGTAGGCAGGCGCCAGTTCCACCCCATGTTCTTTCCCCAGTCGAATATCCCCCCAATAAACAGTTCTGTTTTTTTCACAAAAGAAGGCTTTATTATTTGATCTGCGGGGGGGGGGGGGGACATAGGAGCGGGGAGAAAAGGCCCCTTGTGGAGAGGCACAGGGGGAGAGTCTCACAACTAGCCTTGGATGAAACACTCTCTCAAGGCCTCCCTTGACGAGCACAGCCCCTTGATGTGCTGTCCGCATGGTGCTGGCTGCTCATATGCCCTGGCCAGCCATTCAGCCTCTGTCCTCCACCCTGGTACAAAAGTTTTCCCCTTGCTCTCACACAGGCTGTGGAGCATACCACAGGTCATCATCACTAAGGGGATGTGCTCACTGAGATCCAGGTGGGTGAGGAGACTCCAGAACCTCCCCTTTAAATGGCCAAATGCACATTCAACAACCATGCGGCACCTGCTCAATCTGGTATTGAAGTGCTCTTTGGTGGGGTCCAGGCTGCCCGTGTAGGCTTTGTGAGCCAGGGGAGCAAGGGATAGGCTGTCACTCAGGAAGATGATGGGCGTGTCCACATCCTCGACTCTGATGGTGCGGTGGGGAAAAAAATGCCAGTGTGCATCTTTCAGAACTGGCATGGATTCTAGAATATGCAGGCATCATGCACCTTCCCCAACCATCTGATATTGATGTCAGTGAAGCATCCTTTATGATGCCTGCAGCACCTTGAAGAAGTACTCCTTCCTATTTATGTAGTCCAAGACACAGTGGTCAGGGGCCAGGATCGGGATGTGCATGCCACCTATGCCCCTCCACAGTTGGGGAAGCCCATGGCAGCAAAGCCGTCAATGATGGTGTCCATGTTGCCCAGAGTGAAGACCCTCTGTAGCAGCATGTGGCTGATGGCCTTGGCTACCTTGCAGGAGCACAACCCTGACTGAAGATTTCCCCATGCCAAACCAGTTTCAGATGGAGCAGCAGCTGTCTGACATGGCAAGCATCCACAGGGTGATGGCAATACACTTATGCACGGGAATGGTGGGTCTTAGTGGGTGTCCTGTAACCTGAGGGGAAGGACAAGCCACTTGCAGAGCTTGAGGAATTTCTGCAGCCACTGCTGGTCATCCCTTAGCTGCAGGATGATGCAGTCCCACCAGTCTGAGCTCATCTCCCACTGCCAGAAGCGGTGTTCTGTAGTGTCCAGGAGATTGAGGGGCATGCTCAGCAGCAGGAATGCCAGGACCTGGGTGATCAGGGCTTGTGGTCCAGGCTGGTCCTCATCCTGCTGGAGCAGCATGTAGGCGGTCTGAATGAACTGCACCATGAGGCATAGCACGAGGCCTGTGAGCCTGGCACTGCTTTGCACCAGCTCCCGCTCCATGTTGTGAGTGCTGCAGAGTCTGCAAGGGCAACCAGTGTGCGCCCACTGCATCCCTTTTGTTTCCCAGGAGGGAAGAAGCAGTGGAGGAGTGGCATGTGAGATGCCATTGTAGATGCGGCATGTGAGATCCACCCTCCTGGTGCCTTCCCCAGAGTGCTTCTGGGGGTTCTGAGTCTGAAGCAGGCTCCAGTCAGTGCGGATGCACGATTTCAAAATAATTTGGACTAATTTCAATGCTTCGCTGCAGTAGGGACACGCTATTTCGATTTTGTTAAATCCAGAGTTACTATGTCAATGTTACTTATTTTGAAATAATTTCCTATTGTAGACATGCCCTTACTTTCTGTGGGCATCTTCCCACCTGGTCTCTTTACCTTAGAGTTAGAATTCACAAGGTCTAGAGAGTTAACAAATGCATCCCTCCTCTTGCCAAAGAAGGCTCGAGAGGAACACCCTTCCTTACTTGCCTCTCTGGCTGAGCCAGGATATGACCTGCTCAGATCTTGCAGCTTTAAATCTGTACTTGCTGGGCTCTGACTGACTGCTTCTGTGCAGCCTTTCTAGACAGGCCTGAAGGACTCACCTTTGTTGCTCCTCTCTTGAGTAGGTCATAATAGGCCCTCAGAGCCTCCAGCAGGGTGACACAAAGGGCCAAGTTCTCTCCTTCCAGACCTGACCCCCATCACAGGACTTCTAGAAAGCTTATGTCAGATTTTAGTTTTGTCAAAAGAAAACAGAGTTTACCCCCTTCTCATCTGGGGATATGGAACTTAGTTTAGGTTAGGCTATCCACTTGGTAGTGGTGGGTTGTTGTTTTTTTTAACCACTACACCACTGGTAAGAGCTGACTATTCCCTACATCAGGGAAATGCCCAGAGATGTGGATCTGGGTGGTCTCCATGCACTTTGTGCTGCCTTAGCAATCCAAGGGAAGAGAAGGAGGGTAGAATCTCCCTCCCTGCATCTAACTGCCTGCCACTTAGATCAGTCAGTGTATCTCAGCCTCATGATAATTAGATTCTTACATGCTCTTTGCTTTGAGTACAACAGCCAGACCAGATTGTGGTTTGCAGAACTTTTTCTTCTATTTAGGCTGAGCAAAACAATTTTTCCTCATGCAATCACATAATCCCCATAACTTCACAGTCAAGAGGCAGAGTCATAGTTATGCAGGGCAGAGGAAGCAAAGCAAATATGGAAATCAGTGGACAAATTCCTTAAAATACAAACCCAGTTGAGAGGCACAAGCTCCGCACTACTTTAATTCACCTGTATGTGTCTGTGGTTGAAGTGCTGTGAATATTTCTCAGCCCAAGATTTGCGCTGACTGGCCAAACAGACAATCGAGAGGATTGTGTCTGGTTTTTAGAATACAATAATTACAATCTGCACCCTGCAAATGTGGGTTAGCTTTCACTGAAATAAACCATTCAAATGCATGATGAATATCAAAATTGTAGGCATAAGCGGCAAAGCAGTAAACAGCAGTACGATGAAATAACTACATTTAATTATCTCAAATTATATAGAATTTGAGAGGCTTCTTCAGACATGTGTTATTTAAAGTCACGCCTAAGTGCACTTCCTTGTCTGAATAAAACCACTTTTGTTACAAGTTCTGGGGTTGATAATAGCTACATTTAATAGCTTTTATAGTTTATGATTTACAGGCTTTCCCATACTTTGACACCACCTGGTGCTGAACATCTCATTTCAGATAATGGAACATGCAAAGCAGAATTACTATAGACATTGGCTTCAATTTACATAGATCAGCAATGAATTTGGCCCAGGATGTTTAAAAAATGGAGTATCTCTACATGTATTACACACACACACAGAGACAGTCAGTAGTAAAACTTACTATATAGGCTGGCTTTGTACATTATTTATACTTCAGTCGGATGTGTCTTTTTATTTATATAAATGCTATGTTCTAAATTTGTCAAATCCTTTGCTCAAAAATGTGGTGAAGATACATAACCATCCATTGTTCTGCTTTGAATCACAATTGAGTTGAGAGTCCTTCCCAGGTTCAGTGCAAATTTTGGACATTACCTCAGAAAAATATGAAGTGTAGTCAATATTGATCTGTTGTGTTGGGCTATGTTGAGACTGCAGGCTTCTTTTGGAAGAAACTTTTCTGGAAGAGATCTTCCGGAAAAACATCCTCTGAAAGAGAGCGTCCACACTGCAAAAGTGCATCAAAAAATGGATCTGCTTTTTCAAAAGATAGCATCCACACTGAATGGATGCTATTTTGCATATAAACTGTGATTGCTATGAACGGAGTGGTCACCAGGGCACCTGTGCTCTTTCCTCTTCTTTCGAAAGAACTCCCTCGTCCCCATCCACACACGCCTTTTGGAACAATGCTTCTTGCTCATAGAATGAGGGTTACCAATGTCGGAAAGACCCCTCTGTTCTTTTGATTTTCTTTCGGAAGAATGTGACGGCAGTGTGGATGTAATTGAAGGATTTTTTTGGAAAAACGGACATTTTTTTTTAAAACTCTGTAGTGTAGACATACCCTTAGTAGTTCAGCCATTGAATTGTGGGGGGACAAAAGAAAAGTATAATCACCATTTCAGAGCAGAAGAAAACCTAATCACTTCCAGTGTGGACACCCATGTCTGACTGCAGCAATAGGAACCGCAAATCTGGAGATGTTGAAATGGCTGCCACCCACACAGTTACACTGAGCTGGAACAAAAAGTTATTTTTATATAGAAATGACAGCCTGAAATCTCAGCGGTACAATGTGTTCAGTGTGCAGGGACCATTTGAAGTTAACATGTCAATATCAAACTATAATACGCTGACAAGAAAGTATACCAAAAACTATGCTTTGTTGATGCTCCATGGTGTACAGCATTTGACTCATGGTAACCATCTGACCCTCAACTCTTTCCTCATGCAACAATTCCTATTTAATTTTCCTTGAGTAAGGTGCTCAAGGTTGGACCCTATGAATTTCTAATTAAAAGAGAAAACATTTAAGGTACGTCTAGACTACAAGCCTCTTTCAAAAGAGACTTGTTCGAAAGAGTTCTTTAGAAAAAGCCTGTTTTGAAAGAGATCATCTAGACATCCACAAGACTTTCAAAAAAAGCGATCCACTTTTTTGAAAGAGAGTACCCACGCAATCTGGATGCTCTCTTTCGAAAAAGCCCTGTTTGTGTTCAAGAATGCCTTTTTACAAAAGAGCTTTTTCAAAAAAAGGCATTCTTCCTTGTAAAATGAGGTTTACCGCTGTTGAAAAAACTGCCACATTCTTTCAATTTAATTTCGAAAGAACGCGACAGCAGTCTAGACGCAGGTGAAGTTTTTTCGAAAAAAGGCTACTTTTTTCGAAAAAAACTGTGTAGTCTAGACATAGCCTCAGACTTTATACACTGAGACCAAGGAACTATCACTATGGCATTTGTTGACTGCAATCAAGTTGATTTCTCCATTTCATTAGTCCCCAGGCCATGCTTCAAACCCAAGGTACTTACAAGGTGATTTATTTGGAAACTCTGACATTCTCTAGGCCTACTGTACAGAGAATAATAAAGCTGACACTTTAACTCTAAGAAACAGAATAAGGCTTTAGAGTATCCCAGCAGATAACTGGAACTGTTAGCATCCATAAGTCAATTCATCCAAAAGATTTCAGAGAGACCTGTTCAGAAATTTACTCAGAATGGTACCCAGGGTTAATAAAAGGATTAGAGAGAGTCATCAATAAGTAATAAAAGAACTAAGGAAAATTTAATTTAACTAGAATCAGTAGTTGAAGAATAACACTACAAGACCCACTTACAATAACTATATAATAAATGGGTGTTTGTGGAAGTATATAGAAATATTTCTAAAAATACTGATGAATGTGAAGAACACATCAATAAGAAAAGCCTAAAACAAAGGGCTAGTTATCATTAAGACATCTCAACTAAATTCATTTGAAACAATATTACTTTTCTTGTCCCTAAACGTCAAACACAAGGAGCTAAATTAATCCCTAAGGTATCTCCATTGATCTCAGTCAGGAATTAAACAAATGGTTAACTTAGCTGACGTCAATGGTGATACCAAGCCATTGAACTTGGGCAGAAATGTTGACCATTTCACTTCTTTTACCAGATCATGTGCGTTTCCCACACCATTACTGATGACCTTCCTAGCACTTCTAGGAACTGTAACAGGAACCAACTTAGAGGTAGAGGTTGGAACCAAAATGGAACAAATCTATTCTATCCAATGTAAGGCTAGAATAGCACACATCATTACAGTATCTAAGGGCTGCTCTCACTGAAGCAAATGGCAAAACTTTTACTGAATAGTGAATAGCCATAATTTCTCCTCTGTAAACTCACTGGGCTATGGTACAGTGCTCCTTCCCAAAGGACTACTTGGTGTACATTTACCGTGCATATGTATAGAAAGGATGTGAAAGCCATATTCTAGATGACCTGTTAGGCCTTTTGATAATACCACTTATACTGCATAGCTGGGACCACATGAACTGAACGCTTATAAAGAATCCCTGTAGCCACAAAGGTAAGAGGACATAGAGGGCTAAGAGAGAACAGAATAAGGCACTCTCTGCATGAGGGTGCTGGCTCATGACTGGGGAGGGGCTGATGGAAGAAGTGATCATGTTAAACCATCCCTGACCTCCAATCTATAAGCCTAACATTTCAGGAGAGGTCCAACGCTAATGAATAGCTAAATAGGGAGCAGTTCAAAATTCTACATTTGTGTTCTTATTACACTTTTCCCTCTTCCACCTCTCCACACATTGATTTTTAATTTGAATGAAATGAAAAATTAATAAGCCACCTTCTGATAGCAGAAAGCCATTCAAATATGTACTTTACAACAATCATGAAACTACTCTAAGTGCCTTATGTCCCTTTTCTGCTTAAAGGGCATCCATGTGGACTGACATACCAGCAGACATTAGAGCAAAAGGTCATGGCAGTCCCATGATTACACTGAACAGAAGAGCCACATATCTTGAGAGGTAGCTGTAGTCTTGAACAGGTAATCAGCTGATGCAGCATGTGGGAGACAAAAGCTCATGTTGGCATGTGGCACAGGTACAGGACACCATAAGAAATGATCTCCCAACAGTCTCATGTAAACAATAGGGCACAAAAGCCATTCAGGTGATTTCAGCTAGCCATGAAAGCAGCGACCCAGCAAACCTTGTCTCCAATAGGGCACAAAAGCCATTCAGGTGATTTCAGCTAGCCATGAAAGCAGCGACCCAGCAAACCTTGTCTCCCAGCTGGTTAAGACAATCCTAGTTCTTACTTTAACCCATTCCTGTGGTTCTTCCTGTTTGCTGAGTATTGAATTGGTCAATGTATAAGTAGTGAAGTATTTTCTGGACCATAGAAAGGGTACTGGATGGTCTGCAAGTTTATAGGAGATGTGCATATGCTGCCACAGCTTGCCCTCACAAAAGCTACTATTACAACAATCTGGAGGCCCCGTCAGCCATTTGTGGAAAAGCAGCACCCTTCCCAGCATTATGTTTCATGTCTGCTATTCAGTTGCACCCATGTGATACCTAAGAGGCACCATTCTTTTGCCTAAATTCTCATAAAATTCAAGCACTTTCACAAGGGGGAATGCATTTTAGAAAACAGGGCTCTTCATTGCCTATTTCTGGAGTCTGCCGCTGTCACTGTAGGACCGCATTAGTTTGAAATGGCACAGATATTTCTGCTTGGGCTGGCCAGAGCCACTGGTGAGAACACCAGCACTGGGCTGCTACTCCCCCCTCTTCCCCCCCCCCCCCCCCCCCCAGCCACCTAAGGGGAAAATTGTATTTTCAACTTTGCGCCCGCTTTTCTACTAAGGTCCCAAACTCTTTTCTTAGGGCTCAATGGGATGTGGTAAAATATCCTTTGTCCTGCAACCCCCTTCTCTTCTTTGTCAAGGGCTGGAAGAAGATTCTTTGCCTGTTGCTCTCTCTACTGGCCTCTCATTGGAAGGCAGAAGGAGTCTCCTGTCTAGCAACTCCCGATTTTACAGGATACAGTATGCCACGCATTGAAGGAGAGCACAATAAATCCCTCTTCCCTGATGTCAGGAGAGAGATGAGAAATCCCAGCATTGGAAATACCCTTTCCTGGCTTCCATGTCTATGTCTGTCCTCCTTTTCCATTTCCTCTGGAGTGCAGAAAATAAGAAACATCTGGCCTGACTACACTAATCTCACATTAACTGCAAAAGAACTGTGCAGCCCACTGACGTTATAAATTCAAAGTTTATTGTTTTCAACAAGTTCCCAGTTGCAAGTAAATGAAGTGTCATACAAAGTACAAGCAAACAGAAATGATTTCATGATTGCATAAAAGTATTTTATTGGCCATATTGACATCAATGGATAATCCTGTTTAAAAATCAGTGTCATTGCCCTAAAGTTATGTCTACACTTGGAGCTAGGGATGTAAGTCCCAGCTCCCCAGTTTCTGTAGACCTACTCACACTATCCCACATCAAGCTAGCATGATAACAGTAGTGAAGATGTAACAGGGCCAGCAGCAGGAAGCAACAGCATGAGCTAGCCATCCTGTTGGGGAGCTGCTATGGTTACGCTACTTTTAGCATTCTAGTTCAATGTCTACATATGCTGGGAATCACACGACTAGCTCCAAGGTCATAAGTGTTTATAACTCACCATCCTACATTAAAATGAATAATCACCAGTCCTTAATCCTAACTGAATACAACCAGGTTGGCTGATTTAAAATTCCTAACTGAGCAACAAAACCACCTTTAATATTACTTCAGTATTCAAGATGTAAAGTCAAGAATGATTCACCATTCAAATGTATAGATTAATTCAGGTTATATTTAACAAGGAAAACAACAACAGGGATTGGGAATTTCCTTGGCTATATACACAGTAAGACAGCGTAAGCCCCAAAGACCTTACAATCTGCTCAGACAGAGTTTTTCCACTGACTTCAATTAAACCAGGATTTCATTTTAAAGGACTTGCCCAAAATCATACATGAAGTCTCTGTTAGAACCCGAATCTCTTCAGGTAGCTCATTACATTTGGTCACAAGACTAAGAGTACGTCTACACTGCAGTGCTATTTTGGGATACTTCTGGTATTGTAAAATAGCTGTTCCGTATCTTGACAGAATGCCCATTATTTCAAAATACCTTTCAAAATAACAGGTGTTCTATTCCGACATCCCTGTAACCTCATTCCATGAGGATTAAGGGACATTTTGGAATAGCAGTTTATTTCAAAATTTGGCACTGTGTAGACAGAGTCAAATTATGAAATACACTTGAAATAAGCTGTGCAATTTGCATAGCTCAAATTGCAAAGCTTATTTCAAGCTAAGAATACAGTGTAGATGCATCCCAACTTTCTTTCATAAAAGCCACAGACTTAAAATTAATGGTGAATGAGACACCTTTTTTACTTAACTGAATTTTGAGAGCTTGAAAATGAAAAATGTGAGGCTGCATTAATGAACTTCGTATAGAAGTTTTTCAAGAAGAAACAGATAACCAGTGTAAGTTATCTGAATCCCAGTTAATTACAAATATTGGTTATATTTTGGTCAGATATGTGTCTCCAAGGCCTGGCTGAAATTAGACTTTGTGGAGCAGTGGAATAGAGCTGCAGAGGAAGCATGTTTTTCAGATCTATTCAGCATCAATGTATTTTTTATTGAATTTGTTGTGCTTGTTAAGCTATCCATGAGCTTTCCCAACAAAACCTTTCAGTTCCTGCATCTGGAGTTATTTGTCTAGTGCTGACCTTCCATAACATTGGTCTAATGCTGACCTTGCAGTGCACAGTGGACAAGCACTCTTCTTAAGCTGCTCTTTGGCCTTTATACTGAAGGAACTCCATAGATTTTAGGTTCAATTCTGCTAACACTTATAGCTCCTTAAGCTCCAAGGAAAAAAACTCTAACTGATTTTAGTTGGAGCTGAAGTGGAGCTTTAGTAATAAGTACATGCTGTCATGTTAAGGAGACCCACTGAAGTTGCTCTGGTACCATTGTCTTAACCTGGTGAGACAGGTAGAGATGAGTGTATCACTTCCTTGTATCAGTTCCTACAAGTGACACCATCACAGGACTTAACGACACAAACTATACCATCAGGAGCTCATCCACCTGCATATCCACTAACATGATATGTGTCATCAAGTGCCAGCAATGTGCTTCTGCCGTGTATGTTGGACAAACTGGACAGTCTGTATGCCAAAGGATAAAGGTACACAAAGCAGATATCAAGAATGGTAACACACATAATCCTGTCGGAAAATACTTCTGGGCATTCAGTAATAGATTTGAAAGAAGCCATCCTTCTACAAAAGAATGTCAAAGGGAGACATCTGAACTAGAATTCATTTGCAAATTCAACACTATCAATTTAGGATTGAATAAGGATTTCAACTGGTTGACGCACTACAAAGGCAATTTCCCTTCTCTGACTAGTCACCTCTCCAGACCAAATGCTATGAATGACCCACTTCCATCCTGACTTGATTAGCTTCATTAACACAAACAACTTCTTCTTTATATATACTCCTGCTTCTGTAACTTCCACTCCAGGTCACCACAAAAACGTATGTCCTAATAAATCTGTTAGTCTCTGAGGTGCCATAGGACTCCTTGTTGTTACAGGTTGAACTGCTGTAGTCCAGCAATCACTGGCCCAGAAGCATCTGTGTTCCAGCATGATGAGAGTTATTCACTATCAGTGCCAAACCAGAGAAATTGCTGGACTATGGGAGGTCAATATTGTCTAGAAGCATTGCCAACACTTCCACTGTTTACTGGGCTCTTAGATGACATTGAGGGATAAATTAGAGCTAAATAACAGCATAGAACACTGAAAGCCAGGACTGTATTCTACTATAGGATGAATCTCTCTGGTCTGGCAACATCCGTGGTCCAGCATGATTTTAGTTAGCCAGATGTCCACTTATCATGGGTCTGGCCAAGTTTCCCTGGGCCTTGTGAAGTTTGTTTACAGCCACCAGTCCTGGCTCTCAGTGTTCTGGTCAGGTCCCCAGGGTACTGGACTAGAGTGATTCCACCTTATTATAAAAGGTTACTAGTCACTTACCCAGACTGATTTCATGATTGCATAAAAGTACTTTATTGGCCATACTGAAATCAATGGACAATCCCGTTTAAAAATTGGTGTCATATTAGATTCCATCTCTAACAATGGGAATCTAAAATTTACCATATAGTAGAGAAAGTTTGTCTGTTTATTCAAGACCTCCTAAACAGTAAGAGCTAGAATCACCAAATTCAGTATACAGCTTCCTCTTATCAAAGCTTAAAACATTGTGAAGGTTTGGTTGTGCCAGGAAAATGGGATGTGCCTAAAATAGGATTGTTTCTCATAAAACCAAACAAAATAGGCAGAATCACTAGGCAGGTAAAAGCAGCTGGCTGGGTGCACCCCATCCACTCTCTGGGAATATCTCAGTCCAAACATCTCACCCCCCTCTCCAGCGCTCTTCAGTGAGGGTGGGGGGAACTGAAACTCCCTTCTCTGCCCAATTTCTACAGGGACTTTGCTGGTGGTTCCTTTGTCAAGGAGGGAGAGAAATGTGCACAGTTTGCTGCATTCCTCACTCTCACTGTACAATGCAGGGAGCAGATGAGCTGCACACTTTGCCCTCACTCCCTGAGGGAGACAGGATGGGGAAGAGCAAGAAGCCATGGTATGAATCTTGGGGGGGGGAGATTTCCCCCTCCCCTCTACCCATACAGAATCCTCTGTCCTGAGCCCCTCCTTTCCCCTCCAACTCTGTCTGGCACTATCCACACCTTCTGCCCTAAGTCTCTCATTAAGGACTGGAGCAACGCTGGGCAAATGTGCTAGCAGTTTATAAATGAAAACACATTTTAATGTTATTATAAGCTCAGGTTATAGCACAACAATACCTTTCAAGTTACTTTCTTGATTTTAGTATTTTATGGATATTTATATTAAATTGGTCATTTTTGGACAAAGAGCTGAAAGAATGATAGCAGCTTCCTAGGTTTTGCTCTGCATATATATATACCGTCAGTAAGAGGCCTGCTGCTTTCTGTAAACCATGCAAGAGAGTGCTCCTCTGTTTATTTCTTGCATCTGGTATGTACTAATGTTTGTAGGTTAAAAAATATAGGACACTTTACTTCCCATCCCATCCACAATCTAAACTGTTCCTTGAATGAATGCTAAAATGAATAAGATTTGATTTTTTGTAAATATTTTACTTTCTCCTCAAACATTTAGGAGACTTGTGATGGTTAATAACCCATAACACTGATTTATTTGACTTTAGATTTCATGTTGAGGGATTCAATGTGACATGCTGCATTTGCATATATAGTACATCTCCTTTTCAATCCATAAGTGCACATTATTAGTAGTATATATACTTTTAATAGCACTCGTCCTTGAATGTAGGTTAGATGGGTACACACTGCCATCTAGGCAGGATTTTGAGAGCAACACATAGCTAAAAGAGAATAACAACTATTTATGCCATGGAGAATTCTCCTGTTATCCACAATGGAGAAAAAAATAGAAAGTGAGATTTTTATTACTTCGATCCCACATGAGCCATTTGCTGAAAATACAGAGTTTGAGAAAAAGGAGAGTGAAACAAATGGTAAGAATACATTTTATTTTCTAAGATATTTATTTTGGAATACATTCTCTTTTTAGTTTCACATGATAAACTTAAATAAATAAAACCACAGAGAATAAAATTGTTGGGCACGGTTAATTGGGTTCATGCTTACAATATGCTAGTCCACAAATTAATATCAAATACAAGTAGTATTAATACTGTTTGTTAATAAAGTACATATTACTGTGGTAATGTGTATGTATTTAAAATTACTTGATATATGCTATTAGCACAATTTAAAAAATGCGTAGAAAAAATAACATTTTATATTTGCAATAGAAATTTTAGACAACAGATTTTTATAAGAAGTTTTGTGTTAATAAAAAATTCAGAAATCATTTCCGTAAGAAGGAAAACACTATATGAAACAAAGAATGATTAGTGTGTGTTTAAGTTTCATACAAATAATGAATACAACACATAAATAGCCTTCATAAGAAGACTTGACTAATAAAACATCATCTTAATGCAATATTAAAAACATGTTAGTGGGCTTCCTTTTAGGGTTTATCACATCAAAATGATTTCTTCCTCCCTCAGTAAATCCAGCAATGCCATGTGGGACTGTGAAGTGAAGAAGTGAATTAAGAGTGTAATAAACAGCATGAAATCCGATGGTGGGAGCTGAAATGATGTATCATTTTTAGCACCTGCAAATCTCAAAGCCCTTTCAAACATTAATGCTTGGTCTCAACACAGGTGTGAAGCAAGCACCGCCTGATTTCACAGCTGAGGAAAATGAGACATACAGAGACTACTGTTTTTATACTGAGAAGTGTTGAGAGCCCACATGTGCCAGTGTGTGTAGGTACTCAGCACCTGTGAAAGCAAAACCATTTGTTTAGGTGCATAAATGGAGGATATATGGGTTTATGCACCCCCGTTTAAAAATGTTGTCTTAATAGTTAAGACTTCCTTTGACTTCAGTGGGAGCTGGACGAGGGACTAAATAATTTGCCCAAGATCCTCAGGCAGTTGGGAATATACCCCATGTCTTTTGATATCAAGAGCTATGCCTTCACAAGGTTGTTCTTGCTCTTGTGTAATTTTGCCTTGTTCTCAAAATCATGCAGGAAGTCCCCCTGAGCTGTTAAATGTAGAGAAACACTTTCTCCCCCCGATGATACACAGTTTTGATGATCAAACTTGGGCTTTATTTTGGGTATTTGGAATTCCCTTCCTAAGTAAGAAGTTCAATTAACTGGACACTAGGTATCAATTTAAAAGACTCTCTCAGATTTTTGGCATGAGGTCTCAAGATGATATTCACACCTTACACAGAAGGCAAAAACAAAGCCTCTGAACTACTTCTGTGGCACTTAAGGCAAGTGATGGACAGATGAGCAAAGCAGGTACAGGAGGTATCCATTCTGGTTTCAAGCCATAATAGGCTTTACAACCCCTTATATAGCCGTCCACTGAGAGACTCCCCATGGCAATGGATCCCCATTCTTCCCTCAGCTTGTCTAAGCTCTGATTCAGCTTTATAAGGCATAACCAGCAAAAAAAGTGGGTAAACATGAATGTTGCAAAATCTCTCAAAATGAGCATTAATAGGTTTCATTATATTGTAATTCCTTTTTGTAATACTTAAGGTCTATTTTCCTCTCTAAGGGTACGTCTAAACTACATGGCTCTGTCGATGGAGCCATGTAGATTTGTTTGTTTGGCAAAGGGAAATGAAACTGCGATTTAAATAATCGCGGTTTCATTTAAATTTAAATGGCTGCTGCGCTCACCCGACAAACAGCTGATCAGCTATTTGTCAGCTCAGCCCGCTAGTCTGGACGCTCCCCTGCCAACATGAAAGCCCTTTATCGACCTCCCCGGTAAACCTCATCCTACGAGGCATAACGGGGAGGTCGATAAAGGGCTTTCGGGTCGGCGCAGGAGCGTCCAGACTAGCGAGCTGAGCCAACAAACAGCTGATCAGCTGTTTGTCGGCTCAGCGTGGCAGCCATTTAAATTTAAATGAAGCCGCAATTATTTAAATCGCAGCTTCATTTTCCTTTGCCGATCAGCCTAATCTACATGGCTCCATCGATGGAGCCATGTAGTTTAGACACACCCTAACAGACAGTGGCACCTGCACAGTTCCTCCTAGCACTCATGTCCTTTTGGAAAAGACCTGATGATTGCCCTTCTTTTGATCACTTAGCATTGTTTATTCACCATCGGCGTATATCCTATAGCTACAGGTGAAAACAGCTGAAACACAAAGACACTGGAAGACTGAGAAAGAGAGAGAAAGAGAGAGAATGAACAATGAGAGAATGAACCCATCATCTCTACAACCACACAGGGCTGTATCAGTACCTCCCCTCCCACTGCAAAATTCTTAATCAATTTGGAAGACAGAGCAGAAGAAACAGTATTTTAGGATCTTCTATAGGAGACCATTATACTGATGAAAAAGACAAATGACAGTGGTTATACAATAAAAATAATATCAAGTTCTTATATGGCACTTTTCATCAATAGATCTCAATATGCTTCGCTCTCTCTAATGCATTTATCCCCACCATACCTATGAAGTAGGGCAGTGCTATTATCAACATGTTTACAGATAGGGAACTGAGGCACAGAGAACACAAGGTAGCACAGGAGGTCTGTGGTGGACTGGGAACTGATCCCATGTTTCCCAAGTCCTACCCTAGCCATGTGGCTCCGATGTCAGAAAGTGTGCAACCACTGTTCATTTTGACACACAGATCAGTTTTGCTGCTTCATCATTATTTTTGTTTAAAATGTATAGTTACCAAATAAGGATTTCTTTGGACTTTTCCCAAAACAGAAAAAAGCAAAGAGAGACCACATGAGTACAATATGTTTTATTGAATAAAATCCCACATAATATTTATACAGTGAAGTCATTTAAAGATGTGTCCTAGCGAAGCACTGCAAAGTGAATAAAGTTCATACTACATCTGGAATTTATTTTTTTAATACATCTGAAACTATTTATTACAGCTATCACCTGTCCATCATTGATTTCATAATTAGGAAGAAATCTGAGCTTTTGAAGATTAGCCAAGATGACATTTAGGCTGGGTTTACTTCAGAAAAGATAATCTGCTATACGACTTCCAGAACACACAGAACTGAATAAATGCCAAGAGTTCTAAAGAAGGCTTCTGTATATTCTTGTTATTCCTCCCATCTCTGCAAAAAGTAGAAGATAAAGTAAATTATATACATTTAGGGTGAAAGTAATATCTTAAATTAAATACATACCTCCCAAAACCACGATCTAATTCTTTCATGTATAATTTTACCTGGAGGATATCAAAGATTATTCCCCTTTACTCTTACCATGTATAAATTTTGATTAAATTTGCTTATATCTTATTGGTGGCAGCAGACTTCCTAAACACAACTAACTCAATATCTTTTGCTGCAATTTATTCCAGTCAGATAGTTCAGCAGAAAATGTTGTTCTGGAACATTTAACTTCAAGGCCACCTTTGTTATTTCCTAACAATGCACAAAACACATACAATGTTATAAGTATCTAAACTGTCAGCTAAAAATAAAAATAAAGTTATTATATATCCAAAACTACATTAAAGGAATATTAATGTTACAAAGGGTAAAAGTTAGGATATGAAACAATTAAAGTTGCCCACGAAACAGTAATTTGGACTTTTTGTGGATGTATATTTTATACAGTCTTGGCTGGGTAGTCTATAGCAGGTTAAGTTCTCCTAGTCCCACTCCAGTGTCTTAAGCAAAAGAGAATGTCCGGCCTCTTCATTTCACTCTCTGCCTTAGTCATGCTATTCTGAGGAAGAAGGTGTTTTGTAGAAGAAACAGTCATAATCATGTAATGAAAGACTTTTATTGTACTGTTTTGTCTGTAAATTCCCTAGGGATTTCTTTAGTAAATTGATGGTCCATCTGGAGCTATACTGACCCTCCATATGAGTCATCTGCAAGGTCTGAACTCAACACATTTAGAACAATAGCACTGATCTCTATCAACTGAGCTAAAGAAGTGACTGGTAGGAGTAGTGGGCTATTATCCTCTGTGTGGAGCAGACACTAGTGGGGGATGCCAAACATACTTTGCCAGTAGCGTATTGAAAACATTTTGCTAGGCAGCAGAAAGATTTTGGGAATCAGAAGTTCCAGGTTCTATTCCAGGCTCTGGGGGAATGTGTTCTAGTGGTTCAGACAACATTGCCAAGCACATGAATCTGGTACTTTCACTTTGAAAGGCAGTGTGGTTAAACTGGTGAGATTTGTTCCTGCCATATCAGACACCTGAGTTTTAGTCTCTAATGTGCCAGCAGTGACCTTGTGTAACCTCTCAAATGGAGAGGGGGGCAGAATGATACTTTCCGTCCTCCTAAAATAGGAATGTGAAGCGATGACCAATAATAAGTACTTTGAAGTGCACAGAACACAAGTCTATAGAGTTCTCTTCATGTCTCTGAGCCCAACAAGGCAGGAAGCCCTACTGCTTAGTATATATGATACATCTTGGAGCTCTAGCTGTGCCTTACAAGTAGGAAGTAGAGTGGCACCAGGGAGCAAGTAGGAGTTTTGAGGAGCTAGAGTATACAGACTATAGTTAGCATGCAGAAAGTTGTGGGGCCACAGCAGGACTGGTGCAGATGGAATATCTAGAGATTTTAGCAGCATGTGGAAATGGCAATTTTCAGAGGTTTATAATTCATTAAAATCTGGAGATTTTCATAGGGACAGCAAAAGAAGTCTTATTGACCACAAGACATCAACATTTCAAGTCTCGTTGCCAAACCAATTAAGAATTAGAATCCTTCAGAGAAATGGCAGAGGAAAAAATTAAGACTGGTAAAACTGCCAATCTTTCCCAATCTGTTTCTCCGAAATGGCTGTTTTTTACTGAAATTTTAAAAAGCAGCCTGAGGTAGAGAAAGCAGAGAAATTTGAAATTTGTTTAAGTTTAGCAAAATTATAACTTAAAATAGGAACTGGAATATGTGAAGTGTTAGGTAACTTCTTAAATAGGCATAACCATAGGCATCAGCTACACTATCACAATGTATTCACAGGCATATCAGGCTATGTCTATACAACAGGCAGTTATTTCCGAATAAAGCTGAAATATTGTCAAGGTGGAAGACTTCTTATTCCGACTCCTGTAACCCTCATTTTACGAGGAGTAAGAGAAGTCGGAGGAAGAGTGCTCTATTTCAAATAAATGTTGTGCAGACACTTCCAATTTCAAAATAAGCTATTTTGAAATAAGTTACGCAATTGATATGTAGCTCAGTTTGCGTAACTTATTTCGAGTTAAGCCCTGCTGTGTAGATGCACCTTCAATGTGCAACAGAAGCATAGACTTCTCTATAGTATAGATTTCTCTCATATAGACAAATCTACATTTGTTAGGGAAAGAGTGTTAAAATGCAGATCCTGACCACAAACAGAAAGAAACAGGCCTGTAGAATACAAAGTTGTGCATGGCCACTTGGAATGGTCTGATGCCATATCACAGATGCCATCTGTATATTATAACTGTCCCTGATATTTTGTGCATCACAGGAGGGCACTTTCTAATATGTCTTGGCTTTTTTATGTACAGCCATTAACTGCACCAGGTATACAGGGAATATATATTCATGTTCATCACATTCCCTCTTTCCACTTTGATTGCTTTCCTACTACAGGGTATTATTTGAAGCACAGCTGCATACCTGGAAGCTAACTTTTAGAGCTATGATTTTAATAGTGCCATGTATAATGTGAGCTCACTAGCAGCCAAGAAGCTGTTAAAAAGCCTGACTTAGTTATGTGGAAACTTTGTGCTTCCTATCTTTCATTGATGAGTCATACAATGTTATATTATCAACTCAATCTATGAACAGGAAAGCCATGACAAATGTCAACATTAAGAGAAATGACTGTGTGCATGTGATATATTGTTAACACATACAAAACTCAGTTGGGGAGTGGGGAGAAAGAAAGTGGCACAAGGCAGAGGTTACTTTTAGAAATGAATTATTTCAGTCTCCAGTTCAGGGATTTTGCCCAGGCCAAGCCACAATCCTATAAGTGAAACCAAGTGCCCATGTGCAGCTATACTGGAAGCAGATTAAACCTGTGCTCAGCCAGCTGTTGGACACTTACCCTTGTTTTTCTGCAAAATATTCAGAATTACCTTTTTAGTAAAAAAATGCTTACTCCTGTGATTTCCATATTATTCCTTCTCATAATACTATGTAATAGATGTGTACTAATACAAAAAACAACAAGCTAGAGAGAGACAACGAAATTTAGCACAGAGCTAAGACATGACTAACTGGCAGAGTTCATGCAGTATGCTTACAAGTAACAAATCTAAGTCTCCAATAAAAGACTTGATCTCAGCTGAGAACCAGGAAAATTACTTTCTGCACATCAGATTGTTGTTCATAAGCATGACCAAAGCAAGTGGCTGCCTGGGATCCTAAAACTTATACCAGTTCTGCAGCTAACAGGCCAGCTGTACACTCCTCTCTGGCACTATAATCAGAGGGAGCAGAAACATGCACATGTAAATTCCTTCCGTCTTTCCAGAAATAGGCTGAAAAGGGAACTTGTGCTCTGATATGCTGCCTTTCTAGCTTTCTATGACTCTGATCTGATTGGTGCTCTATCAACTAGAAGACCATCTATGATCTCTTAGAAGGTAGTTATTACAGGAGATCACTGTGCTCCCTGCATATAAATGGCTTTGGAATATATGACTTCAAAATTCTGGGTCAACAAACCACCTCACTGATTAGTATTATGTTGAATATAAAAGCCAGCGAATGCTACAATTATCCTTTCATTTTCATAGCAAAATAGATAAAAACACATTACCCTTAAATCTGAATTCTGTGGAGCAGATGGCTGAACACAGATCTTTTGTAATTACTGCCTCTGGCAAGTAGATTAATTTCTAAAAATTTTAACTGCACAAGGAAAACCATGTTACAAGGGGAAATAAAGGCACAGCACCAACAATTCAGGGCAACCTGCACAAGAAACTGCCACATCCATTTATTTATTTTTAAGAAGCCAAAGTAAATATTTATTGTAAAAATTAAATACTGCAGTACCCCTAAGGCTACGTCTAGACTACATGGCTCTGTCGACGGAGCCATGTAAAATACGTTTATTCAGCATAGTCAAAGAAGCGGTGATTTAAACAATCCCCGCTTCATTAAAATAAAAATGGCAGCTGCGCTGTGCCGACAATCAGCTGAAGCCTTTGTTGACCGCTCCAGTAAACCTTGTTTCACAATGCTGCAGAAGCTGCAGACTGCTCTTTTACATATGAAGGAGAACAATTTTCTGGATTTGCTTCTCCTCTGTCATGGGAGATGTTATTTCCCCCTAAGAAAAAAACAGACCAGCGACAACTATCTATGCTCCATTTATAACCTCCTTGAAGTTATAAGCATGCAAAAATAAAAGATGCATTCACAGTCACAGAGGAAGAGTTCTCTAGAGACTGTCTGAATTTAATATACAATGGTGGGACCATCTGATTGGACACATTTAATTCAGTATAGGGAATACACAAGGGAAAGTATCATATCAACAACCATTCGTATTAAAAAGAAATGCATTTACCCACAACTACCATCATGATATCTCAACTAACAGAGGAGGTCCTTACTTTAAAAGTATACAGCAGTGTTTCTCAACCAGTGGTACGAGTACCCTTAGGGGTACTCGACAGAAGTCTGGGGGGGGTATGTCAACTCAGCGTTTTATTATTTTTGTACTTTTTACACCCAAAAATGTCACTGCCTGACCAGCTACGATTAAGTTGTTTAAACAAATGTGTTACAATGGTAGAAAAAAAATGTGTGTGTCTGCAAACTGTAGACACCGGCCGCTTAATGCTCCTCACACATTCAAATGAGACTTGTTACCTAGGGAGGTGGTAGAATCTCCATTCCTAGAAGTTTTTAAATGCTGGCTTGACAAAGCCTTGGCTGGGATGATGTAGTTCTGCTTTGGACAGGGGGTTGGACTCATTGACCTCCTGAGGTCTCTTCCAACCCTATGATTCTAGCACTACAATATATAAAGTGCCCTTGGATTATGCTATTTTCTAATTTCCTTTTTCTGTTAGAAAAATGAGGCTCATGAAAGTATATTTACATACAGCAGCTATAATGCTACTATTTTACAGTGCCATTGAAGCCCATAGTAAGTTACCTATCTGCTTAAAACATATATATATCATAATATCAGATAGTAGTTACAGAAGATCTATTATACTCATTTTTAGCTTCCTTTCTTAGACTTAGTTGGCCGATGAACAGTCTAATACTATGTATGTTTATGAAGGAAGAGAACAGACTTTTGATATTACATTGAAAACAAATTTGAGACAAGGAATGTGTTTTAAACTTTCTCGTGACTTAGAAACTAATTCATACCACTTGACAAATTGCTTGCTTGTTGGATTTTATAAACAGCTGAAGTCTCACTGAGCGAGTGGGCAGAGTAGCTGGAAAAAATTATACAGAAAATGCAATATTTAGTTTTTATTTGTAGATTAAACTTTAAATAACAGGCTTGAAAGTATCTTTGAACCAAAATATAAGATACAGGAGAAAACTGATGTCTTCAGTGTACTGTACACTTTTGGGGTCAATCCTGCAAAGAGCTGTGAACTCTCAGCTCCCAGTAAAGTCAACATGAGTTGAAGATGACCAGAACTACACAGGTATGAACCCATCATGAGTCCATCAGAGATGTTAAAGTTCAAACAGAATGGGCTTTCATATATGAAATACTTGAAGCAATACAGATCTTTTCTTTCAATCAACTATTGTTTTTAAACAATCACACTTCTCAGGGGGCAAAAGTATTTAGTATTCTGATTCAACAAGATACTCAAGCATGTGCCTCACTATGAGCATTGACCTCAGTAGTGCTACTAAGGGCTTGTCTAGACTACACTGAAGTATCCAAAGGGGATATGCAAATTCAGCAGGAATTTGCATATCTTCTTCCGCTCTCACTTACGAAAGTGGAAGTAGTCAGGACGCGTTTTTTTCCGGCAACCTCTCCCCCTTTTCGAAAAGCCGCTTGTCCTCAAAAAATGAGGTTTACATGGCTTTTCGAAAAGTATGGGGGGGGCGGGGTGTTGCCGTAAAAACCACATCCTGACTACTTTCACTTTCAAAAGCTCCAAAAGTGAGATCGGAAGAAGATTTGCATATCCCCTTTCAACATTTCAGCATAGTCTAGACATAGCCTTATTGTGCTTAAAGTTAGGCAGGGGATGAAGTACCTTTCTGAAACATGACTTCAGCAGCAATAGATAGTTCCTGATTTAAAAATGAATAGTACTTTACTTTCAAACCTTCCACTTACTCTGGTTAGAATGCATGTAGGCTTCAGCAATAATTTTATCAATAATTAATCATTTTTCGAACAGCATCATAGCATTTCCATTTGTCTGGGATGTAGAAAGGTTCAAAGATATGAGGGAAAGGAGTGTCGTAGCCACATACTCTTGAAATAGGAGCCTCTAGGTTTAGGAAGCACTCTTCCTGTTAACAGAAGCGGAAACAAGGAAGAAAGTTAGTAAGGTCTTTACTTTCAGAAGACATATTTCACAAATTACATTCTGGTCAGCTATGCTAGACTGACAACCCTGAAAACCCAAACATTCTATTCATGCCATAGCATAGATACATCCCAGACAACAAAAATTTAAGTTTCCCCTTGTTCTTAGAGGTTAATATTAAAACAGCAATTGGTACTAATGTTACATTCATTGTATAGATGTGCTTTATGTTAATCTGCATACAGATTCATTTAGTGCATCTATTATACATCCAAAGAAAACACTGCCTGGAAGCAACAT
The DNA here is from genome assembly GCF_052426305.1 of Pelodiscus sinensis. Lineage (NCBI taxonomy): Eukaryota > Metazoa > Chordata > Testudines > Trionychidae > Pelodiscus > Pelodiscus sinensis. The sequence goes on along the minus strand of NC_143054.1, from coordinate 60,354,020 downwards.
ATTTCAGGAACAAAGAAATGAGCTTATACTTTCCTTGCCACCTTTAAACATATAAGTAAAATGAAATAATCTAAAAGCTAGTATTATTCATTACATATGTGAATGTCATACACATTGTGATTATAACTTCTATGTATTAGAAACGTTTCCTAATAAGTGTCGAGAGCTGCAGCTGCCATTGAAATCCATGGATTTGCATGTGCTCAGCACATTCTCAGAGTGAAACCCAGAGTCAGTAAATACAAATTATCTTTTTGTTCTGAGAGTATGTCTACACAGCAAGTAGGCACCCATGACTGATCCGTGCCAGCAGACTCAGGCATATGAGTGTCAGGCTGCAGAGCTGTTTTATTGCTCTGTAGATTTTTGGGCTTGTGCTGCAGACCAGCCTCTACGTCCAGGACCTTGAAAGGTGGGAGGGTTGATGAGTTGCTGTGTAGATAGGCATATAGAATATCACAAACACACCCCACTAATCTGAAGGTGGATGTGGAGTTTGTGTAAAATTTTAGCAACTTTAGCAGCCAACTCAAGAATGATGCTGAAGTCTTCCAGCTTTCCCAAGCAGCTGGGTAACCGCAAGGATTGTGATAGTCTGGGATAGATGTATCCAAAAGTAATTTTTAGGTAGTACTGACAGGGGTATTAATTGTCTTCTCACAAACTTTCTCTTATCCCCAGAATGTCCTCTCACCCTCCTGGCGAGGCCAAGGAAGGAGCAGAGTAGAACTACAGGCCTGTTCATGTAACCCTGGATTCAATGGATAGCAGGATCAGGGTAAGAGATAAGTGATCTTCATCCTTCCTCCTAACATTTATTAAGATCTCCTGGCTGGGCTTCTCATGTCTTAGACTTAGAAAGGGGGTAGAATTATCTTCTCTCATAGCCCTCTTCCACAAGACCCACATAATCAACTCCTGTCAATGGAAGGGATGTTAGATATTTTCTCAGATTGCTGGATTGTTTTTAACACAAGGATACCCTGCAACCCAAGAGCAAGGTATCTGCCTAGGTTTGTATAAGGCCATCCATCATTATGAATGATGGCACGGACAGGAGATACTTGTGGCACTAGCAAATTGCAGGAATGTCCTGTTTCTCCCGCTATTACTCACATGCAACTGTATGGTAGCATCTTCTTTCAAAGCAGTTGAGAGACTCCAAGCTCTTATGGCAGTGCAAGCCTGAAACTGTTGTCAGTCTTACACCAGAAGTTTAGGGCTGAATTTAACTAGAGCTTTCTCCATACCTTAAGCATCTGTACCGAGGTCAGTTAAGTTCTGGCCCAGTTTCAATATTAATGGAGGCTAGTGCAATGTTGCAAACACTTGCCCACTAGGAACTGGACTAAAGCCACCATCTCATTTCATTTAGGCCATTCCCCCAAAAGCCATCAAAGAATAATGAAATGCTAGTCACTAATATGTGGAGTTAAGGACGTTAACAAGCAATTCATTTGCTAGTCGAGCAGTTGATGGAATTTCCATTGACTACTCAACTAGTCAATAAGCACTTCCACGTTTCACCTTTGAAATGTGCAAGAGCCCCAGCGGCCAGTGTGTGTGGCACTGCCGCTTTGAACTACCTCCTCTTGCCCCTCTATCTGATAGAGACAGCAAGGAGGGGAGGGGAAGCAATTAGTCGACTATCTGATAAGCATTTGCTTATCAGATAGTCAATTACCTACCCGGGGTCTCAAGCAGGGAAGGAGAAGTATAAAAAAATTTGCTGACATTACTCAAAATTTTCCTAGATGGCAGCGACTCTGCAAGCTAACTAAAACAGTGTTTCCTCGGCCTTCAAAGGAAAGAAAAAACAACCAAGTAATAATTACTTTGAATGGAGTGGGGATTTTCTTGTTCTGTGGGATGGGAGCATGATTACAATCTAGGACTGTATGCAGGCCACAGGAGAAGTTAGAGGTGGAGTTTAGGAGTTGGGATCTGGGGTGTGGTGTAGGGTTGCGAAGTTTTGGGGTAGAAGACCCTGGCAGGAGGAGGAGACTGGGGTAGACACTGCAGACAGGGAGGGTTTATGGCAGTGTTTCTTGAACTTTTTAAGACTGAGAAACACCAAACAATAATTGTTTTTTATGAGAACACAAAGGATTTTTTTTTAAAATACACCTGCCCCTTTAAGGGCAGCCATTTTGAACTCTGTTGTTCTCCGCAGCACACCTCTGACTGCCTCATGGCACACCGGTGTTCCCCGGAACACAGTTTAAGAAACACTGGTTTATGGGGCAGAGGGCCTTACCAGATCTGATCCGAATCCAGGAAGTAAAATTACTGAGCAGGTTTGGTGCTTTTCTGCACAGTCCTGTCACTCTGCACTAATGCCTCCTGGGCAAGCTGGGCCCTTCACTCCAGGTAGACACCTGGGATGGACCAGCCCATGCGATCGTAGGCATTACTAGGAGACATGGGTGGAGTTCAGACTCCCAAGTCGGTCTTGTGCAGGCTGCACAGCAAAAAAGGGCCTTGCAGTGGCAATGCTATTCCCCAGATCACCACTACCTGCTCCCTGGAACCAGCATCCCAGAGCCTTCAAGTCTTGGGCATCCTGCCTCCCCCAGTGCATTGCCAATGTCAGCTCATCAATATCCTCCCTCCATCACCCCAAAGCCAGCTCCTTAGTTCTCATCTCCCCAGCAGACAATGTGTGGGCAGAACCAGAGAAGCAGTACCACCCCTTTCTTTTGGCAGCCATAGCAGTCCAAGCTCCTCCTCTAATGCCATTCTGTATGAGCAGAGCAAGAAGTCCTGGGGGCTCGATACCTCATTGCCTCTGAGGCAGCAGCAGTACTACAGCTAGGGGACAATATTTTACTAAATATGTTGGAAGCACGGAGTAGAGGAGACCTTTGCCTCTCTCTGACTCTGCCTTGCAGTATTCCTGATTGTATTTAGTATCATCTTACCCTCTGTCTAAGGTCTGTCTTTATTGGTAATTCAATTGGCAGCAGCAGAAACATAACCCTCAGCTGTTCCCTTAAACACAGAGGCTGTCTCTACATTGCAAGATTTTGCGCACAAGCGGCTGCTTTTGCGCAAAATCTTGCCGCCTGTCTTCACTGGCCATGAATATTTGTGCAAGAACATTGATGTTCTACTGTATGAAATCAGTGCTTCTTGCACAAATACTCTGACGCTCCTGCTCAGGGATAAGTCCTCTTGAGCAAGTGTTCTTGCGCAAGAGGCCAGTGTAGACAAGTAACATCAATTTCTTGCGCAAGAAAGCCCGATGGCTAAAATGGCCATCGGAGCTTTCTTGTGCAAGAGAGCATCTACACTGGCACGGATGCTTTTGTGCAAAAGCAAATCTTTTGTGCAAAGGCACATGCCAGTATAGATGCTCTCTTGCGCAAATACTTTTAACGGAAAAACTTTTCCATTAAAAGTATTTACACAAAATCATGCCAGTGTAGACACAGCCAGACAATTCTCAAGAAAGTTCCAGGGGAAATCACTGTGTCCTAGCCCAAGAACTCCATCTTGAGCCATTCCTCCTGCATTATATCCTAGCCACGACGAGTCAGCAGGAATTAGTCAGCATCACCCTTGCAGGGTTTCAACAGCACTTATCGGGTTAATTCAACAGAAAGCCCTGCCACCTTCTTGCAGTCAACAATGATCCGACAGCAACCTAGAACGGTTCTTTATTGTTTTAATAATCTTCCTGGGCCAGTATGAATTCATTCTGATTGTAGCATTCAAACTGACCTTGTGTATGGAGGGAGTGACATCCCAGCCTTCTCTTTTGTTTGGTTCAGACTCTTAGTTTAATTCATTCAAATACTACAATCTTTATAGCCCTTCTTAAGAATTCAACATTATTTAGTGTTCTTATTTAAAACCTGAAAAAACAGAATTTGGAAACGCTGCAGAATAAATACGAAAAATACAATCAAATGATAACTTTACATTAACAGAATGAGTTTGTGCCTTTCCTTACTGACAGAGTGCTAAACCCAAGACATTTACTTATAAAGTGGTTGCAGGCTTTCATTACATTAATGTAATCACTAGGATACCTAATTTAAAATAAAAATACATGTTAAGACTGCTAAAACTACTGCTTGCATTTTCTCTTTATAGGGGAAGAATCCCCAATGGCTATTAAAGTCAGCCTTTATGCTACAATTTAAAAAAATGTGAGAGTTTTATGCTACATTTTAAAAGCCTTTCATCTTGAGCACATACGCTGCTTAGAAATTTTTAAAGCTCCCAGAAGTGCTAGCTGGATGTGTGATTGGGGCTTGACACAATCCAAAAGAAAAATAAAAAACAAATGAAGTGATGGAGCTATAAGTTGTTAGAACTTGGACTATTTTTTTAATATGTGCCTGCACACTGACAAATCGGAAATTTTATTTTATCAATTAATTATTTCAGATGTGGAAAGTAGGCAATTAAATCCATGTGAGTGAAGCCCTGCCATCAGATAGTCCCATTAAAGTCAATGCAGTTCCACAAAGGAACATGCTCATATGGATCTAATTGTAGGATCAGTGCTGTACTTTGTACTTCACTTTTTGTTAATTGTGGAATAAATGATGTTTTAGCAAACTGACTGATTTTAAAAACTGCATGAGGTTTAATGAAAAATATATGAAGTCAAGGTAATAAATTGGTTATTTTCTTAGACAACACTTCTTTAAAAAAATGTTCTTCATCATACCTAGATTACATTATTGTAAATAATGATGTGGGGAAGTCCTTTAAGAACATAAGAATAGCCATACTGGTTCAGATTAAAGGTCCATCTAGTCCAGCATCCAGTCTTTCAACAATGGCCAATGCCAGATGCTTCAGAAGGAAGGAACAGAACAGATGACCATTCAGTATCCAGATATCCTCTACCACAGTGACACGCATGACTTTAAGGCCAGAGAGAACATTGTGATCATCTAGTCTGATCTCCTGCACATTGCATGCCATAGAAACTGACTCGCCCACTCCTGTAATAAGCCCATAATCACTGGCTGAGTTACAACGCTCCTCAAATCTTTTTTTAAAGTAGGGCTGTCAATCACAATTTACTCACGTGATTAATGAAAAAAATGAATTGTGATTAAAAAAGTAAATCACAGTTAATCACAATTTTATTGCACTGTTAATTATATACCACCAATTGAAAGTTATTAAATATTTTCTATATTTTCAAACCTATTGATTTCAATTACAACACAGAATAAAAAGTATATATTCCCCAGCTCATAAAATTTGTATTACAAATATTGCACTGTAAAAATGATTAAAGAAACAATATTCACCCCATACAATTAAGTTTATCGTGAAAATGCAACTTACAAATGAAGGGTTTTTTTTGTTACATTACTGCACTTAAAAAGCAAAACAGTGTAAAACTTTAGAGGCTACAAGTCCATTCTGTCCTACCTCCTTGTCAGCCACTTGCTAAGACAAACAAGTTTGTATACATTTATGGAAGATAATGCTGCCTGATTCTTATTTACAGTGGTACCTGAAAGTGAGAACAGGCATTCATATGGTAATTTTGTAGCTGGCATTGAAAAATATTTACTTGTGCTAAACATTTCTATGCCCTAAATGCTTCATCCACCATTCCAGAAGACATGCTTCCATGTTGATAACACTTGTTAAAATGTATTAATTAAATTTGTGACTGACCTCCTTGGGAAAGAATTGTATGTCTCTTGTTCTATTCTGCCATATAAAGCATGTCATAGCAGTCTTGAATGATGACCCAGCATACAGTTACAGAACTTGACCCAGGGTTTAAGATTCTGAAGTGTTGACCAAAATCAGAGAAGGACGAGGTGTTAAAAATGCTGATAAAAGTCTTAAAAGTGCAAGACTGAGGCAGATACTACAGAAAAACAACCTTCTGTTGGTAGCACTTGACTCAGATGATGAAAATGAATTGTGCCAGTCTACACTGTTTCGGATCGTTAGCTATCAGGATCTATTATTAGTATAGACACGTGTGATCTGGAATAGTGGCTGAAGCATGAAGGGACATATGTCACATAAATATCTCCAGCTACAACATTGACACTTTCATTTGACATTCTAAACAAGTGTGCATCATTATCTCTCATAAATGTAAATACACTTACTTGTAGTGATTGGATGAACAAGAAGTAAAACTGACTGGATTTGTAAGCTTTACAGCTTTACATTGTTTTATTTTTTAAAGCAATTTTATATACATAATTCTACATTTGTTAAGTTCAACTTTCAGTATAAAGAGATTGAGCTACTGTACTTATATTATATGAACTGAAAAAGACTACTTCATTCCTTTTTACAGTGCAAATATTTGTAGTAAAAATAAATATAAAGTGAGCATACCTTCTAGTCCATGTAGCTGATTTGTTTACTTCTTCATTGTATCCCTCTGTTATATAATGGTCATGCCATTTCACTTTCAGAATGTGAGCTGAAGAAGTGGGTCTGCCCCATGAAAGCTCATCACCTAATAAACCCTCTTGTTAGTCTTTAAAGTGCTACATAACTGCTTTTTTTGTTTTACCAAGTTCAGACTAACACAGCTACATCTCTGTTTCTGCACACTTTGTATTCTGTGTTGTATTTAAATCAATATATTTCAAAATGTCAAAAATGTTCACAAATATTTAAATAAATGGTATTCTACTGTTGTTTAATAGTACAATTGTGCAATTAATCAGAATTTTTGTAAAACTGACTGATAGCCCTAATTTAAAGACTTCAAGTTACAGAGAATCCATTTACTTTAGTTCAAACCTGCAAGTGACTTGTACCTGATGCTGCAGAAAAAGGCAAAACCCCCATGATCTCTTGCACATCTTATTTCGGTGCTATTTTGAAATAGTTTATTTTGTTATTTGGTGCAGTGCCAAATTTCAAAATAAAGTGCTATTCTGAAATGTCCCTTACTCCTCTTAGAATGAAGATTACAGGGATATTGGAATAGTGAGCCTGAAATAACAGGCTTGCTGTGAAAACACGGAATAGCTATTTCAGGATACTCCGGTATCCCGAAATAGCGTTGCAGTGTAGATGTGGCTTTAGACACTATGCATGAAGGTGAGACCCAGCAGCCAGACACTTGAGAAATAATTCTCTACAGTAACTTACAGCCTTCTCCAGCTCATGTCCCAGCTTTGGCCACTGGAGATATTTGCTAGTGTCAGATACTTTACCAGGGGGTTTTAATTCTTTATGCCACCATAGCTACCTTTACATTCTCTAGAAGATGAATTAGGATCTGAAGCCACAAAGACTTTAAGTTCAATATTCAAGTAGCATGAATAATCCTTCTGAAGTCAACAATAACGAGATCTGTTACTATTGACAGAAGCTCAGTGGAGCTGGTAAAATCTAGGCATTCCAATGTAATAACTAGTTCACTAGTAATATTTGATGAACGTATATGAAAGAATAATTTCAGAAAGGTATAGAATATTTTCACATAATTGTGAATTTAACACAGGTGTCTGGTATAATAGGCAGGGGAAAGCACAGCACTTCCCAAACCATCAGCCTGGCCCTGCCCATACTGTAGGTGTTCTGGGGGCGGAGTATTGCTGCCCCCAGTGCCCACCCTCCCAGTGCTCCTGGCCAGCGAGACTGGAAATGCATGCCCGCTGTCCATCTGGTGCTCTAGGGCCAGGGAGGCTGGAGACATGCGCTGCTCACCTTCCCGGTGGTCCATGGCTGGGGAGATTAGGGACACGCACTGTCCTACTTCCCTGTACTCCAGAGCCAGGGAGGCTGGGGACGCGCATGCCCATTCCCTCCTCCCCTTTCCATGCTGGTGAGCATGGCACATTGTCCTGCCTCCCCAGGGGCAGAACAGGGAGGAGGCATGGCTTCTGTAGAGGCAGGGCCTCAGCAGAAGGGGTGGTGGTAGAGGTGGGGCTAGAGGCCATGGAACCGCCCATGGAATTAAACTATGCTGCTGGGAATAAGGCATATATTTGGTGTTGTGAGGTACTGTCTCCTGGAACAGAGGTTGAAGCCAGGTGTAAGGAGGGACTGGGCCAAGGGTGGTTCTGGAATCAGAGGGATAGACTGTAGTCAGAACTGAGATCAAAATTGCTAGATAAACGAGAATCAGTACTGTGGTTGGGTTCAAGATGTGTGGTCAAAGTCTAGGGATAAGTCAGGTCAGTACCATAGTTGGGCTCCAGGTACTGGCCAAAGGTCAAACATGGGTAATCAGAGTTTGAGAATCAGGAAGCAGAAGGGAGGCTGGTGCATGGTCAGTAATGGAGCTAGAACAAAGTCAGAGAAGGGCAAGAACAAGATTGCAACAGGGCTCAGGAACAGGATCAAGTGCAGGCTGGAAGTCTTACAGGTCTGCTAAATTGCAAGTCTCCAGGAGGTTCCTGGCCGGGTAATGGTAATTTTAGGAAGAAAATGTTTAATGGTATCTTTTTATCCAGCCAAATAAATAAGACTTTTCCACAAGATAACAGATAATGAAACTGATTGATAGGTTACTGATTTGCTAAATGCAACCCAAGCAAATAAGATGACAGGGAGGCATTTATAGGACAAATGACTAGTAAATTTAGAGCATTGGTAAGTCTTTTATGCAGGTGAAAAATCTCTCTTTATGATGTCTATCAACATATTCTATACCTTCAGTCCATCAGCCCTATATAAAGTGTGTTCATGGAGAACACTTAACGCTTCACATGACAGACCATATTTTACATGGATTCTTGTTCACAGTAAGATAGAATAATGTAGGACTGTATAAGGATAACTGAGCCAAATAGATGAATAACATGACATCGCAACATCTACATGTGTGTAAGCATACAGTACAGAAAAAGGGACTGGAAGCATAATACGCTCAAGAACCTAATTCCTTAAAAAGAGTTGATGTGCAAAAGCCTGTTTTAAAAGCCTATTGGGAAACAGTTTCACAGACCTTTCCCAGTTTCTCACCTCCACAACATAGAAATATAACAGCTCTTATTCTGACTTCACCAAGAAGTCTGATGAAGGAATGCCTAACATAGTGAATGGTAAAAAACAACAAATGGTCTGGTAGCACTTTATAGACTAACAAAACATGTCAATGGTATCATGAGTTTTTGGGGGAACGGTCCACTTCTTCACTCTGGTCATCTGATGGTTTTGTTAGTCTATAAAGTGCTACGAGACCATTTGTTGCTTTTTAAGTTTATCCTGTATAGACTAACTCAGCTACCTCCTGAAGCTTCTGATAGTGAATACTATTGGGAATGGAGTAGGTTTAGAAGATAAATTAAAAAGAACAAGTTAAAAATCACTTAGAAAAGTTAGACGTCTGCAAGTCACCAGGGCCTGATGAAATACGTTCTACAATACTCAGGGAGATGATAGAGGTGGTTTCTGAGCCTTTAGCTATTATCTTTGAAATGTCATGGAAGTCGGGAGGGATATCAGAAGACTGGAAAAGGGTAAATATAGTACCCATCTATAAAAAGGGAAATAAGAACAACCCAGGAAACTACAGACCAGTCAGTTTAACTTCTGTGCCAGGAAAGATAATGGAGCAAGTAATTAAGAAATTCATCTGCAAATACCTGGAAGATAAGGTGATAGGTAATAGCCAGCATGGATTTGTAAAGAACAAGTCATGTCAAACCAATCTGACAGCTTTCTTTGATAGGATAACGAGACTTGTGGATAAGAGAGAAATGGTGGACTTAGACTTTAGTAAGACATTTGATACAGTCTTGCATAATTATCTTATCAATAAACTAGGCAAATACAACTTAGATGGGGCTACTATAAGGTGGGTACATAACTGGCTGGATAACTGTTCTCAGAGAGTAGTTATTAACAGTTCAAAATCCTTCTGGAAAGGCATAACAAGTGGAGTTCTTCAGGGGTCTGTTTTGGGACTGGCTCTGTTTCCGCAGGGGGTTGTTTTGGGATCAGTTCTGTTAAATATCTTTATCGACGATTTAGATATTGGCATAGAGAGTACGCTTATTAAGTCTGCAGATGATACTAAGCTGGGAGGGGTTGCAAGTGCTTTGGAGGATAGGGTCATAATTCAAAATGATCTGGACAAACTGGAGAAACGATCTGAGGTAAATAGGATGAAGTTTAAAAAGGACAAATGCAAAGTACTCCAGTTAGGAAAGAACAATCAATTTCACACATCCAGAATAGGAAGCAACTGTCTAGGAAGGAGTACGGCAGAAAGGGATCTAGGGGTCATAGTGAACAAGTTAAATATGAGTCAACACTGTGAAATGTTGCAAAAAAGCAAACATGATTCTGGGATTTATTAACAGGTATGTTGTGAGCAAGACACAAGAAGTCATTCTTCTGTTCTACTCTGCACTGATTAGGCCTCAATTGGAGTATTGTGTCCAGTTCTGGGCACCACATTTCAAGAAAGATGTGGAGAAATTGGAGAAGGTGCAGAGAAGAGCAACAAGAATGATTAAAGGTCTCGAGAACATGACCTATGAAGGAAGGTTGAAAGAATTGGGCTTGTTTAGTTTGGAAAGGAGAAGACTGAGAGGGGACATGATAACAGTTTTCAGGTATCTAAAAGCTTGTCACAAGATGGAGGGAGAAAAATTGTTCTCCTTGGCCTCTGAGGATTCAACAAGAAGCAATTGGCTTAAACTGTAGCAAGGGAGGTTTAGGTTGGACATTGGGAAAACTTCCAAACTATCAGGGTGATTAAACATTGGAATAAGTTGCCTAGGGAGGTTGTGGAATCTCCAGCTCTGGAGATATTTAAGAGAAGGTTAGATAAATATCTATCAGGGATGGTTTAGACAGTATTTGGTCCTGCCATGAGGGCATGGGACTGGACTCGATGACCTCTCGAGGTCCCTTCCAGTCCTAGTATTCTATGATTCTACGAATACTTAGTCATACATTGAGTGGAGTCTGGACAAGACCTCTTAAGGTCCCTTCCAGTGCTAAGGTTCTATGATTTGAAGGTTTAAAAAATCCTATCCAAAATCAGAATGAGAATATGCTAAAAGGTCAGTCATGCACTCTGAACTTTCACAGGGTATGCATGCCCAGAAAGATGTATTAAGCCACATTAATTTTTATGGTAATGTAGATGCCAGTGCAGAGACGAGAAGTGTCTTGTCTGGAGATATTTAAGAGAAGGTTAGATAAATATCTATCAGGGATGGTCTAGACTAAGGATGTTAAAATGCGGTTAATTGACTAGTCGACTAGTTGATAGACACTTCTGCATTCCCACTTCCAATGGGGCTCTTGTACATTTCCATGGAGGAATGCGGAACTTTGCACATAGCCCGGGGCCAACAGGAAGTCCCACTGACTCCTGGCTGCATGCAGGTACCTGCTTTGAAATGCAGACGAGTCCCCAGTGGGGGCTCTTGTGCATTTCAAAGGCATGGACTCACAGTCCCCCACTGAACCCAGGCTCCATGCTACGCTGCATGCTGCTGGTAGCCCGAGGTCATCTGAGGACCCCCCCAGCTGACCCGAGGCTCCGCATGGCACTTCCCCGGAACCTGCCACCTCTGAGCGTTTCAAAGGGGCAGTGGAGCCTGGGCTTCACGCAGTATTTCCCCAGAATCCAGGTTCTGGAGAAATGCTGCGGGGAACCCTAGAGCCCCTCCCACACACAGACTCCCTCCCAGAGCCTGCACCCCCTCCCATGTTTCAATCCACTGCCCCATCCTGGTGAGAGTCAATGAGGGTGGTGAATGAGGGATGGAGTGAGTGGCAGCTGCCCCTTTGAAATGTCAGAGGTAGTGTTTTAAAGGGGCAGCCGCTGCACAGCTGATCCATTGAAGCAGAATCCGTGGTCAGCTGGGGACTCCCAGCTGACCCTGGACTCCACTGCTGCTGGTTTGAAATGTGCGGAGGTGGCGTTTTTAAGGGGCAGCCGCCGCACAGCTGATCCGCAGATCAGCTGTACAGCAGATGCCCCTTAAAATGCTGCCTTGGGGTTTCAAAGCAACAGTGCCACACAGCTATGCAGTGCTGCCACTCTGAAGTACCCCTTCCCCCCTCCTTTGCTGCCTCTATCTCACAGAGGCAGCAACGGGGAGTGGGGGGAGAATCAACTAATCAAGTAGTCTTTAACATTCCTATTCTAGACAGTATTGGGTCCTGCCTTGAGGGAAGGGGACTGGACTCGATGATCTCTCAAGTTCCCTTCCAGTTCTAGTGTTCTATGATTCTGTCAGTGTAGTTATTCCATATTTATCTTGGGATACGAGAGCACAAAATTTGGTCAAAAAAATTTTTGTACACAATGCTTAAAACCTTAGGAATCATTCAGATAAAATTATTCTGGAATGAACAGTTCCAGAAATCTGATCCCCTTTGAAAGGAAAGTGCTTAGGAAAATACAGGTCTAAAAATTCAGTGATTTTGAAAGGTGAGGTATATATTTGGCTTATGATTTAGTGTAGGTACTTCTGTGAATATATTAGGAAGAGCTCCAGGTAAGTAAGTTGGCATAATAATGACATGAGTTCTTCATACTTTAAAAAATAAAACAATGTATCATCCTCTCCTTTGAGGAAATATTTTAAAAGGGACGTGTGGCTGAAAATTCACTTTAAAATATGGCAGTGATGCATATGAAGAGTGTCCAGATAAGTCACAAAATCACTTCCCACAAGATAAATTTTTAGGGATAAAATTCTGGTCCCAATCAAGTAATTGAAAGTTATGCCATTGATTTTAACCAGGCCCAGATCTCACAATAAATCTTAATCAACTACCTCAGCCTACTGAGGGTGTCCGAGGGCAGAACTGTCACTGGGCCACATAAGCTGTGCCCGCGCAGATATGATCCTCTTGACATTTGGGAGATGCTGCACCTGCACTGTCTGGTGCCCAGAGAGTGACAGAACAGCCAGGACTTCCATATGCCCTGCCCCGTAGGGCTGCCATCAGTCTAAACAATCAAATGAAAAGACTCTTGCTCTGCCCCTGCTCTGAAGCCCCATCCCTATCCTACCCCTTCTCCAAGGCACCTCTCACTCCATCCCTCATTCACCACCCTCATTGACTCTCACCAGGATGGGGCAGTGGATTGAGATATGGGAGGGGGTGCAGGCTCTGGGAGGGAGTCTGTGTGTGGGAGGGGCTCTAGGGTGGCAGGCTTGGGGGGGGGAGTTTGGGTGCTGGGTGTGGGCTCTGGGCTGGAGTAGGGGACAGGGCTGCAGGGCAGGAATCAGGAGGTCATTATTTACCTGATGCAGCTCTCAAAAGTGACCAGCATACCCCTTTGGCAGTAGCTCCTATGCAGGGGGAATAGGGGCCTCCATGAACCACTGCCTGCAGGTTCTGCCTCCATAGCTCCTCATTCCACAAAGAGTAACAGTTAATTCGAACTAAGGACTTAGTTTGAATTAACGTTTCACTGCCGTGTGTAGCCGCGCGGCAGTGAGTTTGGGCTAGTGAAATTTCAAAATGGCGACTGGACGGGAACATGCAAATAAACCCCAGGATATTTAAATCCCGGGCTTCATTTGCAACTCTGGTTGCCTCATTTGCCTACCTAGCTCAAATTAACGAGCTAGTGTAGACATACCCTAAGATACTAAAATGCAGGATTGACTTCTTTTTTTTTTTAATCCTGTGATATACTAAATATCAGACTAGATGATCTGATGGTTGGTTCTGGCCTTAAACGCTATGACTTATTTAAAGTCAGTGGGATTGGCTCCTTGGTTAGGAACAGTGGGAAACGACAACTTTGGAAGAGATCTGTACAAAAATAGATAAAAATCAAAAACTTCACATTGCCATGCTGTCTGTGAAAAGTGAAACCTTTGCTGTTCATGTCAATTCCCTCTCTTCCCTCATTACCTCCATCCTCCGTAATCATTTCTGCATCATCAAACATCATCAAAACTCTTTTGAATATAAAATGGCTAACTTGCTCAGTGAAAATGATACGTTTAAAATACACATCTTGATAAATTTGCCCTGGGTTAGACCTGAATGATTTTTATCCCCAAAATGATTCACTGGCAGAAGCAATGCAGTTTTGCCATAGCAAGTTTACAGTTTGTATGATACGGGGCATGATTAGGTTGGAATGAGGGAGAATGTAGGGTTCCAGAAGTGCTTACTCATGGCTCTTGGGAAGTGGACACCAAGCTCCTGAAGCCTAGGATGTTTTGCATGCTGCCCTTGTGCCTTCAGGTGCCGGCTCCATGTTTCCCATTGGTTGTGGTTCCTGGTGAATGGGAGCTACCAGGCCAGAACTCAGGGATGGGGCACAGCATGGAATCTCCCTGTACCTGTAGGCCGCAGGGACTTGGCAGCTGCTTCCAAAAGCTACATCAGACCAGGACAGGTAGGATGCCTGCCTTAGCCTAGCCCCCGCTTTCTCCCTGTGTTGCCAACTAATCTTTCAATTGCCTGGGCAGTGATGTTGAGTGGAGCCACCAGGGCATCTTTTTAACCAGGCTTTCTAGTTGAAAACCAGACTTTTAAGGAGAAGTACTTCTAATTAACATTATGATGTAATTTTGGATAATATGCTTCTCATTTTGTTCTAGCACAGGAGTGGGCAGTATAACAGTAGGGTTAGCCTCTGGCAGGATGTTGCTGCTACATTTATCTATGCAGGGATAAGCAATAGATGTTAATGGAAAGTTGCAGAGTGCTCAGCACTGACACTTCTTTAGATGCCTTGTTTAGGTTCCTAAATGCTAGGAGTCACTCAGTAATTGAGCCCACATACCTATAAAGACCTAAGGGTTTGATTCACTTTATGCTCTGAGTCTCACTGAAGTATTTGTTGTTTCAAAAGCTCATTTCAGATTTGAGAGAGAATGATCTGAAACGTAGGTATGTTAAATCAATTACACAATTCTGATTTGTGTTCCTTCAATAAAATCAGGCTGCCATACAACAAAAACCATAAATAAATCTGTTTATGTTACCTGCCACCAAAAGTGTTATCAATCACCTAAAGAATACTCTAATGAACAAGCAAATTACAATGTGGAATATATGTGTAGCTGCTCTAATTGTCATGAAAAATATTGGGAGCTTTTTCTTCTATTTTCTAAAATATCATTTACAAACTAAATGTGTCAAATATTAACGTAGAATGAGATATTAAAGGAGAGTAACATAACATCCTGCAGTGTTCTATCTCATGTCAACAATTACTACTAGATCAGGAACAATGAACCTAAACCCTAAGGTTATGTCTACACTACAGAGAAAATCAAAGCTGCTGCTTTCGATCTTCTAGGGTTCAAATTAGCAGTCTAATTAAGACATGCTAACTCGAAGTGAGAGGGGCACTCCCGTCAATGCCGGTAGTCCTTCTTCTACAACCAATAAGAGAAGTTGAAGGAAAAGTGTTCTCCCTTCAACTTTCTTCAGTGTAGACAGCGCCAAAAGCCGAGGTAAGCTACTTCGACTTCAGCTATGCAATTAATGTAGCTGAAGTTGCGTATCTTAATTCAACGTTGTCCCATAGTGTAGACATACTATGAGTTGCCAAGTGGATTTTTTTTTCTCTTGTTAACTGTGTGTCCATAGAACTGAGAAGACACTTTAGGAATAAACAAGAACAGAATATAGCACAACAGTATAAGCTCCTACTCAATGTATTCAAATAATCCCATCAAATTATTTGAGAGAGTAATCCATTTCTATATAGGTATAGTACTATGTTACATAACAGTAAATGTTACTACAAACACAGCATTTTGATATCACTGAAGAATATAGGCAAGGAATAGACAAGATTTTTTTAAAGTTTTAACTTTAACAAATTAATTGATAAATATCAGGAACAGAAAAGGAAATTAAAATGTTCAAAAGTATTTCATTAAAATAGGATACTTTTAAAACATTTGCTTCTGTATGGCAATGGCTTTTTCTATATGAAACATTTTTAAAAATACATTGTTTCTCATTTCATGTAATTCCCAAGTACTGTAATTATACAGTAGCAAAAATGCTTAACGGTTTGTGACCATAAAGAAATGTGATATACGATCAGAAGCATAAAGACAGAAACCAATTCCCTGGAACTCTGAGCTTTTAATTAGGTTCATTTCCCTTATGTGTTGCCAAAACCACTGTTGTTATGATCAGAGTTCCTCTCCCATAAAGTCACCATCAATAACGGAATCAGGGATTAGGTGAATAGATAACAATGTTCTTTTCCAGCTGTGCAACCACAAAATAAAAACACATATTTTAAACAATGGCTATCTATTATGGAACATTTCTACGTTAGCCATTTCACATCTCAGAAATGCTCTCAATCATCAGACCACCATGCTATGACCAGCTGAATGGATGATCCTCACAAAATTGCTGAGAGAAGCAGGACAGATTTATGTAATATGAAGTTAAAGGAGAAGCAATGCTGACAGCAACAGTATGACAAACCATAGAGGGATACTACAACAGCAGAACTCAAGTCTTTGCATGCTTTTGGTAAGGAATTCAGATCCATCAGGAGAAAATTAACCACATAGAGTTACAAATAAGAGACAAATAAAGAAAGGGAAATTTCCTATAATGTGAATTAGTTTTCCTAAGGCTTTGACACCACAAATATGTAGCTGCTGTAGGAGTTTTCTTGCACACCCATGATGTGTGAGGCAGTTCTAGATTTTGTATACATCAGCCTATAGAAATACAGTCAACTAATTCTAGCAGAGCTTGCTAACAATTAAAAAAGGAAAAAGATCCTCAATTGGTTGACATATGTCCATTTTTTTCAATGGAGTGACACCAGTTCATTCCAGTGTTCACATTTTTATTATTAACTGTAACCATATATAAACATGTACATACACACACAGACACGTGCACAGTGATGGGTGCAGAAGCCATGGGGAAACAAGCTTATAAAGGATTTCTTACAGTCTCTTGGTCTTGTACCTCCCTGAATTCAGCGGTTTCTTTAAAAATTTGTGTTTATGTTCAGTGCTGAGAGCTGCAACGAGCACATTTTCCGGTCCAGAATAAAAATCAATATTATTTTGAATGTTGTGGATGAATAGGGGTTTCTTTGAACAGGATATATATACTTTATGGCACTTCTGTTTATTTGAGTCACCACTGCTAAGTACAGGCAGGAAGGAAAGCTTAGCATTTAGTAGTTAATAAACAACTGTAGAATGGAAGACTCATTGACAAAATAAAGCAACGGCTGATTTTTGATACAGGGTCTGGAGAACCAGCATGTTGAAGTACAAGTTGCAGCTCTGTCATTTTCTTGGCATGTAACCAATTGTAGTTACAGTTACTGTCTCACGGATTTTGTCCCATTTGTGATCTTAACAAAGATGCTTTCCAGGCCTTTTTCTCTTTATTTTATTCCTGTAAAATTGAAATATAGGTCTGAATTCCTGCAATCTTCAGCTCTCGAGTACTGCTATTTAACTGATCTCACATCTATGACACAATCTTTTTCGTTTCTTTTTAAAGAAACTGACTGTAAGGTTAAGCACTGAAACAGGCTTCCAGGGGAAGTTATGGAATCCGTCAGTACAGGTATTATTATAGACCAGGTCAGACTAACACATGCCATGGAAAGTCTACAGGTACACTTGGCCTTTCCCCAGTACACAGACCTGTGCTAGCCTCTAAGGGCGCATCTACACAACACCCTAAACTCGAAATAAGATATGCGATTTGTGCTACACAAATTGCGCATCTTATTTTGAATCTATTTCAAAATAGCTTATTACACAGTGCCAAATTTTGAAATAATGTGCTATTTTGAGCCATCCCTTATCCCTCGTGCAACGAGTTTTACCGGGATGGTGAAATTGCATGCCAATCATTTTGAAAAATATTTTGAAATTCCAAGAGGCTTGTGTAGATAAAGTATCCCGAAATAGCTACCCCGCAAGTATTCCAAAATAGCCAAGCAGTGTAGACATACCCTAAGTCCCTTACAGCCTTACACTTCTATAATCCTATTAAAAGTGTGTTTGGCTTTTCCTTTTTTGTTGTTTTTCTCATGGTTGGTGGGTGGCTTCCATGTTGGTGGTGAACAAATAAATTTGTTAAATCTGTTAAATAATAATACAACGAAACAAAAATAAGAGTGTACAATGATTAAAATGAAAAAGAAAGGACATTTTGGGGATTGTGTCATGGGTCATATTTAATTAAGAAAATGTAAAATAATTTATGCTAAAGGGAACACACAAACTTTCTGAAATGTATTCTTAATCATTATATAAAGTTTTGCTACACTGGAGTGTAGGTTAGATTAATTTTATATCTTAGATGTTGAAATACTTTGTTTATTTACAACATGACTTTGGGACAATTTATACATGCACTATACGTAACAATTTCTGTGACATTCCTGACGTAAGGCTTCCAAACTTACAGCATTAAAATGACGCCACTAGTCTAGCAGCACTGATGTTACCATTGGTGAAATGTTCCCTATCCCTGATGGTGGATGTTTGATTTGACCAGCTGTGGAAAAACAGCTCTGAGGTCCTCAGAAGAGGAGGGAAGAGCAGGGCAGGCACACAGTTTCTGAGCCTTTCCTACTCCCCACTCCCACTCTTCAAATCCAGAGCAGATGGTTAGAAAGAAAGTCAAGGAAAGAGAAAATTCTTCACCATTCTTTGCTGGCACTTGTTCTCTTGCCCCTCCCCTTCTTGTATGACAAATTCTCAGGGTAGACAACAGTTGCTTTGCTGCTGTTTGTGGCCCACCCTCCCTGGACTATAATAGAGGTATAGTTCCTCTCATCCACACTGGACATTGATTGCAAGTTGTGCAGAAACTACAAACAAACTTTTAAATCCTATCCCCACTGCTTGTTAACCTAAACCCATGTCTCCAGGATGCCTCCAGGAAGGTGAACAAACCTACTGGCCACAATGTCAAACTTTCCCCCCAAAAATTCATTGTTGATGTAAAAACACTTGCAATTGCTCTGATTGGTCACCTATTGGAAACACAGTCAAAGACATCAGATTCAAGAGGTCAAAATCTGGGAGATAATTTATGGACCTTATTGACTTGAAGGAATATAGAGCTGCTAGCCATGAAGGATTAAATGCCATGCCCGGATCTTTTTCCAGCCTTTCCCTCGGGGCACAGTTTGTCACACAAGAAGCTTACAAAGTAGCAGAGAACAAAGCTATTCCTGTGATTTCTCAGCCCTTCATAGGCAGATCCCTACCAAATTCACAGCCATGAAAAATGTGTCATGGGCCATGGAATTTTGTGCCTTCTCATGAAATCTGGCCTCTTGTGTACTTTTACCCTATGCAGTGCAGATTTCATGGTGGAGACCAGCATTTCTCAAATTGGAGGTCCTGACCCAAAAGGGAGTTGCAGGGGGTTCATAAGGTTATTTTTAAGAGGGTCACAGTATTGTTACATTTACTTCTTCACTGCATTCATAGCTGAGCAACTGGAGAGCGGTGGGTATAAGGTTGACTTGGTGCCCAGCTCTGAAGGAAGCATCCCGCCAGCAGCTGTGCCGAAGCAAGGGTGACAATACTATAACCATGTTGCCCTTACTTCTGTAGTGCTGCTTCTAGAGCTACATGGCCAGAGAGTGCAGCAGTGCAGAGGTTAGGGTGGCAATACCATACCATGCCATCCTTACTTCCAGCAGCGACATACTGGAGGGTGTGCCCAGGGATGCACATTCACCCCAATCGGAGTGCCAGTAGCCTGTGCTGCAGCCCTCTGCCCTCCCCCACCTCCCTGCTTCAGTCATGGCAAGGAAGGCACAGGCTGGGTGGCTCCAGCCCGTGCAGAGCCCTTTTCACCACTGCATACTTCTGCTGCTGCTGGTGGCTTTGCCTTCAGATCTGGATTCCTGATTAGCAGCCACTGCTCTCCAGCTACCCAGCTCTGAAGGCAGATCTGCTGCCAACAGCTGCACAGAGGTAAGAGTAGCAATAGCGCAACCCCCAGAGAATAATCCTGTGAACCCCTCATAACTCCTTTTTGGATCAGGACCTCTACAATTACTACACTGTAACATTTCAGAATTAAATATCAGAAATCAGGAAATTTACCATTTTTTAAAATACCCTGACCCTGAAATGGATCAAAATGGACATGAATTTCATACGGTCCTATTTATAGGCATCAATCTGACTTCTGTGCCAGGCAGGTTTCATACTCAAGCAAAGCTGGCTTGCCCAAAACCTTAAAGGAGAAGCCCGCCTCTACTGTGACACATTACATTTTCACAGTGTAGCTGAGATATCTTATATGTTTACAATATTCATTATTTGACACATAGTCATTTAATACCACACTGGACCCAAATAAATGCCTCATAATTTGGGATGTTTACATCCCCCATTAAAGATAAAATTTAATAAAGTTACAGTGTGACATTTTAAACTCCATCCTTGTGTGACTCATTTTCATGCACCTGACCAACTGTCTACTGCAATTAAACTTCACTTTAATATATTTGCAGTTTAATAATTGCAAACAAGCTTTGGACCTTTCAAACTTCCACACTGTCTTTGGCTGCCTTTATCAAGCTTGGTGTAATTTTCTTTTATAACTGTTTATTCTGGTAAACATTTATCAGACTTTATTAAAAATAGATGAGGATTTCACTAAGGTAGATTAATAGGAGCAGCAATTGCCATTGTATGGTGCTTGGGACACTTTATGTCTTTTAGTATGCCATGCCCTCAGGAGCCCAGTAATCCACAGAAGGGTTTCTAGAAGTACATGATGACATGTTTTAGATAATCCACTTGATAAACTAAACAAATCAGTCCTCTATTGAGAGTCAGTGTTTCCTAGAAATGGAATCTAGTTGGCAGCAGAGGCCTCTTCACATTCTAATTAGGAAGCAAAGTATGTAAATATATAATTAAACAAGAGATGATATTGAGCATAATATAGACTTTCTATCCTCAGGAATGTTTTATCCTTTTAAACTGCAGGTGATTTTGTATACAGTGAATAGAAACAGATGTTTCCTTCTGGTAGCCTAAAATCCTATGTGAAGATCTGAGATATGTAGAACTTTACCATTTACATATAAAAATACTCACTACTTTTTCTAATTTCTGAAAGGGTTGTAACATCCATGTCTTGAATTCATACTTAAGAAAATATACACTTATGATACTACAGTGGTATAGCTGCATTGCAGTAATGCTTCAGTGTCGACATTACCCCATGACAATGGGAAGGGTTCTCTTATTTGCATAGGTAATCCACTTCTCTGTGAAACAGTAGCTAGCTCAATGGAAAATTCTTTGTCAATCTAACACAGTGTATGAGGGGTTAGGTCGGCATTGTTACATTTCTCAAGGATATGGATTTTTTATATTCCCAAGAGTCATGGCATTTTAAGTTCCCAGAGAAGACCAGCCCTTAAGATATGTCTATACTGCTATCTGAGGTGACTACTGTATATACAGAATCACAGATTTGGAAAAAAAACACAAGCATCATCTAATCAAACTCCCTGCCAGGATGCAGGATCTGATGTGTCTAAACCATCTGAGACAGCTAGCTACCCAGCCTCCTTTTGAAGGAGACACATTTGAGCTACCTTAGATACATCTAACTAAAAAAATAATAGCAGTGAAACTGCAGCCCAAACTTCCAACCCTTAAGTCCCTTTAAAACATCCTTATATGGTTAGTCCCATTAAAGTAAATAAGGACTATGTCACAAAGGGTACGTCTAGACTACAGGCATTTGTCTACAGAGGCTTTGTTGACAGATACTGTCGACAAAGCTTCTGTCGACAAAGAATGTCTAGACTACATCCAGTTCTGTCAACATAACAAGCTACTTTGTCGACATGAGAGTGTAGATGCAAAGGACAGTGTAGATACAATAACGCCTTCTGTCCTCGTACACATTGAGGCTGACTTGCAATCTACCCTAGATTTCTTCTCAGGGCCTAGTATCGCTTGGGACATTCCCTCAACATAGGGAAGGCTAAGATGCTCCACAGCCTGGGCATTTCCCTTACCTTGGTAGCCACTTCTTCCAGACCGTCAATCTTGATATGGAGATTGAACATAGGATCCACGGTTCCAGCATATCCTTTGGAAAATTGCTCCAGTATGTCTTTATTGACATTGATCTGTGAATGGAAACTAATATTCTGCTCTACAATGCAGTAGTCATCCCCACTTTTCTTTTCTGTGAGACATGGATGGCATACCAAAGTCATCTTAATTACCTATGTCAATGTTCTCTCTGCAGCTAACATCACCAGTGTAAAGGCAAAGATTATGAAATAACAAGATTGCTTGGCAAGTCATTGTGTGCAGGTGGCTGAGACTCACCTTCTGGTGCAAGTCCTCTTTTCTCAACTTAGACATGGTAAGAGGACCCTTGGAGAGAGAAGAAATGCTACAAGGACATTCTGGAAGTATATCTTAAGAAGGGAGGCACTGATCCGATAAACTAGCAATAGACTGCAATGGTATCACATCATACATCAAGCCTCAACCTGTTTTGAAGAGAATCCCCTTGTTCAAGAGGTGCAGAAATTGCAGAGGAGAAAGGAAAGGGTTAACATCCTGACCAGCTGTTGTGCTCTTTCCAAGTAATCATTTGTCACATATGTGGACTTTTGCATTCACTGCGCTTTAACAATTTTTGTAAATGCATACCTGTGTTAAGGAGAGGGAACATTGTCTGGGAAGAACATACTGAAGGTAAGCTATCTTGAAGACATTAGACAGGACTATGCAGCACTTTAAAGACTAACAAGATAGTTTATTAGGTGATGAACTTTCGTGGGCCAGACCCACTTCCTCAGATCAATATGTGGAAGAAAATTGGCAGGACCATATATACCAAAGGGATACAATCAAAAAAAAGTGAACACATTGTGACGGGGCGTCCCCCGCCCGTCCCTGGGGCGCCGCCGAGCAGGCATTCCTGGGGGTAAGGGGGGGGCCCTGCCGGGGCTGCGCGGCATGCACGCGAGCCGCGCCGGGGCAGGGAAAGCCGGCCGCCCCCCCCCCCCCCGAAGCGGTAGCGCTGTGGCGGACGGCGCGGAGACAGCGGGGGCGGCATTTCCCCGCCTTGAGTGACAGGGGAGCCGGCCAATGGGGAGACCGGACGGGCGATAGGGGAAACGCCCGCCCAGTGACGTAGGCGGAGGTGGGCGCTGGGCGGGGAATTTAAAAATGGACCCCCTTCCGCTCACGAGGGGGAGAGAGGGGAGTCGTGCGGCAGCCGCGAGCGGGCTTGTTGCCAAAGAGGCGGAGGTTGGGAGAAACCACCTCCCTTGGAGCCCGGCCACGACAGTCCTCTGGGCTGTGGAGCCATCCCAGAGCAAGGTGCGGGCATACGGACGCCCGACCGCCAGCCTGACGGACGAGCCAAAGGTGACCGCCCCGAGGAGGGGGAGGAATGGCACCTGAGGAGGGAAAGGAAGCAGCCCAGGGCAGAGCTCATTAGAGCTGGCGGGCTGACGCGTTTCGGCATGGAGCCCCGTCAGCCGGACCGGAGCTAAATATCTCCGCGTCCTTAGGGCCCTGGGCTGGGGCCCGTGAGTGAGGGCGGGCCCGGGCCCCCCTTTCCCTCCCCCTCCCTAAGGGGGAGAAACGTATGAGCTAAGGACCGGCAGAGCGACTACCTAAAGCACGACCGACAGCCCGAATCCACCGCCTTGAAAGTGGGAAGACTAGTCACTGAGTGGGAACCAAGCCCACATGGGACGTGGTCAGAGGACCCCGGAACGGGGGCCGGCAAGGACACCCCTTCTACACACATATAAAATTGACGAATCAGATTTAAGAACAGAGGAGGGCTGAGGGGGGAAGGTTAGTGTCTGTGAGGTGATGACATTGGGGTGATAATTGGGGAATCTCACCCATTACAAAGATAGCTTCCCCTTCCCCCCTCACTCCTCCATTCCCCCCTCACTCCTCCTCTGTTCTTAAATCTGATTTGTCAATTTTATATCTGTTCACTTTTTATTATTGTATCACTTTGGTATACAGTATATGGTTGTGCCAATTTTCTTCCACATACTGATCTGAGGAAGTGGGTCTGGCCCACGAAAGCTCATCACCTAATAAACCATCTTGTTAGTCTTTAAAGTGCTGCATAGTCCTGTCTTTTGTTTCAGCTAGACCAGACTAACACGGCTGCATCTCTATCACTATTGAAGAAATTAGGTCAGCTATGAAAGTGGTGATGTCTATGGCCACTCTTATTTATAGTGCATTTTGGGTACCTGGGAAAGTTCTGTCTCCTATATGCCCTGGCCTCCCTCAGTTCCTCAGCACTTTCATTATTCAAATTAAATATAACTGTTATTGGAGATAATGACTGCAGAGGAAGAAACAATCCCATAGGTACAATACCTAGAGCCAGTCTAACACAAGGCTTCAATTTTAAGGCAGAGAATTTGCCAATTTGTAGAGGAAGATCCAGCCTTTCTTCTGAATAAGTTGGCATGCTGGCTACAGATCCAAGAGTTAATGGGGTTGCAAGGCTGCAGACACTTTCAGTTTAATCTAGTTAATCAGTTAATAATATACAGTGGCTTTCAAGCACAAGAATTTCTACATGTTTTCAATACAGTTTATTTTTTAAGAAAGAACAACTGTTAAAAAATTATTGGGTAAAGAGACTGATATGCCATCTATGAAACATGATGCTTGTTTCTATTGAATAATAATACACCAGTCAGTGCTAGCCACCCAAGGGGCCTTCCAGGATTTAATTACAGAAACTTGGGCTTGCAGATAACTTCGACAACAATGCTGAACAGTAAAAGTTTGGCTGCATTTAGAACAGCAGCCAATCATAAAATACTTTAGTGTTCATCTATTTCAGCTGTCCAACAAAAGCATGTAGCTTTCACATTTTTTTTCCAGCAACACCATCAGCATTGTCCTTAGACTTTTTTATTCAAAAGCTGTTCTTTGTATTCCTTTAGATTTCACCACTACTGATATTTCTGCTTCCCTGTTCAGATATCTTGAGTCTGAGGTTTTATGATTCAAGATTACATCATAAAAAGTGAAAATTGAAAGCAAATTCATTTATAAATACATTTATATAAGCCCCCAGGATTTTATAACAGAGATCAACTTACAAATTACATGCAAGTCAGAGTAGTTTGGACTTCTATTTCATTTTCCCTGAGTCAAATGAATTATATCTAACAGTTTGAGAATACCAAGGACTGTACCCCATGAGGGAGATAATTCCTGTATATTTTCTAATTTCCTTAAATATTTTCTACTCTAAAAATATGTGCATGAATTGACAAAAATTAAACATATGCAGTTTCTGTTGTGTTATTCAATACTGTTCTTAATGTCAACACTTCTAAGCAGAAGCAACGTTTATAGGGAAATCCTGACTTCAAGAAACAAAATATTTATTTATACAAGCTACATTTGACATTTTATGTTCAACATACTTTTCACTGCATTTTTCCAGTGTTTTGATATTTGTTTCTTCCCCTGAAAGCATGGGTTTCAAATGGCAATGTACTGATCCATCAGTAAAGAAAATGAATATTTTACCCATATATTTTGATTTTGCTCAAACTGCAAAGTAATACTTTTCCTTGCAGCTTCAATTTTTCCTAAGTTATAGAAAAATATTTAATAACTGTCCAAAGATTATAAACAGATCAGCTCAATAAAAAGGGAATTAATCTATTCAGATCAACATATTTTCAGATTTTACATTTTGTACATAAGGATTTTGATAAAAATCTACAGTAAAAATATAACTTCATGCAATCACCAAGAGAATGTTAAATTCAAAAGCTAATATTATAAACCTGAGCATGTGGAAGCAATTAACACAATTACTGAGCTATCCCAGAAAATAACACTTTAAAATGCTACTTAATTGAAAGGTTGATCCATTTGTTAATTGCTACCTTGGTCTATCCTTAAAAAAATGTGGAGTAATTAATTGCCTTTTAGTTCTAAGTAATAGAAGTAGAAAAATATGAAGTTTATGGTGATAATTAACATGCATGACAATATGCATTTTCTGCTGTATAACTTTTTTTTAAAATTAAATAATTGCTAGTATTTTAATAAAGGTAGTTTATTTCCCTTTAATCTTATGATAACATAAATAACCTAAATAGCTTCAAACACATCCTTTTTACTATTACAAAATGTTTGTATTTAAAGATCTGCTCTTTTGTTTTCCGATTCTCAAAAAGCAATGTCATAAGCAAGATCTAAATGTGTCAGCATTAGGAGGTGCCGAGTGCCTTCACTTTCTATTGGATATTTAAGTCAATAAGAGTTTATGGTGTTCGGCACCATACAGGCATTCTTATCTATTCTTTATAATACAGATTATACTGAAATTGAAACATGTCTGTTTCTCAGAATTTGGTACTAAACATTTCATAAGGAAACTGTTTGCACCACTATAGACTAAAGCACTGTCAATAGGCTTTGACACAAATTTATTCCAGCTTGATACTGTCAATAAAGGTAATTTTATAATATAACAGTATTATTATACTGTTATATAGTGAGCATTATTTTGAATAGGAAACAATATGAAATAAGTTATACTGAAGCTATACACAAGCTCCTGATTTTTATTCTTAGTGATTATAGAAGGATGGCCCACTAGGCTGTGCATTTACAAAAGTAATAAAATTAATCTCCTAGTGAATGTCTACACTGGGAAGTTATTCAAAATAACTCCCCTTATTTTGAAATAACAAGGCGAATCCACATTACCAAGCCTGTTATTCAAAATAATGGGCTTGATATTTCAAAATAATAACTCCTCCTAGTGAAGAAGGATAAGCTTATTTCAAAATAGTAATTTTGGGAGTTATTATTTTGAAATAACCTGACAGTGTACACTAGCCTTACTCTCTTGTTAATTGCTTCTTTGTTTTGGTTTCTGTGGGCCCAATCCTGCTACTCTCACATCTGCTTTACACAAAACTCCAATTCAAGTCTCGGGGTATTTTGCCTATGCAAGGACAGAGGACTGGCTTTGATATTAACAAACAGCATCTTTTCACTCTGTCTCTGAATCTGCATCTGTCTTACAGGAAATCCAGCACTATCATTAGGTACCATCTGGTCTCCTTACACAGCTCTTTGTAAGCAATCATGAGTCAAACTGATAAAAACTTGTTCCAATCATCACAAGTTCATTTCAAATAAAACCACTTCGGTTTTAAACAATTCTTTATTTGAAATACACACTCCATTAAACTTCAAGTGTCAACCACATTGGATGGATTCCATAGAGATGACTAAAACTTTGATCTTCTGTGGAACAGAGTCAGAGTTTTAGTCTTGTTTTGAATTCATTTTTAACACAACACTGCACCACAGCTGAATAGCTGCTAGCTATACTAAGTTTAAGGACTAAATTTTTAAAATATCTTCAGCTGGCCTCTAAATTACTTTGTGCAGATACTTGCAAATGTGCATAAACAATATTTATAGTTAGATGCTTAACAAGGGAAAGGGGTTGTTCAATCAGAAAATTGGGTATATAAATTTAGGGTCTGCATCTGAAAATTCACTCTACATTTCCCCTTCAAATATAATGTAAATAGGACAAATAGTTAAATTATTGTCATGACAGCTTTTACCTACCTATGGACCCCCTTTTTCAAGGCAGACCTTCTAAGTAAACAGATTACTTATCTACAATTTGATGATGACAGCTAGCACAATACATTCACTCGTCATACTCTTGAAATCCCTTTTATAGCAACTGATAGAATGATTACCTTTATTGTCAGATGAAAGATAAATCTAATGTGGATTATTATGATACACATCAGCAACAGCTACAAGCAGCTTGCATCTTGCTTACAAAATAATTAGCCTCCTTATAATTGGTAAAAGGTGGGAATGAGTCATACAGCAAGTGAGACCGGGCTGATCATGGTAAGCTAAAATCTAAGCACTAATTGTTGCCCAGCTTTGGTGTCCAGATCAGTAAACCAAGAGCCAAAACTAAAACTCAATTATTCATCCCATTATGTAACTGTGAACATTAGTCACTTCATTGTTATCTATAGAATTGTCATAACTCCAGTCACTTAACAGTCGCTTACGCTGTCCAACTTCTTCTTTTTTTTTTTTTTTTAAACAGAGTAGCAAATCAGCAAATTCTGGCAGACCTAACACAGCAGTTTGTCTTAGATCAAACAAGCCACTTAGGAACAGATAAAAGCTATCAAGCCAAAAAACTGCCATACGCTAGGCCTGGAAACTCCTATGTGCCATAAGGCACTCAAGTGTAAAACAAAGTATGAAAATACTAGTGTGATGCTGAAACGTTCCATAGTTTATGCCCATGTAAAATACTTATATGAACTCATTTGCCTGTCACTATGTTTACCTAATATCTTTTACACTGATCATTTAGTATTTTCTGACCTATTTTATCTAGAAATTGGCTCCCATGATTTGTCATTTTATGATATTTCTTGCTCCTGGCCTACATTAGGGGATAATTTTGAACTAAGACACACAACTTTGCTACATTAATTGCATAGCTTAAGTTAAAGTATTTTAACATCGGCCATTTGGCACTGTCCATCCTGCGGGAAGTGAAAGGGAGCACACTCTCCCTTCGACTTCCCTTATTTCTCATAGAAGGAGCACCCTCTCAGTTCAAATTAGCATGTCTTCACTAGACCCGCTAATTCAAACCCCAGAAGATCAAATGTGCCTGCTTCGATCTTATCTGTAGTGTAAACACGGCCTTCCTTAGTGTCTACATGAACTAACTGAAACTTTATTTTGGATTATATGGCTCAATTTGAATGGCAACAGAACTCTAGATTCACATTATTGGCACTTAAAATAGAGAGCCTCACAACTGTGAATCATGGTTTTTTTAACCCTTGCTGTTCTTGTTTAGGAATTTTGAACAGAAAATGAATAATTCTCCTTAATTTTGAAAGATGAAGACTGAACTCACAATTTGGACAGAATCTGTTACAACTTCAGCATTTACTAAATGGTGCATCTAGGCTTTCAGGGATTCTAGACAGGTGGCTGATGTTTATAAAGTTGATTCCCACTCTGCAAAGAAAAAGTCTACATCAGTTTCTTACTTGAAAACTGGGAGTTTGGGAGTCACTTTTAAAAGAGGTATTTAGAAATTATATTACATGTAAAATTAGTTATATCACACATAATGCTTGTTAAGGGAGATCGTGCACATACTTAAATTTTCCCAGATTTTACAATTTACCATTAAACTAAAAATCTCAGGAACTAAGAACTCTCCATTTAAGAGTTTGCTGAAATATGTGTTCACTTTTAAAACCTTGCAAACATTTAGTAATCTCGCTGCATATATTGCCGATGCTGATAAAATAAACCATGCCACATGAAACTATTGGATAACTTTTGTGCAAAAAAAAAAAATCCTTAATTGCTTATATTTAATGAGTTCATTGCTCAGGCTATATCATTTCAACTGTGCTTTAATCTTTATTTTTTCTATAAAAGGTGGTTTCATTTTATTTTCTCCATACATATAATCTAGTAAAGTATTGTAGTTTCATTTCAATGAAACGTGAGTTGTCTAATCAAAAATATATTCAATAATTGGTTGTAATTATATAACTAGCTTTTCTTTCACAATTATTATATTTATATGCTAGCACTGTAGCTTATGAACTAACTTTTCTTACAAAAGAATATTTGCACCATGAAAAAAATCTAACTAGTATGAAAGAATGTATATTAAGAATATGACAAATTCATCTATTGGGCAGAGAGCATGAAGGGCGACAGGAAACCATTAATTTATGTTAGATACAATTTATTTAACAAGAAACAATCAACAAAAGTTTTTACAATGCTCCATGCCATACTTCAGAGAAAAAAATGACATATAATCAATGCATTCTTCATTAGTTATATGGCCTATATTGAACACATTTTGAATCTTTATGGCATATTGAAGTATGTTTTAGCTCCTCGGTATCAGATAGTTAGAACTGCATAATCTCCTCAATCCACAGCATAGCTCCAATTGATATGAATGGGAGGCTTGCACATAGATCAAGGATAGAACATAGATTTAAGCGATAACTAAACTATTAGTTTATCATAGTTGTAATCATTTGTTAATCTCCATATTACACTTAGCTCCACGCAGGGAAAGCATATTATCTTTAGGACCGACTGCTATTTTTGTCCTTTTTTTCCCCTCTTCCTTCCCTAGTCTCCTTTTTTTTTTGGTCTTTGCCTTCCCCCCTTTTTTCTTCCTTCTCCACAGAAATTCCCAATTCCTCCTTAACACACCTTCCCAGTTGGATTTCATTCCAATTGCCTTCCCTAATCCATCTGGGAAGAAGATCAGTAATTGAATAGTTTGCTTTAAATGCTTACTTTAAACTGACATTATTGTGCTTTAGCGTTATCATTCCAGATAGGGTTTGTTTATGCATGAAAATTAATAAAAAATAAGATGTGAATTTAACTATTCCTGATTAAATCTACGTGTTTAATTATTATTCCCAAACAAGAGAGCCTTATTTAGAATTAGATTTTTTTGAGCAACCTGACATGCTTTTGCTGCTTGTTCTCCATCTCTCCCTCTCTCTGCTGCATACTTTTTAAGCCTGTTGCTCCATGTAATATTAAACTGCCACAATTTATTGCTCTTGCTGTGTGTAGCTCCTCATAATGGAATTCTTAACTCCCACTAGACTTTGTGGTAGATCTCTGCTATTTCTTGACTGCCTGAATACATAATCAAATCCAAATGTTAACCATGTTAATAAAAATGTTAACCGTGTTTTAAAAGGTCTCCCTTAAATTATTCTGAAGGCTGAGCTTCTCTTAAATATAGTACAATCCTTTAAGTGGAAACTAATGGCTACTGAAAAATAATTTGTTTTTCCTACAGTCTATGTCTTAAAAATGAATGCTAAAAATGATGCCCTGCCATAACTGTTTGCATCCCTTCACTAGCAGAGCTGAGAAAATAATGTGTAACAAATGTGCTTTAGTAATATGTTGCCTTTTTCTTGCTTATTAATTGTTGGAGCTGATGACCAAATTCTCAAATGTATTCAAAATTTCTAGATTTCTTCAGTGCAGAATTCTTGGTATGCACAATCTGTAAATCATTTACTATGAATATATGCAATTTGTTCTGTGTTGGCTAGTTACATATGTCATGTAGCACCATTTATGTTCCTTGATAAATGCAACTAGCCAACAAACACACTTGAATAGAGAATTTCATTATCCCAAATAGAATTGAAATTCACTTTCAGCCAATGTTCAACCACAGCAACTAAAATACTGCTTTTGGGGAATAGACACACCAGTAAATCCCAAATGTCTATGGGAATTAAAGAGTAATGAATCCCATCAATTGAAAATGTGTTTTGAGTATTAAGGAATGTACATATAATTATATCTTCTGTTCATTATATTACAAAATAACCAAATCCACCACTTAAATTCTCAAATTAAGCCCCACAACAGTCAGACAAATCCATCATTATTTTTAAAACAAGCATTGCACTGTTTTTCAAGTTTTTATGTAATTTCTTCCTCCTCAATTGTCAGTCAATTTTTTATTGAAGATGTCAGACCGATAGAGAGCAAACATTGATTGGGTTCAATTATGAAATATTTCCTCTTGTTGGTGAGTATTTATTCACATAAGTAGCCCCATCAATGTCAATAATTGCTGGCCAAAATGATCACCAGGTGCACAATCTAGCCTATATTTTTTCAGTACGTCTATGGCTCAAAAAGCTGTGCATATTTTGTGCTGAATTCAGCAAACCTGTTTCTGTACTGTATTCATTTTGGGCATTAGCAGTGTGAATGGCATTGTCAAGATAAGAGCAGTTTATTTGCACTTCTATAAAAAATAATTACAGAAGGGTAATTTTGATCTCAGTTAAGACAAACACTAGTTTACCATTAAACTATTTCCCTTAGAGCTCGAGCAAATATATTTGTAATATTTTCTTTTAAATGAGGCCTGATAACTGCTTTCCTTATAAAGACTTTTTTTAAAATAGCTTGAACAAGTGAAATGTTGCAGAGTTTCAGAAAAACAAACAGCTTAATTTGACAATGAGAATGGGGAAATTACAAGAGTAAAAACAAGAAAAAGAACAAACAAACATATGCATTACAAAATACAAACCAAGGATTCCCTAATGTAGACCTCTGTCCCCATCTTGAGTCCCAGCCCCTTTCAATTTTTCTAAACAAATTGTTTTCTTCTCTCAAAAATTATCAACCTTCACTCGGCTCAATTACTTTTTCCAAAGTATCCTTTGAAATCCTGTCTGTAACCGAATCCTACAGATGAGCACTTAAACATCACTGAGAGATCATTTAAATAAGAGGAAATTGGCTTGGTTGCCTTGAAAGACCATTAGAGAGAAAGAATTTAGGAAGCAAGAAGTGCTAACACTGTGTACAGCACAGGCTCACTCGGTCTCAAGATAGTGACTGTTACAATAATTTGCACAGTAATTTTCAGAGATGAATTTCACAAATATACTTTCTGGAATTTCCATTTACTTTCACTGTAATTACAAGCTCACAAGCAATGCCATTTTATTTATCAAGCATTTAACTTTAAAACAAACACACACTGGCACACTTTATATTTTCCAATCTGCTATACTGCTTTGTACCACATAGGCAGGAAGGGGCATGGTAAAGTGGATCCTTAATATGTCTGTGCGAAGGAATCAATAACAATAACAGAAAACCTGGAAATGGCAAAGGTGCTTAATGATGTCTGTGTCTGTTTTTACCAAGATGGATGGTGACAGGATGCCTAACATAGTGAATGCTAGTGGAAATGGGCTAGGTTTGGAAGTTAAAATTTTAAAAAAGTTAAACATTACTTAGAAAAATTAGAAGTCTTCAAGTCACCAGGGCCTGATTACATGAATCCTAGAATACTCAAGGAGCTGATAGAGGAGGTATCTGAGCCTTTAGCCATTATATTTGAAATGTCATGGACATCAGGAGAGATGCCAGAAGACTGGAGAAGGGCAAATATCACGCCCATCTATAAAAAGGAAAACAACAACAACCTAGGAAACCACTGAATAGTCAGTTTAACTTCTGTACCAGGAAAGATAATGGAGCAGATAATAAAGGAATTCATCTGCAAACATCTGGAAGATAATAAGGTGATAGGTAACAGCCAGCATGGATTTGTAAAGAACAAATCATGTCAAACCAATCTGATCGCTTTCTTTGGTAGGATAATAAGTGTTGTGGACAAGGGAGAAGCAGTGGGCATGGTATACCTAGACTTTAGTAAAGCATTTGATATGGTCTCGCATGACCTTCTTATCAATAAAGCAGGGAAATACAACCTAGATGGGTCTACTATAAGATGGGTGCATAACTGGCTGGATAACCATTCTCAGAGAATAGTTATTAACGGTTCATAGTCAGGAGGACAGAGAAAAATTGTTTTCCTTGGCCTGATGATAGGACAAGAAGCAATGGACTTAAATTGTAGCAAGGTTGGACATGAGGAAAAACTCCTTTAGCTGTCAAAGTGGTTAAACACTGGGATAAATTGCTTTGGGAAGTAGTGGAATCTCCATCACTGGAGATATTTAAAAGCAGGTTGGATAGACATCTATCAGGAACGATCTAGAATGGTGCTTGGTCCTAGCGTGAGGGCATGGAACTGGACTTGATAACCTCTCGAGGTCCCTTCCAGTTCTAGTATTCTATGATTCTAATCCCCTGCTGCCAGAAGGTCCATTAACAGATCTGCAAAAGGTGACGGTAGGACAGGCTCTTGGTTCTTTAACTTCTGTCAGAGTTGACTGGCTGAAGATCAAGGAACTGCAATCAGTGTCTGTGGCCACCACTGTTCACTACATCAAAACATAGCCTTTATGTTTCTAAAATATTTCTAGGATGCCCATCTTCACAGTACCTAGGAACTAAGGGTACGTCTACACAGCATGGCTATTTGGGGATACCAGAGGTATCTCAAAATAGCTACTCCATGTTTACACAAGCTGCCATTATTTTGAATTTTTTTTTAAATAACAGGCATGCTACTTTGCCATACCGGTAAACCTTGTTGTATGAGGGTTAAGAGATGGCTCAAAATACTGTGGGTATGTCTACACTACAAAGTTAATTCGAGCTAACAGACATTAGTTTGAATTAACTTTGATAGGTGCTACACATGCAAACCACTAGTTCAAACTTAATTCGAACTAGTGGTGCGCTTAATTCGAACTAGGTAAACCTCATTCCACGAGGACTAACGTCTAGTTCGAATTAACTAGTTCGAATTAAGGGCTGTGTAGCCACTTAATTCGAACTAGTGGGAGGCTAGTCCTCCCAAGCTTGCCCTGGTGGCCACTCTGGGCACCACCAGGGAAACTCTTCTGCCCCCCTCCCGGCCCCGGAGCCCTTAAAGGGGCACGGGCTAGCTACGGTGCCCGTGCCAGGTGCAAGCCTGCCAGCACCCAGCCAGCAGACTCTGCACCTGGCACGGCTCGAGCCAACCACCCGCTGCCACCCAGCCCTCCGCCTCTTCCCAGGACCAGGCTGGCGGCTTCTGGGAGCCTGCCCGGTGCCGCAAGAGGCGGGCGCCCGCCTGGTCTAGTGCGGACATTGTGGGCCTCATCCACGACCTCCGCACTAGGCACAGGAAAGTGGCCGTCTAGGACAGGATAGCTGCCAGCCTGCTGCCCACCCAGGAGCAGGTTTTCATGAAAATCAAGGTGGTCCACTGAGACCCCCGACCCTGAGCTTAGAATGGCCATACTGGGTCAGAACAAAGGTCCATCTAGCCCAGTAGCCTGTCTGCCGACAGCGGCCAACACTAGGTACCCTGGAGGGGATGGACCGAAGACAATGACCAAGCCATTTGTCTCTTGCCATCCATCTCCAGTCTTCCACAAACAGAGGCCAGTGACACCATTTCTACCCCCTGGCTAATAGCACTCCATGGACCAAACCTCCATGACTTGATCTAACTTCTCTTTAAACTTTGTTATAGTTCTAGCCTTCACAGCCTCCTGCAGCAAGAAGTTCCACAGGTTGACTATTTGCTTTGTGAAGAAGACCTTTCTGTTATTAGTCTGAAGCCTGCTACCCATTCATTTCATTTGGTGTCCTCTAGTCCTTATATTATGGGAACTAATGAAGAACTTTTCTTTATGCACCCTCTCCATGCCACTCATGCTTTTATAGACCTCTGTCGTATCTCTCCTCAGTCTCCTCTTTTCTAAGCTGGAAAGTCCCAGTCTCTTTATGCTCTCTTCATATGGGACCTGTTCCAAACCTCTGATCATTTTAGTATCCCTCCCCTCTTCCACCCTTTCTCTTCCCCTCTCCCACCTCCTTTTCCCAGTCTCCCCCAGTTTTGTTCAATAAAGAGAGTTTCTATTTTTGACCACACGTGTCCTTTATTTTGTACATCAGGAAGGGGTGCTAGGGAGGGGTAAGTGGAAGGAGGTGAGGGAGGAATGGGGTACGAGCCCCCGATGAGGACTGGGGTGGCTCTGTGGGCTTCTCGGGGTGGAAGCTCTCCTGCAGCCCCCCGATTGACACCCCCCCCCAGATGGCAGCCTGCGGCAAGTGCAGCTGGGCTGATGGCCGAGTGCTGTGATGTGCCGACTGTGGGCACTCAGGGCACTCCAAGCCAGGACTGCTTTGCAAGCGGGGAACCCCTGAAAACTGTCTGTCCGGGGTGGGGGTCGGGACCCTTTAAGCACAGCCCTCGGCTAGCCTGAGACAGCAGCTCCATGCTCTAAGTCCTATTCTGATGCCCTGCCGGCACTGCTTCCGGCCATCCTTAACCCCAGTTCAGGGTCCACTCAGTGTGGACATGCTAGTTCGAATTAGCAAAACGCTAATTCGAACTAGTTTTTAAGTCTAGATGCGCTAATTCGAATTAGCTTAGTTCGAATTAACGAATTCGAACTAAGTTAGTTCGAATTAGTGCTGTAGTGTAGACATACCCTGTGTTATTTTGAAATTTGGCAATGTGTAGATGCACAAATAGATTCGAAATAAGATACGCAATTTGTGTAGCGCAAATTGCATATCTTATTTTGAGTTTAGAGTGCTGTGTAGACGCACCGTAATAAATTTGCTGATCATGCCAGACACTAAGAGTGCATCTACACAGCACCCTAAACTCAAAACAAGATATGCACTTTTTGCTACGCAAACTGCGTATCTTATTTTGACTGTATTTTGAAATAGTTTATTTTGAAACGTCTACACAGTGCCAAATTTCAAAATAACTTGCTATTTTGAGCCATCCCTTATCCCTCATGCAACGAGGATTACCAGGATGGAGAAATAGCATGACCGTTATTTCAAAAAATATTTCAAAATAACGGGTGGCTTGTATAGACGTGAGGTAGCTATTTTGGGATACCTCTGGTATTCCAAAATCGCTGTGCAATGTAGACATACCCTTAGATTCTCTTTTACTACTTTGATTGAAGTTGTCATGCCAATCCAGCGCCTTCACTTTTAGGTAGCTTGGTAAAAGACTGTATAGGTCCTACTACAAATCCAAGACTCCTTCGCATGGCTACTGACAGAACACTGCCACATCTTTTAAGAGAAGACCTTATGTCTTTTCTCAGCAGAACTCCTGTAAATTGAAAACATAATGCAGTTGTTGACCTAGGAACATAAAAACATTTTATAAAGCCTCCCTGTGCTTTTCAATACGCATAGTATTCTTGAGTCAAAGAAAGAAAAGCAAGATGAAAGAGAAATGTACTGCTGCACCTACCTGCTCTTTTCACTTTATATATTAGCTTAGTGCCAGTAACGTGCTTAGCACTATGCTTGACACACATCTGAATACAATCCCTTCCCTCAAAGAATTTACAGTTTAAAAAACAGATATAAAAAAGTTAAGCGCCACTAGTCTATACCAGAAGCGCTATGCTGCACTATTGTAGCACATCTGGTGAAGATGCTCAATGCCAGGGCTACTCAATATGCACGGGCCCACATACAGTGCAGTTTGGGTTTACACGGGGCTCAACATATGGCCCGTGGGTGAGATCCTTTGAACATGGCCTCCACTGGGAACTTGCTCCACAATGGTGAGGTGTCTCCCAGGTGGGGTGAGCACTGAAAGATGCAGGCAAATGGGTTGGCTGGAACAGACAGGTACAGATTGTCCATGTTTCTAGCCCCCAGAGAGGAGGTGCCAGGAGTGCCAGGGCATTGTGGGAAGTGCTGGCTGCTTAGCCATGTGGGCAGATTCTGAGAGGTGCTGACTGGCTCACAATGGCCACATTTGGGACTGGCACTGCAGCTTAAGGCTTGATCTATGTATTCATGCCTGTCAGTGTGAAAGAAGCTATTTGCATATATTTGCATATATATTTGCATGTATATGCAACCACACTTAAATTGCGGCCCTCGGCATGTGCTGTATCATTGTGGCCCTCAGGGCTTCCAAAGTTGAGTAGCTCTGCTCTATGCCAATGGGAGAGAGTTCTCATGTTGGCATAATTACTCCATCTCTGTGAGAAATGGGAGCTCTATTAGCAGGAGAGCTTCTACCAATACAGCATTGGTTTGCACATCACTTAATTGTAACTTGTGCTGCTTGAGAGGTGGCTTTCTCATATCCGAGTGATGTAAATTATGTCAACATATAAGGTAGTAGACTTATCTTTGAGGTCCAGAGGAGGGAGTTAACTTGAATTACCTGTTTAGGGGAGATCCTGTAGTAGAAAATAATATTCATTATGATGTACTGTTTTTGGATGCCATGGAGGAAGTGGTTTTTCAGGAGAAGTTTCAATGTAAAGGTGGGGATCTGGCACATTGTGTTTGAGACTCCACGTACCACTACAAGTTAGACCTCTCTGGTCTGGCACCCTTGGAACCTGGGTGGTCCTGAATTAGGGAATTTACCAGACCAGGGAAGATGCCCTGCCATTGGCCCCCTCAGCCTGCTGCCTCTCCATTGGTGGTTCCTTTGGCCTCACTGCAGGCTGGGCGACATGGCTACTTTGGCCCCGCTGACAGAGCTGATGCTGCAGCACCAGCCCTGCTGCTGGATTACACGTGGCCCTGACTGAGCTGCCTTGGTCAGCCCTGATCAGGCTGCTGGCCTGCTGCGGCTTCAGCAGAGCTGCTGCAGCCCCAGCTCCACTGCCACAACCCCTGACAGGTTTTCCCTGTGGGGCTGCCACAGATTGGCCTTACTGCCAGCCAGGTTGCCGCAGCTCTGCCCCCACTTCCAGGCCAGCACACAGCCCTGCTGCCGGACTGGCATGCACAGGCTGCCCCAGCCCCAACTGGATTTACCAGGCTACTCCTGTCCTGCTATTATGGGCCCGCTACCACTGTTGGGCTGCTGAGGTTCTGACCCCCCTACCACCAGCCTTGCCGTGAGTGGAATTCTCAACTGCAGGCCCTTCTGCCTGGGGGCTCTCTCGTTCAGGAACATCAATGGTCCTGCTGGACCAGGGATGTTGCAGATGAGAGAGTCCTGGTTTTGGGAGGTACAACCTGTATAATATTTCCTGGATTGGCAAAGGTTAAAAAGAAACAAACTGATAAAAATGTTGTGCCAATCCAAGCACTCTGATGTGCTTTTAGTACCAGGTATATTATTGTGACCAAATCCTTACCATAGCTTGTCACAGTTTGTGCACTGGAGATTTCCATGGGAATTGGAAGCCTGAGGGAAAAAGGTAATTCATGAAGAGCAGCAGAAATATTCTACAGCCTCCATTTCATCTGCATCAGAGCTGCAATAGTTGTCATGCCAGCAATACTGTTTACCCACATGATGACAAGAAAGAAAATGACTAGTTGACTAGGTAGTGGTAGGTGCACTGCCTTTACCTTCACTCCTTTGCCTGCACAACAGAGTGTAGGTAAGCTATTCCCAAACTCAGCTAGATAATACACGTGGTATGCCCACACTACCCTGCATCCTATTGCTCTGTCCACCTTCTTTTGACTGAAAAACTGCATTATCCATGCTGACTATGGGTTCATGGAGGAGCTGTATTTTTATGATGTAAAGCAGGCTGAGGGTATTAATCTGCTGATAGTTCTTCCACAACCAGTAATTTTTTTCTCAGCCAATATAAAGAAAAGCTGCAGGCCAAGGTGTGTTTTCAGCATTAATGTTGTTTTTTCCAACTGTTTAAACACAACAGAGGGCAGAGAGAAAAGGGAGCATTAAAAGAAACACTGAGGAATACACAAAAGGAGGAAAGAAATTATAGGGGAAACCTACAAATTCTACAAAAAAAATTAACTCTATATGAATATGAGGATACCAATGGAGAGAAAATAAAACATCCAGCCCCTTTCTTTTCCCCTTTCAAAGGAAACACAAGTGCTATTCATGGAACCGATAATAAACTGAGAAACAAGGTAACAAAACCAAAAGCCAACTAGAAGCCTTTTTCAAAACTAAGCTATAAATATATATTCCCTTATGATAAAAAGATCAGAAAGCAGTTCAACAACTGAATAATCTGAAATTAAAATGCACTTTTCACAAATTAGCATTTTTTCCAGCAAGCATTTTAAATGACAGATGAATAAAGCAGTAGGATAGATATGTCACAGATAAATGCAAAGAGGGGGTGGACACAAAAAGTTTTTACTTCCTTTTAATGTTTATCTCATTCTACTGCTTTTCCACATGCCACACGCAGCATCTGCAGAAAAATACAGAATTGATTTTGTAACTTAATGGAATGAAACTCAATAAGGATGGACGAAAGCCTTAATTCCAACACTGTTCTACAATCAGTACAGAATATGGCAATGTGTGTCCTTATGAAATAGAAGCAACAAAAGAATCTTTAGTCAGGGCCAATAAGGAGAAAGATATGAAAGAAGATGCCAAGAAAACTTTGGCAATAATAACGCAACACCTTTTGAAAAGTGAACTGACACTACAGTTTCATAAATGAGAAGAAAAAGGTGTTAGAATTTTACTGAAGAGAGAGATTGATGTCAAGCTCTATCATACTGAATGATATTGAACTTGGCTTGTTTTGTTAATCACTTGAAATCTTTGCTGAGAAAGTTTACTTCAACTGTCTTACTATTTTGAACAAAACAAAATATTTCTCTAACCATGCACCTATGCATGTCACTATCTACCTCGCTCCCTAAGTACTTAAAGAGTTCTCATCACTATAGTACCTGAGTGCCTCATAAACATAAAACAATTGTTTTATCCTGCAATTTATTGACGTAGGTAACTATTATCCCCATTTTATAGATAGGGAGCTGAGGCACATAGCAGATTAGGCAATTTGCCCAAAGTCATTCAGGATATGACAAAATCATAGAAATGTAGGACCAGAAGAAAAATCTGTTGGAAAGTGCAGAAAAAAAATTAGCATGAGTTTTGAGTCCTAGTTTGGAATCCTAATTTTACAAGTGAATCTAAACAATGTGCACCTGAATATTTTAACCTCTTTCTTCTAAAAACCTAAAAAGGAGAACTAATGAAATATCATGTGTGATCATTAATTTTCTTTCTTATTCCATTCAGATTGTTAATGAAGATGTTAAGTAAACTGAGTCTAACAAAGATGAATCTTTTCATACAGCCTTTACCCATTTCCCAGTCTATTTCTCTGTGCTTATACTGTGCTCATTTTAACTCATTCTAGCAAAGTTTTTACAGGCACTGACTCAAAATACTAATGTTCAGATTGATTTAAATATACTCCATTTCCTTATCTAATTTTGTAATCTGCTCCAAAAGAGATTAAATTTGTTTAGTATTTTGGTTTTTTACATTATGATTATTAATATGTATTTATAAATTACCAACCCTGTGCAAGATATTAAGCATAATCTATGCAGTTAATAGCTCAGAATTTTCACAGAAAATATGTATAAACATTTCTCCTTTCATATATTTTTTATTATTTTAACAGTGACCTAAGTTTGATTCCCAGGTTTACTCTCTTGCCTATCACGTTTAGTGTTAGCTAAAAGTAGTAGAACTGCAAAAAGATTTTGAAACATGTATTCCAGCTCTGCAGCTTGCAGCCTATTCGTTCACGCTGCAAAAGAGAAAAGCCGCCACTTCTGTACATATGCTACAAAACCGAGGAAAAGCAGAACACGCAGAAGTCCAAGAATCAGCCTGGTTTTAAATTCTGAGTTGATTTGCCTTTGTAGCTCGTAAGTCAGCCTCTATATACTACTTGAATGTAGGGTTTTTTTAATGAATAAAAAAGCCATGCAACAGGCAAGAATGATAAGATAATGGCATTTTTTCACCTATAATTGTTGCTTTTGTAAATTTAAGACATTTGATTAAGTATTTCATTTTTCAATAAGGAGAAAAGGGAAACAAAGAAAACGGACATGTCAATATATGATTGATTCTTTTCCCCTCAATTTCACATTTTGCTTTGCTTTGGACACACGCCCATGCACAAAAAAATCATAGTGTAAAATCCCATTACTGTTCATACTGTATTAATATAATATAATAAAAGCCAAAAATAATCAGCACTGGAGAACATTTCAGGTTGAAAAAAGTGTGCATAATATATTCCTTGTGTTAGGTCTCTGTACTATACCAGGAACTCTGCTATTCCATTATGACAAAATGTGGTTGTGAAAGAGTATAAAAATAGACAAACAAAATAAAGACCAAAACACTTAAGCTCAGAACATGTAGTGCACAAAGTACAGTCCCACTGTATTTACCCAGTCATTAGCGGTCTGTTTGTTTTGTATATGGAGAAGCGCAAAGTAAACTAGAAAACCTGCTTGCGTAGATACTTGCATCAGTACTATCGGCTTATTAGCTGGGAAGGTTTGTACAAGTGAAAGCTTTTAGGATTTGAAATCTTTCTAAAACAAACAATATTACATTTTATCCCTTAGCTACTGTTACGGAGTCTCAATTTCAAATACATTTATAATACATAGATATGGATTACCCCGAGTGACTGAAAATGGGTCACTTTGTATACCCCTAGTCCAGAATCCCCTCTATACATTGATGTCCCGATGCTAGCATGCACAAGGAAGTGGAGGCAGTCACTTCTATGAAACCACCCCCCAGATTTACAGGTGGCTCTCTGTGGGGTTTGGTTCCATGGAAGACAAGGCAGCTGTGTGAGAACTCATGTGGACTAAAGTAGGGCGGAGACAAGGTGAGAAGAATGAACAACAGCATCCCTTTATGGGCTCCAGAGAAAATATATAGATGTACTTTTACCATGGAGCTTTCTTCCTACAGGGTGCCCCCTCTTTTCCTGCTTGCACACCCATGAAATGCAGCAGCGATAAGGAGAGTTCCTGGAGGAGTGGCTCCCCTAGCCGTGATTCCAGGGACCAAAGGCAGAGGAATGCCAGCGGCACGGTGCCTATGTGCAGATGTTCCTGAGATTTGCAGGGCTTCATTTTTTCCACTATTCATTTTCCTTATAAAAACTTGTTTAAAACCCATTTATTAAATGCAATGAAAATTCACCTTCATAAGAAGCTTAACGTGAGAGCTGTCAAGCCTTTCAATGAACGATAGGTCTCAGCAGTAATTACACAACAAATTCCAGCTTCAAATCCCGGACATTACACAATCTTGTTTCTTCCAAAGAAAGAAGATCATTTTATAGCCTTTCATTTCAAACAAGCTCTTCTTCCCTTTTGGAAGCAGGTCAAACAATACTTGTTTCAATGGTTAGTTTCAATCCTGAAAGCCGCCAACACAATCTTCAGCCATGTTTCCTTTGTTTTTCCTGCCTATCTGAGTCTCCTAAGTTTCCACAAAAGCTGAAATTCAGCAGTTTCACTCAAGGAAAATACAGGCAGTTAGCAGCAGGATAACTTTTAACCATGCGCTGCAGACTGTAAAAGTGGAATTAAAACAATCAAATGAAACCATTACAAATGCTTCACAACAGAAATATACAACAACCTGTCTATCTTCTTAATATGAGATGGTCTATGCTGAAAATATATAGCAGAAAAAATAAAGCCCAGAACAGCCTAGAAATCATTTTGGTAACTTATATGGAGGAGGGAGGGGTGACTGAGATCCTCAGAAGAGCTGGCCAGTTTAAGGCTTGCTCCCCCAATACAGCCAGAATGCTTTTGCATAAACTGTCAGGATTTCAGGGAATCGAGCCATTAGACAACGTGGCAGTTTGCAAAGTATGAACAAGTGCACAAGCACTTTGCGGAGACACGAATGACAGAGCCATACACAAGCTGGAAGAGGAAAAAACCTTTTGCTCTCTTTAGGGATTACATCAGAAGAAAGCAGTTTTTATTCAAATTTATCCCTGGATTTCTCTGTTCAAGTCAATGGATTTGTCAAATTCATCTGTAGTGTAGAGTCAGTTTACATTGGGGCTATGTCTAGACTACGCTCTATTTTCAAAAGACATTCAGCGGGAATTTGCATATCTTCTTCCAATCTCACTTTCAAAAGCAGAGCTTTCAAAAGTGAAAGTAGTCTGGATGCACTTTTTTTTTCAGAAAAAAACCCCTTTTTCGAAAAAAACGCTCTTCCTTTAGAAATGAGGTTTATGTGGGGTTTTTTTCGAAAATGGGTTTTATTCCTGGAAAAAACCACATCCAGACTACTTTCGCTTTTGAAAGCTCTGCTTTTGAAAGTGAGATCAGAAGAAG
This sequence comes from Pelodiscus sinensis, assembly GCF_052426305.1. Classification (NCBI taxonomy): domain Eukaryota; kingdom Metazoa; phylum Chordata; order Testudines; family Trionychidae; genus Pelodiscus; species Pelodiscus sinensis. Next base: position 60,310,479 of record NC_143054.1, on the reverse strand, counting down.
ATATGCAAATTTCCGCGGAATTTGCATATCCTCTTTAGAAAATAGAATGTCGTTTAGATGTACCCTGGGTGATACAGGTTCTTAAGGTATGACAGAAGAAAACCTCTTTCCTTTGATATTTTGGACTATAGGCCCCATTTTATTTTTTTATTTACAGTTGATAAAATTATACCTCCTACTCCTCATGTAGATTTTTATCTGACATCTCTTATGTTGACTTCTCATATAGGTTGGACCTCTGTAGTCTGGAAAAATCTGTGGTCTGGCTTCCCCTGGGTGTTCCCGGACTGGAATACTCAGAGCAAAGCTGGGCCCAGTGCTCAGCAGCTCTTTCCCCATGCTCTCAGAGCTTCCAGAGCTCTGCAAATAGCTCATTTGTAGTAACCAAGGTCAGAGTTGGAGGGGGAAGAACAGAGATGGGGGATGACATTCAGGGAAAGAGGCAGGGTGTCTGCGGAGCCCTGCAGCGGGGGGGTCAGGAGTGTCGCTCTAACGGGCTATGCAGCCACCCTGCTTCTTTCCCCCAGCATTCCCACCCAGGTATTTCCTGGCAGCAGAAAAGGAGCTATCTATTATTGACCTCCCCTGGTCTGGCAGATTCCATGGTCCGGCACCAGTCATGTCCCAAGGGTGCCAGACCAGGGAGCTGTAGTAGCTTTAAGTTAAGCAGCCTACAATGGCTTGGAGGGAAAAAATGCTTCCTTTTCTTGAAGCTGTGCAAGAATCTTTGCATCTGTCACACTGCTCTGACAGTAAGGGAAATATATCTGTATATTATTCACTTGCCACAACTCCATATCTTGTACCTAGCAGAGTGAGGCTGCAGTTATAGTCTGTCTCTCCAATAACGAACCAACAGCCTTTGCTAATGTTATTTCCAAGCTTTTAGGAACTCTTTCCAATCTTTCTTTCTTCTGTTTTTATGAAAGGAAAATTTCACCACTCAGTTTTAAGAGCTCACTTCTGCAGCTCTCCTGACTCTGATACTCTTATCAATCAATTGACAGTCCCATTTAACTGGGATCTTAGATTGTTCAAAATTAACTCAAGGTTTGTTTTTAAATATTGAAATTTCTGGGACTGCTCATATACAGCCGGTCCCTGAGTTGCGAACGGTTGTAAAGGCTCATATATAGCTGGTCCCATGGAGTGATCGTAAAGGCGGTCCCCAAATTCCGAACGCAACCTGCGCTTACAAACAGCGCGGTCCCTATGTAACTCAATGATTCCGAGTTATGAACAAATCAAGTTATGGCCAAGTGTTTGGTCCGTAACTCGTTCATAACTCGGGGAGAGGCTGTAAATAAGTATCTATACAAGCAAATTCATTACTGGAGACAACTACATAAGCCACCATGTCAGAGGTTCATTTAACTTCTCATCCAGGAATGTAATCTATGCCATAAATGCCAGCAATGCCCCACTGCAATATATACTGGACAATCTGGACAGTCCCTATGGGAAAGAATTAATGGACACAAATCAGATATCTGTAAAGGGAACACATAAAAACCTATTGGGGAACACTTCAATCTCCCTGGGCATTCATTAACAGATCTTCAAGTGGCTGTTTTTGTTACAGACCAATTCCACAAGCCAAATACACAGGGAAGGACTGGAACTATAATTCATTCAGAGGTTTGATACTCATGTTAACGGATTAAATAAAGATATGGGGAGGAGGAGAGATGGTTGGGACATTATCAATTTACCAAACAATGAAGGTGCCAGTGCTTTTTTGTCTATATAGTATCTGGTGTTAGTACTCTTCCTCTCTAACTGCCTACTAATGGTTCTTATCTGCCTCTTTTGACTATCCATTCTGTAGGTGCTTATAGACTATTTGTATTCCCAGCTCAGCTTTCCCCTTGATATTTTTATACACACTACCTCCTCTTGTCCCCCCCCCCCTTCCAATTTTTTTCCCTTCTCCACTATTTATTTTAGTTCTGGACATCCAACACTCTGGTCATCTGAAGAAGTGGGCGGTGCCCACGAAAGCTCATAGAATCATAGAATACTAGAACTGGAAGGGATCTCGAGAGGTCATTGAGTCCAGTCCCCTGCTCTCATGGCAGGACCAAATACTGTCTAGACCATCCCTGATAGACATTTATCCAACCTACTCTTAAATATCTCCAGAGATGGGGATTCCACAACCTCCCTGGGCAATTTATTCCAGTGTTTGACTACCCTGACAGTTAAGAACTTTTTCTTAACATCCAACCTAAACCTCCGCTGCAGTTTAAGCCCATTGCTTCTTGTTCTATACTCAGAGACCAAGAACAACAAGTTTTCTCCTTCTCCCTTATAACACCCTTTTAAATACCTGAAAACTGCTATCATGTCCCCTCTCAAACTTCACTTTTTTAAACTAAACAAATCCAATTCTTTCAGCCTTCCTTCATAGGTTATGTTCTCTAGCTCTTTAATCATTCTTGTTGCTCTTCTCTGGACCCTCTCCAATTTCTCCACGTCTTTCTTGAAATGAGGTGCCCAGAACCTGACACAATACTCCAACTGAGGCCTAACCAGTGCAGAGTAGAGCGGAAAAATGGCTTTCTATGTCTTGCTCACAACACACCTGTTAATATATCCCAGAATCATGTTTGCTTTTTTTGCAACAGCATCACACTGCTGACTCATATTCAGCTTGTGGTCCACTATAACCCCTAGGTCCCTTTCTGCCATACTCCTTCCTAAACAGTCGCTTCCCATTCTGTATGTGTGAAACTGATTGTTCCTTCCTTTGCATTTGTCTTTATTAAACTTCATCCTGTTTATCTCAGACCATTTCGAATTATGACCCTATCTTCCAGAGCAGTCACAACTCCTCCCTTGGTACCTGCAAACTTAATAAGCATACTTTCTATGCCAATATCTAAATTGTTGATGAAGATATTGAACAGAGCCAGTCCCAAAACAGACCCCTGAAGAACTCCACTTGTTATGCCTTTCCAGCAGGATTGTGAACCATTAATAACTACTCTCTGAGTATGGTTATCCAGCCAGTTACGTATCCACCTTATAGTAGCCCCATCGAAGTTGTATTTGCCTAGTTTATTGATAAGAATATCATGCGAGACCGTATCAAACGCCTTACTAAAGTCATGATACCATCTCCATGTTTTGTTAGTCTATAAAGTGCTGCGAGACTGTTTGTTATTTTTTAAGTTTATCCTGTAGTGTACAGACTAACTCGGCTACGCCCTGAAGCTACTCACCAGTGTTCCTTCTAAGCTGCTCAGCAGCACAGCTTCACAGGTGATCAATCAGCCCCACTCAGTCAGTCAGCTCCCTGCAGGGAGCCCTGAGCCTCTGACTGGACAGGGCTGATTAATCACCTGTGAAGCTGTGCTGCAACAGCTTAGAGGGAACACTGCTACTCATCCTAAATGCTGCATATCCAGGATTTATTGAGTACCGTCCTGTGGAACTTGTTGTCAGGGGAGGTCTTGAAGGACAATACTTCCCTGGATTCAAAAAATACTTAGAGAAGTTCATGGCAGATAGGTCCATTAAATAGTTATTAGCCAGTATGGTCAGAGATGCAACCCCAAGCCTTTGCCAGATACTGAGAATGGATAAGAGGCAATTAATCACTTTATCACTGCCCTACTCTGTTCAGTCCCTTTGATGCATCTGGCGTTGGCCACTGTCAGATACTGGGCTTGATGAACCATTGGTCTGACCCAGTATGATCATTCTTATGGTCTTAATCTTATTTGTAATTAGATGAAGTGATTACAATCTCTTACATTACATTGGAGTCCTTCCTTTAAATATACTCCATTATTGATCTGTTTCTGCTACCAGTTACTAACGCAGAACAATATCAGTTTCAGCAGTGGAAGATTATAGGCTTGCTAACATCTACTGTTTTTTATTTCATACACTGTTTGTATTGCCACCACTACAAATTGGAACCAAACATCAACTTTTTCCAATAGAATTTGCTCAGCTGCATATGTTATAAAAGTGTTCATAGCATGGCTCATATATCTTTTTCATCTTAACGCCACTATGCCATATTTTCCTTTAAGTTTTTATTAAACAAAACCAGATAATTTTGGCACATATTTAGACGGTATCAAGTTGTGATGTACATAATGTAAACGGAAAACCTAATGGTCAGTGACAGAAGTTCTCTGGCACAGTACAAGAACTTTAATTCATTCCTCTTGCTTTTTATCAGCTTGCCACTGTATATTAAATACAGGATATACACGGTGTTTTTAGAAAAATAAACTTCTATTACAAAACCCAAAAGTATGACCTTGTCAGAGTTGCCAACATATCTAACATCCCAGTCTCTTATACATGTTGCATACAGGATACAGACTGCTGTGTTTAAATCCTTAGCATTTCCACTAAATAGTTAATTCCTTATAAAACTGTGATTTTATTCACAGAGTATCAAAATTATATACACATATGCTCAATCAAAAGTGTCAAACTAGGACAAATAATAAACAGGAAACTTTCTACTGATTAAAATCGCCACTAAAATTTGCATATTGCTCACATATGAAACTTATTGTTTTTTAGTAAAGAAGGATGCCTGGATCATAATTTACAGTAATGCTGAGTTAGCCTGTTCACCAGTCTCTAACTCTATGATGCATAGCTCATCTGTTAATAATGCTTACTTTGGGGTGAAAGTATGTATGTGTAGAGAAAATAATCAAAGTGAGGGGAAAGAAAAGGGGAAGCACTGTTCACTCCAAATTTTAAGTTATTCTTACTCCTAAAAACCACTTAAGAACATTTAAAATAACAAATCCTTGTATATACTAGGTACAATACATTTACCAGGCAAATATACAGCCAACCTCTAACCCTGCAAACCCTAACTAGATTATTTCACATTGAAGGAGTAAAAACACAGTGCTGCTCACTATGCAACTTCTGCTATCTTGGCAGAAATAATTTCACCACTCTACTCACCCAGAAATGCTCTGATTCAGAGACTCTTCATGAAGAATAAACAATTGTTCTTTTTATTTATAAAGCATCTGAGATTTTAAGAGCTACTTTGCAATAATAAACACACAAATCTACAGGCTGAAGACAATGGGCCAAATTCTGCTCACTGTACTCATATACTGAGTTCAAATTCATTGTTTCAGAGTTTCTTTCTGAAATAACTTTAATTGTCTGATCCTTCTTTCACTAAAAGGAATGGGAGTTCTGCCACTGAATTTCAGAACAGCAGGATAACATCTTTAAAGATATGATGTGAAATGGCAAAAACTCCTATAAACTTCTGTATAGTCTGAATTACACCCACATTAACTATACACATTGATTTCTGTGATTAATATCACTGACAGTGAACTACTGATAGAAATGTAGCCGTGTTAGTCTGGGGTAGCTGAAGCAAAATGCAGGACAATGTAGCACTTTAAAGACTAACAAGATGGTTTATTAGATGATGAGCTTTCGTGGGCCAGACCCACTTCCTCAGATCAAATAGTGGAAGAAAGTAGTCACAATGACAGTGAACTGTGATTCTTGTTTCTTACTTTTTTTTAAAGAAAAGATGTAAAAAGAAAGTAATTTATTATTTTTGTTATGGTTTATGTTTTCAAACAGATTTAAAAGCCTTATGCATAAATGCATTGCTTAATTTATTTTAAGAGTAACAAAATAAAAACATTTAGATTAACCAGGTATCAAATTTTGACAAAAGTTACACTCCTAAATCTATAATCACACTGCTAATAAGCAGCCCATCTTTCAAAAGTTATGATCATTTAGAGAAGCGCCCACTGAAGTCATAGAATCATAGAACCATAGAGCTGGAAGAGACCTCAGAAGGTCATCAAGTCCAACCCCCTGCTCCAGGCAGGACCAATCCCAACTAAATCAACCCAGCCAGGGTTTTCTCAAGCCGAGACTTAAACACCTCTAGGGATGGAGACTCCACTACTTCCCTAGGTAACCCATTCCAGTGCTTCACCACTCTCCTAGTGAAATAGTTTCGGCTAGAAACTGACTGCCATCCTGACATCGAGCCATTGATCACTACCCGCAAGGCCCGGCCTTCTACCCAGCTTTCTATCCATCTTACCATCCATTTATCCAATCCACAATCCCATAACTTGCTGGCAAGAATATTGTGGGAGACCGTAACAAAAGCCTTGCTAAAGTCAAGGTATATAACATCCACTGATTTTCCCATATCCACATAGCCAGTTACTTCATCATAGAAGCTAATCAGATTGGTCAGGCACGACTTGCCCTTTGTGAATCCATGCTGACTATTCCTGATCACTTTCCTCTCTTCCAAGTGCCTCAAAATGGATTCCTTAAGAATCCCTTCCATGATTTTTCCAGGGACCAAGGTAAGACTGACCAGCCTATAGTTCCCTGGATCATCCTTCTTCCCTTTTTTGAAGATGGGCAATACATTTGTCTTTTTCAAATCATCCGGGATCTCTCCCGATCTCCACGACTTTTCAAAGATAATGGCCAAATGCTCCTCAATCACATTTGCCAACTCCCTCAGTACCCTTGGATGCATTAAGTCTGGATCCATGGATTTATGTACGTTTAGCTTTTCTAAATAGTTCCTAACCTGTTCTTTTCCCCACCAAGGGCTTTCCATCTTCATCCCATCTTGCGTCACTTAGCGCATTAGTCTGGGAGCCGACCTTGTCCGTGAATACAGAGGCAAAGAAAGCATTGAGTACTTCAGCTTTCCCCACATCATCTGTCACTAGGTTACCTCCTTCATCCAGTAGGGGCCCCACACCCTCTCTGATCACCTTCTTCTTGTTAACATGCCTGTAGAAACGTTTCTTGTTATCCTTCACATCCTTTCCCAGCTGCAATTCCAATTGCGCTTTCGCCTTCCTGATAAACCCCCGGCATTCTCGAGCAATACATTTAAACCCCTCCCAAGTTTCCACTTTTTGTAAGCTTCCTTTTTGTGCTTAAGTTCACCAAGAATTTCCTCTCTAAGCCAATCCGGTCTCCTACCATGTTTGCCTCTCTTGCTACGCATCGGGATGGTTTCTTTCTGTGCCTTCAATAAGGTTTCTTTAAAATACTGCCAGCTGTCCTGGACTCCTTTCCTCTTCATGTTAGTGTCCTAGGGGATTCTGCCCATCAAGTCTCTCAGGGAGTCAAAATCTGTTTTTCTGAAGTCCAAGGTGTGTATTTTACTACTCTCTTTTCTTCCTTTGGTCAGGATCCTGAAATCTACCATCTCATAATTACTGCTTCCGAGGTTGTCACCCATCTCTACTTCCCCTATTCATTCCTCCCTGTTTGTAAGCAGAAGGTCAAGCTGCGCATGGCCCCTGGTTGGATCCTTCAGCACTTGCACCAAGAAGTTATCCCCAACATTCTCCAAAAACTTTCTGGATTTCCTGTGTACTGCCATATTGGTCTCTCAACAGATGTCAGGGTGATTAAAGTCCCCCACGAGAACCAGGGCCTGCAATCTGGAAGCTTCTCTCAGTTGTCCGAAGAAAGCCTCATCTACTTCATCCACCTGATTCGGTGGCCTGTAATAGACACCAACCACAACATCACTGCTGTTGTTTGCACCTCTAAACTTAACCCATAGACTCTCAACAGGTTTTTCTCCCTCTATATACTGGAGTTCTGAGCAATCATAGTGCTCTCTTACGTATAGTGAAACTCCTCCTCCTTTTCTCCCCTGCCTGTTGTTCCTGAACAGTCTATACCCTTCCATGACAATGCTCCAGACATGAGAGTCATCCCTCCAAGTCTCTGTTATCCCAATTAAATCATATTTCTTGGACTGGGTCAGGGCCTCCAGTTCTTCCTGTTTGTTGCCCAGGCTTCTCACATTAGTGTACAAACACCTCAGATAACCACTTGATCGCCCTATCTTCTCCATTCGAATCAGTGGTCTTCCTTTCTTGCTCGTTCCTCATTGCATTTCTTCCCGGTATCTGACTTTCCCACTCCCCTCAGGGTTTTTGTCACCATCCCTCAACGAACCTAGTTTAAAGCCCTCCTCACTAGGTTTGCAAACCTGCCCGCGAAGATGCTCCTTCCTCTCTCGGTTAGGTGGATCCCATCTCTTCCTAACAATCCTTGTGCCCGGAACAGAGTCCCATGGTCAAAGAAACCAAACCCTCTCTGCAACACCACCAACTCAACCACGCATTTACTTCCTCAATTCGACAATCCCTGCCCAGTCCTTTCCCTTCAACAGGGAGGATGGACGAAAACACCATTTGCACGCCGAATTGTTTGATCTTTCTTCCCAGCGCTACATAATCTGCAGTAAGCTGCTCAAGGTCATATACATAACTATACATAAGCTTCTTTGGGAGCTGTGAGTGCCCAGCACTTTTGAAAGTATGACCATGTAGTTAGGTATCTAAAATACATACACTTCAAAGCCTAACTTTAGGCAACTGTTAAAAAAAAAAACTAGGCCATAATCTTTTGTTTACCACTTTCAATTTTTTTTTAAAAGAGTAAATACTAAGCAGTGAATGGCTCCAAGGTAGAGAGAATCTGTAAGGATAACTGCAGATTATCACACAATACATTAAGGCCAAACATTTGACAAATGCTGCATAGGGTTGCCAGGTGTCCAGTATTGAACCGGACAGTTCAGTATTTTCACTTCCTGTCTGGTAAAAAAAAATTTAGAAAATACTGGATATCTAAAATGTCCGGTAATTTCTGATTTTTCCCGGTCAGGAGGCAAAAATCCTGGACTGTCCAGCTCAATACGGAGGCAGCCTGACAACCCTACTGCTTCCAGGGTTCCTCAGGGGAGCTGTCTGGCCCTGCGCAGGGAAGTAAGATGGCGGGCGGCCACCGGCAGCCTGTTAGGCCCAAAAAGACCCAGCACACATTTTTTAAAGGGGCCATTCTGAGGTTTTTTGGTTTTGGTTTTTTTTACTTAACAACTGTCGGGGTCCTTTTTTCCCCCCCCCCCAGTATTTTTTCTGAAATCATCTGGCAGCCCTAGCCCTGAAATTCTTGTACCTCCATTTCTGAGAACTATTCTAGATCAGGAAGGTCAGCTTAAGGTTTGCGCAGCCCTAGCCCTGAAATTCTGGCACCTCCATTTCTGAGAACTATTCTAGATCAGGAAGGTCAGCTTAAGGTATGCAACTCCAGTTACGCAAAATTCCACCCTCAGTGATTCAGAGCCAAAAGTCAGATTGTAATAGGAAGCTACACTGAAACAAGGAAAGGCAGAGTATCATTCAAGAAAGTGCCCCTTGAGATCTTCACATCTTGCACTTTTCACTGTGTAAGTTCATCCAGGTTGTTTATAATTGTATCTTTTATCACTGTTACGTGGCCATTTAACCTAGTACTGTAGTTAGGCTCACTGATCTGTAATTGTACTTGTTAAAAGCAAATGCAACTTCAGCATTCTGGGATAGTAGCACATTTTAAAACATTAAAAGCCATGTTAGTCTGTAACTTTAAAAATAACTAGCAGTCCTATAGCACTTTAGAGACTAACAAAGAGAGAAGAAAGCTTCCTACACCCTTCTTCTGGTTTCTATGTAAGGGGGATAGTGTACTGTCCACATAGGCCTTAGGACCGAGAAGCCCATATATTTCCAGATCCATATTTCCAGACACAATAGTCTAGCTGATTAATGAGAGCAGTGCTGTGATCAGCATCTTGCTTGCTCTACTGGATAAAATACAATAATTCTCTGATGACAGTGAGTGAAAAGTCACATTTGAGCCAACATATCTCAGGAACTATTCCAGCTACCCTGGTCAATTTTTCCAAAGACAGAAACTTCCATATATAGATTAAGAAAACATTGCTTTTGGCTCTTTTTAGAAACAACTTGTTAATTTTTTCAAGTGTTTTGGGCTATATGTGTTTTAGAAAGTGAACATTTCAATTTTGGCAGCTTCTTTGAAACACAGACTTTCCTATCTGAGTCAGACATGTTTAATATTAATTCTTCATCAACTTTTGCTCTTTGATAATTGCAGACAGATTAGTTATAGAAACGTAGCCGTGTTAGTCTGGTGTAGCTGAAATCTTTAAAGTGCTACATAGTCCTGTTTTTAATTGCAGACAGATTATTCTTGTACTCAGTATAGATATAATCTCAACTTCCTTCTAAATGCAATGTTAACAAAAACTCATATACATATGCCTGGGACACTGAGGCTCCTTCAACAAAATTTCTTTTACTGCAGTCCCTGTAGCACTGCCAGTAGATTTTAAATTGAGCTTTCAGATCCTTGTGTTTTGGTGATATCCATAATGCAGGAAATACCTATATGTGGCTCCTGTGCTTAGTATAAATACAAAAGTTCTTCATGTTTTCTTTTACACTAGTGCTATGGCAGGTAGGACACATAGGTAAACCATAACCAGCAATCTAGACCAAATGAACATAGTGTATTTTACAATCTCTCCTTTTTTAGGATTATCTTTCTTTCTAGTCAACTAGAAGGTGACTGGACTTGATATGTCTTTTGTTCTTAAGGAACAGTCCTAGTTCTACAACCCCTATTCAGGAACTCAGAATCAGCAGAAAGAAGCTGGAGTATCATTTAGTCTTTTATTGCAACATTGTGAAGCGAGATAACAATAACATCCTCTGGGAATGGGGTTAAGGGACCAACTGTAGTTTCTGCATGATCTGATGTAGAGGATTATGGGATGTTATCTAGTTTCCCACCTCACTACTTTGGGTGATCCCTTCAGATCAGGACTGTTTCTTGCCCTCCTGTATATGGATTTATACATATACTTCCTCTCAAAAGACCTACTACAGTTAGATTTCAAGCAGATGTGTATTTTTCTGCAGGAACCCAAATCACTGCAGGTGGGGAGAGAAGAGCAACCACTCGAGAACTCAGCATGATTCTGATATACTGTATATTCACTGGACTAGATTATTGCTTTACATAATAGGCTACAATAAGAAACCAAGGTAATATCCTCAGGCACAGGAAACCTCTTTGCAAGAGTGTAGCATACATGCCCCGGTGCTAGCCTACTGAGGTCATGCAAAGATAGCCAAGAAATATAGCTTTAACTAATCCTGGCACTCAAGAAAGGCAGAGAGGGGGAGAAGGAGAGGGAGAGGGACAGGGAACACACCTATGCAGAGGAAAAGCAGTCAACTCAAACCCTCGGGATGAGTCTACATTGGCACCCTTTTCCGGAAAAGGGATGCTAATGAGACCAGTCGGAATTGCAAATGCTGCGGGGGATTTAAATATCCTCCGCGGCATTTGCATGAACATGGCTGCCGCTTTTTTCCGGCTCGGGGCTTTGCCGGAGAAAAGCGCCAGTCTAGACGGGATCTTTCGGAAAATAAAGCCTTTTCCGGAAGATCCCTTATTCCTCTTAAAATCAGCTCAGTAGACAGCAGTGGAGAAGAAAGGGTAGCAATATCATACCATACTATCCTTACTTCTGTGCGGTGGTGGCAGTGGCTCTGCTTTCAGAGCTGGGCTCCTGGCCAGCAGCCACTGCTCTCCAGCTGCCCTGCACTGAAGGTAACAGCAGCACAACAGTAAGGGTAGTAATACTACAACCTCACTTACAATAGCTTTTGACCCTCCCCCCCCCCCCGCCACCTCTTTTTTGGGTCAGGCTTCATACAATTAAAATGCTGTGAAATTTCAGAGTTAAATAGCTGAAATCATGACACTTACTATTTTAAAAATCCCATGACAGTGAAATTGACCTATAGGGACTGTGAATTTAGTAGGGTTTCATATATGTGTATCTGTCAATGTCTATTTTACACATACATTATACATTAATAAATATATCACTGACAAGAAACAACCTATAATATGGAAAACAAAAGTGGACCCCTTACATGAAAGCACAAATGACACCGTATTATGTTGTTGCTTCAGCCACATTTTCAGTATACAGAGAAAGTATCAACATATGAAATAATACAACCAAAAAACTAATTTTAATGCATCAATACTTCACAAAATCTAAAAGTTTCAGTGTCCAAAATATGCTTCAGAAAAAGTTCCATGTAGTCAATGATTTCTAAGTATGTATGTGACTGTGGCATTCACTTTTTTATTAACTTTACGTACAATGATGTAAATCAACAGTCAGATAAAACCAGCCATCTCTAGGAAATTGGGACATGCCTCTGATGTGCTATGAGAATGAGGCCAAAGGCCAAGTGTCTTCAAATCTGAAAAGTTTATTTCTGCTATCATGAAAAGAAAATTATTACAGAAAACGACCATTTCCATGCTTTTACTGGGGATCATTGGGCATGACATTGACAACTAATCATAAGTCTCTACTTCCATTCAACAGCCAAAGCCAAGCCATAATTCATTCTGAATGAATGATTATGGTAAGCAAAATAAAATGTTATCAAAGCCTGCATTATTAGGTTTTTGATGTACGAAATAAGTTAACAATGTTCCACAATACATTAATTATTTACAGAGCTGCTGCTTCACGGCAGAGCCTGTCATAGTCAATCTATTCAGGTTAAAATCATAGGGTTTCAAAGCAATATGAAGCCAATTAAAATAAGGAATTTTTATATTAATTTGAATTAAACAAACACCAAATCAGAGATTTGACATCATAATATATAGTTCTGCTCAGTATCAATTATAACAATCTAAAATGACTACTGAAGAATTCGTAACTCAAACAGCTGCCTGAATTATCATTAGTTATGTTTATATAACAGTTTAAAAATGTGGCTGCTACTGAACCATTATATGCTATCAGAGATAAAATGAAAAATATCACCACATCACAGCTCAGAAAACACAAGTCCTAGAGTCACGGGAGTTTGGGGGGCTTCCTCCCACAATCATTACTGTGGATCAAAAACTTGTCATTTCCATCAACTTTGTGGGATATTGTAAATTTATGGTTAGAAACAACATGGTTCTAATCAGATCTGTCTGAATTAAAACTACATCTTTGCAGCTGTAAACGATACCATAGAGAGGAAGCATAATACAAAACACATAGAATTTGCTCTTCTAGAAAAAAAACAAGAAGTTCGAGTGAGATGCAAATAGTAAATCTAAAGTGTGGGAAAGCCACCTCATTAAAAATGAAGGCCCATAATAATTTCAGTTCTGCTTCTGTGACTATAATTTTGGTTCTCTGCAGAATCAGTACTGGGAGGGCCAATCACATTGACTAAATAAATCACTGTAGATAAATATATATGTATCAGCATGACAATGCTGTTAGAGTTCAGCTTTAGGCAAATGAATATTTGGTGTACCAGATTAAATACTGGCACAAGGAAATACATTCTTAATATATAGGGCAAGAGTGTACTTCACAATATATATTCCATTGATTAAGATAAATCCAACCTTTAATTTGTTCCACAGTCAAAAAATGTCAGGAGTCACTGAGCCACAAAGAATACATTATTCCCAATATATCCTACTACTGCACTACTCTGTAAAAAACAATTTTTTGTGCCTTTGCACACACATTCATAACTAGTGTAAAACAATCCATCTGCATCCATCCCTGCATGCCAAAAGGAGGAAAACTGATTCAGACAGGAAGAGACAAAGGAGATGCTACCAAGTGTGGAAAAAATGTGAGTTCTGCCTGACCATCAATGAAGGTTTAAAATGGGGCAATGAGGAGGGAAAAATGGAGAAAGGAATTTTCCTGGCATTGGGCAGAGCAAACTTATTTACTCAATGATTCTGGAATAAGCATGTAAGAAAACACAATTGTGTCAAAAGCTTTTCTTCTTTCCATTCAACGTTTCTCAAATAAGTGACAGTTCTGAATGTCTATTGCATACCACAAATATTTTTCTCATAATACAAGTTACCTGAAATCTGGATTCCACAATTTTTCTGTTGATTAATTGTGGTTAATCAGGTATGAGCTTGTCATCTCTTCCCCCCACTCTGCTTGTGCACTTCAATCACATGCCCATTGAGTCATCACTTATAGACAAAGTAATCTACTTTGAAAAACGTTAGCATGGTGCCTTTTTCAAATTTTCTTCTGAAAGTAAGGAAGGGAAATAGCAGCAAGAAATACAAACTTGATCATTGATATTTACCTTTGCCCCCCACACCCCGCATCCCTCTTCTGTTCTGAAATTTGATTTGTCCTTTTCATGTGTGTTCATTTTTTTAATTGTATCCTTTGGTATATATGGTTGTTACTATTTTCTTCCACTATTTGATCTGAGGAAGTGGGTCTGGCCCATGAAAGCTCATCATCTAATAAACCATCTTGGTAGTCTTTAAAGTGCTACATAGTCCTGTATTTTGTTTTAACTTGATCATGAAATACATCTTAAAATCTTACAAAAGGAACTGCATTTTTATTAACATACATTAAAGTGAAAACTTCAGTGTAAGAAAATGTGATGCAAGATTTGGAGAATGAAAACAAAAGTTTAAGAATGGATTCAAAAACTTGTATCATTCATTCTACAGGTTGTATCTCCCTTCACTGGAACTCTTGTGGCCCAACAACATCTGTCGTCCAGTAGGACCACGGATGATCATGGACTACAAAGCCCAGGTGTAGGGAGGTCTGGCGATGGGGCAGGAGTGTGGTGGGGAGGCTGGCAACTCTGCTGTGACCACATATTGGGGAGGCAGCCAGCATGGCGGGAAATTCAGGCCCACAGTGGCCAAGCAATAGCAGGGGGATGGCCCCAGCCGTGGAGCTCCAGCCCCAGCGGTGGCCAGGGAACTCTAGCCCCAGAGTTTTGATTGCAACAGTGGCCAGGGAGCTCTTGCCCCAGCAGTGGCTAGGGAGGTTGGGTCCTGGCCATGGAGTTCTGGCCTGGCGGCAGAAGGGCCAGCAGCAGCTAAATAGCTTCAGCCCGGGGAACCACAGCTGGCCAGGAAGCAGTAGGGCTGGAGTGGAGCCCTTTTATCTTGCAGTGTTTTTAAAGACATGAAGCATTAGCACACATTTCCTGTACATAGTGCTTGACTGAGGATAAACATATGACACAGTCCATCTTTTCCTCTGCTACACTTTCTAATGGAAAAAGTGGAGGTATGGTGGCAACTGTCTATTATGATATTAGTCTGATGTATAAGCAATATCTATTTTTTTATAGTCAGTGCTCTTAGTTATTTTGAAACAATTACAATGTAGGAAAATAATACTCTAGGTTGGACCTCACTGCTCTAGCACCCTCAGGGCCTGACTGGTCCTAAACAAGGGGATTTACCAGACCTGAGAAGGTCCCTCCCCGTTGTGACTGTGCTGCCACTGGGCTAGAGCTCCAGCCTGCCCTAGCTGCTGCCTCAGACCCCCGGGGCTCTCCCTGGCCCCACTACTGCCAGGGCCAAAGCACCATGGCCAGAGCTGCGCAGCTGAGGCAGAGCTGCGCAGCTGCCTGGCTCTGCAGCTGGGGCCAGAGCTCTGAGGTTGGGGCAGAGGGATGGGGCCGGAGCTCCAAGGCCCAGGCCCCAGCTCCCTGGCTGCCACTGTGGCTGGAGTTCCCCAGCTGTTGGAGCCAGAATGCAGCCGGAGCTCCGTGGCCAGGGATGGGGCCAGAGGAGTACAGCCGTGGTCAGGCTAGACCTCCCCGGCCGCTGGGGACGGAGAGCTCTGCTGGGGTCACAACTCCCCATCATGCTGTCCATCTTCTTTTCTCCCTCCCTGCCACCCCAGCCCCCTCCTCCCCCCGCACACATATATACTCTGGCCTCTGCCCAGAGGTCCACCGCCAGACCTTCCTCTTCCTGGGCTCTGTGGACCAGGAACATTCATGGCCCATACCAAACCACTGATGTTGCCGGACCAGAGAGTCTTGGTTAAGGGAGGTCCAACCTGTACCACTATGAATATGTTAACTGTTAATTGCACTAGGAACTGCAACTCAGGTAATGACTTTCTCTTCTCTGTATCTGGCTCCCTTAAGGTCAGGAGAAAGTGTTCATTCTGTCCCGGGCTCCCAACAGTAGTTGTTCCCAGCACAAATCTAGACAACACATATTCATTGAGTTTATGAGAGAAAGTAAAGAGCAGAAAATAATATTTTAATACATAAATGTAAAGCAAAGATCAAAAATAACAAAGGCACAGCTAGACAGACTTTTACATTGCAAAGTCTGGAAATATTGCATTTATCAAAATATAAATGAACAAAGCTCAGTCTAAAAGCTGTCAGAATTTCAATCGTCTTGCCAGTTTACAAGTTCCATCTAGTTTTCTTGGTGGGTAAAATCCTGGAACACAGTAATTTTGTTACTGACTTCTCAGAATAGGATTGTATACTGTGTCTTATATCTCTAGAGCCCTGTGTGGACACAAAATTTGTATCTGCACCTGTATCCACTGAGGATATCTGCATCCACAGATACAGACAGCCACAAATTTTCAGGGCTCTCCATATCTCATCAATAGATGCTGTGCATTATGTTCCATTCCTTCACCCTTCTCTTCTTCTTATGTCCTTATTGTGCCTTTAATTGTGAAGTAGCTATCTTCAACAATACTCTGAAAGGCTCAGTCCTGAAATGTACTGAGTACTCTGGCACATAATCGAGCAAATTTAAGTATGTGCTTCAAGTTAAGCACATTACTGTCTCCATTAAAGTCTTTAATTACACAATTACAAATAATTTACCAATCTTTGTTTCCACCAATGCACATACAATTTTGCCTCATTCATGATGCATCATTTAAACGGCACAATAAAGCTAGAGCTCTGCATAAAAAAAGCATGTGATCATATCATTAAGTATTAAGAATGGCCCTACTGGGTCAGACCAAAGGTCCTTCTAGCCCAGTATCCTGTCTGCCAACAGTGGCCAGCACCAGCTGCCCCAGAGAGGGTGGACCGAAGATGGACCGAAGGTGCCCCAGAGAGGGTGGACCTTAATTACTGTACCATAATTAAGGCCTTACCAAATTTATAGCAATGAAAAACTCATCATAGACTATGAAATCTGATTTTCCCTGTGAAATCAGGCTATTGCAGGGGAGATTAGTTTTCATACAATTAGGTGATTGGAGAGCAGCAGCTGCTGGTTGGGAGCCTAGTTCAGAAGAAAGTACCGCTGCCAGCAACAGTGCAGAAAAAAAAATGGCATGGTATGGGAGGTCATCACTTTGGAGAGGGGCATGGCGGGCCTTACATATGGGTGAATGAGCAAACACCCAGGTCATGTCTGGGGGTGCCCAAGGCCTATAAATCTCAAGCACCAGGCCTGGAATAAGGAAGGGGCAGGGCCGAGGGAATCTATAATAGATATGTAAAGGATTAGCTGGTTAACTGATTACCAGGTAAGCATCAGCAAGTGATGCTTACCTCGTCAGAACAACAAGAAGACCTGTGGCACCTTACAGACTAACAGATTTATAGGAGCATAAGCTTTTGTGGGCAAAGATTCACTTCATCAGATGCATCTGACAAAGTGGGTCTTTGTCCACGAAAGCTTATGCTCCAATAAATCTGTTAGTCTATAAGGTGCTACAAGACTTCTCGTTGTTCTTGCAGATTCAGACTAACACGGCTACTCCTCTGATACTTACCTCGTAAGTGGTTAACTAGGAGCCCAACCAGGCTAGAGAGGCTCCCTACCCATGGCAGAGAGCAGTGGGCCTGGCTGTAGCAGCACCCCGATCACTGTACATCAGGCCCAAGCAGCCCTCTCTGTGGTGCTATGGGCTTGGCTGGAACAGCCTGCAGGACAGTGAAGTGGGCTACGCTGGGATGGAGTAGCCCCACCACCTGCATTTCAGGGGGCTGCTCCAGCCCAGCTAGGTCCACTGTATCATGGGCAAGGGGCCGCTCCACCCCAGCCACTCTAGAACAGCCCCTTTACCTATGGGATCCTGGTTAACTAGATACATTTATAGGCTGCGTCTACATTGGCATGATTTTGCGCAAAAGCACCTGATTTTGCGCAAAAACATGCTGCCTGTCTACACTGGCGTGGAGTTCTTGCGCAAGAACACTGACGTTCTAATGTATGAAATCAGGGCTTCTTGCACAAGAACTATGATGCTCCCACTCAGGAATAAGCCCTCTTGCGCAACTGTTCTTGCTCAAGAGGCCAGTGTCGACAGGCAACATGAATTTCTAGCACAAGAAAGCCCGATGGCTAAAATGGCCATTGGAGCTTTCTTGAGCAAGAGAGCATCTACACTGGCACGGATGCTTTTGTGCAAAAGCACATCTCTTGCGCAAAAGCACATGCCAGTGTAGACGCTCTCTTGCACAAATACTTTAACTCAAAAACTCTTGCGTTAAAAGTATTTGCGCAAAATCTTGCCAATGTAGACATAGCCTAAATGTTTAACCAGTTAAATTTTTAAACAGGATTTTACATCTCTTGCCCCTAACCATAGTTCTTCACATCAGCCTCCAGCTGGCAGTACGGGATGGTCTGGGGAGGGACTGGACTTCCTCTTTCTATGCACAGGCTGCACCTGAGACCGGGTCAGACACAACTCCGAGGACCAACTCTGGCAGCAGGAAGCTCTGTGGCCGCCCTCTGGCTGCCCAGCTGTGAAAGCAGCAACACAGAAGTAAGAGTGGCAACACCACGCTCTCCCACCATAGCCAGCTTTTCTGAGCGGTGTGAACGGGCAGGACAGGCAGGGAGCCTGACTGAGGATCCCACTGTGCCCAGGAGACAGATCTAGAGGCGTGGTGGGTCAGGTTTTGCCCTGGCTTATAAAGTGTGGAAAGTTGGAGTAAAGCTTGCAGGATAGAAAGAAAAGGCAAGAAGCACTTAGCGCCAGGTCTAGAGAAGCCCACTACTATCCCTTTCTGCTGACTGGAAGAGTGGGCAAAGGGGGAATTTATACCTTACATAACCCCAGAAAGGTTCTTTTTACATTCAAATTCCTTTTTAAAATAATCATGGCTTCAGAAAATATAAGTACACAAGAGGCACGGTCACTACTCCTGAATGCCTGGTGATGGTTCCTTGATGATGATAATGTAATTTCAAACAATCACTATCCACAAAAAACAATTCCATTAGAAATGGATTGCAACTTAGTCCTGTAAGCAAGATTCATGATACAGAATTACTCGACTGCAAAGATATCAAGATTTGTATTCTGCATAACTCTACCGTTCGACTCTCATGAGACAATTATGAGTACCAGAGAGAGGACTTAAACTCGGACAAAATCAAGAAAGCTTCACAATCTACTTTAAAACAATCAGATTGTGAATGGCATTCTAAGTATGAATTCCTAACAGAAAATCTGAAATATTTATTGTAATTTCTAAATGGCTTAAAATGCAAAATGTTTGGTATGATAGCTTCAAAGATTTATTTACTGTGTGCACTTTTCTTTTTAAGTTCTAACATTGCTATTTTTTTCCCTCATTTTCTTTCAGCAATCTCCCTTTACAATGTTTTGCCACTCTCTTCCATATTTCCTTGTTGTCTATTGTAAATTCCGGAGTACATCTTCATTCCTGTCATGGATTTTAGAACAATACAAAAAAGATTGCTCTGAGAGAATTCATACAGACTATAAACAAAGCATAGGTCACACTAGGTCAGAAATTTGGGAGTTTATTGAGTTGCTGTTTTAATAATTATATTATATGGACATGATAGACTACTTCATATACTTGACTATTACGCATCACTTAGTGCTTTGATTCAAAGAATTTTTAGTAACTGAAGATATAGATCCCTTTCCATTCTTCCTGAGTTATCTTAATCAGATTCCTAGTACTTCCACCTAATTGCCTTTCAAATGGCCTCATCTCTTTCCCATTATTTAGGGTTATTTTGTTCCACTTCTCTTTCTCGCTAGCTTTGTTATTCCCCTCTCATTGTCATTAGGATTTTTGTTAAGTTTATTTTGTGTGTGTCTATCTCATTTCTTTATTCTATCTTATCTCTCTGGACTTTATTTGGTTTCAGCTACCAATCCAGTAGCACCATCTAATACTGTGATTTATGAAAACAGTGACAGAATCTTTTATAGTTTATGATCCCTGACAGCTGAACACCAAAAAAGAATGATGAGCGAGAAATGAAATTGACTAGGCTGGCAAATTCTGAATCACTATGATTCAGTCCTTCTGAGACTATGATTTTAGGCAGTTCAATTTTACTGCCACCTAAGATTGTCTCAAAACACAATTATCACATTTAGTAATTTTCTTGTGTGTCTGTGTAAGTAGTGTGTGTTAATAATCTTGCACCTGAATATTTCCATTATGCCTTTTTCTGGAGTATCTAAATGATGGTAATTTCCGAACCTATTCCACTATTTGGCGGAAAGCAGAAAGAAAATGCCATCAAGTTCTGTTAGAGTACTGCAGACATTTGGTATTGACATTCACACAGCCCTCCAAATTATAGGGGCCGCCCTAATCTGAGCCATCCTTCTCATGAACTGGAAAATACAAGTGCTGTTATACTTCTTCTCTGGCTTACCAAAGATAAACAGGATCCCAGAAAATTCCTCTGAAGCATCATTCTCTTTGGAACCCGCCTCTTAGGGTCATTGAAGACTGCTATCAAATCAAATGTCACTCTTCTCTTCTGCAAACTAAGTAAGCCCGGCTCTTTCAACCTCGCCTCGTAAATCATGTGCCCCAACCCCCTTATCATTTTTGTTGCCTTCTATAGGACTCTCTCCATTTCTCCACATTTTTTCTGTAGGGGGGAGGGACCCAAAACTGGACACAATACTTCATATATGGCCTCACCAATGTTGGTTAGAGGGGAATAATCACTTCCCTCAATCTGCTAGCAATCTGCTCCTACTAATGCAGTCCAATATGCTGCTAGCTTTCTTGGTGACAAGGACACACCCTTGATTCATATCCAACTTCTCGTCTACTGTAACCCCCAAATCCTTTTCTGCAGAACTGCTGCTTAGCCAGTTGGTCCCCACACTGTATCAATGCATGGCATTCTGCCATACTAAGTGCAGGAGGATTCTGCACTTGTTCTTGATGAACTTCATGAGATTTCTTTTGGCCCAATCCTCCAATATGTCTAGTTCACTCTGAATCCTATCCTTAGCCTCCAGCATATCTACCGTTAGCTTAGTTTCATTTGTTAAATTTTTAAAGAATGTAAAGAAAAAGTCTGAAAAACCAGGATTTTCTAGACAAAAATTAGTTCAATAGTTTTACGGCTATGAATGTTTTACACTGGCCAGGTGAAATCTTTGCATTAAGTTTTGTGTGATAAATATAAACTATCTTAGTTTAAATTAGTCTGTGTTCAGTCTCAAATTTTGACCCATTGAACCTTAAACGTCCAGAACTTCAAAATTATTGAAATCATTTTGTGTAACTTTGGTTTCATTTGTAACTTCCTGCTATGGCAACTTGCTTCAGAATGAGATTGCTTTGAAATAGATGACTTTGAAGAACATTCTCAATTATCAGATTTTTGCCTTTCTGAAGTGTTTCTGACAAAAATGTCCTGGATCTTGTCATTTCTCCTGTTGTTACATAAAAGTAGGGTATTAACCCTTCTGATATATCATGATACATTTTCATTTACTATTTTCATTATAGTATGTAACACAGAAGCACCTAAAAAGTTTGGGCCCCATTGTATGGTGTATGTATCTATAGTAAGGAGAATTCTAAACAGCTCAGACCCAACACCAGCTGCTACAGTGTTCCCTGTATGCTGTGTGCTTGTGTGACTGCGCAGGCGAGAGACAAATGCCACCCAGTTCATCACCAGAGCACCCACAGTTCAGTTTTTGTTTCTGCTGATGGCACACATTCACATATTCCTCAGTGCACATAGAAAAAATTATTCTGCACATGGATGGGAAAAATCCACGCATGGATGAAAAAGATTAGAGGGAACATTGTTGTTACAGTGCCTGAGACCAAAAGGGACTGCCAAAGCTACTGATCAGCAGAAATGTGGAGGAACTTTTGGGGCTGCCAGTAGCTATTCACCTTGGCAAGACAAACAACCACCATAGGATCCAGGTATCACCCTGAATAGGAGTATAAAAAATGACCCAGGAAGCTGAATATTGTTCAGCTGGGTTGCTATCATGCTTGAAGCTGGGACCCGATGGAGTCAGATAGCCCTGTGTCCCATCTAGGGTTAACAGGATCCCCATACTAGGCCACAAGGTCTGAGTTTCTCAGCAGTCAAGAGCCAGGATCCCTGAATATTTGCTTCCCCGTCCTGCCTAAAGACCTGTGCAGAGCAGTGCGCAGGGTTTAATAAGGTTCTACTCGTTCAACTTGTGTCCTGTCGACAACAGTTACTCCAGGGAGCACAGGCCCTCTGACTCGAGTTCCACTAATTATGATACAACACTGACTTAGGAAAATCTGAAATTCTTTCTTTACATCTCTGATCACCTTATGTTGCACTCTCAGTTCTTACTATTCATAAGCCCAGTCTTGCAGTCTATTAGTCACACAATAAGCCCCTCTGAAGCCAAAACATTAAACTATCACACATTTGCTCACTAGCTGAATAAAGGGCAGATGTAGTAGCAGGCAAAAAGCAACATGTATGTTTAAGAGACTTGGTTGCTGTTTAGGAGACAGATAAAGAGATGGATAAATAGGCTATTTTGCAAACACAAAGAAAATGCTAAATAAATATCAAGAATCCACTCCTTATTTGCATCCATCTTCACTTATACTATTCCTATTAATCTCATAGGCCTCTGTTATGGCCTGATCTACATTTAAAATTTAGATCAATCGAGCCATGGCGCTCAGGGTTGTGAAAAATCCACACCCAGGAGCAACACAGCTATGCCTATCTAACCCTCAACGTAGATGCAGCTAGGTTTACAGAAGAATGTTTCCATTGACCCAGTGACTGTTGCATGGGGAGATGGTGTTCCTACAGTGATGGGAAAGTTCCTTCCCTCAGGGTAGGCTGTGTTTACACTGCAGGGTTATGCCAGCATAGTTACGGCACAGTAGCTGTACTTTTATAGTCCGTGTAATGTAGACTTCGCCTAAATCTCTTAGGGTATGTCTACTCTACCCCGCTAGTTCGAACTAGCGGGGTAATGTAGGCATACCGCACTTGCAAATGAAGCCCGGGATTTGAATTTCCCGGGCTTCATTTGCATAAGCAGGGAGCCGCCATTTTTAAAACCCCGCTGGTTCGAACCCCGTGCAGCGCGGCTACACGGGGCTCGAACGAGGTAGTTCGGACTAGGATTCCTATTCCGAACTACCGGTACACCTCGTACGGAGGGTAGTGTAGACATACCCTTGCTTCTTTGTGAAATTTGTGTGTCGGGTATCCTTACTTTTGTATTATTAGTGAATGACTATTTAATTAGATAACAGACCTTGAGGACTTGGAACATTCTACACTTGACGTGCAGGAATTCTCCCTCATGAATACTGTAAAAAGGTTAATTACTGTTTTCAAATATTCAAATCCAGTTATTTCAATTATATTCATATATTTGAAACTTTGTTGTATCTGAATGTGGGTCCAATTTCAGCTCAAGCAAAGGCCAGTTCAGGTACAAAGTTTCCCTACAGCTCAAGCAGGTTCAGAGCCATTGTTACAGTTCAGGACCATCCCTTTAAAGTGTACAAAAACGTGAGATATATATAATGACAAGTGTGACAGGATCTCCCCTGGATGCAATCTGAGACTGTGGGACTGCTGTGCCCCCTTCACTCTCTCCAACCTGTGCTGTCTTTCACAATGCTTTGCTAGTGACCAGCAGCAACCCTCCTGGTGCTGTTATCACTCAGCCCAACCACATGGGGAGCCCCACATCTAGCTAGATTCCATGAATGCTCCCAGAGCCACATAAATCACACAAAGAAAGACACCAGCGACAAATCACCCCAGCTCCCAGCACTGTACCTCAAGAATATAGTGTCTAATTTATTAATTGGCCCACCTCTTCATCAATGGAAAGTGGATACACATAGCCCTTGTGGAACCTGAGCAGATTTGTGAAGCACTTCTCACAAACTCACTGGTAAAGTTAAACAGTAAAACAAGTTTATTGACTATAAAAGCTGGATTTTAAGTGATATTAAGTGACAGGTAAAAAGTCACAGTAGTTACCAAAAGAAAAGAAAATACAAACATGGAGTCTCGACTCTCAACCCTATTATACTGAGCCACAACCCGATCAAGCAATTTTTCTCACCTAGTGGATATCGCAGTCCATAATACACAGATTTCACACTAGAAATCTGGACCCTTAGCTAGAATCTTCAGTGTTCTCAGAGTCCTCATTGTTTGTAATGTAGGTGGGTGAAAGAGAAAGACCAGGCACGTGACCCCAGTTTTATACCCTCAGTCTTATTTGCTTGGGAGCACAAGTCCGACATGTCTGGGGGCACTGCTGTGTTTCTAGACAAAGTTGAGCAATTCCCCAGGTGTGGTCTCATGCAGGTGAGTCACTACATTATAGCTCCCTTGCTGGACAATTGCCCTTAACACCTCACCCTCATGTTAATTACTTTCCTTGAAGATGATAAGCATTCCCCTGATACACTAAAGGCATGCTTTATATGTAAAATCATGATGATATAAAAATGAGGACTATAGGGATTACAGGATGCTTCCTCAAGGTATAGAGTGTCACACTAAGGCTCTTTGAAAATAACCTTGGGATTTTTATTCACCTTTTTCCTCACATGACAGACCTCACAGCAATGATGGAACAACAATATGGAAACTTACCATCTACTCCAACTGGATTCTGTGTTGAAGTCTCATTACTTCCATGTGTAAAAAGTAGTTAACGCCAACTACAATACCCAAGATTTCTGGCATTCTTAGTATGTGGTACATCCAGCAAAAATGAATTTCCCTTTTCCTTTTTTCATTTTATGGCAGTCATATCAGACATACAGTTCTTAATTCACTGCACAGGGAATATGTGTTATAAATAAATAATAAAGCTAAGTCTTTATAATGTGTAAAGCAATACTTTGCCAAAAGAAGAGTTATGACGAAGAATAAATTTAATAAATTATATTTCAATTTAAAAATATGGTATGTTTTTAAATATGGCTATTAAACTATTGCCATGAATTATTTTTAAGAATGTTAAGAAATTGACAAGATCTTTACTCCAAGACATAAGCAAGAATGATCATATATTATAAAAAAGAGAATCCAAGCTGAACCAATTACATTACTTATATACCAAGCAGAAATGAAGCTTTGCAAAATTCTCTGCCAAAACCTTTTTCTATTTAGATGTGTTTTAAAGTAGACTGCACGATTAACTAGCTGAGATTTTTTAAGTAACATTCTCCAGATTTCCATATTAAAATGTGACTATAAAAACAAATAGTATTTTGGGTATTATCCCAAAATATAGTAGATGCAGCTAGGTAAGTAATGTCTCTTGGGTTTAAGGTTTCATTTTGTTTCCTAAATAAATTACATTAGTAAATAAAGAAATTTCTGATATGAATAATGGACCCATGACAGATTAATCGGATTATTTTTTCTTAACAGAGTTCTGAAAAGATAAAAATTAATCTTGTAGTCTGAATAATAATAATAATATAACGTAATTATTCTTCCAAATCATATGCTAGAATTTGTTTTCTTTTTTTGTTATTTTATTTTTTCTGGTTTTTGCATTGGTACATGAGATTTATTTTATTTAAATTAATTAGCATGGGACATTCACATTACTTGATTTCTTAAGAATTATTACTTCCTAACAATTATTCAGCAATTTCAACGATGAATACCTTCCTGGATTTTATTTACTTAATTCATAATATGTGGCATATTCAACTCTTTTAAAAAACTGAAGACTCAAAAGACATTTCAAAGATTTTACAAACAAGCTATACAGTATTCAGTTTCTCTACTTTACTTACTTAGTAAGAACATAAAAAAATCTTGAAGTGTCAAATTCTGCATTCCCTCTACCCTGCAAAATATGTATCGGTTTTAACAGCACCTTCCAACTTTTGTTGTGCTACTGTAACTAATAAGATTACCCCCTCTGTAAGACTACTACTCAGTGTTAAATAGTTTGATAGAATCAGGTCCTAATATTTTAGTAGAGAGCAATACTGTCATCCTGACAGGAGTGTCTGCCTTATTTCTCAAACTGTTAAAATAAATTGATACTTTAAAGAAATTATTTATTTCACAAAATTAAATTTTAGAGAAAATGCTTTAATTCCTTTTAAGACAGTTTTTCTCTCCCTCGTTTAGATAATTAATGCAATAAATATAAATGCCAATGATTTTTATTTATCAGTATAGAAGAAAATGTGCAAACTTTTAAGAGAATATATTAAACATAAAAACAATCCATAAAGTATTCTTACATTTGATATTTTCAATGCACGAAGCTCAGGAAATTTAAATATATGGCTCCCCAGCAACTGAAAATAAACCTTTTTATGCTTTAACTTATTGCCTTCTTAAAAAAAAAAATAATGCAGCTGTGCATATAGGGAGCTCCACTTTTGCAGGATTGGGTCCTTAATAAGTTGTCATTTTTAATACCATAATAGATCATTGCATCATAATGTGGTGAAGAATTATGTTTTGGCCTGGCAGCATTTTGTTTCTAATTTAAATATGCCAAAAAAGGAAAAGAGGAAAACATTTCTTAAATGACCCTTTTCGAGGACAGCAATAAAACGTAAATCAGGTTTTAAGTAAATTCGGCAAGAACTGGAAAAAATACAGCAGGAAGATTTTTTTCCACACTTAGTAGCACATACTGTACATTTTTTAGTGAATGTTTCAAACGTAAATCCTTACTCAAGCTAAAATTAAAGTTTCCAGTTCAGCAGCTGCTATTAGCATAAAGTACTTCAGATGCATGGTATCCTTAGTATTCTGACAAACTAATACTGTATATACATTGCATTGAAACCTCTATATTTAAGACCAATCTCACAAAGAACATTTCAGAAAAAGGTTTTGTTTAGTTGAAGAAATACCTTAAAAATTCAAAGGACATAAAGGTATGGTGTATGTATTATTTATATAAACAAATAACATATTTATATAATACTGTATATAAATTATATAGGTATAAATTAGGGTAAAAATGTATTAGGCAATCTGGCAAACATTATTTAAAACTGAAACCTGATCATGTCAATTCCAACTTCCAATTGTGAAAGTCATACTAGTTCATCTTCTTACTGTCAGATTTGTTCTCCAGAGTACATACAGCGATAGCACTGACAGGGTGGTGGAAGCCAAGTGAGAGATTTCAACATTTAATGTGTTAAAACTTTGCCTTTTAATCTATTGATTAAATACTCCTGCAAATGCACACGGTCAGGCATGTGAAACACTATAATTGTTATAACTGCATTGTACCTGAACAGTGGAACTAATCTCAGATGCAAACCCTCCTGTCAGAGGGGCCTCATGGCTGATCAGCAGTCGTCCAGTCTTTGCCACTGACTGAAAAAAAAAAAAAAAAAAAAAAGAATACCTCTTTTAAAAACAAAAATCAGTTAAAATTTGTGTGTTGCTATATTTCTGTAGAAAATTCTCACAGTACTTCATGAAAAATGATATAAATTCTGTAATTTTAAGCTGTAATGACAAAATACACATTTTCCCTTACTGGTTCAGTACAACATTTTATTTGCACGGATGAATGGGCCTAAAGAGCTATGTTCTGATATTAGCAGAATGAGAATGGGATGCTAGATTTCTTTGGGAACTGAGCATCAATATCATATTTTGTTTGCAAACTGATAATGAAGATGGAATTATATGCCATAGTTTAAATTGACCTTATCAAAGTAAATAATGACATTTCTGAAGAGAAACAAAAATAAAATAAAATAAAATAAAATAAAATAAAATAAAATAAAATAAAATAAAGAGTAAGGGCTTATTGTCCAGCTATACCAAGAGAGGAAGCACTTAATAAGCTTTTAGTTAGGCTGCAACTTTTGTTGTTAGATGTCTGGAACTACCTGGCAGATAAATGTGCAAAGATTCCCACAGTCATTTAATATCTACCCAGGGACTTCCACTTGTCCCCAACCCAATTTTTCCATGTAGGTACCCCACTCAACCCATTGCTGGGACTGTACCATCTCCCCCTTGAGACAGGGTTAAAGTGGGCAGTAAGAAAGGGGGATTGCGTCCCAGCCGTACCAGTTATAGAGGCCCTGAATGCCACCCATGTTACAGTCCTTTTATCAACACCTCCTTTTAAGTCCCTTACCAAGCCATTTATCCAGTCACTATATCCCTTCCCTGTGGAGTACCTACACTATACATCCACCTCATACTTACATAATGAGTTATGACATTAACTCATGAGGGCAGAGGACTGGACTCGATGACCTCTTGAGGTCCCTTCCAGTCCTAGTATTCTATGATTCTATGACATCACAGTCTAACTCTCCTCACCAATCACCATAACTAATCCCTCCCTGAACCAACTGTGGGAAGGCCAAAACAAAAAAATCTTCTGCCAATCTGGTGGTGAGGGAAAATTTCCTTCCAGACCCCTAGAAGAAAGCGGTGACTAATGCCCACAGCTGGTCCTGACCAAACCTGGTATTTTGCCACCTCAAAGGGAAGGAGTATGGATGATGCTCCACCTGCTTTTTCTGTCAGGCTTGCCCCTTTTCAATTCCCCACCTCTTCTGATCACTGGGGATGAGTCAGAATTGACCCACTAACTCCACTCCCCATTTGCAACAGCTTCTGAGCCTCTTCTTTCTGCCCTCGACCCCCTCTGTAGAGCACTGTATTCTTTCACCCAGAAAGCCAGACAATGGTCCCCCTCACTTCAAAGTGCAGTGAATTCTGAAGGCTTGTGTGATAACGTTTATAAGATCAAGTTCTACATAAAGCTCACAGACCGTGAAAATATTCCAATAAAAGTTTGCTTACTAAAGAAAATTGAGAATCCTAAGAAAGAAAACAATTTTTATGTTGCAATTATGGGTAAACTTTTTGCATGAAAGAAGACAGAAACAACATGCAAACATTAGATTTAATGTGAACTGATCAAAAAATAGTTACATGGCACATAGTATGTACTGTGTGTGTCAAGCATGTAGTGGTTCATAAAATGTTTTATTTATAGCAGATATGTGTTTATGTTGGATTTGCTGCGAACCATATGGACAACAGTTAAGTGCCTTTAACCTGATAACCAATACAAGACTCCACTATAGCTGAACATCATGAAATGTGTTATTGTAACTATTTGCTAAATCTCCTTGACCTGGGCAACCAGAGAGACCCACAAAGTGAAAACAATTTGACCGTCATCTTTCATTTTTCATAATACCCATTTTATCATTTTGTAATGTGCATATAAAAGTTACATTAACTTCTGGAGTCGCACAACAGGAAAAAAAGTCTTATATATTCAACTTTTGAAGCCTATTGCAGTCAGATTTTTAAAGATAAGCACAAGAAGCCCAAAGAGTTAGTTATTGGGTGCAACTTTCCTAATAGTTCTGCAGAGGCTACTGTAGTATAACACTCATGGATAATTTCTCCATCTAATAGGGAAGCTAAACGGGTATTTCTTAAAACTAAAAAGGTAACTTCTATTTGCTATAGAACACAGATTAAACCCTGATTGGAATACTTCTCATTTCTTTAGGAGCCCAGGAGTGTTTTAGCGGTTTTGAACATCTGGATCACAGATGCATTGGCGAGAGGCAGACCAGTATGAGCTATATTCTGTAAATAAAGCAGTTTTGCAACAGTCACAGGGATACAAGACAGAAAAATCATTTAAATATTGGAAAGTAATCAGCAGTTAAACAGTCTTAAATTTCTTTTCACTTGCACTAAACACCCTTATTAAAAAACAGGAGATATGAACTACTCCACCAAGCTACCAAAAATTCCTAGAGACAGTTCCTCATTGCAAAGTGTATTAATCATCTCACTCAAGTTTTTGACTAACGAGATAAAGAATTTTATGGAACCTTTTTTTTTTTAAAAACTAAAAGACATTTTGTTCCAATATTCTTCTTAATATAATTTTGTTCTCTGAGGGATATGTACTGGAATTTGGAGTTTT
Organism: Pelodiscus sinensis; assembly: GCF_052426305.1. NCBI lineage: Eukaryota > Metazoa > Chordata > Testudines > Trionychidae > Pelodiscus > Pelodiscus sinensis. Next base: position 60,280,562 of record NC_143054.1, on the reverse strand, counting down.
CCAGGCTATTTTAAAATCTACATTACTCTCTTTATTTTTGAGAATTTCACAACATGAAACGTACAGCCATCATATGACAGTAGAAAATAAGGACCCAACTGTGCAAACCCTTATTCCTGTGAGAAGTCCTTACTTGTACAATCAGTCCCATTGACTTGAAGAATATTTTACACATTGGGAGCAGACTGTTAGAAAGAATAAGGGTTTGCATTATTAGACTCTAAGGCTTCCTCTGATTGTTAAACCTGTATTAAAACTTGATGGAGATTGCCCCCAGTGCTGCATCACAAATGATGGCACTATTTCTCAGTAAAATGTCAACAACCAGATTACTGTGGAGAAGTGCTTCATACCATATGACCACTCAGAAGCTGTGCAGCTTGGAAAAGAGTAGCAGCATTTATGTTAACTACCGTGGTCCCCCTGGAATTGTTAAAACCATTTAATTTCTACATACCTGGAAACATATCTCTACTTTTAAAAACAACAAACTGATCAAAGGAACTGGGTGGATGCATTTCTTGTACCAAAGTTTAGTGAACCTAATGTATCTGTTTGAAAATGTGACAAGGAGTCATAGTATGAACTGCCTGATTTCTGTATTTGAAAAAAGCTTCAGCTTCACAAATAACTGTTAATTGTTGCTTGCAAACGGATAAAGCTTTGAGTAGAACATTATAGGATCGTTTATTTCTAAAAAATTTTAAAAGTGTTTATTCCCTGATAAACCTGAGGCCAAAGGCACTCCACATTTGTCTAGCCAAACATGTGGTTTCAGGAATAACTGAACACAATCCCACCTTTAAAAGGCAAAGGTGGTTCAAGAGGGTACCCTTATCAACCAAAGATACACTTACAATGGTAACAGCAGCTCAGTAATCAGCATAGCTCCACTGGCACAGAAGTGGAGAAGCATAGTACTGTGGATAATCAAGTGCTTATTTTAAAAAAAAATGTTGCTATCATTACCTTTTCTCCCCATCCCCACTCCGTCTGACATCCCTTAATAGGAGGGTTGGCGAAGAGTGTTAGAAAATAATGAATTTCACAATCCATGCCATATTTATTTTCTTCTCCTTTTTGCCTAGTGTTTGGTTTTTCTTCCTCACCCTCTATTTTATGGAACCTCTATCTAAATCTTGCTAGCTTCCATGTGTTCAAGCTAGAAAATACACACACATTTTACGTTATGTAGCATATTTAAAAATTTAAAAATACAGCATATACTAGATGGGTCAAAAGACTGCTGCCGAGATATAAAGCTCTTCTTTTCTAATTTAATCCAGGTTGCTCGTGATGGAACATGTGTTGCCATCTGACAGCTAATCAGGATCAAAGAAAAGCACTGCTGGTGTTTGCACTAATCGCTAAAATGCACCTTGCTGTCAGTTGCAACATAGTGGCTAAAGATTCAACAGGGTCAGAGACTTCAACTATCCTGGTCCTCACTAGGAAGTAGTCCTTCCCAGGCAGTGCTGAAGCAAAATTAGAAGGCATTGCTTTAAACTGTGGCTATTGCCTGTGCTGTGATATCTGCTCAATGGAGAAAGGGCTCAGGGCTCATGATTTCTAAATTCACCTTAAAAAGGAAAATATATATAAAAAACAAACAAAATTTACTTTTTCCTGCCTACTTCCCTATTGGGGTTGCTTTAAAATAGACCAGTATGTTAGTAGGGAATATGATGATTACAAAGTAACATTCTGTCATTATATAAAAAAAGGAGTAGTTCTATCCTGATAAGGAAATATTGTAAAGCTTTAATATTTGCAAATCCAGTATTTGTGAACTGTGCCCTAAGGGTTTTCTGAACTATGGCGCTATGTTTTTGCAATGAAACATCTTTGAAAATCAGTTTCCCCTTCTCTCTCACCACTCTCTTTATCTAAAACATTCTATAATTATTTTATTACCATTTTCCTCCTGAATTCACAATTTATTATTTTGGCAGCTTTTTCCACACCTCCTAGTGCTGACAACAGAGGGAAATAATATGATTCTGGCAATTCTACAAGTTCTGAAATGTATGTGCTGACATCATCACTAACATACTATGCCCTTATTGATGAGAAAGCAGGCTTAACTAAAGCTGACTGTCAGCCAGCTGCATTTTACATTATTACTTTAAACATATCTCAAGGGCACAATTTCCATCGTAACCAGCTGGTTCATTACCAGGCCAATACCCCCCTAGGGAACCATGAAAAGCTAAAAGTACAAATTTTGCTACCCTCTTGTGTCATGTGGATAAATTGTGTTTATTTTCTAAGAACTAACAGACATCCATTCTCAGAGCAAAAAGATCTTCAGTCCTTTATATATAGGCTTGACAAAATCTGATGCCTATCTTTATAATTTTGACAGATAATATGGATGTTTTATTTTTAAGCATTTTTGTCCATTTTTATCAATTTACATTTTTACACTTGCAAGGAATTATTGGATGGACAATTATTTAATTACAGTATATTCTAAAAGTGAAAGTTTTATAAAAACTTTAACACACAAATTGTCAATAGCACATGTCAAAATATACCAAATAAATATCTTTAATTTAACATATCGTATCTGTTTTTACTATTCATTTACTACTCTGTTTATATAAACCTAATTTTAAAAATTTAAATCACACTGGATTTTGACTCATTTCTCAACATACATTTGTCTTACTTTGTTTATCTGTAATCTTTCATTACAATAGTTGGAAATATTTTCATCAGTATGAGTGGATATAGGGAAATCTACATCTACCAACATTTATTGTTAAAAATCTAATCATTACAACTTTATTTACTGAAAACATCATTATTTGTGTACTCTGGAACAGGAAGAAATTAAGTATTTTAAAACTATCAGTTTTAGAGATGGTCACAATTTCTTGTTGGAAAAAACACTCTTTTCAATTTTTAAAAGAGTAAGAAAAGCGGTTAGATATTGAATTTTTATTTTAAAATGTTCTACTTCATATTTTAGCCATATTTGCATCAAAATGATTCTTAAGAATGGTTTTAAAAATTCATTTACCCCAAACTTCATTTTTTCCACTGCAAAGTGGAATTTGAGTTTATGAAATTTTTTTTAAATTATTGGCAAAACCACTCAAAAATATTTCAAAAATGAAAAATGCATATATTTCAAATGCTTAAAATACGAAATTATCCATGAAATTGTTTCCCCATGTTTGACTAGTTTTAATTATTTTATTTTCTGTACATTTATAAAAAATTCTGGGGAAAAATCCCTACAAAATGGCCTTATATCAAGACTTCTATTAATGTTTCAATAACATAAATAAAGTCATTAGTCGGATTTTCAATTGTAAGTGAAGAGGAAAAGCATATACAGGCTCTGACGTTCAAGCCTTTTCATATTTTTGTCACTATAATGGTCTATTTGGTAAGCCTATAATTCACCTGAACAGAATGGATACCTATTTGAAGTAGGAATACTCTATGTTCTTCAAAAGATCCATCACAGCTGAAAAGAATATTCTTATACAAAAAAAGACAGATATTAATTAGCTAACCAAATACAAAAGGTGAAAACCTAATAACTCAGATATCTAAACACATTCCTTTTACAGAGTCAGATTCCCACTGAAAGGAAAGCAAAGAAAGTCTTAGAATCTAAATAGTTTTGCTTTAGTTATACTGGATACCTGAGGTACCTGTGGTTGGTTTTACAAGAGGAATAAGATTCAGATAAGCTAAAATGAAGGTAATAAGCAAATTTTTTTCACATACTAATCAGTCCTCATTAAGAAGGATTTCTCAATGGCTAGCAATGAAGTGATCATACCCAGGATAAACCTGTTAAATGTTCTTAAAGGAACACTGAGAAGAACTACAATAAATAAATTGCAGTCTCACATTACAATGGTGGAGATATGAGTAGACACAGATTCTTAGCTGGAACATTGGTGGCAAAGTTACCAGTCTAGCCAGCTAGATCTGAGTGTAAAAGTATCAGATGCTTATTCTTTACAACACCTAAGAAACCATTTGAAACAGAATTAATTTGTATTGTATCATAAAGGGTTAGTAAAAAATTTCCAACTGGAAGTAAGAAAACTAGTGTTTATGAAGAACCAGAAAAGATTCTGTAATGTTCAAGTGATTGGCTTCTTGGGAGGAAGAAAAGAAGAAAATCTAATTTATTTTTATTTCTTACTCAAACAATTGTGAACATTTAAGGACCACGGATGTGGCTGGACCATGGAGTCCTGGCTGGGAGCCCTGTGGCAGGAGGGCTGGGAGCCTGGGGGGGACAGCTAGAGGCAGTGGGGCTGGAGCCCTGGCAATGGAGACCCATTAGTGAAGCCAGGGCAGGGCAGCGGCACTCCTGCTACTGGAGCCAGGGTCAGGGCAGCGGCAGCCCTGGTAGCAGAGCAAGGGCTGGGGTGGCAGCAGCAGCCCCAGTAGCAGAGCTGGGGCCAGGGCAATAGCAGCCCCAATAGCAGAGCTAAGGCCGGGGCCAGGACCATGACAGCTCCAGTAGCAGAGCTGGGGCTAGGGCCAGGACCGTGGCAGTGGTAGAGCCGGGGCCAGGACTGGGGCTGTAGCAGCTCTGGTAGCCCGGCAAAAGACCTGAACCATGGCAGTCCGGCAGGGAGTGCAGCTGGGACTGGCAGTGGAAAGGGGCAGTGGGCTGGGGGGCTAGTAGCAGGAGACCTCCCCAGTCTAGCAAATTCCCTCATTCAGAACCTGTCAGGTCCCAAGGGTGCCGGACAAGAGAGGTGCAACCTGTATAGGTTTGTAAGAACCTACCAAACTCCAAGCAATAAAGGCTCGTGCTTTTAGAACTATAAGTCTGCAGGTTCAGACTACATACATGATAATAGTAAGCGTTTTGTTACAAGCAGTTAGCTGAACGCTAACTTCCTCCTCCCCCAGCATCACCCCTAAAAAAGACTGTGATAAATACCCAGCTTAGGTCCTCCATCAAACAGCAGCAAAATGTGTGAGCATTTTTACTGTCTTTCTTACTGTGTCTGACACACAAAAACAAGAGAGTGTCCTACCTACAGGTCACAGAAAAAAGGATGTGGAAGTGGGTGGGTTTCAAGCCGTTTTAAATTCATTCCAACCTTTTGGAACAAAAGAACAAGAACTAGAAAAAGCAAAACAAGGATTAAACAGCATCCAATTCCAAGAAAGTCCACTGCAAAATATTCTAAAGGAAGAAAATTGAGATAACTTAAGAGGCAGAGGATGAAAATATATTTACTGTCAGATGAATTTCTCTGCCAAAACGCTGTAGTTTTCCTGTCACAAGTACATCCAAAACTCATTAGCTGCATGACAGAATTTAAATGAATAAAAATGTAGTTTAATTACTGTATGCTGTCCCTTTGGCTCTTTGAAAGTAATTATTGTTCAGACCCATATTTTAGGTATTGTTTTTGATGTAGTAAACTAAAATTTGAAATAAGAGTCAAGATTTCCATTTGTTGAATCTAAGCAGTGTTGCTACAGCTGCAAAGGGACATTAAGCACTAAGAGGACTAATGGAAAAAGCATACAATATTTCAGTATGTTAAAAAGATGCAATTGCCAGACAACTCAGAGAAAACAAAAAGGTGGCTTCTCCACTTAACCATATTAAGTCCAGTTGGTTATTGTTCCCATTCTCCCTCTTTTCCCAAAAGGAAAAAAAATTAATTACACATTACAATGTTAGAAAACATTCTATTTGTTGAAAAATAAAAAATAACAAATAGTCCTGCAGCACCTTACACACCTACAAAAAATGTAAATGGTATCATGAGTTTTCATAGGCACAATCCACTCCTTAAGATGAAACTATTTCTTTCTATTTGTTCTTCATCTTCAGACATTTTGGGTTATTATTGTGTATTGTACCACACTTTTACCTTATGTATTTAAAAGTTTAACATTCTCTATGCTAAATATAATCATTAAATGAAAAAGCTAATACTGATACTGTACTTTCTGGTTACGTCTACACCGCAGGCTTTTTGTGCAAGAACTGTTTCAATCAAGGTCTTGCGCAAAAGGTCTTGTACAAGAGCACATCCACACTACCATGTGCTTTTGCACAAGAGCGTCCATGGCAGTGTGGATGCTCTCTTGCGCAAGAAAGCTCTGACTGCCATTTTAGCCATAGAGGTTTCTTACACAAGAAACCCCTGTTGCCCGTCCACTCTGCCTTCTTGCGCAAGAGCTCTTGCACAAGAGGGCTTATTCCTCGTGGGGAGAGGAATAACTCTTGTGCAAGAAGCCCTCTTTTCCGACGCTTCACTGTAAATTTACTTACGCAAGAATGCACGGGCAGTGTAGACGCTCCGCAAGTTTTTGCGCAAGAACAGCTGTTCTTGTGCAAAGCCTGCAGTGTAGACGTAGCCTCTTAGTCTATTGAAAAAGAAAATCATTTTTAAAAATTAAAGAAGTATTTAAAATTCAGAATTTCAGGAGTCAGAGCTGTCCATTAAAACAATCCTTCACAATGAAACAAAGGCATGCTTATTAGGGATGCCAGAAAGAGGTTAACCAGTAACCACTAAGCTGGTGGCTTATTGGCCCAGTTACAAGGTAACAGGTTAACCGGCTTGGTCAACTGGACACTACCTGTGGCTGCAGCAAACCCAACCTGAGCAGCATCCTCCCCTCAGCTGTACACAGCCATGGCAGGGCAGGGGATGGAGCCCTCGGTGGAGTCAATATGCATTTTGAGAAAATGAACATAAGTTGGTCCATCTCCAGTTTGCCTCAGATAAGCCAATATATTTCATAGTTTATCATCACCTGAACATACACAGCTTTGATCAGAATTCCCCAATAAATCACTTCTAAATATTAGATTACTATGGTAGCTTTCTGGTTCAGTTGGTACTTATGATGACTTCCTGGTGACAGATAAATCACTGTTGTCACTTTCTATTTTCACTGTTGATGCATTTACAGGAAACTACATTATGAGGTCTATAGTTGTACAACAGCTAGGACACTATGCATTATAATAAGCAAATCAACTACATATTTGAGAACATTTGTCTGTCTGTCCAGCCATTTGTCTTTGTCGGTCTGTTCAAGAATTCCTCCTAAACAGTAAGAGCTTGGACTACCAAATTCAATATACAGCTTCCTCTTATCATTGCTTAAAGCAAGATAAGGGATTGGTGGTGCCAGGAAAATGAGATGTGCCTGGAATGGGATTGCTTCTCATAAAAGCATACAGAAAAAAGACAGATTCACCAGAGAGGTGTAAGGGGCTGGCTGGGATCGTGCCCTGCTCTCAACCTAACGGTCCAGCACAGCTTCAGCCCTGAGTCTCCCATCCACTAGGCACCCTTTAGGGATAGCTAGGGGAGCTCAAGTCCTCCCTCCCTTGATTCTTAGGGGAGCATTTCTGGCTGTTCCTGTTTGTCAGGGAATTAAGGGAAAGTGCACTGTTTGTTGATGAACCTGGACCTGACAAGCACTCCTCCCCTGGCTGTGCATACTAGAGCAGCAGCAGCTACGAAAAGGTGCTCCTCACCTAGCCCCAAAATGCTGCAGTGAGAGAGGGCTGGGGTAATCCTCACTCCCTGGGGCAGCCTGCAGACTGAACCCCTCATCCTAGCCACTCACCAGACCAATGATTTAAATGAAACGTGCATTTTCATTTTAGTTTCCAAGAAAAAATATTAATTGAGTTAATTGAGCTAAACAACACTGGGTTAACTATTTTAATTAACAATAAAAAAAATAATATCTAGGAGGCAATTACCTGAGAGTACTGCCAACTAACTTTTAATTTGAGGCATTTTGCATCTCATACAGGCTACTTCCTCTGGAATCTACCAAAAAGCCCAAGCTAAACGACGGGTTATTCTAAATGGCTGAGAGTCTGCCAGTTCGACCAACAGCATATTTTTTCAGACATCTGTCACAGAAGTATTGATGAACTGATGAAGGTCACTTAAGTCTAAAGTTTTTCATTATATAAGCTCTAATTGTCAGAAATTAAGAATTTCACAGTTTGGAGCAATCCAATAAGACCTAAGTAATCTATTAAGTTGCATGTGAAGGTTTGTTTATCAGTTGGAACTATTTGAAGCAATGAATGGAAAGGGGAAAAAAGATTAAACGCTGGAGATTTACAAAGCCAGAAGAGAGAAATTGGTTAAGAAATGTTGTAATAAGATCCCAAAGATGATTACCAATCTAAAAATATTAATAAAGTTGATTATAAGTCCTTGTAAGTACAGTAACTGACTGGTTTGCTTATGCGGAGTGTGGCTTACTTCAGAGGCTTTTTAAACCAGTAGGTCACCCAGATAATGTAGATGTGCATTACAGTCCATCAGCTGTAACAAGTGGCATGATCACAACTTGGTAGTATTTCACAGGAAACAAAGAAGATCAGCTCTGCTCAGAAATTAAAGGGAGAAAAGTATAGATAATAATAAAAGTATCTGGGAGCCTTTTCTTTTTAAATAACTACTTAATTTTTTTTCATTTTAAATTATGTTTTTCATGAACATAGATGTAATGAAAATGAATTCATTAATCTGGAGAAAATGCCTGAATTAGATTATAAAAGTAACACTCTTACTATGGCTTTATGTACAAATGATTTTGGATTTTAAAAAGGATTCATTTTTGTAAATAATCTTTCTGGCATCATAGACAAAAAAGAGGAGGAGAGTGTGTTAAAATTCCATGAGGCACAATTTTTATGGCATCTAATATTCATCTGTCTATAGCCCAAGGGAAGACAATAATATTTTGTCTGTCATCTCTCCTTGAGGGCCCCTGTGCACAGTACATTTTCATTATCTGTTGGTTGAGTTGTTGAAGGATTTGAGACAACCTTTCCCTTTTCTGAAGCTGGAAAAACATTTGTTGGCTCCAGATGAATGAAATCCTTAGCAGGAATGCCTGCTAAATCTGGCCTGGTGGGAGAGTTATATATCCCTACTGGAAAGCAGGAATGAGGAAACAGGTTAGTAAGTTTGGATAAATCCTTGAGACATTTCCAAAGGATTCTCCAAGCAGCTTGATCCTCCTGTAAAAGGGGATAAATAAAATTACTCTTAGATGTGCAGAATCCTTCTTATTTCTTGCTTTTAATAATGCTTTTTCTTAGGTTGTGTGACCAGGTTGGACTTGATTAAAACAGTCTTTGCTGACTGCTCAGGATATTACTACTCTTAGCCAACAGAATGCCAGATAACAGCTTTTGTTTATGGAGCATTTCCCCTTCTTTCTATTTTATATATAACTGTTCTTTAAGAACATAAGAATGGCCATACTGGGTCAGACTAAAGGTCCATCTAGCCCAGTATCCTGTCTGTAAACATTGGCCCATGTCATATGCCCCAGAAGGAGTAAACACAACAGATAATCCTCATGTGATCCCTCTCCTGAGTAGTTATAGCTAAATGAATCCCCATCATATTGTATGTATAGTTGGTATTATTTTTCCAATGTGCATTACTTTACACATTTATTCCTATATAAAATATTAGCATCACAACAAACAACAACAACTAAAAGAAGCAGCTTCTGGAAAATATGAGACAAACTAGATCAAATTCAAGGCAACAAAGCAACAAAAATAACTTATTTTCTTATGACAGATGCTTCATTCTCATGCCATATATAGCTCTCTTTATGGGCACACATACACTGCAGGGCAAAAGTCAAATTAAGTTACATAACTTCAGCTGTGTCAATTGAGTAACTGAAGTCGAAAAAGCTTAATTCGGCTTTTGGCACCATCTACACAGCAGGAAATTGAAGGAAGAACACTGATCCTCAAATTCCCTTACTCCCCATGAAATGAGAGTTACAGGAGTCGGAGTAAGAAGTGCTTCATCTCAAAATTGTTTCAAAATAATGGTTTGCTGTACAGACACACACTGTTATTTTGAAATAACGTCAGTTATTGTGAAATAACGCTGCTGTGTAGACATACCCTATATATTAGCACAGTCTTATAATAGAAAACGTTAGGTAAACTTAACTACAGGTGGCACTTGCGGCTTCTCTTCCTGTTAACTGCTATTTGATCAGAGGATAGTCCCCTAGCTAATGACTAAAATTAGGGATTCTGTTTTGAGAACAGATGACATTCTTGTTTCCTTATTTTGAATTTGAGCCAGTTCATTTCCCCAGAGTCTCCAGAAGCTTTGTGTTTTCCCCCCTCTAATTGGACTTGGAGTTGTGAAGTGTTATATTAAACCTAACACCTCGATCCATCCAGAGAAGTACTTAATCAGAACTTTCAGCACACGAGTAGACCATGTGCTTAAGTGCTTTGCTAAACCACAAATAAAAATAAAACAAAGAGAAACAGAAGTAATAAATCTGGTAATGGAGCCGTTTAGGTATGATTCAATATCCATTGAAATCAATGAAAAGATTGTCATTGCCTTTAATTGGCATAGGATTGGGTCCCTAATGAAGGACAACAGTATTAAGCTTGTGGCCCAGCCAGAAATACATTTAAATACATTTAAATACATTCCTCCCTAGGATTAGAAGTGACACTTGCACATAATGCTTCACTAAGGAGAACTCTTAGCTTCAATCCCCTAAATTGGATTTAGATGTACATCTCTCTTAATGTTGCTTATGAGATAAGACATCTAACTGTATGAAAAGATGGGAGAAAAGAAATCCAGGTACAGTTGAGCAGCAGGCTTTTGCTGGAGGGGAGAATCACCTGTGACAGAATAAGCATTTCTTGTGATTACTCACTCAGAGTAATGGAATTAATCTCACGAGATAGGTGACCCTTGGAAAGACTACTACCCCTGTCTCAGACCCTGTAGCTTAAAGTCACAATACCAGGTATATTAGCAAAAGATACATTCCTTTTCTCATGTGTACAAGCTTGTGGAAGGTTATGATGGCTGCAGTTCAGTAGTGGCGGGGACTTGAAAGCTGTTCTTCTTCCAACAAAGGTTATACTGGAGATTTTCAAAGAAGTGAAGGCAATGAGTGGAAAACAGGGGAAGTCACTGTGCTCGTCTGCTGCTCAAGTGGTACCAAAAGTAAAGGTTTCCTTTGATTGTCTCACTTCTGTGTCCCACATCCAAGCAGAGACTTGGCACAAAATTATCTTTATCAGCCACATTACACAGCCTTTGAGCATTTCATGTCAAACTGTCCCACAGACACATTTTCTCATGATGAAGCTGAAGAACTCTCATTTGGATGCTTCTTTACATATCAAACTTCCTTAAAGTAAGTGGGTGAGGCTCCTTTGTGTCTTCATTTCATCATCGTCAATTAAAAAAGGAAGAGCCCTGCTATAGGACCTGCAGTAGAAAAGACAGAGGCACTGGGGATAATCCCCAGGGAGCTGTAGTTAGGGTGGGCTAAGAAAACTATGTTTTGCTTATGTTTGGGAAATAAAACAGTGCTTGGAAAAATGGTGAATGTGGCAGTGAAGGCAGAACCTTTTCATGCACCTATAAGCCTTGAGCACCAGTTTCACAATTTGCCTGATAGTTTCTAACAATCATTTATACTCTACTCATCATGTTCCTCCATTTGTAAGTACAGTGGAAAGGTCACATTTCTTCAGACAAATCATACAGATGAATAATGACTAAATCCACTGATAATATTCTTGTTTTAGTCAGAGGTGAGTGGTGGTATGGGGGGAGTTCATTATCCCTGTCTTCACACCGTTTTTCATATGATGAATTTGAAAAAATTGCCCCTGCTGTTGTTATTATGCTTACATTTTACTTAGGAGAAACTTAAAAAGCTGAAAGAAGATGGGGAACAGAAGAAAAAAATTGAGTGAAAGGTATTATGACTTATCTGACTCTGCTGCTCTCTCTTACCTTTTAATTTTACTTACAATTTGGATCAATTTACCACATCCTGTACTATTTACACTTTGGGGTAGCCGTGTTAGTCTGTAACTATAAAAACAAGTAATCCTGTGGCACCTTAGAGATTAAGATATATACATAGTATCATGAGCTTGTTTGGGCAAAATGAGATGATGAAGTGGGTTTTGCCACAAAGGTTTATGATACTATATGTTTGTGTTAGTCTCTAAGGTGCCACAGGACTACTCATTGTATTTATATTTTGTATTTGCCAAGCAATAACACTCCCTCTCACAGCAAACTCCTTGGTTTGCTATTTCTGCCCATCAATATATTTCCTTTAGTGTCATTCCCTCTGCCATTCTCTGCATTGTAGCTGCAGGCTGTAATGCTTAAAAAAGCTACCCTCTGGATTAACTAAAAAAAATAAGCTGTGAACTCCTCAGTACTTGGACTTTTTTTTTTTAAACAATGCTGAGAATACTAACATAAAAAGAGGAAAAGAAAGTTTGTGAATCCACCTATAAAAATTCACTAAAGTGGCCATCCCTAATTTTAACTATGGCAAAGAAAATAGCAATGTAATGTATCAGAGGGGTAGCCGTGTTAGTCTGAATCTGCAAAAGCGACGAGGAGTCCTGTGGCACCTTATAGACTAACTGAAGTGTAGGAGCATAAGCTTTCGTGGGCAAAGACCCACTTCGTCAGATGCATGTCTTTGCCCACGAAAGCTTATGCTCCTACACTTCAGTTAGTCTATAAGGTGCCACAGGACTCCTCGTCACTTTAGCAATGTAATTAATGACTCGTGCCAGTAATTTCATACAAGAGATTTATAATGATTTGACTGCTGTTTAGGGGCCCAATCCTACAAATACTAACAACTACATGTCATTCTACTGAGAGTGATTTAAAGAGCACTACACTGATCAAAGCATTTGTAAAATTGGTGCCTAAGTATGCTCAACATGAAGCCATTGTTGAGAGCTTATTGTCTTATTATAACTTTTAGTCTTCTTCATGTGTTTGCAGTAGCAGATTACAGATCTCATATAACTGAGTTCATGTTCCATTCTAAAATGGTAAATTCTGACCAATTTCAAATCCACATCAGTGTGGATTTGTTCCCAGATTAAAATGTATGCATGGCCGGAAGAGTTTATTAAGAATTGTGACCACAATTAGGGCATACTTAGGAAAACATCTCAGAACAAAATATTAGTGTGACCATAATGTTTTATTGCCCCCACACACCCGGACTTGATTATTCCATAGTGTATCACTTTACATTGCAAATCTCAAATGTAATTCAGAAAGAGTAATGTTACTGTTTCTGCATGACTGCCACTGAAAACACAATATTGTAGTCACCCTTCTGTGGAGATAGTAACATATTACCACTGAGAGAGAGGGGTAGGAATAGGAATGGATTAGAGCTTCTGGAAAGTTCAACAAATGGTGATGGCAAGCAGTTTAGAATTAATGGCAGTTATAAATACAGAAGAAAATAGTTGCTTGTTCTCTGATTAAGGTGCTGAGAAATGCTCTAAAAAGAACATGGAAGGAATAAATGAAAAAATGGCTTTTGTAAGTAGAAAAGAATATACTTCATTGTCCATCCAATACAGAATTGTCAGTACCTAGATGGGCACTGTAGACAACGATACCTAAAACATGCTTATTGTTGAATCAGAATTAAGTAATCTGAAGGTATGAATGTATATTAATGGATTGTTCCTATAAAATGTGTGAAAAATAAGTGATTTTGGTCATTAAAATTGAGATAATGTACATCACATCAGTTCATCAAATTTTTAATGTAATGTAGCCATGTCAATGGAATAGATTTTCCATAAGAACTCGATGCCCACTGAGGCTTACACTATAAAATGTCAATAGTTTTGAACACTGAATCTGGGGGCCATCTGTTTCCTAGAAATATTCTAGTGTTTGGTTACTGATTCGGTGAATACCTTCTATTAAGTTTTTACTCATGTTAAACAACAAGAAAACCTAACACCACCAAACAGCCAGCACTGGCAGGTTTATGATCCCATCCTAAACATCTTTCTTTGGGTTGTTGGAGGCTAACAGATAACAACAAAGGTACTGTGGAAGAGATAACTTTCTACTAACATATGAAGGATGTGAGCACCAAAGGAGAGAAAAAATTAGTGTTGTACGTGGGGGGTAAAAAGAATAATTTAAGACAACTAGCTCTTATGCCTTCCTTTATTGTTTTCCTTAGCTGTTCACGATTACAAGCATGCTATCGTTTCTTCCATCACAAAAAAAATGCACTGTTGAGCTCAAATGCCTTCCCATCTACTGCCCTTTTTCTTTAAGCTCATGAATGCATACCTTTACCATCACTTCCTCTCCTCCAAGTCTATCTTAGACCCTTTTCAATTTGTCTGTAGCCCTTTGCATTCCACTTTTCAGTCTCTAATGACCACTTCCTAGCCAAAGCTCAGGTCATTCCAATCCTCCTAGATTTGTCATGGGACTTTGACATCATTGAACATGATATTCTTGATACTCTTTGGTTTATGTGACCATGACTTCTTCAAGTTCTCCTCCTACTTTACTAATTGATCCTTCTTAGGATCCGCTTCATCCCCCTCTCGCTATCTATGGAAGTTCTACAGAATTTCATCCTTGGTCATCTTTTTTCCTTCTTCACTTTATTTCTCAGTAATGTCATCCTCAAACACAAATTCAACTACCATCTCTATGCTGACAATTCACAGACCTACCTCTTTACATCATATCGGTTTCTTTCTGTCCAATCTAAAATCTTGGCCAGTCTCTCTGGCATCTTCTCCTGGATGTCTAGCTGATAGCTTAAGATCAACATATCTAAAACAGAGTTCTTAATCCTTTTTCTAAGGCTGTGTCTAAACTACATCCCTTTTCTCGAAAAAGGGATGTAAATTCGACACTACAAAATTGCAAATGAAGCCGGTATTTACATTTCCCATGCTTCATTTGCATAATGGCGGCCGTGGTTTTTTTCGAAAGAAAAACGGCTGTTTAGATGGGGATCAATCAAAAATAAAACCCTTTTTCAAAAGATCCTGCACTCCTCATTTTTTCAGGAGTACAGGATCTTTCGAAAAAGGGTTTTATTTTCGATTGATCCCCATCTAAACAGCCATTTTTCTTTCAAAAAGCCTCATTTCAGAAAAAAACGCGGCCACCATTATGCAAATGAAGCACTAGTCAGGACACAGCGGTAGGTCAGGCAGTGCTGCAGTCTGTTTCGCTCTAAGTTTTGACCCCGCCGCCTTAGGGGTTTGCTTGGAATCACCTAGACAGAATGAACATAAGTAAGTACTCAAAGAAGAACAGACGGATACTTACCTCGTAACTGTTGTTCTTCGAGATGTGTTGCTTTTGTCCATTCCGATCCCGCCCACCTCCACCTTCGTTGGAATCTCCGGCCAGAAGGAACTGAGGAGGTGGAGGGCCAGCAGGGGTTTATATGCTAGGATATACCAGAGCCACTCCAGAGGGTCTCCTGCTGGCTCAACAGGTACTGCTAAGGGCAAAAAGCTTCCGGAACTTGTGCCCGGGGCGCACACACACCTAGACGGAATGGACATAAGCAACACATCTCGAAGAACAACAGTTATGAGGTAAGTAACCATCTTTTCCCACATTGATGCAAGTTGTAATTTGAAAGATCAGTTCTAAGGCATGTGTGTATCGGTAGAGGAGCAGTTTGTAGTAGTTAAGTTGAAGCACATTCTGATCGTATCGGAGAATAGAACTGAGCTTTGCAAGTTCTTTGTGGTATGAACTGTCTTCGTCTTCTTGGTGTCATGACACTCCTGTACACAACGCTGTTTGCTCTTTAGAATTTTCATGTTTCTTCTCATTTTTTAAATATTAGTTTTCTTTTTGCACAAGAGAACTACAAAGATCAACGGTAAGAACTATTCTAAATTAACTTCTCAACATTTTTATCTATCATACTTTTCTTTGCTGATTTAATGCCTGTTCCTTTGGACAGTGCTTGCTTGATTTATGAAGCTAATCAACTTCAAAGTGATCATGGACAAGGAATATCACTAGGAATACAATATTAACAGTCTGAACAGAAGGTTTGGTTTAATACTATGAGTCAGATTCTAGCAACTACTGAATGTACACATGAACCAATTATTTTCTTCCCATAGAAAGACTGAGATGATAGTGAGCCTTTTTTTTCCTAAAACACTTGGAGATTTTGCATAGTAGGCCTGTTGAACTGGATTCATAGAAAGGAATTAGGGCTTCATCATTACATGAACATCTCATTTGAACTAGCAGTGGCTTTGTAATGGGTGTGACCCAAGGACCTCTGGATGTGAACTGACATAGGAAGGTGGTAGGGAGGAGCATATAGGTAGCAGGGATCCCCAAGCTATGGTATTTTACATTCTAGTTAAGCAAAGAGTATCATGTAAAATTTGTGCCATACTGATTATTGTAATCTTTGTGAAATGTGCATATGGATCAAGTAAGAATAATATTATGTGTATTGGAAATCATATTCTTAAGGCTTTGTAGTTAATGGCTGATCACTCAAAATAGCATGACTTGAGACAGACTTCTCCAGACTGGAAATAGGAGACACTTAACTTTTTGACTGATTGTTGTTTATTTTACATTTGACATCTATTTGCATATTGAGTCAAATACTAATTAATAGATTGCTGCAGGGAAAAACACAACCAGCAGGGGGTGTCCTGTTTACAAGTAAAGACAATGAACTTTTTGTGGGGGGACGGTATAATTGGGGTTAGGAAGGTACATCTGACATGTTTCACTTTGGAAAAACGAGATGATCTTCTGAAAGGGGTTACAGTGGGCTAAGGATTAGGGTAAACTAGCTTCCAGTGACCCGACCTGGAGCAGTACACCAACCTACGGGATGAGCGAGAGACCCTAGATGCAGCCGACCATCAAGAGGAGGCAGACGAGACCAGAGACTCTGCATCGGGCTCTGAAGAGTATTCCAACGCCGACCACGGCAGTGCAGAAGACCCTGGTTCCCCCCGCACCACATGGTGATCCATGGCAGCCGGTTTCCCTCTATGGGGTACAGGTGGTACCGGCGGGGGTAGCATGGCATGGGACTCCGGAGCCAGAGTGTGCGATGCCGCCAGATGCGGTGCAGATTCCACAGGAAAAGGCGCTCTCCTCCATGGTGCCTCCTGCACCACGGACAGCGGTGCTGGCGGTGCCGAGCCTGGCTCTTGCCTGGGCAGTGCCAGGTGCAGTGCCGGGGCCAGCTTAGGCACATTGGTCTCACAGCCCGCATGCTCCTCTGTGCCACGTGGTGCCGGGCGTGGGGAGGCCATGAGCTCTATCAGTTCCCGGGCCACAGAGAATGTCTCTGGCATAGATGGCCTCTAGACCTCCTCCAGGGACAGGTCCCGGCCCCCTTGGGCTCCCGATCCTACTGGGCTCCTCCCTTGAAGCACCAGCTCCCAGGGGCAGGCGCTCCAGTCCCGCTTCCACAGAGACCTTTCACTTAACACCCGTTTACTAGTCGACAGCACCGGCGATTGAGATCAGTGCCAATCAGTGCCGGGAAGGCGCCGTGTTCCTTGGAGCCCCCTGTCTCTCTAGTTGACGCCGGTGCGCTCCTTACCGAGGGTGCTGGCTCCATTAACAGAAGCTTAAGCTGGAGTCTCTCTCCCTCTGCGTACCTGGCTTAAAGGACCTGCAGATCTTGCATGCGTTAGTTAAATGGCCCTCAGGGAGGCACTTCAACCAATCTTTGTGTGGACTCCCCGGGGCATGGGTTTGGAGCACTGTTTACAGAGTTTGAAGCCCTGGGGTCCCAGCATGTCCTCCTCAGGGAGGGAAGCAGGAAAACTACTATCTACACTATCTAATCACTATCTACTAACAATCAACTGCTAACTATTCCTAAGGAGAAACTATTTACATAAGAAAGCTAAGGGCACACTTGCAAAGGCAAGCAGAGTGTTCCAGCAACAGTCATGGTGGAAAGAAAGAACTGAGGGGGTGGAGGGCCAGCAGGCGGTTATATGCTAGGATATATCAGCACCATTCCAGGGGGCTCCCCTGCTGGCCCAACGGGTACTGCTAAGGGCAAAAAGCTTCCGGAACTTGTGCACACACCTAGACGGAATGGACATAAGCAAGCACTCAAAGAACTATTAAGCCCTAACTTTTATCTTTGTTTTTTCTTCCAATGCAGAGTTTATAAAATCCATAAAAATATCCAAAATATAGTCGATGTTAATACAATGAGATCAAAAGAATAAACTCTGGGCTATCTCCTATTCTGCTGTTAAATACCTTTCAGGCTCCAAATTATAAGCATGAATGAATGTAAAACTCAACTCCCTGGGCACAGAAGCCATTAGGCACTGGTGTCTGAATGTATAGCTTCCACACCATTGCAAATGTTTATTGTGATGAAAACATATCTCTCTGAGCCAGAAGGAAAATGCTGAGTTCTGAAGAGCAGTTCAAAGATGCATGAGTCAAATGCATTAAGTTTTTCCATTTTAGAAGCTCCATAGCCATAGCACTTCCTCAGCCTAAATGATTTTATTATTCTGTAATCATTGAAAGCAACAAATATTTTGTTCAAGGTACTGTAACAGCTTCATACTTCTTTCTAGATAGTTCACTGGTTCCTCATTTGTGAGACCAGACCTAGCGATGGCAGAGGAGAGAATGAGCCACTTCATAGAGGTGCCATAGTTCCAGCACAGTTCAATCTGAGATACAGTAAAGAAAATAAATCAAATAAGTAACTGAACTGTCCCTTTCCCTCCCTTTTTATGCTAATCTGTATTATAATGTAGTACAAACCAATCTTCTATCTACTGTATATATTTTAGAAATGTGCATCTGTCTGTCTGTCTATGTGCAAGTCTGTTTGTTCAAGAACTCTTCCTAACCGGTAAGAGCTAGGGCCACCAAATTTGATATGCAGCTTCTTCATCTCCTATTTCAAAGCAAGGCGAGGGGTCAGTTGTGCCAGGAACATTGAATCTGCCTAGAATGGGACTGTTTTCCATAATATGGAAATGGAGGGAGCTGATCAGATGGATGCTATGCTGCAGAGTGACTACTGATGCCAGACCAGGTAAGTAGCCCCTCTGCCCTAAAACCTTCTCCCTGGCCTAAAACCTTCTCCCTGGCCCTTGGTCACAGCACTGGAGGAGGGAGAAGCCCCACCAGCCAGCAGTCCCACCACCTCCTGTAGGAGCTACATCCTGGTCCCCCCAGCACTGTAGGAGTAGGATTTTATATTTGTATTTCACATTTAATAATGTAGTAATGTATGACTTAATTTTATCCTGAATAGTAGTAGAGAGGTAGCCGTGTTAGTTTTTCCTTTTCTTTTAGCAAGATCAGACTATGTAGCACTTTAAAGACTAACAAGATGTTTTAATAGGTGATGAGCTTTCGTGGTCTGAGGAAGAGGGTCCGGCCAACAAAAGTTCATCACCTATTAAACCATCTTGTTAGTCTTTAAAGTGCTACATAGTTTTTCCTTTTGTTTTAATTTTATCCTGATAGCCACCCTTTTTTCTTGTGACCTGCACTAGGCCCTTTAGTTAAATATACATTTCTTTCTTTTTAAGGTTTAGTAAGTAAGCTTTCTTTATTTTTAAGGTTTAGTAAGTAAAAGGATCTTGTATTGTGTCTATGTTAATAAGCAGGGCTTGCCGAGCCACGCTGTCCAGTGTTCTGTGCATGCGCAGATCGTTCTGCGCACGTGCAGATCGCCCGAACCTGGCTCTTCCGGGATGTAATCTACTCGCCACGGATGAGTAGATTACATAGATTGTCAAGCCCTGTTAATAAGATTAGAGGAATGCTGAAGATCTGGGCCTTCAATGTGAACTATTTTGATTACAAGATTAGTAAGGTTTAATTTCTAATGCTTTTTGCTTTTGCTCAATATAAAACACTGCTGTTTGTATCTCTGTGAAAGACTGTGTGAATGAAGAATGTATCATCAGAAAGAGATAAGGTGTGAAGGCTGTTGTCAAAATCAGATGGTCAAGAGAAGAGTGGATGAAGAGACTTACCAATGCCAAAGAACCATCAGTGCGTATCCATGATCAGGGATTGGCAGACTGACGACTCTAAGGTGGAGCTGGCACCCCTAAAAACAACTGATTAGCAATCCAGGACAGGATGAGCCTCTCTGAGGTGTTTTAGAATGTTAACATCAAAAGATAACAGGAACCGGTCACAAGCTGACACAGCGAAATCCATAGACTTCAACAAAGGATAGAGGATTATAAGAATAGAGTGCTTTGCTATGGGACTGTGGGTTGGTCTTGCCACCAACTCCAGGAACATCAGATCGTGACCGACAAAGCCCAGCTTCCCTCTGCGAGCAATCTGGCTGGCCACTAGATTGATTCAGACTCTGGACTGGTAACCAACTGGCGGGACTGTGTGCGTGGTGTGTGTGGGTGACTGAAAAGCATATGCTAACTGTTGTATTCTCAATAAATGCAGCATATTGCCTTCTCCCCTATAAAAGATCTTGCGAGCTTTGTATAGCATAACAGGTCACCCTACATCACTCTCCCTATCCTCCCCCAGGTCCAGGGAGTGCCAATGGGGCTGGCCTATGCGGCCACCCCCTCCAATCTCACTGGACTGGGACCAGGGAGTACTGGCGGGGGGGAGGGGGTAGCCAGTGCAGCACCCCACTCTCTGGGTCCCCCCATCCTGGCCCACTCCCCAGCTACAAACCAGCAGGCAGGGTGTATAGCCGTCCCATGCATCCCAGGGACAAGCTGGTGGGCAGGTGCACAGTCCCACCACCCCAGGGACAAGCTGGCAGCCACCCTCACCCCCTTTCCTGAGCCTCCTTCCTCCTGACCCTTGCACCCTCCATCCCCTGCCCTGAGCCCCCCCTTACCCTCAACCCTCACTCTTGCACCCAATGCATGTCCAGCCCCCTACCTTGAGCACCTTCTCAACCCCTCACTCTGACTCCTGCACCCCTACAACTCCAGTCACCTGCCCTGAGCCCCCCCATTCCCAATACCCTGCCCTGACTCCTGCACCCCTCACCCAGCTAGCCCCCAGCCCTGAAGGATCTGGGCAATTCTGGGTAAGTCTTCTAGTACTATATATTTTAGAAATGTGTACCTGTCTGCCTGTAAGTCCATTTGTTCAAGAACTGCTCCTAAACGGTAAGACCCAGAACCATCAAATTTGGTATGCAGCTACCTTTTATCATAACTGAAAGAAGGTAAGGGTTTGGTTGTGCCAGGAAAATGGGATGTGCCTCGAATTTGATTGTTTCTTATGAATGGAAAGAGAGGGGTCTGGCAGGAGGGAGTTATACTACAGAATGACCACAGGAGAGCAGCAAAGGGCCAGAGATGGGGACTGGGATACATATAACCCTACTGGGCCAGCAGGGGGCAAAGATGGAGAAAGGAGCAGTTATCTACTATACATTTCAGAGAATTTGTCTGTTGGTGTGTTAGTTTGCCTGTGTGTCTGTTTGTGCCCCAGCTGTGCTTGCTGGAGCTACAACAGCCATGGACAGGCACTTCTCACCTGGTCTCGAGCTGCTGTGGTGAGCGAGATCTGTGGTTGTCCTCTCTTCCCCGGGTAGCCTGCACACTGACCATCCCTATCTTAGAACAATGTTTTAAATGAGGAGGAAGTGGCCATAGCAGCAGAAGAAACCTGTGGATATTGAACTAGATGACTGGATGTACTGCTACCCTATTGCATCACAGCTCCTTAGCTGTGGTTGAAGCAAGGAGCAGAGAGCAGCCAAAGATTCTTTTAAACTACGTGCCTAACATTTCTTTATGTTCTTTTTAAACGGCTGTCTGCTCAGAGTGCATGAACAGGCACACAGGCAGCATAAAGACATGAAGAGACTATCCTAATCCCTGTCACGTTATTGGGTTTTAATGTGAGTAAGCAGATCACTGCTGAACCCACTAGTGTGTACAATTAAATGATGGACAAATTTCCACCAGCATATACTGGAAACCCACTGACTGCTACACTTACCTTCATGCCTCTAGTTTCCATCCCAGACACATTTCTCAGTCTATTGTATACAGCCAAGCCCTAAGATACAACCGGATTTTCTCCAATCCCACAGACAGAGACAAAAATCTACAAGATCTATACAGAGCATTCTTAAAACTGAAATACCCACCTGGAGAAGTGAAAAAACAGATTGATAGAGCCAAAAAAGTACCCAGACATGAACTACTTCAAGACAGGCCCAAAAGAGAAAACAACAGAATTCAACTTGTCATCACCTAGGGTGGGTCTACACTACAGGGTTTTGTCGACAAAAGTGAACTTTTGTCGACAAAACTATACCTGCGTCCACACTACCGCTGAGTTCTGTCGACATAACGTCGACAGAACTCAGCAGTTTTGTCGACGCTGGTAAACCTCATTTTACAAGGCATAACACCTTCTGTCAACAGAGTTTCTGTCGACAGAAGGTGTTATTGCATGTAAACTGTCCTTTGCGTCTACACTACCATGTCGACAAAGCAGCTTGCTTTGTCGACAGAACTCAATGTAGTCTAGATGCTCTTTGTCGACAGAAGTTTTGTTGACAGTATCTGTTGACAAAACTTCTGTCGACAGAAGCCTGTAGTCTAGACGTACCCCTACAGTCCACAACTTAAACCCCTCCAACACATCATCAAAAATCTACAACCTCTCCTGGAAAAATGACCCCTCACTCTCAAGAGGCCTTGGGGGAAAGGCCAATTCTCACTTACAGACAACCCCCTAACCTGAAACAAATTATTTCCGGTGACCACGCGGCACAGACAACCCCCTAACCTGAAACAAATTATTTCCGGTGACCACGCGGCACAGCTACATCATAAGCATCCAGGAAACCACCCCTACATCAGCCCCAGTGCCAACTCTGCCCACACATCTACACAAGCGTTTTCATCACTGGACCCACATCAGCCACCAAGTCAGAGGCTCATTTAACTGTACATACACTAATGTGATCTATGCCATCAAATGCCAGCAATGCCCCACTGCAATGTATATCAGACAAATTGGACAGTCTCCACAGAGAAGAATTAATGGACACAAATCAGATACACAAAAAGGCAACACACAAAAACCTGTTGGAGAACACTTTAATCTTCCTGGACATTCATTAATGGATCTCCAAGTCACTGTTTTGTTTCAGACCAATTCCACAAGCCACATACACAGAGAAGGATTGGAGCTTAACTTCATTCACAAGTTTAATTCTTATACTAATGGTTTGAATGTGATATCGGATGGCTCACACATTATCAACCAACCAATAAATGAAGGTGCTAATGGTTCTTAATGTCTGTGTAGAATCTAGTGTTGGTCATCTTCCATTCCAAGTGCTAACTAATGGTTCTTATCAGCCTCTTTTAGCTATTTAGTCTTTGAGATGCTACTAGACTAATTGTTGTTTTTTAAGTTTTTTTTGTTATAGGCTAACTCAGCTACCCCTCTGAAACCACTAGTGTGTGTTTGCCCCAAACGTGGTGCAAAGTGGGCCATGTGAGATGTCAAACGAAAGCTTATGCTGTGCCGACTCTGTCTAGGCTACTCATGTAGTTTGTACAATCTGTGTGTGCAAAGTAATGAATATGGGCTTTGTATTTATATTTAAAATGTTTCCCACTGGGAGTGGTGGTTGCTCAATGCTGCATGAACAATGGCTTGAAGGGTTGCCAATTAACACCTGTGGAGCACACAATGGCCTCTTGCCTGAGAAGGACACACCAGGAGACTACATGGCTCCTTGCCTAAAAAGGACAGAAACTGGTTTGTGGGTCATGTGATCAGCCCATTTTGGGTGGTATCCAAAAGATAAACGGGTTTTTCCTCCACATGGGTAAGATTATAGAAGTATCATGAGGATGTTTTCATCTTGTCTTCACTCCTGCCCTCCACCACTGGTGAGGACAGTTAGCCAGGAAGGATTTGTCCACCCATCCTAACATAGGATGTAAACCAGAGACTTTTAAGCTAGCAGGTTATTACATCTCTGCTAAGAGCTTACATCATGAACTTGGTGACTGATGTACGTAATGTATCCTCTCTAACCATCTCACTCTCAAGTTTTTCTTTCTTTTATTAATAAACCTTTAGAGTTTAGATTCTAAAGGGTTGACACAGCATGCTCTTTTGGGTAACATCTGAGTATAAATTGACCTGGGATTGTGGCTGGTCCTTTAGATCCGGGAGAACCTGTTCCGAGTTGGTGAGATTGGTTTTATAACCTCTCACCTGTGCAAGCGTGCTGCTGGTTGTGGCAGAGAATGCTGGGGTGCCTAAGGGGTTCTGCTCATGAGGCTTCTTGCTGGCGAGGGGGCAGCTGAAGTGCTGTGTGTGACTGGTTCGGTGTCTTATAGAGGAGAACCCCACTCTTAGGTTGTAAGTAACTGTGGTTCTGAGCAATTCGCCCTTACTTGACCCTCTCAGCAGTGCCATAGACCAACCTGATATATAACAACCTCATACCACAGCAAGGGTCCCTTACTAAGTAGAAAGAGGAGCAGGAAAAAAAATGAGAAACCAGAGCAGGAGGTGAGGGAAAGAAATACCATATTATTTATGATTTGTATCACACCTGGGGGCTCCAGTGTCTCTTTATGCTGCTGCTCTGAAAGTGGGCTGTGGTTGTACATACAACCAGTAGAAGGAGAGCTCATGACACAGAAAGCATATATCTGAGTAAATGATACGATGAAGCTAGTGGATGAAACAAGCAAATAAAGGAAATGCACAAGCTTCCTAATTGTAGGAATAGTAGGACAACAGCCGAGCACAAGGGAAAGGGGCAGGAGGGAAGGTGCAGGCAAGAACAGGGAGTGGCATGATGATGTTACTCTGTCGTCCTGCAGGAAGTTTTTTAAATATAAGAGAGATTTCAGTTTTATTCTCACAATTTTTTTTTTTGTTAGGGGACAATTTTCCCCCTTTTTTCAACCTAAAATATTCATATGATGGCAGTTCAGAAAATCTTTAGTTTAAGCAGTATTGTCAAACATGCTCAATGTATGTATCATTTTAAAGAATCTCCTCTAAACAAAGTGATCATGTGTTTCAGTATCTATATTTACAGTATGGCAACCATGCAGGATATCCTGGAATGATATGCCAGTTGTTTGTACTAAAGGTTACATAAGGACTATGAAAGGCTTCATTCAGCTCTGAGGCATATGATGTTACATCAACATCCACAGGATTTTACTAAAAATTAAACTGTGCTTTATTACTACAAGATGTAGACATTTTGTGGTGGTTGGAAACTTGATTACATTATATGTGTATTTTCTTTATAGAAATAAAAAGATTATACTACTATTATACTAAATTATTAAATATACTGGGAAGACCTTGGAATCACACATTGAAGCTTCTCAATAAAACTACAACATTTTCAAGATAACAAAAACAGAAAAATGTCAAATTAGATTATGATGAGCAACCCTCCCACGCCACATATAAGCTGCAGTGGATGCAGAGGACTAACCTAAACATAATGGGCACTGGTACAATTCCACTTTGTAAAATGGAAGGGACCACATGGGAGGCCAGTAGCATTAAGGGTGATGCTTACCAGGTAACTATTTAACCAGTTACCTGTTAACTTCCCTAATAGGAACCAACCACACAGTTTAAAGAGACTCCAGGTACAGGTTTGTAACTTTCATTTCTCCTTCTAGTGTTTGTCTCTAGTGTATTACACACATGCAAAAATAACAAGCAGTAATCAAACAGTAAATGGGTGCACAGCACAGAAGTGATAGCTGACTGCAATACTGTTATGTCCGCAGTTGCATCCAAAAGGGATAACTGGACTGGCCAAGTGCATAACGTCTCATGAAAGTATGCAAAGAACTCAAAGTAGCTGCCCTAAATATCTCTAGTAGGGATACAGCTCTTAAAGACTGTGCAGAGGCTGCTTGCCTTCTGTTGGAATGAGTCCTCATCTCTTCCCGGGGGAATTCTTTGACCTCTCTGTTACGGAAACAAATAGGTGTCTTTTTAATGTCCTTTTTAGATAAAGAGCCAAAACTCTTTGGCTGTCCAGAGAATACAACTGCTTCTCTTTTTGAGGAAAATGGCTGAAGGAAAAAACAGATCAATGAATTACCAGACTCATGAAAAACTATTTAAGGGGTGAACCAAAACAAGATTTTTTCTTCACGGAAGGCAACACCATGAGCACCCTCAGGTCACTGACTCTTTTCTGGCCGATGTTATAGCTATTAGATAGGCCACTTTTGCATAAAGCTGAACCACACAGGATGTGACTAGAGCAGGGATGGGGAACCTCATGCTCAGGCACCAGATGTGGCTCCCGGCTTTCCTGGATCCTTCCTCCGAGGCTCAGGGCTCCCCCACAGCATTGGGGAGCCCATGCTGTCACTGCAGCCCTGCTGCCATCCCCCCATGGGACTGGAGCACACAAAATCTACTAGCCTAGGCCCTCCAAGTTCTGCTATGTGAGGAGAATGTGGGGAGTGTTTTTCTCCTTCTCATTCAGAGGACATGTCGGTGAGCATTTGGGTTAAAGGTGTTTTTTTTGGGGGGAGGGGGTTCTCCCAACTGACCTTACTGTGAGTCAGTGGCTCTTGCCCCAAGAAAGGTTCCCCATCTGGGACTAGAGACTCAAAGGGAGATTTAGTGAGAGATAATAGAAAAAAACTTAGTTCCTGCTGCAGTGCCAATTTTACCAATGCTGGAAAGAATCTGAAGTTCTTTCAAAAATGTTGTTGTCACAGGGTGCATAAAGATCACATGGTTATCCACTGTAGAATAAAAAATGGTGATGGCTGATAAATGCTAAGAGAATTGAGTGCGACAACTGAAGTTTAAAGAATACGAGTAAACTGATACCCAGGATATCAGGGATTCCTACTGATTCAAAGGACAATTGGCACTACTGAGCTCAAAGGGAGAGTGCTTCCATTCTGCTTAGTAAGAGCTCCTCACAGAGTCCTTTTTGTTTTGGTTAAGGATCAAGTTGCGCTCTTCTGGAACATGAGGCTCTGATTTGCAGCAGGCCCAGACTGGGGAAGTTGTTGTGTCAGAAGGTCTGGTAACAGTGGGTAGGAAGTGTTCATGAGCAGTCAAACTGAGAGCTTCAGCCGAACTACAAATTAGAACGATTTCAGTGAGTTGGGTACAATAAGGATAACTGGAGCTCTGTCTTGACAGATGATCTGCTGAACTTTCGGTATTAATGGAATGGGAATAAAGGCATGCCCCCAAAGTGATCTTGCTAGGACAATCAGGAGAGTGTCTTCCATAGAGCCATTGGCCATGTTTGCTCTGGAACAGTACAGCAGAAGATTTTTTTGCCTGCTAGGTGAAAAGATCCCAGTCTGGCGTTCCTCACTTAGCAAGGACATTAGTGAGAACCAAATTGAAAATCTCCTATTCATGTGTAACCCACACAACTACTTGGTGTGGTTCACTGTCCCATGTAGTGGCACTAACACCACTTACAGAGAGAAAGAATGAGTGTGCTCTAGAGGCTTAGTGGAGAGCTAGATGGCTTTTAGCTCAAGCAGTAGAGGCTCATGCCCTAAGCTCCAAAGATCGCAGATTCAGTTCCACCTGTCAGCATTGCACATGGTTCACAGAATGTCTATCTAGACTATCCTATGATAATCTGTGAAAAAAACTTTCAACTCTAACACTGAGTTTATATTTACAAGGATCGTTTCACAAGAAAAACATCTAGAATTTTAAAAGCAGTACACAATCTGAATTTCCAATGTGAAAAGTATTCATCACCACCATCACATCTGGGAAGACAAGAAAACAGATAAATCTGTTAAATTAATGCATATTCCAATTTGGAAAATTTTGAACCAGCCTGAAGAAATGTACCATAGTTGAGTTAAAATAGCTTATTAAAAATCCCAAAAGAGCAGAGATGCTTCACTATCAAGACAGCCAACATCTGCATCCAATTCCTCACCTCACAAACACAATACCGATAAGCCTGAATTCAAACGGCTCATCCCAAGATGAATGGATCAGCCTTTCTGAAGCTGGTGAACCCCATTGTGCCTGGTATTCACAGAATAGCTATAAAATCTGACCTGAGGCAACCTGACAGAAAGAACTGAGGAGACAGGCAGCACTCACTATTCTGTAATAAAAATATAGTAAGACCAAGAAGATCAACTGCACTTTTGAAAATGACACCTGAATAATTTTCAGTGGAATTCTCTCTCTATCCAACAGAGACACAAGCATGAATGTTCATCCAGTGGGCACAGTGTCATACCTTATAATTTGAGTGATGCAGAATGTTACAGATTTTAGACTTGTGCCAAAGGCCTTTCAAAGATGAGTGCTTTGAGGAAAGCTCAACTAACAGAAATAGTCTCAAATAGCTCTCAGGACTCTCATAGCTAGCCTAAGACAGAGTTAGCACTTGGCATTTTACTGCCTTCACTGAACGTTAGTGTATTTGGCCAAGGGGTGCAAAATCTATCACATCACACCATTTTCTTAACAGAAAGCATACAGCTAAAATACTTTTTAAAAAGATGATAAGCCACATACAGTCTTTGTTACATTCATTATGGTTCTTTCCCTCTTTCATTCCCTTATTCCATTTCCTTTTGGATTCTTTTCTTAAGCTTTTTTCAGTGTTTCCTTTCCCTTCAGTTTAATAAAGTACTCTTTAATCTTCTCTCCCTTCACTTGCTCTTTTTGGAGTGGTGCTCTCTCCTTTGTTCATTCAGTTTCACCTTTACTACCCCTTCAGCCCTTTCTTCTTCTTTCATCACCACTCCCTTACATCCAGCACAAACATTCTCTCCTGACCTACCTCCATTGTTCACAGGAATCAGGAAAAAGAAGTAAAAGAGAAAAGAGACAGTAAACTCTGGCAAGGTAAGTATAATTGGGCAGGACAAAAATAATTTTAATAGCAACTAGCATAAGACACAAAAACTAACAACAAATATTTTAAGTATATTAACAGCAAGAAACCTCACAAACAATAGGTGAGGCCACTGGACAATCAAGGTAATAAAGGAACACTTAAGGAAAAGAAGACTGTTGCAAAGAAATTAAATGAATTCTCTGTATTAGTCTTAAGAGGATGTGTGAGAGTTTTCCATACCTGAGAAATGTTTTTATGTTACAAATCTGAAGAACTGCCTCAGACTACAGTAGCAAAAGAGAAGGTTTTGGAGCAAACTGATATATTTAACAGAAATAAGTCACCAGGACAGCTGGTATCCACCCAAGAGTTCTGAAGGAACTAAAATATGGTATCTCTACCTGTGGGTTGAACCTATCACTTATATCAGCCTTTGTACCAAATGGCTGGAGAATAGCTAATGTACTGTCAATTTTTTTAAAAGCTTCCAGACACGATCCTGGTAAACCTAACTTCAGTAATAGGCAAATGGGTCTGAGCTATAGTAAAGAACAGAATTATCAGGCACACAGAATAAAATGATATGGTAGGAAAGAGCTAACACGTCTGTTATAAAACAAAATCATGCCTCACAACTCTATTTAAATTATTTGTGGGAGTCAACAAGCAAGTGGACAAGAGTGATCCAATGGCTATGGTGTACTTGGACTTTCAGAAAGCCATTGACAAGATCGCACAACAGAGCTTCTTAAACAACATAAGCAGTAATGGGAAAAGAGGCAAGGTCCTCTTATGAATCAGTAACCGGTTGAAATACAGGAAACAAAGAGTAGGAAGAAATGGTCAGTTTTCACAAAAAAAGCACGTAGCGGCATATTCCAAGGATCAGTACTTGGATCTTGCTGTTCAGCATTTTCAAATTACCTGGAAAAGAGGGAGAACACAAGGTGGCAAAATCTGCAGTACATACAAAACTACTCAAGATAGCTAAGTCCAAAGCTGACTGCAAAGAGTTGCAAAGTCATCTTATTTGACTGGGCAAAACAATAGCAAATTAAATATAATGTTAAGTGAAAAGCAATGTACAATGGAAAAATAATCACAAATACAAAATGATGCAGTCCAAATTGATGGTTAACACTCGAAAATGGATCTCGGAGTCATTGTGGTTAGCACTCTGAAAACATCTGCCCAATGTGTAGCAGCAGTCAAAAAAGCTAACAATATTTGGAATGATTAGGAAAAGGATAGATAATAAAATGGAAAATATCGTAATCCCACAATATTAATCCATTGAATACTGCATGTATTTGAGATGGTTGCCCCATCTCGAAAAAAGATGTACAAGAATTGCTAAAAGCACAGAAAAGAACAACAAAAATGACTGGTCTGCAGAACAACTTTAAAAGACTAAAAAGTTGGACTGTTCAGCTTAGAAAAGTGGTGACAAGGAGAAAAATGATAGAGATCTATGAAATCACGAATGGTGAAGAGAAAGCAAACAGGGAATTACATATAACACAAGAACAAGGAGCTGCTCAATGGATTTTATAGGCAGCAGGTTTAAAACAAATGTAAGGAAATATTTCTTCACACAAAACACAATCAACCTGTGGAACTCATTGCCAGGGGAAGTTGTGAAGGCCAAAAGTGTATAAATTAAAGAAAAAATTAGAAGTTCATAGAGGACAGAATCATCAATGGCCATTAGCCAAGATGGTCAGCAATGCAACCCCATGCTATGGATGTCCCTAAGCTCTGAGTGCCAGAAGTTGGGACTAGACCACAGGCGATGGATCACAAAACAATTGCCATTTCTGTTCATTCCTTTTGAAGCATCTGGTACTGGTCACTGTCAGAAGACTGTATACTGGGCTGGACAGACCAGTGGTCTAAGCCTGTATAAACATTTACATTTGTATGATGTGGGGAGTAAGAATTTGCATATCTAGGCATTGTGGGAAACACAAAGAAGCAGCTATAGGGTGAAAGAATGAGAGCTTCCTTTCTCCACTCCCTTTGGAAGAGGAATTGTGTATAAGATGGGTCAGCGTGATATCTTAGTGCAAATTGAAGGACAAGTTTCCCCTTTTCTATCAGAAAAGGCTAGGTAGTCCACAGCTCAGGGATTTTAGTACAGGCAGTCCCCGGGTTATGTACAAGATAGGGACTGTAGGTTTGTTCTTAAGTTGAATTTGTATGTAAGTCGGAACTGGTACATATTGTAGGGGAAACTCTAGCCAAACATTTCTCCAGAGCTCAGTTTTATTCTCCCACACCTCACTTCCCTCAGTCCTTTATTCTCAAGCTGAGGTGTCTGCTGAGAAAAGCCGCTCCGTGTCTCCCTGGTCTGCTGGGAGGGGGGGGGGGGCACTAGCTTCGCGTCTCCCTGGTCTCTGCTGGGGGGAAGCAGCTAGTGCGGGGTTGCCTCACCCCGTTTGTAAGTAGGGATCCGATGTAAGTCGGATCCATGTAACCCGGGGACTGCCTGTACTGTAAGAGAGAAGTGTTATCTTTTGGACTGCTGACACTATTTTATTGTATCTCACTTGTTTAAGCTGTTTAAACAAGCAGTTTAGAACATTTTAACTATTTTTTTTCCAGATCTACACAGTATAGTTGCAATTTTGTTTGGAGACACTGTGCCGTAGAACACTTTTTCCATATGCATATTCATCACGTGTAGTATATTAAGAGTCTCCTAAAGTTGTCACTCTGTGACAAGGTGGTCTATAATTATACATCTTTATTTGAAGAGAACATACAACTTCCTTCAACTTTCATTCCGAAGTACTAATGAAAAGGTTTCCCTAGCCCTGATAAAAGATTGCACCCTTTAAGAAAAAACAACACTAAAACTGTAATAAGCCACCCCCAAAAGGTTGATGCAAGTTTATAATGAAAAGATTATTATTGAAGCTTGGGTATTTTCTGATGTTTCTGGAAAGACTTCCCTTTTCAAACATACTAATGAGCACAGACAAAGTGCTAATTACATGCAGAAAGCAAACATCACAAGAATTATTTTTTTTTAACACAATGCAATAAAATTGACAATGATTGACTAAACTCCAAGCATTTTTTCTATTCCATTCAAGATGTTATACTCCATCACATATTTTCTCCATATTACTCAGCCAATGAAGTGCCTCTTGAATGTAGAAAAGTGAAATTTATTCTAAAGACATTATTAGGACACTAATAATAAATAGCTGAGCACTTCACTGAAATTAATGCATTACTGAGCTAAATGTTAATACTTTTTGCATACAAACTTTTTTTTTTTTAGAATCCCATCCCAGTTTATAACAGTGACCTCCTGAACCCTGAATCAACCTTGAAACATAGATAATGCTGGAAAAAATTGAAGTAAAATAATTGGACAATAATATATCCCTCGTCAACTTACAATGACCATCTGTGGTGAGATTCAGCCCAATTCTTCAGAATAATGGATGAAAGTACTGCAGGACGTTGACAATAGATGGAATATTGCCCTATTATGAAGAGGTTTGATATACTCTTACTCCTGCAACAAATCCCTTTGCTAACTCTGTCCACATATCTAAACAAGCAACACTGTCATAGGGCCTAACTACATAAGCCACAACGTCAAGGGCTCAAACAACTACACATCCTCTAATGTAATGTACAGGGCTTACCAAGTGGCAGCAAGCCCTGCTCACCAGCCACGTGGCTTGGCACACTGCACATGCGCTGATCGCGCTGTGGTGCCGTGCCGGCTTAAAATCTACTCGCCTCAGCGAGTAGATAGACTAATTTGTCGAGCCTTAGTAATGTATGTCATCAAGTGCCAGCAATGCCCCTCTGCCATGTATACTGGCCAAACCAGACAGACTCTGCGACAAAGGATTAATAGATACAAATCAGACATCAGAAATGTGAACCTGTATGGGAACATTCTAACTTACCTGGTCACTTAATCATGGATTGAAAAGTAGCCATTCTTCTACAAAGGAATTTCACCACCTAATTACAAAGAGACACAGCACAACTGGAATTCATCTACAAATTGACACTGTTATCCTGGGTCTGATAAAAATATTAATTGGTTAATGCATTACAAAGTCAATTTCCCCTGCCTTTGACATCCCTATTTTCACATCAAAAGCTATGAATGGGTCACATCCAGCCCACTTAATTAGCCTCATTAACACAAGCATTACATTGTCAGGTACTTCTTTTGCGGTTAAATATCCCTTGGATTCTGTTATTTCCACGCCAACTCATCTGATGAAGTGGGTCTTACCCACAAAAGCTCATGATACTATATATATAGTTATTTGTTAGTCTTCCACAGGACTACTTGTTTTAAAGTTACAGACTAACACAACTACCTCTCTGAGATGGACATACTCATATATTTCTAAAATATTTATTTTCAATATACTTTAACTGTTATTGTTTTGTGCTGTTTAGTAAACATGCTATATTAGTGAGCTGTAGCTCAGAAAAACGTATGTTCTAATACCCTAATAAATCTGTTAGTCTTTAAAGTTCCACCGGACTCCTTGTTGTTTAAATCAAACCCCGCTTCCTTCTTTTAAAACAGAATTCATTATACTGGATACCACAACCTCCCTTATTGTGAGGCCAGTATAAAAACTACTCAAAGAAAGAAATAAAAAGAAGGACCTTCAGTGGCTCAGATTGCTCTATGCTATTTCATTATAAGGGTTATAATTACTCGAAGGGTTTGATAGGTGCATTCAAATATCTGAGTATAACACTAGATTCCCTTTTTATAATATTCCCCCACAGATACATACTAAGGGTTCCCAATTTTTATACATTTTCTTTCCGTTCTGAAAGAAAAAGATAATTTTGATGT
Organism: Pelodiscus sinensis; assembly: GCF_052426305.1. Taxonomy (NCBI): domain Eukaryota; kingdom Metazoa; phylum Chordata; order Testudines; family Trionychidae; genus Pelodiscus; species Pelodiscus sinensis. The sequence goes on along the minus strand of NC_143054.1, from coordinate 60,247,006 downwards.
GTTTGGTAAATTCACAGTGCAATATTCTAAAAGGACAACAAATTACCATGCAGGTAAAGCCACAGAACAGCAGAGAAAAAAATATGTCTGCAGGTTTTTTGTTTTACATTTATTTCCTCAAGCACAAGCTTTGAGTCATGTGTAAACAATGCCTGACATGCTGCAGTTTTGCCCTTACACATAAATTTGACCTTTTATCTAATAGATCAACTTATGGCAAATGCTATTACTTTAATCTTTTGATGCATGTTCCAACAGCAGCAGCAAAACTTATGCAGCCAATTTAAAATGGATCAAAGTATTAGTGGAAACCAAGATTCCCTCCCTCCCCCCACATTTCTCTGTGTCACATTAAGAAAGGTTAATTATATGGCTTTTTATTTTTTCTGCAACAGCCCAGAGTCATTTTTCCAATTCCATTAAGATTTCATTAGCTTTGTGCATAAAGCAGATGTATGCTTGGACTACACTCCAGACTCGTCTACACTGGGAACTCAAATCAGCAAAGCTATGTCTCCCAGTGTGTGAAAAAGCCACACCTTTGAGAGATGTCACCTAAACCCCAGTGTAGACAACACTGGGTCAATGGCAGAATTCTTCCACCAATGTAGCTACTGCCCTCAGGCAGGTAGATTATCTATGCTGACAGAAGAACTGTCAGCATAGGAAGAATCTACATCAGAAGTGGGCATTCTGCAGCCCGCAGGCCCCCTCACTAGCCTTCTTCCCCAGGCACTTCTTGCACACTGGGGCACTGCAGCCCCGCACTTTCTACTCCTCCGCCGCCCTCACAGCACTTTCGCAGCACCACAAATCACCTTATTCATGCTCAGTACCCACTCTTCCCCCTCCCTCTTCCCCAGAGCTGGAATGCCATCAATCAGCTGTACGTGGCTGCTCAAGCTCTGGGAGGGAGGGGAAGGAGCAAGGACAGAGCTTGAATCAGGCAAATCGTGACACTCTGAAAGTGCTGGAGGAAGGGGCGGAGGAGGAATTGCAGGATTGATTTCCTTTGCCTCTCTGACAGCCTCCCCACTCACCTTCCTTACAGCCTTTTCATCCTCACTGCTGCTCTGGGGCTGTCACTCACCTCTGAACACGCAGGCAGGCACTTCCTTCATTAATCATTTTGTTGTTCATCCACTTTGGGGAATACTGACATTGTGACAGAAAACAACAGTAGAGACCATGCACAATTACTATTATTTGCATTATCATATTACCTAGAAATCCTAGTTATGAAGCTGAAACCCACTGTGCAAGGTGCAATATAAACACGGAGCAAAATTATATTAACTGTCTCAAACAGCTTACATCTAAGTATGTACTCCCAGGGGAATTCTGTGCCCAGAGAACAGATTACCATGGGGGGAAGGTTGGGCATGTGTACATGTGTGTGTCCATGAATATCTGCCTGCATGAAGACTCACTCTGTCCCTCTGAAACAAAAGACAGGATTAGGTGATGAGCTTTCGTGGGCCTATAAAGCATCTTGTTAGTCTTTAAAGTGCTGCATAGTCCTGTCTTTTGTTTCAGCAAGATCAGACTAACATGGCCACATCTCTGTTATACTTCTGTCCCGCTGGTGTCTGTTGCTGCATCAGGGGCTTGGAGGCTAGGGCTGTGTGAAGCAGGCTCTGTCTCTGAGGCAGAGCAGAAAAGTGATGCAACACATGATGGGTCACAGAACCTGACAGATTGTTTTAAAAATCTACAACTAAAAAGGCAGGCTGCTGATGTTTGATAATTGTTCCCATTCTTAGTCAATTAAGGCTCCTTTACCTTGCCAGAGTAGTCTAAAGAAGCCTTATGGTAAATGACTGTAACAATCCTCAACCAGGAAGGTTTTCTGGCTTTTTTCCTGTGCCAGAGAGGCACAATTGGGTTAGATTACAGCTCAGGATATTTGTTATTTATTCATTTTAAAAAATGCAGGACCATGATTAGCAAAATTGTATGACTTGTTGGGGGAAAGTCTGAGTAATTTAAAGTGACATTTCACTTTACAGCGACCCAACATCAAAACAAAAATAATGTAATTTAAATGAAAATCCAGGATTAGAACTGGAATGCAGGGTCTTGATTAACATGTACTTGTAACTTAACTTTCATGTCTTTAAGAAATGCTGAGCAGTTATTGTGATCTTTTTCAGCATAGTAGTTTAAATAAATTACCAAAATAAGTGAAACTGGTGTGATTATATTTTTGACAAATAAAATATGCAGTGTTTTGAATTTTCTGGCACAGAATTTTGGATTTTTTTGGTGCAGAATTATCCCTGGAGTAAAGTATAAGTCAAGAGATAACAGACAGATATAGATGACAGGGGGATAGCTGTGTTAGTCTGAATCTGCAAAAGCGACAAAAAGTCCTGTGGCACTTTATAGACCAACAGATTTATTGGAGCATAAGTTTTCGTGGGCAAAGACCCACTTCGTCAGATGCATCTGACGAAGTGGGTCTTTGCCCACGAAAGCTTATGCTCCAATACATCTGTTAGACAGATATAGATGACAGAGTACTAAATTACCACTTAGAGTGTTTTACATTGGAAGTAGGTAACCTCTATCCTATGGGGCAGATGTGACCCCCTGCTTAATTTCAACAGGTCTGCAGCAAGTCTCCATGCCGTAGGTCGGAAGCCCTGTGTGCCTTAAGGTCCTGCCCCTTCACCTGCACTGTGAGCGCCACTTCTGTTTCCCAGCGATCTGGGGAGTTCTGCACTCTGATTGCAGGCGCCACCTCCACAGCTCCCATTGGCTAGGAACCATGTCCCATGGGAGCTGCAAGGGCAGTGCCTGTAGGTGAGGGCAGCCCATGAAACCAACTGCCTGCCGTCCACCCCCCTTCTCCCAAGGTCACAAAAATGTAGTCAGTTACTTCCAAAAGGAGCAGCAACATGGGGCCAGAGCAAGTGTGGACTCAGCTTTAGTGCCACTGTGCCACCAAATGGGAACTACCCAAGGTAAGTACTCTGCACCCGTCCTGCACCCTGAACACCTCAATTTTGGCCTGAGTTTCCGCCCCTCTCCACATGTCGCTGTATGTAGCTCATAACTGATTTTTTCCTGGAGGGTCAGTGTCCGCAACAGGAAAAAGGTTTTCCATTATTCAAATACAGAGCAAGGATTAATACGTTCTTGCAACCAACAGCAAAAAAGGAAAGCTCCAAAATCAAGAAAATGACAAAGAAAGTCTAAGTTATCTGACTTCCAACTTCACTCTTCTAGACCACGAAGCTTCCATGTTCTATGCTGATGCAGATTCACACACTCTTTCAGACTGCTACATGGTACTGATAGCTTTTAATCAAAAGGTAAGAAATCAGAATTCTGGATCATGAAACAAATTAGTCTTTCAACAATTCTTTTACTTGCTCCCAGTCTGCTGTTTGTCAGGCCAACTATATGTTATATATTCTGGTAACACTTTAAAGATTATCAAAACATGGAGATGGTATCATGAGCTTTCGTGGGCACAGCCCACTTCTTCAGAAGACTGGACATCTAAAGAAGTGGGATGTGCCCATGAAAGCTCATGATACCATCTCCATGTTTTGTTAGTCTTTAAAGTGCTACCAAACTACAGTAAAACTCCATTAGTCCGGCATCCAATGCTCCGGGACTCCTGATGGTCCGACACCATCAGGAACCCGGAAGTGCTGGGGCAGCCGGACAGGCTTCCCCCATTCAGCTGCTGCTGAAACTGACCAGCAGCTGAATCGGGGAAGCTGGGAGCAGAGCACCTGGGGTGCTGCCGGGTTGGTCTCGTAGCGCTGCCCCTCGGGGCTGCGGGACCAACCTGGCAGCACCCCAGCTGCTCTTGGGGACGCCTGGGCAGAGCAGCTGGAGTGCTGCCGGGTTGGTCCCGCAGCGCCAAGGGACAGCGCTGCGGGACCAACCCGGCAGGACCCCACCAGCTCTGCCCCAGGGGTCCCCGATTCAGCCGCTGCTGAAACAGATCAGCGGCTGATTCCAGGAAGCCCCGGGCAGAGCAGCTCTGCCCCGGGCTTCCTGGAATCAGCCGCTGATCTGTTTCAGCAGCGGCTGACTTGGGGACCCCTGGGGCAGAGCAGCTGGGGTACTGCCGGGTTGGTCCCGCAGTGCCTAGGGGCGGCACTGCGGGACCAACCCGGCAGCACCCCAGCTGCTTTGCCCCGGGCATCAAGATTCAGCCGCTGCTGAAACTGACCAGCAGCGTCAGTTTCACCAGCAGGCTGAATCCGGATGCCTGGGGCAGAGCAGCTGGGGTGCTGCCGGGTTGGTCCCACAGCCCCAAGGGGCAGCGCTACGGGACCAACCGGGCAGTACCCAGCTGCTCTGTCCCAGGCGTCCCCAAGAGCAGCTGGAGTGCTGCTGGGTTGGTGCCATAGCGCCACCCCTTGGCACTGCGGGACCAACCCAGCAGCACCCCAGCTGCTCTATTGCAGGCATCCCCGATTCAGCTGCTGCTGAAACTGACCAGCAGCGGCTGAATCAGGGACGCCTGGGGCAGAGCCAGACTATCGTAAGGGGGGGCTATGAGGGGTCTGGGGTGGCATCCCCTCCCACCCCACTCCAGACCCCTCATAACCCCTCCTTCTGATATTCCGGCATGTCTGATAATCCGGCACCCCCTGGGTCTTAAAGGTGCCGTATTATCGGAAGTTTACTGTATTTGTTGTTTTTTAAGTTTATCCTGTACAGACTAACTCAGCTATTCCCTGAAGCTTTTTATATGTTATATGATTTCATGCTTATTCAGAAGATGGCATAAAGCCAAATATCCTCTCCCTGTATGAAAAGCATACTCCCCTCCCCAAAAACACCACTCTCTTCTGTTTCTCATATCTACATTCAACACGATGCACACAGACATTAGCATTTTTTCACATGGATCAATAACTTAATTTGGTAGATTAGTTGAACCCTTTGTACAGTTATCAGCCAGCAAGACAGCAGTCATTTTGGTGATAGGATAAATAATCAAAGCCTGCTTGCAAGTCTTTAGTAATTTCAGAGTTCTGTATCTCACAGAATAATAAGTATGTCTTCCCCACCTCCTCATTCCTGCGAACGGTATGTTATTAACATATCTGAGAGTTGGTGAGTAGAATGAACACTGAAATGTGACTCTCTTACAAAGCAATCTTCAAGCCAAATTCTTTCTTCCTAATTACATGAGGCAAATTTTAACTGGAATTATAATATAGAAATAACCCAAATGGGCCCTTCTTGTTGTTGAATGATTTCCCTGAACTAATTTTCTGTGTCAGCATTATACAATGTCAGAAATGAACGTGTTTGCATAAATCTACATCTGTAGTCAGAGAGTGCTTTACAGAGAAGAATCGCTGTGCAGTAAGATGAGGGCCTGAAACAAAAGTCCATATAGCAAAGGCCTGGTCTGAGGCCTAGCTAACAATGGACAAAGCTTGGCTAATATAAAACTAAACTAAATTGTGAGCAAGAGGCAGGCCCCCACTCACAGAACTTGGCATGAACAGGGATGAGAGTGTAAAACACTCATTGCTAATAGGTCTACATGTGGATCAGTAATTGGTACTAGGTACCAACTGTAAAACAGCAATTGGTGCTGGTCATAATTTGAAAGCACAATACAAATTAGGATTGTACTACCAGGTCGTTAAGAAAGACTTTGGTACCCACATATACTGACTCGGGTTCAGAAAAGGGTCTAAAATGACAGCATGATGGATAAAGATGTTCTAACTGAAACATGAGGTGCAGGGTAATGGGTGGTATCTAAGTAGCATCAGAGAATGGTAACCTGACAATGTCAGAGGGTGGTAACCTGATATGTCAGGAGTGATGTGTAATTTGTTTGTACTTATATATATAGTGGTGTCTTGGAGGGGCTGTCTTTGTCTAGCCTAGTGGGCAGTGGGACCTCTTGCTGACTAAATCGGCCCATTGTTATGGGGTACATATGTGTAGTGGTTTGGTGGAGTCTACTGACAACTATTACTATACTTCACTTAACAATAATCCAGGCTGGGTAAGGACTTCTTACATTAGTAATCAATTATGACATCAAATGTCCTTGTTGTCCAAAAAACCTTACTATTCACATAATGATATCAATAAACTATTATGGGGGGGTTGAATTTAGAGACAAAATATTTGCAAGTGTCAGTCTCAAAAGAAGCTTATACCATCTTACGCATTTAAGGAATAACACAGATGTTCACCTTTAAGTGGAAGCATAAATTCAAAGTAACCAGTATCTTCTATAAAACATTTTCCAACCTTATTCTCCTTAAAGTTTAGAGAATGAAGACTTTAGCATGGCTATAAAATAAATCAGTTTTAATATGGATATTATTTTTCTTTGTGTGTTTTTTCTCTTTGCAAAGAGAGGAGGATCAAAAGGGCTTACATTTATGATTTGGTTTATAACACATACAAAACATCACTTCTCATTGGAATATCCAAAATAAAGAACATTGGAAGACAGGACACTGGGATAAATGGACCTTTGGTCTGACCCAGTATGGCCGTTATGTTCTTAACTTCACTGAGATACCTGCTAAGGCAAATGAGCCAAAATAAAGATTGCCTCTTACACTACTTTGCTAGCACAAAGATGCTTGTGATTGCCAATGTTTTCACCATAAAGTCCTTATCTTAACTATTATACATATTCTTGCATTTTTACATGTTTCACCCATGCATAGAAATAAAATTATAAATCAGTCAGGCATTTTTAGAAACTCCAATGAAATTATCCCAGACATAACAGAGAATTTCAAACTCACATTACTGAACACTCATTCTTAGGCACTACTACTAAGCAGCATAACAATTTACTATTACATATATCTTTATTCTCGTACAGGAAAAAAATCAATTAAGCATGACCAGGAGTTCATTTACACTGAATATGTTCTTATTCAAGCACAGTATTCCAGCTGAGTTACCCCTCCCCCCCAAAAAAATACCCAAACAAAGACTACACACTACATTAAATGTTCCATGGAAACACACTAAAATAGAGAATATATGTTCTGCACTAATTGCACATTTTTTGTCTTGTCCAACGGAGTGCTGCTTCTACACAGAAGCATCACAAATAGGGATTTAAAAACTCCTAAAAACCAATTAAAATTAAATTGGTTACACCCGTGTTTCTCAGACTGTGGGTCCCAACCCCCCGGTGAGGGTCATGGTATCACAAAGTTTGAGAACCCCATGGGTTACACGGTTAAATGAGAGCTGAATGCTACCAGCCCCGGTGACCTCACAGGCTGTCGGCCCCATAAGCTCCCGTCACCATGAGCTCCCAACCCCCCCAGCAGACCAGGGGGACAGGAGCAAAGCCGCCCAGGCGGGGGGAGTCCCGCCGCCTGGGCGGCTTTGCTCCAGGGCAAATGAGCAAAGCCTCCCAGGCAGCGGGACTCCTGCCACCTGGGCGGCTTTGCTCGGCTGTCCCTGGTCTGCTGGGGGGGGTCCAGTGGCTTTGCTAGACCCCCCTAGCAGACCAGGGAGACCGGGAGAAGCTTTTCTCACCCCGGAGGACACGGGTGGCGATCCACCGCCCGTGAGCTCCGGGGCAAGAAAAGTCCCGTTCGTAAGTGCGGATCCGACATAAGTCGGATCCGCGTAAGTCGGGGACTGGCTGTATTTGGAAATTCTGAGTAGGTTTTAATACTGTTCAGCATGTGTAATTCAAATTGAAGTCTCTCATGATCACGCAGCTTTTTTCCTACACTTTAAAGATAAGTACATAATGAGATGATCCTCCTTCCTGTTCCTTAGTGTGACTGGGTTGTCTTGTGCCACTAACATGCACTTCATACACAGGAAGTTCTTTCTGGCTTCAGATTGAAAAGAAAACACAGCACATTCGCTACATGTACCGCTGTTGTATTGCTGACCATCATGGAATCAAGCATACAATTGGACCTGGAAGGAAAGCCACTTATATATCCTCTCTAAATTCCCTCCAAAAATTTCCTATTAATAACCTCTGTTCACAGCTCTCAAATTCACCTCGCAAGTGAGTATTTAAGTTAAATCTCCCTGTTCAGCTCTGATATATACCCTTATCACAGGGAGCAATTAGCCACTCAGACAACACCTAGGCTGATCAAAGCAATGATGGAATTCTTTGTCCCCAGTGATGGTCTATTTCAATTCCTTTTTCCTTTAGGTATATTTCAGATAGGAAAGAAAAAATTGCCACCTTGAAAAGGAGTTATAAACCCTCCTTACATAGTATAGATGTGCCTAAGGTGGATCATTTAGTGAAAAGTCCATATGTATATAAATGTTGAGGATAAAGTGCGGTGTAGGGGTCAATTGCGGAAGAACTCTGTATGTGTGAAGTATAAGGGTGGTGAAGCCTGATTTTTCTCCCCTTTTCCATTTCCCCTTTTCCCTTTCCCTGCTACTTATGAGCCAGAAGCAAGCCTCTAGGAACATACGCCATTGTAGCAAGAATGAATTGTAGATAAGGGCGGGAACATAATTTTGTTTACCTAAATGTACTGATAATGTAAACAAAGTCAAAGGACAAGCCGTATAGCTGAGCCATACTGTAACAAGCAATGAGTAACCCCTGGAAATTTCTAAACTGCCACAAACAGGGTAGAGACAGTATCTAAAGCTGCACCAGAGCACAGCAAATTGGACCTCACCAATGGGCTTTGAGTACCGGTGCCTTGGAAGCTGAGACAGTCAGCTGCAGCCAGAACGGGTTCCTCAGCTAGCAGAAGGGATGTAAGGAAAAGTGGCATTTCTATCATGTTGTTGTTTTAGTTATGGGGCACAGCTGATAAGCTGTCAGGAAATAAACTGCTTGTGTTTGACAGATACCTGTGTAGCATTTTCTGTACTTTGAGAACCCAGTGTCAGACCTGAGACTCACTCTTGCTGGCAACAGGCAGAGAGGAATATATATTTATAAAACCTTCCTCAGGGTACCTGTCATTTTCACCAGCATCTGTGAACATGTGCTAACGTGGGGAAAAAAAGAAGAGACCTGGGTTCCTAGGAAAAAACTGGCCTTTCTTCCCAAGAAAGCTAAGAAGAATATTTAGCTCCTACAAACATCATAAGTAAACACACATCGTCAACTGTAAGCATACCATGGTTAATCACTAAAGCATTTGGGAGAGGTCAATGTTCTGTATCAATTGTTCTCAACCATCTTCATTTCACATACCACTCTGAACCACATAGACTGTCTCATTGTACACTTAGCCTTCCAAATTCAAAAACAAGCGTTTTGTGGTGCAAGGAAGTTCTTAAAGTGTCTGATTTCCCTCCCTCATATTACAGTTTATATTCTCCCCTATGTTTCAAATATACACCTCTAATTTCTCTCACCCTGCTAGTATCAAACCTCCAACTTGTTAAATCATCTGCTCCCTTCAGCTGCCTGATTCAGGTACTTTGCTAGTTGTATTCATGGAGTGGTCAGCAGCTAGCAATGAATGGAAACAGAAACCAATTGAAAACTAGATCTGTAGCTCTCTACAACAGATCACATTCCAACAGTACTTCCACTAAGCAGCGCTGGAGTGTGTGGAAAGGAAAGGAAAGGAAAGGAAAGGAAAGGAAAGGAGCAAGGTTAACTACATTTTATTTACTATGTAAGTTTTAGTAATTTGTTACTAAATCTAGCACATCACTCTCAGAATTCACTTAATCCCCAGACATATAATTATTACTGAATAAGTGACATTTTTAAACTATTTAGTCTTTAAATTGGTAATACGCTATTTGTTGGTTTTTAAGTTTTTTCTGTTACAGACTGGCTCAGCTATCCCTTTGAAACTTATCTACCCAATGTCCTTTTCCCCCCTCCTTCCCTTATTTATTCTTGGTTCTAGACTTCCAACACTCCGGTCATCCGAAGAAGTGGGCTGTGCCCACGAAAGCTCATGATACAATCTACATGTTTTGTTAGTCTTTAAAGTGGTACCAGACTATTTGTTGTTTTTTAAGTTTTTCCTGTAACAGACTAACTCGGCTTCCCCTCTGAAACATTTGTATCAATGTTTTTCATGAACTTCCACCTATTTTACCTGAATCTGCCAATAAGCAATGTATAACACTGAAAACACTGGGTGTTTTTGCTGTTATAAAGCTAAATAATTCTATTTAAAGATACACTTTTACAAACATTTACAATTAAAAGTATAGTAATAGGTTGGGATTTTCCACCACCGTTGTTAAGCATCATTATTCAAAAGACTGTTCTTCCTGTCAAATGTAAAAATGAATTCCAATAGGATTTATTTATTTAATGGATTTAAATTAAACAAGCATGCCACCACACTTCTCTTTTTCTGTCTCATAACTCATCTTTGTCTCATATGTTTCAACATCAAAATAAAAAAATTGGGACCTTCATTACAGAAGTTTGTCACTTCACTAAATAAAATGACAAACTTCTTTCGCAAATTAGTATCAAAATTCAACTATATAACTACTTCTTTAGAGAAGGAACTGAGAACTGCCTCTCTAAGCACACTATTTGTTCAGGCTGACTACCATGTTAGGAATAGATCTGTACTCCATTTTTAAGATTTGCACAAACAAATTCATGGTGACTTTAGAGGAGAGCAGACCTTTTATTTTGTGCAACAAAAGCAATTACGTTTTATAATTAAGACAAACTATTAAACCAGTAAAAGTTGCACTCACACAAAGATTCATGATTTCTCTTATAAGAAAGAAATACGAGCCTATCTTACACTTATGAAGTTAAAAACAGTGAGCAGAACAGTCTTGTGATGCTGGCACTAGCACTGACATGTGCAACAGAATACAATTTCACCAATGTTTAACATTTTTAGGTGATGTAAAAATCATCTGTACCCAATATAAAAAAAAATCACAGAATTACTAGTAAACAAATGACAACTATACTATAAACATAAATGATGTATACTGATAAGTAAACAAAACTAAAATTACAGAAATATCACCAGCTGCTTTTTTGCATTTTCCTTCCACTTTCCTTGCCTTGAGCTCTTTACTGCAAAGAAGAAAATATTAAAAAATGCAGTTTCAGAATAGAAATGTAAGCCCTATATTACAGGATGACTTTTATTATTAACCCTTTATTGCCTTGAGTCAAGATTTTATAAACTAATGTAGAGTGACAATTGTATTACAGGTTGGACCTCCCTCATCTGGCACCTTCGGGACCTGAGTTGTCCCGAACGAGGGGCAGACCAGAGGAGGTCCCCTCCCAACACAGCCTGTGCTGAACTCTTGCCCCTCTGCTAGGGCTCCATTCTGGCACCATTGCTGCCTACCCAACCATGGCTCCCCAGGCTGGAGCTCCCTAGCAGCTGCTGCTGGACCCCGAGCTCCACAGCCGCAGCTCCACAACCACTGCTGGACCCAAGCTCTTCAGCCAGAGCTGGTTCTCCCAGGTTGCGGCTAGGCCTGGAGCTCCATGGCCGCTGCCTATCCTTGCTATCTCCCAGCTACAGAGGGCAGAATTCTCCGCTGTGCCGCCTGCCCCTCCCAGTCTCCCTCTGAACATCACTGGGGCTCCCAGCTAAGTAGCTCCCCACACTGCCCTCCTGCCCCACAGCCAATCCTCCCTATGCTTGGGCTCTGTGGCCCAGGAACATCCCTGGTCCTATCAGACCATGGATGTTGGCACACCAGATTGTCCCAATTTAGGGAGGTACAACCTGTAGTGAAAAATCACTGCTGGCTATGTAAATAATACTATAGAAAAAGACCTATGAAGAGGCTAAAACTCCTTACTGAATTACTTTGAATGGTGATTAAAAAACAACAGTTTGCATATACCCACATTTTTGAAGATTTAGAACATTTTGAAACTACCATGACCACCACTAGAGATGGATCAAGCTAATGAATGTATATAACCATCATTTCAAACTCTACAAATTTAGATCCATCTATTACCCACAGCGAACCCCCCTTCAGTTTCAGAAGTATTCCAATCTCTGAGAGATAGCAGATGAAAGGGAAATATTTTCTGACCTGTAATTTTGGTCTCTGCTTTATTAATACCACACCAGAATGACAAGTTTTATTAACAAGAAAGACTACATTCACCACTAATCAAATGTGAAGTTGTCTTTGCAGATTTTCTTTGGATTTTGTAGCAAAATAGGAGAGATTTAATAACATAGCAAATAGGGAAAATGTGTAATAAGAGCCCACTAAGAGACAAAAGAAAGAACAAATGCATTATTATTTTTAATGTAAATATAAGAGAAGTATGGAAAAAAGCATATTGTGTGAAATTAATAATCCAAGACCTAAACTTATTTACATCGGATTTAAGTCTGTAAGTACATTTGCTATATAGAAACTCATACTGAGGGAATGTTATTCTTATATCTGTTATTCTTAATTCATATTCATTTGTTATGTGTAACAAATGAACACTCTGATAGAGCTGAAATGGTGCACTAAGGTTTGTGCAGCCTTCTGGCTCTATGCAGGACTGCATTTCACCACAGAGAAACAACCAGGGTTTCGTGGGATTTCAAATGACTGCAGAGACCAGTCTCAGGCCTGTAAATCTTAAAAATCAATTCCTTAAAAGAAGACCAGGAGGGAATTCTTTAACCACAACTGGCGGTTATTACTTGAAGGACTCTAGTCAGCCTCAATAGAAGATAATGAATCTAGTCTGCAATGCTAAAGGAAAATGGAATTGAGAGCTTTCTACTAATATCGATAGAGGTGTCCTTCGCTGTAGAAGCAAAATATACACATCTAGTTGGGTAGGCCTTTGTTTTGATAGGACAAATCTCCAAAAATACCATTTTTCAACACAGTAACAAAATACTATGTTCTTGGGGTCAACATAAAAGGACAGATTAGAAACTGCCTTTATTCAATAGTTAAAGTTCCGAGGTCCTAATTTGGTCCAAATCAGGAAAAGCCTATTTGAAAGTGAATGGATCAATAACGGGGGTACATAGCCTTTCGATATTAGGTGACTGATTTAAATACAACTCATCCTACAGTGACAAGATCATTCCCTTCCAATGACTGATCGATGGTCTACACACAGTGTTACAGGCATGCATTGACATTGTTTTGCAGGCTATCCAGGATAAACAGGAAGGAAGGCTCAGGCAGTCCTGATTCTCTCCACTGAAGATTCCACAATGACCCTTGGTAAACTGTTCCACTGATTCCTTACTCTCACTGTTAAAAATGTACACCTTATTTTCTGACTGGGAAATAAATACAAAGCAGTCCCACTTCCTGGCCCCAAGGAGATTTGAATCAACAACCTACAATACTAGAGGCAAGACCCTCACACCTACACCATCAGGCAACTCTAGCTAAAGGACTCAGTTGTTTGAAAATAGACACATTAGTCCTCATCATCAATGTTGCCATACTGAGCAGAAAAAGCCCAACAAACCCCAATGAAAAAATAAATTATATAGCTATTAATGTTTAAACAATGATGAGTGGCAAGATTGGTAGGTGAAGAAAAAAATGGAACACTGCATACACATTTAAGAAAACAATGAACATATGCTGTATCTGTGCTATGGAGAGTATAGAATGAATATCATCAAGCCTTCTCTTGAGAAAAAACAGACCGCACAGAGGTGACAACACTTAGATAAAAATGTGATTAAATCAGGAGAACCTTAGGAGTTCCACGTGTTACATTACATAGTATTTTCTGTAAGTAAACAACAACTTCCATTCATGTCTAATGAGACAACACAGACCTAAACCTAATAATCAGTCCTTTCGTGAAGTAGTCCAGTGTACTTTACTTCTGTTAATGGTAGTGAGAAATATGCACATCCTGCCATTTCTAAATAGTTATTTTGAACTACGACTGAGCTAATACGTTGGTGACTGCAGCAGAAAGCTGGATGAACTTTTTACAAGGGGTTTATCTGTTTGAGATTAAAAAATAAAGGTAGTATTTTAATTTCCACTTAAGAATACAGCTTATTTGACTGGCCAGGCCAATGTGTTCAGAGAACAATTAATAAACTATCTTGCCTGAAATAGTTTACTTACAAAAATGCAATGAGGTGGTTAATAAGGTGGAAATGTAAAAGAAAATGCAGAATCTAGATTTTCTCATATAAGCGGTGATTCTGATTGTTCAACATCAAATAGTTTAAAGGGTATATATTTGATTTTCATAGAGTGGGTGCTCCACGGAAAAAATCAAACCGCATTAAGTTGGACACCCAAAATTAACAGTCACTTTTGGAAATTTTTCCCATATTGTGCACATCTTTCCCCTAGGTATGAACATCTCAGATTCAGTTTACGGACATTCAGAAGTGGTTAAACAATCTCTGATTTTTAATTAGAGTAGTCTGTAAAGGTTTGGTGCATCATGGAAGTAACGCTCACAGCCCATGAAGAGAAATGTGCTCGCTCTCTCTCATGCTTAGGTGTTGGCCTTAGAGAGGAAAAACACAAAAGGGAGCCATCTGTCTGATTTCCAATTACAAGATAATGGTCACAGCTGCCTCATGGGAGAATTTAAATTTAAAAGGACATAGGAGTTTTACAACTCCCTCTACATGGATAATTTCTAACTTTAATTAAAAACAAGGAGGCCTGTGGCACCTTAAAGGCTAACAAATGTATTTGTGCCTAAACTCTTGTGGGTTTAAAGCGCTATAGGACTCATTATATTTGCTGAAACGGACTAGTACACAACCCCTCTGTAATTTTAGTGAGAATAACAGAGGATATGAGATGAAGAGATGAAATCTTATCATTCTTTTTCTAAGGCTTGATGGCTATGAGCTGTTTCACTAATAATAAATAATAATAATAATAATAATGAATTACCTAGACTTTATATGGCAGTTTTCATCCACATATCTGAAAGTGCTTTACTAAGGAGGTCTATATCGTTTATTCCTATGATGGGTATGCAAATCCCTCCTCAAAACTTTTCTTTGGCATGGGGTCTACAAAAATACTTGAACAGGGCTAAGCAGCTGGTGTGCTAAGACCATTACCTACTATGCAAACCAATACTATTTCACTCCTTCCAGGTAATTCTCCTGGTAATTCCCTGACATTACTGTTTCTGTCCATCGATTGTCTTAAAATATATTAAGATTTAAGTTCTAGGGGGCAGGGCCCATCTTTTTGTTGTGTGTTTGCACAATGGGGATCTGATGCATGACTGAACTACTTGGCAGTATGATCATACAAATACATGAAAATAATAAAAACAACCTATCTACAGATAAGTGTGTGGCAGAATGTTTTTCTTTAAAGATTTATTATTCAACAAAAATAAAAAAACTCACATTAAAGTTAAGAAACAAAAACTGGACTCTGCATAAACAGCCATAGAGAACAGAAATTTTCATTTATTACTTAACTTTAATAGCAACTGTTTCCCAAAGTTAAAGAATGGATGTCTTACTGAGTTTTGAGCATCGCTCCCAAACAGCTGGGACATTGTAACCTAGTTACTATTGTACATCCATGTGACTCTTATATAACTAGAAAGTATGTTCACGCAAAAGATTCTAAAATTTTCAGAATTTTCAAAGTGACTCTGGAAGATTCACGAGCAAAGCTATAGCATCGCAAACAAGTTTGTGAAACCTTTTTACACATCATTTGATTCTAAATGTGCACATATGTACGTAAATACACATGCCTTATTAATATAGACGATGTTTTCATGCAGGTTGCCTAAACTTAGGCTATGAAATTCAAAGTAAAGTACAGGTTGAACCTTAGCGGTCAGGGACTCTTTGGTCTAGCAACATCTGTGGTCCAGGACTAGAAAGCCCCAGCAGTAGAGGTTGCTAGGGGCCTGGTGTGGAGCCAGCCGGCAGGGCAGCAGAGCCTGCAGGGACCTAGAGCCTGCAGCCAGCGAAGCAGTGGAGCCTGCAGCTGGTGGAGCTGCCTGGAGCTCCAGTGGGGCTGCAAGGGCTGGTGGGGCAGCCAGGAGCTCTGGCAGGGTGGCAGGCATGCCACGAGGTCGGCAGGAGCTCTGGTGGGGCTGCTGTGAGGCCAGCGGGACCATCGGAAACTCCAGCGGGGCTGTCACAGCTTATGGAGCCAGGATCTCCAGCAGGGCTACAGCTTGCAGAGCTGGGAAGTTGGGGAGAGGAGTCCTGATGGCTGAGGAAAGGAGCCCAGCGGAGAGGCTAGCACTCCGACCCTCTTACCAGGCCTCCCCTAGTCCAGAAAACTCCCTTGTCCAGGACCTATCAGGTCCTGAGAGTGCCAGGCCAGGGAAGTCCAACCTGTATTTAAATAAGTGGTTTTGCTTTCTGAGATACTGAACACTCCTATTGACTTCAGTGGTACTTCCAATGCCATTTCTGTTGGGGCTGAGTTACAAGCCTGATATTTAAATTTGATACCAGGCATTTAAAATTAGGTGTGTGGAAAATATATTGCTCCATAAAAGTCACTACCATTTTCACCTTCTTAATACACACATGTAGGAATGTGCTCAGTAGCAGGATTTGGGCATTCTAAACAAAACCCAGAATAGATACAGTCCAGAGAACACTAGAGACAATCAAGCACAGCCTCCTGAGACTAATATCTAAACTGGAACTCAATAAGGCCATGTCTACACTACATGGAACATCGATGCTATAGTGGTTGATCTTCCAGGGCTCGATTTACAGGGTCTTCAATAGACCCAGTAAATTGAACTTGGAGGGAGCCCCCATCAGCACCAGTAGTCCTTATCCTCATGAGGAGTAAAGGAAGCTGACAGGAGCGTTTGCTCCCATCGACCTTCTGCTATGTGGATGGCATAGAAAAATTATTTAAGATACATTGACTCCACAATTAAGGTAGCTGGAGTTGCATACCTTAAGTCACCCTTCCACTGTTGTATAGACTAGGCTTAACTGCCCAGTTCTGTCCTCTCCTTAAGAGAAGAATATTATCTGATTTTCCTCTCCCACCAGCAGTAGCTCCATTGAAGTCAATGGTATTACACCAGAGTAAAACTGGTGGAAACATTAAAAGAACCTCACTAGCTCCAAGAAAGTCAAGTGCAGGAATAGAAGCAGCAGGAGCCACACACTGAGGTTACAAATGCCCTTTGTTCCCAAAGCCCTAATTCATGGGTTCAAGGTAAATATGTAAAGTGGAAAAAGAGTTGGAAGCACCTGTTCCTGTGTGACTGGACTAAAATAGAGCTCACCCAGGAAGTGACTAAATCAATTTTCCTCTGGCCTAGGATAGCGAGGGACAGAAGAGTGAGCCTTTTGAATCGGGAGGAGCACTTCCCATCAGAGACATGATTCCCCACCTCACCACTGAGATACCCAAAAGACTCTGAAAGCACAGGGGCAGAAAGCCTTAAATCACATACCACCCTGAAGAGTTACTTCAGCCCTGTGCTTGCCCAGCAGCAAGAAAGGTCTGTACCCTGAAAAAGGAATTCCTATGTACAGGAGCCAGAGCACACATTTATATAAGCTCCCTTTTCTTTGCCCCTTTCCATGTGTTAACATTGAAATATCTTGGTTTAGAGTTTTTTACCTTTTATGGGCTCACAAATAACTTTTCTAGTGAATAGGTAGACCCAGTACACATGGTAAATCCCTCTTCTTCTGAGCGAAGTCTATGCTCTATACGTGTTCTGACAGACTTTATTTGAACTTATATGAAACTACAAAATCAAGCAAACAAACTTTCGGTTGGAAATACCATAGGTAAATTGTGTACTTATTTGCAAACTGTGTCTTTTTCCTTCTGCTAAATTTAATCCACAGTTTCCAAGACATCATTAGCCTTTGAGCCAAAAAATGTTCAGCATAAAGACTTCTCTATGCTAAAAAAAAGTAACCTTATGATTGGTAATAAGAAATGAATGGTGTTCATGGGCTTTTTAAAGGGCAATATCTGCTGCCATCATATTGCAATAAATAGTGAAGCATTAGTAAATGGAGAAATGAAATTCAGAAATGTTTTACTTAATTTTTTTTTCCAAACTAACTCCATTCTGCTCTCCAGGAAGAAAGTGATCAACAGAAAAGAACCACACTACAGATTTATTTTATTAAAGAACACTCCGAACAGATGTAAAAACAGCTCATATCCCCATTTTAACTTTTAATATTGATATCATACATGAATTAAAATGCTAAATAGAAGAGGCCATGCACAGACAATAGACACAAACCTTTTGTATCTAAACAGTTATTAAGGACATTCTTTTTTTTCCACACATAAATAAGCCAAGGTTCCAAAATTCCTGGCAATTTATTTTTTGTAATAGTTTTCCAAACCTAAAGTTGATCCTTCAATCAAGAACAAAAACTTCTTAATACAACTTTCTCTGTAGATACAACTGAAACCTCCCAATAAATTATTATATTTGCCAATGCCTAGTTGCCAGCCTCAGGCTTTTTTTACACTGGCACATTATGCTTCCAATTAACAGAGCTCACTTAAAATTCAGAATAAACTTCTAATAACAATTAAGGCATTTAATTCTCGGTTCATTAACAACGGAAGTTTGAGTCCTCCAAACAGCTGAGAGCTTTTATTAATTATTCATACTGATGCCTAAATAAATATGGTGATTGGTGCACTACAACAGCTTTCTACCTTGAGACTTTAAGGCTCCGAAGCTGTGAGTCTGTCTATCTTTGAAAGAGGGATGAACTCTCAAATTGGAAGTCCTGAATGGTCTCCTGGACTTGTATGGGAGTCTTGAGGCCTGCAGCCAAGAGCACTTTTCATGGTCTGTCTTCTCATGGTTACAGCTGAAGCCACGGTGTGAGAGGCTAAACTGGCAACATTCAGGGCTGCCCCTACAAAGCCCTTAGCACTACCTTGTCCTTCACCACCAAGGCAGAAAATTCTGCCGTAGATTCTTCTAGCTGAAGCTCTGTAAACTCTGGAACGGCTCCACAAGAATTGAAGCTATGTTTCCCGAGAATAGCATGGTGGTTCAAGATCCAAGACTGCAGCCTACTTATAGAATAGGCTTACCTCCCTAAGAGGTCCAAGCTTCTTAATGTCCTAGGCTTTGGGTGAAGGTCCCTGATGTCCCTTACACTTGTGATAATTCATTGATGTCACTAATAAAGACTCCAGTGTTGAGTACAAATAAAAATGTTCAAATCCCTTAGAAGTGACAAAATATTTTTGTCCTCTTTACTATTGGGGGCAGGGAGACAGGGTTATGCAACAACATTTTGATGATCTCTTGTATCACCTTTTAGAATGCAGGGTACCTCAGGCAGCCCTGAAGAACCCAGGGTATTTACCATAGGGACTGAGGACCCGGAGACTTCTTTGACCAAGAGCCCCAGGTTCTGGACCACCGTCTTTAGAAGCTGTTGATGGACCCTGCTGTTCTTGAATACCAGAACAGTAAAGATCCTAGCCTTTACTTTATTTGGTGATGGTGAGGATGAAACTCTAACAGAGACTGGTTCTTGCTTTTGACCATCCATGCTGGGAGGATCGCATAGCAACAGAGTTGGAGGTTTTCCAAGGCCACTCATAATTACCTCCTGGAATAGGACCCTTGGGTTGGTGGAACACTCCTGGAGTCCAAAAAGGCCATTGAGTGTGCCATTGCAAAGATCCATGGCATGGGGGGAAACTGCTTTATCTCCCTGTCTTACCTTGACCCTCTGCACTATGATCTGTGTCACTCTGCCTGGACACACACACACACACACACACACACACACACTAAACAACCTCCAAGCAGAACTCAGCTCTAAGTATAGACAAAGGGAAGCCTCCATCAGAAGGACTTTTAACTACTGGGCTCTTTCTTTCTGGGTCCTTGGGTGGAATCCCCTACAGATCTTATCATGGCCCTTCTGATGTGATTCCCCCAAACACTTCGGCTGTGTCTACATTGGCTTATTTTCGGAAAGATCCCGTCTAGACTGGCGCTTTTCTCCGGCAAAGCCCCGAGCCGGAAAAAAGCGGCAGCCATGTTCACGCAAATGCCGCGGGGGATATTTAAATCCTCCGCGGAATTTGCAATTCCGAAGTGTCTCATTAGCATCCCTTTTCCAGAAAGGGGTGCCAATGTAGACACAGCCTATAAGTAGGAAATGTCAGGGACACTCTGGACATAGACTTGTTACAAGCTGCACAGGGTTTAAATTCCCAGGACCACAGCATGCCCCACAGCACTGGGGAATAGGGCGGGTTGAAAAAGGGGGGAAACCCAAACCCCAAAACAATTCCTTACTGTAATTCTAGCTATGCTATATATCTAAAACTAACTACAACAACTCAACTATGACAACTATTTACAGAGGATCCAAAGACCACTCGGGAAAAGACTTGCCGAAGCAAGACGAAGCATCTGGCTGTCACAAGTGGTAAGAAAGAAGAGGAGGTTACTCACCTTCCTGTAACTGACGTTCTTCGAGATGAACATCTCTGGGGGGTACTCCACATTATGTGCTGAGCATCCCAGTGCCTCTGGATGGATTTTTGCCTAACAGTGCCATAGGGGGCCGTGCATGCACAGCATGCTGAGTGTGCAGGCTTCCCCCAGTACCAACGCGCATGCACAGCCCCTCCCCCCCCACTTCAATTCCTTCTCTATATGGAACCTGGCGAGAAGCGTAAATTATGTGTTTGTGGTTCTATATTTTGGTTGTTTTGAGTTTCCCAAGTAGAAGGGAGGAAGGGAGGGTAGTGAAGCACCCCCAGGGGATGCTCATCTCAAAGAACGTCAGTTACAGGAAGGTGAGCAACCTTCGGATCAGGTAAGTATGTTGTCTGCACAACAGCTTTTGCTAATCTAGTATGTAGGAGAGGTCCCAAAGCAAGTGAATAATGTTTTGCAAAGCTGTGATCCGAGGACCATATTGCAGCTGCACATATGTCCTCCAGTGTAACTTTCCTCAGGTATGCTACCGAGGTTGCCACTGCTCTTGTGGAGTGTGCACAAATTGAAGCAGGTGGAGGTAAGTCATTAAGGGAACAACATGTGGTGATGCATTCCGAGATCCAATGCGATAATCTCTGTGATGATATTTTCTTCCCCATGGTATGGTTTGCAATGGAGATGAACAACTATGGAGAGGATCTGAAAGGCTTTGTTCTGTGGATGTAGAACGAGAGAGCTCTTTTGACATCTAGAGTGTGCATCTGTGCTTCAAAGGCATTGGCATGAGGCTTTGGGAAAAACACAGATAAGTGTATTGTCTGGTTGATGTGAAAGGCTGAATGGACCTTAGGTAGGAACATGGGGTGCGGACGCATGGACACTTTGTCTATGAGAAAGATGACAAAGGATGGATCAGACATGAGCACAGCCAGGTCGCTTACTCTACGCGCTGAGGTAATTGCCACTAGGAAAGCCATTTTCAGCATTAAGTGGCATAAGGAGCACTGTTAATTAGCGTTGTTAATACTAGATGGAGGTCCCATGGTTCTCGGGGGGTGTAAAATGGGTCCATTTATTGATATGTTTTCCTTGTTGCAGGAGCTCTGCTGTGCAGGAGGACATCATGGACTTGCTGGGAGACTGAAGCCCTATGCTAGTGAACCATTGAGGTGTCACGCTTTCAGATGGAGCATTGGGAATTGAGAGTGAGGGATCCTGATTTGCAGGTGATGTAGGATGTCCAGAACCCTTGGTAGCTTGATTGGATGGCTTTGTGTCATCCTGAGTAGCAGGGAAAACCATGGTTGGCAAGGCCAACATGGTGCTATAAGGATGATCTTTGCTTTGTCCATCCGTATCTTTATGATGACTCTTTTGAGGAGGGGAAATGGGGGGAATGCACAAAGCAGGGGTGCATTCAATGATAGGATCAAAGCATCCCCTAGAGATTGTTTCCCTATGCTCTCTCCGGAGCAATACATTGTGCATTTTCTGTTTGTCCTGGTGGCAAACAGATCTAGGTAGGGGTAACCCCATTGACTGAATACTTGGAGCAGGATTGTGTAATCGAGCTCCCATTCGTGGTCCTGGGGAAGGGCTCTGCTTAGGGCATCTGCTGTTATGTTGAGTGCCCCGAGCAGATGGCATGCATATATGCAGATATCCTGTACCAGGGCTCAGTTCCAGAGCACTATGGCCTCTTTGCACAGAGCCTGCGATTGTGCTCCGCCTTGCCAGTTTATATAAAACATGCATGCCATATTGTCCGTATAAACTCGGACATCTATGCCTTTGATTTGAGGGAGCAATTTTTGGCATACCAGATGGACAGCTCTGAGTTCTAAAATAATGATATCTAGAATACGGTCTGCAGCAGACCATAGGCCTTGAGCTGTTTTCCCTTCCATGTGAGCGCCCCAGCCCATGAGTGACATGTCCGTGGCGATGACTACTGTCAGTTCTGTGAATTGGAAGGGTATGCCTATGCATAGATTGGACGTTTTTGTCCACCATTTTAAAGATGCTTTCACTGAGTGTGATAGCTTTTTGGTCACTCAATATTTCGTTCGTATTGGAGTCGGAGCCAACCCTGAAGACACCTCATAAAGAATCGTGCATTGGGCACCACTGAGTTGCAGGAAGCCATGTGCCCCAGCAATTGCAGGCAGTCGAGAACGGTGACTGTCGGCATGTCTTGAAGAGATTATGCCAGGTGTCTGATGCGGTGAATCTGTCAGCAGGGAGGGAGGCTCTGGCTGTGACAGAGTTGAAGTGAGCCCCAATAAACTGGATGGATTGTGAGGGCATAATCATTGATTTGGCTTGGTTTACCAGAAGTCCAAGAGAACAAAAGCAGCTTAGGACCATGTGAGTGTGACAGTGGCACTTATTTCTGGACCTTGCTTTGATTAGACAGTCATCCAGAACCCCTTGTGTTCTGAGATGGGCAGTGACTGCTGCTAACATCTTGGAAAATACTCTTGGAGCTGTGGAGTGTCCGAAGGGCAGGACCGTATACTTAAAATGGTGTGGACCTAAAGTAAAATGGAGAAAACTTCTGTGAGGGGATTGAATAGATATGTGGAAGTAGGTATCCTGTAAATTGAGAGAGGAAAACCAGTCGCCAGCCTCCAGAGCTGGGATAATGGTGTTTAGGGTAACCATTCTAAATCTATGTTTCTTTATGTATCTGTTGAGGGATCTGAGATCCAGGATAGGTCTCCACCTACCAGTCCTCTTTTGTATGAGGAAATAATGGAAATAAACCCGTTCTGTGAAATTGTTGTGTAACCGGCTCTGAGGCTCCTAATTGTAGCAGGTTGTCTACCTCCTGTTGTAATATGATCTCATGGGATGGGTTCCTGAAGAGGGATGGAGTAGGAGGGGGGGAAGGGGATCGTGTGTCCTAATTAGATGGTTTACAAAATCTATTTATCGGCAGTAATTAATTTCCATTGGTGTAGGAATGGGAGCAGACAAAAATGAAAGAGTTTGGAAAGATTCTGAATCTCTGGGGTGGGTGACCTGGGTTTCGGTCTCCCGACTGTAGCTTCAAATTTGCTTATTCGATGGAGGTGGACAGTTGGAGTTGTTACTCTGGGACTGTCACCTCTGTTGCTTATTTTGACCTTGCTGCTGCTAAGAGGGGTCTGTGATATTGGTACACGGGTTGCAGGTACCTTGGTCTGTGATATGGTTGGTACCTATATTTTCCGGCTCTTGTTGGCCGTGTTTGGATTCCTAGAAATCGGAGAATAGCTCTGGAATCTTTCATCGATTGAAGAATTTCCTTGGTCTTCATAGAGAAGAGCTTTTCCCCTTCAAAGGGCAAGTCTTCTACTGCTGGTTAGAGTTGTCAAGGAAAAGCCGAGGAGTTATACAGTGACTATTATGGCTGTAATTCTTGTGGCTCTGTCTGCTGCATCGAGAGCAGTTTGCAGCGCTATATGAGAAATTGTCGGTCCCTCAGAGACAATTGCTTTGAAATGTGATTTTTTGCTTTCAGGAAGATCCTCAATAAACGTGTTCAGTCTTATGTAATTGTTGTAATCATATTTACTGAGCAGCGCTGAGTAATTTGCTACCCTCAACTGGAGTGTGGCTGAGGCATACACCTTTTTGCCAAATGAGTCTAGTCTTTTATTCTCTTTCTCTGATGGGGTTGAGCGATTTTGCTGCTTATGTCTTTGTTGTGTACCATCCACCACCAGCTAATTCAGTGGAGGATGAGTAAAAAAAATTCAGATACTCTGGAATGCACATGATACTTTCAATCCGCCTCTATATTCGTGGGGGAATCGAGGCAGGTGTTTGGCAAAGTTTTTGTGGGTTGTAGAATGGCTGGATTGATAGGAAGAGCTATCTTTGCAGATGCACTCGATTGCAGGATGTGAGTAAGCTCTTGGGGAGTATCCTGTACTTCTTCCATGGGAATATTTAAGTCCTGTTTGGACCAAATATTCTGCTGTTGACATTGGGGAATACTGGTTTTCATTCACTTGCAAATTCATACACTTGCAAATATTTCTGTGAGGAGATTTGATCAAGAGTGAAGAAGGCTTGTTTATATTTTTGGTTTTAAACGGTCTCTTTTTGAGTTGTTGTGGGAGTTGATTCCACATTTGCCACTGTGGGGATACTGCATAGGCAGGGGCATCCACAGATAAGGCGCCCAGGGAGTCATTTGTGCTCTGACGAGATCTGGCTGCATCTGACTGTGTGACACTGATGACATTTCTGAGTAAGGGGACAGCTGAAGTGAGAAGGCAGCCAATTCCTCTCCCTCTTCTAGTGAGAAGGGAGAGGGTGGATCTGATTCATCAGAGAGCAATGAATGAAGATATGAATCTTCACTCAATATGGGGGAGTGAAGCGTTGAGGCAATCTCTAGATCTTTTTTCTCTCTGTAGGTAATGAGGGGAGTGAGTGGTACAGGAGGCTGCACTAGCTGAGAGGAGCCTGCTGTTTCCACAGAGCTGAGAGGGAAAGGAGTTGCCCCTGGAAAGGGAGGGGGAGAGGAAGGGACAGTGCTGAAAGGCTGCTCAATCCCTTCTCTGGGTGTCGTAGTGAGAGGCTGAGGTACCAGTGGAGCTGCCATAATGGTCAGCAGTACCGGGGTACTGGAGGCGGCATGGAGCGGCCTGTTGCCTCTTTGAGGGCAGTGTTTGAAGCGCTCCTTGGCTTATTATGCTGTTCGCCTGAAGTGCCTGGACGGTCAAACATACTCAGACAGTTCTTATCTGAGTGGTCTAACTTCTTTCCCTCAGAGTGCCTCTTTATGGATTGTTGAGGCAGCGAGCTTGCCCTTCTCTTAGAGGGCTTAGGCTTTTCTTTATTAGGAATACAGGCAGTCCCCGGGTTACGTACAAGATAGGGACTGGAGGTTTGTTCTTAAGTTGAATCTGTATGTAAGTCGGAACTGGCATCAGCCGCTGCTGAAACTGATCAGTTTCAACAGCCACTGAATCTGGACACCAGTTCCACTTACATACAGATTCAAGGTAAGAACACCAGGCGTCCCCAAGTCAGCTGCTGCTGAAACTGATCAGCAGCTGATTCCAGGAAGCCCAGGGCAGAGCAACTCTGCCTCGGGCTTCCTGTAGTCAGCCGCTGGTCAGTTTCAGCAGCGGCTGACTTTGGGACACCTGGGGCAGAGCAGCGCGGGTGCTGCTGGCTTGGTCCAGTAGCGCGGCCGCTCCTTGGAGCTACTGGACCAACCCAGCAGCACCCCAGCTGCTCTGCCCCAGGCATCCTGATTCAGCCACTGCTGAAACTGATCAGCAGCTGAATCAGGACGCCTGGGGCAGAGCAGCTGGGGTGCTGCCGGGTTGGTCCAGTAGCGCCAAGGAGCGGTGCTGCGGGACCAACCGGCAGTGCCCCACCTGCTCTACCACAGGCCCCCAGCTTTGCTCCACGTCTCCCTGGTCTGCTGGGGGGGTAATAGCTGCGTCCCCCCCCCCCCCAGCAGACCAGGGAGACGTGGAGTAAAGCTGCGGAGGACCCGGGCCGAACCGTGGCGCTTCCAGATCAGCGCCGCAGTCCGGCCCGGGTCCTCCGCGGCTTCCAAATCAACTGAAAGTGCTGCAGGTCTGGCCCGGGTCCTCCGCCGCTCTGCTCAGCGTCTCTCTGGTCTGCAGACCAGGGAGACGCTGAACAGAGCGGCGGAGCACCCGGCAGGACCCGCGCCACTTCCAGCTGATCTGGAAGCGGCCGCGGGTCTGGCCCCCGGTGCTCCGCTGCTTTGCTCCCGTCTCCCTGGTCTGCTGGCTCTGCCAGCAGACCAGGGAGACGGGGAGCAGCTTTTCTCACCCCGGAGAAGGCGGGTGGCGGGACCAGGCGTCCCGCTGCTCTAGTTCTCCGGGGCGAGAAATTCCCGTTCGTAACTGCAGATCTGACGTAAGTCGGATCCGCGTAACTCGGGGACTGCCTGTATTGCTCTATCTGGAGCCCAGGTCCGAGGCATGACGCTTGACCTTGTCTGTAAGGAGCATTTTGAGTATGAGCTCCTTATCTTTGCGCATTCAAATTTTTATCTTAGCATAGTGGGGGCAGTCTCTGTGAGTGAGAGTTCCCCAGACATTTGATGCAGTTATCATGCCCATCAGAGGCAGGCATTGCATCCTTGCAGAGCGTGCAGAGTTTGAAGCTGGGTGAGCCCATGCTGGCGTATGGCTCTGACAGCAGCTCGAGAGCAGAGCCGTGGTTGTTTTGGTTTTTCTTAAACTAACATTAACACTAAGAACAGAGAACTACTATTAATAACTAAGTATCTAATCTAAAGAAATAATTCTGAAGAGAAGACGAGAGCACTGCCAAGTTTCGTCCAAAGCTGGAGACAGTAGAAAGGAACTGGAGGGAGGGGGGACTGTGCATGCGTGTTGGTACCAGTGGAAGCCTGCACGCTTGGCACGCTGTGCATGCGAGGCCCCCATGGCACTGCTACGCAAAAATCCATCCTGAGGTGCAGGGATGCTCAGCACCTACGGTGGAGCACCCCAGAGATGCCTCTCAAAGAACTGAAAGGATGACAGTGCTCTATATATGGCATTATGGATGCACAGCTCCAGTAGGTGCCTGGCCTGGCCCAGCCCAACAGATATCGCTCAGGGAGAACCTTGCAGCAACTGTGCACATGGCACATACACACCTATTTGGAACTGACACGGGCAAGAACTTGAAGAATCAATAGTTTCTGGCCAGTTTCTGAGGGGGACAAGTCATCATGTAGTAAAAACCAAGTGTGCCTCTTCCCCCATTGCTTAATCTCAAAACAGCACGTATCATTTAGCTGATTGCGCATACCTCAGAAGCTGCTAAACTTTCTGCTAACTTTTTCATATAAGAAAACTAAGTAAACTTGCAGCAACCAATCACGTTGCGACAAGCTGACCAGAAGGAATGTGAAATCTATAAAAGTTTCAGCTCAGGCGCTGCTCAAGGTCGACCCTGCTTTGAGCACAGAGCTCCTTTGTCGACCTTAAGCGACGAGGAGTCCTGTGGCACCTTATAGACTAACTGAAGTGTAGGAGCATAAGCTTTCATGGGCAAAGACCCACTTCGTCAGATGAATGTCACATTCATCTGACGAAGTGGGTCTTTGCCCACGAAAGCTTATGCTCCTACACTTCAGTTAGTCTATAAGGTGCCACAGGACTCCTCGTCGCTTTTGCAGATTCAGACTAACACAGCTACCCCTCTGATATTTGTCGACCTTGTTTGCAAACAATAAAATGGAATTGGACCCAGCCTGAAGTGTGACTCTCTTCTTGAGGCAAATTGGACTAGCCTCCAGGGGACAAAACTAGCACTTTATGCAACAATCATTACACAGATATTGATATCTGCTGAATTTGTCTATGGAAATATCATGCTGTCAGCCAATCCTTAGTAAAGAAAGAAGGAAATACTAATAGATGAAAACAAAAGATGTATTGAATAGTTTAAAAGATTATTCACAATACATTACAAGTGCTTGCAAGATCCTTGTATTAGATTTGTAGTAGTGATGGATGAGTTTGCTGGTCTCTCTCGAATCATCCCAAAATGTCAGAATCCAAATGTAGTTTACTTGAAGAGTCTCAGTCTTTCATTGCCTTTTCCAGGGTATTCCTGAAAAATGGAGATTCCAGTCCTACGGGTTGAACCTTTGCCTGTTTAAAGTTCAGCAGACTAGAGATGCAGGATGGGGCTTCAGATTTCACTTTTACATCTGTTGAGTGTTTTGAGCACAGCAAGTGACTGAGAATTCTTCCTTGAGCATACATGACCCACCATTTTGAAGTTAATGTTCATTTTCCTATGCATGCTCATTCATTATAACATGGACAGATAAACTAAAAACAATGTATATAATATTATTAGTTTCCTGCAGTGTCTAATATTCTTGATCTTAATTGAACAAAGTTACATAAATAATGTAAGGCACTGAAAACATGAAAAAGATTAGCATCTAAAAGCTAATTTGGTTACACTGGTAAATTTCTAACAAGATACAGGTATACCAAAGAACACATTTAGCATCTAGCCTTTTATCATTCTGATATAATTGTAATGTGTCTTGTTAACTTATGGGTCATACACAGGTTAATTGATCTGACAGAGTCACACCTTCATTTAAAATATTTGTAAAAATTCCTGGAACTCTAGAACCTAATGACTTAAATCCTTCCACACAACCTAAAATTACAGAAAGCTGGGTTGGCTGGTTTGTTTTTTTAAAACTTGTGCTGATTTATATTAGGCAAATGCATTTTTTATCTCAAATTCCTGCTGAATACAACAAGCATATGGCGTGATCCTGCGCCAAAGGAGTGAATGGGAGATTTGCTCTTGACTTCAGTGCAGGAAGCTCTTAGACAAAGAACTGCCAATATCAGAAGTATATTTCTTCAAATATAAACTTCAGCATCCATTCTTCTCATATTTCCTAAAGATCTGATATCTTTCCAGTTTCCTCTTCAAAGCTTTGTAAGATTTAAGATGTGAGATTTAAGACCATTCATGTTACAAACACAATAATATGATTCCAGTACTATTTTACCTCAATTTCGAATAATCTGGCTAAATTTTAAGAAGTGTATCATGAAATAGTCTAGTCTTGTGGTTATAGTCACATCAAAAGGATATTATGTTCTCCTCATTGTATGCAAGGTCTCAATACAAAATCAGATAATATAATTACAAAACAGGACAAGCTATTATTAAAAACTGGGGACTCAGAAGATTTATAAACAAACAGAAATTGCATGACCTCCTTCAAGTTGCTATTTCCTATCCAAGAAATGAAACAATTAACATGACCACATTATACCAAAAAGAAACATTTTTTAAAAAGGCAAAAAACTTAGATTTCACTCAATAAAGGATGCCCAGGACCTGGACATCTAAACACATTTCATTGTAAAATTTCACAAGCCTGCTATAATGACATTTAATCTAAATATTTTTTCAAAAAAAAAGAAAAATAAATAAATAATTTTCCATGGAACACAGCTGCAAGTCACAAAATAATAAGGCATGACAAAATGAAAGCTTGACAATAAAAGCTGGTGTACCATCTGAGCCTAATCAGGCAAATAATTATAATAATAATAATCTTCAGCAAGCTTTTAAACACTGATTGCTGTATGCTCTAAAGTTGTACACTCTTTGGAATCAGATCAACAGTACAGAGAATGTACCAACTTCATTGCATTTTTTGCTCCTTTGTAATTAAGATACTAGATTTAAAACTAAAGACAGAGCCAAGGGCAACTGGGTCTATAGTCCATACCCCTATACTTCCTAAGAACATAGACTGGGCTAAATTGAAAAACTACTGTGCACACCACCGAACAGTATCTCAGAAGCTCATGTGGATTTTTTATTTCACAACATAGGAGATAATTTCCATAGACTTCAGCTGAAATCTTCCTGCCACTTGTTCATCCCTGGAGTTCAGCTCTGTGGGCATCAAGAGCATTCTAGTGGACCACAAAACTGTCATGGTGTACAGATAAGGGGAGAAGTAGTTCCCAGGTCAGCATTTTCACATCAGTTAGACCCTTCTAGATAATCATCAAAAATATTGAGATGATTCTGAACATAAGAACCAATGCAGGGTGCCAAGTAAATATTTACATGTTTATGCTAGCCTTACCCACCAAAAGGCCCATTCTCTTCAGTAACAAAAGCATCTGGGTGATCTTCACAAGCCAAGCACATTATATTAATCCATTTAGGAAATAATCTAGTTAGTAAAAGTAAGATTCACACTGGAAAGTAAAAGCAGAGAGAAATTCAGGCAATTGCTGCCACCTACGAATCCAGGAGCAACAAACCAGGATAATTACAATCCAAAGACTGCAAACCGTTGAAACCTACAATAGGTGAGTTATCACAACCCCATCAAGTCATCCAGACATTTCTATTTACACAGTTTCACCTCAATCTTGTCTGAATGACCATAAGCCAATTACCCTTCATCCAAGACCATAATTCATTCAGACATGGTATAGCAAGTGAATTGTAGAATCAGCTTTGAGAAAAAGCGGATGTAAGGCAGAGTATCATTGTCATTCAGGTAAATGTGCTGCCACATGTAAGTATAGTATTGGGGTTACACTTTCATTCTGTAGCTCACTGCTACTGAAAAGCCTAGTAAATACTATTCTTTCTGTATATCCCTATAGCAGGGGTGAGGAACCTAAGGTCTGGGGCCAGGTGCGCTGCTCCCCCAGCTTGCCTGGATCCAACCACTGAGGTCCAGAGCTACCCCATCCCATCACTGGGGAGCCCACACTGGTGCTCCAGCCTCTCCCCCTTGTCCCAACCCTCCACCACTACATTACCCGGGACTCCCAAGGCTCTGGTGTGGAAGGGGAATGTGGGCAATGGCTTTTGTTTCTTAGTCAGAGATCACATCAGTGAGGGTTTTTTGGTTTTGTTTTTTTCTTTTCTTTTCTCTTGTGCATGTCTCCCAACCCAAAAAAGGTTCCCATCCCTGCCCTATGTATGCCAAAACATTACACCAATTCAGACAAAATCCTAGACAAAAGCAAAGCAATTTGATACCTTCATTACATGAGAACAGAACTGGAGTGAGGAACTTCTACATTCTAATCCCAGCACTGCAATCACTTCCTTCAGAGACTTAACCTTCTTGTGCTTCATTTTTCCCTTTTTTGAACTACTACTTACTCCTCAAGAGCTCAGCAACTCCTTCTGCACTTACATATCTGTCCTAAAAGCCCACTGCTTTTGCCTTACCTTGCACCATTGTCTCAGAGGGGTAGCCATGTTAATCTGTAACTAAAAAAACTTAAACAACTACTGGTGCTGTAGCACCTAAGCCCTGGTCTACACTAGGGAGTTATTTCAAAATAACCCCCCTTATTTCAAAATTAAAAGCAAAGTGTCCACACTACCAAACCCATTAATTAGAAAAAATGGGCTGGTTATTTCAAAATCTGTACTTCTTTTCTTTGGGGAATAAACTTATTTTGAAATAATTATTTCAAGAGTTATTATTTCAAATTTAGTTAGTTTGAAATAATTTCCTAGTGTAGATATGTCCTTAGAGACTAACCAAACTAAATAACTGTATATTTTGGTTAGTTCTTAAGGTGTTACAGGACCATTTGTTGTTTTTTAAGTTTTTTTTCTTGCATCATTGACTACCTGTGAATGTTTCCTCCAAACCATCTTGATCTTCTCCTTAAAGTATCTGCAGTTCAGACAGAACATATATGTGGCTTAATAAAGCAGCATGTTTTATAGTCTATAGGACTGTATAATAAATAATGTTCCATAAAATGAATATGGTAATGCTTACTTACCTAACGCCCTGAGGAGTTTGTGAGAGTTAATGATTGCTGAGTGCTTTGACTATTGAAAAAAGTATTTTATTATAATTTGACTAATCACGTAAAGTGCTCTTTTGCTCTTAGACATGCAACATAATCAGTACCTAATGATTCAATGCAAAATGTACAAAAAAGTCATTCTACCTATTTTATAAATGAACATCCCTATCAGATGTAACAAACGTCTTAATCCTGAGGCGTACACCATTTTCCCACCTAGCAAACCAAGTCTATGTAACTGGTATCCATACGTGCCTAGAGATAAATATCACTTTCAGAAGCACTTCAATCAAATAGATGTTATAATACTAAACTATACTAGCAATCTTAATAAATAAGCTAATACTGAAGCAAGTTATTCTGTCAACCACAAAATTGTCTAACTCTCTAAACAGGACAATTGGAAGGTTTGCTCTTGAAAAGAATAATTGGTTTTATTAAGCCAAAAGATCAGTTTACATTAAACACTTTTTAAATACAATGATTTACTAATTGGGCAAACATAGTCTATTGCATTTGATTATCTGCAATTTGAAATGGATTTGCATTAAAAATGCCAGATCCAAACAACTGTGAATTTTTGGGGGACCTTTGTATCCAGATCTGAACTTTGCAGATAGAACCCACCTACCCAAAAAGCAAGACTGGCTTTATTTAGTTCCAGATCTTGCTCATGACAACATGACTGAAAACTTTCCATAATCTATTCCAAAGGGAAGAGGTAAATGCTCCCTCACCTGCAGACAAAAAACACCTTCAGTCATGATGTAAAGATGTGTTTTAATACAACTAATTGTTGAGCAAGAGGCAGGAATCACGAGATGGAACTCTGTGGCTTGCATCTTTTTTATTTTTTTCCACATCTCTTTAAAAATGAAAATGCTTCTCAGACTACTTGTCACTCAGAGCACAGCCTTCCAGGCTGCGAGAGCAGACACCAAGTCTCCAATCCAAAGGCAGCAAAGCCAAGTGCTGCTGCCTCTGTGAACAGAAACACCAGCTGCAGGTCTTGTGGAAGGACAGACAGCTAGCTTATGTAGAACAGACTTTAAGTATCGGGCAAATAAATGGGGGAGACTATTAGGTAATTTTTCAAATATTGTGCTTCTCTATCATCATTAGTATGCAAGCACTCTTATTCTAATTTCACAACTGACTCAGAACTGAGATCTTCTGAAACTTAAAATCCCCATAAGGAAATATTGTAGATAATGTTATTGTTGCTTTTCTAGATATGCATTCCCATATAATAAGCAAATGTTCCTTAAAAGAAATATATCAACTTAATTATGCCTGGCCTAGGTTATCTTACAATTCTGTGAAGACAGTGGAGTTGTATACTCAGTTATTTAATATTTTGGCTACTGAAGGTGTTGGATGAGTCTCTCACTGTGTATCAGAAACATTCCTAGGTTGTTGGTTTTTAAAAAAAATAATAATAAAAAAGGCATAAACCCTCCAAACTTCACGATATACAGGAGGGAAGTACAAGTAGCTTCAATTCTTCTCTTTCACTGTTCAATAAATTCTAGTTAGGAACAGGCAAAAGTGATTATATAACATAGGAAATATGTTTGTTTGCACAGATGCTGGTCTCCAGATGTTAACATGTTTACAGAATCTAACTATTGTGTCTTTCAACTTGAGGATTATTCTAATGATAGAATGGACAAAACAGGCCAATGTGATTTAACACAGATTTCATGTTTACACTGTTGCTGTAGTCATGTTGGTGCCAGAATGCTAGAGACACGAGGTGGGTAACAAAATATCTTTTACAGACCCAAATTATGTAACTGACACACACCAGATTTCAAGTTTCACAGAACTCTTCTTCAGGTCTTGAAAATATACTCAGAGCATGTCTACACATGTAGCACCTCTGAAGTGAATCTGGAGAAAACTCTATGCGAAAGGGAGAGAGGTCTCCCACTGGCATAATAAAACCACCTCAAATCAGATATAATGCTGTGCACATAAGCACTTAAGTTGGTGTAACTTATGTTGCTCAGGGGGTGGTTTATTCACACTACTATGGAGTGTAGCGTAGACAGAGCCTCAGAGGGATGCAGATAAACACAAGATGGAAAAGATTATTCTGTAGAAGTAGTTAACATGTTTTTCAAGGGACCACTCAAGGTGAACTGACCTGCTAACACCTCTCCAATTATAAGAGGAAAATAAAGGTGGCTCCAGACCAAACATCTATGCAGCAATTTTTAATCCCACAGCCCAAGCTCTATGAGCCTGAATCAGATGACTTGGACCAGCTGCAGCCATGCCACAGGCCTTTTATTCCCATGTAGATGTACTCTCAGAATACATTTCCGAGACCTAAAGAAGACTTCTATGTGAGACCAACAGAAGTTGGTCTAATAAAAAAAAAATACTTCACCCACCTGGTCTCATAGACTACAAAAGAAACAAGAGTTAGGTATATAATATCCTACCAACTTCTCCTACTATTCCACTTCAGAAAATATGAAAGTAGCAAATACTCTTGTAATGCCTACTTTGTAGAATCAAAGCATGAATGTATGACAAAAAAGAAATAAAACATATATCCATTCCTTTTCTAGTAGCCATTATGCAACTTTCAAATAGATCCACAATATTTTAAAACAACAGACAAAACCCATACAAATATGGGGAAGCAGAGGTACCATTGAGATTATAGAAAATACAATCTCCTGGATTTCAGTGTCTGTGACTGGTGGCATAGCAGAGGTTACAAGAAAAACTCTGTTTATCCTGTGCAGATCCAGAAATGAGCATGCCCGGTACAGTACAAATCTCTACTAATCATGTGCAAACTGATTTTGCAAAGGTTTAACATTTGGCCAAATGTGGGTGGTTTTGATGGAAACCACAAAAGGGATGATTCCCCTAGATAAATTTCTAGTTCCTCCCTCAAAACACAGAGGGGTTACATCTTCTCTATGAAATGGTGTATTTTTAAGATGGGCAAAACAACATTTATCCTTAAGCTTGTTCTCAGAATGGCTGCAACATTGTATCCCAAACTTAAAAAAAAAATTCCAAGGAGGCATGCACTCAACATGGAAATTGTCAGCCTAAACTGTGCAAGTTTGGCAAAGTTAGAAGCAACTGAAAACAGGGTCTTAAAAAGGATGCAGTGGGAAATCTTAAATATAGGTGACACTATCAAGCTATGCCTACAATTACATAGAAAAACACACACACACGGAGAGCATATCCTTAGCTAGTGTAAGACAATTTACTACCCTCTGAAGTCTTTTAAATTACACTCTATATAATATTCCTTTATAATGTGCAGACTGCTGACTGCATATGAATATTATAAAATACTACTGAATTAAAATTTGGTGAAATGTAGTGGAATAAATATTAACAGTCATAATTTCTTTATCCTATAATTTGTTTTTGGAAGTCAAATCTGACAGACTATTTTAAGGATGTTTTTGAGAGACAGTAGGTGCATATTGAATAAAATAATTTCTAAATATTCAGAGCATTTAATAGTTAGATATCAAAAGAATATTCTTCAAATACAGAAAAAGATTACAGTTTTACTTGTTTCATGAAAACTTATTGAAGGACTGTTTTTCCATATATTGAACCACTAGGTTTTCAAAAAATAAAACCCCCAATACCTCAGTATGTGTTCCATGGCCTGAGACAATTTATTTTGTGATGTTCTGCCAGATGTCTAGTAGCAGAACCCAAGTCTTTTTTTTCATGGGTTTGGTTTGGGCTGGGGGGAGTTACTATTGTCCCCTTTTGACCCAAGAGGCTAGTCAAAATTCAGGGCTGTAGAGATGCTCCTCTGAGTAGAAAAAATGGATGGAATCTAGTATTTTCTCTGGTTATTTACAAGGAATATCAAAAGTCCTGTCTATGAATATAGAAGGAACCTAGAACAAAAGGAACAGTCTCATAGTTTACAGACTTCCAACCCCCTTAAGCTTTTTAGCCAATACCACAGCCAAAAGCTCTAACATTTTTTCCCTAGAGTCACACATCTTACAGGCTCCAACTTGGCTTTCTTAATTTTCCTCTCTCTCTTTTCTTGTTTGTGTATGTTCTCAGTTTGTGGTGAACCTTTCTTCCTACATACACATCTCTACCCAAAACAATGATCAGCCAGAACCTCTGGAGCAGATACACACCTTTTTTTCCCCCTAAAGTTGAGCTTATGCTTACACTTACATTATCTGAAACTTGAGTTCACAGTTAGCAATCTTCAAGGGGTTTGTAATTCCCCGTAAACTTTCATCCAGGTCATACCATTATTTTTCTTTGATAATCTACAGTGAAGAGGAAGACTTATACATACATACAGTATCTGACATTAATATGGTTGCCAGATGCTTTCAACAAAAATACCAGACACATTTAACATTACATCACAATCTACATTACATCTTATTTAGAAAATACCAGACATTTATATTTTCTCAATTTGTTTCCCTAACAGAAAGCTCAAATACTGGACTGTCTGGTTCAAAACCGGACACCTGGCAACACTAGATATTAAATAGCATATAAACTGTACATTCATAAATTGCAAGATTTCCAAAATAGTTTACTTTCTGCATACACACACAAAAAGTCACAGAAATAAGGGAGCAATTTGTCAAAATATTTACCATCAACTAGATTTCCACAATGAGTACATTTTGCACATAGAATGTGTCAAAGCTAAGTGAACAAATAAAGAATATGTGTAAATATTCAAAGGAAATATGGGTAAGAAATATAAGAAAAAATTGCTTGGGAAAAATATGGGCTCTAGTGCAATACATTTTCAGGTATAATTGCCCTCTGTTAGGTTAATAAGTACAGGCAGTCCCCGGGTTACGTACAAGATAGGGACTGTAGGTTTGTTCTTAAGTTGAATCTGTATGTAAGTCGGAACTCGCGTCCAGATTCAGCCGCTGCTAAAACTGACCAGCGGCTGACTACAGGAAGCCCGAGGCACAGTTG
Organism: Pelodiscus sinensis; assembly: GCF_052426305.1. NCBI lineage: Eukaryota > Metazoa > Chordata > Testudines > Trionychidae > Pelodiscus > Pelodiscus sinensis. The sequence continues at coordinate 60,210,385 of NC_143054.1, read as the reverse complement.
CTCTGCCCCGGGCTTCCTGGAATCAGCCTCTGATCAGTTTCAACAGGCTGAATCTGGACGCCAGTTCCATACAGATTCAACTTAAGAACCCCAGGCGTCCCCAAGTCAGCTGCTGCTGAAACTGATCAGCGGCTGATTCCAGGAAGCCCGGGACAGATCAACTCTGCCTCGGGCTTCCTGTAGTCAGCGCTGGTCAGTTTCAGCAGCGGCTGACTTGGGGACACCTGGGGCAGAGCAGCTGGGGTGCTGCCGAGTTGGTCCAGTAGCACCCAGAGTGGCGCTGCGGGACCAACCGGCATCACCCCAGCTGCTCTACCACAGGCATCCGGAGAAAAGCCTGGCCAGCTGGGGGGGCGTACTAGCTGGGCCCCCCCCCCCCCAGCAGACCAGGGAGACGCGGGCGGCAGACCGAGACGCACCGCGGTCCTGCCGCCCGGGGCCTCCGCGGCTTTGCTCCGCGTCTCCCTGGTCTGCTGGAGACCAGCAGACCAGGGAGAAGGGGAGCAAAGCCTCTGAGGACGCCGGCAGCGGAACAGCCCTTAACAGCTTAACAGCTGTTAAGTCGGATCCACGTAACTCAGGGACTGCCTGTAGACTTTTTAAAAATGTGCAAATGTGCACACTTAAAAACAGATTGACCTAGCTATGTTCATCAGTACTGTAAAAATTGTGTCCTGTGCAACGTAAGTAGATTTGTTAGTCTGTATCTGCAAAAACAATGAGGAGTCCTGTGGCACCTTAGAGACTAACTGATGTATGTCTACACTAGCCCCCTAATTTGAACTAGGGAGGCTATGTAGGCATTCAAAGTTGCAAATGAAGCCCGGGATTTAAATATCCCGGGCTTTATTTGCATCTTCCCGTCTGGGCGCCATTTTTAAATCCCCTTAGTCCAAACTAACTGCCCGCGGCTACACGTGGCAGTCAAATGTTAACTCAAACTAAGTCCTTAGGTGTAACAGTTAACTCAAACTAAGGACTTAGTTCGAGTTAACGTTTGACTGCCACGTGTAGCCGCAGGCAGTTAGTTCGGACTAAGGGGATTTAAAAATAGCACCCGGACGGGAAGATGCAAATAAAGCCCGGGATATTTAAATCCCGGGCTTCATTTGCAACTTCGAATGCCTACATTAGCCTCCCTAGTTCGAAGTAGGGGGCTAGTGTAGACATACCCTGATTTTATTAGTTTTTGTGGGTAAAACTGTCTCTAATGAAGAGGGTTTTACCTACGAAAGCTTATGCCCTAATAAATCTGTTTGTCTCTAAGGTACCACAGGACTCCCTGTTGTCTCTGTAATGTAGTTAGGTCAAATAAACCCCCACTGTGCACACAGCTAAATCAACAGAATTCTTCAGAAATCCTAGATACCACCTTTGAGACAGGTGGAATAACAGAAAAACAACTTCCGTCAACATAAAAAAGCTCTATAGGACAACATTACAGTGTCTCAGTGACAGTGCCTATAACTATGCTGCTCTAGTGCAGGCACACCTTAGAATTTGGTGCATTAGTAGGGTTACCAGATGGTTTCAACAAAAATACCAGACACACTTAATATTACATCACAATCTACATTACATCTTATTTCGAAAATACCAGATATTTGTATTTTTTCAAGTTGTTTCCTGAACAGAAAACTCAAATACCAGCCCTAGGAAATGCACATGGATTCTGAACTCTCTCCAACCTGCTGTGAAACCAAAATACATGTTTTCTTTCTCAAGATCCACATTCTTTTTGTGGAAGAATCAGATAATGGCTCACTAAGGACAGCAAAACCAGAAATATCCAAATGCTTTCCTTTCTAACTTCATGCATATTTAAATCCAGTAAGACAGAAAAGCAAACAAAATGGTCCTGAGAATTGGGTTTGCAAATGTAAAGGAAGCTTCCTTATGAGAGGTTTTTGGGAACCCATGAAGTCTGATCTGTAAATTTTATACACACCTTCCAATGATTTGGGAATCAGAAAGTGCCTAATCTAACCTTTCACATGATAAACAAAACAAAGAATGCCAATGCTTGTCTCTGGAACATATGATATTCATGGCCATAGGTCCTTGAATTTTTTAAGCCCTTTCAAAAATTTTCATGGCCAGCTTGCACAGAGGAAAAATATTTGAAAGATATCAACATGCCAGAAACTACTGGCTCTCTGTGGGGAAATAATATGAGATCCAGAGGGGGAAACATATGAAAGCTGTTGCCTACCTGGGGTTGTCAAGGTAACATGAGTCTGTGTTCCTGCAAACAACATTTCTCCAAATAGTTATTGGATGCTCCACAAGTATTAGTCTCTGCCACCTTCCACTGACTGCCAGATTCCTTAGGCTATTCTTACGATCACTACTTGCCATTTATTAATTTCAGCATAAAAAGGAAGCCCCAGCAGCAAATAAGGAAACCATACACATACACAGAGAACAGAGTGATTTGATCAGCAGAATCATGCATATGGATACGATTTTGTCACAGTAAAATTAGGCAACATTCATGGAAGTCATGGTAAAAATGTACAAAATCTGGGTATGCTCATGGCAACAAAACATTTAATAATTTAACAATAAAGTACCATAGTAACATTTACACAAAGGAAACGTTAATCAATAGTTTTCAGTTCCTTGTCATAGTAAACTAATCTGAAATTATGTATATATACTGTGCAATAATTTTTCAAATAAAAAACTACCTAACAAAAACAACTGATTCTCTTTAGTAAAGTCTCTTTTGCATACTGCTGCAATTTTGGTGTAACAAGTTACATTTCAATTGTTATTTTTTAAGCGGTGTCTGCTATCCCCAAGCATGTTTCTGTAAAATAAGAATGAGCATTCAGCATCCATGCTGTTGACTGGAACTGGTAAGTATCACAGGGCAACTACTCACAGGGTTGGCCATCATGCTTCTCCAAAACTGGAAAATATCCTCGTTCCTCAGTTCTTAAACTGTTCCACAGTATGCCTGATATTCTCTCTATGCTGGAATGTTGTCTTCAAACAGTGGTATACTGTCATATGTCATGGTTTCAAATGTCAAGGTGCTTTGCTTAAATTGGCTCAAATCCACAGAAAGAAAGCAGCAGCAGGCTGGAGAAAGCAGGAGGTTTAGTCAGTGTCTATGTAGGACTTCTTTTTTTTAAACTTTCCAAGAGTGCTGTTTTTGCCATTGTGTGTTAGCAAGTTTCAGAGCAGCTCTCTATTCACAACACAAGAACATGCATGTTATTTATTATGTGATGAGTATTAACTCTGGTCTTTTCATAAGCAGCAAGCATGTTCATGACTCAGAGTGCAAACTCTTTTAGAACCTGGAGTTCTTCAATAATTGCTGCAGATTTGCAAAGATCAATAATTTCTTGAATACCTGAACTACTGCTATGACCAGTCTTCTCTTTAAAAAAATGCAACATAATTCTCAGTTCATCTGTATTAACCAGCTGTTCCATCTAGTTATTATGGGATTGGTGGGATGGAAGTACTTTTCCCTATAACATGCAGAAGTGAGCTTTTCGGGCAGGGCAAGACATAGAAGCAAGTTTTATAGCCTCCACTAATTAATTTACTTTCAAAAGTATCTTCCTCTACATATTGCCCACAAGGTAAAAGCAAATGTGCCAAGCATGTGAGGTGTACAGAATTTAAAAACAAAAATCGCAAAATTGTATAGCATTATCGGTCACAAATGCGGTGACGTGATTAAATGGTGTAGCAAATTTTTCAACAATTTTCCTTGTGTTGCTGACTGCTTCAAAATTGACTGCTTCCAAAACTTCAGAATATAATATTCCCCCGCCCCCTGAAAAAATCCAGCTTTTGTTCCCCTGTATCTAAAGTGCCTGCATTGTCTCTGCTTGTTGGGACAGGGATGGCAAGAAAATTACACTTATCTTCAGCACTTTTTTTTTTTTTTTTTTAATTCTTCAGTATGACAGTTGTGGAATCCATCTTGTAAAATAGCTGCCATTTCATGTAGGCGAGAAGGTCACGTAGTTTGACAGTGTGAGAAAGTGAAACATTTTATCATAGAAGAGAATGTAATCATGCTGAAAGTTTGCCCAGTAACTAGCATGAGCAGAGTAATAGTTTATGTAGCTCCTACTATAAGAGGAGTTATAGTTGTATTCTAAGGTAGAACACACTTTGTTGGGTTCTCGCTATGCTGCAGCATTTCTAAATAAACTATTCTCCGTACCTTTTACTGAGTGTGAGGCTCGTTTCAACAATTTGGAGGTCCCACTGAGATCCCAAACGTCGGCTCTGTGCCCCAGTGACGGACTGCCACCCTGCAACCCCCTCAGAGCGCACGGACAGGTAAGAGGACACCAGCTTCACAAATTTCCTCATAATGTAGAGGCTTGAGAGTTGGTCTTTGCTGCCTGGTCGGTGAGTTCCGACTACAGGATTTCTCCTAAATTTATTATTTTACGGGGAGTAGTTTATTGTTGTATGTTATATGTGTTTGTTCTGTATCTTCTGAAAGCCAAGTAGCCGCCCCAGCCTGCCCGCTAGGAGCAATCCAGTGACCAGGTAGTGTCTGAATGCAAGGGCTTGGCAGACAAAGAGTCGTCTGAATTTGTCTGTGATGAATTTGTCTGTTAAGTTGACTTGGAAGAGGAAAGCCAGGCTGCCTTTATGGCAGGCACCCTCTCTGGTGTAGGATCCTAATGAAGTCTGATCTGAAGTGCCGGGTGTCTTGGGGTGCCACTTCACAGAGATCAGGGAACTGGAAGTGCTGGGTAGTTTAAACTAGCGCCACTTCAAGAAAATTAAGTGCCGGGTCTCTTATGGCAGCGCCACAGAAACCCATGGGAACTGGACAATAAAGAGAGATGCATCTAAATGTAGAAACTGTAGGAAAAATGTGAAAAGGAAAAAAAAAGACAAAAAAATTTGGTGTAGAAGATGATGAGTATGAATGTAATGAGTGAAGTATGAATGCCGCTGCCCAGGTCTGAGGCTTAACCTGATTCCAGTCGCACCAGGGCTTTCTGAGGGAGTTCTGAAAGCAAGGGTGGCGTCAGCCAAACCTCGAGACCTAGAGGATATGTGAGGGAGTAATGACTCCCCTTATTTCATGAGCTGCTGCTAAGGTCTGACACTAAACCCAGCAAACCCCTTCTTAGAAGTGTGTAAAGTTAGTTTCCTATAAGCCGCTGAACAGACAGGGAGTAAACAGTATACTCCCCTGATAGACTAAAACAGGTGGGGGTTAGTCTAAGCATACCCCCCTTGCCGCTGAAAGGCACCCCTGCGTACTACATGTACATGCACCATGGTCCAAGGACCTGTAAGCAATTGACAAATTAACAGAGAAGGATTTAATCAAGCGGGGAACTGAAAAAGGAAAGTGAAAACACCAAGAAATAACATTATTAAAAAACTCTCGCATTAAAAGAGAAAAAATTAAAGCCCTGAGGGATGACATTGAAGCTCAGAAAAGCAAAAATCCTCCCTACAGTGAGAAATGTAATTCACAAGCAGCAGCGCCTCTGTGCCAAAAGAATGCACTAGTAGTGAGAGGAAAGGATTTCTTAGCTGGCACAGCTGTATCAACTGTGCCACCTCTCCCAAGCTTAGGGGGGAATTCGGCACAACATCACCCATCTACCCCTTTTTGTGCTCAGCCCATATGGGCCACTGTCATTCACATAGACGGATAGAGAAGGGACATGAAAGATAACAATGGGATTAGCTCTTCCCTCTGGAAACACAGGCTCTACTAACAAACTTGCCTGATCCAAAGCGAAACACCGAGTTTTAAAGCAAGTTTAACAGTTTAAGGAAAGTGTTCCTCCAAATTCTGTGGAAAGAAATGCCCACTGACCATCAAGCCGTATTGGCCCTAGGCATTTTGGTTGAAAACATATACACAGAACAGCAGGCAGGAACAGGAAAAAAAAAAAAAACCTGTCAAGTAACTCCAGGAAATTCTTAAGCTCCTTTCTAGCAAATAATTACAGCAGCTGGCAATCCAAGGATGTTTCACAACGCACAAGTGGGGGCTGTCCAGGCAAAATATTAATAAACACTAAAAACCTTCCCCTCATACAGCGTTATATCTGGCTCAAGGGCGTGGAAAAAGGTAAATTAAAAGCCACCCTAAGCCAGCTAGTGGCAATTGTATTTGAAAATATAATCACTAAAAGCTAAATTTGCACTAACAAGGAAACACATTCTGCGGCATAAATCTCCTTATAAAGCATGGGGAAGTGATCCACCCCAGAGCCAGCGGCATAAATTAACCCTGCTACAGCTTAACTGCTATAAAACCCCCTGTACTAAAAGGTTTAATAATTATAATGAGCTAATTGCAATAATAAACATTTAAATTTACCCATGAAAAGGAACCAGAAGCTGTGGGGGCTAATTGGAAAGCCCACCCTTCATACTAAATTAATAATGGACAACACCTGTGTCATTAAAAAAGCTATTTACAGGGAATCAAGACAGACAATAGAAGGAAAAAGCATGTATTAAGGGGATAATAGGTTTGGAGTCCTATGGGCAGACTAGGAGGAATAAAAAAAGGAGTAATACAGGCATTGAAAAGTTAAATTACTGGAAATGAAAAAAGTTTTAATTTAAGGAACAAAACAAGTGATTTAGGGACTGCAAAGGTGAGACGTAACTCGGTGGAAGAGTGAAAGGAATTAAGCAATATTGTAATGTGTAAGGAGGAAAACCTGCTTTAAAAATGACTCCCCGTTTCTTGCAGCCTCTTTCAATAATCCAGGCAAAAAAACAATCAAGTTTAGACATTTGGCTACAGACACTTTGTTAAATCTAAAGGGAAATAAGAAATTCTACTGAAACTTAATTGGTTAACTGAATAAAAGAATAAAATCTAGACATTGTAAATTTGTAAAAGCTGCACCCTTAAAGGTTAAATTTGCTCTCTAAAAAAACCAAATTATTGTTTTAAGAATCCAAGCTCTGAAACTTCGCTGTGTCTCTGTTCAAGGCTGAGTTGATAACACTTTTGGCTTGCTCTCAGATCCAAGGATGTGTGTGGGTGCAAACTGCCTGTCTGTTCCGAAGGGGTGTGGAATCCACTGTCCCTCATAAATAAGTCTGTAACATTGTATATGATTCTTTTCAGGAAAAAAAAACCCACAAGCCTCAGACAGCAGCCACACAAAGCAACTACTGACCTGATGCCCTGCCGGAACCGGTTTCAGCTGCCTTTAAATGCGACACAGCGTCCAATCAGTGTGGACGTGCTAGTTCGAATTAGCAAAATGCTAATTCGAACTAGTTTTTAAGTCTAGATGCGCTAATTCGAATTAGCTTAGTTCGAATTAACTAATTCGAACTAAATTAGTTTGAATTAGTGCTGTAGTGTAGACATACCCAAGGTGTGCAAGACTGCAGAGCTCTATCTCAGGCCCGAGATGACTGAGAAGAAACTGAGAATTCGGGATCACACATGTAATACTTCAATAAGTAACAGCATGTGAGGCAGGCACCGCACATGCACGACCCATACATTCACTGCTGTAAAACTCTCCGAGAGAAGGCACCAGGACACACCAACACCTGAAGTGGTGCACCTAGTGGGACAGGTCTTAAAGAAGAAGCTATAAATACTCTTTTGTAAAACTTAGTGATAAATATTATCATACATAAATGCTCTTCATTGATAAGAAAACAAAGTATCATGACAATAAGATACATTTTGTATTAATGGGAAGTAATAACTACTCTGGGGTTTGATGATAAATCTAAACAGGCTTCAAATTTCCTACAGTCTAGATAACACAAACAGTTCAGATTGTCCTCACACTTAGCACATCAGTACTTATTGCTAAATTATGGGGGGGGAAAACACATTAAACTAAGAAAATGCATAATGCCATTAAACAATTATCCAGCATAAGATCATTTCAATACTATAATATATAATTGCCCATAATAACTACACTGAATATAATTAAAATATTTTTAAACTAGACTATATCACTTGGGTCAGAATCATAAAGTTAACAGCTCTTTTACACAAGCAAGCTCAGCATCCGCTAACCCCTGGGATTACATTAAACTGAAGTCATAACTAATAAGGAAAGTACTAACAGTTAAATGAGTGTAGTTTAACTAAGTACAGGTTGAACAGCCCTCTCTGGTCTGGCAAAATCTGTCCAGCATGATTTTAGTCAGTTGGAGATCCACTTTCCATAAGTGTGGCCAAGTTTCCCATGAAGTTTGTTTATAGCTACCAGTCCTGCTTCTCAGTGTTCTGTGCTTAATTTAGCTCTAATTTACTCCTAAATGTCTTTTAAGAGCCCAGAAAGCAATGGAAATGTTGGTAATGCTGCAAGAGAATATTGACCTCCCATGGTCTAGCAAATTCTCTAATTTGGCACTGATCAGGTCCCAAGGTTGGCAGACTAGAGAGGTTCAACCTGTATTTACTATTATAGGGGAAAGTAAATAGGATGAACGTCTACAGATAGTACAAGAATGGAAATGCCATGTAGGAAGAGTAATTTCTTACGAATTAAGCCTGTTTATTCCACCCAAATTAACAGGGTGGAATTGGGACACACATAAGAATAGGCTACATATCAAAGAAAGGCTTCCTGAGTTTTTCCCATAACCTCCCACTCCCCTCAGATAATGCCCTCCTAAAATGGTCCAAAAAATCACTATAATTTCCTTATTATCCCGAGATCCAGATGAAGATTGAGTCCCTGTTCTTCTAGCTGCTGTCTAATCACACACACACACACACACACACACACACACACACACACAAACCCTTCATTTTGTTTTTCACCAAAAATTTACATTCAAAATGTTTCCAATAAAAAAAAGTAAAGCCAGAAAACCCATTCAGATACTTTTCTATAAAAATACTTTTTTGATTCTAGACCAGCTCCATTATATGTTATGTTATATAAGTGATTCTCAGATTACTGTTCATTGATACATTATGGTTATAAAAACATTTTTATTGATCTGGAGGATCAATCTCTTTTTGCACTAGTCCACAAACTACATTATGCATATTGCTCTCGGACTCAAGCATACTTCTAAGTTTATCCTTCCTTATGAACACCTTATCAACAGATTCATGAAAGACACCACCTGAAAATATGAATGCTTAAAACTGATGGAATTTTCACTGGGGCAGGCGGTGAAATTAGGAACACATGTACAAAACTGATTTTTATTTAATCACTTCAATCATTATAAAAGTTTTTCCTAAAACAGCCAAAAGTGTATTAATGGGCTGGCAAGGTTTCAACTCAAAGCCTTTTTGTATTTCTATAACTCAAATAGTAATCCGAATAAACAAAATTTTAATATTCCACACTCGTGGCTCAAAAGTGGCAGTCTAAAAGGAGTTCTCGAGTGCTTCCCCTGTAAACTAGCTACCAGCCTGGAGCATACTTTTTATTAGACCAAAACCAGGAATTTACCATGGAAATAGTGACAAACTTAACTGTAACAGCACAAATGGCACAACTATAGGTACAGGTATTGATTTACCACAAAACTTAAGAAGCAGTGTGAAATGGCAGAGAACAGTATCCAAGGCTTTTGACATTCTGATCCTGAGATACCAGCACTATAACTACAGGAGGGAGATTTGGTGGGTGCGATGAGATTTGGTGGCTGCTATGCTTATTATTCCATTTGCCACAGTTCCATTAAGGTGAAGTAAGCAGAGAGGAAGGGAAACTGAAGGTTGCTGGGCCAGCAAAAACACAATGGTTATTGTATATCATAAGCATTGAATAGCTGGCTGTGAGCAATGCCTTAGAATACTGGGACACGTTTTGGTGTTAGCAGCTGGTCCTCAAGGTTACCTCTGCTCTCAGGTTCTTCAAAGTGCAGCTCTGGAGCACTCTTGAGAAAACCACTGCTCCCAAGTGCCATGGGTAAATGAAAACCTTTTTCACCGAGTTTGCCTTCACAGAATTGCATTTGGGCACTGTTCTTTGGCTACAGTCTCTGATTCCTATCTCTCTTGCTTTTCCTGCTGCTCAAAAGTGCTCATTTCAGTGGGTGTTTCTATGTTCAATCACATGGTTAAGCACTCCTATAACTGACATATGTTTGAGTAGGATTGGGCTGTCTCCAGAAATCTCTTTACACAACTGTATAGCAAATCACAAATGCCCAATGCTAGCATTTGGTGCTCCTCACTTTATTTACAGCAATGCTCAGTGGGCAGAGGAACTGAGCCCAAATTTTTTTACTGAGGAGCACACTCAACCAATTAACTCTTTTCTTCCTCTTTGAGTTAATAGATAAGGTCAAAAACAAAAATCATAATGGTCTTGACCATTTGGAACCAGAACCACATTAACCAACAGATCTACTATGCCTCAGCTTAGTTTACAAGGTTTTCAGTATAGGCAGTCCTCAGCATTACAATGTTAGACTTACAATGAATTGCATTTACAATATTTCTGAACTAACAGTGTAATTCGACTCTCAGCATTGGTTTCAACTTTATGGCGCTCAGTGCCACAGTGGAGTAGACTGCCGTTCCAAGTTATGACGTTTTAATTTACGATGCAATTTTCAGCAACCCATAAGTCTGAGGACTGCCCTTACAACCAGATCACAAAGAGAGAACTACAAAGAACACTAAAAACCCCTTCTCATCACTTCTTTTGACCAATACTATCATTGGCCTAGAGACTGGAAGGATTTAAAAAACACCTTTAGAAATGAGGTGCAATCAATTGTATAACTAACGTAACTATTCAGAGTTATATATTATATAGCCATACTGTCTGAGAAGTACATTTGAAAATACTAAACAATCTCACCTACTCTCAATCACCAAAGTTCACCTGAGCATTTTCAACCTCACTTCAAGACCAAAGTTTGCAGTTTTAATAACTGTGCCTGTTGCAGTGCTGGGGAGAACTGTGCGCACACAATTAGAGATGTAAAATTCTGTTTAATTAGGTAACCAATTAAACATTAAGTTTAATCAGTTAACTGATTAAATGGAAACAGTCAGTGAGCTACTCTAGACCTGGCCAGGCTGGAGTGGTCCCCCTGCCATGGGGAGGGGCTGTTTCAGCTTGGCTGCTTCCAGCCTTGCCAGGAGCTGCGCCAACTCCCAGCCATTCAGGGCTGGAAGTGGCAGACCTATATGGGTCCAGCAGAGCCATCAGCCCTGTTCAGGGACCCAGCAGCACTGGGGCATCCCTCCGCCCACAGAGGCTACTCTCCTGGTACCAGAGAGTACCAATGTTACCCATTAGCATCCCTATACACAATATGGGGATTAGACACAGTGAGATGATTCTTTCCTGATCTGGATTTAAGAGTCTACTAAAACAGACATTTCAGTACAAATCACCACATTTATAGCAACCAGATAATCTTATATATGGTCTAATCCAAAGACCAGTGAAGTAAACTGGGAGTTGTTCCACTGGCTTGAATGATTTTTGGATTAAGCCCATATTACTCAAAATTCTGGAACAGAGAAAATCCACCCAATCTAATCTCTAGTGCTTGAAAGCATCCCTGGCTAGGGTAATGTAGAAGGAAAACATGTGCTGCCTGAAGTCACGCTGTCTGGAAAAATAAACAGTATTTTTCAATGGTTTTGTGATTTATAAAGATGTAGCAAATATTTAATATAAAATGCATACACTAAACGTTCAGCTTCTGAATACTTCTTCCACAAAACTGTCTTCTGCTAATTTAGTATAATAGAATTGCTACTGAATAACTCAACATTATCTTCACCTCTTCAGGAAGTCAGACTACATTAAAATAAAAGCATCATACTAATTAGTGTAAAGAAACCATTTAAAAATCTAACAACAAAACCATAAATAAATGGTAAAACAAAAAATATTCTCTTTATCGAACAATTTCATATAACACAGAACAAAAACGGGCATTATAAACAGGGCTCAACAAATAATGTAATCTACTCGCCTGTGGTGAGTAGATTACAACCTAGAAGAGCTGGCGCAGAGCGATCTGCGCATGCGCAGAACCGTGCGAAACCGCGCAGCTGGCGAGTGGGGCTTGCTGCCGCTTGGCGAGCCCTGATGATAAAAATAATCAGCTTTGAGACAAAAGTTTTCTAAATATACACAAACTCTGATATAATGTTACAAAGATATATGTATCACCCTAAGCTTTCATTGTACTGTATTTGGAAGATCATTCAAATAGTAATATGTAGAAAAAAGCTGAAACTGAACTTCTTAAATATTGCTTGCAAAGATTAAACTGTAACACTAAATTTACAGATAACTAAAGAATGGGGCTTCAAATCTGGATAATACACTTTCTATACAAACACACGTATATTTACATGTATTTGTTTTAACAAGCAAATAACAGGATAAAATGCAGGTTAAAACTCAGTAGTCCAGCACTCTCTGGTCTGGCAACATCCATGGTACAGTATGATTTTAGTTAGTTGGATGTTCACTTATCAACATGTGGCCAAAGTTTCCCGTGGTCCCCTAAAGTTTATTTACAGCCACCAGTCCTGGATCTCAGTGTTCTATGCACTAATTTGCTCCTCAATGTCTTCTAAGACCCCAGTAAGCAGTGGAAGTGTTGGTAATGCTACTAGACAATACTGACCTCCAATGTTCCAGCAAATTCTCTGGTTTGGCACCTGTCAGGTCCTGAGGGTGACAGACTAGAGAGGTTCAACCCGTAGAGTTACAGCTTAAATTAGTCAAGTAGAATTATTCCTCTTACCATCACTATCAATATGTAGAACATTTTTCCACTTGCTTTTTTGCTATTCTCAGGCTGTACAGTGAGTAATCTTCGGTTAGAAACCAACATCCTGATTATTAATTATTACTATTATTATTTGGATTACCATAAAGCCTATGAATGGACCAGATCAATCCAAATTTAGGAACAGGGATAGTTTTCTTCAATGCATACAAACAAGATCAAGCATTTCTCTCATGAGAAGCTTTTCTAATTCTCAATACTAATAAAACATTACATAAAAAGGAACTAGTGAGCCAAACTCTTTGTTTTTATTCTGGCAGAGTCTCAGAAGCACTTTCTACAAACTAAATGTCAGCAGGGGGATTTGCCCCAAACAGGGCTGAACTTTCAGTTCTGACTGGGATTCCAGAAAAGCCCTGCTGATGAAGGCTGTCCAGGAAAGCATTGACAACCCTTTCCTGTAAACTTTCCACCACAGGTGCCTTAGGGCCCAAAAGGCAACATTTCAGAGCTAAATCTGGCCCTGAAACCTGAAAAAAATAAACCAATTAGATTAGGCAGCAACTTTTTCTGAATTATTATTTAGCATAATTTTACACTCCAAGTCCCTTGCAGGAGCATCAGGAGTCAGCAAGTGCAAATCCATATCAAACCAGTTGTTTAACTTGGTTTAAGAGAGGCCTCCAGTGGTCACTGCAAAGTACAACTTCGTGAAAGTAGAAAATTGTTGATATTGCATTATCAAATCATTGAAACAAAGATCCTAACTAGAACATCTCAAAATGTAGATTAACTAGTCAGCCACTGCAGAAAAAAATCCCTGACACGCTGCTGCTCGTCTCCAAAGCACTAATAATTTTAATTCACTTTTCCCAGACCTTCACCATAAGTTTTAGTTATGCCAAATAACTCTTAAAGTTTGGTATTTCTTATTTAGCAAATCTACCCTACATTACTCCATTTAAATAGTTAATTTGAAAATGTAAATGCTAATGCTACTTTTAATAATTAAGAAGTAATAATTTTCAACACAAAGTCTGTATCTGTACCTTCTGTACTTAAACAGCGTGTCGAAAGGCGACCTGAAGCCCATGCAGAGAAAAAACAAACGTCTCACTCTGACTGCAACTCATGTGACTCCTATGACCTTAACTAATAATTACTGAAGTCCCAAGCCAACATTTTTTGTTTGAGAAAGCAAATAATTCTAGAATAAAAATGTCTGCAAATGTTCAGCTTCTGTATGAAAGAACAAATACCTGCTGTTAAATAGTAGTTCTCTGCACTACACTGAAAGTGGGGACTAGGTCACAGGCTTATGAGCATATGCCAGAATCTATCGCCCTCTCCTCCCCCCCCCCCCCCAACACACACACACTTCCATTCTCAGACCCTTTAAAACTAGGAGCTACTGCCACAGGGCACATAGTGAGGTGCAAGCATGTGACCTACAAAAAGCCAGATACAAGGCTTCTTGCCCTTTAGGAACAGGCATCACACAGGAGAGACCCATAGTCAGAGAAGGATCTGGGATGGACCTCTACATGGCTCAGGCAGATGGCTGAGGAGACAAACTAGGGGCAAGTGAAGTCTTCAGGCTCTTTCACACTAGCACTTACTTCAGTCCAAAGAAAATTACATTTTAAACACAGAGGTCCAGATTCTGGACTGCATCCAGATTCTAAACCAGCAGCCAAGTAGGGAATAGAACCCAGACTTACAGTATCCCAGTCCTGTGCTCTATCTACTAGTCCACACTGCCATTACAGTTTTTGTTTGAGCTATGTCAGTTGGGTTTTGGGGAGGGTCGTTGTTATTTTTTTACTGAAGAGATTATACAGGTACTGCATCCTTAGTGTGAATGCAGTTCACTGGTAAACAGTACCTAACACCAACAGAGCTTACTCTCCTTTCTCTATACCAGAATGAACTATGTACATATTAGAGATGTAAAATCCTGTTTACAATGTTAACTGGCACAACCTGGCATGCCAGAGGCACAGCAGGCCTGGAGGGACTGAAACACCTCCCCCACCCCCGCCCACAGCACGCCATGGGCAGGGGGCTTCTTCTGTTGGACCAGGTGCCAGTTACCCTGGTAAACATGCTAGTTAGGCAATGTATACTGGGTAACCAGTTAACCCTTTACCCTTCACAAAAATATCTTTATAGCAGCACAAATGCACTCACACTTCGAGACTTGTGGAGGAATCGCTTTAATAACACTGGTATGGCTAAAAACAGCTCAACTTGCGTGTGTAAACAAAGGCTTATGCTGTTTGCAAACAGCCCTTCAGGAGTTGTTCCTACAGCAGGCAGGACATTCTCACTCCTGGGCTATATTCCATATGACAACATTGAGATCAGAAGGTTCAAGTGCCATTATGGAAACATTATAATACTAGAAGAGTCATTTTGCAGAAAAGGAAAGCTCCATTCATCAGTTAGCCTGAGCTTACAGCTGCTATGCACATGCAGGCCTGCATCAAGACACTGCAGCCAGATTGAGAATCTGACCATTACTTCTTGCCATGTTCAGCTTTAGAGGACAGTAAACCCATGAGGTACAATATATTGGGAGACAGGTTTACTGTATTTGGATACAATGTATTATAACTATGTTAGTAGTTATAATGCATTGTTTTTCCACCATGTTTTAATATTCCAATATCATTTGTTTCATCAGATTTTGTAAAAAACAGTTTTACATTTAAAGCGATTGAAGAATTAATAACAATATCCAATCCCAAGTATATATATACTCCTCTGAACAGCATTCTTCTTCTATCTGGTTAATTAATCTATGAGAGAAGATCTGTGTCAGATATCTGATGACACTATTGATGTCACTTATGCAATTTAAATGAGTGCAATGTACAAGCAATTTTTTACTCCTACCAATAACTCCTTATAAACATCTATAACTGTAAAGATTGACAATTTCCCTAACACAGATTAAGCAGATTAAAATCTATTACTATTTTGAATCCATTTTATCAACATATATCCCTCTATAGTTTGAATACTAGGTCCAAATATAATTAGGGAATAGAACAGAGTATTAAATAAAGGGTATACAGAAATGAAGGCATTCAAAAATGCTTCAAAATTTACACATTCTATTAATTTACCCTCTTGCTTGATATAAAGCAATCCAAATCTTTTGACATCCAGGGAGGGCAACAAGACCCATCTATTTACCCATGCTGATGTACAGCTAATATTTGTAAGTTAGTTGGGGCACTGTAGACTTAATTTTATTCCTGTCTGGTTATTGTTTGGTTTAGGGAGAGGAGAAACTACTGTTTGCAATGTTTATCTGACAGCATTTATTGAAATGAAGTAACTTCTATGTAGCAACCACAAAGCTGCTCCAAAGTACTGGGGGAAATATGCCTCTTTCTTTTCCTCTTCCTCAAGCATCTACCATGACCAATTAAGTACACTGTGCACACAGCTCCTATTTAGAGCATCAAATTCCAAAGCATTTTACATTTATCAAGACAATATTGAAACTGCTACTGTAGTGGTTGTTGTTAAAGCCCAATCCCATGTTCTAGAAAATAAACAAAATAATGCTCTCCTGCACCCATACCCCTACTGGACCGTGCACCCCAAGCTTCTGTCCCAGATCACAGCATCCTCCTTCACTCAAACTTGCTCTCAGACCCCTCAGACCCTTCTGCACCCCAGTCCACTATCTCAAGTTCCCTTCTGCACCCAGCCTCCATCACAGACTGCACACCCCCTCCACAGAAGTGCAGCCCTTTACCACTTACCAAAATCTTGGAGTGGCCCCCCATTAAAAATTATTATCCATCCCTGACCTAGAAGGAGGCTAGGAAGCAGTGCAGAGGCACAGAGCCCTATCATGTATGGTCTGGGACCTTTAGTGTCTCAGCAGAATACACAGGACTGTCTCTGTATTTTTAACCTCCAATGTAAGTCAAACATGAACATACCCAGAATGAAAACCACCTCTTCTCCATTTCCCAAACAAGGAGGAAAGGACACAGATAACAGGAAAACACATGCAACTCTAATTTATACAAGACAAAGTCCATTTTTCCTCAATATACTCTAGTCTAGAATGCCCATTACCACAATAAAAAAACTGTTTTCCCCACAAAACACATATAAAAAGAGAGGAAAGTGACTGAGAGTAAAAAGACTTAATATGAATTACGAATCTTAAGGCATAAAGGTTTACCAGAAAAAAATCTACATGTTGGTCATGTTAATATACGAGTTGAGGGTGGAAAAATAAGAAAAAGAATCCAAAAACAGGAAAAACTTAGACATCTGGAATAATTACATTCTGAAATAACCTCAGCATTAGATTTTCCCATTCATTACAAGTAATGGAATTTGCTTTCTTTGCTCGGGCAGCAAAGAATTGGTAGGCAATTCCAAGAAGAAAAAAAAATCATCTCCAGCAGAATCACTCTCCTACTTTTGTATTGGCAAGGACCTATATTATGTCACATCCAAGATTTTCAAACTCTATTTTTAATTAATCACTTTGAGGTGCCGGGATCATCTTAGTCAAATAAGGAAATAAGAAAACCTGAAGACTTTAATGCGACACTTCCATTTTTTCCCCCAAACCTTGAAGATTACTCTGATTGTCCCAAAAATCTAAAAATGTAAAAGAAAAATTGTACTTTTCCTTCTACAAAAAGATTTTAGAGCTGAGACCAGAAGTTCAAATTTCTTTTAATATTTCTAAGTTGACACACTCCTATACACACTGGCTGTGTCTAGACTGGCAAGTTTTTCCGCAAAAGCAAAAACTTGCCAGCTGTCTACACTGGTCGCTTGAATTTCCGCAAGAACACTGACGATCTCATGTAAGATTGTCAATGTTCTTGCGGAAATACTGATTTCTTGCAGAAATCATTTGCGCAAGAGGGCCAGTGTAGACAACACAGTACTGTTTTGCGCAAAAAAGCCCCGATGGCTAAAATGGCGATCGGGGTTTTTTTGCACAAAACCGCATCTAGATTGGCACGGATGCTTTTCCGTAAAAAGTGCTTTTGTGGAAAAGCGTCCGTGCCAATCTAGACATGCTTTTCCAAAAATGCTTTTAACGGAAAACTTTTCCGTTAAAAGCATTTCCGGAAAATCATGCCTGTGTAGACGTAGCCTCTATGTTATATATTTGCTAAGCGGAGCACAGAACGTTTTACTCAAGTTTCACTATATTTAATTTCCAATCATATCAAAACTTTAGCTTTTATCAAAACATCAAAAGAACATTTGAAATTTTCTAACTTCAACTGAATGTTTTGAATTCTCACCTCTCTGAAGCTTTAACTTCAGTACTTAGTGCTTCATATTTAAATCTAGCTTCACTTGGAATATAAAGAAGTACCAATCTCTTTACCAGCAACTTTCTGCCAAATGTCCAGGTGCCATAAGTGGAGGGATGAGGGTTACAGATATTTAAAACCTTCTTTAAGTGCCTCTTCCACCTCCCACCCCACCCATCCAAGCAGAATCTGTTTTCAAAAAAAGTCTCCAAAGTGCTTATTGTCCCATGACCCTTGAAAAAGAAGCAGCAGAATGAAGAGAAGTCACAAGTAGAACAAGGGGAACAAAGTTATAGTTGCTCTTAATACATGGTATTTCAACTTCCAGTGAAGCTGTTCATTACCTTATTTTTTAAGTCCCATCTGAAAGATTCCTTTACTACAAGTTATTATATTTACGATCTACCTTTCAACGATACCAGTATTTGAACCTGTGATTCCAGGGAAGCTGAATTTCAAATCAAATGCCATATTGATGGATATTGACCCTCTAATGCTCTGAAATACAAAAAATGCTAAAGTGCTTCTATCTTTAAACAAAACAAAAACCAAAGCCGCTTTTTATTTTTTTAAAGAAAACAGCCGTAACAAATCAGCCAGGTCATAAATGTCATTGCCCACGTATAATTAGACAAAACTGTAATCACTGAATGCAAAGAAAAATCACATTGAAATAATTCCAGCTAAATTCCATGGACATAAGGATGCCAGAAGACGATAGACAGAGCCAGACACAGAAACAAAAAAAGTGATTTTCAAGAACTCGATGTACCTGCCTTAAATCTATGTTGTTAAAACCCTGTAATGCTGGAAAAGAAATTATAAAAATCCTTAAAAAGAACAAGCTGGTAACACCACTATCAGTAGTCTAAACTGTTATCCTCCCTTTAATGATAATGAGACATGTGATATTCTGTAAATGTTTCCTTTATATTTACTGTGCATACAATTATTTACAACACAACAAACAAACAAGAAATTTTGGACTATATATACACAAAGAGCTGTCCCCGTTACACTCATTATTCAATTTTGTATATGCTCTTAGGTACATCAACCAAAATAATGTTTTATGTATTAAATAGCATTATAGTTCTACCTTGCAAACAGTCTCATTATCCCAAGGTAAAATGGTCTTCAGGTCAATTACTTCACAGGACACGCCTAGCTTATCCTGAGCCATGGTTGCCACCTCTCTGATTACATGCACCTGGAAAATGCAAAACAATGCAATCGCTGAGCTATCTGAAATACTGAAGAGATGCTTAAAATGTGTTCAATATGCACTCAGTTTTAACAGTTTAATATTATTTTATTTCATAATAGTTTATTGGAGAAGATTTAATATGGAACAGCAAGCTACGTACTGAGTAATTTAATAAATATCTAGCCCTTTGCTGTTTTTCTCATTTTTTTATTTCAATTCAGTGTTCAAAAACTAAGGAATAATTCTTAAAAGCAATCTACAGCTACCATTCAGACTGCTACTGAAGACAGATGCTTTTTGTTCAACAGGAACATTTATCAAATTTCTGGCAAATATGATCGTTAAGTGGGCTGAATCAACCTTACCATTTTAATATATTTTGCCATCTCTAACTTTTTTTTTTTTAAAGATCTGTGAACAAGCCAAGACCAAAACTACAGAGTAATAATTTTTATAATGCTAGAATAAGAAAAAAACATGTCACTCCTACAAAAAACTGTAATAATTATTGAACATATAACAATCTACAAAAAGCTATATATAATAGATTGTCAGGTTTATGTTTCTTGCTTTTCAAGTGTTGTCACATTAACAGGTCAGGATAAAAAACGGCCAAAATTAACACCAGTGTCTCATTCAAAACAACAATACAATGGCACTTTACTAGGAAGATATTAAATTACATATTCATCAGTTAAAGCAATACAGAATTTCAATGCAACTTTGATCAGTGTCAAATCTTACCATAATCAACTATAATCAACAAATAAGAAAAAGGCAAGTACGAGAATTATACTGTACAAGAATGCAGCTAATTTTGGTAAAGGAGCCAAAAAAAGGTATTCATTATTTAGTCTCAGTCAATTTAGAAGCAAAGTTTAACATGTTGACATCCTGAAAGAACTTCTCTCCCAGACAGTAAGAGGAGTGGGGAATGGGGACATGCATATAGCCCTGACATGGGGGGAGAATGGGGGACACTGGTAAGGGTGAGGTGAATGCAGAATCTCTATCATAGCGTGAGAGGGAAGAGAGAAACAGGAGACAAACAGAGCCTCTGGCATGGGGGAAGGAGTGCACACAGAACCTCTGGCGGGATGAGAATGGGCAATGCTAGTATAGGGAGGGAGGTGGAGGCACACAATGCACGATGAGAGAAATTAGGAAACGGTAGTGTGGGGAAGAGGGAAAAGAAAGCATGGGGGCAAGGTGGGAAGGGGAGGACTGCTGGGCTACTGGTGTAAGAAGATGCGGGGGATAGTTTGCAGGAAGTCCTTAACATACAACTCAGAGCATAGAAGAAGATATTGATCAGAATACAAATTTAATATTCCATGGCATAAATATCCTTTATAAAGAGCTCAGGGGTAAACATTAGAAGGCATTAAAAACAATTACCCCAAATGACAACGTCTAAGAACCTTTAATAAACCCCTGAACTACCTCCTATCTACTTTTGCTTTGGACAGTATTACTTTTTTTCACATCTTCAATCTTCACAAGGATCCCAGAATATCAGGGTCTCTGACTGTTGCATGCAGCCTTAGCAATTACCCCTAGAACAGGAGTGGGCAATAATTTTCAGGGGAGGGGGGGTAACAATTAATTTTGGTACGTGGTCTTAGGTCTGCTCCACCCCTGAAAAGGGTGGGGCTTAGGATGGAAGGGACAGGCTGGAGACTAGCCTTTCCCCCAGAGTTGTCTGGGGCCGGAGGCTTTGAATTAAAAACACAGCAAAGGGCTCACCAACAGTGTTCCCGCTAAGCTGCTCGGCACAGCTTCACCAGTGATTAATCAGCCCCTCCCAGTCAATCAACCCCATGCCGCGCAGCTTAGAGGGAACACTGCTCACAGCTCTGCTGCTATTGAGTTGTCTGGCAGCTGCCTGGAATTGCTACAGCTATTTAAAGGGCTCGCGGCTCCGCCCCTGCTGGGGTAGCACCACAACTGGGAGCTATGAGCCATTTATATAGGATCCTGCTGCCTGAGCCACCACCTGGAAATTCAGTGGCAGGGGCAGCAGGATCTAAATAGAAGTGGTCTGATGCAGTCTGTGGGCCAGATCAAAGTGTTAGGTGGGCCTGATCTGGCCCCTGAGCCGCATCTTGCCCATCCCTGCCCTAGAACATTATGAAAGTGGATTTCTTCACAGTGAAAGTTTGAGATCATCTACAGAAAGTGTTAGAGCCATGCCAACATCATCTAAAAGACAACTCAAAAATACTCAAACAGGATCAACAAGCAAGTGTACCAGCTGGACAGAGCATCTTTTGTTTAACACACAAACATCTATAATTTTATTGTACTGTGGTTCTTTAAACTGCTTGTTTCCCTGTCATGCTCTGTCTCATAGACTCATAGACTTTAAGGTCAGAAGAGACCATTATAATAATCTAGTCTGACCCCCTGCACAATGCAGGCTGCAAAATCTCACCCACCCTCTCCTAGAATAATCCTCTCACCTATATCTCAGATATTGAAGTCCTCAAATCCCATTTCTATATTCCGACAATACACATCAGGCCCCACAGCATACCTTAAACAAGACTTACTGACCTGAGTCCCCCAGGCAACCAGTGTAACATCACTTCCCTCCTGAAGTACCTCAGCTTGAGACAGAGGAATGTAGTACGGCTCCACAGGAACTTGTTCCACTGAGTAAATACAAGTTTAAAAAGGAGGCAATAAAGTTTAGATTCTCATACTATGTGACACTTGACCAAGAAAAATTTTTTTTTGAAAATCAAAACAAATGATATGTAATTTATTTATTAATACTGTATTGGAAACAATATGCCCAAATTCATGTGGAGTAGTAACATCACTTAACACACTAGGTCAGACTACAAATGGTGCGTGGCAGGGATATTGAGTTACCTGTTCATTACAATGCTCCATATCCAATACATTAAAAAAAACCCTGAATACCATGGATACCCAGTAACAATGCCCTAATGATCACTAAAACAAGAGATAGTATGTAAACAAAGTATACATGGTGGTGTGGCTTAAATAAAGATTTTATCAACATGATTTGTAATGGTTACCATTACTTCTGGGTGGTGGAATCGCAAGTAACTTATGCAGTTTGTTCCTAAGGAGTACCAATAAGGTCTCAATATCAAACAACACTATCATGTATTCTGTATATGCCACTGTCATAGTTAAAGCCTTAGACTTCTTCTCAGACTCTTTGAAGTGCATTCTTCATGTTTTCCTCCCCTTGCAATTCAATCAGACAGAGTGGATCACTGGGTTACAACCCCTATTATCTAACCATATTAATACAGACCTAAATGTTTTGGCACCAGCAAAAACTCCCTTCAGGAGGCCATGACCAGCAGCTAATTAGAATGACTCAAAACAGCATTTTCAAAACAAGTGTTGTTTATTCATCCAAAGGTACACAGTGATCGGAGAAAAGGGTTTAAGCTACCAAAGCATACGCAATCTCATCTAAACTTTTTCCTATACTTGCTAGTTCAGGAAGGGTATGCTCAACTCAGACATTACTCTTTCTCTTAGCTGGAAGAGAAAAACTGACCCCACTAACCAGTATTCTCTACCCCTCTCTCTGCTGGCAACTCATCTCCACCTCCAACTGGTCTTTTTAAAGCTTTACCATCCTTTTGATCCCTAGGATCTCAATTTAGTAAAACAACTATGTAACTTTCAGCTGACACGCGGAACCGCATCTTCCTAATTAATGGCTCAGCTATTGTTGTTCCCTTATTTCCTTAAAAGGACCAGATATCTTCTTCATTCTCCCCAGCCACATATTTAAAAAACAAAGTTTATTTGGTACTCATTTGTGTATGCTACTATTTTTACAGCCAGCCTACTTCAATATTATCAGTCTAAACAAAGGAGACTTTGAGGGCACTGAAACTGCTATCAAGCATTTTTAAATGTTCTAAAATCTATAGCATCATGTCAGGATTTTAAGATCACTATCTGGACTTTCTACAACTAAAAATAAATGCTGAAATATTCCACTGTAAAGATGAGATCACATTTCCAAAAATCTGCATCTCCCATTTTTAAGCATAGATGTACAAAATAGAAAAAATTAAAAAAAAAACATTTGCACAAGGCTAAATATTGCCTGCCTTTTTCCTCATTCCAGTGTACGGTGAAGGTGAAATTGCACTCTTGGTAGGTTGCTTTTACAAATAACAAAATGACAGCTGTTGAAGGAGAGTTATTCAAATGACTGCTTCCATACACTCCATTAGTAGAATGCCTCTATCATATTTTGATTGGATCACTTAGACATGAGAGGGTACTTAGTTTGAAGCCCTTTCTGTTGAGACTCAAGAAAAGTGCACATTATGAAGCCAACTTTCCAACCAAGATAAAACCACTCACTTATTTCCTAAAGATTTCTCTACCTGTTCCCACTCCCAAATACAAAATGAAGCCTTGAACCTGCAAGCAGCTCTGCGTGAGGAGACCTGGCAATTGTGAAAACTCTGCATGGGCAGACTTCCTTTCCTCAGAACAACAGTGAATGCGGAAGGTAAAGGGTGACTCTCAAAGCCATCTACTTCAGGGTGTATACAATACCACAGTATTCCTTGCTCAGATCAAAGAAAAGATTGAGCCTTCAGAGAATACATCATTTAAAAAAAATTGCAAAATTCACTGACTATATTTCAAACAATGTTTTTCTACTTGACCTGCTCTAGAACTAAAACTGCATTTAAAATATATACTCAATCAAAAGTTGACTGCAAATTTTAAACTACAGAAGACAATGAAAAGGACATCACTACAACATTCCTTTAAATGGGAGGGTTCTTCACTCAGCTTTGAGATGTCAGCAATTCTTATTTTCACTTCTGTTCTTGGATCTCCCATCTAGCAGAGATGTAATTGACCAAACTAATGACAAATGAAAATTCAGCCTCTCATCCACTTCCCTTCAGGATTTGTTTCCACTCTAGTCTGCACAGGGCTTATATTTTACATGTGCATTTTCTAAAGGAAAATCACTTTTAAAAAATCCCACAATTACATGGGGGGAGGGTCTGATATCCCAGACCTGGTGCAAGCTAGAATGGAGCCAGGCTGCCTGCCTGCCTAGCTCCTAATACACTTTAAATGCAGAGCTGCAGCAGGGTAGGTCCTGGACCCGGCGTAAGCCGGGACTGAGCCAGGATGCTGGCCAGCCTGCTAAAAAATATACTGGCAAGGGGAGAAGAAAAATGCATTTAGTCTACAGCATTAATGGATAAGCTTTTCTAATTGGTTAATTGACTTATTACATCCCTAAAACAGAGAGCTAATTCCAATAATGGTCAGACAGAAGTGCCATGGTGGTAAACATCACGTTTTGCCCTGTTACACTTATGAAAGTAAAAAACATAATAGTATAGACCATCATAGTGCTATGGGGTACAAAACATAACGCTACAAAAGGATATTTAAAAAAAGCTTTAGTGAAGAAAATCAGTGTGAAAAATCATCTGGTATGTTCTATAGTGGCAAAATAGGTTACAGGCAGTCCCCGGGTTACGTACAAGATAGGGACTATAGGTTTGTTCTTAAGTTGAATTTGTACGTAACTCGGAACTGGCTCCAGATTCAGCCGCTGCTGCTGAAACTGACCAGGGGCTGACTACAGGAAGCCCGAGGCAGAGTTGCTCTGGCCCCAGCTTCCTGGAATCAGCCACTGATCAGTTTCAACAGCGGCTCAATCTGGAGCCTGGGACAGAACAGCTCGGGCGCTGCCGGGTAGGTCCCCCCAGGATTAACCCGGCAGCACCCCAGCTGCTCTACCCCAGGCATCCACAACAAAAGCCTGGTCTGCTGGGGATGGGGGGCCCACTAGCTGGGCCCCCCTCCCCAGCAGACCAGGGAGACCCGGAACAAAGCCGCGGAGGCAGCGGGGTCCCGCGCCTCTGCGGCTTTGCTCCGGGTGTCCCTGGTCCGCTTGGGGAGGTCCCCAGCAGACCAGGGAGACCCAGAGCGCCGTCCCGCTCCTCCAAGGCTTTGCTCCGGAGCAAAGCTGCAGAGGCGTTGGACCCCGCCGCCTCCAAGGCTTTGCTCTGGGTGTCCCTGGTCTGCTGGGAGGGGTCCCCAGCAGACCAGGGACACACGGAGCAAAGCCGCAGAGGCGGCGGGGTCCCGCGCCTCCAAGGCTTTGCTCGGGGTGTTCCTGGTCTGCTGGGGGTGTCCCCCAGCAGACCAGGAACACCCGAAGCAGCTTTTCTCACCCCAGAGGACGCGGTGGCGGGACCACTGCGCGTCTGGATGGTCCCACCGCCCGCGAGTTCCGGGGCGAGAAAAGCCCCGTTCGTAAGTGCGGATCCGACATAAGTTGGATCCGCGTAACTCGGGGACTGCCTGTACTGTGTAACAGAGCATTTAAGTAGTATGGCTGGAAATTGTGACTTAAAAATGCCAAGTCTAAATGAATTACACCATCAGGATTATGACTGTTCACAGATTTTACTGACAGAGGCATTTATATACTGGGAAGTGTCAGAGAAAACAAAGAGGGAGAGACATTGTCTGTATGAATTTAACCTATGATCGTATTTAGACATCTCTCTGACTCAAGCTAATGAGCCAACTGGGAACTTTTAAGAGCATGGGAAAATACTTTTGGTCCCTCAAAAATGCACTTTCATGTCTGTATTACCAGAAGGATTTTGCCGTGTTTGACACTTAAATAGTGACTTAAGCAAAAGGCTTTGAAAATCCTAAATGTTTCAGAAATCCAATGTTATGTTTTAAAACAAACTAAGGATCAAAATCTTCTCCCAGATAAGTTCATGTAGCTCTGTTTATGTGAGGACTCAACTTAGCCTTTCGAAAAAAGGCCTTCTTGAATGCAAACAGGGCTTTTTTCCAGAAGAGAGCATACAGACTGCCAGGGTGCTCTCTTTCCAAAAAGTGGCTTGCTTTCTCAAAAGTAGTAGTTTATCGAAAGAGGTTTGTAGTCTAGACGTAGCCCCAGTGTTTATCTTCATTCCACCAAGATTCTTTGATGCCAGTTATCACTATCCTGATTTAATATCAGGCATTAGAATCATAGAATCATGGAACTGGAAGAGACCTCAGGAGGTCATCAAGTCCAGCCCCCTGCCCAAGGCAGGACCAATCCCAACTAAATCAACTCAGCCAGGGCTTTGTCAAGCCGAGACTTAAACACCTCTAGGGATGGAGATTCCACCACCTCCCTAGGTACCCATTCCAGTTCTTCACCACCCTTCTAGTGAAATAGTTTTTCCTAATTTCCAACCTAGACCTCTCTCACCTCAACTTGAGACCATTGCTCCTCGTTCTGCCATCCGACACTACTGTAAACAGCCTTTCTCCATCCTCTTTGGAACCCTCCCTTCAGGAAGTTGAAGGCTGCTATCAAATCCCCCCTCACTCTTCTCTTCTGCAGACTAAACAAACCCAAATCCCTCAGTCTCTCCTCATAGGTCATGTGCTCCAGCCCTCTAATCATTTTGGTCACTCTGTGCTGGACCCTCTCCAATGCGACCACATCCTTTCTATAGTGGGGGGGCCAGAACTGGACACAGTATTCTAGTCGTGGCCTCACCAGAGCCGAATAAAGGGGAATAGTCACTTCTCTGAATCTGCTGGCAATGCTCTTCCTAATGCACCCTAATATGCTATGAGCCTTCTTGGCTACAAGGGCACACTGTTGACTCATATCCAGCTTCTCATCCACTGTAATCCCCAATCCTTCTCTGCAGAACTGCTACTTAGCCATTCGGTCCCCAGCCTGTAACAATGCTTGGGATTCTTCAATCCCAAGTGCAGGACTCTACACTTGTCCTTGTTGAACCTCATCAGATTTCTTTTGGCCCAATCCTCTAACTTGTCCAAGTCACTCTGGATCCTATCCCTGCCCCCCAGCATATCTACCTCTCCCCCTAGCTTAGTGTCATCTGCAAATTTGCTGAGGGTGTAATCCATCCCCTCATCCAGGTCATTAATAAAGATGCTGAACAAAACCAGACCAAGAACAGATCTTTGGGGCACTCCACTAGAGTGCTGGGATGACTTATTACTAGCTGTGTAATGGGAGCAATCTTAAAAAACAACAAATAGTCTGATAGCACTTTATAGACTAACAAAAGATGTAGATGGTATCATGAGCTTTCGTGGGTACAACCCACTTCTTCAGAGGACCGGAATGTTGGAAGTCCAGATCTAAGGATAAGTAAGGGAAGGGGGACAGGAGGAAAAAAACTGAAGGGGAGAAAGAAAAAAAGACAGTGAGTAGATATGTTTCAGAGGGATAGCCGAGTGAGTCTGTAACAGGAAAAACGTAAACAACAAACAGTCCAGTAGCATCTTAAAGTCTGAGTAATTATAAGAGACTGATAAGAACCATTACTTACCACTTAGAAAGGAATTGTATCATTTGCCTGTATACTATCTTGATTACATCATTTAGATATATAACTTTAAGTAAATTCTTCCTGTAACAATCTTTTGACTCACAAAAATGACTGTAAAAGGGGGGGGGGGGAATATGGGCCTGATTTTCAGGGATGTCAAACACTCTACTCCAGTTGAAATCAACACTAGCTCAAGTATGCATTGGATGAAGTCTGCTATAAACTGGAGATCCAGTTGGCTTCTTTAGATTCTCTTCCACACTACAATGAAGCAGGGGGAATAAGGTTCAAATTAATACAGCCAGTTGTCATAGAAAAATTTGCATTGCAGTTTTCTCTTTTGAGGGGCTGCCATCCAGGAGGTGCCTGGCACATGGAGAAGCCCTTGATAACTGCTTTATGAAGATGTCATGAGGTGCCACAAACAGAAGAATCCATGGATTCTTGCATGGAAGTGTTTGAGAACTACATCCAGTTATCCTCTAGCTAAAGAACTTAAAGGCAACTATAAGGTGAAACTGATATAGCCTACTGTTCCATCTAGGGGTTATTTCCTTGTAGCAAATGATGGGGTATTTGGTTTTTTGAGCAGAAAAACCTATACAGTATAAGAGACTATGACAATAATCAGGTTTGTCATTGTGGCTGAATGCTTTTGCTTCCTTGGCAATATTAGATTGTTTGTTTTGGATCAGTTTTCCTTGAATTCCTATCACTTTTAAATCATAATCCATATTTGCACTGATGGTAAAAATAGAGAGTTTTAAAACCGCAGCCTTGAAAGGAGTTTATCTAAGCATCATTGCAAAGTCTCCATATAACAGACCTGGTAAATTTACCTACAGAACTGTACCGAAGTAAATCCAAACAAAACTGTTTTAAGATAAACACTAAACAGTCACTCAGTACTGTGCAAATAAAATGTTTAAAACAAATCTTTTGAACAAATTTCAAAGCAATCAAAACACTTCTTTTATTCTCTCTCAAAAAATACATGCATTTTATGTAGTACCAATGCCAGCGTAGGCACTAGTTATAGGAGGCTGCAAATATGCTGCAGTTATCTCAAAAGATCATTTGAGCACTTTAAAAAACATGCTTTTTCATCTCACCTGCCTTGTCACTATAACAACCATTGATGCAAGTCATTTATTTCTACATCACTGATGTCATATATAGTACAAATAAATGAAACTGAAAAGGTCAAAAGATATCAGAATAGGTAAGCCACAAGATGCCTAAACCTGATAATGTCAAGGTGACTCATTTTCTCCCTTGATTCATAATGATTATGTGCTCTTATCATCCAGACTGTTAATTATATTTTAAAAACAAAAACCTTCTAGCTTTTATTTAGATATTTTCTAAACAGTTCTGACATTTAGAAGGAAGTCACAATAGCACTCTCAGTAACATTGTTTATACTACCATAAAATTACTAGAAGTCCAATACCACTATTTTTTAAGTTCTGGTCTTTTAGTCAAATAGGTTTTTGTTGTTGTTTTTATAGATTCCAAGGCCAGATGGGACTACCATTATATCTTGTCTCACTACATGCATAACACAATCCATAGAACTTCCTCAAAATAATCCCTAGAAAATATCTTTTAGAAAAACAGCCAATCTAGATTTTAAAACTGCCATTGATGAAAAATGCAACACAACCTTTGATAAATTGTTCCAAAGTTTAATTAATCTCACTGTTAAAAATGAATGCGTTTTTCCAGCCTTAGTTTGTCTAATTTCAACATCCAGCCATTGGATCATGTTGTACTTTCTCAGAATGATTAGCCCATTATCAAATAGGTTCTTATAGAGTGTAATCAAGTCACCCCTTAAACTCTGTGACACTAAATAGATTAAACTCCTTGAGACTCATGGCTTTTTTCTGAATCGTTGCCAATTTATCAGCAACTTTCTTAAATTGTAAACACCTGACCTGGACACAATATGTCAGCAGTAGATACACCAGCCGCAAACAGATAAAAATAAACTATGTACTGATACTCAAGATTTCCCTGTTTACATATTTAGAAATTGCATAAGCCCTTTTGGCTCTACCATCATTTTAGGAGCTTGTACTCAGCTGATTAACCATCATGAATCCAATCCTTTGTTTAGTTATTGCTTCCCAGTAAGCAGGGTCTATATTCTCCTTTCTTAAGCATACACATTTGCACTTAGCCACACTAAAACACATTGTTTGATTGTGCCCATCTTAACAAGTGATCCAGGTCAAACTTTATCAGTGATGATGCTATGTTTTCTTCCAAGTTATTGATAAAAGTGTTAGTTAGCAAGAACTAGTTATACAACCACTCAGATTCTCAGTTGTGTATGGGGATGTATACCCCATACAAGACCGAAGGAGTTAAGGTGGCCAGGTAGGCCTATTAACAGCAACAGCTGAATCATGAGGAAGAGACAGGTAGCTGGAAATTGATTTCCAGTAGGTTCAGCTGTGCAAGAACAAGCAAAACCTATAAAATCAGGAAGGGCTTCTCTTGGGAAAGTGCAGCCAATCCCTGGGAATAGTGAAAGGGTTTGGAGAAGATACACCCAGAGCAAGGAGCAGGGGAAATAGTTCAGAGAAGGATCTGTGAAGGCTGGGAGAGGACAGACTAAAACTACTCCGTTAATTGGACTAGAACCTGGAGAAGAGGAATGCCCTGGTGAACACTTGTGCCCATGCGAAATCTTAAGTCAGTCAATGGGTTCGAGCCAGGTACACTGTCTATTGTGTAAATCCAATTGCAGAATCAAGACAAAAGCCCCCAGATTCCTCATTTCTAGTTCAGAAGATGCAAGTTTCTATTCTAACCCTCTGCTTTCAGTTCAAAACTTTCACCTTGGGATTAAAATACTCCAGCGCTGGTCTATGCCGGAAAACAAATTTGGGGGGAAATCTGAGCAAACCCAATTCATTCGTTTCTAAGTATTAAAAAGGGGAAAATTCACTTTACCCTTTAGAAATAATATCTTACAATTGTCTAGAACATTTCTGCAACTAAAAGTAAAAAGCTGAAATTCGGCATCCCCATAAAGATGTCTGAGTGTTGTAGAAAAAAGTTATTTTGATTTGAATAAGTTATGAGCCTCTAAAAATGGCATTATTTCCACATACTTTAGACTTTATGCATTTTCTTGCTCAGTTCATGAAATGTGCGGCTAAGGTCATTGTGTACGTGTGGTTATTAAAGCTACACATCTAAGCCTTTGCACATCTTGCAAGATGCAAGACAAAAGCCTCTCTCCTCTCTTCCCAGTATCCTGTAAAAAATGTGCACCCCTATTATGAATACCAAGATACCGTCACCACAGAATGCTTTAGCATGAGCATTTTCTACATGAATTCTCAATACAGAGAATGTTACTGATTTGCCGAACCATAATCTATGGTTATTGGTAAGAGCTTTCCCTTTGTGACACCTTTATACACCAGACATGCACAAAGTTTTAGAGAAAAATTGTTAGGAAGCTCTTGGTATAAAAAAACCCATCTATCCAGTACAGAAAGAGTTTAAGTTATATTTGCAATGTTTGGGCTCCAAAGGCTGAATTGTGCTCTGTGTCACAGGCATAAATTGGAGACAGCACACTGACCTAATACATTTAAATAGGCAATCAGAGATCTACCCCACATTAATTTTTTTTCTAAAAGGGAAGGCAAGGCATACAGTAAACAGTGTTGAAAGTTCCAGCAATCTCTGAAGGATGACATCAAACACTGCTACACTGTATCATAGTGCTGGGCAAAGTATGATCTGTGAGCCAAATTTGGCCAGCCAAGCCACCAGATCTAGCCCACGAGAGCCTCAGCCAGCTCACTGTTTGCCCCGTCCCCACTCAGCACTTAGTGAAGCTGGCTGCTGCAGGGCCATGTGCATCTTTGAATGCGGAGAGCCTGGAGGGAGGGGGCAGAGGATTCTCACACTGCTCCCACCCCCAGTAGGGCACACAGGCCAGTTCCTGGCCAATAGCAGCTGCCTGTTTGGAGTATGTGAAGTGCCCTTCTTCCTCATCTCCCAGGCTCACATGATTATTGTTGCTGCTGTGAGCAGTTACAGGGGCATGGAAGGAAGGGACCCTGGTTAAGGAACCTGCCGAGCTGCTGGCTAAGAGCCACCCAAGTAAGATCTCCCAGCCAGAGCCTGCCTCTGGCACCCCAGCTCCTCCTTCCCCCAACCGTCTACCCCCCTTACATTCCTACCCTATGTAACCCAACACTTCTACATCCCAGATCCAGCCCCCATCTTCCTAGACACTGTATCCCCTCCCATAACCCTCTTCAGGTCACAGCCCCCTCCCAGAATTTGCACCCCAATCCACTATCACTAGTCACAGCCCAAATCCCTGTACTCTCTCCTGCACTCCTGCCCCAGGTAATGATCCCCTCCCAAACCCTGTATTCCAGTGATGGGCAAGATAGCCTCCGTGGGCCAGATCCAGACTGCCAAGCCCTTTGATCTAGCCTGTGGCCAGTCTGGCGCTTCCCCGCCTTCAGGCCAATTGAGACCTGGGGACAAGGGAGTGCACAAAGTCTCCTCCCCCTGCAAGGGATTCACGGCACCAGAGGGAACCACCAGCTGTTCAAAACAGCTGGTGGTTCTCTCTAGGTACCATGAGCCCATGGCAGGGCATAGGCGGTGGGCAAAGACTTCACATATTCCCCCTGTTCCCAGGCCAATCAGGGTCTGTGGATGGGGGAATCCGTGAAGTCTCCCAGCCCTGCCCCTTCCGGGTGGCCCGTGACCACTTCCGAAAATTCATGAAGTGGCTCTCCTTCAAAAATTATTGCCCACCCCACCTTATCAGCAGCAAAGGGCTATCACCAAAGACTGGGACAGAATCCCTGGTCAAGGCTTTTCAAAAAAAAAAAAAAAAAAAAAAAAGTGGTCCTATGAACAGAAAGTAGGGAGCTAAGAGTCCTGAGCAAAAGTTCTCAGCTATGTCACAACTAGTAAAGACAGGGGAAATGGTGCAAAGAAAAATGAAGAAGCAGGGTGTAATGGGTAGCAAGAAGAGACAAGTGTCAACAAAAGGGCAACAAGAGCAACTAAAACAAACTGGAAGAAAAGAATGTTTCTATCAAAGGGAGAGTAGGTATATATACCTCACACATTCATTAAGCCAGGCAAGGAAGATGTCAACTGCCCATTTGCCCTCATTCCCAACGCCTCCCACTGGCTAGAAAGGAGAATTTCTGCCTGGGCTCTCCTTAAAGCAAGTACATAAGAAAGGGAAATACTTACAAGCATGAGGGAAAAGAAAAAGTTTTGCCTTTTTTTCCTATTCCAGGCAGATAGTTAGCTAGCCCTCCAGGAAACATGAAAAACCTGCACCCAATCCGTATTTCACATACCCCTTGTTTGGAGAAATACTTTTTAAAGGCCAGTCAGGGAAGTCGATGGCAAAACCTTCCATTGACTTCTATTGGGTCAGAATTTTATCCTTTAAAGCTGTGGTGTCCAACACACTAGCCACATGCAGCTATTTGGCCAGTTGAGTATGGTTAGTTCACTATAGCAGTAACCACTATAGTGACTACTGCTTCAGAACTGGACACCGTGGTTCTAAAGTTACCTTTTTTCACAAATTTCATCTTTAACTACCCTCCTGCTTATTCCACCCTACGTTTTTTTCTCCTTGTTTTTGTAGATTCATTATGATAGGGCAATTGAAGAAGAATGATAAACTCTACAAGGTATATGTATAATGTTGCAGAAGTGATTTTAAGATGCATCATATTTGTCATGCAGTATGTAATGAGTTGATTTAAATAATACCCCATCACAGTGCATATGCACAACCTTTACTTTAGCATATCCTGACTGCTGACAGCTCAACCAGATATCCTAACATTCTCTGAACACAGCTTTCTGCATGGAAAATGCTACATAAAGAGAACAGCTCATCTGGCAGCAAACAACTGTGAAATTACCACCTGTTGACAAGAAGCCAATGACACGTTCATAAAGAGCTTGAGCTCAGTCAAGTTTGACATAGATGAAGCAGTTGCAGCAAAATTACAAACATATTTATCAATGGGACAGAAAATTCAGCTTTATCTGCTGTCTCCTAGGATAAAAGCTGTCAGCCAGCTCTCCACTGATTAAATAGAGATGATTGTCCAGAGCAACACATTAGGACTCTACCATTTGTACACTTTATTTTTAATTTTTTTACTTTTCAGATCCTTCCTTGGGGTTAATTTATATTCTTGATACAGCAGCATTTTACAAGAAAATTGTTGCACTTTCCTCCAAGTCATCTGCAATCTGGAACCTTTGCTTCTTGATAAGCAGAGTAGTTAGGTACTGAGCTGCTGCACCAGTCGCACTTCCAGGTTGCAGGAGATATACAAATTGCACACAGGAAAGAAAGTGTGTCATTTTATTTAAGTCGCATTCAACATAAATTCTCCTCATCTCTGTCATCTTGAGGTTTGGTTACTGCACTTTGCTCTCCACCAGGGGTAGAACATTAAATCACCTACAAATTGCACCTGAAGCGGAATGCAGGAGAGCTTTTTTATGAGGTGTTCAATGGAGGGAATTTGTTACACCTGTGTTACACATGGCTCTCACTTGCTCCTACCTGAACCTCATGTCAAGTTTAAAGAATTAGTTTTGACCTAAATTATTTGGGTCCGTTTTCTGAGGCTTGTCCCGCTGCTTGTATGTTACCAGGACTGTTAACCAATGAAGGTGTATGAGTTAGTATGTTTCTCCTTGTATAAATTGGAAGGGGATGGTAGTACGGCACTCTCAACAAGGTGTCCTTCACTTTGAAATTTGCTTCTCCTGTTCTTTCATCACAGCATAGACCTTGTGACCACCAGGGCATAATCCAAACTGCACATGTTCTCCCAAGCTTTTCTGGGGCTGGTTGCCTGTTTTCTGAGGAGCAATGACCCGTTTCTTGCATTATGCTCTACCCAGAACTGTCAGAACTAGGGATCTCAAAAGATAACTGGTTATCCGTTAAATATCTCCCTAACTGGGTGATGCTTACTGGGTACTGGTTAACTGGTGCCTGGGAACAGCCCCCTGCGAACCAAGACAGAAGCTTCATCTTTCATGAAAATCTACACAGCAGCCCATTATGAACCACTGCAACAAACTGGACAGAGGGGTCTTAGCGAATTCCTCATTTGGCAGCAGAAAATAATGAAGCTCTCAACTTAAAACATTCAGACACATTGTTTTCTGCCACTAACTGGGCTCAGTTTTTAGTGAGACCACTG
Organism: Pelodiscus sinensis; assembly: GCF_052426305.1. Lineage (NCBI taxonomy): Eukaryota > Metazoa > Chordata > Testudines > Trionychidae > Pelodiscus > Pelodiscus sinensis. The sequence continues at coordinate 60,175,572 of NC_143054.1, read as the reverse complement.
TCACAACATAGAGCTATCCACCACCACCACATACTAGAAGACCAGGCTGGAGACCCAGCCTGAATCACTGATCCAGACCTCAGACCCACAGAAGGGGAGAGGTCAGACTGGGAAGGTGAGGGAGTAGGAGAAGGAAAGGTACATCTGAAGAATATTTGTTATTTTTTGCAAAGATCGATCTATATAACCTTCTAGTGTTTAAGAGTAAAAGCGACTGTTTAAGAAATGCCTCTGCTAATGCTGTGTTCCTTGTGTGCCATGTCATCCCTGAAGCAATTAATCAAAAAGCTCAATATGCCCATAGGATGAACTCTGTAGAATGTGTGTAAGTAGCTAGAAACTCGGGAGGGCTGAGGCACTGGCTTCAGGGTCTAAGGCAGCTGAGCTAGGGAGCCCCACGTTCCAAGAAAGAGTGGTAGACAATAGGTCTGTCCTTGGGAGAAACCGCAACCTAGCACTTCCCGGATCCAGTTGGCTTTGGAGCACATGGGATCTAACAACTAGGTCCACCCACAACAATTTGGTGTCTGTGCCACATTATTGGATTTTAAAGTGAACAGACAGATGACTGTTGCATCAAGGGTAGTGTTTGCCCCAAATTCTGTACAAATTAGGCTGTGTGAGGTGTCAAATGAAAGCTTATTCTTTACTGATTCTGTGCATGACACTCATGTACTTGTATGATTTTGTATGTGGAGTTATGAATATGGGCTCTCTTGTATTATAAATGTTCTCTGGGAGAGAGCAATTGGCCTGGACTGCCTATTGTGAGGAAGGACTGTTCAGTGAATGGCTGTGCTAACTACCACTGCTTCATGGACAATACACACCCGAGGCAATGAGTGGGCAATACACACCTGAGGAATGTGTCTGGAAGTCTGCAAACTAGCCAGTGCCTCATGGCTACTTGCATGTGAAACACAGACAGGTCACTAGATCATGTGACCAGCTCCAATTTGGGAGACACCAAGAATATAAAAATCCAAGGAGGGCATCTCCATCTAGTCTTCAATCTTGCTCCGGATTCCAGATGCATCCTTGCTAGGGACAGAGAGCCGGGAAGGGTTGCTGACCCATCCTAATACAGGATGTAAACCAGAGACTTCTAAGCTAGCAGTTTGTAACATCTCTGATAAGAGCCTACATCAAGAACTTGATGATTGATGTATGTAATGTATTCTCCTTAAAATTACTCTCAACCTTTCCTTTCTTTTATTAATAAACCTTTAGATTTTAGATACTAAAGGACTGGCCCAGTGTGCTCTTGTGGGTAAAAATTGGCCTGGGACTGTGGCTGGTTTTTTGGGACTGGCAGGATCTGTTTGGAGTTGGTGAGATCGGATTTTATAACCTCTCACCTGTGTGTAAGGCCCAGGGCTGATTGCGGCACAGAGAAAGCTGGGATGTCTGAGGGGTTTTTCTCGTGAGGCTTCCTGCTGGCCAGATTGGCAGCTGAAGTGCTATGTGTGACTGGCTTGTGGCCTATTTGGGAAAGGTCTCCAGTCGAGGGCTGTAAGTAGCCCTGGTTTTGAGCAACTCGCCCTGAGCTGATGCCGTCAGCGGTGCCCAGACCCGGCCTGGTCTGTCACAGTCTGTTCAGAGAGCAGATAGAACCCTGCACAGATACAAAATTGGTATCTGCATCTGCAAAAGTGATCCATGGACATCCACATCCACGGATATCCCTGGAAATAAAGAGGATAGCCACAGATTTGCAAGGCTCTACAGATGGGGCCATAATATGACATCTAGCGCCTTCCCCAAACTCATTCCCTCTTTGGTATGGCACCTTAAAGACTCAAGTGTTATGTGGGGTTTTTTTAAAGGGAGAGGGGAGGTCAAAATTATGAGATACAGATGATATTATAGGATGGAGAAAGTGCATGTTGGGAACATGACCCCTATCGCAGAGATCCCTGGGCAAGTCATTTCTACCCCTCAACAGATTGACAAAACTTTCAAGAAAGTATTGCAACAGACAGCAGCATATGGCACACTTGACACATAAACAGTGCACACACTGCATCAACACAAGCATTCCTGGTGAGTAAACATAGAGCTAATGTAAGCAGCCAAGCATACATGCCCGCAAGTGACGTAACAGCTTTGGCAGCTCTATTCTGTTGTAACTTTTGTTGACAAGTAAGAAACCATACTTCTTTCTCCCACAGTGTCTCAAAATAAATGCACTTATTCTGTGCCATCACTTTCCAGCTGCTGGGATCAATGCATTTAGGAGGGAAGATAAAAGGTGGTCACCGCATTTGCCCTGTGATTACATGAGTGCCCACAGGACAGGGGCAATAGCAATTTAAAATCTTCCCCCAGCTGCACTGACATCACCCTTCACACAGAACTAGTGGCTCTGGTCCCTGCCTCAATTCACTAAGTCCCTCAGTGCTATTGTGGTCCCAGAGTGAACCCAGCAACAGTTCTTAGTTCAGCAGCACAAGAGGGAGTAGGAAGAGAAACATGCCAAGCAGTGCGCTCATATAATTTTCCATGAACCACATCAAGAGCAACTTCTAGACTCTCCCACTGTTCTTCTCCTTCTGCAAACTGATCCAGCTCCCAAGAGCAGCAAAACTCAAACGATGAACATTTAGGCAAGGGAAGGAACGGAGTCCTAAAAATGGCATTAAATAAAGGTGAAAACCTAGGATTATCAAAACCACAGTCCCCTCCAAACATTATTACAAATATAATGTAGATTACATCCTATCTTATCTAAATGATGTTCTCAGAAATTCTCAGAAAAAAATATAATGCCCCTGAAAGAAAAATAAAAGGGAGATAATTAACATTTCAAACAGACCTGAAGATTGTCTACCTGAAACTCAGCATGTGGCTATGATGTACACTCGGACTATCTTTAATTACACATGACAGTTCCCCAGTCAAGAATTTGTAACAAGGCTGATTTCTGTCTCTCATGTATTCGAAGGTCTAGTTACATGATTTTCAACAAGACCTTTCCCTAATCATAAAGAGTCCCACTAGTCTCTTACTTCTTCACATTTTTACTGGTCAATTCTTCATTCCAATATGAATATAAAATTTTAACAGACTTTGGAATCAGAAGCTCACTCCTAAGTTCTGATTAATAAATACTAAAGTCAGTGGGAATTGGAACAAATGCTTAATGTGGATTTGCGTAACTTTGGCACCCTTACTTCTAAATGTTTGCCAGTGTTTGAGCAGCCTCTCCAAAAATCACAATAAATAATTAAGCATAAAAAAACCAAATAAATATCAAGATAGATCCCATCACATAAATGTGTCCATTTACATGGAGCATGTCCATTTACATGCCCATGGGGGCAAGGGATTGGACTCGATGACCTCTCAACGTCCCTTCCAGTCCTAGTGTTCTATGATTCTATGTATGTGTGCACATGTGAACACATACAGGCTGTGTCTAGACTACACCTGTCTGTCGACAGAGAAATGTAGATTAGGCATGTCGAAATTGCTAATGGTGTGGGGATTTAAATATTCCACGCTTCATTAGCATAAAGTCGGCTGCCGCTTTTTTTTTTTTAAATGGAGCTTTTCGAAAAAAGGCAGTCTAGACGCGGATCTTTTGAAAATACAACCCTTTTTCGAAAGATCCTGTAAACCTCATTTTATGAGGGATAAGGGATCTTTCGAAAATGGTTTGTATTTTCAAAAGATTCGCGTCTAGACTGCCGGGTTTTTTTGTGGCTCCCCCCCCCCCCCCCAAAAAGCTCCATTTCGGAAAAAAGGGGCGGCCATGTTTATGCTAATGAAGCATGAGATCTTTAAATCCCCACTTCATTAACAATTTTGACGTGCCTAATCTACATCTCTCTGTCGAGAGGTGTAGTCTAGACACAGCCCTCTTCTCTTCCCGCCCCCCTCCCCCACACACAGAGTAAACTGCATTTCACTGGAACATACAACATATAAAGAAGCTTTTTTACCTGCTGCTCTGTAAAGTACTTTAGGTTCAAAGAATATGCAGGGGTTTTTATCTTCTATGCATGATAGTAATAGTCCTTTGGCCTGAAGAGGACTTCTTGGAATAACAACCTGTAAAAATTATTTATAAAACTGATTTGAAATATAATTCAGCTATTTACAGTTAGATTCAGAGATAATATTATATTAGCAAGCTACTCAAGTTTAAGCTACTACTTATAAAATCCACTGAGATCAGGCAAAGATAAAAAATGATCAGAATGTTTTTCCTTTTCTATACTAGGTTAATTTTGTGCCACTTGCTAGTAAAACAAAACTAACTAGAACCTACATGAAGGAGCCTAATGATGAATATCAGGATCAAGCAAAGCAGAAAAACAAAAATCAGAATTTTTCATCTGAACTTGTGCCAAAACACTATCACTAGCTGTTAGAAATACTACTTTGTTGCTATATAAACGTTGCTCTCCATCTTGTTCAATTTTTCTAAAAGTGTGACTATTGCCATTAACAAAATTTTAAAATAATCTTTCTTCATGGATGATGATTTAGCAAAGCACTTACACACATGTGCTTAAATCCATCTAGTCAACAACATCGGTGTGACAAAAGTTAAGTATAAGACTGGGGGTTTTGCTGAACCAAGGCCTATATTTAAGGAAGCTTGTTTTAATTTTAACAGTAATCTACAAATAAAAGATTTCTTATATTCTTAAATGCTACTGCAATTACCATATCTAGATAATGTGGAAATTCCTATCTGCTAGAAGACACTCCCTTACATTTTGTGGTTCTTAATCCTGATAAGGCTGCAATATTTATACCACAAATACAAATGGTAAAATATTTAGAGAAACTTTAATGTGTAATACTTAAAAACTTAACTAGTACAGTAGCCATGCATCATACTCAAAAGTGAAATCACACAAATCAGTGAAACTTATACAATCTCACCATTTAGCAGAAATTATGTCACTTACTGCTATGCTTACATAAATTGTCCATCCAATTGTATACTCATTAAAGTGTGCTAACAGGAGCAGTGAAATCTAATTATGGCACTTCACCTGCCTTTTTTTTTTGTTCTTGAAAATATTTGCTTTCCCTCAAATTGACTTAAAACATTAGACCAGTCCTTTTCTCTGCAATGTTTCAGACACTGAGGAATTCTACTCACATAAGGCAGTTCAGATTGTTCGACCGAAACTCAGGGCTGTAATGTTAGCACCTTGTCGTTTATTTGAGAAAGGAGAACCAGAAACGGTAAATGTCCAACAACTTTTATTAAAAATATCCAACTGTTTCACTGTAGGATAGAGGAATGACAGCTGCAATTGCAGCAAAGTATTTTCCTCAGAAGCAACAACAACAACAACAAAAGATCAGAGGGGTAGCCGTGTTAGTCTGGATCTACAAAAGCGACAATGAGTCCTGTGGCATCTTATAGACTAACAGATATATTGGAGCATATGTTTTCGTGGGCAAAGACCTACTGCATCTGACAAAGTGGGTCTTTGCCCACAAAAGCTTATGCTCCAATACATCTGTTAGTCTATAAGGTGCCACAGGACTCCTTGTCACAACAACAAAAGGGTTAATAGAATCAGGAAGTCAACAGAAAAATCCTCCATGAGGTTCAACCAAATCCTATAAGCTCTACCACCCAAAAGGTATTCTTCCCCTTTCTGACTCCCAACCATCCATTCTTATAAACCTTCCTCTGAACATCCATGCAAGGATAACAAGAGCTGAATAAATACCATGTACTCTGAGAACTGTATACCTTGTCTCTCTCATTTGTAAAAACATGGTTGAGAAATCAATTAGTACAGCATATAGGTGTGTACATACCCAACAGTCACATGCTCACAAGTCATTTATTTGCATATGCACACAACCTAATAGGTACCTTATCAAACCAGCTAATTTGCATACACAATTGATTCATAAGTTCATTCTGATATCTGGATACATACATTAGATATGTGCAACTGCAGTTCTGCAACTCAGGCACCTAACTTTGAAGATCTGCCCTCATGCAATTACAGCAGTATAGTGTTATAGTGAACTGGAAGGATCTTCGATATTCCTCCAAACACCACTACCATCTATGCTCTCTGTTTTTAATGTTCTCTCCGCTGGTGTCCACCCAGCATGAAGCTACCAAGGAGAAAACAGGGAGCACAGTGTTGCCACATTTTATGAAAAAAAATTAGTCCCTATTGTGCAAAAAAAAAAAAAAAAAAAAAAATTGTAAATACCAAAATTATGACTGCTTGTGCAAATTCAGCCTTAACTTATAAGTCCAAAATAACGTTAGTGTGGACACTCCAGTGCTCCTAATTTAAACTAATTGGCCTCCAGGAGACCTCCAACAGCTCCCCACAGTGTTTCCTGGGGCTCTGAGTCAGTGGTAGCACATCCACATTAATGGAGCCTACCTTGGACTACATTCGATTCTTCCCCATAGTGAGAACACAGAATTTCAAATTTGTAAATTCAGGTTACCAGAAGTCAAACTTCGTAAATTTGAAATAATCTCTGGGTTTATGTCTACACTACAGCGTTATTTCTAAATAAGCTATTTCGAAATAGTTATTTCGAAATACCTTATTTCAAAATAAAGTGTCTAGACACAAAATGCATTTAAAAATAGCATTTTGCTATTTTGAAATAGAGTATCCACACTTATAGGACGCTGAATCGCATTTAAGGCTGGCCGGAATGGGTTCTGGCAGGGCATCAGGTCCTGGCTGGCACTGGCTGCCTGGCTCATGCTAGGCTCATGCTAGTTGCTCATGCAGCGACTGCTGGCTCTGGGCTGGCAGGCTTGGAGCTGACACTGTGGCCAGAGTCTACCCCTTTAAAGCCTCCGGGGAGCAGGGGGAGGGAGAGGAGTTTTCTTGGTTGGGCCCAGAGTGGCCACCAGGGCACCCTGGGAAGGGCTGGAGGCCCCTTATTTTGAAATGAGCATCTACACAGCACTTATTTCAAAATAGTGATTTCAAAATTGGCACTTTTCCTTGTGGAATGAGGTTTACCAGTTTCGAAATAAGCCCTCTGCTTTTTCAATTTAATTTTGAAATATTGGTTGGGCTGTGTAGACGCTGGTAAAGTTATTTTGAAATAACAGCTGTTATTTCAAAATAACTTTGCTGTGAAGACATACCCTAGTCTATAAGGACTTCTCGTCGTTCTATTTAATTCAACGGTGTTCTTTTGCAGGGTAATTTGTTCTGCTTTGCAAAAGGTATTATGTTTTGCTCCCTAAGGTGAAGAAAATCTATAGGTTAACTCGATATAACCACCATTTTCAGAGACCAACTTTTTGCTCTTTTACAAGTTTTTAAAATCTCTCGAGCTTTCTTTGGGAAAGCATGATACCACCAATAAGGCTGACTACACATACCTCACCTGTTCCTTCTCTGAAGTCATTGTCAAGAAAGCTTTAAAAAAGTGCACAGACAAAGTGAATGCAGAAATCTCTTTTATTGTATCAGTCTTCTACTGTTAGCTGCAACTCTTATTTTCTATATATACACAGTTTTGATCGGTACCATTTTTTTTACATTCTGGAAGAATTTGCCTCATTGCACCCCACTCCTTAAATAAGGGCAGGTTATGATTTCCTTTTCTTTAGATCAGCATAAATAATCTGTTATTCCTATGAACCCAATTCTCCAAATAAGATATTCTTAGGGAGGGGTTCCCAATAATCTTTAAAATAATCTCTACATTTTGAAGGTTCATCTTCTACTTTGATAAAAGGCTACTGATACGTGGAAAAGAACACACATGGTCATGTAACAGGAATCAGTCTGGAATGACAAAAGCAGTGGTTTGAAAGTAATATCACTGAAAATGCCAGGTTGTTCAAACTACTGATCCTTCAAAACAGAAAGACGCTTGCAGGTTGAGGGAAAAATGAGGATGGCTATATTCAATTGTTCATCTTGGATGGAAGCAACATCACACCTTGAGTTGGACACAATGCTGATTTTCTTCCTTTGACTTCCTAAAATGTCCCTGTCCTCCCTATCTGAAGTTAAAAATATCGTATTCATTTTCAGTACTGCATTATTTTTAGAATAGTTATCTTAAGCTGATGCTTGTTTTGCTGTTTGTCTTTTGTTCAATGTTACAGTACTGTTAATTCCCAGATCTACGCTTTCAGAGAAACTTTTCTCACCAACACATTCGATGCTTCATTCTCCCTACCAACAAAACAAAACAAATCAATACCCAGCTCCCTGTCTCAGTCATGAAATAATAAGAATGCAGAGGTCATGAAGCACCTGAGTCTTCTCCTCAAACATTCTCAATGAAAACTGCTATAGCAACATTTTTACATGCTAAGGATGTTAAATATCAACTGACTAATAGAAAAGTCGATGCAAAATGTATCGACTATTCCATTAGTCGATAGGGTGCCTCTGCCGTTGAAGTGTAGTAACAGCCCGGGGGGGGCAGGGGGGAGAGAGAGCGACTAGTCAACTAGTCCTTCACATCCCTATTATGTGCTTCTGTTTTGGAGCTGTGTCAAATGTGAGCCAGAGACATTATTTCTTGGGATATCATAATTACATCCTAGATACAAAAATAAAATGCATTCCTGCCTTAAACCAGCTCTATATAATAAAAAAAATTTAGGTGAAGGAGACAAGATATGGGGGAAAGGTTCCCACCAAGAAAAAAATACCTAATCTGACACTCATAAGATATAAAAGCCATGTTAGGTTTAGCTCTGTACACCAGTGAAAACGAAGAACAGTTGTGGTTTTTTAAAAATGACATAAAAATACTTCTTTTGCTTTAGAAGTCTTTCAATTCATCAAGCAATGAAAAACTCTCTGTGTTAAAGGCTTGTAACCCAACAGTATGAATCCATACATAAAAAAGTTAACTTGAGAGAAAGGGAAAGCTAGAAATGGTGATATCTTATCACTGCAACATTGATTTGAATTAGAGCACATTATTGGAAATATGCACTTAGTCAGGTTTTCGCTCTTTTATGCCTCACACAAAGTTAAACATGAAGATTATTATACCTTTATTCCTGGACAATGAGCAAAAAAAGCTTCTGGACTTTGAGAATGATAAAGCGCACCATGACCTACGCAACCCCATGGTGCTCTTATCGTGAGACTTCCGCAGTTAAAAAGATCTCCAGAGCGATATCGATATTTTGCTGCTTCATTAACAATCTAAAAAAGAGAAAATTATTTAAAAATCCTTCATACACATTATAAATATTCATTCTATTACCACAAGCTAGGTATAATCATCCTGCTATAATACACACATCATTACTCCCAAAATGCTATTTACAGTAAACTTCCGATAATTTGGCACCTTTAGGACCCAGGGGGTGCCGGATTATCAAATATGCCGGACTATCGGAAGAGGGGGCTATGACGGGTCTGAGGTGGGGGGGGATGCCACCCCACCCCCTTCATAGCCTCCCCTTCCAATAGTCTGGCTCTGCCCCAGGCATCCCTATTCAGCCGCTGCTGGTCAGTTTCAACAGCGGCTGAATCCGGGACGCCTGGAGTAGAGCAGCTCGGGTGCTGCCAGGTTGGTCCCACAGCGCCGAGGGGCAGCACTACGGGACCAACCCGGCAGCACCCCAGCTGCTCTGCCTCCGGCTTCCCCAATTCAGCTGCTGGTCAGTTTCAGCAGCGGCTGAATCGGGGAAGCCGGGTGCAGAGCAGCTCCAATTGTCCGGCAGCCAGAGCACTTCCAGGTTCCTGATGGTGCCAGACCATCAGGAGTGCAGAGCATTGGATGCCGGACCAATGGAGTTTTACTGTAGTTCCAATTACACAATATGCTAAGGAGGACAGGTCCCTTTGCCCTCTCCCACAAAAGAATGATATTCCAGTTAGCCCTGCCATCTAACAAAGCTGTAGCCAGGCTTTCCCTGATAAAGAACCATTACACTGCTTCCAGAGATGTGTTAGAACAAGACAGTGACAAACTGGAAATGCAGCCCAAATATTCCTGTTTCCACTCTCATGTCTTATGTACTGTATCATGCTAAGTCTAAATTCAGGACGTCTTGCCCTACAAGCTAAGTTTAACTTTTAGCCTGATTTTGTACATTTCTGATTAAAGTATACACAAATATTAGTAAGGCTCCAAGTTTATCATGGAAGTTTCAGAAGTCATGGATTCTGTCTTTCTACTACTTCTGTAAAATTCTGCAGCTATAGCAGCCAGTATGACTGGCCTCAGTGCCATCACAGCAATTGGCATCAGAGCCAGCCCATCAGGTGGCATGATCCCACAGCCAAGTGCACCAGCCACTCCTGGAACCACCCTCAAAGCCAGCTGCACCAGCTAGCCCAGAGCTGCAGCAGCCTGGAGGGTGGAAGAAGAACCCTGGAGCAGCTAAGATTTTGTCACGAGTATTTTTTATAAAAGTCATGGCCAGGTCATATTATCTGAATTTTTGTCTGTTCCCTGTGACCTGTCCATGACTTTTTCTAAAAATACCCGTGACTAAATCTTAGCTTTAAACATTAGTAACACTCATCATTGTGGAAATGTATGCAAAAATCAGAGCATAAAACTTGATTCAGCTGATTATATTTAAATTCACCAGAAAAGCCATTCTCAATAGGCAATTTGTTTCCTTTTACTTCCTTAAACAACCTGTGATAGGTACTAACCTGATCAAATGCTGGGAAAATGTAGTCTGCAAATTGAATTTCTGCAATAGCTGTAGCTCCAGCAACTGCAACTCCAATACCAAATCCAACAATTCCTTGTTCACACAAAGGGGTATTGAAAACTCTGTCTTTGCCTGTAAAACAAAGAGCTCCTTTAATATACCAAACTGTAAAAAGAAAACAATTCATCTTTTGTCCCCAGAAGTATACAATTTACAATATGCCTAATAGTCATACACTTGTCAATCTCTGTGGACGGCTTGCATACACCTATAGTAGGAGCTCACAACGCATTTAAAAAACATTAGTTAAGCCTCGCAAATGTACCTATAATGAAAGGAATTATTATTATCCTCATTCAACAACAAAAATTAAAGCCATGTGCCCAAATTCAGCATGAAAGAGCTAAGCACATAAACCAGAACTAATTTCCAAACCAATGCTCTAATTGCATGAGCACAACCCCTCACATATTGAGTTGCTGCCTTTGACAAAGGTCAAATTATAAAAGGGAGAGGCCACAGTCTAAATCCTGGTGAACTGATTAATAGAATCCAAACTCCTAGAGTACAAAAGTCAAACCACCGAGTGGAGAACAGGTGTAATGACCAAGTGGTGATATTGTGCCTGGACATGCTTGGCAGAAATAGACTTATCTACTGCATCAAGTTCAAACTACTATACTCAGGGATCTTCTCAACTATGGCCCTTCCTAATTGGACACTTTCATTCTCTGTTGCATTTCCCCTACCCAATGATGTAAAACTTGTCCAGTGCTCTCATCTTTATACTTTCCTGCAAACTGCCCCATGAAGAAAATTCCCTTCATGAGCTGATGTAGAAGGCCCCTTTCCCGCTCCTCATTCAATACCCTCTTCTATACCCATAAAAAACCCCACTCCCACCACACACTTTTAGTCATCTAGTAATGGAGAGCACAACAAGATAGATGGGTTCTTATGCTGGCCAACACTGTTAGCAGCAGTTGTAACTCTGCAGATTGGCTAAATATAGATAAAAATCTTTAATAAAAATTGTAACTAAGTAGTAAGTTTCATCATCGAACACAAAATCCCCAAATGGCCTCTTCCTTCCCACTGCCCGTGTAGATCTCTTTGGCTTTCTGATACCCTGTACCAGACGAAGAAGGGCAGAAACCTGAGTGCCAGGAGTGGAAAACAAACAACTGATACAGACAGGCTGATAAACGTCAGATCCCTCTCCTGTCATCCATTTCCACATCTGAACTTCAAAATTAGGAGAGTTTTCAGATTCTGGGGTTCGGGTGGGGCATGTCTCTACTACTTTATCTTTCCTCACAATACATTTTTCTTTTTTGATTTTTAGAAAAGTTCTTGCCAAGAGATTAAACCAGAGACATCACTATTCCTGCAATACAGATCCTAAAAGGAGCTAGACACCTATAACTCCAGGTGATTTCAGATCATAAATGAGGTGATTGTCATTGTCCTCTTCTTTTACAGAGTAATTCCGAAAAGTTTTAAAATATTATGACATCTTCAATACTCTTCACCTTGCTATTCCATTTGAGACAGGTTCCTCCATCTTGGACACTGAATATATAACCACTAATTGAGGTGTAGCAAAACTCTCACCAACTGAGAAATATAATAAGCACCAAGATAAAACAGGCAGTAAGAGGTAGGAGTAGCATTAACACAAATTTGAGATGTTTCTCTAACAGATGAACTCAAGAAATATGCCAAATTAGGAAGAACTAGAAATCTTAATACACTAGCCAATTAGCCCGTCATAAGATGGGATTTTCAGGTCTCTCCTGCACATCGGTCTTTTCTCCTGAGCCTCCGGTCTCTCACTCTGTGTCTCTTTCTCTCTCACTCCTCCTTCTACTGCCTCTCCCCCTCTCTCTCTCAGCTCTCCTCTGCCTCCTGCCTCTCTCTCTGTCTCTCTCTTTCTCTTCCTCCTCCTGCCTCTCACTCGGGTGGACCATGGAGCACAAACGGTCATTTGTGCCACTTGCTCCCACGCGGTGGCCCGGCTGAGCAGCACAGAAGTCAGCTAAGCACCACGGTGAGAGGCAACAGCGCCCCCCAGAGGCAAGACATAACGATACAGTGTTACAGAGTCACAGACATTGGGCTACTATATATATGATGAACTGAACAATTTAGCTAACAGCAGAGAGATAGTGGATGGTTGGACAGCGCTTATGTTGACACTCCATACACAAATATAACAACGCCCAGACCAATTCAAAACAATGGTCCATCTATCCTCTCATCTATCCTTCCAATAGTGGCCAATACCAGATACTTCAAAGGGAATTTACAGGATGAGGCAATTTTCAAGTGTGCCCTTGTTGCCACTCCCAGCTTCTTTCACTAAGAGCATTGGGTTTGAGCTCTGTCCATCTCAGCCAACAGGCATTCATGAATCTATCCTCCATGAACTAATCTAATTCTTTTCTGAAGCCAGCTATAATTTGGCCATAATATCATCCCCTGGCAATGAGTTTCAAAAGTTGATTGAACACTGTATAAAGTAGTATTTCCTTATGTTTAAACCTGCTGCCAATTAATTTCATTTGTTGACCCTTAATTGTCCGTTACCTGAAGGGGTACACACTTCCTTTTTCATTTTCTCTACTCATTTATGATTTTCTAGACTTCTATCATATCTTCCCCTTAGTCATCTCTTTTCTTAACTGAAAAGTTGTTCTTTTAATCTTTCCCCATATGGAAGCTTTTCCATATCCCAAAATCACCATTGTTGCCCTTCTCTGTATCCCTTACAATTCAAATATATATCTTTAAGATGGGGCAACAAAAATTGCATATAGAGTTCAAGATCTGAACGTACCATGGATTTATATAGTGGCATTAAGATGTTTAATGTCTATCTATGCCCTTCTTAATTTTTCCTAAAATTCTTAGCTTTTTTGACTGCCACTGCATATTGAGCAGATGCATATAGAGTGCTATCTACAATTACTTCAAGATCTCTTTCTTCTGAGATAAAGTTAATTTAGATTCCATCATTTTGTATGTGTAATTGGGATTTATATTTTCAAACGTGCACTACTTGGTATTCATCTGCCACTTTGTTGCCCAGTCACACAGTTTTAGGAGATTCTTTGTAACTCCTGGTAATCTGCTTTGGATTTAAAAAATTACTCAGAATAGTCTTGCAAATTTACTTTGCAAATATTGCCACTGTTTACTCCTTTTTCTAGATCATATATGAATATGTTGAATAGCATTGGTTCTGGTACAGATATGCACCACTATTTATCTTTCTCCATTCTGAAAGTAGAACTTTATTCCTAGCAATTTTTTTCAGTGTTTAACCACTTACTGATCTGAGAGGACCTTCCTTCTGCCTGACTGTTTACTTTGCTTAAGAGCCTTTCATGAGCAGCCTTGTCAAAGGCTTTCTGAATATAGAAGGGCATAACATGTGTAAGAGAAAGAACAATGAAAAAGGGTGAGAGGGTAAGTTCTACATCAAGGTCATGCTCTTGTACACACATTCTGAGGGGTGTAAACATATGTCTTTGCGTTCCAATAGGGAGAAAAGAGCAAAATGTAAGGAAAACCACAGATAATATTAATAAGATGCTTTATCCAAAACCACTGAGAGTAGGAAAAAGACAGATTTCCTCAGAGACCCGTCTGGAGCAGTGTATACCTCCCCTGAATTTCCCAAACATGCCCATAGTTCTCAATTAGTTACTTTCTGTGTTGCCTACGTAATCATTTTGCTTGGTTGCTGTGTTTGGTTACAAATCACTTGAACGCTGAGGTAATGAAATGTTATTGCAGGAGTGGGCAATAATTTTTAAGGGGGGGCCAACTTCACAAATTTTGGTCCTTGGTCATAGCCTACCGGAATGGGTGGGGCCTTTCGTAGAAGGAGAGGGGAAGCTGAGGCTACAGAGAAAAACAGTGTTTGTGTGTGAGAGTTACTTTGTATATGAGAGAGATTCTGTGACACAGACTGAGTTTGTGCAGCACAGTTACAGGAGAATGTGGGCAGCCGTATGCATGTGGCACAGTGACTGGGAGAGTATGTGGCAATGATTGTGTGTAATTGTGACACAGAGAATGTGTGTGCTGGCTTAGTTTAGGAGAGTAGCCATATGGATTGAATGGGGCTGAGTGAGTACTTAAGTGCCTACCAAAGGAAAAAAAAATTAAGAATAATTAGTAGTAGTTCAGTATCAAGTTAAGATTGGTCTCCATGTGACGTCTCACTGGACTCCATTCTGAATAAGATAATTTAATATCTTCATGTATGATTGGGGAGATGGAATAGAGAGTATAGTCTAAAACAATTCACAGGATAACACATTGGGAAAGACCGTAAATAGATGAACTATGATGAAAATTATCCTTTAAAATTGTATAAGAAATATTCATTTCACTGAGCTGTAACAAAAAATGAATTTCACAGTAAAACAGGATTAAGATTTAAACACAATAGCAAACCAAATCCCCAGAACTACATCCATTTACATCTATCTACATGATAAATATCATGAAGAGACTTCCCACTATTAGATTCTGTTAAACATACAGAATCTTTAGTTTATATTGTTTGAAACAGGAAAGCGGGGTTGTAATTCTGGCAAGAGAGATGGTTATTTGCATTGCCCCTTGTAAGCCATTTACTCAGCAGCTGAAATTTCAAGTCAAATAGACCAAAAAGCTATAGACACATTGCCTTTTTATATCTTTGTTCATTTCTATGGAAATGAGATGTTTCCTAAAGAATATCTGTTCCTGTTGCCTGCGTCAACCAAACAGCCCAAAACAAGGGCACAGAAACTCTTCAGGCTGACTTCTGCCTATAGGTGAAAGCCGTATCTCTACGTTATTGGAAACCATGTGCGTCACTCTCTGAGGAAGGCATTATGGTGCTGTCAATTTCAATTAACCTGCCTAGCTTTATACATAGCCCTAGCTTCAGCCGTCTGAACAGCCTGGTGCCCTTTTCCAAGAAGTGAAGGAAATAATATGACAAACAAAGCTGCATGAAAATTGGTAATTCCCCCTCCCCAGTCATGTGTAAACAGGACTAGGTATACATGTCAAAAAGTGAACAGGTTTATCTGGAAGAAGTATTAACAAGGTAAACTTCAAGAGCTTGAAAATTTCACAGAAAAACACACCAGCTGATTAAATGTAATTATTTTTAAACCAACTACTCTGTTCCTTACCAGAATACAGACCTGAACTTTTATACATAGACCAGAGAAGGCTCAGCCTGATGGAAATTTCCTTGTACTCTTTAAAACAGTATGGCTACATCTACGCTGGTGGGTTGTTGCACCAGAAGTATGTAAATGAGGCTAAGAGTGGAATATCGCCGAGCTTCATTTGCATATCTAATGAGCCACCATTTTTGCAGAAGAGGCTCTTGTGCCAGAAGGAACTGTCAACACTGCCCCTCTTGCGTAAGAAAAACCCTCTTGCACAATGCCGTTACACTGATTATTTTCAGGAATAACAGCATTGCGCTGAGGGTTTTTCTTGCGCAAGAAGGGGCAGTGTAGACACTCCTTCTGGTGCAAGAGCCTCTTCCACAAAAATGGTGGATCATTAGATATGCAAATGAGGCTCGGCGATATTCCACGCTTAGCCTCATTTGCATTCTTCTGGCGCAAGGACGCGCCAGTGTAGACATAGCCCTCAACAGCACACTATATCTCAGAACCCATAAATGATTAATGTTGCCCTCACCCAAAAGGAAAACATAAACACAACCTTTCCTCACCATCAGGCAGAATCAGACTTGACTATTTCAGTTTTTAAAAAAAGTATTTTTGCAAATTATGAATGGCAAAAGATGAGGATTGAGAGAAAAGTGTCTGAATGGAAAGCTTTATGCATCTTTAATTGTATGCTGCTGCATGTTGTTATCATGCTATTTCCAATAACAAAGGACCCAAACGTTTTTGTTTCCTTTGGTTTGGAAAAAATACACTGAAAATTAGAGCAGACACATGTTCCTTACTTATTTTCACTGATTTATATGGGCATGAATTAAGTCCAAAAATGAAAAACAAGAGCCTAGCAACTTCTAATCTGTAAAGTACCTAATCATCGGAAATCCAATGAAAAAGGCACTTGTCCAATGGGCTCTATTTAAAGGGTGGGGCTATGCAGCCTCCTAAATTTCCTACCACATGAGGACACTGTTTCCTGTCCTGCCTCCCCTCATTAGCCAGTAGTGAAAGGAATGCATTCAGCTTGCTTTCCTTACTCCTCTCCCTCCCCTCACCAGAGTGAGAGGAAAGACAGCTCATCAAGTAGAGCAACAGGCCCAGCCCCTGAAAACTCCTGTTTGGCTCCTGGCTGAAATCAGGAGCAGCTGGGTTAGAATCAGAGCTCCTGAAACACTGGTTCCAGCTCCTGATTGGCAAGAACAGAACTGCTGCAACAAATGCAAAACACAAAGGTGACAGCAGCAATCATACTGCTTGCTTGCCTCAACTGGCTCACTCGTCACCCTTCGCCAGCCAGCCAAAGGCTACCTATGCTACCCTTCCTCTCCCCTCTCAGCCACACTTGAAAAGGTAGCTCACTCTTCTCCCCCCAACTCCCTTCCCCTAGCTGGCTAATCTTTGTTTTGCCAGTAAGAATACAGAGTTATCATCTGTCAGCTCCAATAGCAGGACAGGGAACTTCTGCAGCACTTCATTGAAACATAAAGGCTCAGGGAGTCGTGGGGAAGGAAGCTCAGTGTGTAGTTCAGAAGACAATTGCTGTAGGTTTCATCATGATCTGCCCTCATCTTCATGTGCTGATAGGTTTAAAAAAGCTGAAACTCTTGACACACTAGGGCTGCTCAAGCAGGGGAGGGGGCTGCTGCTGCCCCAGATACACTCACAGCTTTGGATGTTCAAGTGCTTCATTAGAAAGCAGACCTAAAGAATGGCCACCTGAGATCTTTCCTTGCTTTCAAGAAACAAACATAAGGAGGCACATCACAAACATTGCTCAAATTACACTGAAAGTTTTCCCATTTTTTCTAACTCTTCAATTTTTGGGGAGAAATGGCAATACCCCAAGGTGGACACCTATTCTTCCATTTGGTACTACTACTTATCTGCGAGAGTCTTTCATTTGACTATAATGGGCTTTGGCTCAAGTTACCAGGCAGGATCAAATTGACTGTTACACACACATTAATTCCTCAGTAGGGTTCCAGCTGCACTTTTCAATCCTAGGACTTTTTCCCCACCACCACAGCTTTTGAGGAGTTTCTGGTCCTTTTCATGTGCAGATACAAACAAATGTTGCCTAAGCACCATTTTATAGCTGTCTCCCCTAAAGTGAATTACCCTTCTCTTCCAGCTGGTAAGTAATCATAGCTCTTTTTTACCTACTCTTTAATATTCACAAATGTGAGTAACGTCAGTGAATTTCATGAAGGGGATGTTTACTCTTCAAATCCTTACAGCAACACACTAAGAACTTTCTTCCGTTCCATTGTATTTATCCATAATTATTTGAATAAATCATTCAATGCACATGAACCCAAACCAAGATGTGGCTGACAAAATTTGTGTGTTGTAAACCTATGCCTCTAACATCCAGCATTTAATTATACTCTAGATAGGGTACTTTTTAAGATATAGACCAATGTAGTAAAAAAAATTGTTTAAATAAATCGATAGGGGTATTTTGGGGCTACTGATTTTAAGTGATTGTGGACTATTGATTCCATAGAAACCTGGCAAATATTTTTGCTGAGTGATTTTTTTTTTCAGTAATTTATTTACTTTTAAGCATTCCTGGAAAAAGTTAACCTTCTCATTCTCTTCTTCATCATGTGGAACATAAGACATATAAAAACAACAACAATTGCAAAGCTAAGCAGATTTTATTTATCTCTAGAATATATAGTATACAAAGTATCAGTCTTGTGTTTCTGATATCCTTGTTAAGTTTCCAAAACTGATACAGCAAGATTTAGGATTGGAAATATATTTGCAAATAAGCTTAAAATATCGCTTTAATTGGTGTTTGTTACATTTTTCTTTCTTTATATAGGAATTAGGAACAGTGTTCCTGTCAGCTAATTTCTAAGTTATTACCTGGAAAAAAAAAAAACAGGTTTCAGGTATGCCTGGAATGGAATCATAGTTAAAGCTGTCCCTACCTCACCACAAACATATACACCAAAATCTCAGTGGCGCCCCTAGAAGTCTGTTAAGAATTCAATCTTGGAATGATCACAATCTGGACTTCACTCGGCCCACTGACAGGACCAGAATTCCCTGGAACTCTCTGATGGGAATAAATGCAATCTAGTAACTGTTAAGATGTCAACTTTATTTCCTGAGCGTAGGTAGGAGTTTTTTTTTTCTTTTAATCAGTCATTATTTCCTGAAGAGGAGGTAGATAGAAATTCTGAAGGGGACTTCTGCCCAACCACTGCCCACCCCTCTTTGTGGGCTCTGCTCTGGCTCCTGGGGCTGACCTGAGCCACTGACACCACCCTCTTGGGGTTCTCCACCAGCTCCTGCTACCAGCTCCATCCCCTAAGCCACCTGCCCCTCACCCAGAAGGCTGTACCCAGCCCCCACTCACCAGGAGGTGGCGAGCAGCGCAGTTGTGGGCCAGAAAACTCAGGAGGAGCAGAGCGGGTGGCCATGCAGCTGGCGGATGGAGAGAATAGCCATTTCCCTTCAAAGCACCATATCTCTCCAGCCTCTGGCTGTGAGAGTGCCCCCTGTTCATCCAGAGTTCTGCAGTTAGCACTTGCACTGTTCACCAGCACCAGGATCTCTTGCCTGCTCCCCTAGGCTGCAGGTGTGCTTTTATTTGTAAGCATGGATGTTTGTAACACAGGGAGTGACTATAGTAGACTTTACATAACTTTGGTCACTGCTTTCCATTCCCTTAGAAAAATAAACATCATAATTTGTTCAGAAAAATGTATCGGGGAGAATGTATCATTTATTCTTGTTCATTTATACAGTATTGTTTTTGCAGGAGTGAAATGTGTTTACAAATTATATCTAAGAATGCTTAAATTTAACCTCAATTAAATATTTACCTATTTTACAGGCACCAGCCTTTTTCTTGTTTTGTTTTCCATTCGTAATTACTGATTAGCTAACAGAACCACCTTTTCATAAAGAAAGAGACAGAAATCTGAATTTTGCTGGTAAAACTTTTCTGTCATCCTGTGACAAGCCTGCACCTCACTAGATTTTAAAAGGTGTTGATGAAGAGCTAAAGGGAAAATAAGATGTGCCATTCTTTCCCTCGTTATGAACAAAAATATATATTCTTAGAATCAAAGGTAGACTTCTTTGCAATTTTATATGGTGAGAGATTAAAGCACACATGGTGGAAGCGTCACTGTTCTACAATACTTCATAAATAGTGTATGGTGATTTGATTACTGGGATATTTATGGCATAGCTTTGCAGGGATAAATGCTTTCAGTAAACATTCAAGGCAGGAAAAGAATGACTTGAAATAAGACATCTCCCAGCAAACAAACCACAAGGGTGTGTTACATGACAGTGGAAGAGCCACTGGCCCTGAAGAGACCTCTGCACGAATCCGACCAAACTAGTTTTGGACTAGCAGGGCTAACATGCCCAGGAATTGAAAAGACAAAGACACATTAGTCAGATACAAAGGGACTCTCTCTGTAAGAGCTTGTATAAATGAACACAGCACACGGGGGTGTTTACCTTACCATACATGAAGTATTTGCATGGCACCTGCAGCGTTTACATAGCGGCCTAGTGGGGGTAGATTCACATCCCAGCACACAGTGAAGTATGTGTTCATTTGGACAAAAAAAAACGGAACATGAGAATTGATGTTACCATTTTACTTAAAAACCCCTTTCCCAACATTTCCACTTGCTTTCTCGCTGACCCGTGCAAGAAACACATCTCAGCAAGTATCTTAATCCTGGATAGGGCCCTACTGTATTCATAGTATAATATGGCTAATTTTGTAGCCATAAGCTTTGAAAATTGGTAAATTTCAAGATTTCAGCTGCTTAAACCTGAAATTCATGTTGTTGCAACCATGAGGTCCTGACTCCAAAGGATATGGCGGGGGAGGAGGTGATAAGAAACCTGTTGGAGGGAAGGATCATGGGATTGCCACCATCACTTTTGTGCTGCCTTCAACGCTGAACTTCTGTGCAGCCAGAGAGCTTTGTGCAGCTACAGGAGGTTACAAGACGCAGAGATGGGTCTAGTCTGGTCCCTCCCTCCCACCACCACAAGAGCACTTTGCAAGGAAGGGACAGGTCCTGCCCTTTTCTTGCCCAGGCAGAGGTAGGTGGCCCCCTTTGACGGGGCACTCACAGGAACAAGGAGACATCAGATTTCATAGGGAAGATGTTATTTCACAGACTGTGATGCATTTTTCATGGATGTGAAATTGGTAGGGCCATAATCATGAGTGAGATGTGGGGGTGCTAGCAGCTGACAAAAGAAATTCCAGCCAGGGGCTAAAAAAATCCCCTATAAAGGAACCTAGTTGTAATTATGCCACATTTCTCCACCACTGGGTAACACCCTGGCAGACATCTCCCTGCCCAAGGTAATCAAGAAAACCAGGGCACAACTTCTCCAGGCTTGTGGCCTTTGCATGCTCCATATGTAGTCCACCTATGTTCAGCTTTGGTCCCTGATCCATATGTAGTCCACTTACGTTTTGCATTGGTTCATGAATGATACAGTCTAGTATACTGCAACAGGGAAAGAGAAAGCAGTATGGCCATGGAATCTGTGGCAAAAAAAAAAAAAAAATACTAATACCTCTCGAAACATTGATAGCCTCTGCAAGATTCCGTTGAGACCATGGCAAGCATCAACATGCTGGTTAGCCATATCAATTAGCTATGCAGAAATACATTCAGCACTCAGAAACACAGCCAGCCTCCCAGTTTCCTATGCCCTCAGCTCTGCACAGTCACTTACCCTGCATCTCATCCTCTGCTTTCTGGTCCACAGGAAGCAGCTGCTCAGACTAGCTAAGTCCATTAGCAGTGGAAAACAGTTCTTGTCTGCCACACGCATTGAGCAACCCTAGAGGGAGTCCCTGGCCCTAGTCTACCTCAATCTCTTCATCTACAATTTCATCCCCTGCGTTAAGTCTTCCATGTACCCTCCCAAGTATCCACGGGGCTCTTGGCAGCAGAGGTGTAATCACAACTGAGGATAGCATCCAGCTCCTTACAGAAACAGCAGGTCTTTGGTGTAGCATCAGCATGTCTGTTCACTTTATGGGCCTAACAACAGGTAATCTTCACTCTGCACTGTACTGTGTCCACTCATATCCCTTTCCACACAAAGATTAAGAAATGTCCCCATATATGTTCCAGTTCCTAGAGGTCACTCACAGCTGGGACTGGACAGACTCTTCTCCCCATACGCTGATCAGATCTAACAGCTCTGCAGCGGTCCAAGCAGGGCTATCTTTGGTGCAATGGCCAGGCCTGGGCATCATGAGACCACTGAACACTGAACCAGCCTATTGGGGAGGTGGGTGTTTCCAGGAGCTTATGCTGCAGGAAATGGGATTTATACCTCAGAGCTTGCAAGCGTGTGGACGCTTTTTTTACCTGACTGCAGGGCAGAAGAGTTCAAACTGCTAACCAGAGGGGTTGCTTTGAGAATTGTGGGTCACTTCCTAGAAGCCAACAATCAGCAACAAAATACTACGAGGAAGCCACATTGTACGTTTGTTGATAACACAGGGAGGGGAAAAGACAGACGTCTCCCCATGGATCTAGAAGTCTGTCAAGTAACATGTCTGTTTGGTTGTGAAAAAGTCACATTGCACTGTGCACGCTCATGCAAGTTGGTTGACAAAACACTTGTCCCTCAACAAAACTTGCCAATGTAGACAAACCCCAAGTCAAAAAGCCCCTTGGCATCTCCTCCTTATAACAGTACTTAAAAACCAGGGGATTGTGTCTAGATTATAGGGGAAAAAAATGCTATCACCCAGCCTAACAGCTACTCCCAAAGAGAGGACTTATAAGGCTGGTTACGGGGTGCAATATTCATAAGCATATTGAATTTGATTAATGGCTATTGGCAAATTCCATTAGATGCTGATACCCAAGAGGGAAAAAAATGTGCTTCTGTAGTCTAATCTAGATTATTTAAATTTAAGGTAATGGCTTTGGGATTAATAATTTCAGGAGCTACCTTTCAGAAGCTTGTTAATGAGGTGCTACAGAGCTTAGAAATATTTGTCAGAGCCAAAATAAATGACTTAGCAATTTAAATATTTATCCGCTGAAGTGGGTTTTATCCACAAATGCTCATGAGCCTATATATTTTTGTTAGTCTCTAAGGCGCCATAGGACTACTCATTTTTTTACTATTTTCAGTAATTCTTGGAAAGACCACGCAAAGCATGTGCAAATTGCTTTTACAAAGGCTGAGAGAAGCCAACATCATGGTCAAGGTCTCCAAATACAGGAGGGGGCTTCATAGGTATCCTACCTAGGACACAAGGTAAGCAATAGGTTCGTTCATCCCAGTCCCATAAGATGGCCTATCCCTCAAACCAAGAAACAGATCCAGTCCTTTACTGATCTGATCAACCATCTCTAAAGGTTTCTAAAGGGTTTAGTGATATTGGGGCTAGCATAGCAGACCTTACAAAAAAGGAGAAACCAGGCCAGATGCTATGGAAAGGAGCCTGTGACAAAGACTTCCAGAACTCAAAACAGGCTCTCTCTAAGGAGCCAATTTTGGTCAGCCCTCATTTCAACTAACTGTTTATGTTGTGTATTGATGTATCTTATATCGGTTTGGGTTTGGTACTGATGCAAGACAGAGTGGAGGACAAGAGGCAATCTGCTTGCCTCTCTAAGCACAAACACTCACCCTCATTGAACAAGGTTATGCTGTCTTTGAGAAAGAATGCTATGTGATTGTCTGGGCTCTTAGGCAACTAACTTATTTTATTACACAAAAAAGGTGCATTTTAAGCAATTGTGTCCAAGCTGAATGATTGCACAGTAATCTACTAAATGCTGTGCAGGTGCTCAGGGTATGTCTACACTACAGAGTTTTTTCGGAAAAACAACCGATTTTCTGAAAAAAAAAACCTTCAATTGCGTCCACACTGCAATTACGTTCTTTCAAAAGTAAATTGAAAGAACAGAGGGGTTTTCCGACAAAGGCTTCTTCCTCATAGGAAGAGGATTAAAATTTTCCGAAAGAGCTCTTTTGGAAGAAAGGCAGGTTTTGACGGGGAAAAGGGAGTTCTTTCAAAAGAAGAGGAAAGAGGAAGAAGCACTGGTGCCCTGGTGGCCACTCCATCCATAGTAATCACAGCTTAAATGCGAGACAGTGTCCATTCAGTGTGGACGCTTTTTGAGGCGCTCTTTCGGAAGACGTTTTTTAAGAAGATCTCTTCCAGAAAAGCTTCTTCGAAAAGATAAGACCTCTCCCAGTCCCAGCTAAAGGCACCTTTACCCCAGCCACAACAAAGTCCGAGAGCTGCCACAGCCAGGAAAACTACCTCTCCCCCACAGCCGAAGAAGAGTGCTGGTGGGAGGCTCATCTCTGTGCTGTAGCCTCAGAGCCACCTGTACCTTAAACTGCTCAGACTGCCCCCATCTGAGCTCACTCCCCCAGCCAGACCCCTCCATCCCAACCCTCTGCCCCAGCTTTGAGCAGCCTTTTTCACTCCAAATCCTTTAGCACCACCACTCCCCAACAAGTTTTGCAGTGTCACATCCCTTCCATATTCGTATACATAACAAAATTCATTTTGCACAGGTGTGGGGAAAAGGACTGATTAAGCCCCTTTGATGTGGCTGCACCAAACTAAGGGCACCAATTACTTCATTGGAGTTTAATCCAATAGGAATTTGACACAGAAATCATTCATATCCAAGGA
Organism: Pelodiscus sinensis; assembly: GCF_052426305.1. Taxonomy (NCBI): domain Eukaryota; kingdom Metazoa; phylum Chordata; order Testudines; family Trionychidae; genus Pelodiscus; species Pelodiscus sinensis. Next base: position 60,151,070 of record NC_143054.1, on the reverse strand, counting down.
AAGGAGAACGTAGTGGCTGATGACTTGTCAGGGTTCCTGCATTCTTGATATATATTCAGGTATATCAGCGATTCCCCTTCATACATCATTTTTGCATTAGGTCTATCTTCATTGACCAGGTCAGGCTAGAGCAAGGCCACTCAACTTTGGAAGCCCCAGGGGCCAGAATGATACTCACAGCACATGCAGAGGGCCGCAACTTAAGTATGGTTGCATATACATGCAAATATATATGCAAATAGCTTCTTTCACTCTGACGGGCATGAATGCAAAGATTGGGTCCAGCGCTGCAGCTTAAGGCTTAAATGTGACCAGTGAGAGCCAGTCAGTATTTCTCAGGCTCTGCCCAGAAGGCTAAGCAGCCCCAGCACTACTCACAATGTCCTGGTGCTCCCAGCATCTCCTCCCTGGGGGCTAAAAACAATGACACCCCGTACCGGTCTGTTCCAGCCAGCCCATCCACTTGTGTCTTTCAGTGCTCACCCCATCTGCGAGACACCTTGCTATTGTGGAACGTCTTCCCTGTGGAGGCTATGTTCAAAGGATCCCACCCGTGAGCCGTGTGTTGAGTAGCTCTGGGCTACTCGCAAAATCCATTAGTGTAGATCAACATAATGATTAGATGTATAAGTGCATATTCAGACATTTAAACTTCATGTAAACTAATGTAATGTTACTTGTATGTTTTCACATTCTGACAGGAACAGATAAGTAATAGTAAACATTTAACTGGCAAGTACCCTTGTAACTTAAAATTTCCCATTAAAGAAATCCTGTGAAAATACTAATGAAAATACTTAGCAAAAAATGTTTATTTCAAAGTAAGTGACCATTGTGTATACCTTTAGAGGTCAGATCAATAGTCTAAGTGCACTCCTCACTCACAGTCAAAGGAAAAGAGGCACTGACAGCTTGCTTTCTGTATGAAGATACAATAAATATGAATTCCAAGAAGGACCCTTTATCTTTGGACAATATAAATTCTAAGCACAACAGAGTAAATAAATAAAATGACAAAAATCCCCAAAGTTATCCTAGGCATCCCTGAAAGACTTGGAAAACAGGCAAAATTATAGACTTATGCAAATATTTAACTGACACTTTAACTCATTTCCTTCGCTTAGTAAACTCATTTCCTTCGCTTAGTAAACCAATTATAGATTTATTAGCTATCAACTTGATTGCCAGCATAGTCTTTGGTGCAAGATCCAGGAGCAAGATCCAGGATCCTGGGGTAAGTAACTTGTCTTTTGGAGCTGGAAGAACCCTGATGTGTGTGATTTTAGGTTTAATTAACCTTTTATTACAAAAATCAATTTGTCTGAGACAGACACTCCTCTTATCCTCTCCAGTTTGACTCAAGCAGAGAGGACCTGAGGAAAATTCAGGACCTGATGAAGTTCATCCTAAGGCTTTTAAGCAACTAGTTGAAGCTGTAGCCAAGATATGATGTTTGTGTGACTTGTATATAATATGATGTGTAACAGAATGTTTTAGGATAATATAGTGCTCAGTTTTATATGTTGTATCCTGCCACTCACCCTTTCTGACTAGCAGGAAGGAATGGCCTTGTGCATTTGTTACAGATGTAACTTTCCAATACTTCTACCTACTTGATACAATTTAAATCTTTTTTTGGGGGTGGGGGGAAGAGGGGAGGTTATTCTTGTTTTCACTATAACCAAATCTGAGTGCTGAGAGTTAAGCAAAGAAGCATTCCTGGTAAGCAGCGGTATACTGTTCCTCTAAGAACAGAGATCTGTGAATTCTCATGAGCATTCCATAAATCAGTTGAACATTCCAGGGCAATGCTTGACGGGCTAAGGAACTGGAGCTTGCCCATCACGAACCTGCAGAACAGCTGTTCTTTAATAAGGTGAGCAGAGAGTGCTTGTGTTGTCTTTGGCTGATGGAGTCTGAGCACTGACCCCTGCAGGAACAGACAAAGCTGCTGCATACTGATTCCAGGTGTAATGAAATACTTCACTACCCTGGATACCCCCTACCCTAGACACCCCCAGGAAGCACATACACCAATCATGAATACTGTTCATGTGTGTGTCCAAAAGAGGCTACTTTTAGGCCTAAGTTTGTAAATAATTATCTTATAGTAGTGCCTAAGAACTCCACCACTAGTTCAGGTTCCCAACTACATTAGGCACTGTACAAACATAGTAAACATCTGTTATCCGAAGAGAAAAGAGAGGAAGATTAATTATCTCCAATTTACAAATGGGGAATGATAACACAAACAGTGAATGATTTGTTCAAAGTAATGCAGGAATGTAGTGGCAGAGCCAGAAGTTGAACCAAGGTCTCCAACATCCCAGTGCAGTATACCTGTTTAACAGGGGGTGCTCAAACTTCATTGCACCATGACCTCCTTCTGACAACACAAACAGATACTATACAATCCCAGATGGGGGGAACAAAGCCTCAGCCTGCCCACTGCCCCAGAGGGTGGGGGGGGGGGGGGCATAGTTGAAGCCAAAGGGCTTCAACCTGCGACAGGGGGTCTGTAACCCTGAGCCTCACCACCAAGGACTGATACCCTCAGACTTTGGCTTGTACACTGGGGAAGTGAGACACTGGCTTCAGCCCTAGTAAGTCTAACATCAGCCCTGGAAACCCCATAAAACTAGAGTCGCTAAGCACTAGATCAGCCTTCCCCCCTAGAACAGTCAAGGAAGAGGACACGCTTTGCCAACTGCAATAAAAACTGTATCATCTACAGTAATACAGCTTTACTGAACCATTTTATTCAAATATAAACACACAGCCATGCATATATTTTGAAGAAACAGCTGCCTATATTTATCAGATTAGACACAAATTAGCAAATCTGTACACACTGAATCATACCATATACTTACTGCAAAGCGTACCTGATCACTTATTTTCAAGATCACATTGAACATGCTAAAACAAAAGGAAAAAAACTATGTAGCGCTTTAAAGACTAACAAGATGGTTTAATAGGTGATGAGCTTTCGTGGGCCAGACCCACTTCCTCAGATCATATTCTGGAAGAGAATTGGCATGACCATATATATTCCTTTGGTATATATGGTCATGCCAATTCTCTTCCAGAATATGATCTGAGGAAGTGGGTGGCCCACAAAAGCTCATCACCTATTAAACTATCTTGTTAGTCTTAAAGTGCTACAGTCTGATCTTGCTAAAACAAAAGGAAAAACTAACACAGCTACCTCTGTATTACTATTCTACATTGAACATGGACATTTTAATTTTGACACGTTTACAGTGTAACGCAAAAAAGAGTCCCCCCTCCCCAGCATTTCAGTTAAGAATGTCCCTAGCAGACATATTTGAACTCCACAGTACAGGCAGTCCCCGGGTTACATGGATCCGACTTACATCGGATCCCTACTTACAAATGGGGTGAGGCAACCCCGCACTAGCTGCTTCCCCCTAGCAGACCAGGGAGATGCGAAGCTAGCGCCCCTCCCCCCCAGCAGACCAGGGAGACGCGGAGCGGCTTTTCTCAGCAGACACCTCAGCTTGAGAATAAAGGACTGAGGGAAGTGAGGTGTGGGAGAATAAAACTGAGCTCTGGAGAAATGTTTGGCTAGAGTTTCCCCTACAATATGTACCAGTTCCGACTTACATACAAATTCAACTTAAGAACAAACCTACAGTCCCTATCTTGTACGTAACCCAGGGACTGCCTGTTCTTAAGTTGAATTTGTATGTAAGTCGGAACTGGTACATATTGTAGGGGAAACTCTAGCCAAACATTTCTCCAGAGCTCAGTTTTATTCTCCCACACCTCACTTCCCTCAGTCCTTTATTCTCAAGCTGAGAAAAGCCGCTCCGCGTCTCCCTGGTCTGCTGGGGGCAGCGCTAGCTTCACGTCTCCCTGGTCTGCTGGGGGGAAGCAGCTGGTGCGTGGTTGCCTCACCCCGTTTGTAAGTAGGGTTCTGATGTAAGTCGGATCCATGTAACCCGGGGACTGCCTGTATATAAAACTTAGGAGAGCAACTTTTCCCCATTCAGAATTAAAAATAAATACATAAAAACAGTGAGTGTTCAGTTTCTATCACCTTTGCAAACCTCAGCTCAGGACCAGTGAAGATTACCACAAATGGGCTGAGAATGTTCAGTCTCAAACAAGCAGGGATTGACAATGTCTGTCCCCCCTCTGCCCTCCATTTAACTCCCAGGAAAGAGTTGGCCACTTTGGTTGTTCCTGTCATGCTTTCTGGCACGGTCAGGCATCAAAGTGTCTTCTTCATGAGCATACTGCAGCATTTCAGAAACTATATTGAGACCAGGGATAAAAAATGTAAAACCACAACAATCTTTATTGGAAATAACAAAATGGCTCCAACAGACTGGAGGTCTGCATTCTCAGTATCTCTACATTATGTGAAATACCTCTCACAATGGAAGGCTCTCTGGTAATTACATATGACTCATTTTTAAAAACTTTTGTAGTCCCCTTACTAAAGGTGCCTCTGCTTATTTTCTGGGAAGACCCTATGTGCTGCAATCTAGCCTCACAGACTACAATTCCCATGAGCCCTAGGGAAAACAGGAAGGAAGTGACTCGTTTGGGAGATCTGGATTCTCTCCACATGTGTGGAGGAAGACTCAGCAGTCTGTGGACTCTTTCCTCTGTTTTTGGAGCAGAAAGGGAGCCAGGCTGCTGTGGAGAACTTTGATCCAGTTCAGGAGCTGTTATGTTGCAGTTACAGACTGGAACAGCAAGCCTTTGGAATTGGGATCTAGCAGGCAGCTTCTGATTGTCCTAGAGGAGAAGTCCTTTAGCTATACTTGTAGCTAGAAGCTACTCTGCATCCAGCACACAGAATGAGACAGAGTAATTGGCCATCTTTGGGAAAATGCTGCCTGGGGCAGACCTCAGAGATACAGACTAACTGGGTTCAAAGAGGGGCCGACCTAGTGAACCAGAGTTGCTGCATAGCTTGGACCCCCATACACACTACACTACCTACAGAGAATCTCCATTACAGCTGCAGTTCTTCAAGCGCGCTCACGCAAGCAAGAGTCTGGGACTCTAGAATCTAGGAGTGTGCATACTCTGGGGTGAGATAAACATTAGCAGTGCAAATGGCAGATAGATAAGTTCCTTTTACTTCTGTTAATTGATGTTATTCACTGTTAATTTGTTAAATCCTGTTTCTTTAAGTTAAGTAAAGGTTGTTCATTCTAATACAATCTATTAGATGTATATTATTTATGATTTGTAATTGTTGTTCTGGAGGTAGAGCCAGCTTATTGTTGAAATAAATGTGTTCCTGGAGGTTCCCAAGGCACACCAGTAAGTGTGTTACAGGGCCAGCTAGGTAGAGGCACCGCCATTATGTGTTCTTTATGAGCCAGGGACAGCAGCAAGGGGATGGATAGGGTTTCCCCAACTAAACATCATCACCACCACCACTGGGGTACTCAGGATCTCCTTTTTATGTTAAAACCACCAGGCACCCAGGCACACGTGTGAGTGTGACCTCCTCCCAAGTAACCCAGGGAGGAAAAAGGGGGTTACACTTTAGAAACGACAAATGGTCTAGCAGCACCTTAAAGACTATCAGAACACGTAGACGGTATCATGAGCATTCGTAGGCACAATCCACTTCTTCGGATCAATGAAGTTATTAAAAGGTCCAGTTTCTAAATAAATAGGGGATGGGATGGGGGAGGGGGGGAGAGATAAGGGGAAAAAAGGGGAAAGAAATAATCAATTAGTGTGCCTATGCTACATGAAGCTGACAGAGACGGTACTAAATCTTTAAAGTACCCATCGTTTGTATGTCATTAGGATGTGGAATGTAGCAAACCATCCACCCTGGCTACGTCTACACTGGCATGATTTTTCGGAAATGCTTTTAACGGAAACATTTTCCATTAAAAGCATTTTTGGAAAAGCGCATCTCGATTGGCAGGATGCTTTTCTGGAAAAAACACTTTTTCCGGAGAAGTGGTTGTGGCCAATCTATATGCGCTTTTCCGCAAAAAAGCCCCGACCATCATTTTCGCTATCAGGGCTTTTTTGAGGAAAACACTACTGTGCTGTCTACACTGGCCCTTTTCCGGAACAGTTTTCTGGAAAAAGACTTTTGCCCGAACGGGAGCAGCACTGCTTTTCCAGAAAAACTCTGATGATTTTACATTAGATCGTCAGTGCTCTTCCGGAAATTCAAGCAGCCAGTGTAGACAGCTGGCAAGTTTTTCCGGAAAATCAGCCGCTTTTCTGGAATAACTTGCCAGTGTAGACACAGCCCCAATGTCTTTGTTCATACCTCTGTTGAAGGAATCAAACTTGTAAATGACGTTGAGCTCTGAGGCCTCCCTGTGGACGTGGCTCGTGAAATTGGCCTGAAACAAGACACTGACTTTGAGATCCATTAATGAGTGCCCGGGCAAGTTAAAATGTTCCCCAACAAGTTTCTAGGTGTTGCCTTTTCGGATATCTGATGTGTGTCCATTTATTCTTTCCTCTAGAGACTGTCCAATTCGGCCAACATACATGGCAACTTTTAAAAGACAGTATCAGAGTATACTACCATTGAATCCCAGCAATGTCTTCAGGAGCATGTTATCCTTCCTAGCATTTATAGATCTTTAAGGGGAAATTAAACATACAGAACATGAATAATGGGAGCAGGAAAATATTCTTGACTCTCCAACCAGCTGCTCTTTACGAGTCAACTGAAAGGGTGAGCAATAAGCAGCCTGCAGCAAGACCAGTTTGCCAGGGTTAGCTCCAGGAGACTACCAGACACTTTATTTACCTGAATAGCCACAGGTACAGCCACTCGCAGCACCCATTGGTTGCAATTCGCCGTTCCTGATCACTGGGAGCTGTGGGAAGCAATGGCAAGCAATGGCCTGGCCACAAGCCAGCTACACACTTGGGAAAGTAAACTTTTTTTTTTTTGCTCTGTTCACAGTTGGAAAGTTCTCAACCACGAGAGCTAGAATTTTATTTAAAAAGGTGAGATTTTGCAGTCTGACCATGTCACATAGGCCACAAATACATATTATGGGTTAATCCAGTCTGTGGGCCATAGGTTTGACTCTCATGCCAAACTCATTTATGAAAGGAGAAAGAAAGAGTAGGCCACCCAATACCTATAAAGTTCTGGGGCAAGGTAGAGACGGAGAAGACATGACCTTTTCTACCTTATCCCTGTAAGGGCAAATATACATACACGTATGTGTTTCATGCAATACCAATACATAGTTGAGTCTGCTACAAAAAGGACTCTGAAAAGTTAGCACAGATTTAATCCAGACAGTAACATCAACACCCTAGGGCTGTGTCTACACTGGGCCACTTATTCCGGAAAATCAGCCGCTTTTCCGGAATAAGCTGCGAGCTGTCTACACTGGCCCTTGAATTTCCGGAAAAGCAACGATGCTCTACTGTACAAAATCAGCCGCTATTCCGGAAAAACTATTCTGCTCCCGCTCGGGCATAAGTCCTTATTCCGGAACAGTGTTCCGGAAAAGGGCCTGTGTAGACAGCTCAGTAGTCTTTTCCGGAAAAAAGCCCCGATCGCGAAAATGGCGATTGGGGCTCTTTTCCAGAAAAGCGCGTCTACATTGGCCACAGACACTTTTCCGGAAAAAGGGCTTTTCCGGAAAAGCAGCCTGCCAATGTAGACGCTCCTTTTCCAGAAAAACTGAAAACGGAATAGTATTCCGTTTTAAGCATTTCCGGAAATTCATGCCAGTGTAGACACAGCCTAGTACTATACCAACAGAACAAATTACAGTAGTTCTGAGAAACAAGCTTTTTACTTCTGTGCATTTACATTCTCAACTGAAGTATTTAAATATTTCTAGGTATGAGACTACAATTCACGAGATTTAAAATTAGGAAAATTATATTTTATCCTTGTCACTTCAAACACTGATTTGCTGTTAACTGGTGGGTTATGTTACTTGAATAGAAAGCTTACAGTATTGTATGTGCATTACCAGCACTGTTCTTTACCACTTTCTTCCTGAGATAAGCATAGGCTACAAGCAGAGTTTAAATGGCTTTCTTGGCACACAGTCAATTTAGATTCATTCACAGAAGAAATCTCTATTTTAGAAAATACTTTCTCCACTTCTTTGCACCATCATCTTGGTATTGAGTAGCATGTGTTAGTATGAGCAATTAATAAACTAAATTATACCTACAAGAATATAAATTAGTGTTTAGATCTTGCTCCCTACATATACTAAAAAGGAATTATGAACTGGCTCTTAAAATACTACTTTTCAAGAGATAGACTGCCATCTAGCGACCCTGATGATTACATAGGAGGAAAAAAAAAGTTAAAGGGAAAAGAAAAAAAAAAAAAAAAAAGAGGAGGATTTCCAGGTGTCAAACACTATCTTTCCAGAGAGAATTGAAATCTCTTCACATTATACCAATGTATTGGTGTAAAATGTAAGACTAGTGTGAATATTTATGCTTGCTTACTGCCATATTGCTGATAAATGGGGGGAAAAAAAATCACCAACAAACATTTAAGATCCCTTTGGCTCTCACCAATATAAAAATATGTGATGCTTTGCCCCATATTTTGTTTATTTTTATGGAAATAGGTTTGGCATATGGATATGCATAATTCAAATGAGCTTTATTCAAAACAGGACAGTAACCTATCATTCAGGAGCCTCAGTCCCCTGAATGTGTATGTTGTGTGTGTGTGTGTGTGTGTGTGTGTGTGTGTGTGTGTGTGTGTGTGTGTGTGTGTGTGTGTGTGTGTGTGTGTGTGAGAATCATTCTTTTGTGGGACATTAGAAATATAAACCTTATTAATCTAATATTTCTAGTAAAGCCATTACTGGTACTTATAGAACTTAATGGCCCCGTGCTCAAGGCAATGATCTGTATATGATTTTGTATTTCCTGTAAGTGTAGGCTGTGGTTGGTCTTAGAAAGACGTGAGCATCTTGAACTTGGTATTTTTCCACTGGGATAAGGATAATGGAAAAATGTCCTGCCTTGGGGAAATTCTATTTAAGAAATGGGAAGCAATCAATGATAATTTTCAGGGGGCTTTTGAACCTGTCTCCCCACCAAAAAAAGGACACACAAAAAGCTGTTAGACCCAAGCCAAAAGAAAAGATCAGTTCTGACTTGCTTTTCCTATAATCAGAAGGGGGGTAAGAAATATGCTTTGTAACAATCTCTTAGGCTATGTCTATACTCGCGGCTTCTTGCGCAAGAAAATCTTGCACAAGGGCTCTTGTGCAAGAAGTCTTGTGCAAGAAAACGTCCACACTGCCATGTGCGCGCTTTGTTTTTGTGCAAGAGCTCCCATGGCAGAGTGGACGCTCTCTTCCACAAGAAAGCTCCAACGGCCCTTTTAGCCATAGGGCTTTCTTGCGCAAGAAATCCCTGCTGAGTGTCCCTCTTGTGCAAGAGCTCCTGCGCAAGAGGGCTTACACCTGTTAAAAAAAGAAGAGCATACTCTTGCGCAAGAAGCCCTCTCTTACCACGCCGTACTGTAAGTTTCCTTGCACAAGAGCAGGCAGGCAGTGTAGACGCTCTGCGGATTCTTGCGCAAGAACAGCCATACTTGCGCAAGAAGCCGCGAGTGTAGACATAGCCTTAGTGTATTAGGCTTAGCTGGCATTTTTTGTTTATTTTAGATTAGTAACTTGCTTTGATTAGTGTGCCATCACATGCAATCACTTGAATACAACTCCTATTAAGTACTTTCGTTTATCATCAAACCCAGTGTAAAATTATTACTGCATGGGTTGGGAAGAAATAACTGTACATCTCTCTCTTTCAGTGATAAAGGGGCAAACTTTACTAACCCCCCCCATAAAACTTTTATACAGAGGAAGGCATTTATTTGGTGATTTGGTCCTGTTTGGGGCTGTGCTCCTGAGTGTTGACAAGTCCCTGTAGAAGAGCCCTCCCACAGCTGAGCTGTTAACATCTGTGTTACTCTGCTGGGTGGGCTATTACCCAAACTCTGTGCCTTTGCTAGGGGAGCCCAGAGCATCTGCCCCAGAGCGACTGGTTGGTGGGGCACCCCAAAGGATGAGTAGGCTGGCTCAGTGGTATAATCAGCACACCAGGTTACAGTCACAAAGGGAACTGTGATCCAACTCATCACAATACCCATTAAGCCTTTTATTTTTTACATACACAATATACTGAATAAACAGTCTCCTAATAATACAACTTGTAAAGAACAAGAAAAAACAAATACAACCAGGCACTTTTGCACAGAAACAAGATATTGCTTAAGAACCCAGCTGCTTTTGCTTCTTATTTCCCAGTTGTAAGCTTGTGTTGTTCATTTCCACAGGATAGGAATGTAACCAAAAGGTGAGATTTTATTTTGATGAAAATATTAGTGTTTAAAAAAATAAATAAATAAAATTTAAAAAAAACCACACCCCCACAGTACAAAAGATTTGTGGCTATCATTTTTAAGTTTGCCTACCATGAATGAACTAAGTTACCAATAAGAGACAGACCTGTGTGATGTTATCTGATTAAGATAGGCACATGACCAAAAAGGGTTAACCAGAACATAGGTTAAATGACCCACGGTTGACCTCTGAAGACTTATTCGGAAGATATGTAATAGCCCAACTATCATTTACATAAGGTTAAAGAAGAACTTTGAAATGCATGGTTAGAGCATCAAAATAGTAGGTGTTTACTCAGGTCTTGTGATGTGAACAAATAATTGTCTTTATAGCTGTTATTCAAGATTAAAACGGGAACACTTAGAATGAAACTTGGTTGAAGTAGTATTATTGTCTCTCTGAAGATTGTGGTTAACTGTGTATAACTTGTCTTAAACATTTTATTCTATTCTAATTGCCATCATGTTTGGGAGTATGATGGGGCAGATAAGCCTTGCACTTCTGCAGACGAGCCGCTGCTGGTGGAAGTATGGACATGCCAGCCACGGCTGGAAGACGCAAGCGCTGCTGCCCATGGTTGCTAGGCAACCCAGCCGGGGGAGGAGCCACGCGGGGCATGGGCCTTTAAAAATGGCAGGCCCCAGACTCCGGGGGGGGGGGGGGGGGTGAGTCCAGAGGAGGCAACAGGGACTTCAGCCCAAGGGACCTGGGAAGATGAAGGCCCAGACCCTCAACCGTGCCTAGCCAGAAACCCCAGAGGAGGTCAGATGCCACTGTGGACTCGGGAGGCCGCAGGAACAGCCAAATGCTGGACACAGTACTCAGACGGGGCGAAATAGAAGGGGAAGCGTCCCATGGAAGGGGCTCTCTGAATCCTGTAGGCTGACTTATTACAGTCAGTGTCCCCATCAGCCAAAGGGAGAAAGAACACTGAGCGTTTCTCCCTTTTAGGGATCTGGGTCAGGACTCAGTGGAGCAGGTGGGCCTGGGTCCCCCTACCTCTGGCAACTGGAAGCGCAGGGTAGGACTACTGTATACAGGAGGGTTGTGTACTCTGGTGGCAGGACAGATTATAGTTTGTATAGGCATGAGACAGGATAAAATGGCCCTGCCCCAAGAGGGGAGGGGCGACAGAAAAGGGGCCTTCTCCTGGAGGCACTTCTGACTATGGGGCGTGAATTACAACAAGCTCTGATCTGCCAGACAGTATAGACATGGTTTCTCTAGTATGCTACTATGCAGGTAGCTATTAGGAATATAAAATTTAGATTAATTTGCTAATTGAATAGTCCATGCAATTTGCATCGACTATTTGATTAGTCAATAAGGGCACCTCTGCCTTTGAAGTGCCTCGGGCTGTTGCTCTCCTTCAAAAGCGAAAGTACTGTGGGGAGGATGGGGCTAGTGGGGTGGACTCAAGCAGTCCCCCACTGACCCTGTGCTCGCCACAGTATTTCAAATCGGCAGCGCTGCATGGAGCCCAGGGTCTGGCCCCGAGTTCCACACGACTCTGTTGCTTTGAAGCACCCCTTCCTCTTCTCCCCCCCCCCCTTTGCTGCCTCTCTCTGATAGAGGCAATGGGGGTAGGGGGGAGGGAGCAACTAGTCAACTAACGTGTTGACTATCCAATAAGCATCCATTTATCAGATAGTCACCTAGTTGCTCACATTCCTATTAGCTGTAGTTATTACCCTACCTGTAGTACATGAAACACTAACATTTTACACAGCAATAGCTTTTGTGGTTCTAATAAAAATAAGTTTAAAAATCATACATTCAATGGGTAACCAGTAAAGAGAGCTATTTAAATTGTAGAGCAGAAACTCAAAAAACTGACTTTTTTGCATTTTCCTGAGAAAAAGCTACCATTAACAACAAGAACATAAAGAGCTATGAGCCTGATTCTTCTCTCACAAATCAGGACTTATATCAGTGTAATTCAAGGACAATCAGGCAAGTCGTCTTGCCTTTTCCCTAGGGAAAAGGGGAACAAATATCTGTTACAGGAATCTGGACAGAGAACTACAAAGGGAAAAAAGGATTATTGAGACTGTGCCATCTGACAGATGCTCGGACAGTACACTAAGGAATCCGTAAGAAGAAATAGTTTAGATTACTGAGTATTTTAAATAAACTTCCTCCTTTCTTCCCTCATTAGTAAAACAAGGGTCATGAGATTTACCATATCATTCAATTCTTGGGTAAAGTAACATTTTTCTCCTCCCATACAGTTTCCACAAGTTATACTTTTCTTATCTGGTAGGTTACAAAAAAAATGACTGTTCTGGTTAATTTGTGGAAAAATAATATTTTTCAAGCTCCTAAACAAACCCAGAAAAATGAGTAAAATAATCAAGTTTTGAAGACTGCTTAAATATGATTACAATCACTAGATAGATGAACAATATGGGGAAAAAAAAAACTATTAAAAAGTTAAATATAGGACTTAACTCAGTTCCTGATCAACTATGGACAGAATCCAGAAATACCTATTTCATCACCTTTGTGGAAGCAATACAGTTGAGAGTGACCACACATTAGTAGTTGTGATAAATATGTCTTATCTGATTGAGACAAAACAACCAGGAATTCTTTTAAAAGCCGCCCCCCCCCAAAAAAAGTTATGTAAGTCTACTTAGCTGAAGGTTATAAACTCATGAGGTCAAGTTCAATTATTAAACAATCATAAAACCTGTTCAAATCATCTACTATTTCAAAACAAAAACAAACCCATTTACATGATTTTCTACTCAAGACTCCCATCTAGGATTAAACTACTGGAAGAGGAAAAAAATTTTAATCTAACATTAACAGTTTTTATACAAACAACTCACCATATTTGTCTTGTAATCCAACAGTGCACCTGAAGACTCCACCAAAGGCTACATCTTCACCAAATATTACTGCAAAATAAAAGTAATAGTTTAGGTTAATTATGAATGCAAACACTATCTACTATAAAAATTAAGATAACCCTATTTATTCTAATTGGACAACGTATAAAATGTTAGCACACCCTTCATCTGAAGTTTACAGTTTCCATATACATTCAACATCTTAGTGTGAACATTTATGATAGAGCAAGCACAAGTTTTAATAAATTCCTAAACAATGTACTGAATATGCTACTATAAAATACTAGAGTTAAAATGTCATGTTTAGATGTTTCATCACACCCAAATAAAAGGTTAATTTGACCCCAAAGCACTGTAGTTTTATCAAAGTTTTAATTATAGTGGGTGCATTATCATTCAAGATCCCAACCCCCATCTCTTCCACATTCTCAGAAGACAGTACATTAAACAAAAGGAGAGACACAGGAAGGGAAAGAGGAGGATTTAGTATGACAAAAATCTTCCTGGGCCAAAATCTTTGAACTATTCTATCTATGGTTTCATAAATATGTCAGAAAAAAGGTTTAAGCTATATCACTGCACTTGAGTTAATATGAAGTCATTTAAAAATTCCAAACATCATATGACACTAACTGGACACCAAATTTAGACATTCCATTTAAAAAAAGTTGGAGATCTGATATGACATTTTTGTTTATAATTTAAAAAGAAAGGTTGTAAGTAAAGACTCTTCATTCACTACAGGTTGAACCACTCTAAATGGGCACACTCAGTATCTGACCTGCATGGAAGCAGAGAATGTGTCAAACCACAGGAGGTCAATAATGTCGAGCAGCATTACCAACACTTCCCCTGCTTACTGGGCTCTTAGAAGACATTTAGGAATAAACAGCACAGAACACAGAACCAGAACTGGTGCTATTAAAAAAAAAAAAAAAAAAAAAAAAAGACACCACACTTCATGATACCACCGGAAGCTTGGGCACACCCATGGTAAGTGGATATCTGGCTAGCTGAAATCATGCTGAGCCAGTGAGTACTAGACTAGAGAGGTTCAACCTGTAGTTTAAACTTAACTGGTTTCAGTCCCCTCCCCCCCGCCCCCCACACACACACTCTAAGGGCACATCTACACAGCAAGGCTTAACTCGAAATACACTATGCAAATTGAGCTACATTAATCGTGTAGCTTATTTCAAAATAGCTAATTTCAAGTTTTGGTGCTGTCTACACAGCGTTTATTTCGAAATAGAGCACTCTTCCTCCGACTTCCCTTACTCCTCACAAAATGATGGTTACAGAAGTCAAGAGTAAGAAGTCCTCCAGCGTGATAGCATTTCATCATAAAGTCGAAGTAACTGCTGGCTGTGTAGACGTGGACTATATTATTTCGAAATAATGTTGCTGTGTAGACACAGTGCTCCTGAAAAAAGGAAACTGTTCACCAGAAATGTTAATCCATCCATGACATATCAAGTTTCTATAGATGTCCCATGTCCCAACCTTGATATGAAGGAACCACCTTCCAGGAAATTAGTAACTGAAATAATGAGTAACTGGAAAGATGCCAGCTTAAAAATTTCTATTATGCTCTTTGCATTGTGTACTATCACCAAAAAGTCAGTAGACAGTAAATGAATCAAAAACTTAACAGCATTCTAATCCTTTTCTTTAAAATTATTATAAAAGAAATCTTAAGATTTTTAAGAGCAAGACTATTTTATGATTTCCAATTGAGAAATTGACTTATTTCTATGTTTAATATAGAAAACTAGCAAGTCTGCAGCCTTTTCCAACATACCTGCTGGCCATGTTATTGAGTGTTAGAAATTTCCAAATGCCTGCATATACAAAGGGGTATAATTCCCTCCCTAACAAACAAACAAACAAACAAACAATCAAGCATCTTTACAGAAAACAAACATCATGTATACCTGTGTTGGAGTAATTCATCATTGCATAAATTAACAGCCAGACAGATTCATGGCACATAACAGCAAAAGTAATGCAAGAACAAGGTCGTGTTTTTATAGAATAAAGACAAACTTCAGTTGATCTTCCTAGATTTCCTTGTTAGATTGTTTTGGTTGTTGGGGTTGGTCTTGTTTTAGTTTGTTGCTACTTGGTTTTATTATTCTTATTCGTTTTTGCTTGAAGTTAGAGCCTCTACAAAACCTTTCCCATTTAAGATGTTCACTAGTTCAGCAGTTTTGGGCTACTTTGTACAGGAGACATCAATGTTATCCTACTGCAGAGTAGGGATGCAACAGTACAGTCAATTAACCAATAAGCAAAAGATTATCAGTTAATGCTACAGACTGTGTGTGTTTCTTCCCCTCCTCCCCCTGGCCACCAGCAAATGTTTTAGCAGACTGGCCAGCAGCCCAGCTCAGTCCCAGCTTGTGCTAAGTCCAGGACCTACTCTTGCTGCAGCTCTGCATTTAAAGTATATAGAAGTCAGGCGGGCAGGAAGCCCGGCTCAATTCTGGCTCACGCTGGGTCCAGGAGTTCAGCCCCCCGAGACAGGGACTGCTGCCTCTATATCAGAGGCAGCAGCACAGGGTGACAGACAGCCAGGCCATGAGAGGAGCTGTTTTTTAAACTGGTTCCCTTCTCAGGCCAGATCCCACCAGGAACCTTGCACTGCTGCCTCTGATACCTAGGCAGCAGCGTAGAGTGGCAGAGAACTTCTTGGGGGGGGGGGGGGGGGGGAGAGCACATTGGCTGTCATAATCCCCAGGGGTGGGGGCCTATAAAATAATTGAGTAACCAATTAAGAATTCATGAGGTTAATCGACTATTCAATTAACCAATATTTAAAATCCCTACTGAAGAGTACATCATTCTTTGGGGCCATTGAGCAAATGTCTTCAACAAATCAGTCTGTACATAGATTCATGGGAAGATTTGCTGCCCAATCTAATGCTCATTAAAATGGGTAGAAAGATTTCTACCTACTGCATTTGGAACTGGATCAGCCTAAAGCAACAAAACAATAGCAGGGATATTTTATCTTCTGTCGCAAGTGTAGAACATACTGTACAAAGAAAAGTGAAATCCATAGCTCTGGTCTTGCTTTACAACTGAAGTCTTGATGCTGCAAGGAATTCTGAATGGGTTCACTTGGCAAAGCTCCTTGTAAGATTGCACCCTAAGATGTCAGCCAAAAGCAAAAGATTCAGGATGAGATATGGAAAAGCAGCTTTCCAATACACTAGAACAGTCAGGTTTCAGTGTGTAGATGCCAGAAGAGTGCATCAAGAAATCTTATGTGCCTGGAACCATCTCACCTTTACTCCCAGTTTACATAACTAAGTAATTCAATAAGGTAAACCATAGCACACAGGATCTGTTTCTACACACAGAAAAGGGAACACATCCAAGCAGAGACTTAACTGAACGCTTGACAAAGATTTTCATACTACAGGAGACCATTAGCTATGTCCATGGAGCCCAGCAGCCTGATGTGCAGATGCTCTCGGAAGAAAACACAATAGCTCTTAACTAACGTGTAATTGTGTCAGCAGGGTCAACAGCCACCATGGGCCAAAGGACAAGGTGTGTATGGGGAGGGAGGAGAAATCCATCTGTGTCCCCTCAAAAGGGTCGGGGCTGAGGGAAGTAATCCTTAGTACTCCCCCAGCCCTCAGAACCACACGGAGTTGCACTACAGCACTCCTGCAGCAATTCAAAGCGGTGCAGAGACCCCAGCCACTGCTCAAGTAGTGGCAGTGGTGGCTGGGAGCTCCAGGCCCCTTTGAATCTCTGGGCCTCAGAACAATTGTGCCCTTTGCATCTCCCTCTGTCAACAGGCCTGCACTGTATCTAGTGGCAGGGGGAAAAAAAACAAGTATTCCTTACTAACCTGTGCCATGATCTTTTTACTTCCTATAACACCCAATTTGACATTTTAGCCTAGCATGCATAGTTACAAATTGTTAATGGTCAAAGTTATCCAGTTTTTCTAAATATCTGGCTATAGTACTTGCGACTGATTCCCCACAGAATGCCATGTGGAACTGGAATAACAATGAGTCCTCTGACCCACCAGCGTGGGCTCCATTTCACATTATACCTCTGGCAGGATTTGCAGTTTGTTACAATCTGCACTTTCACCAGTATTCACAAAGGTAGGAACATACCCAACTGCATTTATACTCAAGCTCTCTAACCACTAACTTACCAGCCTAGGACTCCAACGCTTACTGTCCTGCCTTGGTTAAATTTGGCCTATTTAACACCCAGTCCACTTCTCCTGCAATGTGAAGAGAACAATGCATACCTGTGATAAAAGTTATTCCACACAGATGAAAAAAGTTGGAAGGAACATTGCTGAAGGGTTTTGACTGCAATGCTTGGGGAAAATTTTGGTTATGTGCACCAAGGCACGTGTGGATGTGAACCGCTAGTAAGAGACACAGGCTGCCACCTACGGGGCTCTGCTAATCAGTTGGGCAGCATTTGCATCTCTCCTGAGTTGCTGCCCAAGCACTCAGCTTAAAGGAATTACTGCTCACCAGTTTAAGATTAAAACAAAAACAAGTTTAACAACTATGAAATCCCACAATTTAATTGGTTAACCGATTAACCAATTAAACAGTATTTTATACCACTAGTCCAAGATCATGTGGCCTGGTCACATGTCCTTGAAGCAGCCATTACTCATAAGCCTTCTGCAGCATTCTGAGGAAGGCTCACCAGATGGGGGATACACTTCTCTTAAGGCTTATTGTTTTTCCTAATGGCCCACTGCCCTGAATAGGCCCTTCCCCCACTGACATGTGGGACACCACAAGTACAGATCAAGATTTCAAGATTCTCTTCTGTTCAATCACAAATACATTATTTATAAGATGGTTCTGTCAACATTCTGGCAGCAAAATCTCTCAGAAACCCTATACAACTTCCAGTTGTCTGGTTTGTTAACTACAGGTTGAAACTCTCTTAACTGGGATTTTCTGGTCCGGCAATATCCATCATCTGGCACCGATGTTGCAGGACCAGAGAGTCCCAGTGGAGGGCAATGGCAAGGATCCCTGCAGAGTCCACAGGGCAATGGGCTGCCGGCTGCAAGCTGACTGTGGAGCTATCCAGCACATGGCAAGAGATCTGCCCAGCAAGGCTGGGAGACACTGACCGATGGGACCCGCAGCCCCAGCGCGGCATGTGCTGCTGCCCAATGGGACCCAGAACCAGGGCAGCAATGGCTACCCAGCAGGTTGGCAGGGCATCACGAGTTGAGGAGCCAGCCAGGAGGCCAGTGGGGGCCTGCAGCAAGGGGTCCAGCAATGACCTCCCCTGGTCCAGCAAAATCCTTCATCCAGAACCGGTCACGTCCCAAGGGTGCTGGACCAGGGAGGTTCAACCTGTAATTGCTTCAGTTTTCCTTTCCCATTCTAATATTTTATGAATTGGGACTCCTAAATATACTGCATGGAATTTGAAGCATACATTTTGACAATATACTGTCTTATCCATAAATATCATGACAGGTAGATCCAAAGGTGAGTCAAACATAACACAATAAGTAGCCATGTGTACTAGTATACAGCACAACTACACAAGATATCAATTAACCAGCTTTAAGTTACAGGTACAGGCAGTCCCCGACTTACGCGGATCCGACTTACGTTGGATCCGCACATACGAACGGGGCTCTCTCGCCCCGGAGCTCACAGGCAGCGGTCAGCCACCTTGACCTCCGGGGCGAGAAAAGCTGCTCCCGGTGCCCCTGGTCTCCTGGGGACCATCTCCAGCAGACCAGGGGCATCGGGAGCAAAGCCGCAGCTCCGGCGGGTTTGCTCACGGTGCCCCTGGTCTGCTGGAGACGGTCCCCAGCAGACATGGGGCACCGCGAGCAAACCCGCAGCAGTGGCGGGTTCCCACACTTCTGAGGCTTTGCCGCTGCTGCGGGTTTGCTCGCGGTGTCCCTGGTCTGCTGGAGACAGTCCCCAGCAGACCAGATGCACCGGGAGCAAACCCGCAACCGCGGCGGTGTCCCGCGCTTCTGAGGCTTTGCTCTGGCAAAGCCTCAGAAGCGCAGGACCCCGCCGCGGCTGCGGGTTTGCTCCCGGTGCCCCTGGTCTGCTGGGGACCGTCTCCAGCAGACCAGGGACACCGCGAGCAAAGCAGTCCCACGCCAGAGCAAAGCCTCAGAGGCGAGGCACCCCCCACTGCCACTTTGCTCCCTGTGTCCCTGGTCTGCTGCGGGGGGGGGGGGGACGCAGCTAGTGTGCCCCCCCCCCCAGCAGACCAGGCTTTTCTTGTGGACCCTGGGGCAGAGCAGCTGGGGCGCTGCCAGTTGGTCCTGCAGCGCCGCTCTGGGCACTACTAGACCAACCCGGCAGCACCCCAGCTGCTCTGCCCCAGGCGTCCTGATTCAGCCGCTGCTGGTCAGTTTCAGCAGCGGCTGAATCAGGACTCCTGGGGCAGAGTAGCTGGGGTGCTGCTGGGTTGGTCCAGTAGCGCCGAGGAGCGGTGCTACTGGAGCAATCCAGCAGCACCCCAGCTGCTCTGCCCCAGACGTCCCCAAGTCAGCCATTGCTGAAACTGACCAGCGCTGACTACAGGAAGCCTGAGGCACAGTTGCTCTGCCCCGGGCTTCCTGGAATCAGCTGCTGATCAGTTTCAGCAGCAGCTGACTTGGGGTTCTTAAGATGAATCTGTATGTAAGTCAGAACTGGTGGTCAGTTTCAGCAGCTGCTGAATCTGGACACCAGTTCCGACTTACATACAGAATCAACTTAAGAACAAACCTACAGTCCCTATCTTGTACGTAACCCGGGGACTGCCTGTATACAAAAATATTTAGAGCAGCAGAATGAAAAAAATAGATCCAGATTTAAGCAGTATTGCTGTTCATCACTGCAAGCATCCACATTTGCAGTCAAGACAATTCAAAGGTAAACACATTTTAGGAAAAAAAAAAGCCTCAAACCTCCTACATGTGAAGTGCTCAGAAAGCACACTTTTTTTAAAAAAAAGTGAAAGAGAAATAACGCCCCTTTAATTTAACCTTTTAAAAGTGGAGTTCCCGACAACATATATGGATCACCCCCCACACCTAAGCAGGTTAAATAATGCAATCACAGCCACAGAAGACACAGACCTGTGGCTGTAGAACCACAGGTCCAACATTGTGAACAGTCTTATAGTATACGGTCTATACATTTGTTATCCTACAGGTATATTAGATAACCAATTTGGGACGGGGATCATGTTTTCTGAGTTGTATTAAAAACATTTCAGATCATCTTAAAAATGACTGATTTCACAGTACAGCAAAACCATCAAAATCAAATCATCCATCTCCTGTCACCCTCTCTCAGCTTCTGGCAAAACTGAGGCTAAGAACACTATTCCTGTCCATTTTGGCTAACAGCCAATAATGAACCTACCCTCCATGAACGTATCTTGCTTTTTTTTGAACCCTGCTATAGACTAGGCCTTCCTAACATCCTCTGGCAAGGAGTTCTACAGGCTGACTATGCACTGTGTAAAGAAATGCTTTTTTGTGTTTGTTTTAAACTTGCTGGCTATTGATTTCATTTGGTGAGCCCTAGTTCTCGTGTTATAAGAATGAGTAAACAAAACATAATTACAGTTATATTGTACCTGCAGTTGGATCTCTGGACAAGGCATTATCCAAGGCACTTGTTATAGACTGGAACAGATTCATTTTCTGAGTTTGGCCTGCATGAAAGAGACATTATTTAGCCACTGGCCTGTTAAATATAAAACAAAAATTATTAAAAATTAATTGAGCCAGCAGCCACAGAAGCCCTTAAAAGAAAGTGCTAAGGATGATCAAAAGGACTGCAGTTTACGCACACTGTTAGAGTCTACCAAACATTGCCTTAATTTTATTCCTGAGCTGTCTTCTCGATGGGCTAGTACTGCTATTAAACCCAGGTTCCTCATTAACTTTGGACATTTTTTTAAAAGAGCATAGCCTTACATTTTCTTACTTACTGGGAACAGTGTTCATGCGGTCTTTGAATGCAAATGAATTGAGAATTAGAGAACAGAGTCTAGATAGCAAAAAACAGAGCGGTGGAAACAGAAGTGTTGCATACTCAAACTTAAGGATAGAGGCAGCAATATGAAATTGAGGGGTAATTACTGAGGTCTCCCACATAGGTAGCATAAAAGCTAATGTTTGAAGCTTTAAAAATCTACTGTTTCCCACACCTCATCTAAATAAGCTGCAGAGGTAACAAGATTTTCCTGCAAATGCAGATGATGTTCAAAAATCAATAGCTGGCACCTACTCCGCCTTCTAACATTAGCCAGACAGATTTTTACAAAGAAAGCAGACCCCATGCTCCTTGCAGCACTTTCGCCTTTGAAGTGTAGCAACAGCCCTGAGGCTGTTGCTACTCTTCAAAGGTGGAAGCACCCTTATCAAATAATTGATGCAAATTGCATCAACTATTCAATTAATTAATCTAAATTTAACATCCCTATTAGCAAGTCTACTTCAGATCCACCAACTCACCTGCCAGCGTTGGGTACTCCTGACCTTGTCAGGAGCAAGGAAAGGCGATGGGAGCATTTGCTCCCATTAGCTTCCCACTGTGGGGACACCACCAACCTCGGCTTAAAGTAAGCCAACATAGCTGGATCGCATACTTTAAGCTGAGCTGCTGGGTCTAGTGTGGACCTGGCCTATGTTATTACTGAAATTACACTCAGCCGTAATAGGGCCTGTCTTCTAAATTAAACTAGCAAATGGAGTTTCAAGGAATTCATGGTCGTGGAATTGGAACTTTGATTTAAAAACCTCACTCAGTTAAAATTTCACTCTTTAAATAACCCAGCAAGTTAAATTTGGTATAGACATGGCTTCTCACTTCTTCTCAAGTTGTTGTACATGTTGCAATACATGACTAAAGACCTGTATTATTGCAGATCAGAACTCGCTGCATTGATCCCTACATCTCCCAAGTATTCATTAATTGTCATGTGTAATATACTTTGCCATGTTGGGAGAAGAAGGTAGGGGAGGAGAAATGCAATGGGGGCTCAAAGTAGAAGGAATAAATAGAATGATATGGCTATCAATCTCTGCCCCTCCCCATAACAAATTATTTCAAACCCGACAACCCAAAACTTTCAAGGGTATACAAATCTCTGCTACTCATCTAGCTTCTGAATTCTTATCTGTTAGTTGCTTAATAGTGACTGCTTTGACCTGTTACTACTTGCAGTACCTAAAAGGTTCCATTTAACTCCTTCAAAAAGGGAACTAAATTGCACCTTTTGTATCTGAGCTCTGAATATAGCTGAAGAGAAAGCAGTAGAAATTTTGTTTTTAAATCTATTGTGCAATGGCAGCATCAACATCAGTATCACAGTTCACACTTACCATCTCCTACGAAAACAAATTCATACTGCATGTCTGGTGTGATTTAAAAACAAATCAAAAGTTTTCTATCCATCTAATGAATTGTTTCACACAATAAAAGGCTTCCTCACAGTGGCCCTTCCATTAGATCCTCCTACATATCAACCTGAGGTTTATTTATTCATAGATTGACCTAGATCCTGATTTTGCTGTACAGGCAGTCCCCGGGTTACGTACAAGATAGGGACTGTAGGTTTGTTCTTAAGTTGAATCTGTATGTAAGTCGGAACTGGCATCCAGATTCAGCCGCTGCTGAAACTGATCAGCAGCTGACTACAGGAAGCCTGAGGCAGAGTTGCTCTGCCCCGGGCTTCCTGGAATCAGCCGCTGATCAGTTTCATCAGGCTGAATCTGGACGCCAGTTCTTACATACAGATTCAACTTAAGAACCCCGGGCGTCCCCAAGTCAGCTGCTGCTGAAACTGATCAGCTACTGATTCCAGGAAGCCCGGGGCAGAGCAACTCTTCCTCGGGCTTCCTGTAGTCAGTGCTGGTGAGTTTCAGCAGCGGCTGACTTGGGGACGCCTGGGGCAGAGCAGCTTGGGTGCTGCTGGGTTGCTCCAGTAGCGCTGCTCCTCGGCGCTACTGGACCAACCCAGGAGCACCCAAGCTGCTCTGCCCCAGGCGTCCTGATTCAGCCACTGCTGAAACTCACCAGCAGTGGCTGAATGAGGACACCTGGGGCACTGCCGGGTTGGTCCCGTAGCACCCAGAGCGGCGCTACGGGACCAACCGGCAGCACCCCAGCTGCTGTACTACAGGCGTCTGGAGAAAAGCCGCGGAGCACAGGGGCAGCGGGACAGCCCAGACGCGCCACGGCTGTCCTGCTGCACACGTGCTCCGCGGTTTTGCTCCCCGTCTCCCTGGTCTGCTGGTCTCCAGCAGACCAGCATGATGGGGAGCAAAGCCTCGGAGGACACCGGCAGCGGGACAGCTGCGGCACGTCTGGGCTGTCCCGCTGCCGGCGTCCTCCGAGGCTTTGCTTCCAATCTCCCTGGTCTGCTGGTTTCCAGCAGACCAGGGGGACGCAGAGCAAACCCTGTTCTTAACTGCGGATCTGACGTAAGTCGGATCCGCGTAACTCGGGGACTGCCTGTATCCTAAGTGTCCTTCTCTCTTATTGACTGCAAGGAAGGCTGAGGGCAGAAAGAGCTAAAACCAAGGTAACCAACCAAATGACCCCTTTTCAGAGCAGCAAAGAAATTCATATGGAAGAAGGGCTTATTCTACAGAAAATGGGTACATGCCAGGACAGCTGAACATTAAAAGTATGGGAACTCATTAGAAATACTACGCCAAGACACTGAGCTAAATCCATAGTATTCATTTTCAGCATACCTGCAGATACTGAAAACTATACAGAGGCAGCTCCACAGGTCCCCCTGCAGATAGGCCCAGCCTGGCCCTCCTGCCACAAGTTACACTTTAGCTCCTCAGGAGCAGGGCCATCAGCCCTTACTCTCTCAGGTAGGAAGCTTTGGTGTGGGTTCTGCAGTATAAAATGTATTTAAGCTTTATACAGCAGAGCCTACAACATGTAACCATTAAGATTTTTAGTGGTTACACAGTTACCTTTTTAAAGGAATTTTTACATCCCTAGTGTACAGGGGCCATCCCTGGATAAGGGCTGTTCAGCAAAGACCCCCACAGAGCCATGGGCTCATCTTCCTCCTTACAGCCCTTTCTGGAGGTTTCTGCTCCACTGCACAAGAATCCTGCTCCTGTCCTTCAGGTGTCTCGGGCACTTCAGCCTTACAACAAGCGCCTTACAGCCCTTCAGTCAGCACTGCCCCAGCTGCAACCCCAACACCAACCCCTAACATCCCATAACTATCAAAATAAGACTTGGCAAAAAAAATTAAGAATCAGGAATACAAAAAAGAAAAAAATTCTGCCAAGACTTGTTTATAGCAGAACCAATAAGAGATAAGGTAGCTAACTGCACTGAAGTCTCACATTAAGCTGTTCAACAAAAAAAAAAAAAGTCTCTATGCCTTTTAAATTATTGTTTTCCCCTTCTGTTGATCAGTGTTGGCTTCTGAAGTTAAAATGCAATTGTGTCACACTTCTACACTGTCTGACACTGAGAGAAAACAAGTTTTAACTCAAAAGTAGCAATGAAGCGGTTAACCCTTCTACCTTGTGACTCATTCCGGATCCTGGTGGCCCAACACCAAATCATGCCACCTGCTTTCAACTCTAGGTCAGTTCAGGTGAGCGAGTGACTCTTCCAGCGCCACCAACTCGTGCCGGTCTGTCACAACAAAACAACGAGGCTCGGAAGCAGCCCGGCAGCAGGAAAGGAGGGAGGGGGGGGAAACGCTCAGCCCTCTCCTCCCCCACCCCAAAAGGCAGTTCCCGCACCAATCGGCTGCTTCGGGCAGGGGGCACCCCCGGGGAACTCAGCGCCCGACCCCAGCGGGATCCGCCTCCCCGCGCCGGCGGTGCAGCGGGTGGGCAGGGGCGCGGCTCCCCGCTACGACTCCTCGGACAAGCGGCCGCAGAGCAGCAAGCGCTGCGCCGGCCGCTCTCCGAGGCAGGGCGCCAGGCTGAGCCCCGCTCTCACCGTGCGCGCTGGGCTCCGCGTCCGGCTGGAACGTGAAATGCGCCACGTGCCGCCGCGGCCCGGGCGCCAAAGGGAGCAGCCGGCCCCACACGCCGGCCCGCAGCGGCCCCAACCCAGAGGCGAGTCCCGCCGCCCGCCGCAGCCAGAGCCCGGTCGCCGCCATCTCCCCGCGGGTCACGACTCAGGAAGCAGGTGTGACAGCAACAGCACGTTGTAACGAGGCGGGGTGTGAGTAGGGATTTGCTATTGGCCCGCAGGGCGACGGAGAACGGACCAATCAGAAGCCGCGATGCTGTGGGCGTGGGAGAGGAGTCTCTATTGCGCACGCGTACAAGGAAGGCGGGCGAGCCTAGACTCGGCGGGGTGGGGAAAGAGGGAAGCGGGAGGAGCGAAGCTGTGAGTGGGCGGGGCTAGACTGCCTTGGCTTAGAGCTGGGCTGTTCAACTGCACCGCGAACACACGGGTCGCGTGTTGAGTAGCCCTGATTTAGAGGCAGAGCGTGCGCCCAGGCGGGGCCGGCCTCAGGCAGGCGAGGTTGGGGCGGGCCGGCGGGGGCCAGCTGGGGAATGCGTAGAAAAGGGATGTGGAAAAATCCATGCAAGATAGATAACTCCAGCTTGCATAGTTGGAGTCCAGGTACCTTGCATCGATTTTTCCAGAGTGGTTCCACAGCGGGAGATGGATGGAAGAAACTCTCCCATCAGCTTCCCTAACTCCTTGCAAGTTGAGACAGGATTAAAAACGTTAACAGAGGCACCCAGTGTTCAATTGAGGGATCTTTACTAGATTGATTGCAGGAGCGTGGATCCTTCAGTAAGTGGAGTTTCAGTCTGCGGTATTTGGACTTTAGTCTACCTTGAGTGCAACAACAGATTCCAGAATTTTTCTCATGCCATTATAAATATGGGAGCCCTATGCAGAAGTCCTAGCTGGAAATGAATGTTAAATACCCTCAGGCTGTAGAGTTACTCATCTCCAGAATCTTGGTTGAGGTTCACTCCTAGTTGTAAGACTAAACTTTACTGCAGTGGGAGAATGGTTGGATAATCCTCACAGTGCTTAGCCATATGATCCCCGTCTTTTGTCCCTAACCATAAGTAGTACCAAATTTAGAACAAGGAAGATTACTAAAATACAAAAGATAACTCATCTGAAGAAATGGGTTGTGCCCATGAAAGCTCGTGATAACATCTACAAATTTTGATAGTCTCTAAGGCGCAGATTTGTTACTTAAGTTTTTTGATAATTTAGTTGTCAGAGTAAAGAAGGCACAGAAAATTATTACTAGCACCCCATTAAAGGAACATTACTCAAATGCAACATTCATGAATATATAGAATCATAGAATATTAGAACTAGAAGGGACCTCAAGAGGCCATCAAGTCCAGTCCCCTACCCTCATGGCAGGACCAAAGCACCATCTAGATCAGGCATGTCAAACAGGCATCTGGAGGGCCGCATGCGGCCCGATAGAAGTTTTTTGTGGCCCTCCACTACATTTTATAAAAGAATAAAGTGCGGCACACTGGACACTTGGAGCACGTGGCTGAGTGCGATCAGAGCTGTCTGGCCGCTCTGGGCACTGCGCCGCAGCAATTGCTCACTGCCAGCTGGGCCACTCCGCCCACAGCGCCCAGCACATGTGCACAGCGCTGAGCATATGCTCACGACCAGCTGGGCCACTCTGTGCTCAGTCCTGCCATGAGGGCAGGGGTCTGATCTCAATGTCTTCTTGAGGTCCCTTCCAATTCTATGATTCTATCCAGCATTTGCTGGTAATGAGGGAACTGAAATTTAAATCTTTTAATGGAACAAAAATCTCACCATATACTCTTGGTTTTTATATGCAACATTACTAGCTAAGTTAAGGTTGCCTGACCTTCCCCATTATAAAGCTCTGTTTAAAGACTGACAAGGCCATAAGAAACAAACCATTTGAGCTTGTACTCAGGCTGAATTATTTATTTAGAAAATTCCAGCAAAAACTCTGCTGCTTCCAAAAGGATTGCAAAACAATGTATTTTTCACTATGTTTAAAAAAGAGCCTGACCATCTTTTCTTTGAACAACTCTTATGCACATGCCTACACCATAGGGGGCTGTTTAGAGTTGGTGGGATTTCTCACTGTAATTGCTGCTGTGGCACCAGAACTGAAAGCTGGAAGTCCCACTCCTCTGTTTTCTCAGTGCTCTACCAGTTAGCTCTCAGGAAACATAGAACAGGAAGAAGCCTGACTCAAATGCTGAGAGAAATGCCAGATGCAGTGCAGTAGGCAGTGATAAAGGAAACAGATTGCAACATTGAGCTTGAGATTTGGGTGCACAGGATGGATGAGAAACCATGGAAATGAGTAGGAAGATAAGGACCAGCTGGAGAAGAAGCCTGTGAGGGAGAGATTGGGATGAGGATTCTAAAGAGGGAAACTGGGATTAATAGAAGGAGCCTGGAGGAGGAAAGTGGGTCTTGGCTTTGGATAAAGAACCTGGAGGGATAGATCCTGGGACTGGCACGATTGAGTGTCCTTATGAAAATATAGTAGGTGATCAGAGAATTGAGTACTAATACCTTGCAAACAGTTGGGAAATTAAAGTTTCCAAGTATCCTTAATATGGTAGTTCCTAATTTTTGAGTGTTTGACTTTGCAACTTTACTGAAGTAGCTAACCTGATTAATAAAGCATCTCACCTAATTTCCTAGATTTTCAAATACATTGAAAAAAAATCCAGCAAGCAGTTATTTCTTTATGTGAATTAGCTAGCTTCCTCAGACTCCCTCCACAATTTAGGAGACAAACACCATAAAAATATAGAAGGGTGAAAAGCAACAAAGAACAGTTTGATGGTTTTAATTCACGGTAGCTGATTAAGCTTCTTCTTGGAACCTCTTCAATCCTCCTTTTTTCCTCATCTTGATCAGCAGTTCTATCCTATATTGAAAAGGGGAAAAAAACCCAGAGAGAAAGGAAAAACTCTGAAAAGATTCCTGATTTTTTTTAAAGCAACGCCACTAGGTAGTTATATGAAAACTTCTTCAAGTCATAAGAGTTCCAGTACTACTAGCTTACGTATAATCTTTCAGTGTCCAAAGCCCCCTCTTTACAATAAGTGTATTTTCACACTAAAGAGAAGTAAAGAAAAATGTAATTAGAGGCTGGATTCTGCTTTCATTACAAACAGTGCCAAGTCCAATAACATTATTCTGGATTTTCTCGAGTGTCATTAAACACAGTTAACTCTGATCTTAAACTCCAGTTCAGGTGAACATTTAAACACATACTTATATCTCATTGAGTTAAATGAAACATCAGTACAGGCTTAAGTGGTTTCCTAAATCAGGTTACATTGTAAAGTCTTTGGGTTGGGGACTGTCTTACCAGGTCTACACATAGACTAAACACACAGCAGGGCTCCACCACAATACAAATAATATTTTTTCTATTAATAGTCTGAGTAAAACCAGAAAGTTAGGATGTTACTTTTGATAATGTTGGCATGAGTTTAAAAGTTATAAAACAATAAAAAGAGGGCACTGTAAAAATGGAGCACTAAAAGTAAACCAAGTGTGGTTACTGATCTGACTATGCTAGTGTGGGATACAGGCAGTGAATGAATAAAAAGTGGAATTTACTTTAAAATAAATATATAGTTTATAGAGCATCAGATAAAAATAATAAAAGT
Source organism: Pelodiscus sinensis (assembly GCF_052426305.1). NCBI lineage: Eukaryota > Metazoa > Chordata > Testudines > Trionychidae > Pelodiscus > Pelodiscus sinensis. Next base: position 60,122,190 of record NC_143054.1, on the reverse strand, counting down.
TAACAGTAGGTTTTTTTAAAATGGGGGGAAAGGTTCATTATGACAAGTTATTTATGTGAAGAGATTGTACAAGATTGCATCATGACTACTAACAGCTGAGCATAAAGAGTTGAAAAATTAAGAAAACAAGTTTTAATGAAACATAATATATGCATTGATGAGCAAAATTATAAAGTTGTCAGCGTCAAGTAGTTTTGCAGTAGGGGTTGAAAATTCCATAAACAGTGAGGTTGTGTCTACATTGGCACGATCTTGCCGTTCTAATGTGTGAAATCAGTGCTTCTTGCACAAGAATTATGATGTTCCCACTCAGGAATAAGCCCTCTTGTGCAACTGTTCTTGTGCAAGAGGCCAGTGTAGACAGGCAACATGAATTTCTTGTGCAAGAAAGCCCGATGGTTAAAATAGCCATCGGAGCTTTCTTGCGCAAGAGAGCATCTACACTGGCACGGATGCTCTTGCGCAAAAGCACATCTCTTGCGCAAAGGCACATGCCAGTGTCGACGCTCTCTTGCGCAAATACTTTAACGCTAGAACTCTTGCATTAAAGAGTATTTGCTCAAGATCATGCCAATGTAGACATAGCCCAAAAGAAGATGGAGGAAAATTCAATGTGAATCACGCAGATTACCCTTGGTTTAAGCCTATAATTTGACTATTAAAATAGTTGAGCCATACAAAAGTACACCTGAGAATTAAGACCTACTACATGGGATTCAGTCTTTCACTGGAATAATTCAAAAACTGTTTAATTTCAAAAACAAAACCACTACTGTCTGTAGGAATGTGAATGCTTTTCAAATGAGCAATGCAATTTTTTTGTCCTTGAGAAAAAAACTGGTGATTGCTGGATTAGCTATGGTACTAATCTGCCCCCTAATGTGAGACCAGAAATAAAATCCTACAATCTTAAAAAAGACTCAAGAAATGAAAAGTTTCAGAGGTAGCCATGTTAGTCTGTAATAGAAAAAACTTTAAAAACAATGAATAGTCCTGCAGCACCTTCTTAGTTAGTCTCTAAGGTGCTGCAGGACTATTTGTTGTTTTTCAAGAAATGAAAGGTCATTAGAAGGGAGACTGGAATTAAAGATGAGAATTAAACCATATCTCCATCAGCAGGAACTCTTTTGATATGATTACAGTGACTAGGCACAGCCATTAAAACTGTCAGAGATGGATTCCTCACACCTGACATGGCAACAACTGTTGACTGCTCACATTGAATGAGAAATGGTTAGTGGATTTATTTCATCCTAATGTTATTTGCTCTTTGCAAACTGTGTGGCTATGTCTAGATTGCATCCCTTTTTCGTAAAAGGGATGCAAATTAGACGTATTGCAATTGCTAATGAAGTGGGGATTTAAATCTCCCCTGCTTAGTTAGCATAAAAATGGCTGCCGCTTTTTTTCAGCACAGAGCTTTGCCGGAAAAAAGCGCCAGTCTAGACGCGGATCTTGCGGAAAATAAAGCCTTTTCTGAAAGATCTCTTATCCCATATTTTAAGAGGGATAAGGGATCTTTTGGAAAAGGCTTTATTTTCTGAAAGAGCCGCATCTAAATTGGCGCTTTTTTCCGGCAAAGCTCCGTGCGGAAAAAAAGCCGCAGCCATTTTTATGCTAACGAAGCGGGGGAGATTTAAATCCCCACTTCATTAGCAATTGCGATACGTCTAATTTGCATCCCTTTTACGAAAAAGGGATGCAATCTAGACGTAGCCTGTGTCTCTCAAAGTATAGTGGAATCAAATGGGCAAACTGTTTTTGTGACCTTTGTGACTGCTCCTAAAGTTTTAAGTAATGTTTCACTAAATATACTAGCAGAATTTTGACAGATTGTATAGACTGTGTGATAAATAGCTTGGTATTTCAAATAGCATGAACATAACGTATATGTGCCACCACTTCATACAAATGCAGGATTTGCAGCTGCAATTTAGATGCCAGCCTCTGAAAAATTAGTTTGAAAATTATAATTTAAAAAGAAAAACAGCATTTGTACGGGAACTCATGCTTCTGCCAATTATGCTATATGTGGAGTGTGGAAGTCTGAAAAATCAAGGTGGCCACTGCTCTTGATTCCTGATGGAGTTTCTACAACTCAATAATGTAAGCAATCACCCAAATTTAAGAAAGTTCCAGTTTCAGCTTCACAAGTGGAAAAAATTGTGACAGTAATATGGCTGATGAAAGAATAGTGACCTAATTTATTTACATGCATTGATGAATGGTCTAAAAATGCCGTTAAAACATTGGCTTTAGTGCCAGTACATTTGGAGATTAGCATTAGTAAGTGGTCACCAATCAACCACATGATCTCACAAGATAAATAAGATATATAATTAAAATCACAATTAAAATATTGTAAAATATTCCCCATTTCTGAAGTGATGGGGCAGATTCAGCTATAATAAAGTGGCTTGAATGCATGATGTATGTGTGTTGTAGAGCAAGAAGGAAATTGAGTGAGGTCTTTGTGATGTAGGGTAAGAAAGAAGCCACTGCTAGTCCCCAACAGGGAACATAATTGATGTCAATATTATGTTACAATGGTGGTTCATAATGCTATTCCTAAAAGTTCCCCGATAAGCATTAGAGCAGGGGAAGCAGAGAGAGGTGGAAAAAAAGATTGTGGATCATAGAATTAGATTAATACCCTTGATAGAAGACTGAACTGTTGGTATTTGAAATGTTCAGATTTATGCTCTCTCCCTTTAGGAGCAATTTCTGGCCTTATTTCCCCATGTCTCTCTCTCCTCTGTTAGTTTATGAGGTCCCTCAAAATGTAAGCCTAATAAATTAAATATATTTGTTCCCATCTCTTATAGACCCATATTGCACAGGTGGAATTTTCACCTGAAGTTTCCTTGGGAGTCTGTTTATACATTCTAGACTTTGGGAATTAGAACTCTACAGCAAAATGTCATTGTTACTGTACATTCTCTCTAATACACAGTGGATCAACCCATGATCCCAGTTATGCCTTTTTGATAGAGTGATTTTTGGGCATTTACCTCTTATATACATTGATATAACAGATAAAAAATGTGGCTATCCATTCTTTAGTGTGATGTTTATTCATGCCTCCTTATTCTGCTCTTAATTGGTAAAAATGTTAGGTAGTAAAAAGCTGTGAATTCATCCTGTAGAAGATACAGCATTTTTGTTTTAGTTTATATACGTGTATCCACTCCACCAGAAGGTAATCCTCCTGTTCAAATGGTAGTCCTATTGAAGTTGCAAGAAAGCAGATGGAGGAAAAATTCTAACCCCTTTGCATGTCCCACAGTCTGCTCTGGGTGCCATTCAGAGCCTATTTTCACTTGAGGAGAATGCAGCAAAGCTAATTCATGACTCTGGCTTTTGAGAGATGCACACATTTTCCCCCACTTCTTTCTAGACTATCTTGATTCTTATATGGCCCAGTCACCAGACTATCTGAGGTGCTTCCCACACAGTGGACTGGCATGCAAATTAATTTAAAATGTATCACCAGACAGACCTCAGGAAAACTATCTAGATGCAGACTAGTTACCTAGATATGAAGTTTTCAGTGGAACATCACCAATACTGTACCGTGGGACATGTGGCCCACTAAATTCTTTTTTAAAAATTTACTACTAGCATCTCTGGAGTTATAGCATTAAAATCACACTAATAATGCATTCACATTATTCTCACAAACATAGTAAACTAGCAGATTTACCTAGTGTTGATCGGGTCCCTAACTCAATTAAGTTGTTTGGTTTTTTGGAGGTTTTTTTTAAATAAAAGGAAAATGTATCTGTTTTAATGGTTTTTAATGGGAACTCCGTCAAGTGTACTTTTTTCCTGTAGCTCAGCCATTCTGTCATGTCACATACAGTAAAGCAACCTTCTGGGGAAAATGAGGAGGTCTAGCTAAAAGTTAATAAGTCATGCCAACACAAACATAAAAAGATAACCTTCAGCCGCCTTCTGTGCCATTTCTCAGCCTCATCCAGGGCTCCATATTCCTTCCCTTAGGCTTGCATGTACTTCCATCTGGGACTGATAGAAGAATGTAGGCCCACCATCTATACTGGGTTCTGACCCAAGGACATCTTATTAAAGAACTAGATCTCCTCATTCGCAGTATGTCTACATTACAGGATAAGGTCGAATTAAGATACACAACTTCAGCTACGTTAATTGCCTAACTGAAGTCAAAATACCATAACTCGACTTTTGGCGCTGTCCACACTGCACAAAATCAAAGGGAGAACACTCTCCCTTGGACTTCCCTTACTCCTCCTGGAAGCAGGACTTCTGGCATCCACCTGAGTGCCCTTTTCAGTTCAAATTAGCATGCAATGGCAAACCAGTATCTTTATCACCTGGGGAGTATGTAATCAATAATCCTCCTACACCAGGTAAGTTACAGAAAACTAGACAGAAGCATGTACAGGCAGACCCCGAGTTACGCGGATCCGACTTACGGGGTTTGCTGCCCGTCTCCCTGGTCTGCTGGAGACCAGCAGACCAGGGAGATGGGGAGCAAAGCCTTTGAGGACGCCGGCAGCGGGACAGCCATGGCGCGTCTGGGCTGTCCACTGCCCGCGTGTTCCGCAGCTTTGCTCCATGTCTCCCCAGACCAGGGAGACGGGGAGCAAAGCCACGGAGCACGCGGACAGTAGGACAGCCGTGGCGCGTCTGGGCTGTCCCGCTGCCCCCGTGCTCCGCGGCTTTGCTCCGGACGCCTGTCGTACAGCAGTTGGGGCGCTGTCAGTTGGTCCCGTAGCACCGCTCTGGGCGCTACTGGACCAACCCGGCAGCACCCCAGCTGCTCTGCTCCAGGCGTCCTGATTCAGCCACTGCTGGTCAGTTTCAGCAGCGGCTGAATCAGGACGCCTGGGGCAGAGCAGCTTGGGTGCTGCTGGGTTGGTCCAGTAGCACCGAGGAGTGGCGCTACTGGAGCAACCCAGCAGCACCCAAGCTGCTCTGCCCCAGGCGTCCCCAAGTCAGCCACTGCTGAAACTGACCAGCGCTGACTCCAGGAAGCCCGGGGCAGAGCAACTCTCCCTCGGGCTTCCTGTAGTCAGCGCTGGTCAGTTTCAGCAGCGGCTGACTTGGGGACGCCTGGGGTTCTTAAGTTGAATCTGTATGTAAGAACTGGCATCCAGATTCAGAGTGATGAAACTGATCAGCGGCTGATTCCAGGAAGCCCTGGGCAGAGCAACTCTGCCTCAGGCTTCCTGTAGTCAGCCGCTAGTCAGTTTTAGCAGCGGCTGAATCTGGATGCCACTTCCGACTTACATACAGATTCAACTTAAGAACAAACCTACAGTCCCTATCTTGTACATAACCCGGGGACTGCCTGTACTTTGAAAACAAAACTGGGGTCTATTGACGGACTGTTAACATAAGGGAGGCTGTGGAAAAGCAGATAAACAACTTTGTTGTTGTCCCAAAATGGGCCTGAAGACTGGTCCCAAATGACCTTGGCAAATACAAAGTAAAACCCTGAAACTGTACTTGTAGGTCTCCTCTAGACCTTTGCAAGAAAAATAGCTGCTGATGGTAAATAGTGACTTGTCCTTTTCCTATTAGGGTGCTTTGGATCCTAGGCTTGCAAATACCTTCCAGAGGCTACTGGGGACAGGAGGAACAAAGGACCTTCATGGCTGGAACTGCAGGAACCAATGAAATAGGCATCTTACTGGAACCAGTAAGTAGACTCATCAGTTATAGATCTCAATTGATGATGTGGATCAGGTGGTTAGTGAAGGACTCCTCCAGTGCCCACATAAAGGGCTCATCTAGACTGCATTCCTCTCTCAAAAGAGGAATGCAAATGAAGCAGATCAAAAATTCAAATGAAGTGCAGATTTACAAATCTCACACTTTATTTGCATAAATGCGTCAGAGCGCTTTTTTTGAAAAAGGGGTTTTTCAAAAGAACACGCCACAGTGTAGATGGGGTTCTTTTGAAAAAAACACCCTTTGTCAAAAGAACCTGTACTCCTGAAAAAATGAGGTGTATGGGATCTTTCGAAAAAGGGTTGTTTTTTTTCCCAAAAGAACCCCGTCCAGACTGCAGGGTTTTGGGTTTTTTTTTTTTTTCAAAAAACCCCTTTTTCGAAAAAGCGCTCAGACGCAATCATACAAATGAAGCGCAAGATTTGTAAATCCACGCTTCATTTGAATTTTTGATCTGCTTTGTTTGCATTCCTCTTTCGAGAGAGGAACACGGTCTGGACATAGCCAAAGTGACAATTACTGGCTGCCTCTCCAATGGATAGCCTGCCTGATAGGAGACTTAGTCCTTTTGAAGCTTCTGGAGCACAAAAATTCCAATGGGTTTGTGCCAGTCTCCCTAGAGGTAGTGTTTGCTTTGCGCTAAAGGACAAAGAGTGCAAAAATCTGTGAAGGAGGGTAGCAAAGATGGAGTCTGTGTTGTTGTTCTCTCCTTCAGACTAGACACCATCTTAAAAAATGTACCAACTCTGCCCACACATCTACACTAGCGATTTCATCACTGTATCCAACAACATCAGTCACTACATCAGGGGCTCATTTAACTGCACATCCACTATGTGATTTATGCCATCAAATACCAACTATGCCCCACTGCCATGTATATTGGCCAAACTGGACAGTCTCTACAGGAAAGAATTAATGGACACAAATCAGATATTCATAAAGGTAATACATGGAAACCTGTTGGAGAACACTTTCGCCTGCCTGGGCACTCATTAATAGATCTCCAAGTCACCATGTTGTTTGAGGCCAATTCCACAAACCAAATACAGGGAAGGGTTGGAACTTAACTTCATTTACAAATTTAATACTTATGCTAATAAAATGAAAAGAGACATCAGCTGGCTCGCACACTACCTTCCACATCCTTATATCTTAATCAACCAAACAAACAATGGAGATGCCAATTGTTTTTATCAGCCTCTTGTAACTACTTGAACCATCCATTCACTGTCTCTTTTTTTTTCCCCCTTTTCTTTTTTCCCCTCTCCCTTTTCCCTTATTTATGCTTGGATAGTGACTTCTAATACTCCAGTCATCTGAAGAAATGGATTGTGCCCATGAAAGCTCATGATACCATCTACATGTTGGCTACATCTAAATTGGCATGATTTTCCGCAAATGCTTTTAACGGAAAAGTTTTCAGTTAAAAGCATTTGCGGAAAAGAGCATCTAGATTGGCACGGACGCTTTTCCGCAAAAGCACTTTTTGCAGAAAAGCATCCGTGCCAATCTAGATGGGACTTTTTTGCACAAAAGCGCAATCGCCATTTTCACGATCGGGGCTTTTTTGTGCAAAACAAATCTGAGCTGTCTACACTGGCCCTTTTGCACAAGAGCTTTTGCGCAAAAGGACTTTTGCCCGAACGGGAGCAGCATAGTATTTCCGCAAGAAGCACTTATTTCTTACATGAGATTGTCAGCGTTCTTGCAGAAATTCAAGCAAACAGTGTAGACAGCTCGCAAGTTTTTCCACAAAAGCAGCTGCTTTTGCGGAAAAACTTGCCAGTCTAGACACAGCCGTTGTGTTAATCTTTAAGGTGCTGCTAGACTTTTCATTGTATTTTAATTTTTTTTTAAATGGAGTCCGTTAACCAGCGTTTATTACAACTAACAACCTTATTGCAAACACAACACTATAAAAGAGTACATTCAATGTACACAAACAAACATGAATAAGCATACATATAGAGAAAACTTCCCTACAATTTTTTCCCCTCTCTGCTGAAATAATCACTCTACCACATCTCCTCAAGCACATCTACCACATCTACCTCTACCACATCTCCTGAAGTGTTTTTGTTGAACTTATCTCAGGACATCTTCTACCAGCCTACCTTCCTATCTTAGGACTTCTCCTAATGGCTCCTTCTGCTTGCTCATTTCCTGTTTGTTTAAGCTCTGTCTCAAGATTACTCCTAGAGCAGTGATGGTCCCAGAACTGGAATGCCATAAATCAGCTGTTCAAGCTCTGCAAGGGAGGGGGAGGAACAAAGATGGAGCATGAATCAGGTGATTCATGGTGCTCCAAAAGTGCTGGGAGGGATGGGGAAGAATTGGAAATGTGGGGCTTTACTGCCCCAGTGAGTGAGAGGCACATGGTGGAGGGGGATATACAGAGGGTCCATGAGGCCACAGGTGGAACTACAGTAGGCCACAGGCTGCCATAGCCCACTGAGATGGAGGACCACATATAGTGCACTCACCATTCTTGGTTGCCCATTTACTGACTTAGAACCACATCAACCCTTGTTTTTCTTTTAAAAGTAAATCCTAACTCTATTTCATTCCTCTCGCTTCCTTATAAGCCAGGGGTGCCTAATTATCCTTAGTTATTTCCACCTCCTCTGGTTGGGCAGTAATCAACACAGGTGCACTAATGAGTGAGTTAATTTAGTCTGCCAACCTGACAAATGGGAAGTGTTCAGGCCATAAAAGAGAAGGTGTCTCAGAAAAATCTCATCAGCCAATTACCCTGGTATATCACACTGTTTATTCTCTTGAGTGTTTTGCCAGATTTTTCTTCCTGATTAGATAGATGGACCTTTTTCCTCAGCAACCTAGAAAAGATCTCACCAATGTTTCCCTTCTCCAGGCAGTTGTTGCAAGCTTGTAAGTATTATATGACAATGGGGTTTTGTATTATCACTAGAAAAAGAAATGTTAGATAGAAAAATGGATCACTTCTTTGTATGGAAACATGCTGTATAAAATTGTTTGGTTTTGATCAGCCCTAGTCTCTAGTTAAGTTAGGTACAAAGCTAAATTGGTCAGCACTCACAATTGGGCACTATATGCTGATATGTAGGATACCACAATCCCATCTTTCCTGGAGTAGGAAATAATTCTAGTGTTAGAGCTGTTGCAGTGTATCTGCTTTTTAATGAAAGTAAAGGACATATGCAAGATGTGTAAAGGCTGAAAACAGGATTGTTGCTTTGTGATACCGTTTCTTGCTGATTAGTTATTTCTTTAAGGGACTACTCCATATTTTTTTTTTTTTTCAGGTAGTTTACCTCTCTGATCTGTTGGGACTGACAGGTTGTCAATAGATTAAGTATAGGGTCCTACCAAATTCCTGATCATGGAAAAATACATCAGACACTGAAATCTCATTTCTTGTGAGCTTTTACTCTGATATACAGCTTTCACAGGGGAGACAAGCTAATTGCCCTTGAAGCTGCGCAGCCTTGCAGCTGCCTAACAAGCCCTGCTCAGGGCTCCTACACAGAATGCCACTTCTGCGCCAACAGAGAGTGTCATCTCTTCCCTCCAGCCCAAGCATAGCGCTGCTGCAGCTGGGGAAGAGACACTTCTACCCCTGTTGACCAGCCTGAGTCAGGGAGCGGCACAATCTAGCCCTGCTGGCCACAGCACAGACCTATCCCAGTGAGGAGAGAGGTGCTCCTTCCTCAGCCCCATCCAAACCCATCAGAGCTACCATGGCCAGCAGAGAGGGGCCTCTCACCCAGCCCACAGTTGTTGGGGTGAGAGAAGCTGTGGGAGGAAAGCCTTCTTCCCTAGGGAAGCCTGCACAAGGAAACAGCCCTTTTTTTTTTTTTTTTTTTAAAGCTATATTGAAAGGCCTGTAGCCATATTAGGAGACCTAAAGTTTTCCTCCGCAGCCAGCTAGAAAAGCAGCAGCCATTAGCTATAATAAAGCTTGGAGTCACATACTCACAGTCCATCTAAACCAGTGGTTCCCAAACTTTTTGGCATCATGCCCCCCTTTTGATTTTTGAGAAACCCTCAGGCCCCTGCCCCCCCCCCCAAAAAGCAGCAAAACTTGGGGTGAGATTGACAGGAGTGTGTAGGGCTGGATTGCCTCTCACACCCTCTGGAATTTCTTCATGCCCCCCAGGAGGGTATGCCCCCCAGTTTGGGAACCCATGATGTAAACTGTATTACAATAGTGTAATATCAGGGTGTTAAGGAGACTCCATCCTAATTGCCCTCACTATCACAGGGGTGGGCAATAATTCTAGAAAGGATGCTACTTCACAAATTTTTGAAGTGGCCCCGGCTGTCCTGGAAGGGGCAGGGCCAGGACTCTACTGTGGCCCCCCCCACCCACAGACCCTCAGGCTACGTCTACACTGAAGCACTATTTCGGGATACCGGGGTATCCCCAAATGGTTATTCCACAGCTTTTGAGTGAGTCCATTATTTCAAAATATAACGGGCTCACTATTCTGATGTCCCTGCAAACCTCATTCCATGTGGAGTAAAGGATGTTTTGAAATAGTGATTTATTTTGAAATAAGTGCTGTGTAGACAGCACCAAATTTTGAAATAAGCTATTTTGAAATAGACTCAAAATAAGCAAATTTTGTAGCTTATTTCAAGCTATGGGTGAAGTATAGACACACCCCGATTGGCCTGGGGATGATGGAGCGCCTGAAGTCTTTGTCCCCTCGCCCCCGAGAGAACCAGTAGCTGTTCTGAACACCTGGTGGTCCCCTCTAGGCACCCACAGCCCTGGTGGTGAAAGGAGACATTGTAAAGTCTTTCACTCCCTGCCCCTGCCCTGCAAGTGGCATGTGGCTCTGGCCGGGGAGGAGATGTTGCACACTCCCCTGTCCCCAGGCCCTGATAGACTTGGGGGTGGGCGAGTGACAGGGCATCCGTGGGCTGAATCGACCGGTCCAGCCCACAGAGGTTCTCTTGCCCACTCCTGCACTATCATCAGATAAACAGATCTCAAGATGGATAAAGAAGATTTAGTTTAATAGCATTTTGGTCTGGCAAGAAACTGCTTATGAATAACTGAGGTTGTGAAATCCTACTTTCCTGTTTGTCTTTAATTTTTGTCTGGTCTTTAACTATTTCTGTCTGCTGTATAATTCATTTTGCTCGGTGTAAATAAACTAAGGTGCTGGCGCATGGCTGGTCAGGTGATTCTGTTACTGTATGTTATGATTGGTTAGTAACATTTTAGTGAAATAAATTGCTAAAATAAAACTAAGCAGGGCTCAAGTCCCAATATATAAACTGGGGCCCCAAAGGAAGTTCTTTGGGAACCAAGTCCAGGACACAGCTCCAAGCCCCCCCCCAGACTTCAACCCTGTGCCAATGACACCAGGCAGAAACTGGATTCCCTCAGAAGGACCTGATCCTGACTGGCCATCAAGACAAGTTCATCCGTCTCATTGGACGTGGTAAGCACTATATGCCTGGTGTGTGCATTCTGTTTTTAATTATTTATAAGTAAAAATTAACATATTACTGTGTAAGGCTCTTTCATTCGTAAAAGACCCCACAAACCCGCAGAGTGTAACGTTACACCTGAGCCTGCAAAAGGGTAATGATGGGTGCCTATAGTAAAAGGTTATGCCTGAGCCCTAGGAACAGGTAAGGGTGGATGCCTCTAGAGTCCGTGAATGACAGAGTTTTATGTGAGTAACACCTGTATTTGAAATCCTGCATCTGCAGCCACAACCTTTACTCCCTCTCCCAGCCATACGCCTGCCCTCCATGCCTCTGCAGAGCTTCCTCCCTCACAGCAAATCCCTCACCCCCCTCAACTCCAACCTTCTGCCCTAATCCTAAGCCTCCTCCTGCATCCCAAGCCCCTCGTTCCCAAACCCACCACAGAGCCTGCACCCCCTGCCTGAGCCATCAGCCCACCACCCCAAGCTAGAGCCCACTCCTACACTATGAACTCCTCAGCTCTACCCCACCACAGATCCTTCATGTGCAGAATGAATTTTATGTGCATCAATATGGTGATAATGTGGCATATAACATTGATACCAACATAAAATATTAGAGGGAACAGTGAAGACTAGTGTTTCTCAAGTAGCAGGGGTACTGACCCAAAAGGGAGTTCTAGGAGGGCTGCAAAGTTTTTAGGGAGAGTCATAATATTACCACCATTACTTCCTGCAGAGTTGGGTGTCCAGAGAGCAGCAGCTGTTGGCCATTTGTGAAGGAAGAGCTGCTGCCAGCGGCAGCAGCAGCACAAATAAAAGGGTAGTAATACTGCATGGGTATCAGGATGTGAATGAGAGTTGGGTCTCACCACATGTTTAACCACTATCAACTGCCAATGCAGTCCCCTGGTTATCACTATAGACCCATTTCATATAAGAATCTGAATTTGAGAGAACCACATATAATGCAGCACAACAGGGGCGATGTTATGCTTAATTTATCTTCTGTTATGAGTATTATGTCTGTGCATCTAATATTCCTTGGGTTTTGTCACCCAATTATAGTAACTTAAAAGCCCACTCCAAAGAGTCCTCTTCCAGTGAGTTTCCCAAAAGCAGCTGTACCACAATTCTTTCTAATCTAATATTGAACATAACCAAGCTAGTATTCCCACTAGAGATCCCACCTCTATTACCTTCTCTAACTTATGCTGAGAACTGTCTCTTAGGCCATGTCTACACTGAGATAAGGTTGAAACTAATATAGCTGATTTCTGGGTACCCAATTTTGCAAAGTTGAAGAGACATGAACAAGCCGTTTTGGGCTCCCTGCACTGTGCGCATAGAGCGTGCTGCATATCACACCCAATTGACTTAACCTGCTACAGTAAGAAAAAATTGTGAATTTGCCAGAAGTGCCCTCCTCCAGGGTTGGTGCTTGAGTGGGAGACATCCTGGGAGTAGGGGACTGACTCAGCATCATGAACAGATCTAGGCTCTCCTCAATCACCAGCTGGCCCTTCTCCTTCTCCTTCTCCCCCTCAGCTACCATGCTGTCCTCCATGCTGATATCAGCTGATGGACTCCACAGTCAGACTGGGGAAGCTGGTCAGGACCCACCCCCCAGAATTGCATCCAGATGCTCATATAAGCAGCATCTGTGAGGTGCTGAACCAGACCAGATGTTGGCCTCCTTTGCCTTGTGGTAAGACTGCCTCTGCTCGTTTACTTTTCACTCTGCACTGCTGGTTATCTTTGGGATAGCCTCTAGGCAGCTTGTAATCTTCACGTAAATGTCCATGTTCTGCTTGCTGATACAGAGATCAGAGGGACTGGGTTCATCTCCCCGCTCCTTGATGAGGTACAAAATCTCCCAGATACTCCACAGTGATGTTCTTCTGGGTCCCTGGGAACTGGAGCCCATGGAAGCAGAAGCTTTTAAAATCATTGCAGTATTTGAATTGGTCTAAGTCACGGCCATGTATGCCACAGTGTGCTGCTTGCTCTGAGATGTGCTTGTAACACTGGCCACCCAGGAAATGAAATTAAAACTTTCCCAGGGATTTTCCTATTCATCTGGAGAGCGGGCAAGGTGCAAGTTCCGGCCAGGGCAGTGAGAGCAAGGAACTGTGGGATGCCTCCCCAAGGCCAATAGTCTCTACTTTCGCCAATGCTGCATCTACACTAACGTAAACTTGACACTTAAGTTTACATCGACTTAAGCAGCCCTTAAGATCAACCCATCAAGCTTGGTAGTTTGGATGCATCATTTAGAAAATCAACCTTATGCAGCTAAATTCAATATAAACTCCTGGGCTATGTCTACACTCGCAGCTTCTTGTGCAAGAACATCTTGCACAAGGGTTCTTGTGCAAGAAAACATCCACACTGCCATGTGCACACTGTGCTTTAGCGCAAGAGCTCCCATGGTAGAGTGGACGCTGTCTTGAGCAAGAAAGCTCTGACCATTTTAGCCTTAAGGCTTTCTTGTGCAAGAAATCCCTGCCGAGTGTCCACACTGCCCTCTTGCGCAAGAGCTCCTGCGCAAGAGGGCTTACACCTGTTAAAAGAGCGTAGCTCTTGTGCAAGAAGCCTTCTCTTACCATGCTGTACTGTACATTTCCTTGTGCAAGAGCAGGTGGGAAGTGTAGATGCTCTGCAGATTCTTGCGCAAGAATGCGCCATAGCCCTGGTGTAAACCAATCCTTAGAAACTGATAAGACTGCTCTTGTAGTTGGATATTACTGGGGTGTCGGAATTTGTAAAGAAACCTACTTCCTTCCTAAGCTTTATTTATTATGCTTTCTATTAAGTTAGGGAGATGACTAGCAGCATTATAAATACCTCACACTCACCTACCAATAAGATTAATTTCACTGATAGTGTTGCATTTCCATGTAAATCTTTAATACTAAATTATTTGCTGTCTTTAGTATTGTAGCTAACACTTACAGGTATGCAGAATTGCAGCAAATCACAATTTCCTTTAAAAATAATTGGAAGGAGATTGCTTTTCTATAACCCTCCACTGGTATCTTATTTATAAAACCAACACTATTTACTGGATAGTATGTCACATTCTCTTCTCTAGCAATACATGGTCATGTAAGAAAAGACCCTATCATACAGATGCAGGAGGAGCCACAGTTAAGGTTGCCATGGGAACCTTACCTCTAAATGGTCTGGCTTTGACTTAAAATCTCAAACAGTACATTACGTTGGTTATATTTTTGTTGGGGTGGGGGTTTCACATATAATTATGTTGGATTTTCTGTTTTATTCTTTTATAAAGTTATGAATGCAGAATTTGTAAAAACAAAATTACATGCACTTGCAAATACAAAGAGCAAATGTGTTTAGCAAATTTCTTTAGAATGATGAATAATAAGATGGAAAGAATTATCGTTTTGTTTTTAATTCATCTAGATAAATAGTGGCTATCAGTGCCACCAAATACTGAATGTGGATCTTGGATACTAATAAACACTATTATAGAATGGCTTTGTCTACACTCTCTCAAAAATGTCTTGCGCAAAAGTGCGTCCAGACATCAAAGCGCATCGCAAAAGCAATGTGCTTTTGCGCAAGAGTGTCCACACTTCAGGAAAGCTCTGATGGCCTTTCACAGAGAGGCCATCAGAGCACCTGTGCTTTTGCCAATAGAGGTTTCTTGCACAAAAATCCTCTGGAGCGTCCATACCTGCCTCTTTATACAAGAGCTGTAGCACAAAAAGGAGTTATTCCTTGTGGGGAAAGGAATAACTCTACTGACAAAAGCCCTCTGTTCTGTCGATTTACTTGTGCAAAACCACACTTGAGGTATGGATGCTCTGCTGGTTTTTGCACAAAAACCTTGTAGTGTAGACATAGCCAATAAGCTGCAGTAGGTGAGAGCCATGAGAGGAGAAACTGGAACCAGGAATGGGGCAATAATTGTGGGAGGGATAACTTGTGAAAATCTGTCTTAAGCAATGGGCAGGAGCTGGGCAGTAGGAAGATGGGCAGAAGGCTGTGGTCAGAAGCTGGCTGATGGAAGGGAACCAGACAGTTGGACAAATCAGGTAGAGGGACTTAGTGGTGATGGGAGGAAGTTGAGCAGGTGATAGGAAGCAAGTTGAGAAACTAATTCAAAGGTGTGAGCAACAGAAAATAGTGAGGCAGTAAGTGGAAATGGAGGGACTGTGAAGCCAAAAGAAGTTTAGCTATGCAGTGGGAGAGAGTGAAATGGGAGTTGCACCATAACCGAATGGCGGCTGTCAGTTGTCATGGTAATTAGATTGGTATAAGAACTTAGATATTTTATTTTTAACCTACTTAAAAATTGTGTAAATACTTTTAAGTCAAACTGTTACTAGTTTTAAAAGGGCCAAAATTATATTAACATGTTTTATAGAACGGATTTTTTTTGTTTGTTATATACTAGCCTCTCTCAAACTTCAGGTGTGTTAAAATACTTCACTAGGCAAAAAACATCAATGCCTTACCCACAGTTTTGGATACTGGAATTTGCTTGTTGAGAAAGGGAACATTGTCCAAGATACTGAGTTTATGCCTTCACTTTTCTGAAAGTGCAATTTGATCACTTTCTTTTTCCTGGATAGTCTCTTATGGATAATACATATGGGCTGCGTCTAGACTGGCATGATTTTGCGGAAATACTTTTAATGGAAAAACTTTTCCGTTAAAAGTATTTCCGCAAAATCATGCCAGTCTAGACGCAGCCCATATGTATTTCCATAAAAGCGCGTCTAGATTGACATAGATGCTTTTGCGCAAAAAGTGCTTTTGTGCAAAAGCATCCGTGGCCAGTCTAGACACGACTTTGCGCCATTTTAGCCTGCCATTTTAGCCATCAGGGCCTTTTTGTGCAAAACACTTCTTCCCTGTCTACACTGGCCCTCTTGTGCAAGTATTCTTGCGCAAGAGGGCTTTTTCCTGAGCGGGAGCATGAAAGTATTTGCGCAAGAAGCACTGATTATGTACATTACTAAGTCAGTGCTCTTGCGCAAATTCAAGCGGCCAGTGTAGAGAGCTGGCAAGTTTTTGTGCAAAAGCAACTGCTTTTGCACAAAATCCTGCCAGTCTAGATGCACCCACGGCTTTCTTGTAGATTACATTATCTGCTCCCAAAGAGTTTATATTTCATTTGATAAACTTGCCTCAGAACAGTCATAAGCTTTGTGCAGCACAGAGTCTGGAGCTCTTATGATGAAAACTGATGCAACACCTTAGCACTTTCCTATTTTTGAAAATAATTAATTGCACTACATGGTGACTGCCATAACACTGGTATTAACAGAATATTATTTAGACCCATTGTACATGTCCTTATTTTAAAAGAAAAAGGCTGCTATCATTTCATAGCGTGCTAGCAACCATCCTAGCAATTATGATCCTTAATTAGAAAATAGTAGATTTATCCAGCATTGCTCAGGTCCTTACCTCAATTCATTTTTATTTTTCTTCATTTAAATAATTGCTCTGGGGTGGGGCTGGGGATGAGGGGTTCAGTATGCAGGCTGCCCAAGGGAGAAAGGACTACCCCGGTCTTCTCTCACTGCAGCAGCTTGGAGCCAGGTGAGAAGTGCCTCTCCATGGCTGCTCCCTAGCAAGCTGTGCACTTTCCCCTTGCTCCCTGATGAAGGGGAGCAACCAGCAATGTTCCCATATGAATGGGGTGGCGGAGGCTGCAGCTCCTCCACCCTACCTAAAGGGTGGGAAGCTCAAGGCTGGGGATTATAATTGAGGAAAGTGCTTTTTGTAATCTAGATGACTTTTAAAAAAATGTACTTAATACAGTACAAATCAATAAGACCTAAGCACCTAACTGTTTTTTCTGGAGAAAGGTCAGTGAGTTGGGCATTAACCAAATATTGGGGGCACCATAGCCTATTTTTCCTCAGTGTCCCCTAACTACATTGGAGCCCTGTAGAACCCCACATGAGAGCTCTTGGAGAAGATTAATTGCCAAAACCAACCCATTTCTTTCTGTCTGAGAAAGCTAAGAAGTCACCCATAACAGAACACTACAATCACAACCAGAAGATGTCATTGTTCTGCCCCAGACCGAACACCCCAGACGCTTTATAAACTTAAACAAAATCTGGTCTGGTAGCACTTTATAGACTAACAAAACATGTAGATGATACCATGAGCTTTTGTGGGCACAGCCCACTTCTTCAGATAAGTTTTGAGTTTAGAATGTGCAGACCCAAGTCATGCTTCAGGCCAAGATGCAATACAGAGGCAGCCCTCATTGCACTTGCAAGATAACGTCCCAAGCCAATAGAGGAGACATCTGAATGCCTGTGCCATTCAAACTCATTGCAGCTTATATTACTGGCTTGCTTTGTGTGACACAGTTGTTGTGGTATATTGCATAGTTCTTTAGTCACTAGGATTCAAAACAAGTATCTGTGTTTAGTTCAACAATATCAGAAGGTTGTGGAAAAAACTCTGGGAGGTTAATTGGGGAGACATTCTCAGGAACTATTAATATAATTCTCAAGGGATTTCTGCTAGGACTTTGTAACTTTTACATCACTTTTTTGGTAAGAATTATGTGCAAACAAACACATCTGTTAAAATTTACACTATGGTCTTTTTAAAAATGAATGTTAGTAAGCTTTTTAATGAAAATCTAAAATGGAATATTATAAACCGTTAGATTATACAAAAATATTTCTATGGAAATAGACTCGTAAAGTAGAACAGCTCACTAATTTACTTCAGAGACACTCCTATTACAGCATCAAGCTCTGGGAAACTTTTATGTATTGGTAGTATACTAATCCAATAACAGGTTTCTTATAGACATTTACTATGTGAATAGCAGACACACAATTTCTTTAGCTTCAGTGTGAGGACCTCCTGAAAACACCGTTCATCAGGAATGAAAGGAATCTGGGAATATCTTCTCATTGCATTTTTCACAGAAACAAAGACTGATGCTATCAAGTTAATTGCCACAGGAATGGAGAAATAAATTGTATATAGTGGAACTCACTCAGTAATGGATAAGAAATTTGGATACAAGTACCAGTCAGTATGGCTCAACCATAATGTTTTAGCCAGGGAACTACAGCAGAGGCTATTGGGCAAGTTCCCCACCAAGAACTTCCATATAAAGGAGCTATTTTAAGGCCCCTTTAGTAATAGCTGCTTTGAGTAGGAGCAGTGCAGGTTGCCATGACCCCATGAAAAAAGGTCTGAAAGTTTGTGGAGAGATGATCCTGTTTAGTTATCAGTTTGTCCCAAACATTCATCTAATGACATCTCAATCTGTGACAGTTCCACAGATTTGTCACCTAAAAAGAATAGCTCAGGTCTGGGAATCTGCCTTATGCCCTCTGCCATGAAGACTGATGCAAAGAATGAATTTAGTTTCTCTGCAATGACCTTATCGTTCTTGAGTGTTCCTTTACCATCTTAATTGTTGAGTGGCCTCATTGGTTGTTTAGCAGGCTTCCTGCTTCTGATGTACTTAATTTTTTTCTGAGACTTTGGCCTTCCTAATTATTAATTTGCCAGAGTTTATGCTCCTATTTTCCTCACTAGGATTTAACTTCCACTTTCTAAAGGATGCCATTTTATGCTCACTGCTCCTTTTACTTTTCCTATAAGCATAGGAAAACATATATTAGGATATTTTAGTTAGCATTCAGATTTATAAATGAGCATTTCT
This sequence comes from Pelodiscus sinensis, assembly GCF_052426305.1. Classification (NCBI taxonomy): domain Eukaryota; kingdom Metazoa; phylum Chordata; order Testudines; family Trionychidae; genus Pelodiscus; species Pelodiscus sinensis. Next base: position 60,103,359 of record NC_143054.1, on the reverse strand, counting down.
TATTACCAGGTGTCATGATCATGAGGGTTAGCCAGCATCCTGGGGTCTAAGGCAGGGGTTCCCAAACTTTTTTGACACGGACCAGTAAATCCATTCACGAGCTTTTAGAGGACCAGTAACATTCATTTGCATATTCAATAAGCAAATAATGAATATTCAAATAAGTCATTTCTGGTCCTCCCAAAGCCCCCAGTGTCAGCATTAGCAAAGCTTTTGATACAATCACCCACAATATTCTTGCCAGCAAGTTAAGGGAATATGGATTAGATAAATGGACTGTAAGATGGATAGAAAGCTGGCTAGATCAGGGTTTCCCAAACTTTTTACTTTAGTTGGAACCCGATTTTTTTTTTTTTCAGTACTGTCTTTTTCAGCCCCAAAATATAAATGCATTTATGAGAAATGAATACATTTTCAGTGTTTCACCCGGCTGCATCCTCCACCCAGCCTGGGCCAGGGCTTGGGGACCGGGCACCGCATGAGCACTTCAGGAGGCAGGAGCAGATTGGGGGGAGGGTATCTGGCTAAGAGGGAGGGTGCAAGGAAGGGTAGGGTTGCCAGGTGTCCACTTTTGTACTGGACAGTCCGGTATTTGAAGGTTTTGTCTGGAGAAATTACCAGACATATAAAATGCCTGGTATTTTCTAATTAGGTACATTTTATTATAATTAGGTGTATTAGTCTTTAGCTGCCTGGCTGGTAGATGTGCTCACGCTCTCTGAGTGCGTTTACCTGCCAGGCAGTTTGCAGCTACTCCAGGGAGGGTATGTGGGAGGGGGAGGGGGAAGAGGGGACAAAATGGAATCCCCGGCCAGACTCACTAGTCTGCCAGGGTCTGCAGAGTTTGCATGTGCCCAGGTCAGTCCCGCTCTCCCCCCTCCCCCTTCTCTCCTGATCTCCCCCGTCCAGCTCTGCTTCCAGCGGCCGGTTCCCCCCGCCACCCACCAATCTCCCCTGGTCAGCCCCGCTCCCCCGATGACTCGTCCTGCTGCCCCTGTCCAGCCCTGCTTCTGGCAGCTGATTCTCCCGTCATCCTCCTGATCTCCCCTGGCCAGCTCCCCCTCCCCCTGTGCAGCCCTAGTTCCATCGCCTGCTCTCTCCGATCTCTGCCACGGGACAGCCCCGCTGCCCCCAACCCTGCTTCTGCTGCCTGTCCGCATGCCAGGATCTCCACAGGACAGCCCCACTACCCCCAGTCCTGCTTTCGCCGCCCGCATTTCCACGGGACAGCCCCGCTGCCCCCAGTCCTGCTTTCGCCACCAGCCTGCCCAGATCTCTGCGGGACAGCCCCGCTGCTCCCAGCCCTGCTTTGGCTGCCTGCCCGGATCTCCACCAGGACATCCCCGCTGCCCCCAGCACTGCTTCCTGGCATCCGGTTCCTTCCCCTTCCCCCCTCCTCCCAGCCCATCCCGCTCTGCTCCCTTTCCGGAAGCCATGCTGAGGCCCGGTGTTTTTTTCCTATGGTCCGGTACCGGGCCGCGGCCCATAGTTTGGGAAATGGTGCTCTAAGGGGTTAACTATGTCCCTTATCTAAGCCAGGTGGCAGGTAGCCAATAGAAATATAGGTACGAATTTCAAACTGAAACAAAGGAATTTTTGGTTTTTTTCACTCCTTTCGCCCTGGGTATCTCTCCAGCTATTGAAGGGGACAGGATGTCTCCCTCTAAGAAAATACTCTTTGTAACCTGTAAGTAGGATAAAGTTTAGATAGATCCATTAGGTTTTATTGTTTTATGGTTTGGGAAATGGGATCTGGTCTGTGCATTTAAAAATGGGGTTTGCTCTCCTTTGTAACTAAGTTCCTGGCCCATGGTAAATTTCTCCTCCCATGAGTATATTATTTTGTTACTGTTCCATCTAGTCATTATGCTTGCAACAGGAATATTGTGGCGATGATAAAAGTTATTTCTATTTTCTTTTATTAATTTTTGTAACCTGGTTTGTACTTTAGGGGTGAGACTTCCCAAGTAGTCTCTCCCTAGTTGCTTTCTTAATATTTGGGTAGTGGCAACAGTGTTTTATTCCCAAAATGTAGGTTAACATTTTAGGGGGGAAGTTTTATACCAAAGTCTGGTAGGTAAGGTTTTGGGGTACTTTTGCTGGCCCCCACTCCTGCACTTATCATGCCAGAGTGGGGAAGGAGCCATGACAACAGGTGTCTGTGCACTTATTTGAATTCTTAACATTTTAGCTTTCTGCATGATTTTAGCTCTATTACGTATTATTTATTTCTAGAGGGGGTATTAGTTGTCATTGGCTTAGGAGTTTCAGAGCCATACACCAATCTGATTGGCTTTTGTTCCAAAATAAGATGTTTTCTAGTTGGAAGTCAGGCACTAGAGTGCGGGGGCAGTGGCTGGGCACTCTGGGCCTCTTTGAATTGCTGGAAGAGAGCCACTCAGAGTGCTTGGAGGGGGGTGTGAGCTGCAGTCTGGGCAGCACTAAGGGCTGACTGCCCTGAGTCCTGCCCCTTCCACCAAAGACCCAACTCCTGGGGCATGGATTACTCTGATGGATGGTTGTCCCTCCTGGCACTCAGCTATATTCTGAGCATAACATATCTAGTATACTGTCATGTCCTGAGATTTTTTTTTTCCTCTCTCAATCTCTTACCTTTTTCATTAATCTAATTTTAACATGTTACTCTAATCCAATTCTGTTTCAGTTCATAAGATACAAAGGAATGCTTAAAGGAGAGTAAAGAACAAGAAGACAGGGAATAGCCAGCATGGGTTTGTGAAGAACAAGTCATGTCAAACTAATCTGATAGCTTTCTTTGATAAGATAACGAGCCTTGTGGATAAGGGAGAAGCGGTGGATGTCATATACCTAGACTTTAGTAAGGCATTTGATACGGTCTCGCATGATATTCTTATTGATAAACTAGGCAAATATAACTTAGATAGGGCCACGATAAGGTGGGTGCATAATTGGCTGGATAACCGTAGTCAGAGAGTTGTTGTTAACGGTTCTAAATCCTGCTGGAAAGGGATAACAAGTGGAGTTCCTCAAGGGTCTGTTTTGGGACCCGTACTGTTCAATATCTTCATCAATGATGTAGATATTGGGATAGAGAGTACGCTTATTAAGTTTGCAGATGATACCAAACTGGGTGGGGTTGCAACTTCTTTGGAGGATAGGGACATAATTCAAAATGACCTTAGCAAGTTAGAGAAATGGTCAGAGGTAAACAGGATGAGGTTTAATAAAGAGAAATGCAAAGTGCTCCACTTACGAAGGAACAATCAGTTCCATACATACAAGATGGGAAGCGACTGTCTAGGAAGGAGCATGGCGGAAAGGGATCTAGGGGTCATAGTGGACCACAAGTTGAATGAGTCAACAGTGTGATGCTGTTGCAAAAAAAGCAAATATGATTCTAGGTTGTATCAACAGGTGTGTTGTAAGCAAAACTCGAAGTCATTCTGCCGCTCTACTCTGCACTAGTTAGGCCTCAGCTGGAGTACTGTGTCCAGTTCTGGGCGCCACATTTCAAGAAAGATGTGGAGAAATTGGAAAGGGTACAGAGAAGAGCGACAAGAATGATTAAAGGTCTAGAGAACATGACCTATGAAGCCAGGCTTCATGAACTGGGCTTGTTTAGTTTGGAAAAAAGAAGATTAAGGGGGGACATGATAGCGGTTTTCAAATATCTAAAAGGGTGTCACAAGGAGGAAGGTGAAAATTTGTTCCTCTTGGTTTCTGAGAACAGGACAAGGAGTAATGGGCTTAAAGTGCAGCAGGGGAGGTTTAGATTGGACATTAGGAAAAAATTCCTAACTGTCAGGGTGGTCAAATATTGGAATAAATTGCCAAGGGAGGTGGTGGAATCTCCCTCTCTGGAGATATTTAAGAACAGGTTAGATAGACATCTGTCAGGGATGGTGTAGACGGAGCTTGATCCTGCCTTGAGGGCGGGGGGCTGGACTCGATGACCTCTCGAGGTCCCTTCCAGTCCTATTATTCTATGATTCTGAGACACTTACCTTATCTTATTTAGGTTTGTCCTTTTTTAAAACTACCTTCTATTGCTGGAAGGGACACAATTCTGGCTTCCCACAGTACAGAAGCCTTGGGGGAAAAGCTCTGGGAAGCTCAAAGGCTTGTACCTTCCACCAGCTGAAGTTGGACCAATAAAATATTACCTCACCCATCTTCTCTTTCATATTCTGGGGCTGACATGGCTACAATAACCTTATTCATCTGTTGATGTAACAGCCTTAGTAGTAGATCCCTTCATTCATAAATATTCAGAATAACAAAAAAATCTTAATAGAAATGTAGCAGTGTTAGTCTGGTGTAGCTGAAGCAAGATGCAGGACTATGTAGCACTTTAAAGACTAACAAGATGGTTTATTAGATGAGATTTTGTGGGCCAGACCCACTTCCTCAGATCAAATAGTGGAAGAAAATAGTCACAACCATATATACCAAAGGATACAATTAAAAAAAAATGAACACATATGAAAAGGACAAATCACATTTCAGAACAGAAGGGGGATGCGGGGTGGGGGGGGACGGAGGAAGGAAGGTAAGTGTCTGTGAGTTAATGATATTAGAGGTGGGGAAAGTTAGATGTCTGTGAGCTAATGAGTCTCCTATAGACAACCACCTAACCTCAAGATGATTCTTACCAACAACCACAGGACATACCATACTAATACCAACCCTGGTACCTTCCCTTGCAACAAACCCCGTTGCCAGCTTTGTCCACATATTCATTCTGCTGATACCATTATTGGACCTAACCAAGTGAGTTATAAGATCAAGAACACATATTCCTGCACATCCAGAAATATAATCTATGCTATCATGTGCCAAAAGTGTCCGTCTGCTATGTACATTGGACAAACATCTCAGACACTTCGCCAAAGGATTAATGCCCACAAAACATATCAGACAAGATCATAAAGAAAAAACTATTTCTTGCCATTTCAACCAGAAAGGACATTGTCTCAATGACTTCACCACCTGCGTTCTTCTACAAAGACCTTTTACATCTGCACTTGAAAGGGAATCCTCTGAACTGTCATTCATGTTAAAATTCGACACTCTCCCGGGGGGGGGGGGGGGCGATTGAACAAAGACCCCAACTATCTTACCCATTACCAGGATAGCTTCCCCAATTATCACCTCTAATACCATTAGCTCACAGACATCTAACTTTCCCCACCTCTAATATCATTAACTCAGACACTTACCTACCTTCCTTCCTTCCCCCCCCCCCTTCTGTTCTGAAATGTGACTTGTCCTTTTCATATGTGTTCATTTTTTTTTAATTGTATCCTTTGGTATATATGGTTGTGACTATTTTCTTCCACTATTTGATCTGAGGAAGTGGGTCTGGCCCACAAAAACTCATCTAATAAACCATCTTGTTAGTCTTTACATAGTCCTGCATTTTGTTTCAGAAAAATCTTAGAGCATAAGGTTAATGGACAAACACGTAACACATCAGTGTGTTTTTATTTTAGGGTAAAGTTGTGAGAAATAACACTTTTTGTCAATTAAAAAAACAAAGAAAATATTGAGCCAGCCTTTACTTAAGCCAAATGACTCTGACATTTAGGATTTGTCGTACGCTTTTTTCACATCTAGATTTTTGACCTAATGCTAGTTAACAGCATCTTTATCAATCCTAACTAATCTAATAAAATAGAAGACCGACCTGTTAGGCCATATTTTCCAGCTCAAGAGGCTCTGGAGACTTGTGCAAAAGTGCTCACTACAGTCGATTTCCAATTGCTTTGTAACAATACCAGGCCAAGCTATCTCAAATCACTTGTGGCATAGGGACAAGAATTAAGTTTGATATTGCTTTGGAAAACACAAAACAATGTGTCAGTTAAAAGCAGCTCATGTGAAAATGGTAGTAACAAAAGAAATATTGTAAGAGTTAAAATACAAATAATGTAAAGGTTAGTTTTCTGAGACCACCTATGGGGGGGGGGGGAATCTACTACAGCTTGCCTTATACTTTCTGATAGCTAATAATTTAAAAAAGAAAATCTCAGAGGACAAATTCTGTGCTGATTTATCCCCACTACAATCAGAATTCTATAGAGTATAAATCAATGCAGAACTGTGTTTTTAATTGAGGCTTCTGTAAATTCCATAAAACTCCACGAACAGGATCTATGCAGCTGCAAAAGGCAGGAAATAACACAGAACATCAGCATATTGGCAGCAAAATTACTGTAGCAAGGGTTGTATGAGCCTAATATTGCCTAGCCAACAAAACGAAGATTCCTTTCCTTCTGTAGCTTTTGGGCTAAACTTAACAGAAGAAAAAGATACATAAAGGTGATGTGAGCAGGAGGCAGAGTATAAAAGGACAGCAATTCTGCAGAAGAAAGAAGGAAAGAATATTTTTTTCATTTTGTCCTAATGTGTTTAACACAAGCAACTTTTAGGATTCACAGTTCTATAAGTAAAATAGCCATTCCATTTTTTCCTGTCTTTCTGCAATAAGCCTTATTACATTATAGTCCTGTGAGCTAAGCAAAAAAGATTCCCTAAAATGTGACTAATGAAGCCATCAAACTTTCAAAATGTAAAGAGGTCACTGTGCTAGTCTTCCTGCCTTGTGAAAGTCAGAAAAAAGATTTTTCTTGTTGTTTTGTTACTAGGAAATCATTACATCACTGCACTTATTTTAGAACCTCTCTCATGTCATCAAAAACAAACTAAAATGAGATGTCACAGGTTGAGCTAAATTAGTTTGTAAAAGATGGTGCTCTAAGCAAGCATATGCAAACATTAACATACAACAAAGACATTCAACAAAAAATAAATTAGCCCATGAGGTACAAGTTTGCCAAAGAAAACTGGAGGTTGTTGCTGCTTGCTGCTTTGTTTGTTCAAGCTAGCATTAAGTCTCTTTCTGGAACTTTGCCTTCCATCCTTGATGCTTCTGCCAGTATTAGTACTAACAGATTATAACATTCTCCTACTTCAAGTTGTCAGCCGACGGTCAGGGCAGTGAGTCCCTTATGACCGGCTGAAGTTCTTTTAAATTGTGCTTGGTTCTGTTACAGCAACTGAAGGAGTCAGGTTAAAGCTTAAACAGTTACTATTTATTGTTACAGGGTAAACTTAGTTGTTAAATGCTACTACTGTGTTATAGATAACACAAACACTACAAAGGACAGGACAGAAATTACACTAATAAGTCACTTACAGGTACCATGAAACCCTTTGGTTCTCTGAGCTCTTATTAAATGCATGCAAAATAGACACATAGCAGGTATATAGTCTCACCCCTGCGTTCCAGACTTGGCGTGGCCAGCGTCTTTCTCTCAATCCCTCGGGAAGTAGTAGGGCGAGGTTGGGCGTCCCACAGACCTCGGGAGACAATCAATACCTGCCAGCAGGTATAGATGATTGGAGCTCAAATGGGGTGGGCTGCTGAACCTCTTTTATACCCCTTGGGTCATGTAGGCTTCTTCCTGGGCTCAAGTGGCCAATTAGGAAAAATGGCTTTGAATGCCAAGTTTCCCATGAAGGGTGCAAAGCATAATTCACACCTGGGAAAATGCAGACAATGGGCACCTCTGGTATGTGATGGGCAAAGATTCCTCTCTGGGACAGTGCAGGCGTGTCAATTACTGGTACTAGCCATCAGGGCGACGGGAGGCCCCGGGTCGTCAGCTAGCCCATTTACTGTCTGGTTTCTGTTTATGGTAGAGTCAGGGACAGGCAGCAAACCTGTGTTCCCAGGGCATCAAAGGCTGACTGCCTTTCTCTTGCTCTCTGGGGGGGGGGGGGGGGGGGGAAACAAGATGGGGCTCGTGGAAAAACAAGATGGGGTTTTGTGTCTGGCTACACAAGTGCTGAAGGCTTTTTAAGTCCGAAGTCTTAAACTGCTTTGGGCTCTGAGCCTCTAAAAATATGCATGTTTTATAGTCATGAGACACCTGCATAAGTGTTTGGAGGATCAGGGCCTTAAATTATGCACCTGTGACTATCAGCCACAACAAGGCTAGTTAAATTCTAATGGCTGCTATTACTCAGAAAGCAGCTGTCAGATTTATTCCTTCTCTTGGCCCAAAAAGGACCATTTCAGGTAAGTAAAAACAAAATAAAACCAGAAAATTCTGTAAGATCTCTTTAATAAAGTATACTAATCCTTTTCACCTAAGTAGCTCTCGGTTTTCTCCATTAGCTGAGATGGGTTTCTCTTTAATTTTAAAACATTAAGAGAAGGCTGCAGAGATTTAAAAAGATGACTCATCAACTATATTTTAAACTACATGGATTATATTCTTCCATATACAATGTGAAAAAAAGAACTTTTTTAAAAGAGAAGGGACTTTTTATTCAAAGAATGACATCAAGAGGCATCACCTTTCAGAACACTTTGTTTTCAGGACTCTCTCTGAACAAATACATAACATAGCAAAAAAGTAAACTCTAGTATGTAACTGAGGAAAAGTTCTCCCCTTGAAGTGTATATTAAACAACAAAATGTTTATAGCCAAACAGCATGCCTGCCTCAGCAGGACCCCCTAAAATCAGAGCATAATCAGTTTAATCTCTGATTTTTCCTCCTGCTGAAAGACAATATTGCCCCCCTGTAGGCAGTTACTCTTTAAATAGCTCATTTCATTTCAAACTACTTTGTCCACTCATTAAACAATAGTAACTAGTGGTGCATAGGGATTGCAGAATTATATTTGCTGCTATTGATTTGGTCAATAAGACACATCATCATGTCATGCATTTATCAATAAAAGTAAAACTCCAAGTTTTAGAAACCAGTTTGTTAGACTTGAATCAAAAGTCTAGTCTCACTCAGATGACTTCCTCATTTTGAATTAACATTATGGTCTCCACCCTGCAATGGAATGTAAGCAGATGCTTATCCTTCATGGGGCGACACTAAGGCTACCTCTACACTGCAAAGCTATTTTGATATAGTGGAGTAGCCTGAAATAGCTATCCTGCATCATCAAAGCAAGCCCGCTATTTCGGGATTGCTAGTCCAACGTCCCTGTAAATCTCCTTCTGGGAGGAGTAAGGGACATTTTGGAATAATGCTTTATTTTGAAATTGATTAAATAAGCTATTTTGTAATAGCATTGAAATAAGATGCACCCTGAAACATCTTTTTATTATGGTAAAGAATGCTGTTGGTTAAGCTTCAATGAGACACTTACATTTTCTCATTTTTAACATAATGAGCAAGATTATCTTCTAACTTGAACTTTGAATTCAATTAGAAATACCACCATATCAAATTTTGTGATTCCTTTCTGAGAACCTGTTTTTGAAGACATGCCTTAAGCTTATCGGTACACTATAACTTACAGAACATCCTTTCAGCAATCCCTTAATACAAGCAGTGTCCCGTAGAGTCAGGAATGTGGAAGTCTCTTCCTTACATAAAACAGGACTGTGTAGCACTTTAAAGACTAACAAGATGGTTTAATAGGTGATGAGCTTTCGTAGGCCAGACCCACTTCCTCACGGAGACTAACATGGCTACATTTCTACCACTATTTTTCTTACATGCTATCCCTTATACTTGGAACTTCCTCATCTTATATGTATAACAATTAACTATTCTCTTAATATTTCCTCAAAACACACTTATTTCCAGAAGTCTTTCAAAATAATTTACCAAGTAGGCAATATTTCTATACATTTCTTTTAAAATATGCATTGCTTTGTTTGATGTACTTGTGTAATTTATGGCTTAATTCTGCCAACTCTCATTAAGTACAACTGAGTTCTGAACGCACAAGACTAGATGCTTAAATTTACCTTGGCCTATCGACCATTTATCTGAGTGGGTTCTTTAAATTAGGTACCTAGAATCCTGATTCTGTCATAAGTTTGTGTCAGTGAAATCCTCCAGGCTGAAGACTAACCTCATATCTTTGTTCTCAAAGCTTTGGCTCCTGTGATGGTGAGAAACTTAGCTTCCATTTTTAAACATGTAAATTTAAAAGCTTAATGTTTCCAGAGAAAAGCTTGCAAGTGTGACTCCTAAAGTCTCAATCCCAAGTTACTTTTATACTATTTTGCTACTTGGGCTCCAATGTCTGAATGTTTACTTTTGTCAAAATGATGCATCAGTGTTCGCAAATTCAGCATCCTAAGGGCTACTACAAAATTTTAGAAACTACAATTAAACCAGCTGGGGGCTAGGGTTTTACGCATATTTGAGTAGGAGTTAGAAGGGGGTGAGGGGCTCCTCAGCAGAAGATTCTCCCGTGACCCCTCACTTTTAAAAGTTCACTCATGTCATGTAGCTCAACCACGACCCACCCAATTAGCCGTTCAGGAGGCTGCAATTTGTTGTAGGGATAAGAGCGGCAGAGCCTTAGATATTTGGCAGCACGGCCCGAGTGCGGCCATTTTATCATGCCGGGGCTAGGGAAATGAGCCACTTTCTCTAGAGGCTGTGGGCTGCAGCCCTGGGGCCGAGGGAAGGCAAGTTGAGGCGAAGGAAAAGGCAGCGGCAGGGTTCCTCGCCCTTACAGCGGGGCGATGTTGGGGGCCCGCAGAGAGAGTTCGGGCCGGGCCCGCTCCCTCCCCCGCCGAGGTGCCAGCAGGCAGCGGCCAGGCCTGGGCTGGGCTGGCACCAGTGGGGGCTGCCGGTGGCGGACACAATAAGGGAGCGAGCCGACGCGCAGCCGCTTCCTCCCGCACGCGGGCCGGAAGGCAGGGAGCGGGGCGGGGAGCGTCGCTCTACCGCTCTGCATTGGGGGCGCCGGGGGAAGGGGCTCGGCGCTGCCGCCGCCGTGTTGCTGTGCGCGAGGCACAGGGCCTGGGCGAGCAAGGCGGCCATGGAGTGAGGGGAGCAGCGGCAGGGGGAAGATGGCCGGTGGCGGCGGCGGCTGCAGGGACAGCCTGTTTCTGGAAGGTGCGTGCGCGGCGGCGTGAGCGGGGAAATGTGGCCCACGGGCGGCTGCTTTCTCCCGGCGGCCAGCAAGGGGCACGGACCGGAGCGGAGGGCGTGTGGGGGGACCTGCTGGTGGGGGAAGGGTGAGTGCGGGGTGGGGGGCAGCACTGGGGGCGAGAGTCTCCAGGGTGGCCCAGGGCGGCTGGGTGAGCGATGGCCGCTTTGCCGAGGCGGTTAGTGGGGGGCTGAGGTGGGTGCGAGGAAGGCTTACGGCCAGGTGAGGCTTGATGCGCCAGAGGGGTCTGGTCTCTGGCGTGCTGCCTCTCGCGGCTCTGAGCCGCGCTCGGGCCCCCGGCCTAGGCTGGGTTCTCCTCTTTTCCAGCACTGTAAAAGGCCTCTCTGAAGAGTTGGGGAAAGGGAGCCTGGTGACCTGATCACAGAAGACTTTTCTTCTGCTGGGGTGTCTCTCTTCTGTTGGGTCACTAGAAAGAGGGAGCTTCAGTGTTACTTGTAAAGCATCAGGTTTCTGAGACATAGTTTTGGGTTTTGCATCTGCCCAAAGTCTCAGACTCTAATGCAGAAATCCACTAAAACCAATTAATGAGGCTTAGAAATATTTACTGCAAGCCTTCCGAGTACAATTAAATATGATATTCTGTAAATGTAGCCTTGTGAATTATGGCAATTGCACCAGAGTAGGGGCCGCATACTTACCTGCCTTTTTACCATTGTGATAATGAAAAATCATAGACATGAATAGAGTTTTGCAAGTCTGTGAGAATTTTTTTTTCCTTTGGCACAGCATATTTTGCAGCATCTGTAACCTGCTTTATACAGAATTTATCTTCATTTATGGTTTGTTGTAGTATAGAGGTGTGCACAGAGCAGAAATGTTGTCTTTCTCTGTGAATAAACACTCACTTTGAACAATTCATCTGAAATGCTAATATCCTAAAAACCTATTAGTCAACAGTGGCAGAATATTTTTTAGCATATGATGGTGAAATACTAGTACCTGTTCCTTCCCTCACATCCCCTCCCTGCTTTACAAAATCTGATTGTGATGTTCTCTCATATTACTGTAAGAATGACAGGTGTGGAAACAACTATCTGATGATCATGAGTTGTTTTGTGTGTGCTGTGTGGGTGGTGGTATGCCTTTCTTACTGTAAACAAATGACAAACAAAAATAAGTAGCATGTGTAATAGGGATGTTAGTATGTACAGATGCACTTTTGCCTTCGTAGACCCCTTTCTCCATTAAAAAAATATTAAACATTATTTTTGATATAACTTTAAATACTTCATTTTATTTTTTTTCTGTTTTAGGCAAAATTTAATAGAGTTTCGTGGGCCCTAAAAGTTTCATTTTTTTTCTGATGTGAGAAAAAAATTAAAACATTTTCTTCAACCCATAAAGTTAATTTTTTTTCTTCTGATTTTAAAAGAAATTAAAACACTTTCGTGGGCCCCTAAAAGTATCGTGGTCCATAGGCACTGTGCCTACTGTGCCTAATGGATAAGTCTGCCCTGGTTGTTTACACCCAAACCCTCTGCACCCCTTTTTCTCCTCTTCTCCCAAGTCATGATAAGGATGTAAAAATGCAGTTAATTGACTAGGGGCTCTTGTACATTTCAAAGGAGGAATGCAGAACAACAGTAGAGCCCAGGGCCAGCAGGAAGTCCCATAGGCACCAGCTTGTAGCCTGGAGTCAGCTTTGAAATGCACGAGAGTCCCCAGTGCAGCTCTTGTGCATTTCAAAGCCATGGAGCTCGGGGTCAACGGAGGACTTGCAGTGCTGCTAGGAGTCCGGGGTCAGCTGGGCAGTGGCGCTGCCACTTTGAAGTATCCCTTTCCCCTCCCCCTTTGCCTCCTCTGTTTTATAGATGTGGGCATCCCATACATTTATATAGAGGCAGCAAACAGGGTGGGGGGGATATCGACTAGGCAAAATACTATCAGATAAGCAAATGCTGATTGGATAGTCAACTAGTCTTTTACATCCTTAGATCACAACTCCCTCCCAGACCCTGCATCTCTCCCCCAGGCCAGAATCCTCTTGCATCCATGACCCCTCAGGGACCATTCACCCCAAACCTCTGCTACAGATCATAAACTTCTCCTTCACCCAAACTCCCTCTCAGACCCCACACTCCCTCCTTCACCCTAGTACTTTATCCCAAGCTCCCTTTTATACCCCACCCATAGTCCCAGATGCTACATGCTCTCCACAGAAGTGTGGCCCTTGATCATTTGCCAACTCTTGGAGTGGCTGCCCATTAAAATTATTGCTCACCACTGGGTAATTCCAAAAGTATAGCTGGCAGAGCTCTGAAAATTGTTTTTCTCTGCTCAGTCCCACATCAGTCTTTTGGGAAACAAATGAGGTAGGAAGCGTGTGTAGGTTTAGTGATTGGTTAGCTGTTAATTCTGGACTTATAATTAAATTGTGATAATAAGATCAAAGATGGACTGTAATTTTTTAAAAGTTAATCTGCATAGTTAATAGCCCTGATTGGTTTATAGTAACAAATTGTTCATGCACATTGGGGGAAAAAAATCCCAAATATATGCATAGACTGAGGGGGTCAAAATTACCACTCAAGAAAGATCTGGAAGTTGTTGCAGATAATTCTCTGAGAACATCCACTCAATATGCAGCAGCAGTCAAAAAAGCAAACCATGTGGGGATCATTAAGAAGGGTTACATAATAAGACCGAAAATATCATTCCCTTATATAAATGTATGGGATGCCCACATCTTCAATACAATGGGCAGATATGGTCCCCATCTCAAAAAAAAAATGTATTGGAATTGGAAAAGATTAAGAAAATGCCCCCCCTCCCCCCCCCCCCCAAAAAAAACCTAGCGTTATGGAACAGCTTCCATATGAGGCGAGATTATTGACTGGGATATTTCATCTTTGAAAAAAGGTGACTGAGAGGGGATATGATGGAGGTCTATAAAATCATGACTGTTGTGGAGAAAGTGAATAATGAAGTGTTGTTTATTCCTCATAATATGAGAACTAAGGGTCACCAAATGAAATAATAGGAAGCACATTTAAAACATAGTCATTCTTCACACAACACATCATCAACCTGTGGAACTTCTTGTAAGGGGGACTAGATAAGTTCATGTAGGATAGGTCCATCAATGGCTATTAGCCAGTATGGGCAGGGATGGTGTCCTTAGCTTCTGTTTGCCAGAAGTTGGGAATTACAGAAGGGGATGGATCATTGGATGATTACCTGTTGCGTTCATTCCCTCTGGGTCACCTGTCATTGGCCACTGTTGGAAGACGGGATACTGGACTAAATGAATCTTTGATCTGACCCAGTATGGCTGGTCTTGTGTACTTATGAATCAGACTATAAAATAGGTAAAATATACAGTACATAAGGGGAAAACATTAAATTGTAAGCATGACAGTTTTATAGACTTTATATTTTTGGGGGGGATCTCTTTAAGATGTTTGTTTTTTTTCTTTCATTTGATGTAATTAAGTTTCAATAAAATCATTTGTTGTTGTCTTCACTAATATTCCTCTTTTAAAATTGAAATTATTCCATCAAAAATAGAATAGGTGATGTATTGAAAAACATTCCCTGATCTTTTCTATATGTTACCTGTCTTTTGTGCAATCTTAGAGCTGGAAGGGACCTCGAGAGGTCATCAAGTCCACTACTCCACCCTCATGGCAAGTCCAAACACCATCCTAGATCATCCCTGAGATGTCTATCCAGCCTGCTCTTAAATATCTTCAGTGATGGAGATTCAATAACCTTTCTAGGCAATTTATTACAGTGCTTAATCACCCTAACAATTAGGAAGTTTTTCCTAATGCCCAACCTAAATCTCCTTTGCTGTAATTTAAGCCCTTTGCTTCTTGTCCTATCATCAGAGATTAAGGGAAGATGGTGGTAGTGGGAGTTTTACCTGGGTTCAGAGTAGTGTACAATAGAATGAAAAGGAGGAGAGAGTGAAGGCTTTTATCTACATAGAAGAGTTTGTGCACTCTGTCTTCCCTGCACCCTTGACCTTTACTAAGCAAATGAATAAAGGTTTAGTTTTATTTTAAATAGTCAATTCCATTCAAAATAGGGATGTAATAGTATAATCAATTCAATCATTTAATTGATAAGCAGAAACTTATAGATTAACGCTATCGACTACACATATTCCCACTCCTTCCCTTCCCCCCTGCAAGTAAATTTTTTAACAGACTGGCCAGCAGTCCAGCTCAGTCCTGGCTTGCGACAGGTCTGGGACCTACCCCTGCTGCGGCTCTGCATTTAAAGTGTATTAGGAGCCGGGCAGGCAACCAGCTTAGACTCCCTCCCTGCCCCAGAGAGGGGCTGCTGCCATCCCGCACTACTGCCTCTTTATCAGAGGCAACTGGCAGCCAGTCCGCAAGGCGAGCTGGTTTTTAAACTGGCTCCCCTCATGGACCAGCTCCCACCTTGAGCACAGAGTGGCAGGGGGCTCCTCAGGAGTGAGGCCGGCGCGTACTGGCTCTGCCCGTTGGGGACTATAGAATAGTTGACTAACCAATAAGAATTTATGAGGTTACTCAGCTATTCAATTAACGGATATTTAGCATCCCTAATTCAAAGCACTACTTATGACCTAATGTATTTTCAGTTTAAACTTGGGTAACTGGTGGGATTAAACTGCTTTTTGGATTGATAGAGGAATAGGCTTTTCAAAATCTTAGCAAGGCCTGTGTTTTCTCAGGTTTCAGACACACATGTACACTTCATCCTGTGTCTTTTATACTGTCCTGTTTCATCTGGTTAATGATCTGTCATATGTTCTCCTTGTCCAGAAGTGTTTTGTCCCCTCCTCTTGCCTCCCTCAGCATTACTCTCCCATTTTGAGAACAGGGAGCGTGGCTCTCTTCCAGTTTCATGTGCTTCCTGGTCCTCTGCTCCCATTCACACTCTTTCAAGCCTTAGCCTGCCAGTACATGTCTTTTCATGGACCTCTGTTCCACTGCACTTTCTCTTGATAGCCTATTCAATTTATGCATCCCATGTGTTCTCTGGAATCATTTTGGAAGTGGGTCTATTTCTATTCATAAAGACTACTTTTCATGCACTTAAAAAAAAGGGGGAAAAAATCAACATCAACAAACCTGAAAGCCACTTCTCAGCAAGAAACAAATTTGTATAATATTTTCAGACTTTCCTCAATTTCTGAGGAATCCTATTCTGTATTACCTCGGTTAGGACAACTGGTTTTATTGCTTATGTGGTACAGTATGCTGGGAGCATGTCCAAACTGTTGGTACTGAATTGTATTCCATGTGGGATTTCTAAAATCAAGTGTTTTTCCAAAGAGAGTGGGCTTGATTTAAATCATCATATAAATCACGATTTAAATCACTAGTCAGGAAGACTCGATTTAATCATGTTTTTTACATAAAAGTGCATTCTTGTTTGTTTATAACCTTAATACATATTCTTCACAACTTAAGAGGTAGATGTTTCATTTTTAGAAGGTATGCGCTATTCTTTTTAAAGTGATTTATTTTTATTAGTTTCACATCTGTATGAGAAAATGAATGATTGTTTGGTTATTTCATTTACCAAAAGTAATTGAAGCCATTCTCCTCCCAATGACTTCATAAATATCTGCTTAAATATCAATTTAACAAGTTAATCATTAATATTTGGAGGATTTTCCATTCTGTATTAGGAAGAGAAGATGACCAGACATTTAAATGCTTTTATTTAACTAAAAAAAAGTTATTTATGTATTCTGGATTTTTTTTATCAACAGCAAACATAATATTTTAACAAAAGAAGCATGTGAGGTTTTTTTAATTTAAACATTCAAGTTTTTTAAAATCCGGTTTTTGTTAAAACGTTTAAATTAAAATAGTTGATTTAATTTTTTTAAAATATTTGTCAGCCAAGTCAACATGAAAAACTCAGAATACACTCAGTCGTGTTAACCTTCATTTTCCTGTTGGTTCATAATCTCGAAAAGAAAAACAAGCTTTCCTGCTTTTTTCAGGTCCCAAACAATTTCTCAATTTGGAATGAATTAATCCAAAGGAATTGTTTGCTCTTAGCTTTGACGCTTATAGTTGGCATTGTGGAAGTATGATTGCTGGATGCCCATTTCATAGCCAACTCCTCTTTTTCAGCAGTTAAGGTATGAGCCTGGTTCCGAGTATTGAGAATATTTGCAAGAAAATGAGCTGGAGACCATCATTCTTAAATGTATTAAAGACAAATACATCCTTAATCCTTGGAGAAATACTTGGCCACTGATAAATATGTTGGGTTTAAAGGCCTGATGATCATACAAAAATGTAATAAGTATAGGTGATCTACACTGGTTCTTGGTGTAATTGCTAAGCCTCAACCTTAGTCTTTGACAGTTGCTTGCAAGACTCTATTTGTGTGTGTTATACATAACTAGAACATTGGTTCTGTCTACACTGGATTGGTAAACTAATTGTATATTGGTGTGATACTGAGTGAATTAATAAATTGTTGTTTGGTTAATAATAATCTGTCTTGATTTTAAAAAGACTACTGTTCAAGTTAAATGTTGACCTGAAGAGAACTTGTTAAATTAATAAGCTAGTAAGTACTCCATGGACTCAATAAAAGGGGTTATTCCATTAAATTCCATTCTAATAGTGTCTATGACACCTAATTGGCAAATCTAATTTGTTAGATTTAATCTTTAAAATCTGTCACATCAGCAAATATGTAAAATTGACTCCCCATTCATAAAACTCGATTATTTTTCATGGGCTACTGACATTTGTATGGGTTCAGTAAGTACTGAAAGAGACACATCTTGATTCTGGTTCAGATTTCCCATTGTTGATACTGCTTAGAAGAGGTGATAGTTCTTTGAAATCTGTAGTGTCTGATCAGTTCTGAAGAAGTAGCAACTACAGTGGCTACTGCTATAACAAACTAGCCACACTCAACTAGCCAAATAGTCACATGTGGCTAGTGTGTTGGACACCGCAGTTTTAAAGAGCTTGGAATTGCTTAGACCAGGGGTGGGCAATAACTGGCCCATAAGCCGAACTGGATTCACTAGGGTTAGTCCCTGACAGGCTTCCAACTTGCTTTGTTTACCTGCACATTCACAGTCATGGCTCCTCACAATTTCCATTGGTTGCAGTTTGCAGTGCCTGGCCATTGACAAGTATAGGTCTTAAAACTTTTGGGATCAAGAACTTTAAAAAATTGTTTTAGAAGGGAATTGCTGCAAAAGAGGTTAGCAGAAGGAGGAATTAAAAACATCCACTCAGACTTTTTTTTCCCTCTTTAAAGCCAACTGTATCTAAGCTTCCAAATCTACTTGAGGGTATGTCCACACTATAATTACAAATCTGCAGCTGGTCTCTGCCAGCTGGCTCAGGCTTACAGGGGTGTTTAATAGTCATGCTTATGGTTGGGCTTGGGCTCTGAAATTTTGGGGGGGTGAGAGGTTCCCCGAGCTCAGGCTATAGCCCGAGCCTGAATGTCTAAACTAGTGATGTAAAAAATGGGGAAAATATTAACTGTGTAACTGACAGAAAATTCTATTAAATTGGTAACCGCAGGGCCACTGTAGCTGCTGCTGGGGATGGTGCTGCTGGCACTCTTGCGGCTGCTGGGCTGTACTCGTGGTCCAGTGGGGCTGCCAGAGCAGGTGTTTCTGGTTCCCGGCCCCACAGAGCTGACAGTGTTGCCAGTTTCACGGGGCTGCTGGCAGTGAGTTTAACCAGTGCTGACAAGTGTAAGCTGATTGGTTGAACTCGTACATCCCTAGTCTAAACCACAATTAAACAGCCCTTAGCCCAACATAGCTGGCATGGCCCAACTGAGAGGTTTTTAAATGCAGTGTGGACTAGGGATTAAGTGACTCGTTTACATGTAATAGTGTAGTTGGTTAATAAGCAAAAGTTTATAGATTAATGCTATAGCCTACAGGCATCTGTTCTCTCTCCTCCCCCCCCCCCCCGTAAGCTTTTTAGCAGGCTGGCCAGCAGCCTGGTCAGTGCTTGCTTGCAATGGGTCCGGGACCTACCCCTGCTGCAGCTCTGCATTTAAAGTGTATTAGGAGCCAGGCAGGCAGACAGCTCAGCCTGGTTCTGACTCGCACTGGATCTGGGAGCTCAGACACCCCCCCCCCCCGCCCCCGAGACAAGGGCTGCTGCCCCCCTTCGCTGCTGCCTCTTTATCAGATACAACAGCACAGGGTGACAGCTGGTCTATGAGGGGACTTGGTTTTTAAATTGGCTCCCCTTGCAGACCAGCTTCTGCTTGGCATTCCACACTGCTGCCTCTGATACACAGGCAACAGCACAGAGTGGCAGGGGGCTCCTTGGGAGTGAGGCGCACTGGCTGCCAGTCCTGCCCCCCAGGGACTATGAAATAGTTGACTAAAGGAAAAGAATTCATGAAGTTACGCAACTATTCAATTAACTGATATTTAACATCCTTATCAGGTAGTCGAGTCACTACTCAATTACTTGCTACCCCCAAACTTGCTATCTCTGTATCAGAGGCAGCAAGGAGGGAGCAGGAGAGGCAGAGGCACAGCAGGGGAAATGGCACAAGTGGGGACTTATGTAGTCACCCTGCGTCCGAATACTGCACCTCTGCCTCTTAAAATGTATTGAAAGCCCAGTGGGTGGCTCTTACTACATTTACAGGGCAGAGGTGCAGGATAGTGAGTGCCCACCGTTACTGACTAATGGAGTAGTCGATGGAAATTTCATTGACTACTTGATTTAGCTGATTGATTGAAATTTAACATCCTTAGTGTAGACTTACTCTTAGTGATTGCAGCTGAGCTAATAGCCATTAATGCCTCTAGGATACTCTAAAGACTGACTTCTAACTTTTTGAGTAATAGTAACTATCTCAACATTTATTTGTATTTTTATGTGATTTTTTTTATTCTATTTTTTGGACTGGTTTTTGTCTATATTCAAACCAAGGAAATTATTAAATTGTCTACATATTGCTCCTGAGGGAATTATGCAGCAAAAAATTAAGTGTATATGTGCATAAAATTTTACAATTCACATTTTACATAAATAAATGTGGCTCCACCATGGCAGTAGGGCACAGGCCTCTGGCTGACTGAGGAGAAGATCATCCTGAAGTTTCCGGGATCCCCCAGCACAGGGACTCAGCAGCAAGGCTGCACCTGACCCTGACCCAGTGCGAAGGCTGGGTCTGTCTGTCTGCTTGGTGCACCAGGTATAGCTGGGCAGGTTTGTCCCAGCATGATCCAAGTATGGAAGGGCTTAGTGTGGAGAATGCAGTTATGGGATGAGTGGTTTAAGTGGAGCAATCTGGGTGTGGGTGGTTCAGAGAGAGATCTGGTTGCACAGGGCTCATTGAGAGGGGGCAGGGTTCCGGGGGGGCAGAGGCAATGCAACTCTGTAGAGTACTCAGTGTAGGAGAATATCGAGGAAGTGGAGCTTGGGGGTGTGTGGGCATACTTAATAGGGGGTCCTGCTGCTGAGGGAGTGGTGTTAGCATGGGGGTCCAGGTGCAGCTGGTTAGGGATCAGTGGCATGGGGGCGGGTCTAAAGGGTCCAGGTGTAGGGGGTTTGGCTTGTCAGGGTGAGAGTTTGATGGGCCTGCTTAACAGAGAGGGCCTGCTGTTGCCAAGAGAACACTACCTACTGAGCTCCTGCTTCCCCCATGAGATTCCCCTATCTACTTTTCTTCATCCCCCTCTGCTCACTCACACATTCCCTTCTCCTACCCTATAACACCTCTCTCATCCTTTCTCTCCACTGCCTCTTTCCCTCACCACCTCACCCTCCACTCATTTCTCCCACCTCTTACCCAATCCCACCACAGGCACTTAGTAGGGATGTTAGTGTTTAATAATCGTGTAACTGCACCAAATCTTAAGGGTTACACACTGATTTAATGGTTCCTGGGGACAGGGCCGGCAACCAGTGCATTTCCATCTCTACTTTCAAGGAGCCCCCTGCCACCTCCCACTGCTGCCTCTGATACTGCAGGGGTGGCCCCAAGCACACCATACCGCAAGCCCTCCGAGAACAGAGACTGCTCTGCAATGGGATTGAACTCCCCGCAGACAGAGGCTGCTCCTCCATCCCCACTGAGTAGTCTCTGTCCGCGGTGAGCCCAGGCCTGCTGCAGAGGGAGACTGCTCTGGCATCCATTCCCCTCTCCGCAATACTGCTGCCTCTGATAGAGAGGCAACAGTGTGGAGAAGAGGGGGCAGATGGCTCCACGGAAGCCAATATGTGAAAGAAGCTGGCTTCCAGCATGTACTGGCTCCCTATTGCCTCCCCTTACCCTCTGTGCTGCTTCCTTTCTATCAGAGGCAGCAACATGGCGGTGGGGGAGGGGCAGGCGGCTCCATGGGATCCTGTGCTCTTGAGGAACCAGCTCCCACTCCCCCTTGCTGCCTTTGATATAGAGGCAGGAGGGGGGGGGGGGGAGAGGAGCGTGTGTAATCATTTGGATAAACAGATAAGCCAAGGCTTATTGGTTAATCATTTACATGACTGTACACTAACATCCCCAGCACTTACTGTTGCATAGAAATAGGAAGGTTCCCAGCCAACACACAGAAGGGAAGCACAACTGATACTAGGACCAAAGAAGCTGCATTCAGCTGCAGAGTCATCCAAGTTGAAGAATTGAGCCTTTGTCTGCACTTGCAGCATTAAAGCATTGTGGAACACAAAAGCCACCTCCCAGAGGGGGTTCGCTCCCAACTTAGAGAGAATAGCTCCCAGTGCTGGGAGCCCCTCTGTTGGCAAGTTATTGTGTTAAAATATGCCCCTGAATGATCAAGTTTCAGCTCAGTAACTTGTCAGTGTAGACAAGTCTTTAGTTTCTGTCAGCTGGGCAACTCTGTGCTTGCAGAAATGGGTGGAGGCAGTAGCATGTAACCCTATGTGCCCACCATGCCTGGCCTCTGTTTTGGGGAACAATTCCCGCCCCCCCCCCCCCCCAAAAAAAAAAACTGCACACATGGTCTTCCTCCCTATCCAGTGCGGCTTCCTTTTGCTTCCCTGATGTTGCCTTCAGGGAGCCATGGGAAATATGGTGGAGCTGGGGGAGGTTATGTGTTCTGCAGGCACACAGGATCCCCCTGGAGTAACGTTTGAAACTGTCTGAATAAGAGCAGAAAGGCCTTTAGTGATCTCTTTTGCTGTTTATATTTTCTCTGGGAGTACATTGTTTGATGATAAACCAATTATTTGTTATGGTTTGTGTGTCAGGTGGGTAAACAGGGTAAACTTACTTGACAGTGATAAGTTGGAAGACAGCATGTGAAATATTGATTATTCCTTTGTCCGTAATTGTGTTAGTCTTGTTTTCTTCCCTTTTGCGCTAGGGTTTAGTAAGTAACAACTCATTATACGTTTAATTAACCCCCCCCCCTTCCTGGTAAGATATAGTGTTCTATATTTTTGTTGATACATCAGCACCTGGATTTATTTTAACATCAACTAAGTGAGGTTCAGTTTGTGATGTCTGCAACAGATTGAAATAATATAAATCTCCCTGCCACAGAAGGAGCTAGATTTACCTTGCTACACCAATATCTGTTGTTTGTATTGTTCAGCTTGTCTACTTGTCATTGGAGGAAATTGCCAGATAGGAGGAGCTACTCTCTGGGCTCATCTAGACTACAGGGAACAGTCGAAAGACGGTATGCAAATTCCGCAGAAATTTGCGTATCTTCTTCCGATCGTACTTTTGAAAGCGGAGCTTTTGAAAGTGAAAGTAATTAAGATGGGGCTTTTTCAGCGAACCACCCTCTTAAAAAAGCCGCTCTTCCTCAAAAAAGGAAGTTTATGCGGCTTTTCAACAAAGGAGGGGTTCGCCGTAAAAAGCTGCGCCTTAATTACTTTCACTTTCGAAAGCTCTGCAGAGCTTTCGAAAGTGCGATTGGAAGAAGATATGCAAATTCCCGTGGAATTTGCATACCTTCCTTCAACCGTTCCCTGAAGTCTAGATGAGCCCTCTGAGTGAGACCCTACTACAAAACAGAATATAGATAGGTTGATGGAGTGTGTGAGAATAACTCTTCTCAGGATTTGGGGTGGAGGGTGGGGAGAGAATATCTGTTGTGAGTTAAAAGAAAATTAGAGTATTGATTAAACAACTGATTGTTTGAAGCAATTTTTGTTCTAGAGATGTGAAAAATGGAGCTTTAGTGACTGTCCTTGTGAAAAAATATTTCATTGTTTAAATTGAACTACATGAAAATTGAATCCATTTTATGGGAAACTGTGAATGTTGATGTCTAGTAACTGCAATTTAACTATAAGTGGCATGCAGTTACTGAAGGAAAAAAACGTAATACAGCTGTAGAAGAACAGTGTACCCAGATTATTAAAATGATTGTGGGGTGGGGATGATCTCTAATGACAAAGCCATTTGTCGTCTTCAAGATATTTCAAGATTAATTATTACTGATATTTCTGTTAGTATAGTTGTGCTAAATGCTATTTCTGTCTTGCCATTGTAGAGTTATTTTAGCAAAACATAAAGGTCTTGCTCCAAGATAGGGCAAGGCAGAAAAGATCTGCCTGAGTGGCAGCACCCACGCTGAGTCTCTGTGCTGCAACTGAATTTATAATTTCTGTGGCATGTTTCTAGATCAAACAACCAAATGGTCACTGAAGCTCCAGCAATGTCCAGGAGTGCCAGCTATTACATCACCTAACAGATGATGTCCAGGCCTCTGTGATCAAGAGGCAGTTTAAAGGATAATTTGTTATTGGGGAGGTGGCGGGTCCCAGCTCCCTGCTGGGACTCCTTGCAGACAGGGACTGCTCCACAGGATGTGGAGCAGACTCTGCTTGCAAGGAGGCAGGCAGTAGTGCGGAAGCAGAGCTGCGGGAAACTGGCTTTTTAGGCAGCAAGAGCGGGCAAAAATGCAAGTAGTCGAGTAATCAATAAGCCTAGGCTTGTCGGGTAGTTGACTACTCGACTAGTCACTTACTTATCCCTAACTCAGAATGCTGCTGCTAGGAGTGCTCCCTCCTCACTTTTGGGCATCTGTGCCAGAGGGGTCTGGAGCAATGGGAGTGGGGCATGTGTCCCCTCACTAGCTACACCTAGGGAGTGGGGGAGAAGATGGGCATGCTCCTCATTGTAGTATGCCCTGGGCATTGCCTACCTACCCATCCCTTGCTGGCCATGTCTGGACTTGGAGTTCACAGTCAAGCAGGAGTCTGCCTGGTAAATCATTGCATGAAAATTGGTACCATTATTTGTAAACAACTGGTGCTTGGTGGAAATTTGTCACTTGAAATCTTCCCAGCTAGGATTCTTCCATTGTCTGGTGGGGGGGGATAACGCCTTCCCCTAATGGGGAGCAGGCATGGAGGAACCTGTGCCTGACTAGGCAGCCACAGCAGGCAGGATGGGGAGGAGCCCTTCCGTTCTCCTCTGATCTCTGTTGCAGGGAATGAGATGGCTTCTGTTGCAGTGACCCTCTCCGGTCTGGACAGTGCCCCAGTGTTGAGCTCTATATGGGACTGAGTGCAGGCTCCTGGTGTTCTGGTCTGGGCTCAGATCAACCTTCCCTCTATCCCAGTACATCCCCTTCATAGTCACTACCTTCAGCCATGGGTCAGTGCTGCCTATGCACAAAGACAGCAGCTGGATATTTTCTAGTAATGCTCTGCCCCTGCCTCAGATGAGCTTCAGATTGTGAGGCATCAAGAGTACAGAGCTCCTGTGTGCCATATGCCATGCACCCTGCACTAGCTCACAGCAGCTTAGAAGAAAACAAACACATTGCTGACATGGCAATTGTTCTGTGGGCCCAGCTCAGGCAAGACTTAAAGTGGGCAGCATTGCAAGGGATCACAATCTGGGCAAAAAAGAATTATAAATGGAGTCGGGTCACTGATGGGCAGCTCTTACATGGCAGTCTACCAAGTTCATGAACATTTATTTAAGCTGAAATTGTAATAGATTTCCCCACTTTTCCCTTCCCCAGTGCTTTTTCAGGCCACCTTAAGCACCGAGTTCAGGGATTCACTAGTATCTTGCAGTGATGAACACACAGAACATTGCTAACTGTTATACATGGGCACTAATATTATATGTTGAGAGGATGTGGCCTGCATAACAGAGCGTTGTATATGCAGCCCACAACAGTCGTTAGGTTGAGAACCATTGATATATGGTGACTAGCACAATAGAGCAGTGATCCTTGAGGTTCCTAGGTGCTACTGAAATCGAAATACATAATGATGATGATGATGGTGATGATCATATCTTCCAGCAAGAGATACCTAAGTGAATGTCTCTTGCATTCACCTTTCCATGAGCAGAATTTTGGTAGCTTTTTGGTAGGTATGTGATCATATATATGTTTAAACGGTTAACCAATGAGCCTGGGCTCATTTGTTAACCTTCACGGCAATACACAAGGCACTCCTTCCATCTGCTGCTGCCTCTACCCATATAGCTGCCCTGTCATTCTGCTTTTCCTGATAAGACGGCTCCCAGAGCCTCCTCTCCCCTGTATGTAAATGTGTAACAGCTGAAATTTTCAGTGGTTACTTGTTGAAACACCACTTTTAAACATCCCTACTTTTTGGTCCAGAACAGAAGACTTTGCTAACAAGGGCTTTGCTTTTCCATAGGTGCATGGGGGAGGCTTCTGTACGTCTTTCAGTGAAAGGGGCTAATAGAAGTAAGAACAAGCAGAGATAGCGTCTACTGACAGCTCCTACTACCAAAGATAGGTTTAATTCTCCGCTTGGTTGCAGATGGCCAAAGCTGAACCCAGAAAAGCATAGCAAGTTAAAAACAGGGTACCTCAGTCCATTATGGAGTTAAAAGGGGCAGTCAAGGCATTGAACCCTAAGTAACTTTTAGGGATATTAGCATGTAGTTTCTTAAATAATTAACCAGTAAGCTGAGGCTTATCGGTTAATCCGAACGACTGCACGCACCCGCCCCTTTGCGCTGTCTGTATCACCTTTTAAGCTGGCTCTCCACGTATTCTGCTTCTGTTGTGCTCCTTCCGCTCCCTTGTTACCGCCCACAGAGGTGGGGGTGGGAGGGCACCATCTCCATAGGGTGGGCAAGGGCATAGCAGGTATGGGCGGGGACTGAAGCAGTGCTCACTTACGCCGATTCCCACTGTGGGTGCTTCAGCCTATGAAATGTATAAGAGCCTCGCAGGGGTTTTACACATTTACTTATGTGTAAAATTCTAAAAATTCTTCCTAAAATATGTATTTTTCTAAATGGTAGCTGTGGTGGTTTTTTTTTTTTTTACTTGAACCTGGTATTCCAAGCTATATTGAACTCCAGAAAACTTTGGTGCACAGTTAGTTGCTGCTTTTGCAGGTGCTTAGATGAGGGTCTTAAATCCTGTTTTGTACCTAACTGCTTTTCTGCAGTTTCTAAAAATAAATGTGTAGTTTGATTATTGCTGTTACCTTGAATTCAATTGTACAAGTTTGCTTTTTTGATGATGGCTGTCATGGATCCTGCAGTTAGTAAGTGGGTCTGCAATCAGCAGTCTGCAATTCAGATGCAAAAATTTGCTGTACATCTCTTCCTATTACAAAGACAGTCTTTGCTCAGTGTCTACAACTTTTACACTTCCTGTGGTTCTCATAATTTCAGACCTGATCTGATTAACATCACATGCTGAGTATTGCTCCTGAAATCCATACTAAAGATGGTGCTCACCCTGGTTTAAAATGACTTCTTAACTCTGCTTCATACCGTTTCATTTTTGACAATAAATTGGAAGAAGAAGAAGAAAATGCACAGGTTCTCCTATGAAATCCATAAAGTTTCTGCTTGGACTATTTAGATGTAGCAGCCAAGTGACGGTGGTCTTGTAGGAGCAGGGAATTGCACGATATCAGCTCTCTAGAGATGCAAATGTAACTATAGGCAGTCCCCGGGTTACGTACAAGATAGGGACTGTAGGTTTGTTCTTAAGTTGAATTTGTATGTAAGTCGGAACTGGCGTCCAGATTCAGCCGCTGTTGAAACTGACCAGCAGCGGCTGAATCGGTCACACCTGGGGCAGAGCAGCTGGGGTGCTGCTGAGATGGTCCCGCAGCGCCGCTCCTTGGCGCTACTGGACCAACCCGGCAGCACCCCAGGTGTCCCCAAGTCAGCCGCTGCTAAAACGGATCAGCGGCTGATTCCAGGAAGCCTTGGGCAGAGCAGCTCTGCCTTGCGCTTCCTGTAGTCAGCCGCTGATCAGTTTCAGCAGCGGCTGACTGGGGGACGCCTGGGGCAGAGCAGCTGGGGTGCTGCCGGCTTGGTCCAGTAGCGCCGCACCTCGGCGCTGTGGGACCAACCCGGCAGCCCCCCAGCTTCTCTACCCCAGGCGTCGGCGAGAAAAGCCTGGTCTGCTGGGAGAGTGGGGGCAAACTAGCTGCACGCACCCTCCCCCCCGAGCAGACCAGGGAGACGCAGAGCAGCTTTCCTCGCCACGGAGGACGCGGGTGGCGGGACTGCCAAGATGCGCCGCAGTCCCGCCGCCCGCGTCCTCCGCGGCGAGAAAAGCGGCTCTGCGTCTCCCTGGTCTGCTGGGGGGTGGTGCTAGCTCCGTCTCCCTGGTCTGCTGGGGGGAAGCGCCCCTGCGCTGCCGGAGGCGGCGACAGTGGGGAAGGCATCCCGCACTAGCGGGGCCTGTGACGTAGTGGGGGTACCTGGCTGGTTTCTATGCTGCTGGCTCTGGGGTAACCCCCACTGGCTGCCGTGGGTACCACGACCCAGCAAAACAGGATGAGTCACTTTGCAAACCAGTATGGCCAGACACCCCCCATGGAGAGGAACAAAGGAAGGTGGAATGCTGCCCTGGCTGGGGGGCAGGGCTGGAAGAGAGTTAGTTAGTTGTTGGCTGGGAGCATGGAGGAGACAGCCTAGGGAAAGGGGCTGGAGTTTAGGGGCCCAGTCTCCCCCATCTCAAGGGGGCCTGAGGCATCCTAGCCCAGCTCTGTGACCAGACTACATCTGGGCTGTGCTGTAACCTGGAGAGGCAATAAACTTCCTCTATTCCACCGGCTGGTTCAGTCTGTTTGTGCCATTTCGGGGTGCAGGAGATGGGGGACCCCCAACGCGCCGTCACAGGGCCCCTTCCCCACCCGTTCGTAACTAGGGGTCCGACGTAAGTCGGACTGACTTAACCTAGGGACTGCCTGTATTTCCTGTCCAATGCCTGGATCCTCGTTTCTAAGAATGTATTTTTTTTTCATTTTTGAAGAATAGTTATGCAAAAGAATTTCAGCCAATAGGTGATTTTCAAGCTGTACACTTACTGTTTACTTATAGTATGCATTTCGTATGTAAGCAACATAATGTTGCCCTTTTTGACCTGATTGGTTTGTTGAAGTTGGGGTACTGTGGATTCTTATAGTTGAGTAGAAATTGATTAAATCTGTTTTCTCAGATGCAATCATGTTTATTTACAAACAATATACAAAGTTGTGCTTCTCTGAATTCCCTATTCTTAGGCTTCCATCAGGTTCCTGATACACTAAGGATGCTAAATTTAGTTTAATCAACTAGTCGATAAGTGAGAGAGCGGTAGAAGGGTTAGCTCCTGGCCTGGGAGCTAACCTGTTGTGGCTCTACCTTTTAAATGTATGAAGAGCCAGTCAGCTCCTAATACATTTAAAAGGCTAAAGCACAGCAGGAGGGACCCAGCATAAGCCCAAACAGCTGATTCCTGGCTCGCGCAGGGTACCTCCTGTTGTGCACTAGCCTTTTAAATGTATTAAGAGCCAAAAGACTAGTCAACTAGTCACTTACATCCCTATGCTGTACCTAGACTTTTGCTTGGATTTTTTTCAGGTAGGCTCTTGTTCTTTCTAGTTTATTGATCCAGACGTAGACTAGGGATGTTACGTTTTCATTAATCAGCTAATCAAGTAGACCATGGAATGTCCATCAACTACTCTATTAGTTGATAGTGCGCTCTCTCCCTCTGAAATGTACAGGAGCCGCCCCCAGCTCTTGTACATTTCAAAGGGAGAGAGGCAGTAGGAACCTGTGCCAGCAGGGAGCAAAGTAATCTCCACTGATATGGGTTCCCCTCTGTGCCTCTTCCTTTGAAGAGTTGCAGGCAGCTCTTGTACATTCCAAAGGGAGAGGAGCAGCAGCGGGACCAGCACGAGCAGGACTGTTTCAATCCCTGCTCGTGTCATTTCCTCACTGTCTCCTACCCCGGGCAGAGACAGTTGGGGTTTATCGCTAGACATGGAAGTTGAAGACCTTTAATGGAGCATTGGAAAGAGTTACCAACAGTTGCTGTAGGCCAGGCATGTCAAATTCGAAGCCTACTGAGGGCTGCACAAACGAAAACTGATAGCTTTCAGGGCCACCAAAGAAAATGTACTTCTATCAGAAAGTCATATCTATTATACATTACGTTTTAGGTATATTTTATAATTTTTCAGGTCTTATTTTAATATAATGCAATAATTTGATGTATAAAATTATTTGCCCATATAAAATATTTTTTAGTTTAAGTACATATTCAAGGTACTTTTTAATTTTTTATATGATACATAACTTGTTTTGTTGAAATAAAAGCAAGTATAGACCATGATTAATCAAATAGAACAGGCTTCTGTGAAAATTTCAGATACTTTGTAAGTTTGAGATTTTGCATAGACATACAAAGCAGGCCAATGACAGAGCTGGATGTACAGCTCTCCTGAATGTTAGTCAATTTGCAGTCCAGATTTGTCTGCCCTTTGTGTTCCCCAGCCAGAGTGAGGAATGCAGCAAACAATTTACATATTTATTGATATGAAATTAATTTACGTTTTGTGATTTTTTTTTTATTTGGGAATAAACAAATAAAAAACCAAAATATTAACAAAATATCCCCCTTCTCTCTCGTAGAGCCAGGCCGCTGCTGCTGTGATCTGCACTCGACCACATGTTCCGAGCGGCCAGAGGGCCGCACTCCATTCTTTTTAGAAATGTAGTGGTGGGCCGCCAAAAATTTTGCTCGGGTCAGAGGCCTGTTTGACATGCCTGCTGTAGGCAATATGAAAATAGGAAAGAATGCATTAGTTTGCCCCTCAATTCTTATTTCCCTAATTTTAGTATGTTTGGGTAGATGGTGTGTGTCCTGCTGCTTCCTAACTGGCACTAAATGCAATGTTTTAAATATAGTTTTTGCAGAATTGCTGTTTCCTTCCATTGCTTCTTAAATCCTTTAGTAATCTTTCAGCTGTAAGTAAGTTCTCAAGTCTGTTCTGTTAGCAGTTGGTTCAGATTATTATAGATCAGGCACTAGATGGTAGGGATGTTAATTATCGGGTAACTGAATAGTCGAGTAACTGCATGAATTCTTATTGATTACATGACTATTCTGTAGTCCCTGGGGGCAAGGCTGGCAGCCAGTGCGTTCCAGCCCCACTCCAAGGGAGCCCCCTGCCACCTCACACTGCTGGCTCTGTGGAGCAGCAGGCAACTCTGATACACTGCTACCTCTGATACAGAGGTGGCAGCAGCCTCTGTCTGTGGGGAGTCCAAACTCCCTGCAGATCGAGGCTGCTCCACCTCCCACGGAGCACCCTTTGTCCACAGTGAGCCTGGGCCCTCCACAGACTGAGGCTGGTCCCCGGCAGCAGTCTGTGTCTGCAGGGAGTCTGAGCTCCCTGTAGTGTCTCTGTCCGCGGGGAGCTTGGATACCCCGCGAACAGGGGCTATTGCTGGGGACCAGCCTCTTTCTGCAGCGGGCCAGGCTCGCTGGGGACAGAGGCTGCTCCATGGAAGGCTCTATCGGCTGTGGATAGAGACTGCTTCATGGCAGCTTTCCCTGCCCCGGCCTCCTCCCAGTGTTGCTGCCTCAGAATGCAACAGTTTTCTACTGTTGTAGAAAATTATTTTTTTAAAGGCTTTGTTCTCATTGAGGTTATCAACTATTAGGACCATGGTTATATCCAGTCTGATCATTGCATCTAGAAGGTTTTACCTACCAAATGATTTAAATAAAGCAATGGTTGTTTTGAAAAATCTAACTGGAAAAATAAATGATGGCTTTATCTACATGTGCAGCATTTTATGTGATAGTGTGGTTGCAGCACCCGCACTGGGGGAGAGTGCTCCCAGTGCTTAGGAAAACCACCTCCACGAGCGACGTGGGTTCCTGTGCTGGGAGCCTGCCTGTGCTGGCTAGTTAATGTGCTGAAACTTGCTGCTCTGGGGGGTGATTCTCACACCCCAAGGAAGAAAGTTCGCTTGGCAGTGAAGACAAGCCCATAGAGCAGGGGTTGGCAACCTATTGCTCTTGAGCCAAATATGGCTCTTCTGTTGGTTCAGCTCAGCCTCTTCCCCACCCCTTTCCCTCCTGTTTCTCCCCACAGCAGGGAGCCTGTGCTAGCACTCCAGCCTCATGGTCCACTGCAAGTTTGGAGCTCTAGCACAGGCTTCCTGGGGGCGGGAGGGAGGGCTCACAGGAAGCCCTGAGACTCGCTGCCGGATCCGGCTTGTGGGGAAGAAGTGGCTGCTGCTTCCCTTCCCCCTCCCCTTGTTGGGGCAACAGCCACACAGGGAAGCGCTTCCTGGAGGCTTTTCCTGGAATCGGGCCAATGGGAGCAGCAGGAGGTCTGTGGTGCTGGGAACCACACAAAATAAGTAAGTAGCCTTCCCCGCCCCCTCATGCCCAGAGCCCCGCACCTCCAGCACTCCTTACTCACGCAGCAGGAGGTGGTGCCCGGGCTATGGTGCTGAGAACTGCACAGTAGCAAGTAGGTAGCAACCCCAATCCTCTCGGCCGAGACCCCTGGCCTGCTCCTGCACCCTTTCGACTGGCCAAACACCTACCCCCAGCCTGCTCCTAAACCAGTTTTCCCTCTAAACTGCGCAGCAGCACAGCTTCACAGGTGATCAATCCGCACTGCCCAGTGGTGCTGAGTGGGCAGGGCTGATTAACCACCTGTGAAGCTGTGCTGTGCCACAGCTTAGAGCAGGGGTGTCCAAACTTTTTTCAAAGAGGGCCAGATTTGATGAAGTGAACATGCGTGAGGGCCGACCATTTTGCCTGACATTCTTTGAACCATTAAAATTAAATGCAAATTAACTATTTTATGCAAAGTTTATTGCAAACGGCATACTTTTCATTTCGTCACATGGATGACAAATCTAAACAGGTGTTAAATCACTCTGCCTTTCATATCTGAAGGCCAGATGAAAAAAAAATCCAGGAAGCTGAAAAATATGTCGGGAACATTGTAAAGTACATTACATATTATTGGTAATAAAGGTTGTCTGTCAACTTTTAAGTTGAAAAAATATGAACAGGAACATAACACCAAGTATATATGTGTCCAAATATATTTATAACTGATTTAGACCAACTGACATTAACTGAGATTTTACAATGTATTCATCTCAATACATATGGATTCGTTGGGGGCCATAAAAGATAGATATTGCCAAATTACCTGTGGGGCCGTATTAAACCGGAACACGGGCCGCAATTGGCCCGCGGGCCGGACTTTGGACATGCCTGGCTTAGAGGGTACTTTGTTCTGCACCCTCCCTTGCTCCCTTGACCTGACCAGACACCCTACTCCCAGCCTGCTCCAGTACCCAACCTCCTGCCCAGATCCTGCATTCTCACCATTCACTTGCAGCCCTGTCCTACACACTTAACCCCTCATATTTGTCACCCATTCCAGAATCTAGGGGATCCCACAATCCACAAACCCTGGAACCCCAGAAGTACTAATCTGGACTGAGGCCTTGAACCTTCATTCTTCCTATTCCTCCCCACACCATGGTGCTGCAGGGGAGTGAAGTGTCAGTTGGGAGCCACATGAGGGAGGGCTGGGGGCGATTTGGAAGGGGTTTATTTTACATCTCACTTGTGTCATCCCAAACTGATTTTTATCTTGGTGAATGGCTTCCAACCCAAAAAAGGTTCCTTATCCTGCCATAAATAAAGAGAATGTTGAAATCTTTTCTGCTGGACATTATATTTTACTTTATTTAAAAATTGAGGCTGGTCAACAAAGCCCAAATTGGGACCTGGCCCCTTTCTGGCTGCAGCATCCTGTCTCAGGCCCTGATCCTGGGGCAGGCTCCATGGTCCAGCTTCTATCTGACCACTGGAAGGGCTGATGGTGGCTCCCCTCCTGCTGCAGCACAGGTAGGAGGAGAGGCCATGATCCGGCTGCAGCGATCCTGGCCCGGACCGTCGTCCAGCCATTGCTGCCCTGGTGCAGCAGCCCAGCCCTAGTCAGGTAAGATAATCCATCCCCAGGGCCCCCCCAAATACTCTATTTCCCACCCCATGCAGCCTGCTTTGCCTCCTGCATTTCTCCCACACCCCAACCCCTGCCCTGAGCTCCTCATGCACCCCAGTCCTGACTCATGTACCCCCACATGCACTAATTGTACCCCCAGCAGCAGCAGAAATCCCATTAAATAAAGTCTGTGAGTACAATGTTTAATTTATGCTATTATTAATCATGTCAAGTATCAATAATATTAGATTGTACATGTTCAGTCATGCGAATGGGCATTCTTACACATCTGTTTGTTGACCACTTGTGAATTTTGATGTGGTTTGGCTCTTTGGTTTGAAAAGGTTGCCGACCCCTGTGTGTGTGGGGGGGAGGGGTTGAGGTCTAGACTGACAGAGTAAAATTGCAGGGAGACTGACCTGAGGTTGGTATGCAGTGCATATCCTCGGAGAAAATTGTGAATATGTCAATGCTGTCAACTGAATGGCTGATTAGTCGAGTCAAAAGTATGCAGTTCTTTTTCTGTTTCAATTAGCAGTCCTTTAATAACAATATATGGTGTCAAATGTGTGCTTTTTCCCTTGAAACTAATTCTGGAACATGAGATTCAGTCAATATGCTGAAAGATGTCATTATATAGTTGTGTACGTTCTAAAAATGTCAGTACTGCAATCACTAAATACATGGTTTAGAGCAGCGGTGCGCAACTCAGGGATCGCAACGGGGGTCGCGGCCGTTTTCCTGGGGGGTTGCAGTGCTTTGATCTGGGCCAGCTGGCATTTTGTTTTCTTGACTCAGCACCCGACATACACGTGGGGGGAGTGGCAGGGAAGCAGAATGGAACGGTGCTTTAAATTAAAAAGGCCGCAACAAAAATGTTCCTGCCAGCCCTTTTTTTCCTTCAACAAAAAAATTCCCGGCTTCGGGGACTGTGAATGTGAAAAAATTGAGCACCTCTGGTTTAAAATAGCATGCTACTTCTAGTTAGTATTGATTTATGATCTGGCTTGAAATGAAGGCTTACCTTAACTTGTTCTCATTTCAGCTTTGGATAGATCGCAATCCAAGAGAGATGGCGGTTATAAAAATAATTGGAGCTTTGAACATGTGGAAGAAAGTGAAGGAGATGCAGAGAAAGAGTAAGGATATTTTTATCTAGGTTGATGACCAGAAAAGTGCTTGATTAAAGAAACACTTTTTTTTGTTAAACTATTAATAAACCCTAGTGTATAATAGTGTGTAAAATGTTAGGTCCTTAACTTTCTCTTCAATATCTTAATACTAATTTACAAAAAATCTACTTTGGAAGTTAGTAGTCTTAATTATTCTTTGACAAAAAGTACTTTGGAAGTCGCCAGTCTTAATTATTCCTTGACAAAACCAAATTAAAATGGAATGAAGATACAAATCAGTACAGGAGGCCCTTGTGATTTGCACAATCGCTGTTTGTGGTTCCATGTATTTGCAGGTTGTCTGTCCCAATCTGAGGGGGTAGAGTCAGGGGCTGGCTGCCGCAGTGCTGCTGCCCAGTTCCTGTGATAAAGATACATAGTATGACTTTCAAATTGTGGTTGAGAATATTTGGTGAATAGGGTAGCTTTAAAAAAGAAATATTTAGGATTAATGGCCTTTCTCGGTATTTTAAAAATGAAAGTTCATGTATAAGGTGAAGAATAAAATTTTCTGCTCTAGAGAAACTCATGAAGAATCTCCCTCTTTCAAACTGGGTCCTCTTCCTATTGTTCCCAAAGGGAGTGAAGCCAAGCTGTCCTCTGCAAGATAACCCTCTATGCTGTATGGGGAGAAGAACACTGTGAGGAGTAGGTAAATGAAGACAGTGGCCATTTTTTTTGAAAGGCAACCCTTTTTCATTTCATTGAGGCCAAAAGGAGATGACATTATTTTAAAAGGGGGTAATTTTCATGCAGTCTTTTGAAGGATATTGTGCCAGCCATGCTGATGAATAAGCTTTCATTTATGAATTAAACAGCAAAACATAATCTTTAATAAACACATCATTCCTTTTTAAAAAAATGTTCAGACTTCAGTGAGTTTTAACTCTGTTGTTAAAATGTTCTTATTTATTAAGATTATTTGATAGGGTCCTTCACCCCGCTCCCACAGCTCAACCCTTTGCCCCAGCCTTGAACCTCACCCTCACACTCTGAACCACTCAGCCCCACCCTGCCACACACTGTCCATGTGTAAAATGATCTTTATGTGCACCAAAATAGAGGTGATGTTTCATTCATAGCCTCCTTACTGGTACTCCTAATGCAATTCATTCCATACGCAGACATAAAAAAATTAGAGGGAACATTGGTCATGTTGTTACTTTCAAGGAATAAAAGGTATTAGTATCAGAAGATTGATTCCTACTCAATATAGCCTTTTGAGACTTTTTGTCGATTCAGGTGTTTAATTGTAGTCCTCCTGGTTTTTGCTCTTGCTATTCTGTTGCTGTGTTTGTAGTGTGTTAGTATCTAGAAGGTGTACAAACAAAGACAATTCCTGTCTTTAAGAGCTTCAACATAAGAATGGCCACGCTGGGTCAGACCAAAGATCTGTCTAGCCCAGTATCCTGTCTGTCAACAGTGGCCAATGCCAGATAACCCAGAGGAAGGGATCACAATAGGTAATCCTCACTTGATCCATCCCCTGTCTCTCACTTCCAGAGAACGCTTGAAGTCCTCAAAGAGCGGGAAGGGAAATAAGAAGCAAAATTACTTGTTCAGGGTTACACAGCAGGCTAATGACAGAGCTGGATGTACAGTTTGTCTCCTGAATGTTAGTCAATTTGCAGTCCAGATTTGTCTGCCCTTTGTGCTCCCCAGCCAGAGTGAGGAATGCAGCAAACAATGCACTTCTCACTCCCTGATAAAAGGGAAAGAGTCAGCAATGTCCCCATCTAAATTTTGGGTGAAGTGAAGGAGCTAGGGATGTAACGGCACAACTATTAAAATGGTTAACCAGTAAGCGTGAACCGTGTAACCATTAAGATTTTCAGCTGTTATATGCTGCAGGCTCTGCATCATAAAGTTTATACTGCAGAGCCTGCAGTGCAGTCGGCTCCTTAGGAATGGGATCCACAGCCAGTATGTGCCAGGACTGGCTGCTGGCTGCACTCCCAGGGAGCCAGCTGTGCTGTGGGCTATGCAGTATGGTTTTTATACTGGAGATCCTACAGCCAGGGCCGGCCCAAGACCTTTTGGTGCTGTGGGCGCAGGCGCACGGCGCCGCACACGGAGCATGCGCGCGCCGGCCATGGCCGCTGGCGCACAGCCCGGGGTCCGCCCCTGGGGCGCACGGCACATGTGCTGCCCAGCCCAGCCTGGCCTGGCCAGCGCTGCTGGCATGTGCGCTGGGCCGTGCAGGGCCCCGCAGCCAGGGGGAAAGGGCGCTGCTGGCCGGGGCCGGCGCTGTGGGAGCCAGGCACGTGGCTCCTGATGGCAGCTGTAAGGGACTCTGCATGACCCTTACAGCTGCCGTCAGGCACCCCTCATCGGTTGGCGCCCTGGGCAGCTGCCTGGCTTGCCCATGCCTCCGTCTGGCCCTGCCTGCAGCACAGGGCAGCAGCCCATTCCATTTCCCGGGAGCTGGTGCATGCCTGGAGCCAACTTTTTAAGCCTGATCCCAGCATGCACCAGTGGTCACCTACAGCTCCCCATGCAGTATAAGCTTTATACTGCAGAGCCCACAGCGCAGCCGGCTCCCTGGGAGTGGTGCTAAGAGCCTGTCCTGCCATGACTGGCTGTGGGCCCCGATCTTGGGGAGCTGGCTGAGCTGTGGGCTCTGCAGCATGTAAGTATTATACTGCAGAGTCGGCAGAATGTAACCACTGAATATCTTAGCATATCTTAAAATATATTGCTTACTTAATTAACTACTTTTTAACATCCCTAGGGAGAGCTTCAACTCCTCCTCCTCCCCCCCTCAACTACCATGGTGTCTGGGGGTTGGGAGGTTCGGGGTTGGGGCAGTCCCAGATTGTGGGAGGTGCATGTTCTCAGCCAGACCCTTACACCTGCTTGGCGATTGTCTCTTTTCAGCATGGTTTTCTGAAATTCAATCCCATTCCAGGCAAATACCATTTTCCTGGCACAAACAAACCTTTACTTTGCTTTAAGTTATGATAAGAGGAAGCTGCATACCAAATTTGGTGGTCCTAGCTCTTATAGTTCTTGAAAAGATAGACAAACGCTGTCAAATATTTAGTAGATGTAGGGAAGTGCAGCTGAATTCAGGAGTGACCACATCTGGGACTACAGGTGAAGAAGTTGGGAATACAGGTGGTGTTCTCGTCAGTCTATTTGGCCAAAGGTAGGGGTCCAGGCAGAGAGACATGCATTCTGAAGGTGAATGCCTGGCTGCAAAGATGGTGTTGCCAGGAGGGCTTTTGCTAAGCAGAGATAGGATTCACGTATCAAGTAAGAGGAAGAGAGTATTTGGATACAGACTGCCTAAGGTAGTGAGGAGGGCTTTAAACTCTGTTCGACGGGCAAGTGACCAAAGCCTACAGGTAAATGAAAAACCTGTGGAGGCCTGGGAGATGGGTCAGAAATGGGAGGGACCATGGGCTATAATATCAGAGAAAGGAGGAACAAGGCAGAACTGGGGGGCAAAACCAAATCAGTATCTTAGTTGTCTGTATATAAATACAAGAAGTATGGGGAATAAGCAGGAATAACTTGAAGTGCTAATAAATAAACACAACTATGATACAGTTGGTATTACAAAGACCTGATGGGATAATACCAGTTATTGGAGTATTGGTATAGAAGGGTACAGCTTGCTCAGGAAGGTTAGACAGGGAGGTGGTGTTGTCTTATGTATACGTTTGGACTGAGGTTGAGATGGACATAGGAGACAGACTTGTTGAGAGTTTCTGCATTAGGTTTAAAGGGGTGAAAAACAAGGGTGATATCATGCTAGGGGTCTATTGCACACCACCTATCCATATAGAAGAGGTGAATAAGGGTTTTTTTAA
The DNA here is from genome assembly GCF_052426305.1 of Pelodiscus sinensis. Classification (NCBI taxonomy): domain Eukaryota; kingdom Metazoa; phylum Chordata; order Testudines; family Trionychidae; genus Pelodiscus; species Pelodiscus sinensis. Next base: position 60,065,293 of record NC_143054.1, on the reverse strand, counting down.
ACAACTAACAAAATCATCCAAAGCGCAGGATTTGGTGATGATGGGGGACTTAAACTATTCAGACATATGTTGGGGAAACACAGCAGGGCACAGATTATCCAACAAATTCTTGGACTGCACTGGAGATGAATTTTTATTTCAGAAGGTTGAGAGAGCTGCTAAGGGAAAATTTGTTCTTTGAATTGATTTTAATAAATAGGGAGGAAGTGGTGAGAGTGTGAAAATGGAAGGCAGCTTGAATAAAGGTGATAGTGAAATCATAGAGTTCATGATTCTAAGGAATGGTAGAAGGGAGAATAGCAAAATAGAGACAAAGGACTTCAGGAAGGCAGACTTTAGTAAATTCAGAGAGCTGGTAGGTGACGTCCCAGAGGAAGCAATACTAAGAGGAAAAACAATTGAAAACAGTTGGCAGTTTTTCAAAAGGGACATTGTTGAAGATCCAAGAGCAATGCAAAGAAATGATAGGAACTATAGCAAGAGATCATTTGCCTTAACCAGGAGATCTTAAATTATCTAAAAATAAAGAAGTGGAATCTAGGTCAAATGATAAAGGATTATTATAAGCAAATAACGCAAGTATGTAGGGGCAAGATTAGAAAGGTGAAGGCACAAAATGAGCTTAGTCTAGCTAGAGACATAAAGGTTAAGAAGAAAACATTTTACAAATACATTAGAAGCAAGATGAAGACCATGGACAAAGTAGTCCTATTGCTCAATGAAGAGGAAAAACAGTTACAGAAAATGTGGAAGTGGCAGAGGTGCTTAATGATATCTCTTTTTGGTTTTCACCAAGAAGGTTGGTGATCATTGGATATCTACAAGAGTGAATGCTAGTGGAAATGGGGTAGGTTTAGAAGTTAAAATAGGAAAATAACAAGTTAAAATGACTTAGCAAAGTTAGATGTCTTCAAGTCAGCAGGGCCTGATGAAATGCATCCTAGAATACTCAAGGAGTTGACTAAGGAAGTAGCCGAGCTATTAGCTATCTTCTTTGAAAAGTCACAGAAGTTGGGAGAGATCCCAGAAGACTGGAAAAAGGGCAAATATAGTGTCCATCTATAAAAAGGGAAATAAGAATAATCCAGGAAACTACAGACAGGTCAGCTTGTGTGCCAGGAAAGATAATGGAGCAAATCAAGGAATTCATCTGGATGATAAGGTGATAGATAACAGCCAACATGGATTTGTAAAGAACAAGTAAATGTGATATACATAGACTTTAGTAAGGCATTTGACATGGTCTCACATGACCTTTTTATCCATAAACTAGGGAAATATAATCAAGATGGGGCTGCTATAAGGTGGGTGCATAACTGACTAGATAACCGGGGTCGGTTCTGTTCAGTATCTTCATCAACAATTTAGATACTGGCATTGAGTGTACGCTTATTAAGTTTGCAGATGATACAAAGCTGGGGATGGGTTACACCTGCTTTGAGGTTAGGATCATAATTTAAAATTATCTGGACAAACTGGAGAAATGGTCTGAGGTAAATAGGATAAAGTTTAATGAGGGCAAATTCAAAGTACAGTACTCCTCTTAGGAAGGAACAATCAATTTCACACTTACAGAATGGGAAATGAATGTACAGCAAAGAGTACTGTAGAAAGCGATCTAGGAGTCATAGTGGACCGCAAGCTAAATATGAGTCTACAGTGAGGGTGGCATGGATGCAAAAAGGGCAAACCTGATTCTTGGATACATTAACAGGAGTGCTGTGAGCAAGACACTAGAAGTCATTCTTGTGCTCAACTCTGCTCTGATAAAGCCTCAGTTGAGGTAATGTGTCCAGTTCTAGGCACCACATTTCAAGAAAGATGTGGAGAAATTGGAGAAGGTCCCTAGAAGAGCAACAAAAACTATTCAAGGTCTAGAAAACATGATATGTGAGGGAACACTGAAATAGTTGGACTTGTTTAGTTTAGAAAAGAGAAGACTGAGAGAGGACATGATAGCTGTTTCCAAGTACTTAAAAGGGTGTTAAAGGAGGAGGTAGGAAAATTGTTCTCCTTGACCTCTGATGATAGGACAAAAAGCAATAGGCTTCAATTACAGAAAGGAAGGTTTTGGTTGGACATTAGGAGAAACTTCCTAACTGTCAGGGCGGTTAAGCATTGGAATAAGGTTGTATAATCTCCATCGTTGGAGATACTTAAGAGCAGGTTAGATAGACATCTAAGATGGTGCTCGGCCCTGCTGTGAGGACAAAGGACTGTACTTTATGACCTCTTGAGGTCCCTTCCAGTTCTAGTATTTCATTATTTTGTGGTTCCTTTTGAGAGAATGAGTGCCCATCCTTGAAAAGGAAATAAAAATGCAGTGGTTGAATCCACAGAAAGTGCGAAAAATATTGAACCCTTTTTTTTTCCTCTTGTGGTTTTGTGAAGTTGAAAATTAGTGTTTTTTCTTTTCTTTTCTTTTATCATGGTATATTTAGAACACTTCTGATTCTATAACTGAAACATTCCATTGGTGTCTAACCAGATTGCATAATTCAAATATCCATGCCAAACCTAACTATATGCAAATTTTTGCTTAGAAGTTTATTTGCAGAGATATTGGAGTCTTCTCTTCAGGAGTTGGATCCATCCTTCCTTCTTCCTACTTAGGAAGAATTGTAACTTGAAAGGAAGCTTTCAATGGAATATTGTGAAATTATCCAAAATTTCTTTAAGATTTTTAAAATCCAATTACAGAGATTTTGCAGAGGAGCTTTAAAATGTCAGTAGAACTATTAATTTTGTACCTGGTTTTTCCCCAACCCCGTACTTATCTGCATTTATAAAATTATTCATGGTAGAGGTTGAAACTCTAAAATCTGGTACTCTCTGGTCTGGCAACTTTAGTAGTCTAGCAGGGCCATGGGTATAGCAGGTCTAGCAAAGGCACAAAATGAGATCAAACTAGCTACAGGCATAAAGGGAAACAAGAAGACCTTTTATAAATACATTAAAAGCAAGAGGAAGACCAAGGACAGGGTAGGCCCACTGCTTAGCGAGGAGGGAGAAGCAGTAACAGGGAACTTGGAAATGGCGGAGATGCTCAATGACTTCTTTGTTTCGGTCTTCACCGAGAAGTCTGGAGGTGTGCCTAACGTAGTGAATACAAGCAGAGAGAGGGTAAGTTTAGAAGATAGGATACACAAAGAACAAGTTAAAAATCACTTAGGAAAGTTAGATGTCAGCAAGTCACCAGGTCCTGATGAAATGCATCCCAGGATACTCAAGGAGCTGATAGAGGAGGTATCTGAGCCTTTAGCTATGATCTTTGAAAAATCATGGCAGACAGGGGAGATTCCAGAAGACTGGAAAAGGGCAAATATTGTGCCCATCTATAAAAAGGGGAATAAGAACAACCCAGGAAATTATAGACCGGTCAGTTTAACGTCTGTCCCAGGGAAGATAATGGAGCAGGTAATTAAGGAAATCGTATGCAAACACTTGGAAAGTAATAAAGTGATAGGGAATAGCCAGCATGGGTTTGTGAAGAACAAGTCATGCCAAACTAATCTGATAGCTTTCTTTGAAAAGATAACGAGCCTTGTGGATAAGGGAGAAGCGGTGGATGTCATATACCTAGACTTTAGTAAGGCATTTGATACGGTCTCGCATGATATTCTTATTGATAAACTAGGCAAATATAACTTAGATAGGGCCACGATAAGGTGGGTGCATAATTGGCTGGATAACCGTAGTCAGAGAGTTGTTGTTAACGGTTCTAAATCCTGCTGGAAAGGGATAACAAGTGGAATTCCTCAAGGGTCTGTTTTGGGACCCGTACTATTCAATATCTTCATCAATGATGTAGATATTGGGATAGAGAGTACTCTTATTAAGTTTGCAGATGATACCAAACTGGGTGGGGTTGCAACTTCTTTGGAGGATAGGGACATAATTCAAAATGACCTTAGCAAGTTAGAGAAATGGTCAGAGGTAAACAGGATGAGGTTTAATAAGGAGAAATGCAGAGTGCTCCACTTAGGAAGGAACAATCAGTTCCATACATACAAGATGGGAAGCGACTGTCTAGGAAGGAGCATGGCGGAAAGGGATCTAGGGGTCATAGTGGACCACAAGTTGAATATGAGTCAACAGTGTGATGCTGTTGCAAAAAAAGCAAATATGATTCTAGGTTGTATCAACAGGTGTGTTGTAAGCAAAACTCGTGAAGTCATTCTGCCGCTCTATTCTGCACTAGTTAGGCCTCAGCTGGAGTACTGTGTCCAGTTCTGGGCGCCACATTTCAAGAAAGATGTGGAGAAATTGGAAAGGGTACAGAGAAGAGCGACAAGAATGATTAAAGGTTTAGAGAACATGACCTATGAAGCCAGGCTTCATGAACTGGGCTTGTTTAGTTTGGAAAAAAGAAGATTAAGGGGGGACATGATAGCGGTTTTCAAATATCTAAAAGGGTGTCACAAGGAGGAAGGCGAAAATTTGTTCCTCTTGGTTTCTGAGGACAGGACAAGGAGTAATGGGCTTAAAGTGCAGCAGGGGAGGTTTAGATTGGACATTAGGAAAAAATTCCTAACTGTCAGGGTGGTCAAATATTGGAATAAATTGCCAAGGGAGGTGGTGGAATCTCCCTCTCTGGAGATATTTAAGAACAGGTTAGATAGACATCTGTCAGGGATGGTGTAGACGGAGCTTGATCCTGCCTTGAGGGCGGGGGGCTGGACTCGATGACCTCTCGAGGTCCCTTCCAGTCCTATTATTCTATGATTCTATGATTCTATGATTCTATTGCTGGACCAAAGAACCCAGCTAGGACTTGGGGCAGCCGGGGTCAGAAGTGCAGCCTGGATCAGTAGCAGTGGGGCCAAAGGCCTGGAGTACATCCCCAGCTGCTGTGATGGGGAGTGCAGCCCTGTCTGGGGCTGGCGGCAGCAGGGCCCAGTGGTAGGGGCTGACTCTCAGGAGCAGAGCTGATGCCCAGGAAGGGAGCTTTAACTTCTCCTGGTCCAGAAAACTCCCTGAGAGTTTCCTGAGAGAACTTCCCACTCAAGTCCTAAGAGTTCTGGACCAGGGAGTCCAGCCTGTATTGCTGGAATATAGGGTACAGGTTTCCGTGCCCACTTCATATGTAGATTCCAGACTTAAGAGGTCTCCAGAGGCATAGCCTAGTATCTGCCATTGAACTACTATTAAATGGAATATCTCTCAAAGGTAGACTATGTTTTTGTGGCAGTTTAAATACCTTTACATTTTTATGATATGACCTTGTATCCTGAAATGCAACTTGCATAGTCAGTTTGACAGTAATTTAGTAATGCTCTTCTGTCCATGGATTAATTAACATTCTGCCTGCAGGATAAATTTTAGGACTTCATTGTGTTTTGGCCTCCATTTTATGTTTGTTGACTGTAGCTTCACAAATACTGGGAGATGAAAAATGTTACATAACTTTTCCTTTTATATAAATATTTTGTGTATCAAAGCTTTTCACATTGCATAACCATTTATTTATTCCATGGCATTAGATTGACTCCTTTAAGTTTAGCTAACAGTTTCAATATTTTCAATGATTAGTAACTTTATTGTATTCTCATTTTTTTTACTTATTTTCTTTGTTCAGTTGCTTATGTTAAATTTGCTTGGAGATTAACATTAACATTGCTTGCTTTTTATATTGATCACTGTAATGTTTCTGGTTTTTTGGGAGGTAAAGATGTGTTTTAAATAGTTTTTAAAAAACAAAAAGCAATTGATCTGCGTAGAGTTTGAATTACAGTATGGTTTTAATGGCGAGGAGTCCTGTGGCACCTTATAGACTAACTGAAGTGTTGGAGCATAAGCTTTCGTGGGCAAAGACCCACTTCGTCAGATGCATGTTATGCATCTGACGAAGTGGGTCTTTGCCCACGAAAGCTTATGCTCCAACACTTCAGTTAGTCTATAAGGTGCCACAGGACTCCTCGCCGCTTTTGCAGATTCAGACTAACACGGCTACCCCTCTGATACTTGACAGTATGGTTTTAGGATGATCTTGCTGCCATTTTTCTGTATGACGGTATATCCATCTTTTTCTCTCCCATCCTCCACTGTTTAGTGAGGCAAAACTGCTCAGCATAGATGACAGCGATGGGTCCTTCAGTCCCAGTGAAGAAAAGAAAGTAAGTACTTTATATATTCATCCATTAAAACACATATTAAGATTTTATTTTCAAACCATGTAGTATAGTAATCCCATTTAATAAGAAAATACATTTTCGAAAAATTGTATGTTGTCTTTTCTGTGAAGCACACTGAAAAAATATCTTGAGTTGCATTCCTTTACTATGTTTATGATTCTGAATTTCAGGGAACCTGCTTGCTATACAGTACTCTGTTCTTCTGAGTTTTGAAACTATCAGAATTGATGTTTACTTTGAACTATAGACTACTACCAATCATAGACTAAATTGTTGTTGTTTTTTCCTTTTGTCAAAAATACTGAATTTACTTCTAGTTGCTACTCTTTCTTGGCTACGTATGCTCATGTATTTTGGGTTTTTGATGTGTTTGTATACCTGGGGGAGGAGAAGGTGAGCAATGAATAATGGTTGTGTTCTTAGGGGATTTTGATGGCAGGCACTGAGTAAAATGTCTTTCCAACAAAATAATAGTGAAAATGTCACTGCTTTGAGTAGTGGGCATATGTAGCAAAGAAAAGCTGCCTTTCCTCATAACAAATAATCTGAAAGATGCAATCCAGTGAATCAAACCAAATGAAAGATTAAACACATGTCTATAGATAAGTCCAGAGATGAGGAATAGACAGTGTGTATCTTTTAAAATATGAATTAAATATTGAATAGTAATATAAAGCAGTCATGCATTATATATTTGAATTGATATGTTCATAGGAATATAGGCTTAATAAATTTACAAGTAATCAAAATGGAATAGTTCTCGAAGACATTTTCCAATATTCAAAAACTCAGCAAATGAAATGCTATCTAGAATCCAACAAAATATGGTAAAAATGCTAATATCTCATAAAGACATTTTGGTAATGCGGAATAGTTTTATTTCCTAATGTTTACATATTTGAGTGTTTAAGGGCATTGCATTTATTGTAAAAATATACTCAGTGTAAATGGCATATTGCTTTTCATTTTTTGGTTTTAGATAGACATTAAACATCTTAATGTTTTAGTACAAAGACATTGTAAAAATGGATTGCAGACCGTGTTCATATAAGCATATCCCAACTTAATAATTTTATACTCTCATCAACCAAACATTTTATGAATTGTCATTACAGTCACTACGCTGTCGCTCAGGAACTGTTGGCACCAGTGGCGAGTGCATAAAAACATATGCAAGGCGAGGCAAAACTGGAAGTTTTAGAGTTTTGAAAGGGAATTCAGTTGGACTCAACATGCTGGGAAATAGCAAGAAACTAAGGTACAGAATTTTTCAAGTTTAATAAGTAATCGCTTAATTAACAATCAGTTTTATTTAACACCTGTTACAATATATGAATAGCATTTTAGATAAATTTTTTACTTACTGGCGTGAATACTGACTGGAGTGAAATTAAGGAATCTACAGTAAAGACCCTGAATTGCACTTTGCTAATCTGTACATCTGGCAAGTTACAAATAAAATTAGTCTCTCCTTTTCAGAAAAACTTTAAGAGCAGAGTGCTGTAGTGAGATCTTTAAAATGTTATTACTCTTACAAAATGTGCTACATAGCACTTATTAGTCAATGCTGAATGTTTTCTTAGTCAATGCTGAATGTTTTCTTAACAAATTTAACTGAACTTGGATATTCAACTGGCTCTTGAAGAGGTATCATTTAGGGATGTAAAATCCTATTTAACATTTTACCGCTAAACATTGTTAACTGCTTAAAAGAGGGTGGGCAGAGACTGCTATAGTTGTGCTGGAGAGTCCCCTCTTCCCTTTGCTTTTGGCGCAACAGGGCCTGTTCTAGCTGGGCTGACTACACTGGGGTCAGTGAGTTGGTCTGGGGCTGGAGTGCCCCCCGGTGTGGTGCAGCAGGCCTGATTAGTCTGGAGCTCTACTTGCCCAATGTAGGTGGAAGTTGGTCCAGCTGGGCCCACCACAGTGCAGGCTGGGCTGAGCTGCTCCAGCCCAGATGAGCTGTGGTGCCCTCCCCACCACGGTGCTTCAAACTACTATGGCTGGGTTGGAGCGCCCCTTACCCAGGGCGGGGTGGTGGTTGCTACAGTTGGACACGTTTTGTGGATGGGACCAGCCAGACCGTAGCAGTGCCCCGTCTGCCTCAGGCTGCTGGTTAACTGTAACCAGTAAGCATCACCTGGAAAAAGTGATGCTTACTGGTTAACCATTCACATCCCTAATAGCGCTCAAAAGTTCATCTCACAAACTCCCATTCGTTCTGAGTTATAGAATGTAATGTACTCTCTGCTGGTCACACAGGACCCACTTTGCACTACTTAGAGCAAGGCTTCCTTAGTTTGAATATTGCTAGTATTCAAACTGGCAGTCCTTCTGTGGTACTCTTCCTCAAGTTGTAACTGAAACCAATAGCTATACAAAACATCAGCTCCAGGAAGCTTATTATATAGTTAAATTGTTTCTAATGTAGTCAGTTCCCTTACACCCCATATGAAGGGAAAAAGATCACAAGTTAGCTACATCCAATCAGTAATAGTCCATCATATATAAAGTCAAACCTGGCATGACCTGAACTTCAGCCTTGTGTTTTGAAAAACAGGAAGTTACCTCTTCTAATCTATAACAAAAGTTAGGTCTGAGAAAATGAAATTTATTAGCTGTAAGATTTTTAAAGCATATGGTGTCCAGAAGCAATCAGTTCAGTTGACTAACTAGAGATACCACTTCCTTTGTTTAAGAAATGTTAGTTTTAATTGCATAATGCAATTTGAAAATTTTTCCCATTTTATGTATATAGCACATTCCAAATAGCTTGTTTAAACTTAAAAAATTACATTGCAGTTTTGCATTCATTTAAATTTAATTAGAATTGGCATCCAAATAGCACTGGATACAAATGGCAAATTAATCCATCATCATCCACTAAATAATATGCATCATTGACCATTTTCCAACATAATAAAAATTAAGAAACTGAATAAATGTAAGGTAAGCTGTATAGTTGCTTAAATGTGTGTCGATATTCTGTAGCTTCTTGGTTAGCAAAAAGGCACCAAATTTAGTGAAAGGCTATATTTACTTGCAGCTAAATTTATTTTAATGGCTATCAACCAATGAAAATCAAGCTTTCTTTAGGAAAATACACTACAAATTCAAAGCACAGTTAAAATCACTAAAAGGCATAAATGAAAAATGCCCCTTTGCTCTCAGTGAATGTTTCGGTGCTTTAGAAATTAGTACGAGCATCGTCACTTATGTCTTTTTCTGACTTTGGTCATTTAATCTGGTTATCCTACAAGCACCATCTTCATTTAATACTGAAGTACAGCATCTCATAATTTTTATATACTACATGCATCACAAAGAAGAGCAAAAATATTTTTCCTGTTTTGTGTGCTCTGTAGACTCATGTAATTGTGATAAGTGTAACCACAGTTTGCTTATTGTGAGCATTCATGTGCTACTGATGTACAATATAAAGGATATTCAGTAATTCTCCTAATTTTTTTTTCTTGGACATACAATTTTCAGCAGACTGGAAGGTTAATTTTACAATTAAATCACAGAATTAGATGTGAGCAGATGAGATTTATTAAATTCTTGAATTTGTCAGTGATAACCTGGGACCTTGGAAAATTGTGCTTCACTTCTATCTCTGCCCAACCCCCACTTTCACTCAGTTGCAAAATGGAGGTAATATAACCCAACCATGTAAGTCTTGTTTTAGATCCTCAGATGGAAAGTGTTTAAAATTAATGTAGCAGTGTTGTAAAGCAATGTTTTCCTAACGTGGGTTGTACAAGGTGGGTGGGCACTGACATCAGGTCTCTTATTAAAAAAGTAGGTTTCCAGCTGTTACGGTTTCAGAAATGCACATGCATTATAGGGGAGCTGGTAGTAAGCTATGCTAGGGATATTAAAAGACTATTTTTGTGAACGTGCAACCACTGCAATTTTCAGTGGTTACACATTTATACTGAGGGGGGGAGCTCTGAGCGCACCCCTCTCCCCCATGCCACTGCTTCTGATACAGATGCAGCAGCACGTGGGGGGTAGGTGGGAGTCAGTGCTTGTGCCCTCCTGTCCTCTCTCTCCCCTATGCTGCTTCTTCTGTTAGGCTCCATGTGAGCACCGGCTCCTGGGGAGCTTCCTGACACCCTGCTCTGAGGCAGCAGTGCAGGAGAGGGGGCTCTGCAGGAGCTGATATATGTGGGTAGCCTGCTTAAAAGTCCACTCCCTGTGAGCTCTGGCTCCTGCCTGCTTCCCCTTTCCCCCCGGTTGGGGTAGAGGAAAGCTTGCATGTTCCTTTGAAGGATTAACCATTTAACCATGAATCCTAACATATCCCTAAACTATATTTCAGGTTCATAAACACTTTTTGGTGCAAAACTGTTTCAGTTCAGACTGAAATTTCCTGTGCTGGGTGTGTGCTTTAAACTTAATTGTTAAAAAATGTTTTCGAAAAATGGTTCAGCTGTTTCTCAAACATGTTAGGAAGAAATACATTGTTTTACCAGTGTTAAATTCTCACCTCCATTTCATTGGGAAGTTGAAGCATATCCATGCTTTGGAGTATGGTCTTGAAGTTTATTTAGCAGAGGTGTCATTCTGATGTCAGTCATGCATCTTTTGTCCCTTCCATGAAAATCTGCCCAAATTTGACCAAGTTAAAAGCCTCCCAAAACCTGCCATTGGCTTATACTTACTAGAGACTTGTTAGTTTGACAGTTTAAATTGTCTGTCTCAAGATTCCATTTGCACTGTGTGTGCGCCTGCCCAATGCTACAGATGTTGAGCAGGTGTTTCCCTGCAGTTCCTGCTCTTGATAGCTAGCAACCGTTTTAGCACTAAGCATAGAAACTGAAAGCAAGAAGTCTGTGTACTCGGTGCATGCATGTATCCTCTTTTTTCCCCCTGGAATAACTTATTGTATTTCATTCAGATAGTTGTCTTGTCTAGGAAAGCTGTTGACACCAAGAGCTGTTGACTTTGATTGGTTCTCAGCTGCCAGGTTCAACTCCATGTAATAATGGCTTTTCTACACAGGAGACTGTCAGTCAGGCAAGCAAAACAGAGGTGTGGCTGGAGAGTCAGTTATGTACATGTCACAGAGGGGAGACCCTAAGTAGGATTCTTCTTTGTGTAAAAGTGGGTGGAGATTTGGAACAACCATGGCCAAATAAAAGGTGGACTTGCAGACGTATGAAGGGAAGAAGAACTCTGCCTTCCTGAAATCACTTACAGACCTCAGAGTCACAGAAAGGGTAAGACCAGTCCAAAAGAGGGTGTGTCTCACTCTTCAGTTAGTTTCAAAGATCTGTAACTCTGGAATGCTTTGAGTAAAGTTTCTGTGGTTAAGAAGTTCCATTGTAAATTCTGTTTTCTTGCTTTTCTGTCACGTTGTCCCTGAAGCAGAGATGTGAATGACTAGTTGACTATCTGATAAGCAAAAGCTTATTGGATATTAATTGACTAGTCACTTCCTGGCGCCCTCCTCCCCCCCACCTCTATCAGAAAGAGGCAGCAAGGCGTGGTAGGAAGAGGAAGGGGTATTTCAAAGTGTCAGCGCCGCATGGAGTCCGGGGCCAGACCACGTGGCACTGCTGCTTCAAAATGCTGCATACAGCCCGGGATCAGCTGCGGACTCCTCCACTGACCCTGGACCCCATGCAGAGCTGCTGCTTTGAAATGTCACAGGGAGCACGGGGCCAATGGGTGACTGCTTGAGTCCCCTGCTGGCCTCGTGCTCCCTGCAGCGTTTTTGCCTTTGAAGTGTAGCAACTGCCCTGGGGCTACTGCTACACTTCCAAGGTGGAGGAGTGTTTATCGACTTATCGAATAGTCGATGCAAATTGCATCAACTATTCGATTAGCCAGTTAAACGATATGTTACATCCCTACCCCAAAGGTGTTAAATTAGAAGCCTGGAATGTCCGCACCAGAGGTAGAGCTCTGAGTGGGAATGTATGTAAGCAGCTGGGTAAGCTCACAGGTTTTAAGCAGTGGTTTTGGGAATTAAGAGTGTCTGGCTGGCAGTTCTCCATGGTCCAGGGAAGGTCTTACAATGACTTTTGAGGCAAGAGGCGCACAACTTTTATGTGGTGGGGTTGGACCAGGAGATTTGGATTGTGGAAGGGAGTCTTAGGACTGGGTGAGAGCGCCGGGGTGGGGATGGGTTTGAGAGTCTGGGTCTGAGAGGTTAACTGATTAAATGGGATTTTACGTCTCTGTTCTCTTACATGCTTCCAAGGTTGCCTAGCAACTGTGTATAGCTCAAGCAAACAATTTGAATTTACTGCTAACAATGGCACTTCCAAAGTAAAGGACTCGTTGACCTGGTGGACTCACCCATACAACCTGTGGCTCAGAGGTCCCATTCACCCAAGACTCTCCATCGCATGTTGTTACAACTCTCTCCTCCCTCCTTCAATACAGAGCATACATGTAATATCACACAGCTTAGGGTCTATGATCCATGACTGAGAGAAGCCTGCCTATAAATCTTCTGGAACTTCACTCCATCCACTTTGTCTGCCTTCATTTTTTGGCATTCATAAGAAATCCAACTGTAAGAGTGATGACCAACAATAATACTTGCATATTTTATATGAAGAGGAAAGGGGGAGCTCGATCTCACTTCCTGCATACAGGGGTCATCATACCCTGGGGCTACGTCTAGACTACATCACTTTTTTGTAAAGGGGATGTAAATTAGATGTATCACAATTGCTAATGAAGCGGGGATTTAAATCTTCCCTGCTTCATTAGCATAAAAATGGATGCTGCTTTTTTTCCGCATGGAGCTTTGCCAGAAAAAAGCACCAGTCTAGATGCTGATCTTGCGGAAAATAAAGCCTTTTCCGAAAGATCCCTGTAGTCAGACAGCCCCCCCCCCCCCCAATCTCAACCAATCTTGCTTGCCCTCTGAGATGTCTGTATACAGGGCAGAGAAGGAACAATAAGAAAATCAGCATAGCCATTAAGCTTTGATCTGCTTTGATGAGAGATCAGGATATGCGAGTGTTCTCTGACTCTGAGTAACGATTAAGGCAATAAACTGAGCTCGAGGCTGCAAGAAGTGCCCGGCTGGCACCCATGTTGATTCGAGAACACATAGTCCCTGGGAGAGGAATTTCCCACTGAGAAAAAGAATGCCCAGTACTTCCAATTTAATCCTCTCAACTCTCTCTTACAAGTGTAAATTAAGTTCACAACTCCCTTGTAAGAACTGGTCTCACAAAAGACAGACCAGCACCATTTGGCATCACAGATAAGAAAGAGAAATACGTGACCCAATGAGTATAAAGGTGGGTACAGGAGCGCAGTCATTTTTGAGTGTCAATTTACCCTCTACCTGCTGGTCGGGTTAGGTGTTTTGACCTCCCGAGGTTCCACGGGGACGCCCAACTCGTATTTTTGTCTTTCTGAGGAATTGAGGGACGGATCCTGGCCTGACAGGCTGGGACCGAGCGACGCAAAAGGGGGTAAAAATTGTACCCATATGTGTCCTTTTGTTTTAGTGCATGCATAGAATAGAGCTCTTTAAAGATTAAGCTGTCGTTACCATTATTTTCTATTTCCTATCTTTATTTTCCTTTGTAACCATTTTTTTAAAAAGATCTCTATATATACATATATACTTGCCAGCAGTTAAGAAATAGAACAATAGCCATTGCAACCATATGATTTATAAGCGTCCTCAATAAACCTGTAACTGTTTAAGCTTTAACCTGACTCCTTCAGTTGCTGTAACAGAACCAGGCACAATTTAAAAGAACTTCAGCCGGTCTTAAGGGACAGATATAGGGAGAGCTTGGGTGTTTGGATTTGTGTCACTCCCAGGTGGCACATCCATTGGGGGCACTTCTCAGCCTCCCCCAGGCTGCCCACTGCGAAGGAATCACAGATTCTAGTAGCTAAAATCTGAAGTGTAATGAGCTCTCCCTGTACACTTATTGGGCACCCATCAGCCTCCTCCAGGTTGCCTGCTGCAAGGGACCCCGGTCTCAGCAGTTAAAGTCTCGGGTGTATAGCACATACACACTGCCCTGACCGTCGGCTGACAATCCCTTATTTCAGAGAGGGATAAGGGATCTTTTGGAAAAGGCTTTATTGTCCGCAAGATCAGGGTCTAGACTGGCGCTTTTTTCCGGCAAAGCTCCATGCGGGGAGAAAAAGCTGCAGCCATTTTTATGCTAATGAAGTGGGGGAGATTTAAATCCCCGCTTCATTAGCAATTGTGATATGTCTAATTTACATCCCTTTTACGAAAAAGAGATGTAGTCCAGACATAGCTTGGAAGTGATGTAACCAACATAATATCCAGTACCAGGATATCCCCACAGACAAATGAAGCAGGTCTCTCCTGCAAGGCCACAAACAGAAGCTCAATGATATAGTGCTGCTAGCTGTATTCTGAAAATGGATATAGATCTGTTTTTGGTAGTGGTCTGCAACACTGAGTTCTAGAAATTCTCCTCCAGAACAGGTTTGGGAAGGCGATCCTGGGGGATGCATTCTGGAGCACAGTCCTTTCTTATGTGTTATCATTGATACACAGATTAAATCAGAACATTCGAGTTGACAAAGCCAAAGCCATAGCTCACTTATGGCCTAAGCAGCCAATTACCCATATATAACACATCCTCCAGTCACACTTCCTTTTCACAAAAACCTGGCAATAACACTGCCAAAGGGAGCATCCAAACATATAGATGCTACATCTCAAGGGTTGGTGTCTCTGTGGCTTTCTGATGACAAGATAACCAGCTCAGAACAGATGCAGAGGGTGCTACTTCATAGCAAGAAAAACTCTACACACATAATCTATTCACGTAAGTGGAAGAGATTTACTACATGATGTGCTGCTAAACAAATTAAAGCAATGTCAGCACCTCTTCTACTAGTCCTCAATTATGTCCTAGAATTAAAATAATTGGACCTGTCCATTAGCTCTCTTACAGCACATCTAGCAGCTATTAACACTGTTCCTCAAAGTAGACATTACGATTTTCACTCACCCTATCACTGAACATTTAATCATGGCAGGTATATCTTTGCTCAGATGCAACACCACCTACATTGCTTTGGGATTTAAATTTAGTCTTTACTTCCCTAACTCAGAAGATTTTTGAATCCTTGTCAGCTTGCTCCTTACTTTATCTAGCCATGAATGTATCATTCTTGGTAACTAACACATCAGTGAGAGGTGGGAGAAATTGAGACATTCCTGGCAGACCATCTTCAAAAAAGATAAATTCACCTTATGAAAAGTCACCTTCGAGTGATTGCTTATGTCCATTCCATGTAGGTGTGTGCGAGCAGCGTGCATGCATCATGGGAAATGTTTTCCCTTGGCAATACCCAATAGGCCAGCAGAGGAGCCCCCTGGAGTGGCATTGGTATACCAGCCAATATATACCCCTGCTGGCCCTCCACCCCCTCAGTTCCTTCTTATTGCCCGTAACAGTTGTTGGAACATGTTCTTGCTCTCGCCTAGCAAGCGCCCTTTAGCAGTCATTCATTACTAAAGTTCTTTGTTCTGGTTTCAATAGTTCTGGTTCTTATCAGTTCTCTATGTAGTTGCTAAGTACTGTTTTCTAGTCCTAAGGACCTATCATGGTCCTTGCTCTGCACACCCGGCACGTGCGGCAGGGTATGCCCGGCCCTCAGGGCTTCAAACCCTGTGAAAAGTGCCAGAGACCTGTGCCCTGTGGTGACCCACACTCTGCTTGCCTTAAGTGCTTGGCAGAGGCTCACTTGTCTGAAGCCTGTAAAATTTGCAAGGAATTTAAACTGTGGATGAAGCAGGAGAGAGTCGCTCCTGAAAATCATTGTAATAGAGGCAGTTTTATGTCCAGCACCGGTGTCAGGCCCAGCAACACAGAAGGCACTGGCCTCGGTGCGGGAGGCATCAGGCCGCTTGTGCGCCTGCCTGGTACTGCGCAGACCTTGGCACTGTTCCTAATCCTGAGTGCCTCAGAAGAAGAGGAGATCTAGCAGGGGGCCGATCCCAGACCTTTTTGGTCGGGCAAGTGACCAAATCCGGACAGGGCCGCCAGCCCTATGGGAAACTTCCCAGAGTTCTTGACTCTGGAGGTTTTCAAGGTGGCCAGGGATCTGATTGAACTGTCCCCCTCTCCTACCCCGATACCGACCTCAGGAAAGGATTAGGACTCTCCGTGGCACCGATCGGAGCCTAGGGCACTGGATACCTCAGCACTGGATCCTAAGGAGCACTGCTCTGCTACCGTCACCTCCCATGCCGCTCCATGCCCGAGTGCGGTACCGCCTCGAGACCAGCACTGGTGGCAACCTCAACCCCGGCCCGTGCCTCCGCACTGGACCCGGCACCAGGCCAACGGTCTTGACCAGCCACTGCGACGGCCAGCTCTGTTCATGGCCTTTCAGGCCCAGGCTTGGCCATGCTTCCTCTTCCTTCCTGCTGGCACCGGGTTAAACCTGAGTCAGTGGTTCAGCACACCACATCAGCCAGATCACCGACTGCCATGTCATGGTCCGTTTTGGAGTATTCAACTGATTCGTAGGCGGAGTCCACGTGGTCGTCCAGGGGATCCAGGTCCCAGTCCCAGCATCAGTCCCACTCCCACTGATAACGGCACTGGAGTCCCTTTGCTCATAAGCAACACCATCAATGGGCGCAGCCAGTCCCTGTACCAGTGATGCAGCAGTCCTGGGCCCCACAGGCCCATCTCAATGGCCACTTTGGACCCCATGGGCCTACCACCAGAGCCAGGGCATGGTCCTCTCTGGGTCCAGGGTGCCCTCTTCGGTGACCCCGCTGACCCGGTTGCTTGTGTCGGGGCAGACACTTCCTCCAGGCAAAAACTTCCCCACAGCCTTTGGAGGCTGAGGGCCAGGTGGTCCAGGCACCCACAGAGCCCTCACTGATGGTCTCTCAGGTCCTTTCACAGGCCAAGGCCCCTGTGGAGATGGGGCCTAAGAGGTCCTCATCTTGCTCCTCTGACGAGGCCCTGGGTAACATTCTCTATGCCCTCCATGGACTCCGGCACACCAGGACCTCCTTCGATGCCTGGCCCAGAGCCTGGGGATCCAGGCTGAGAAGGTGTCAGAGGACTCCGATCTGACTGTCGACATCTTGCAGTCTGACACTCCCACCAGTGTGGCCCTCCCTATTAACAAAATGATGGCCAAAATATCTAAGTCCCTCTGGCATACTGCAGCCTGTATCCCACTGACAGACAAGAGGGCCGAGCGTCGATACTTTATGCCCCAGGAGGGGAACGAATATCTCTTCTCCCATCCACCTCCAGGGTCCTTAGTTGTACAGGAGGTGCATCCAAGGGAAAGGCAGGGACAACCGGGCACTACCCGCAAAAATAGAGACGCCAAGAAAATGGACTTGCTAAGTAGGAAGGCCTATAATTTCGCATAGGGAACCAGCAGGATCTGCTGTCTTGCTATGCCTATAACATCTGCGCCTCCCTGGATAAGTTCATCGAACTACTCCCCAAGGACTCTCGGCCCAAGTTTAGAGCCCTCTCGGAGGAAGGCAGGGCAATTTCCAGGGCCACTCTCCAAGCTGCCCTTGATGCAGCTTATGCATCTACATGTGCCATGGCTAAGGGGCTGATTCTGCACCAGAGTTCCTGGTTGCATGGGTCCGGGATGCCCCTTGAACTACAGAACACCATACATGACCTCCCCTTTGAGGGCCCCTCCTTATTCTCCGAGCAGATGGACCAACTCAGATACCTGGGCCACCGTGAAGTCCTTGGGTATTCATACTCTAGCTACCCAGAGGCACTCCTTCTCGGGCAGGAATACCCTAAGTCTTCCCAGCAGGGCACACACTGGGAAGGGGAGGAATGGCAGATGCCGACCCAGAGTCAGCGAGGGTCTACCCAATAAATCCTCAGGACCTCACAAAGGATTTTGAGGGTACACCTGAGGACAGCCTACCAACCTAGCCCTTACCCTTCTGGGACCGTCTATTCCCTTTCCACCGGGCCTGGGAATCTATCACTTTAGATGATTGGTTCCTAGAAACAGCGGGAAGGGGGTATGTCATCCCCTTCCATTCCCCTGCTCTGTCCCTCTTCAGGGATCCCTCTCACGAGCATCTCCTATGGGAGGAGGTGCTTCAGCTCCTCACCCTGTGGGCTGCAAAGGCAGTTCCTCTAGGGGTTGTTGGCCAGGGGCTTCTATACCCGGTATTTTCTGGTCCCCAAAGTCAAGGGTGGGCTCTGTCCCATCCTGGACCTCCGAGATCTCAATGCCTTCATTGTCAAGAAGAAATTCAAGATGGTGACTCTGGCATCCATCATTCCTTTCCTAATGCTTGGAGAGGAGTATGCTGCCCTCGATCTAAAAGATGTGTATTTTCACATTTCTTTTATGCTGCAACATGGTTGGTTCCTCCATTTTATGGTGGGCAGGGACCACTGTCAGTTTACGGCCCTCCCTTTGGCCTTTCCATATGCCCCCAGGTCTTCATGAAGTGCATGGCCGTCACCACTGCTGCTCTCAGAAAATGAGGCATCCAGGTGTTCCCATACCTGGACAACTGGTTCCTATGGGGACACTCCGCCAAACAGGTACAGGCCCATATCACCCTGGTCCAAGAACTCTTTCAGGAGCTGGGTCTGCTTCTGAATGTGTCCAAATAGATTCTGGTGCCTACTCTAGTAATAGAGTTCGTGTGCGCCAATCTGGAGTCATAGAATCATAGAACTGGAAGAGACCTCACAAGGTCATCAAGTCCAGCCCCCTGCTCTAGGCCAAGTCCAACTAAATCAACCCAGCCAGGGCTTTGTCAAGCCGAGACTTAAACACCTCTAGGGATGGAGATTCCACTACTTCCCTAGGTAACCCATTCCAGTGCTTCACCACCCTCCTAGTGAAATAGTTTTTCCTCATATTCAACCTGGACCTCTCCCACCACAACTTGAGACCATTGCTCCTTGTTTTGCCATCTGTCACTACTGAGAACAGCCTCTCTCCATCCTCTTTGGAACCTCCCTTCAGGAAGTTGAAGGCTGCTATCAAATCCCCCCTCACGCTTCGCTTCTGCAGACTAAACAGACCCAAGTGCCTCAGCCTCTCCTCATAAGTCATATGCTCCAGCCCCCTAATCATTTTGGTTGCCCTCCGCTGGACCCTCTCCAATGTGTCCACATCCTTTTTGTAGTGGGGGGCCCAGAACTGGACACAATACTCCAGATGTGGCCTCACCAAAGCTGAATAAAGGGGAATGATGACATCTCTGGATCTGCTGGCAATGCTCCTCTTAATGCAACCTAATATGCCATTAGCCTTCTTGGCTACAAGGGCACACTGTTGACTCATATCTAGCTTCTCATCCACTGTAACCCCCAGGTTCTTTTCTGCAGAACTACTACTTAACCAGTTGGTCCCCAGCTTGTAACTATGCTTGGGATTCTTCCGTCCCAAGTGCAGGATTCTACACTTGTCCTTGTTGAACCTCATCAGATTTCTTGTGGCCCAATCCTCCAATTTGTCTAAGTCATTCTGTACCCTATCTCTGCTCTTAAGCGTATCTACCTCTCCCCCCAGCTTAGTGTCATCCGCAAACTTGCTGAGGGTGCAATCCATCCCCTCCTCCAGATCATTAATAAAGATACTGAACAAAACCGGTCCTAGAACCGAACCTTGGGGCACTCCGCTAGAAACCGACTGCCATCCTGACATCGAGCCATTGATCACTACCCGCTGGGCCCGGCCTTCTAGACATCTTTCTATCCATCTTACCGTCCATTTATCCAATCCACAATCCCTTAACTTGCTGGCAAGAATATTGTGAGAGACCGCATCAAAAGCCTTGCTAAAGTCAAGGTATATAACATCCACTGACTTCCCCATGTCCACCGAACCAGTTACCTCATCATAGAAGCTAATCAGATTGGTCAGGCACAACTTGCCCTTTGTGAATCCATGCTGACTATTCCTAATCACTTTCCTCTCATCCAAGTGCCTCAATATGGATTCCTTAAGGATCCCTTCCATGATTTTTCCGGGAACCGAGGTAAGACTGACCGGCCTATAGTTCCCTGGATCATCCTTCTTCCCTTTTTTGAAGATGGGCACTACATTTGCCTTTTTCCAGTCATCCGGGATTTCTCCTGATCTCCACGACTTTTCAAAGATAATAGCCAAAGGCTCCACAATGACATTTGCCAACTCCCTCAGTACCCTCGGATACACTAAGTCCGGACCCATGGATTTATGTACGTTTAGCTTTTCTAAATAGTTCCTAACCTGTTCTTTACCTACCACGGGCTGTCCATCTTCATCCCATCTTGCGTCACTTGGCGCAGAAGTCCAGGAGCTGACCTTGTCCGTGAATACAGAGGCAAAGAAAGCATTGAGTACTTCAGCTTTCCCCACATCATCTGTCACTAGGTTATCTCCTTCATCCATTAGGGGCCGCACATCCTCTCTGATCACCTTCTTCTTGTTAACATGCCTGTAGAAACTTTTCTTGTTATCCTTCACATCCTTAGCCAGTCGCAATTCCATTTGCGCTTTCGCCTTCCTGATAAGCCCCCAGCATTCTCGAGCTATACATTTAAACCCCTCCCTAGTCATTTGTCCAAGTTTCCCCTTTTGTAAGCTTCCTTTTTGTGCTTAAGTTCACCAAGGATTTCCCCTGTAAGCCAGTCCGGTCTCCTACCATGTTTGCCTCTCTTGCTATGCGTCGGGATGGTTTCTTTCTGTGCCGTCAATAAGGCTTCTTTAAAATACTGCCAGCTGTCCTGGATTCCTTTCCCCTTCATGTTAACATCCCAGGGGATTCTGCCCATCAGATCTCGGAGGGAGTCAAAATCTGCTTTTTTGAAGTCCAAGGTGTGTATTTTACTACTCTTTTCTTCCTTTGGTCAGGATCCTGAAATCTATCATCTCATGATCACTGCTTCCCAGGTTGTCACCCACCTCCACTTCCTCTATTAGTTCCTCCCTGTTTGTGAGCAGAAGGTCTAGCTGCGCACGGCCCCTGGTCAAATCCTTCAGCACCTGTGTCAAGAAGTTATCCCCAACATTCTCCAAAAACTTCCTGGATTGCCTGTGTACTGCCGTATAGGTTTCCCAGCAGATGTCAGGGTGATTAAAGTCCCCCACGAGAACCAGGGCCTGCGATCTGGAAGCTTCTCTCAGTTGTCCGAAGAAAGCCTCATCTACCTCATCCACCTGATTCGGTGGCCTGTAGCAAACACCAACCACAACATCAATGCTGTTGTTTGCTCCTTTAAACTTAACCCATAGACTCTCGACAGGTTTTTCTTCCTCTGTACTGGAGTTCAGAGCAATCGTAGTGCTCTCTTACATATAGTGCAACTCCTCCTCCTTTTCTCCCCTGCCTGTTGTTCCTGAACAGTCTATACCCTTCCATGACGGTGCTCCAGTCATGCGAGTCATCCCACCAAGTCTCTGTTATCCCAATTAAATCATATTTCTTGGTCTGGGCCAGGGCCTCCAGTTCTTCCTGTTTGTTGCCCAGGCTTCTCGCATTAGTGTACAAACACTTCAGGTAACCAGTTGATCGTCCTATCTTCTCCATTCGAAACACGGGTCCTCCTTTCTTGCCCCTTCCTCTCTGCATTTCTTCCCGGTATCCGACTATCCCACTCCCCTCAGGGTTTTGGTCACAGTCTCCTGACGAACCTAGTTTAAAGCCCTCCTCACTAGGTTTGCAAGCCTGCCCGCGAAGATGCTCCTTCCTCTCTTCGTTAGGTGGATCCCATCTCTTCCTAACAATCCTTGTGGCCCGGAACAGAGTCCCATGGTCGAAGAAACCAAAGCCCTCTCTGTGACACCATCTGCGCAACCACGCATTTACGTTCTCAATTTGACGATCCCTGCCCAGTCCTTTCCCTTCAACAGGGAGGATGGAGGAGAATACCACTTGTGCTCCAAATTCTTGGATCCTTCTTCCTAGTGCTACATAATCCGCAGTAACACGCTCAAGATCATTCTTGGCCGTATCATTAGCTCCCACGTGGAGAAGCAGGAAGGGGTAGCGATCCGAAGGTTTGATCGGCTTGGTAAGCCTCTCAGTGACATCCTGAATGCGAGCTCCCGGTAAGCAGCACACCTCTCGAGATTCCAGGTCCGGACGGCATAGGGATGGCTCAGTCCCTCTTAAGAGGGAGTCCCCGACCACCACCACCCGTCGTTTCCTTTTGGGGGTGGTGGCCATGGAACCTCCATCCGTAGGACTACCCATCCCATGCCTTCCAGTAGATGGTGTTCCCTTCTGGTTTCTTCCTTGTGAGGTCCCTTCCAGGGCTTTCAGCACTGCAGAGCCTGTGGAGAGAGCTTGAAAGCGATTGCTTACCTCTATAGCATCGGGGGATTCCCGTTTTGGCCTTTTTCCCCTTCTAGAAGTTACATGCTGCCAGTTCTCTTCTTGGTCACGTACTGCCCTCTCTGGCTAATCTGCCTGCCGTCCTTGAAGGATTAAATGCTGCCTTCTATCGAGGAAGTCTTCATCCTCTCTGATCAACCATAGGGTCAACACTTGGGCCTCCAGTCCTCTAATTTTTTCTTCCAAAATGTCGACCAGCTTGCACTTGGTGCAGATGAAATCCGTTCTTCCTTCCGGGAGGAAAAGAAACATGGCACACACTGAGCAGGCGGTAACAGCAGACCCATCACCAACCATCGCTGCTGTCCTGGAAAAGGGATTTAAAAAGTAAGAGTCGACGACAGCCAAGGCCTCTCTCCCCAGATCATGTTTCCTGGTAATCAGGTCAGCTGTCCGGGACATGGAGATGTTCCTAATAACCATGGCCAGGTCCTGCATGCACCTTCTGGGCCTAATGGTTGCGTGCAGATATGGCTGGCATGGACTCACAACCTGTTCTTTCATGCGTGGGACAGGGCAGTGACGGTTCCCCCGACGTCCTTCGCTTCCTGGACTGGTGGACCTGGGAGGAGGAGATCTGTGCTGGAGTCCAAATCTCCAGTCCATTACTGATCCATCCACATGACGGACACATCAGACACTGGTTGGGGGGGCCCATCTCCGAGACATGCGGAAGTAAGGTATGTGGTCAAGGGGACGATCTTTCTTTCTGTGCACGTCAATGTCAGGGAGCTGCGAGTGGTCCGCCTCACCTGTGTGGCCTTCCCCCCCCGGCTAAAGGACAAATCTGTCCTTATCCTGTCCTACAACACGTCGGCGGTTTTGTACATCAACAGATAGGGAGGGGCTCGCTCTCTTTACCTTTGTCGGGAGGCCCTTCACTTGTGGGATCTCTACATTAGTCTGGGTATCCACCTATCTCCCGGGCTCCCAGAACATTCTGGCGGACCGGCTGAGCAGGTTCTTCTCCAGCCACAAGTAGTCTCTCGGGGGGGATGTAGCCCTCGACGTCTTCCGCAGGTGGGGGGTTTCCCTGTCTGGACCTGTTTGTCACGCACCAGAATAGGAAGTGCTCAGGGTTCTGTGCCTTCATGGGTCTGTGAAGGGGCTCTCTGCGAAGGTGTTGCTATTTCCCTGGCCCAAGGACTGTTGTACGTATTCCTGCTGATCCACCTGGTGCTCCTGCGGGTGTGGGAATTCAGGTCATTGCTGATCCTCATTGTGTCTGCATGGCCCAGACAGCACTGGTTTCCCACCCACTTGAGCCTGTCGTGCAACAGGCCAGTGGTGCTCCCGCTGGTCCCTCACCTGATCGTGCAGGACTTTGGCAGACTTTGCCACCTGGATCTGTGGTCCCCGCACCTGATAGCGTGGAAGCTCCATGGCTGACCATGGCAGAGCTTCAGTGTTCGGCCTGTGTGCAGGAGGTGTTGCTGGGGAGCAGGAAACCTTCTTCTGGGGCTATTTATCAGGCTAAGTGAAAGCAGTTTTATATCTAGTCTACCCGGGGGGGGGGGGGGGGGGAGGTGTCCCCGTGGACACCCCAGGCCTCCTGGTCCTGGACTATCTTCTGGATCTCACTCATCAGGGGTTCTCCTCCTCCTCAATTAAGGTTCATCTGGCGGCTATCTCTGCTTTTCACCTGGGTGCCAGCAGTAAGACCCTCTTTGCGGACCCAATTGTGAACAGGTTTTTGGAGGGCCTGGACAGGCTTTATCTGCATGTTCAGCAGCCCATCCCCCAGTGGGATCTTAATTTGGTCCTGTCCAAACTTATGGGACCTCCATTTGAACCCCTGACAATGTGTTTGTTACTGCACGTATCCCACAAGGTATCCCTGCTGGTGGCCATCACATTAGCCAGACATGTCTGAGCTGAGGGCTCTCAGACCCCCCCTTATAAAGTTTTCTTTAAGGAAAAAGTCAGGTTGCCTAAGGTGGTGTTGAACTTCCATGTGTCTCAGGATGTTCTTCTGCCAGTCTTTTACCCCAAGCCCCACGCGTTGGATAAAGAACAGGTGTTGCACACTTTGGATGCTAGCAGGGCTTTAGCCTTTTCTTTAAAGAGAATAAAGCCCTTCTGCAAGACGCCTCAGCTCTTTGTTGCCATTGCAGAGCAGCTGAAGGGTCAGCTGGTCTCCGTGCAAAGGATCTCCTTCTGGATCACGGCATATATTAGGGAATGCTATGGGCTGGCAGGGGTCACAGCTCTTCCCTTCACTGTCCGCTGTATGAGAGTGCAGGCCACCTGTGCTGCTTTTGTGGCTCAGGTCTGGATCCTGGACATCTGCAGGGTTGCCACGTGGTCCTCTGTCCACACCTTTCTTAACCATTATGCATTGACACATCAGGCAAGGGAGGATTCTGCCCTAGGTAGGGCTGTCCACCATTCAGTGGAAGGTTAGAACTCATGCCTCCTTCTGAGGTTTCTGCTTTGGAGTCACCTACATGGAATGGACATGTGCAATAACTCAAGAAGAACGAATGGTTACTTACCTCATAACTGTTTTATCAAGATGTCGCTCATGTCCATTCCAAATGCTGCTCACCTCCCCTTCCTCAGAGTAGTCCAGTAAGAAGGAACCTAGGGGGTACAGAGCCAGCAGGGGTATATATCAGCTGGTATACCACCACCACTCCAGGGGGCTCCTCCGATGGCCCAGTGGGTACTGCTAAGGGAAAAAATCCTGAAGACACGTGCACGCTGCGCGCACACATCTACATGGAATGGACATGAGCAGTACATCTCAAAGAATAAGAGTTACCAGGTAGGTAACCATTCTTTATGAACCCACCTTAAATTTCTCCCCAAAGTACACATTTCCTTCCATGTTCATCAACTCATACAGCATCCAAATTCCTTTTCCAAGCCATAGGGAAACTCCTTAGAAACTAGCATGCAGACCTCTGACTTTAGAGAAGTGCTAGTTTTTTGGCTCTGACAGAATCCAGAAATTCAGAGCTTCACCAAGACTCTTTGCATTGGTTGCTGAATAATCCAAAGGAAAATCTATATCCACACATCAGCTCTCTAATTGAATAGCTGGATGTATTCCGTTGTGCTACTGAAAGACATGCAATCGCCATCAACAATCAAGGCACGTTCCTCATGTCATAGCAGCATGTGTAGCTTTCCTAACAAAGTCACCCTGATGGACAATACGCTAAGTTACCTGGACCCCTGAACACACTTTTGCCAAACAATATGCAATCATGTAAGGTAGGGATGTGACAACTAGTCGCTTTCCCATTTCCCCCGCTGCCTGTATCAGAAAAAGGCAGCAAGATGGGATGGAGATATGGTGGTGCTTCAAAGTGAGTGTGAAACATGGAGTCCAGGGCCAGGTCAGCCTGGTTTTGAAACACCATGTGCAGCCTGGGCCAGTTGGGGACTCCCCCAGCTGACCCTGGTCTCTCCGCAGTGCTGCCGCTTTGAAAAGCTGCGGGGTAAACGGGGCCAGCGGGACTGCTTGAGTCCCCCGCTGGTCCTGTGCTCCCTGTTTCGCTTTCTCCTTTGAAGTGTAGCAACAGCAAGGCAGAGGTGCCCTTATTGACTAATCAAACAGTCAATGCAAATTGCATCAACTATTCAGTTAGCCAATTAATCTAAATGTAATATCCCTAATGCAAGGTCATATAGCAGCTAATTGGCTTGGCAGCAATATTCCTAGTTCCATAAAATCCCTGTGGATAGTAATTCTATGTGCTAATAAAGTGATTGTAGTAGTTGGGATATATTACAGACCATATGACCAGAATGGTGATAGTGACTGTGAAATGCTAAGGAAGTTCAGAGAAGCTATAAAAATAATAATAAAAAAAAATAATGGGAGATTTCAGCTATCCTCATATCAACTGGGTATTAGGACTGTAAGCGACTAGTCACTTCTCTTTCCTCCCCCTCGCCAATAAAAGAGAGGCAGCAAGGGGGCAGGAGCTCGTGCTGGGGGAAATTGGTAAAGCCAGTTCCCCTCAGCACCATCTCTGTGGGGGGCAGGAGAGGCAGAGGCACAGTGGGAAATGTCGTGACCAGGAACTGCTTAATTCCCTGCTCACACTGGTTCCCATTGCAGGCGCTTCTGCTTTTGAAATGTACAAGAGGCTGCAGAGAGCATGGGGCAAGCAGGGACTAAAGCAGTCCCCACTAGCCCTATGCACTCTCTTTAGTATGCCCTCCTCCCCACAGCCTTGATGAAAGGCAGCAAGGGGGGAAAAGGAACCGGTGCTTGAGGGAGCCAGCTTAAAAGATGGTTCTCTCCTTTCCTCCCCACACACACACACTTGCACTGATCACTGTGCCTCTGCATTTTGCCTGTGGCTCTTACTACATTTAAAATGCAGAACTGCAGCGCAGGTGGCTCCAGAGCTGGCACGAGCCAGGTCTGCTCAGTCCCAGCTTGAGTTGGCTTCTGGGGCTACCCCAGCTGCGGCTCTACAGAGGTGCTTATCGACTGTATGATTAGCCAGATCATGACATTTTAACATCCTTACTGGATACATGTCGCTTCAGGGTAGTATGCAGAGAAGAAGTTTCTTGACATCTTAAATGACTGCTGCTTGGAACAGCTTGTTCTGAAACCCACAAAAGGAGAGGCAATTCTTGATTTAGTTCTAAGGGGAGCACAGGATCTGGTCCAAGGGATTAATATAGCTGGACTTCTTGGAAATAGTGATGTTACCTGGAGTGGAACATCACTTGAACAGAGTTATTACCTGTGCAGTAACTGAGATTCTTTGAGATGTGTCTCTTTGGGTGTTGTCTAGTATATGCCCTTCTTCCCCTTTACTTAAGATGTTGAAGATACTCTGTGGTAGAGATGAAACTAAGGGTTCTGTGCGACGCGATAATTTAAGTGCCAGTGGCATGCGAGGCAGTTCCTGCACATGCATGACTCATATTGGCACTGTTGCAAAACACTCTAAGCTGAAGGCGCAGGGTTGGTTCAACATTTGGAGTGTAGCACCCAAAGAGGGACATCTTGACCCTCAGTTACTGCACAAGGTCAGTAACCTTTTCTCTCTTGATGCTGGTTTAGCAAGTCTAATATAAAATAAACTAGAAGCTCATCTTGAAATAAAAATTGAAACGTGGGTTTGCATCACTTAATAATATCTGACAATGTTTTTATGAAGGAATGTTTTTGTTTTAAAGAGAAATTCCTGCAGTGTTTAGTAAATTGACTGATACAGCAGTTAAGATGGACAAAAGAATAGGTATAAGCCAATTTGAAAATTATGCATCTGTGAGACTTCTTTGAGCATGGGAATAAAATGATAAAAGGATATTAGTTAGGAATGTAATAGTGTAGTCGATTTAAATGATTAACCGATAAGGGTGTACTTTTTGGCTACATGCAACTTCTATGTGGGCAGGCCAACAGGCTGGCTCATGCTGTGGTCCTGACATCAACCCCCACTAGGTTGGCTCATGCATTGATACTGCATTAATGCCAGGACCCTGCGTGAGCTTGGACTGAGCCAGCCTGCCTGTGCCCTGGTTCCTAAATTGCATCCAATACAGAGTGATGACTGGTAGTTGCCAGGACCCAGCACGTGACAGGAGTGAGTGGTAGTAGTACTAACCCTTACTGATTAATTGTGTGGTTGACACAATTTTTGTTGACTACACGATTAACGAATTATATGCTTCTTAATGTCCCTAGTACTAGTTGACACTTATTTAGACTTTGAGTTATAGTAGTGGGTCACAACAAGAATCGTTTGGTTTTTTTGGGGGGGGGTCCTGAAGTCGGGAGAGGCTGAGAACCCTCAAGCCAATCTAGTTACATAATCTGAGTGTTACTTTAGTTACTGATTAACTTAGTGACATTTTGGTTTTCTTCTCAAATTTCTGCAGTTATGTTAATTTTTTAACTTTTGCTTACCTTACTTTCTATCATATTTACAGTGAAAATACCCAGAATATAACTTGTCCAGGAACCATAGTGCACGGCAGACGTTTTCACCATGCTCATGCACAGATACCAGTAGTAAAAACAGCAGCCCAAAGGTAAGACAGAAGAGTAGTTATTTTCCCCCTCATGCTTTCCCACCTGTTCATCTCTTTGTTGCTTTCCCACCTGTGCATCTGTTTGTCTCAGTGATTGAGCGCTATATGTTTCTTAAACTTTCATGTTGTCTCGTCTTCCCACTGTTGAGCTTCATACAAGGTAGTGTTTATAGTCCCAAAATATTTTAAAGTAAACTAGGATGTGTGACATGATAGTGCTTTCTGGATCCTTTAATAGCAGCCTTCATTGAATTGTGAAAGTTACTGAAAGCTTACATTGTTAACCTTAATTTTGAATTAACCCTTTGCTTAAAAAGTTCATATGCCAGTATTTTGTAGAATTTAACCTGTCTATTGAACAGTGAAACTATCGAAGAGGTCAAAACAGTTGTTAATAACATACAGTAGAATATCACTTAACACATCTGTAATCAGTTAAAGTATTTGATTAAAAATTCCAGTTTCTTCCCCCACTTAATGTTCAGTAGCAAATGCATTGACATGTCATATTATTCAGATAGAAAATAAATGAGCCTCACATGGAAAAATTGCAAGGTAATAATGCATCTAGAGGAGAAACATTGTATGGACCTTTGCCAGAAGTTAGAAAACTAGGAAGGAATGATAGCAATAGAAAAGGTGATACACTAGACAGTGAGTAAGGCATGAATTTGAAAAGTGATAGCAGCACAAAACAAATACAATTTTTGGCTGCAGAGGGCTCATGTTTGTAGCCTCATAGTTCCTCTGTTTTATCCTACTACAGGAGCAACTGGAATATCCTGTTCAGTGCTGAGCTACTTAGGGCCATACAAGATATTAACTAACTGAAGGATGTTTATAATTGAAGGTGGAAAGAGCTAAATAATAGATTGCGGCTAAGGGAATATATATAGGCAGTCTCTGACTTACGAACGGGTTACGTTCCGAACACCTGGTCGTAACTCGATTTGGCCATAAGTCAGAAATACCCTTAAACATGCTGTTCGAAAAACTTGACATACATAGTTCTCAACTCAAAAATATGATAATGGGGTTAATGGCGGTTGGACATAAGTACGGATGGTCGTAAGTCGGTGTGTTCATAACTCAGGAATGGCTGTAATATATAGAAGTTGTGCTCTTATTAAAACAGGAATTAATTCAAGGGAGTCGTATGGCTTATGGTATATAGTTCAGACTAGATAATGGTTTCCTTCTGGCCTTACAATTAGTCCACCAGTGCACATCATATATATGCTTTGAGTCTATTGCCATTCTATCTTTAGTTGTTTTACAGTTAATTAAACACAACCCTCCCCCCAATATTCTTTTTTAAATATTTGAATGTTACATAAACAGGGCTCGACAAACTATGTAATCTACTCGCCTGTGGTGAGTAGATTACAACCCGGAAGAGCTGGGTTTGGGCGATCTGCACATGCGTAGATCGCCGGACTGCGCAGCTAGTGAGTGGGGCTTGCCGCGGCTCGGCGAGCCCTGTACATAAATATGAGTTAAGGAGGTGCTTTAAGAAGGTTCATCTGTCCATGTTCTTATTCAAATACTGTATTGATTTATCTGTGAATTTCAGATTTAATATGTTGCCACATGAATACTTCCTTCCACTGCTGTCCCCCCTTTCCTGTCATTCTGAATAATTCAGTTGACTTCTGATAGATGTGGTTGTCACATCCAATGCAGATCCTTAAATCACATACCTTGTCCCGTCCCATCTTGTTTTTTTTTCCTTTTGACCCTAATCCATGTATAACATGACTGATTAAATGGTGTGATTAATTAATCAAGGAGTGTTTTAAGGTACTGCAGTGCCATAGAGATAACACAGTACATAATTAAACGTAAGCTGTTGCATGTTGACCAAACTGTAATATAGACTGTATCAGACACAAGTCATCATGACTTGATCAGAGTTACCAGTGTGTGCAAGAAAAATAAAGTCCATACCAGTAATACATCTATTACTGAAAACAATTGAGCCAAATCCACATGGGATGAGGAATTTAATCAGAAAAAGTAAATGATTAGGAATCTCTTCAGAACAGCTTCCTATGTGTCTAAAGAGCCAAAGTCAAGGAAAAAGTCTGTGCTGGTTAAACAGTGAATGTGGTTTAGAGGGGAAGTGAAAGCAGCTATAAAAATGAAAATAAAATGTAAGAAAATGGAAGTAAGGGGATTTTAACAGTATGAGTACAAATAAAAAGGTATACATTCTAGAAAAGTGATAAGAGACCAAAGGAGAAATGTATGGTCAACAGAATTAAGGAGATCAAGGAAGAAGAGCTCCTGGCACTAGTATTGGTCCATTACTAAATGGAAATGACAGAATTATTGATGACAGTGCAGAAACTGTAGAAGTGTTCAGTAAGTATCTTTATTCTAAATTTGGGATGATAATCTCCTCATATGCTCTTTCCATCTCCCTAGTATTTCTGAAGGATATTCAACAAGCTAAAAAGGATAAACATGTTAAAATGTATTATAGAAATATGTACTGAACACTTCCACTTTTTCTGTACTGTCATCAATAATTCTGTCATTTCCATTTAGTAATGGACCAATACTAGTGCCAGGAGCATTTCTTCCTTGATCTCCTTAATTCTGTTGACCATAGGACATGCTTACAGCATGGGGGGGAAGGGTTCTCCATCCTGGGAAGCAGTGACTCTGAAAAAGGTTTGGAGATTGTGGTGGATGATCACCTTGATTGTGAGCTTCCCAGTGTGATATTGTGGCCAAAAGAGCTAATGAGATCCTGAAAGGAGAAGATAGTATTCCAGCAGAAGTTATACTAGTACCAAATACAGAAACATAATAAACTCTGTCAATTTTTGGTGCCAAGAAGTATATTGTTAAATTGGAGAAGGTTCAGAGAAAAGCTTAAAGACTAAAGGATTAGAAAATGTGCTTAACAGTGAGAGATTCAGCTTCTTGAATCTTAACAAAATGTTAAAAGGTGATTTGATTGTAGTCTGTAAACAAATATATAACAATGGACTCTTCAGTCCAGCAAAGAAGGGTATAAAATAGTTCAGTGGCTAGAAGCTGAAGCTAGACAAATTCAGGAAGTATGTTGTCTTTTACTGTGAAAGCGATGTCTTTTGACCAACTTACATGGATATTTTCTATCATTAACAATTTTTAGGTAACAAGTGGATGTTTTTATTAAGAAGATGAGATCTAAGAATTATTTTGGGGAAAGTTCTATGGCTTGTGTTATACAGGCAGGCAAACTGGATTATCATAATGATACCCCACCCCTGGCTTAAAGGGAATCTTTTTTTTGGTCAGGGGCCGCTGACCCACAGAAAATACAGTCATGTCTGGCCTGCAAGCCTTAGGTTCACCACCCCTGCTCTAAGCTTGGAAACTGTCAGTACTCTTATTCTAGTTTTGCTCATATACACTTAAGGTCCTCAGTGTCTAATGTGTCCTACAAAGTGTAATTTAAGTAAAATCACTTTGGAAACTTGAAAGTAAAAACCTCATGGCAGATCTAAGTTGTATAATTTCCTAGTGGAATTCCCTGGTTAGAAATTTCTGAAGACTTGTTTTTTAAGTCTAGATTGGATCATGAGCAAAACTAATTCCATGGTTCATTTCAGCTCCACTTAATATTTACTTCAAATAATGAACACTGCAGTTCTTCTAAAATTGAAATAGCATGTGTTTGCTACATGTCTCAACCAGATTTTATTGCATCAGTTTAATGGAATAATTTATTATGGCCGTGCCTGTGTTGATGCTTGCCTGTATTCTAGGATATCTCTCTCTCTCTCTCTCTCTCTCTCTCTCTCTCTCTCTCTCTCTCTCTCTCTCTCTCACACATATATATATATATATTCTTCTGAAGTGTAAAAAATCACGAGTTTCCTTTTATTCTTTTTTTAGGCATATTACAGTAAAAAGATGTATAAAAAACAAATGAAGATTATGATGTTGTATGGACCATATTATGTATTCAGGACAATTTATTTGGTTCTTACATATGGGGTGTTCTGAGTGATATAAAGGATTATGGAAAGTGGGTAGGGACAGTATGATCACGGACCTGGTGAAAAGCTCAGTTGGCTCCCTATTGCTGGTGTTCTGAAAAGGAGAGAGAGAAGGAAAAAGAGCTTTCTCAAGACATTAGCCATAGACTCTGCTCTGGAGCTGCTACCTTGCATATCAACCTAAGGGTCTGACTTCCAAAAGTTTTCAGCATCTGGAACTCTGATTGCCTTTAAATAAAACGCTTCTGAGTCTAACAACATAAAGCAGTGACAGAACTGTGGCTGGCCTTTGCCAGCTGAGCCGGAGTCATGAGCTTGAGCTAAGGAGCTTTTAACTTAGTGTAGACTTTCTGGCTTGAGCTACCGCCTGAGCTCTGGTACTTCTCCCACCTTAATCATAGACTCATAGGGCTGGAAGAAACCTCAGAAAGACATTTAGTCCAGTCCCCTGCCAAAAGCAGGACCAACCCCAACTAAATCATCTCAGCCAGCACTTTGTCAAGTCAGGACTTAAAAACCTCTGGGGATGGAGTTTCCATCAGCTCCCTAGGTAACCAATTGCAGTGCCTCAGCACCCTTCTAGTAAAACAGTTTTTCCTAATATCCCACCTAGACCTTCCCCACTGCAACTTGAGACCATTGCTCCCCTTTGTCATCTGTCACTACTGAGAACAGCTTCTCTTCATCTTCTTTGGAACCCCCCCCCCCCTTTTTCAGGTAGTTAAAGGCTGCTATCAAATCCCCACTCACTCTTCTCTTCTGTAGGCTAAGTAAGCTCAAATCCCTTAGCCTCTCCTCATAAATGGTATGCTACAGCCCCCTAATCATTTTTGTTGCCTTCTGCTGGACCTTCTCCAATGAGTTCATATCCTTTCTGTAATGGGATGTCCAGAATTGGATGCAGTACTCCAGGCATGACCTCATCAGTGCTGAATAAAGGGGAATAATCATTTCTCTGGATCTATTGGCAATGCTCCTCCTAATGCAGCCTAATATGCCATTAGCCTTCTTGGCTACAAGAGCACACTGTTGACTCATATCCAGCTTCTCATCCACTGTAATCCCCAGATCCTTTTCTGCTGAACTGCTGATCAGCCAGTTGGTCCCCAACCTGTAACAGTGCTTGGGATTCTTCTATCCCAAGTGCTCTTGTCCTTGTTGAACATCATCAGATTTCTTTTGACCTAATCCTCTAATTTTTTTTGAGTGACTCTGGATCCTATCCCTACCCTCCAATGTATCTCCTCTCCCCCTAGCTTAATATCATCTGTGAACTTGCTGAGAGTGCAATCCATCCCCTTATCCAGGTTGTTAATAAAGAGGTTGAACAAAACTGGCCCTGGAACTGATCCTTGGGGCACCCTTACAGGGTCCTAGAGCTGGAACATTTACACTGCAATTAAATAGCCTCTTGGCCTGAACTCCATGAGTCAGTCAGGTGGCATGGGCCAACCATGGAATTTAATTGCAGTGTAGACATATCCTGAGTTTTGGATATATTTGGAGCTTCTTCACAGACCCTACTTTTGCAGGTGAGGAGAACTGCTTCTGTTTCTTTCCACAAGTATCTGGTTTCATGTAGACTGTAGAATATTAAGGTGGTTTTATGTGATTTACATGAATATTTACGTGACGTCAATATTTTTCATTTGTTAATATTAAATTTTCACTCTAAACATTTTTAAATTTTTATGGTGAATAATTACCATTTGTTTTCATCAGCAATCCAATCCTAAACGCATATATTTTGTTTTTCATGGCGGTCCAGTGGGGTTAGAAGAAAGCTCTATTTTAATTCTAATTAGTATTCTGTCTTGCCATCTTCTACAGCGAAGTGACTAAACACAGATTAACAGTCTTAACTCAAAATTAATCACATTCTAGGAGATTGAGTAGGGTACATATCAGCGTAAAATTTTGCCCACTGACTTTTCATGGTTTGAAGAATAAAGCTAATTACACTTGTTTTTGCTGTTGTAAAAATATTGACCGCATTTTAAACTTTTAATTAGAAAAGAATTGCAACATGAGTTCAAGAAGTGACCAGTTGGTAGTTTATATTTGAAAACTATTCAAATTTGACTGATGTGGAACAAATGTGGGGCTTTGCATCTTATGGCTTTTTTCTTTTTTCATATTTTTAAGCAATCTGGACCGAAAGGAAAGGTAAGTTTAATGTTGCTGTAATGAGCATGGAAATAAGAAAGTTAACTCAGTGATTACTCTGTTAATGTTAGCTAAAGAATAATCAATAAAACTGTGGTCAGTTCTTCTGCTTAGGAGCCATTTTATAAAAAAGAGCATGCAATACAAGTAGTAGCTTT
Source organism: Pelodiscus sinensis (assembly GCF_052426305.1). Classification (NCBI taxonomy): domain Eukaryota; kingdom Metazoa; phylum Chordata; order Testudines; family Trionychidae; genus Pelodiscus; species Pelodiscus sinensis. Next base: position 60,030,504 of record NC_143054.1, on the reverse strand, counting down.
ATATCCAGGTTTAATCAATGAATGCCTTTTTAATATGGATGACATACTGAGTACATTTGCATACAGAAACATTATGCAGATAAATAATATAGAACTTTAGCATGACTTCAGTTTTCTTTGGAAGCTTAGAATTTAATTTTAAGTCTTCTGATATTGCAGGAGAGCTACTGCTATTTTGTTTCCAGCAAAGTTTTAATAAGCTCTATTTTAGTTTTCTAGCAGTCTTGTAGCCTTGACAGAAACTTGAATCTCACCCTAAATATAGTCATATTTAATGAATAAAATGATATAACAATTAATTAATCAAAATATAGATCAAAGAAAGAAATCTACTGTTAAAGCTGATTTGATGATGGTGTGTTTGTATGGAAAAACTGAAGTTTGCTATGCCTCATATTTTATGTGACTTGGAAAATGCTAATTTCTGTTTATGTTCTTTGATATAGTGAAGTACACAAATAAATGTAAATATTTTGTTCATTTCTAATACTTTCTCAAAACCAACCAGGTTATTAATCTGATGTAATTTATTCTACAAAAAGTATTATTTTCTGTTATGTGACTGTATAAGTTTGATATTAAAGTTAAATTATGATTAAACTATTCATTTAATATTGAACTAAAATTGCAAATAATTTACATAATTATATGAAGTAGCTTTCTTTAGAAATTGAGGGGGGTTAGTGGATTGATTGTATAATCATTAGCATAATGTTGCTTTTAGTTACTTGCCAAACTAAAATTTTAAAGGCATGCTGACATCAGCCTTTGCGTTCATGTATTAATGCACAAAGGGTTTGTCAGCCTTTTCTCTTCCTTGTTTGTTAATGTTTCAAAACCTGTTTTGTCATTATTTTTGTCCACTTTTATAATGCATGGATTTTTAAGACTCAGTCCTTTTCCTATTGGTGTTTGATTCAGATAGGGATTGTTAGAGGAATAAATTGTGCACAAAGTAACAGCCCCATGGTTTTTTCATTTTTTGCAAAAGTGAAGCACCAGATTCTGCTAAAAGTTATAAAAACCATCTGCAGCAGCTAGGCTCCAAAACCTATAAAGTGGTTGCTTAGGGGGCTTTGTCTTGCCTGGCACTGTGGAAAGCCATTGAGCAGGCCTTGGAGTAAGGCTGTTAAATTGCAGTTACCTAGCTAATTTCTTTGTATAATTTGTATTGACTATAAGATTAGTTGATAGGACTACTCTGTGGAGCCGGAGCGGGGACAGCCCCAGGAGCTGGCTTGAGCCTGGACTGAGTAGCCACCCATGCTGTAGTTCTGGGAGTCACCCGCACTGTAGCTCTGCATTTTAAATGTAGTAAGAACAACCAGAATGGGATCAGCGTGAGCTGGGACTGCTCAGTCCAAGCTCACACTGAGTCCCGCAGCCTCTGTTTGTGGCAGACTGCCCTGTCTGCCATGAGCATGAGCTGGTGCTGGAGCAGCCTCTGTTTTTCATGACTAGTGTTGGCCACGGGCAGGGGCTGCTCTGGTCTGATAGAGGCAGTGGGGGGAGGGGGGAGGGGGAGGAATGACTAATCGAGTCACTACTTGAATAGCTGATAAGCTTTTGCTTATTGGATAGTCGACTAGTGCATACATCCCTGCTTTGAAGCATCACGGGTCTTCCTATCTCTTACTCCATGAAGGATCTTTTTGCCTTGTTTTTTCCCTTTATCCAGTTAGTTTAAGATACCAAGACTAATTTTAGGAACAAGAAACTACAAGAACAAATGTTTGATCATAGTAGGTCCCAGACTACAATCATAGGGGTCTCTTGGTCTGGTTCTGAGAGTTATGCTTCTTTTTCTCAACCATGTTGATGCAGAGTAAAGCCACTTGGGACAGAAGTTCAGCATATGAGATGAAACATAGCTGCAAGGAGTGGCTCCATTGGGAGTGAAACATCAGGCAAAAGCCTTAAACTTCTTAGAAATTCCACACCACAAATCTCATGCTCTGAAAGCTAAAAGCCAGCGGGCCCTTCTTGACTGTTTTCTTCTGGCTGAGGTGAAACATGGAATCTGACATTTAGATGGCTAGCAAGTGGCCAAGGGGCAGTGTGTGTTCTATACCCTGCCACTGGGCAGTCTGGTGGTTTTTTGGTTGTGGATTTTTTGTTTCTCTCTTCTCCTCTCCCTCCCCCCGCTCTTATTCCAGAGAGGACTGGATATTCAGTCTTCTGCTACTGTAATGTATTGCTGCTTCTCTGGATTGCTTCTCTCAAATATTGATTATCCTTCTAATTGCGGGAATAGAAATCAAAGCTCTTGTTAATTAAACAAATAAATGAAAAACATCTCAATTGGATTGAATTAAAATAGTCAGGAACCGGTTAATTATTTTTGTAGCAAAATGTGGCACTCATAGAATTATTTTTAGGAAGCCTGTTAGCAAGAGGAATTTCTATATGCTTCAGAAATTTTTGCAACAGTTCCTTGGCTATCTCCTATAGGACCTTCAGGAATTGTACTCAAAGCAGAGTGTTGTGCCTGCTATCTCATATGTCCTGAATTCTGCTTCAAAATTCAAGGTGACCTGAGATTTATAAACTGGATTGACAGCAAGAAGGATTTTCCCTCAACTTTTAAAAAAGTATTTATAAATGCTTTCTTGGACAGGTCATAGGACATGTATTTCAAGTTGTGTTTTTGTATATCAAATATTTTATTTAGTTCTTTAAAAAGTTGAGAGCAAAAAATGTAAATGGAAAAACCATACATTGAAAACGTACCACTGATTTAAAAAATTTTTGATCTAATGGGGTGGACACACATCTGCTGGTGTTTTGTTTGCTGAAAACTTTTTGGTCACTTTGGTTTTCTAAAAGCGTTTAGTTGTTAGTGTATTATTCTCCTGTATGCCTTTTTAGGTGTACGAGGCTTTTTTAGACTGTTTTGGAGCAGTTCAAGATATTTTTTACCATGCCCTCTCAGGCCACTTCTTACACCACCTCTTTACACACATCAGCAGTAATCTTAACACTATCAAAAAGCCTCATGAATAGGTAGGATGGTTTTAAAAAATTGCATGAATAATACAGTTCTGGAGTTGCTGCCATGCATGTAAAGCAAGCAAGGTCCAATAACTAATTCTGTTGATGGCACAGATGGCCACAGAAATTCCACTTGATATCTTTGGTGGGGAAACAGTGAGAGTTAGGAATGTGAATGGTTGGATTTTGAGTGTAAATGCTGTTTATGAAGAAATGTTGTTACTGTATTTTAGATCTCAGACCTGAAGACTGAGGTCTTACCCACAAGTTACACCCAGCAAATTTAACTGAATTCTGCTGAGAAGATGAACCAAGAGGGATGATTTTTTTTTTAAATGTTACTGTCTAAAAATGACAAACTTGAAAGCCCACAGTAACCTGGGAGAGAAATGAAAGCTGGGACTTTTACATTTCCTTCAGATTGAGCATCATTATGAGGAAATACAGGGCTTTCATTGTGATTAAAGGATATATGTACACTCCAGTAAAACAAGTTATGGTCAGCTGCGTTGAGCCACAGGGCTTAAAAAAGCAGTGAAGATGTTCAGGCTTAGGCTGGAGCCTGAACTTCCTGTTGCAGGATTTCAGAGCCTGATCTTCAGCCAAAGCCAGCAAATCTGAGTCAGTTGAGCTAGATGCTTGTTGCTACAGTGTGTTGTGGTTGTATTTTAGTGCAATTTAGAGGTACCCAAATAGGCCTTCCAGGAATTAAAATATAGTAATTCCTATAATTTTGTTTAAGGCTAAAATCTCTGCTCTTAAAATTCTGAAACATAGAATATTTCAATTCAAAATGTGGGAAACGGCAATTATTTCAAAATACTTTCTTGCTGATGTCTCCTGTTTGAGGGAAGTTAAAAATTTAGGAAGTATATCCTCTAATGTGCTACTACTATCATATACAATATGTTCTTGTTTTATTGCAATGTTCAGTGTTGTTTTCTCATACGCATCTCCCTGTGCTTGTACTTGTCACTTGTATGCTATCAGTAAGAGATAGATGTGCACAGTTGGCCTTAGGATTTTGGCGAAAAGCTTATTGTTTTAAGTGTCCCATCCCCCATTTTATTGTCTTTTTCTAAACAAAGAACTGCCACCATTCTCTTTTGATGCAGAGAAGTAAAGCAGCTTCTTGTTCTGTCTCATTTACATATGTATCAATACAGGTTTATGTTTTGCGCTATGCACAATTTTGGATATGTTTGCTTTAGATATGATATGATATGATCCTTTTAATCGTAACTGTTATAATTGTCTGATATCTTGAAATATGATGAGCAAGCTTCATGGTGTGTTGTCTTGGCACAATGGAAAGCCTACATTAGTGAGCCTGCACTACGCTGCTGTAGATGCAGTACAGTACGTTGTTGAATGACGTTTTAGTATAAACTTATTTGTAATTGTTGTGTAGCAAACTTATATAAAACATGAATTTAGTACACATTTTAAAGTTTGTAACATCAGAAGTATTACTATGCCATAGTAAATTGACGTTTTATGTGCTGAACTTACTGTGCATTGGTAACTGTGAAGATTGGTCAAGAAAAGTTGAAAATTGAAGATGCATAAGAGATTTAAATTTTTAGAGGAATTATTACAGTGTGCCTTAGCTATGTTCGGACATCTGGAACTCTCCAACTAAGTAGCTTGATCCAGCATTTGATTTCTTAGATATTTGTGTATATATGTATCTAATAATGATACTAAGCCTGTACTCTGTATTGCATTCACATATTAAAATACTATCTAGTAGTTTTACAAACAATAATGTCAAATATATGACAAAAGTCAAGGCATGTTCTGATTGTTGAGGAAGAGGATCTGGACTAATAGTAACTTGTTGAGCTAAGGGAATTCTTAAAATAAAATTGTAATAGGCTTGAATAATCCTACTAGTGAAATTGTTTTATGTTTTTATATTTCTATACTACATGAATTGTTGTAGTTCCAGTTATTGCTAATGTTAGAGAGAAACAAAATAAAGATACAGCAAGCTAACTATCTAATGCCAATTGATATCTCTAAAAATATCATTTCATATGTGCAGTTGCTCTAGAGGGTTTTGGTTGTGCTGTGGATCTTTTAAATTTTTAATTTCTACCAAAACAGATCAAACACATTTTTTTTAAAAGGGTAAAACTTACTTTTCAGTTTACATGCATTTTAAAACATAGATTTGGAAACAGTTACTCCACAAACATACTTAGCACAGACAGAGAAACAAAGAAATTAAAGTTTATGGTACATATAATTACATGATTCCTTCTGCAACCAACATGCACAAATTCTAAACTATCCCAGCTTCCATACATACACACTTACCAAATTACTCCCTCAACTATCCCTGCTGCATAACTTTTTCATGACATTGTTGCATCCCAATACCAGAAGATACTTTGGTGTATTTGCTTGGTAAGAATGGTGCCAGAAGGCATTGTAGATAAACCATGTTAGTCAACAATAGAAACCCTGAAAAATTTCAGACACTTGCAAGTAAACATTTATTATTCAGAACCAAACAAATTGCATTGAAAACTAAAAGGGCATGATAACTCTGCGCTTTGATAAATTTCCCACATTGAAAAATTGACTGCAGGGCAGGAGGCTGTGAATTACACTACATTTGCATTCTGTGCATTCTTAATATGTATCACAACCAGCATCTTCATAATTTTTTTTTATTTCTCCATCTACTACGAGAAGTCTCTAGCTAACTCATCAGCTCCTTAGTAGTGCTGAACAGTTAGCACAAGTTGAGTAAATGCACATTGCATCACTTTATATATAGAATACCAGAAGATTTACCCGGCATTCCTCAAGTCCTCAATTTTTTAAATTTAAATCATTGCTCTGGGGTTGGGGTGGAGCTGGGTATATGGGGATCTGTATGTAGGCTGCCCTGGGAAGAGAGGACTATCCCATCCCTCTCATTGCAGCAGCTTGGGGCCAGGTGAAAAGTACCTCTTGATGGCTGCTGCAGCTACAGCTAGGGGAGGAGTGCATGTCCCCTGGCTGGAGGACACTCTCTCAAATATAGTAGTTATTCCTTTCTCCACCCCTATTTTATTGCCCCAGTGAGGTTATAGCTGTCTTTGTCTCCATCTCTGACTCCTTACTGCCCCTCTGTAGTCATTATTCAATACAGCTGGCCCTGCTTTCCATCCTATATCCCTTGCTGCCTCCATGTGGTCATCAGATAGCAGAGCCCTCCCTTTCTGTTCTGAGAAACAATACCATTCCAGGCACATCACACTTTCCTAGCACAACCAAACCTTTACCTCGTTTTTAAGTTAAGAGGAAGCTGCACACCAAGTTTGGCGGTCCTAGCTCTTATTGTTTAGGAGGCATTCTTGGACAAACAAACTCCTAGACAGTTTCTCAAATATATAGTAGATAAAGATTTCTTACCATTCTGTTTAATAGCATTTTCTGCAATATAAAAAAGTAGACAAAGCGATGAAGTATTTTAAAGAAATGCTAATGTTAAGATAGCATCTACAAATTATCTTTTAATCTAGAAAATAGTGAGTTTACAGAGGTTGCATGTTTGTTTTTAAAAATAACCATAGGGAAAATAAAACGGGCCAGAAAAAAAAAAGTCAACCCTATCTCCTATGCTGAATACAGTGAAACCTTTGTTATTTGACACACTGTTAACCAGCAATTTAGTTAACCAGCATTGCCCCCACCCACAATACTGTCACATCTTCAAGTGCACAGGCCTGGCTTGGTTTACCATGATTAGCTTAATTTTTTTATTTAAAAAGTACTAATCATCTTTAACTCAAGATAGAAATATGAGACCAACTTCCTCACACTACAAAACTGCCAATATTAAAAACTTGAGTTTTATTATTATTGTTCATTGGTTTTTCCTAGGTTGATGGGAACCTTAGGTAACCGGAATTTTTAGATAACCGGAATGCCCTAATCCCCGAGCGTGCCAGATAACACAGGTTTACTGTAGTAACTAATGTTCAGTAAACATCAGGCTTGTATTTAGCCAACACAAAAAATTGACACTTGTACATGGACGTCTGTTTCTTGCTTTCAGAAGACTGAGGAATTGTTATTAAATTGCTTGTGTAGTATATATTTGAAATAGTATACAGGGCCATTGATGAAGTGGGAACAAATGTGGGCAGTTGTTCTGGTGCCTAGTGATTTAAAAGGTTCTAGAGCTCTGGGCTGCTATCACTGTAGCTGTGTTGGCTGGAGCCATGGGCCCTCTAAATCACCACCAGAACCCCATGTGGTGCGGTCCTGGTAGGCTTGAGGGCTAAGTTGGGGAGGCACTGCGCTATCCCTAACCACACCCTTTCTACCTTAATCAAGAGCCCCCACCATTGCCCAGAATCCAGCGAAGTCTGCCAGCCCTGGTTGTGTATATTACAAATTAACACATTCATACCTTTCCAATTGGCCAAATTAGTGTTATAAGGAAACAGGAATTGTTCCTCTGCCTTTACTTGTTTTGGCTTTAGATGTCTTTCTTAAAACAAAAAGTTCCTTCATAATAGGAAATGTGGTTTTAGTTTCTGAATTTATAAAAAAAAATTGAACAGATTTTTAAAAATAATTTTTAACAGGGTGAGGAGGACTTTTAGGCTATGTCAACACGGCAGTGCTATTTTGGGATACTGGAATACAGGCAGTCCCCGGGTTACGTACAAGATAGGGACTATAGGTTTGTTCTTAAGTTGAATTTGTATGTAAGTCGGAACTGGCTCCAGATTCAGCCGCTGCTGAAACTGATCAGCGGCTGACTACAGGAAGCCCTAGGCAGAGTTGCTCTGCCCCCGGCTTCCTGGAATCAGCCGCTGATCAGTTTCAACAGCGGCTGAATCTGGACTCCTGGGACAGAACAGCTGGGGCGCTGCCGGGTAGGTCCCCGCAGGACCAACCTGGCAACACCCCAGCTGCTCTACCCCAGGCGTCCCGCAACAAAAGCCTGGTCTGCTGGGGGAGGGGGGGGGCGCACTAGCTGCATCCCCTCCCCCCCCAGCAGACCAGGGAGACCCGAGAAAAGCCGCGGAGGCGCAGAGGTCCTGCCGCCTGTGCGGCTTTGCTCCTGTCTCCCTGCTGTGCTGGGGGAGTCCCCCCCCCAGCACAGCAGGGAGACCCGAGCAAAGCCACACAGGCGGCGGGACCCCACTGCCCCTGCGGCTTTGCTCCTTTGCCCCGGAGCAAAGCCGCACAGGCGGCGGGGTTCCCCGCCTGTGCAGCTTTGCTCGGGTCTCCCTGCTGTGCTGTGGAGTACCCCCCAGCACACCAGGGAGACCCAGAGCAGCTTTTCTCGCCCCGGAGGACGCGGTGGCAGGACCGCTGCGCTCTGGGCGGTCCCGCCGCCCGCGAGCTCCGGGGCGAGAAAAGCCCCGTTCGCAAGTGCATAAGTCGGGGACTGCATGTATCTTGAAATAGCTATCTAGCGTCTTCACAGCAAACCTGTTATTTTGGGCTTGCTGTTCTGATGTCCCTGTGAACCTCATTCCACGAGGAATAACATTTCAGAATAGTGGGTTATTTTGAAATTTAGCGCTGTGTAGGAAGCCCCAGATTATGAAATAAGCTACTTCAAAATAAGATTGAAATAGCTCAAATTGCGTATCTTATTTCAAACTACAGTGCAGTGTAGATGTAACTGTAGTCAGATAGTAGGTCTGGAAAATTGAAAAGTGATAGATTCCCAAGTTTTTAGCCACTGGAAAAGGGGATTTAAATTGGAAACACATACGCTGTGTCTAGACTACATCCCTCTTTCAACAGAGGGATGTAAATTAGACACTTCGAAAGCACAAATGAAGCAGGGATTAAAATATCCCGTGCTTTATTTGCATAATCGTGTCATGGCGCTCTTTCAAAAAAGCGCCATTTTGAAAGTAAAACCTTATTTTTGAGAGGAGTACAGGATCTTTCAGAAAAGCCTGCCACTTTCAAAAGAACTGTGTCTAGACCACAGATTTACTTTCGAAATGGAGCTTTACTTTTCAAAAGAGCGCTATGCCGTGATTATGCAGGTGAAACGTAGGATATTTAAATCCCCGCTTCATTTGCACTTTCGAAGTGTCTAATTTAAATTCCTCTGTCGAAAGAGGGGTGTAGTCTAGACACAACAATAGTGTAGTTAGTATTCAAGTAGTCAAATTCTGTTTGTTAGATTCTCTGTATCCAAACAAAGAAAAACAGATTTCAGTGTATGTGGGGTATGTAATAGGAGAAACTGTTAACTTTCTTAATTCAAATATATACGTATTCAGAATACTAAAATTCATATTTTTGGCTTTGATTAAATGTATAACCGTGTCAAAATACATTAATTTCTTTCAAGAATACAACTACACTATTTTTTTTTCAGAAAAGAATACCCCCCTCATTTTCAGAAGATAGAAATTGAGCCTATTAGATTACTTCGGCCTCAGTTGATGGGTAGGTACTCTTAGCATTTCATTTACTTTAAACTAGCAAGTAAATATTGATATTTAAATAAACTGCTTTGAACATATATGACAAATTCTATACTCTTGCCTATGTGACTCTTTAGTATATCCATTGATATCTATAGGATTACTCTGTATTTTTATAGGTGTATATAAAACTGAATTTGGCCCTTTGTGCAGGCTGAATTATGCAACGCATGCTTTCGTGTTAGGAATTTCAAATCATAACTAAAGTGGAAAACACTAAACTCTATCATCAGTGGCTAAAATGGCATTTCTCTAATACTGCGAAAGTGTAGTATTGAGTATCAAATCAGTATGAATCTTTGCACTGAAGAGCTTTTCTTTGTACTGTGCAAAAGAAAACTGCAAAATGTTTTGGTAGCTTTATATTCTTCATGGAGCAGCATCTTGAAGTAGGAGACTAAGGGAAGGCTTGTTTGTTTAACCACATTGTAATTGCTTTGTAGTAGCATCCAAAAACTCAACTCAGAGTTGAAGCCCCATTGTACTAAAGAGCTGTACAAAGTAATAGGAAGACTTGAACCTTGTAAGGAAGAGCTTACTTACAGCCTAACTTTGAAACAAGACTCAATTAGTTGCAGCCCAGCAGATTTGGGGGAAGGGAGGGAGGGAGTTGAAAAGTCAGGTCAGAGCAACTAGCGGAGTCCAGGTCAGAGCAACTAGCGGCTCCTCTATCACCATCTGACTCTTACTGTCTGTATGCCTCCCAAGGTGAGTTTGAGTACATTACACTTTAAGCATGTTCCCTTTCCATTTTTGATACATCCCTATAAAAAGGTTAAAGGAGTGTTGTTTGGAAGCTGGTTATTAGATCTGCTTCTGTGCCTGATGTGGCCTTCCCAATATCAGGAATTCTCGATTTGGAATTGTCAGGTATTCCCTTTGCACTGCATAGGCAACTTAGTGGGAGTCAAACAGGGCAGAGTATATTCACTAAATTGTTGTGTCCCCTTAAACTTTTTTAAATGTTCAGTCTAGAGGCTGGAAAGGCTGGACAATTCTCAATGACGAAGAGAATCCAGACTAATAGTAACTTGTAGCAGTTTGTAATTCACCACCATGCACTTCCTGATGGACTCTGGGAATAAGCTCAGTCCAGACTTGAGCGATGTCTCATCTACTGTTATCTGTATGTCCATTCTCCACCATTCATCTGGAACCATGTCCCTCCCAAATCATGTGGCCCCTCCCTCAGAATACTGCCCTGCGGTAGAACCCCCACACTATGGGGTTGTCCGCTCCTGGTTCACATCAATCAATATAACTACCTTTTCTCAGTGACGCACTGCCAGTCATCATCTAGCCTAAGCCTCAGGGGCAAACTACAGTCTGAAATGGTCACTCCCCACTGGCAAGGGAATGTGGACTTTCTGCCTTCTTGTGCCTTGGCTGCCTCCCTGTAGCCTTACTACCTCTCTAGTCCCTTGTTGCTGGGTCTCAGCTAGGGGTTTATTCAGGCCTGAGAGTTCATGGCTCACCCAGATTTTCCCCAAGCATGGCTTTGCCCAAGGTACTCTGTGCTAGCAGGTAGCTAGGTCCCTCTCCCTCCCTGGCCATCTTATATTATTTAAAAAAAAAAATACTGCCCTGCTGGGCTCTGGCAGCCACAAGCCCTCTCCCAGAACTGTTAGCCTTTTATAATCCAGTGCGGGGCAGCCACCCGGTCGCATAATAATTATTTGTTATGCCTTGAAAATGTTTTACAAGTTAATTTAATGAACAAAAACCTAGGTGTATAAATGCTTCCAGAGTCAGTAAACTCCATGTAGATAACTTGAAATATAAATTGAAAGGTCTCTGTAAAACTCTAAAAATAGAAGTGGGCCTCATCCTCCTTGATTGGATCCACCTCGTCATCTCCAGCCTGATTCTGGCCTGCATATTTATACCTGCCTCTGGAAATTTCCACTACATGCATCTGATGAAGTGGGTCTTTGCCCACGAAAGCTTATGCTCCTACACTTCAGTTAGTCTATAAGGTGCCACAGGACTCCGAGCCGCTTTTGAAGATTCAGACTAACACGGCTACTCCTCTGATTCTGTAAAACTTATTAACTGTAGCTAAGCAAATTTAGAGCTGAGAAAAGATTTTTACTTTCCAAATATGCATCCCTTTCTGAAAAATGTACATATTTTATGTCTTATAATTCTCTTTATAAAGCTTTTTATTTCTCAATGATTTACCTTTTGAGGAAACTGATATATGTGTTTAGTGTCCTGAGACTGAATGTAATATATGCCATGATGTTTCTTAATGGATGGGTAATGTTGAAGGTTATGCAGAAAAAGAACCCAGGAGTTGTAAAATCAGAGGAAAAGAAAGAGTTGTCAGATACTTCAAATGTGGTGGATGAATCAAGAAGTGCCCTTTCATTTTGGTCAAGAGACCTAGGTGAGAATGGTTTGCTGGAGTGAAAAGAATAGATATAAAATAGAAGGATGTGAGTCAGTTGCTTGCAGAAGTTCGTATCTGCCAGGAGGTACTCAGAGATATAGGTGGGGAGGAAGCTTTTATAGTCTTTGGTCTTCCTAAGTGAAATGAAGAAAGACTGACCAGATTACTTAAAATCCCAGTCAGAGAAATGTGTGCTGATGGAGTGCTATGTTAAGATCATCGGATTTAAATACTGTGTTCTATACTTAATCCTTACCTGCCCGTTCACACAAATACTCAGTAAAATGAGGCTTGTTCTGACAGTAGTTCAAGGTCTGTGGCTTACATTTGGAATATTTTCTAAGTAAGCATTTTGGAGCAGGTATTGTTTACATAGTAATACAGAAATTGCCATACTGCATCAGATCCCTGCTCTGTAGTCCAGTATTGTGTGTCCAGCTGTGACCAGCACATGCTTCAGATCTGAGAATAGGCACATCTCTAATCACCCTCCAGAGGTGCCACTTCCTGATTTCTAATACAATAAAGCTCTAGTTAACCACAATACTTGATTAGCCTCATTTCACAAGTTAACGCATTACAAAGGCAATTTCCCTCTATTTATATCCACATTTCCACTTCAACTACTGTGAATGAGCCATTTCCACCCTGACTTAATGGTCTAATTTACACAAGTACCTTTGCACTTATATAGCCATGCCTCTGAACTCCACTCCAGTCCATCTGATAAATGGGTTTTACCCATGAAAGCTTATGACCTAATAAATCTGTTAGTCTCTAACTGTACTTGTCACTGTTTTTACAGATACAGACTAACACGGGTACCCCTCTGAAAAAGAAGAGGTTACTCACCTTATGCAGTAACTGTGGTGCTTTGTAATGTGTCCCCCAGTGGGTACTTCTCTTCCCACAACCCAACACTTTACTTTGGCCCTGTTAATAAGAGCTCTGCAATAGGGAAGGAACTGAGGACAATTCGCTTGCTCAGCACTAGATAGCTTCAGCAAGGCATTCGACAAGAATAGCACCTGTGCGGACCAAAAGGACACGGTTACATAAAATCTCTGAGCTATGGCGTACGGATTCGTATATACCTATAGTGGTGCACTATAGAGAGATGCATCTTGAAAATTCTTCCCCTTTTCTCTCCAGCCTCTGTGCTATCTCCTTTCTCAAACACTGTGGGCAACATTTATCGTCCTGCCTGTTGCACAATCCCATGACCTGGATGTCATCTTTGACTTAGGTCCAGGTCCGTGTTTTAAATCGTTTGATAATTTTTGCATAACATCTCTAAAGTACAACCTTTCCTATTACTCCACATATCTGAAATGCTCATTCAGGCTGTTGCCTCAAGTCTAATTACTGCATTTTCCCCCTCTGACTTTGACAAAGGCAGTCTTGCCCTCTTCATATCCATTGAAATGTTGCTGCAAAGGTCATTGTCTTGATTACTTTGGACATATCACCCACTCTTTGCATCCTTCTGCCAGCTTCCCCCTCTATTTCATCAAATGTAAGCCACTTGTCTTCATTTTGAAGGCTTCTTACAGCCTATCCCCACCCCATCTGTTACATCTCATTTACTAGTAAGAGGTTAATGCTACCTCCAGTCAGCCATCAATGCCTTCTCTTCCACTTGTTAGATTTTCAAGCAAGCAACTTTGTGCTTTCTTCCATGCTGCCCCTCTCGCTTAGGAGGCACTCCATAAACATTTGTAAAGCTAACTCCTTCTCATTCAAACCTTCCTTTAAAATTACATACAGCTTAACAGGCTTTTGGCATACTGAGACTTCTACCGATCGTGCTGATCAGTATATTTTCATTGTTTTCCTGTACATCTGTTGGGCTGTCTCCAGTTTCTTTTCTTATTTTGAATAAGTTATTTGGGGCAAGGGCCATCTTTTTTTGTTCTGTGTTTGTACAGCACTTTGGACAGTGGTGGTCTGGTCCAAGTCCAGGATTTCAAGGTAATGTGGCGATACAAATATGTAATAGTATATTGAAAGTATTAACTTTGGTAGGGATCCAGATGATCAATGGGAAATGTAAGGTAATATTTTTTTTAACCCATCCACAGTATCCTAACGATTCTGCTTAAATTATTTTTCATTTTGTATTAGCAGTAGCTGATGCATACAAGAATTTTTAAATTTAAATTCTGTATAGGATTGGAATCCTCTTCAATTCCAATTATGTCTTGTTTTGAAAATATAGCTTCCTCTAAATGAAAGTGTTAGCGATCATTGAAATGGTCAAGGAGACAGAGGTGGGAGGGAGAATGGGACAATTTATACTTTGTTTAAATGGCATGTAACTTTCTTAAATAGTATCGTCTTAAAAGAAAGTTGTAATGTAAAATAAGATATAATGAAATATAGTTAGAGTAAATTACATGTTTTTATTAAATCTTGAAATGAAAAGCCACTATTTTTTTACAACAGTGTGCAAAATAGCACTGACAGGGTCAATAACCTCTCTGGAAACTTTGTAAACTAGGAGCTGTTTGTTTTAGAGACTTATTTGTACTTCTGTATCTATGCTGGTGCAGCTTCCCCAGTGTAAGTGAGCTCTTCTGTTGTAAAATAGAACTTGTGCAGGAACAGCTTATACCAGCACATATCATCACACTGGGTTTGTACTTGTGCAGAGCTCCCCACTAAAACAAATCCTTGGTTTGTTTGAAGTAAATGTTCCTATTGCCAGACTAAAATTACCAGCTTTTTGGCAGGCCTTGCCTTTCCTCATTTCCAAGGTTGCATTGGCTCTGAGCTTTTCATGGTAAAGCAGAGGCTGTGTAGACCTATTCCTTTTCTCTATTCCTGGCACAGTTTCCATTGTCAGAGGTTGTGTTCTTATGGTGTGGAGTGAAATTAGCCAGGTGTTTTCAAGACAAGGTCTCCTGATAGGAAGAAAAAGGGGTCTCTGCTATAAGTTGCTACAGTATACATCCATTCCGCATTAAAGTAATTGACGTTATTATAACATTATTATGACATATCCTATTCCCTGTTAAGTCATGGAAAAAAACAAAACAAAAAAACAACAACCCAAAAGACAACAAACCAACAGTTTGTGCAAGTGGAAGTCAGTCACTGGAAAAAAATTCCTTGCTTCAAGTTTTTTTGGAATTTGCTTGGACTTATAGCAAGGACGACCTATAACATTAAAATTACAGATTTCACTGAGACACACATTTATAAAAGGGAATCTGCAAATGGTGAGTGATTTAAAAAAAAAAAGTTTAGCATTTTTCTTTTAGCATGCATCTTTTATCCTTTATTTAGAAGATAATTAGCTGTTCCTCTGTGTAGTTGGAACTTGATGGGTGTTATGACTATTGGTTGCAGTGGTTTTTAATTTAACTAGCAAACTTGTCACTTAACATTCATATGTTTAGCATGCCATCCAACCATGCAGATGTGGGATTTGGTTTCTCTTGGTGTTAAGTTTCATAAATACACAAACAGTTAAAAGAATTACAGCTTGTATGTGTTATTTCACAAATTACACTACCGTTATGCATTTACAAAATTTTACACTCGTTAACACTGCAAGAACAGACAGTATAAAACTAGACAATATTACACAAAAATAAGGTAATGTTGAGTAACAATAACAAATTTAAATAGTCAAAAATGGGAAGGTGGAGATAGGGTTGAGGGGGAAGAAGAAAGGGGAAAATCTGATAGATCAGGTGGAATGAAAGTCTGGTATTCTGAGAGCTCTCAACATTCTTTATCCAAATGTTCAAGAAACCAAGTTGAGATGGCTTCAGATTTATATAATTGCTCTCCATATCTGTAAGCTTCCCCCCCCCCCCCCCCATTGCTAAATTGTATAGTCTAAATGACACTGCTATAGTCTGGGCATAAACTTACTTTTTCATTTTTATGAAAATCATGCATTTGGCAGACATTGCAACCTTCAAGAACTACATTTTTTTTATGGAGTTAAACCAAATGTAGTAGGTACAGAACCTACAATACAACTTGCAGTTTAGATTTTGTTGCTGAAGCCAAGTACTGTTTACACACTTGTGTCCACCTCTTTCCACAGCTGACTGTTGGATAGTTCCATAGCTTATGTATCAGGGTTTATCTTTATTATAGTTCCAACAAACATCAGAAGACAAGATTCCTATCTTGCTTAACTTCTACGGCATTGAGTATATTTTGAATAGCATCTTCTACTATATCAGGAGCCTACTAGCCACAGAAGCATTTTTAAAAGCTTCAGAGGGATAGCCGAGTTAGTCTGTAACATGAAAAACTTAAACAACAAAAAGACTAGTAGCACCTTAAAGACTAACAAAACATGTAGTTGGTATCATGAGCTTTCATGGGCGCCACCCACTTCTTCAGATGACAAGAGGATTAAAAGTCCAGATCCAAGAATAAATGAGGGGGAAAAAAAAGGAAAGGAGAAAAAAATTAAAAAGACAGTGAGTAGATGGCTCAAATAGTTCAACAGGCTGATAAGAACAATTAGCACCTCCATTGTTTGTTTGGTAGTTTGTCATAGGATGTGGAAGGTAGTGTGCCAGCCAATGTCCTTGTTCATATCATTTGCATAAGATAAGAAGCATTTTTGACATTGCTGCTGCCCCACGATGCTGCCTCTGATACAGTGGCAGCAGCCCCTCTCTATGGGAGGGTCTGAGCTCTCCATGGAAAGGGGCTGCAGTCGTGGACCAGCCTCTATCTTCAGGAAGCTTGGAATGCCCAGTGGATAGGGGCTGGTGCCATGGACCAGCCTCTGTCCGTGGTGAGTCTGGGCCGCTGCGGACAGAGGCTGCTACAAAGCCTCTGCTCCCTACTCCCCCCCCCCGCCCCCCGTTCTGCTGCCTCTGGTAGAGACAGAAGCACGGGGCAGGGGCAGGTGGCACTGTGGAGCTGGTGCTGAGGGGAACCAGCTTTTAAGCCAGCTCCCCCCCCCACCAGCTCCTGATCCCAATCCCGCTGCCTCTGTAGCAGGCAGCAAGGCATGGCAGGTGGGTCCTTGGAAGCTGATATGTGTGGACAGCTGGCTTGAAAGCCAGCTCCCCATGTGTATTGGCTCCAGCCTTCCCCCCTCACCCTCCATGCTGCTGCTGCCTCTCTATCAGATGCAACAGCATGGGGGTGGGAGGAGGCAGGTGGATCTGCTGCCTGTGGGGAGTCTGCTTAAAGCCAGCTCCTCACAGGCACCAGCTCCCACTCCTCTTGCTGCCTCTGATACAGAAGCAGTGGAGTGCGGGGGCATACATGTAATCAACAGAGTTAACCAATAAGCCTAGGCTTACTGGTTAATTGTGTAGTCAACTACACGTTGATATCCCTACTTTCCACACGTTCACAAAGCACTCGATGACTGGAATTCCTCTTGGTTAATAAAACATACATAGTGGACCTAAGGTTGGAGAGATTATCATAGTATCATAGAATAATAGGACTGGGAGGGACCTCGAGAGGTCATCGAGTCCAGCCCCCCGCCCTCAAGGCAGGATCAAGCTCCGTCTACACCATCCCTGACAGATGTCTATCTAACCTGTTCTTAAATATCTCCAGAGAGGTATTATGAAGCATTTCCAAGGTTCCCAGTAGCTTTGGGGCCTGTTACAGTCCTAGCGCACCCAGACCAAAATGATACATTAGCAAATGTGTTACTAGTAAGGACTCTATTGAATGTGGTTACTCATATTGTTTCTTTAATATTAGAAATGAGACAATAGCTTTTATCCTTGACTAACTGGGAAATCTGTTTAATGCTCATGCTCTTAGCTAGTTCTTAGAAATTACAGGATTTCTGCCCCTGCCCTGCCTAGGGTTGCCAGGTGTCTCGTATTGACCCGGACAGTCCGGTATTTTTGCCTCCTGTCCGGTTAAAAAAAAAAAAATTCAGAAAATACTGGGCATTTTTAGGTGTCCAGTATTTTCTGTTTTCCCACCCCCTGACAGGAGGCGAAAATACCGGACACTTGGCAACCCTACAACGTACTCGGCAATTAGGCCCAGCCCCTGGCCTCCCTCTCCCACCCCCGGACTTCCTGCTTACCTGGTTCTGCAGGGAAGCTGCATTCTGGCTTGATCAAGAAAACAAAATGGCAGCCAGCAAAAAGCCTAAAAACCAAGGGGAAGCAATGCCTTCCCTGGGTCTTAGTGCTCAACCACTCTCCTCTTCCTATCCCTATTCTGACTCTGAACTCACTGAAAGGGCCATATTGTTTTAATGCTGTTTTTTTTTCTCAACAACTTTGGGTCCCCCCTCCCCCAGGATTTTTTCCCCAGTGTGTGTTTGGTTTTTTTGGTGGTAGGGGGATGGTTTGGTATTTTTGGTTAAACCATCTGGCAACTCTACCCCCACCCCTTCCAGTTTGCATGTTTAGGTTACACCAGGAAAGTATTTTGTGGTGAGGATGAAATTGGTACCTCTTAGCTAAGATATCCTAGGCCCTCCTCACAGTCACCACTTTGAGCACCTTGTATTTTTTCCATTGGACACAGAAGGGCACCCAGGCGCACCACAGGAGGCTTTGGAAGTATTAATACTCTTTCAGTTCATTACTGTGTAGATATGAGGGCATTAGAATGCTGGGACCAATTTGACTTTAACAGGATAAAAGCACAATAGTAATTTTGTCGGTTTGGGAGCACAAACCTGACTTTTGACTATAGAGAACAAGGCATTGATTTGGCTGAAGCCCCACAGAAAGACTCTAATAATGTTAAATAAAATAAAAAAACAAAGCGAGACTGACAGAATATAGACTAGTTGAGGCAGAATATTCATTTTTATTGTATTAACCCTTTCCTGCAGGCTCAGGAATAGTGAATGCTGCATATTTACGTAACTATTTATTTTGATTGAGTACAGGTTTTAAACTAGTGAAGATGATTTTTTTTAATGTTTCTTTGTACTTGTATATTAAGGTATCTTATTTGCCTATGGAGGAAGCTCAACAGTATGACAAGAGAAACATTTCCATTAGTTTTGATTTTTTTCTAATGTATTTTGTAACCAGATTTTACTCTATATTTTTGGATTAATTATAGGAAGATTGGATAGTGGTTTCTGGTTTGGATATATGCGAAAGGATATTGTCTGCGTATACCATGAATTTATACACCACAGAACCAAGTTCTGTTTATTGAAAAAGGGATGTAAATTAGACATATTGAAATTGTAAATGAAGGCGGGATTTGAATTTCCCACACTTCATTTATATAATGGCGGCCACAGCTTTTTCTGAAAAGCTGCTTTTCAGGGGGAAAAAATGCCGTTAAGACAGGGATCTTACAAAATAAATGCCCCTTTTCGAAAGATCCTGTAAACCTCATTTTTTGAGGATTATAGAATCTTTCAGAAAGGGGCATTTATTTCGAAAGAGCCCCATCTTAACCATGGTTTCTTGGGGGGTGGTTTTTACCCCCCGAAAAGCAGCTTTTCAAAAAAAGCTGTGGCCACCATTATGTAAATGAAGCGTGGGGAATTCAAATCCTGCCTTCATTTACAATTTCAATATTTTTTTGATAAAAGGATGTAATCTAGACATAGCTTTAATGAGGCTGTATAGCTATTGCCAGCAGCTCAAGAGCCAAATACAAAAGGTTACGGGGCCAACAAGCACCGTTTCTTAGTATCCCTGAAGAGACTGAAAAGGTAACATTGTTGGTTGTGATACGAGAGACTAGGTAAGAACATAATGTTGAACCCAGGAATTAAACATGGGTTCCAATCCCATTTTTTTCCTAGGGTATAAAACAAACTCCTGTGAAAAGCTTTTGGGTTGGTGTTGGTGTGTGTGTGTGGGGGGGGGGGGGGTTGGTTGGTTGGTTGGTTTTTTTTTTTTTTTTTGCATTCACAGCTAAATATTGATTTCTCTGTGCTAATTAATTTCATTTTTTCCCCATAGAAAGTATAATGGAGAACACAGAAGAGTCAGGATCAGAATCGGACCCTGAAATTAAGAGGAAGGTACAACAGAAACATCACAGCAGTTCATGTCAATCTGATTTGCCCCTCTCTCCTGCTACAAAAAACTGTTTAGCCCACTTGGAGGTGGGTTAGATACAAAATACAAACATCTATTTCAAATGTCAGAAACTTGTAGTATTAGTAAGAGAGAGGTCAAGTTTAGGACTGGTGAGAGTTAGTTTTATAAGTGTTTGGAACTGGGAAGGAGTCATGTTGGTGATTTTATTCCTATTACTTTGACACACCCAGATTGTAACAGGTCAATTAGTACTGTGTATACCATCATAATACTTATTTCTTCTTCAAGCAGTGGTCCCTGTTGAGTTCCATGGAGGGTAATATGTGTGTGCTCAGCATCGGGAGACTTTTGAAGTGGTATTGTCCGTTGGCCTGCACATGCACGCTGTCCACCTTGTGGTTTTGTCCCAGGCAATAGGAGGAGTGACAGAACCTGTTCCCCTGGCCTTTTGAGGCACAAGATTTTATTTCACCTATTTCCTGGTATTTAAGAAAAAGGGAGGACTGAGATTAGTCCTAGATCTGTTCTCATCCACGTCAAATGTGAGCCAGAATTTATTAAGGTCACTCTTGGAACCATTATACCCCTAGTCGAAAGAGGCATGTGGTTTATGGTTCTTGATATGCAAGATGCTTACTTCCACATACATATTCATCCTACCCACAGACCACTCTTGATATTAATGAGTGGCCCTTTGAAACTTCTAGTACTGGGTTCTGCCATTTGGAACCATTACTGCTCCATGAGTCTTCACCAGATTTTCTTTGTAGGGACAGCCCACCTCAGGCATTGAGGGATCCTTGTATTCCCTTACCTTGACAACTGGCGACTAGCAGCATGACCCAGACAGGAGTCTCGAACATCAACCTTCCTGCTGATTCTACCCCCTCCCCAGAATGAACAAAAATATTTAAAAAAAAAATTAGACTCCCCCTTCCCCCCCACACCCACACTTCCTAGAGTTAATTGGGCCATATATTAGTGCACTGTCGCATGTGCCTTACCTATCAGAGGACAGATTGCAGACTTTCAGTCCTCCTCTTCCAGTCAGAACTTGCTTTTTCCCTTCTTGGCCACATGGCAACATGCACATATGTCCCCTCCTTTGCTTGTTTCAGTGTCTAATGTTTATGGCTGTGTTTACAGAGAATCTGTTCTATTCACAATTCCATGGAATCCGCACAGGAAATTTGTGGCCAACCACAAATGGGAGCTACACTACTCAGCAGTCAAAAACGTGGTTGACAACAGGGAAGCACCAGCCAAGGATACCTCTTGGCCTCTCACATTAACACCAAATGCATCCAGTATTACTCTGTGCCTGTTCCCAAGATGATGCCCTGGGCTGTTAAAACTGAAGCGTTTGTTAGCAGTGCAAAATGTCTTCTCAAGTAGCAGGAAAAAATTCATATGAGAGTCCTATTGAGCCAAGTAGAAACATTTTGTCTCTTGAGCCCAGCAGAAAGATCTTGCCCCTGAAGCTGTGGGCATTCCTCTTATCTTGGACTATTTCCTATACCTGAAGGCTCAACTCAGTCAAGGTGTGTTCAGTGGCCATTCGTGCTTTTAACCTCCCTGAGTAGGATACCCTGTGAGTAAGAGGTTCTGAAATGAACTGTTGTGAACTTATCCTCCCATTTAATTCATTCTTCCCTGGGGGACTTCAGCCTTACCCTCAGGGCATTAATGAAATTGCCCTTCAAACCTGTGGTCTCTTGTTCACTGTCTCTCCTCTCTCAGAAGATCGCCTTCCTGATAGATATTACTTCTGTGATAAAGGTAGGCAAACTGGAGGCCATGATGGTGAGCACTACAACCCCCTTACCACATTCCATAAGGTGCATCCCAAGATTCTGCCAAAGCAGTTCCTCTCTTTGGCCTCAACCAAACCATTCGCTTTCCTGCTTTCTTTCCAAAGCTGCACACCTCAGAGAAGGAACAGTGCCTTCACTTCCTCGCTAGCCAGAGGGCCTTTGCACACGGAGTTCAGTACCTACCTTTTTTTCCTATTCTGCTTGGATGCAAAAAACTCTGTGGGTATGTCTACACTACAAAGTTAATTCGAACTAACGGACGTTAGTTCGAATTAACTTTGATAGGGGCTTTACAAGCGCTCCGCTAGTTCGAACTTAATTCGAACTAGCGGAGCGCTTAGTTCGAGCTAAGTAAACCTCATTCTACGAGGACTAAGCCTAGTTCGAACTTAGTAGTTCGAATTAAGGGGTGTGTAGCCCCTTAATTCGAACTAGTGGGAGGCTAGCCCTCCCCAGCTTTCCCTGGTGGCCACTCTGGCCAACACCAGGGAAACTCGTATGCCCCCCTCCCGGCCCCAGACCCCTTAAAGGGGCACGGGCTGGCTATGGTGCCCGTGCCAGGTGCAAGCCTACCAGCACCCAGCCAGCAGACCCTGCACCTGGCACGGCTCGAGCCAGCCACCCGATGCCCCCCAGCCCTCCCCCTCTCCCCCTCTTCCCGGGACCGCAAGAGGCGGGCACCCGCCTGGTCTAGTGCGGACCTCGTCCACGACCTCCGCACTAGGCACAGGAAAGTGGCCGTCTAGGGCAGGATAGCTGCCAGCCTGGCCACCCAGGAGTAGGTTGGCATGAAAATCAAGGTGGTCCACTGAGACCCCCGACCCTGAGCCTTGAGCTTACAATGGCCGTACTGGGTCAGACCAAAGGTCCATCTAGCCCAGTAGCCTGTCTGCCGACAGTGGCCAACGCTAGGGACCCTGGAGGGGATGGACCGAAGATAGTGACCAAGCCATTTGTCTCGTGCCATCTCTCTCCAGCCTTCCACAAACTTCGGGCAGGACACCACTCCTACCCCCTGGCTAATACCACTCCATGGACCCAATCTCCATCACTTTATCTCACTTCTCTTTAAACTCTGTTCTAGTTCTAGCCTTCACAGCCTCCTGAAGCAAGGAGTTCCACAGGTTGACTCTTTGCTTTGTGAAGAACAACTTTCTGTTACTAGTTTGAAGCCTGCTACCCATTCCTTTCCTTTGGTGTCCTCTAGTCCTTCTATTATGGGAACTAATGAAGAACTTTTCTGTATGCACCCTCTCCACCCCACTCATGCTTTTATAGACCTCTATCCTATCCCCCCACTGTCTCCTCTTTTCTAAACTGAAAAGTCCCAGTCTCTTTAGCCTCTCTTCATATGGGACCTGTTCCAAACCCCTGATAATTTTAGTTGCCCTCCCCTCTCCCAGCCTCTCTCTTTCCCTCTCCCACCTCCTTTTCCCAGTCTCCCCCAGTTTTGTTCAATAAAGAGAGATTCTATTTTTGACCACAATTGTCCTTTATTTTGTACATCAGGAAGAGGGGCTAGGGAGGGGTAAGTGGAAGGAGATGAGGGAGGAATGGGGTACAAGCTCCCGATGGGGAGGACTGGGCTGGCTCTGCGGGCTTCTGGGGGTGGAACCTCTCCAGCAGCCCCCCAATTGCCCCCTCTCTCCAGATGGCAGCCTGTGGCAAGTGCAGCCGGTCTGATGGCCGAGTGCTGTGATGTGCCCAGTGTGGGTAGTCCGGGCACTCCAAGCCAGGACTGCTTTGCAAGCAGGGCACCCCTGAGAACTGTCTGTCCGGGGTGGGGGTCGGGTCCCTTTATGCACAGCCCTCGGCTAGCCTGAGACAGCAGCTCCACGCTCTAAGTCCTCATCTGATGCCCTGCCGGCACTGCTTCTGCCCATCCTTAACCCCAGTTCAGGGTCCACTCTGTGTGGACAAGCTAGTTCGAATTAGCAAAACGCTAATTCGAACTAGTTTTTTGGTCTGGATGAGTTAGTTCGAATTAGCTTAGTTCGAATTAACTAATTCGAACTAAGTTAGTTCGAATTAGCGCTGCAGTGTAGACATACCCTGTGATAGTTATCTCATTCGGCATTCCTGTTTTCTGCTCCACAGTTCTGTCATCTTCCTCACTATCTTCTCCTAACTAGGGGTACAGCTTCTTAATCACCTTCAGTGGAATAAAGTAGTGATCATCTCTCAAAGAAGAGGAAACTGCTTACCTGTAACTTGAAGTTCTTCGAAATGTGTGGTCCTTAGCTACATTATGATCCCATCCTCCTTCTCTCCTGCGGATTTCTTCATTCTTGTGGAGAACTAATTGAGAATGCATTCGGTCCATGTCACCATTTATAACCTTGGACGACACCATGAGGTGAACCAAAGGTGCATTTAAAGGCCAGTGGACACTCCTACCTTCAAAATCTCCAGACACACATTACATGCATATAAACCTCAGTAGAACAGAGATCAGGAAAGTGAAAAAATTCCAGTTATATGTAAGTAACGGCCTCTTTCTGATGGGCAGCAACAATCTGATCAGTCTTCAGTTACTTCCAATACTTCAGCATGATCCATTACATTTTGACAAACCAGAAAATGCCAGTAACTTACAATACTTGTATGTGTTCTGTATAAAATAGTAACAATATTCCAACATGTTGCCATTTTATAACAAGAAAAGTAATCTGCTAAAGAAAGGTATTACTATTTAGTGTTTGAGACAATGAATAAAAATTAAGATGGTAATTTTCCACAGATTGGAATATAATAAATGTAATAAAAATTAGTATGTTGCTCCTGGAAAATACTCTGACATTGGTAAACTTTCCTTTGGGATGAAAGAGTTAATATTCTCTTTTACTTTTTTACCTTAAATTTATTTGTAAAATTTTATTGTTAAATCTAAAAACTTTAACTTGCTTTAATTATTGACACTCTTCAAATTTGTATTGTAAAGCTATAAATTTATACATACTATTTACCAAATGGTTCTATAGGAGCATGATTTATGGATAACCTAATGTTAAGAGGTACAAGTACTATCCATTCCTGCTCATATATTGGTAATTAATAAGGATATTGCATAGAGAAGTAAAACTGCCATGATGGGTTTTGTTGCACTGTCAGGCGAAGAAGGGAAGAAAGTTGTTTTCAATTCAAAAATATCCAATGATTGTAGGAAAAACTAGAATGTAAATAAAATTTGGAGGAGCCTCCCTGCATGGGAATTGAGAAAATAGCACAATAATGTGCGAAAGTTCTAAAACTTTTGGTAAATTTGATTTTCATCCCTGGACCTCATGGCATTTTTCTATTTTTCTAGTCGAATGAATGAATTGGAGGCTATACATAATATATGCGTTTCAGTATATTCTGTATATAATGTGTTTAATGTAGTTATGTCAAATATTGTATTTACTCTTAAAGCTATGGAGCCATTTAAACTAAGTATTATTCTTGTTTTTTGTTTGTTGCAAGGCTCATATTAACTTCTAAATATGGTGAATAATTTATTAGATTTCTATTGCTGCAATGAGTATAAAATGCTAAATGGTTACAAATATGAGCATTAAAAAAAAAAAAAACTTAAATCCTTGACCTCAATGAGGACAATGGCAAAACTCACATTGGGTGAAATCCTGACCCTGCTATCTGATAGCATGGTTTGGAAAAGTGTCCTGAACCGGGACTGGCATTTCTCATGAGATGTAAAATATCAAGCAAGTATTTATAGCTCTTTCTATGTGAACGCTATGGTGCTAGATACCATTGTGTATATGTCAGAGACATCTAAAGAATTAAAGTGTGGGGGCGGGGGGAGTGATTCCAATCTGTCTAGAGCAGTGTTTCCCAATTGGCGCTCTGCGGAACCCTGGGGTTCTGCGAAGAGAAAGTAAGGGTTCTGCGAGGAGCCGGCACTCCCGCGCCCCCTCTGAAAGAGAGAGAGACGGCTAGCCAGATTCTTAAAGAAGCAGCACACTTGTTTCCCCTTCCTCCCTGGCGACACAGAAGCATAGCGAGGCGGGGGCCGATGGGAACAGTTGCTCCCAGCTGGCGCACTGGGGTGTGCCAGACAGGGGTGACCTCACGTGACCCACAGCGGGGAGGGAAGCACTTCCCCTCCCCAAAGGAGCCGGTGCACGCTCCCTGAACAGCTGGGGTTGTGGCACCTGGTAACTTAGTTCCACGGCCTTTTTGCACCGGGGGGGGGCCGGAGACGTGGTTCTGCGCAGCTCCGACTGTGCAGGCAGCGCTCTCTGCCTTGGGACTCCCTGCACCCTCCCCCTATCTCCGCTCCTGTAGGACAGCATCATGGAAGTAAGTTGCTGGAGTGCAACAGCCCCTGCTATTCAGGCAGCATGCATGCTAGCTGTTTGGGATAAGGAAGTGCAGTCCCACACTTCCTGAAACCCAGAGGTGCTGCAGGATTGCCAGGTACTGGTCCCAACTGCCCCTGTCCCCTACCCGGACCTCCCATGAGTACCCTGTCCCCTGCCCTCCCCAGCACTCAGCAGGATCCTGTCTCTGGCCCCAGCACCCTGACACCCATCCTAGCACCCAGCAGCACCCTGTTCCTTGTCCCATTCCCATGCCACCCACCCCAGTACCCAGCAGGACCATGTCTCTGACCCCAGCATCCTGTCCCAGCACCCTGCCACCTGTGCCAACATCCTGCCACCCAGCAGCACCCTCTCCCCTGCCCCAGCACTCACTGGCACTCTGTCCCCTGCCCCCACCAGCACAATGAGTTTGGGGGGTTTTGGAGGGGTTTTTTTGCATCTCACTTGTGTGGCCCCAACTAACTTTTCTGTGGGTCAGTGACCCTTGACTCAAAACAGGTTCCCCGCCCCTCTCATAAATAAAGACAATGCTAAAACCTTTTGAGTTTGACATAATATTTTATTTAAAAATGAAGTTTGGCCAACATGCCCCCAATTGGGGCCAAATCCCCATCTCACTGCAGCATCATAACACTCCAGCGCCACCTGACCCCAAATCTGAGCCTCCTGGAACCCCCTGTCCTGAGCCTCTTACATCCCCAAACTCCTGCATCCCCATATCCTCAGTTTTCTGCCACAACACTCCTGCACCATCCATACATCACAAATCTGTTTCCTGAGCCCATCATACTCAGTCTCCTTGCCCTGAGCCCCTCACATATCCAACCCAAACTCTTGCACCCTCATCCACAAGCCTGTGGCTTGCTCAACACCCCAACTTTCCACCTGCGCCCAACAGTGCCCAGCCTGGAGCCTTCTCCCCAAGCCAGCATCCCCTTCTCCTGCATCCAAATTCCCTCCCAGAGCTTTCTCTTCTCACCCCTTCCCACACCCAAATCCCCCATTCCCACCTCAGAGCCCGCACCTCCTGTTTCAATCCAGGAGAGCGTATAAGGGCTGGGTGTAGCAAGTGATGGAGAGGAGGGGAACAGAGAGGATGGGGCCTCAAAGGGTTAGGGTCTTAGGGAGAGAATGTGATTTTCATGCATTGGTGGGTTTCCCTCCTTTTTTTTGTTTGTTTGACAAACCTAGCTTTCTGAAAAATTGAAAAGGGTTCCATGGCCAAAAAAAATTGGGAAACACTGGTCTAGAGAGTGAGGTGCTTTAGTTTGCATGAATCCTACTCAGCGGGAGTAATAACTTCAAATGTTTTAAAAGAATATTGTGATGCATTTATATATAGAAAAGCTAGTCTGTCAGGTCTTTTCTGAGTTTTAAGTGTCAAATCTCTTTGGGAAGCTAAGCATTTCACTTTCCAAATGGAGCTTGAAGAGTTCATTTTGAATTCTACTGCAATACCATATCTGGCATAAATGTCATAATGTTTTTATTAATAGAAAAGCTGTTAAATCAGGACTGAATATTGGCTGTCCTGAAATAAGCTAGTGGAATGTTTAGGGAGAAGGAATTGTTTCTTCCTTCTTAGCCACCTTCCCCCCCTCCCGCCATACCCGTGCTCACATACACATTCATCCCCAAAATGTCTGAAACTTGAAATACTAATGTTGAAGATTAGATTAGTGAGTAGAGAGTACATGAGTCACTCAAAGATAGGTAATTGGTGGTGGTAAGAGTAAACTATTGTGTGGATTTTTACAGTTTTTAATTTATTTTGTATTATACCGCATATAAACCATGTACAATAAAAAGACGACAATAGTACTATCTACTTAAATAGCTGGTTATATTAAAAAAGAGACTAATTATAGCAAGGTTCGGTGTGTGTGTGATTAGCATGGTTTATGTTGAGACATCACATAAAACAAACTTGATACCTAATACTTTAAGACCTCTGAAACACGATTATTTTTGAAAGCTAATATTAAAAATAAAGTAAGCTTAATGCATCCCCCGAACACTCAATGTACTCTGAAGTAAAGTGAGTTTAATCCTACTAGTAGTAACTCTGATTTGGGTTATTGGGGATAATCCTCTGAACATGAGCTCCCAGTTCGAGACTTTGGTCACAAGAGATAATATGTTCTCGGAATGAATAAACATGGGAATTGAGTGGAAGTCAAAAAATTATTATACCTAAATATTGGTGCTGAAATACTGTCTGGTTCTGGTGTCCACCACTCAGGAAGGATGTTGATAAATTCAAAGAAGAATGATGACAATGTTTACTGAATTAGAAAACATGCTTTGTAGTCATATGCAAAAGCTTAATCTATTAGTTTAACAAAGAGAGTGGTAAGGGATGACTTGATTAGTTTATAAATGTCTACCTGGCAAACAAATATTTAACAGTGGACTCTTCAGTGTAGCAGAGAAAGATGATCATGATTCAGTGGTTAGTAGCTAAACTTACAAATTCAGACTAGAAATAAGTAATTATTTTTAATAGTGATGCTAATTAACTATTGGAATAATTTCAAGATTGGATAATTTTCTAAAAGATTAGGTCTCATAGTTGCTTTTTGGGAAGTTCTCTGACAGAGGAAATGAGACTAAATGATCACAACTGTTCCTTCAGACCTCAGAATCTATTAAGGCCTTAAAGACCAAATCTGATTTAATGTGCATAGATTCAGAAAATATTGCTCACCCCTATTTTACAGTATCTTATACAGTTTCCTAGTACTGTATCTTAAATTTGTTCATTGTGTGGCTACATATGTTCATTAGAGAAAACCACTGTTTTAATGCAAATACTTATAGTTAGGGCTTACTCCTGCGAACCTTTACTCATGGTTTAACTCTTATTTCCATAAACTATCAGACTTCAGTAGGACTGCTCACAAGGATGAGGGTTTGCAGAAATGGTCCTTGGATATTGATCCTGCAAGATATTAAACACATTTGCTGTGATCCAGGAAAGCACATAAGCAAGGAATAAATATCTTGTTAATTTCAATGGAACAGTTCTTATGCTCGAAATGAAGCATGTGCTTAAGTGATTGCAGGATCAAGGTACTAGTTTCTAATTTGCACATTCACAATTTTACCATTAATTTCAGTTACATTTTTTGGTTCAAGTTTTGCTTCTGGTGTTACATAGGTTTGAATGTTATAATGCAACCAGGTCTTGTAGTATAGACTTTCTAGCTGTGTAAACCACATGTATGCTCAGAGGCATAGCTGTGTTAGTCTGCAAAAATTATGAGTGCTGTGGCATCTTAAAGACTAACATATTAGGGAATAAGCTTTTGTTGGTAACACCCACTTCATCAGATGAATTGGTGTGGAAATTAGAGGCAGGGATATATATCAAGGTATATACTCCTGCGTCTGTAAATTTCACTCCAGTTCATCTGATGTAGTGGGTTGTACCCTCAAAAGCTTATGCCCTAATAAATCTGTTAGTCTCTAAGTTTCCACAGGGTTTCTCATTGTTTTCACATACATACTGTATTGCTTTTTTATATTAATCCTACTGTGATTACTTGTGGGCCCTTTTTGATCACAAGTTACCTACTCTGGGCTTAAATAAACTAGGATAGGAATAGCTTCCAAAGCTAAGATGCTTATTTGCCCAAGATGATATCAAATTAACAAAATGCACTTCATCAAATTAACTTACATTTTTCACTTTCAAAACTTTCCTTAATTTTTTAAAACTTTTTAATCAATATCCCATCCTTGCCAGATATGAGCTTTCAAATGGCCAAAAGGGGAGGGGAGGAGTTATAAAACTGAATTTTAATTTTTTTCCCTCTTTCCCTGTCACCTTTTCTTCTCCAAAAAACACTGCCCTAAATAAAAGGTGCATACCTCAATTAATGGGGAACTGCAGACATTGGTGGGTGGGGGAGTGTGTAAGTAATAGTAGCTGCAATGCATTGTCAAAAGGTAAAATATTTTAGAACACTTTCTTTTTCACCAATTTGGTTCCATTTTCTTTTTGTTTAGGTGTCTTTTATTTAATGTGAACTTTAGCGCTTTTCTACTTCAGTCCAAGGTCTGAGAAGCTGAAGTAGTTTTTGGTGCTGTATATCAGCCTGAAATTTCTAAATATAAGAACCAGTTAGATTAGAGGTTTATTATTATTGTTGTTGTTGTTATAGGCATTCAGGGGAATTGTGTGTTCAAAATAGTTATGGGGAGGGTGAGATTGATACAATTGCTAGCAATAGCAATCAGGAGAAGATACTGATCTCTATTCCGTTACAGGATATAGAATAGTAAAGAGCATCTACACAGAATTCAAATTGTTGAGGCACAGTATTCTGGCACTGTTAGTTCCCATCATGCTGCATTCACATACTACTCCAAACCAAACAGGATGATGACTGTTAAAGATCCTAAAATGGTTGTAAAGGACTGATTAGTATATTACTACCTGCATGTGGATTTTTCTCCTTTTTTTAACCAATAATTTAATTAAAATGTTTCTGTAATTTCCTAAATAAGTTTGCTATTGTCCTTCACTCATAAAGTTGGCCTTTATTATATTATACATTTATATTATTACATTTGTTTTTAAAAAGTGGGAGATTCTTGCAAACTAACTTTAGAAAATGTGTAAATTACAGATTGCTAAAAGTTGCAGTTTCCTTTGAAGTGTAATTGGTTGTGATGGCTGTGTTTTGAACATTTGGAATAAAAATCAATTATTTAATACAGTTTTATAGCACACATTCAAGAAATAATTTAACACCATATACTGAATGCTCCCAAATAGCAATACACTCAGGCTTTATCTTCACTGTGAGTTCTTCCTACAGAAAATATGCTAATTAGGGACTCATTAGCATAAGTCACAATCTCATTAGCATATTTTGTGCTGTTTTTGCGCAAGGGGTTTTTGCACAAAAAGAAGCAGTGTGGACCTTTTTTGCGTAAAATCCCCGTTTTGTGCAAGATCCTTACACCTGTCCCAGAGAGTCCTTCGTTAGCATATATTCTGCCAGAAGAACTCGCAGTGAAGACGTAGCCTGAGGCTCCACTTCTGCAAATGCTTATGCATGTGAGTAGTCCTGTTGAATTCCATAGGACTCAGTGATTTTCAAATGGGAGTTGGATGCTGAATTTCCTTAGGACTAGAATTTACAGAAGATCCAAAAGTTTTACACTTGTAATAATCCCTTCTTATTAAAAGGTCATGAATAAGTGAGCAGAGAGAGGCATTGCTGCTCTCAACAGTCTGGGAAAAATGAGCAGCTTTTCCATTTTTAGAATGAGATGCTCCTTCCTATTTCCTCCAGATTTTCAGGATGAAGGAAGGGGGTACTAATTTTTTCCCTTCAAAGTCACTGGATCTTTGAACTGATGTGGCTGCTGATTGCTCCTTTTGTCTGGATGCTGGAATGTCTTTTTTGTCCTTCGTTATTCCACCTTGGAATGGTGTTTCTGCACAGCCTCATCAAAGCTATTAATTGCAGCTTTTGGAGCAAACGTGTCCACATGACTTGGATGGTCTGTGGATTACTCATGCTTAAACTAGTGGCTTCATCTGCCCAAAATAGTGATGTTAGAGCTACCCTTTCCTCTTGCTGATGTATGAACATATCTGAGGAATGGACAGTATGTCTATCTATGGAAAGGAAGGAAAAGGATAGATATAATGCATGCCCCTAATTTTCCACAGTTAAAATTTAAAAAAAAATCAAGCTTGCAATTTATTGACATTAGGTATGTCTATATTGCAATGAAAAACCAATGGCTAATCTTTGGCAGCTGACTTGGGCTCATGGAGCTGTTTCATTGCTGATCAGAGTTCAGGATTCAGCCCAAGCCAGGAAGTTAACACTGCAGTGACCTGCAGCTAGAGTTTTGTGAGGGCAAGTTGACTGGTATAGGACCGCCATAGACATCTATTTGCAGTGTAGACGTAACTTTTGACTCCCACTTAAAAGTATAACAAAAATGTCAAGCTGCCTTTTTAATGCTTGCTTTAGGCTTGTGTACTTTGCAGTATTGCTAATATAACTTGTGTAAGTTGGGATGATTGTTCCTTTTAAATATATATTTCAGCAGTAAGATTAAAATCTAGGTCTCTGTTGTACCTTTTTCTAAAAATGCCAAAACCACGTGTTGTACTTTCTGCCTTTTTTTATTCAAGGTTTTGGAACAGACTGATTATTCTGAAAATCAGACCAAATACCAAAGTAGTGGAAATGATTTCTATAGGGATTTGCAAAGACGCTCCAAACAAACTGTGACATTAAGTGAACCTGTGGAATCTTTACTGCGATCTTCAATACATCAGAATTCAACAGCGCAAAAATCTCCAGGTACAGGATTGAACACACAGAAGTTCTATGGCCCTGCTGCTGGGAAGGGTTCAGTTGATGCACTGAGTCGTGATATTACAGGACATTCTATGTTACGACTGAATGGAAAAGTTGGACTCTTAACTGGGACAAAAATTCCTAAAAGTTCAGGAAACTTAAGACCAAGGAATACAAGACCATCTGAACTAAATGATCCGAGTAAGTATTCTTTTACATAGCAAGATATGATTTGAACTTTCCAAATACCTGAAAACATCCTTTAAGAATGTAAAATATTTAGCTCTGCTTCTCTCCTGCCAATTTTTTGGAATCTTTTGCTGGACTTGCTTTTTTGTTTTTTAACTTTGCATTCTTCTCTATTTTAGAGTTACTCTCTTTTTGAGTACAATTTAAACTTGATGAATGAGGAAAATTGGGATTGGTAAAACAAAGCATGAGTTTCTTAATATGTTTTAAGTTCTAGACACACTGCTGATAATTCATTGTTAAAGAGCATTTTTAAAGAGCATTCCTGCTGAGGATTCATCATTCAAGCCTGTAAAAGGAAAAGTTGTTTTTTGGTTTCTCTGTCTTCTTTGCCTCATATATTCAGGCCAGCTCCACATTTTGCTGTTTAAGCATAACATTTTTAAAATCAAACCTTTTTCATTTAATCTGCATGGTTGGAGTTCTCTTATTCAAATACTCATGTCTGGACTGAAGCAGCCTCTTAATACTTACTTTGTCTTCCCCAATGCTTGATATTTAACCCTCCAATCTAATGTAAAATGTACTCGTGGAGGCAATATTCCTTACTGTTTGTTCTTACATTAGAATGGATGCCATTTGAATGCTTCCACATAAAATTCAAACTTGCCTTTTCCGAGTGATTTCTTTGTGGGTGCTCCATTCCAGGGATTGATGTGTCCCTGTGCATTTACTCAGATTTCTGCAGCAGTGTCTATATGGGTTGTGCGTTCATGATGCCTGCCTTGCATGCTGTTGCTGCTTGAAGTATTGTGTGTGCATAACCCAGAGCCATCGGTACTTTTTCAACTGTTCCTGGCCTAAGATCGAACTCAGTAGTCCTGCTGATAGTTTTTTGGGGTTTTGTGAGGTAAGTCTTAGATAGGCAGTTCAGTGTTTTTAGTTAATTTAGGTCTGTTTACTTTTCCCCTTTGGAGGAGGAAAATTATTAGCTTCCCCATAGTAAATTAATTTTTGGTTATGAAAATGCCTGATTCACCAGGTTTTAAAAAAATGTTTGACCTGCAGAGAGGAAAAGCCAGTCTCTGATGGGCATACTCAGCATATCCCAGAGTGTCTCATGTTCCCCAGCAATATGCCTGTTGCTCTAAACTACATGCCAGAATATGAAAAGATAGGGACCGGAGGCTGAAACTTAATTTATTGGACAAAATCTTGAGACCCAGCCTTTGACATGGGACTAGAAAGTCCTCACTCCTTTAAATTGCTGAGGTCCACAAAATCTTTAGAAAGAAAATGACCAGCTTCACCACCTCAGAGGGCAAAGCAGAAAAAAAATGTTCCCTTCCTAGATTGCTCTCAGCAGTGCTGTCCGCATCAAGACTGAGCACCTATGATGATTACAGCACCTCTGGCACTGTCTATATGGCAGTCAACACCAGCACTCACCAGTTCATCTGCATCTAAGCTTCCTGCCTATACCATGGCACTGCTGGCGTCTCCAACAGAGTCAACACTGAGAACTGCTCTAACACTTGTGCCACAGCTGAACACCACTAGCATAATGCCATTGACACATTGCACACATGCTCCGATCCACATCCTATCTGCCACACAGCCAGTACCATTGCTGCCAGCACAAAGTGAGCACCGCAGCATTTTATTAATTGAATTTACCTGCTAGACTCTTTTTGCATCAGTGTATCCCCTGCGAAGCACTGATCTTTCATCTACTATAGCGGCACCATACCAATAGCTATTTCAAATAGTATCTCTCATTTTATAATGATGATGAAAGTATTTTTCTCCTTACCTCTCCTTCCCTTATCAGGTTTCACATGCCTGAAACCCCTATTACCACATGCCTCCATAGTATGGAGATCTGTGGATGAAATCACCGACTCCTTTTTCTGGCCTTTTGCCAAATTGGACTCTGGAGAGAGGAATATCTTACAGAAGTCACCACAGTAAACATAGCCCACATAGGGTCAACATCAGATCACTACCTCCACCCTCCAAGAGAGCAGTAAATGAGGGATGGGAGGTATCGATGGCAGAGCAGGAAGAGGATACTGCTCCTATCACCTCACAAACCATAAGTAATTCATCCTCTTGACCTGATGAAGCTGTTATGCCCCTGCCATCTACCATTGCAGATGATGTTACTAATTTCCAGGACTTGTTCAAAAGGGTGCCTACAGAACTCAGAAATTGCCCTGGAAGAAGTGCCAGAGTTAATTGACATGTATCTTTTTGATCTGTGATAGCTCTCTAGTCTGGCACTCTCTGGTCAGGCAACATCTGTGGTCTGGAATATTTTAGTTAGCTGGATGTCCATTTATGGGTGTGGCCACCAAGGTGTCATTCCTGGTAGCTATCACATCAGCAAAATATGTGGGAGAAATTGGGGGGCAATCATGGTAGACCTACCATATACTATCTTTAATAAAGATACTCACCTGACAAACCCACCCTAAATTCCTCCCCAAAGTATGCACTTCCTTCCATGTTAATCAACCCATACAGCTTCCAACTTTCTTTTTCCAAAGCACATGGGAGCTTCTTCGAATCTAGGATGCAAACCTTTGATGCTCTAAGAGTGCGAGCTTCTTATCTGGACAGAATCAAGACATTCAGAGCTTCACCAAAACTCTTTTTATCAGTTGTCGAACATGCCAATGGTAAATCCATTACCATACAAAAACTTGCTATCTAGATAGTTGGATGCACTTGCCTATGCTACCAACTGAAAGGCATACAGCCATCATTAACAATCAAGACACATTCCACTAGATCTGTAACTTTCCTGAATAATGTTCCCCTTATGAATTTATGGAAAGCATCTACATGAGCCTCTAAACACAATTTTGCCAAATGTATGCAATCATGTAAGGTCATAGAACAGATACCTTGCTTGGCTGGGCGGTAGTGTCCTGCCATTCTAGCAGTGCACTGTTCTACAGTTACCTGGTGTGAAGCATCCACAAGGACATCATTTGAAGTAGAGGAGAGAGTTACTACCTGGTGCAATAACAGAGGTTCTTTGAGATTTATGTCCCTGTGTTTGCTCCACTACTCACCCTTCTTCCCCTGTACTTTGGAGTTTCATGCATATTTAGTGGTAGAAAAGGCACTATGGGTTATGGATTATACATGCAATACTTCAAGCGCCAGCAGCACTCGAGGCTGGCACTGTGCATGTGTGATCTTTACAGTCACTGCTGCAAAACTCTCTGGGTAAAGACATAGAGATGCACCCGCACTTGGGGTAGAGCACCTACAGAGGGACACATCTCCAAGAACCTCAATAACTGTACTAGGTGAGTAACTCTCTGCTCTCTTTTAAGACCCTTCACACGTCTCTCATCATTCTTGCACTTTCCACCTCACCAATTCCTCTATAACATTCTTACCAAGCAAAAAGTAGACGTGGGAGCTCACTGAATGGTCCATAGGGGACTATAGCACAGAGAGAGAGAGAGAGAGGTTAAGCACCTTGCCTACAGCCACACAACATTGCCAGAATAAGAACTTCAGAGTTTCTGGTTCCAGCCTCATGCTTGATCTACTGTATCATACTGCCTCTCACGTTTAAGTATCTGAGCTGTACTGTGGTTTGTAATTTAAAAAAAAAATATTTGCCAAGACTCCATTGCCTTTTAAGAACGAACTATTCTGGCACAAGAGACTAAAATTGGGCTTAACTCATATTGATTGTTGCTAATTCCTTACTGAACAGGTTTATTTGTCTTGGGTAAATATTAATAAAGAAAATAGTATGTTAAAATTCTTGTGGATTATTTTTGGTGTTGAGAGATCCAAAAAAAAAAAAAAAGAAAAACTACTATATAGTCATTTTAAAAAAATGTATTACATGTTCATTTTGTATTTAATATTTGCTTCCTAGTTATTTTGTCCAGTGATGACGAGGAGGATGAGGACAGTGGCAGCACTAGCAGAATGGAAAGCACATCGCCTCGACCTGCAGATTCAGCCCGTTCTTCCCCAGCACCTTCCACAGGAAAGGTGGAAGCAGCACTAAAGGAAAATAGTACTGGAATAGAACAGAGACTACATAGTGTTGCTCCAGACACAGAAATAGGCATCACATTACCAAGAAAAGCAAGAATGAAAGATCAGGTACTCAATTAAAAAAAATTAATAAATATCTGTATATAAAATTCCAGCTTGAGAATGAGAAATGTAAAGGTGTATCTTATCAGAAATTGCCATAAGTGGTCTTTATTTGAATACTTTTCACCTCAGACAGTTGGTTAAGTATTATCTTCATTCCTGGAACATTGAAAACCTAAGGAAACTTGTTGACTATATAGAGATCTTTATGCATTTAGGGATGTGTTTTTAAAAAAATACATTCTCAACATGTACTGTTCTTTTTTAACACTGAACAGATTATTTTTATATATAATTAGGGACCTGTTCTTCCATTATAGGATGTGAAGTGGTGTATAATATTTGTATGCATTAATGGAAGGCTACTTCATAGTATTAAGTTTTTTAAACATAAAGGGACACTGGGCAAGGATGATGGTCCTTAAAATTAAATACTTTGACAACTGTCCCAACTAATAGCACTTATTTTAAGGATTTCATGGTGGGGATTTTTGTTTTTTAGTTGAGCATCACTGCAAGAATTGGATAAACAAAGACAAAAAATGCACCATGAGCAGACTCCTTTAGTGCTGTCAAAGGGGACAGCTTTCACGGTATGTTAATTTAAAGACTTAACAACCTTGACAGTGATCCTTTTAAAAAATAATAAATTCCCTATAACTATTGATGTTCAATTGATGGTGGTGTTTAAAGCTCTTTTGGGTCACTTGTACATTT
The DNA here is from genome assembly GCF_052426305.1 of Pelodiscus sinensis. Lineage (NCBI taxonomy): Eukaryota > Metazoa > Chordata > Testudines > Trionychidae > Pelodiscus > Pelodiscus sinensis. The sequence continues at coordinate 59,993,170 of NC_143054.1, read as the reverse complement.
GGATTGTGAATTAGGTCCAGCAGCTGTATGTGTGCACTGCAATTGTACACCTTCATTTGGCCCACCGGAACTGGGGCTGCAGGGCTTGAAAATTATGGAATAGATGTTTGGGCTCAGGCTAGAGCCCAGGCTATGGGACTCCTTCCCCTTTTGGTGTCCTTCACGAAAGTTTATAACCCAGAGCCCAAATCATATAGTTTATAACCCAGAGCTCAAATCAGCTAATATGGAGCAGCCGTGGGAGTTTTATTAAGTAGATGTATACGTTTACTTGATAGTACACAGGGTGTCAGATCCTAGTTGGAAGTGCTTGGAAGTCTTTATTTTAGAACACTCAAGGAGCAGTATAAATTTCAACATATTACATTCATGTTCAAGAAGTCAGCATGCCATTGTTAAAATTTACTAGACTACATAATATGCTGTGTTTGGTTAATTTTTAAGATGGCAGGGTCTGAAATTAGGGCCATAAATACATTTTTTCCATTTCAGTTCTGATATGGAGATAATTGAAAACAATCAATGGAACTTAGCCACCTAAGTGCAATTTGAGCCTTATGAAAACCTCACCACTGTCTTTCATTGCACTACCTCATTTTTCTTTTCACTAACTTTTAAAGAGTGAGTTGATAACATTTGAGTTTTACTCAACACACTGTTTAGTGAAGTAGAAAATCTTTGGCAAAATGAGATGTGGACTGAACTACCATGAGCATAGAACATGCCTGCAATTTTATCCCTGATGGAACGAAAACTATCATTACTGGTGTCTTAAAATGCTTGTAGCAGTGTTAATCCCAGGGTATTGCGACACAGGGTGGGTGAGAACCTGAAGAAGAGCCTTGTGTAAGCTTGCCATTGTTTTGGACCAACTTCTGTTGGTGAAAAAAATAAGTATTCTCTTATCCATCCTGTCTCTGTTACCTTAGTTTTTTGCATTTATGATAAATACTTATCTATCTTTCACTCTTGATAATCTTAATGTTAAATCCTTTAGTCCTTTAGACTGGCTGAATACAACTACGATACTTAATATGTGAATGTTCCATATGTCAAGAAATTACTATATTATAAACAGAAACATTATTTACCAGGTGATTGGAGTTCTATTTTACATTTGTATGAGTCAAAGTATATTACAGGCTTCACCTATTACCACTAGCTAGGTTCTGACAGGCAAAATACATTGTTTTCTTGGGAAGTACTAGTAGTAATATGTTCCTGTAGTTATTCCTGTTCTAGACCTACTTTGATTATGTACATTTTTATTGCGCTTTTAATTCAAAGGATCCCAAAGTATATAACGAGCTGTGGCAAAAATGATTAGTAACTTAGCTTAGTTATTTTTCAAGCTTCTTAGTACTTTTTACAGCAATATATTTATTGATTATAACTAAAAACAAGCCTTAACATAAGTTTTTCATGCAAATAAAGTATTGGCACTAAACTTAACAGGGAAGAACACAGAAAAGTCTTCAACAGAAAAGAACAAAGTAAAAATGTGTAACCCTCATTATGCTAGAAAACCTTGTCACCTGACGGTTAACAGTCAGCTTTCCTTCTAAAAACAATATGCTGGAATTGTTCTACTTGAAAATCAAAGCAGACACATCTCTTGAGCTAATGCTTCCCTTTAGCTCCACTAGATTCTTTGAGTTGAAGCCAGTCTCCAAATGCCTTCTGTCAGTGTGCAACTTCTTCATTCTGGAATTTGACTTGAAAATCAAAGAGTTTTCTCACAGAGATCCCTCTCAGGGTTTCCATGGTTATACATGATCTTTCTTCTGGAACGTTGTGGTCCTGGTAGCACTCCCATGTTGTACTTGAAGAATAGCTGCACTTTCACAGTCATCCAAAGAAAATATCAAGAAAACCAAAGAAAACATGTTGAGGAAGGAGAGAAGCAGTCTTGAACAAGTCAAACAGCACCACACTTCAATTTATTAGTACAATTATGTTGTGGGGCTTTTTTGGAAACTCCAAAATCACTAATTAGAATTCATAATTGTGTCAAAATAGTTGTTTCTAAAACATGGTTGCATTAACAAAACACTTTAAACTTCTGTTTTCCTTATTTTGATGTCATCAGAAATCCTTGGGAATAACAACCGTTATACACTTGACATCAGTATTATTGTATGTAATCCTATTTATGCAAAAATGGGTGACAATTGAGTCATCAGGTTTAATGGATATATGCATTAACCACAAATTGTAATGAGAAATTCTGATACTTGAAATTTACTTTGCAGTTTGGCAATATTGTATCTAACACACCAGTAAAACGTCGTAAAGTGTCTTCTCAAGAAGTAACTGATGCTGTACCTATAAATTACCAAAACTCCTGGGAAAGTGTCATTCTACATTGTCGAAGTATACGAATAGGAACACTTCGAAGAATGGTTGTTGAACCTGTGATTGTAAGTACACTTCTGCTTTTTCCATCCCCTTTTCAAATTAGGGTGAGGCTTGTCATTTTGGAATACAGTAAACTTCCGATAATCTGGCACCTTTAGGACCCAGGGGGTGCCCAATTAGCAGATATTCCGGACTATCGGAAGGGGGGGCTATGAGGGGTCTGGGGTGGGGAGGGGGATGCCACCCCAGACCCCTCATAGCCCCCCCCTTTCCGATAGTCCGGCTCTGCCCCAGGCATCCCCGATTCAGCCTCTGCTGAAACTGACCAGCAGCTGACCAGAATCAGCCGCTAGTCAGTTTCAGCAGCGGCTGAATCAGGGAAGCTGGGCGCAGCGCAGCTCCAATTGTCCGGCTGCCCAGAGCACTTCTGGGTTCCTGATGGTGCCGGAGCATTGGATGCCGGACCAATGGAGTTTTACTGTATTAGTAAATAGCAATAATCTCTTGGGTTAGAAGGCAAAAGTCATGTGTATGTTTAAAGGTATTATAAATCTTCTAAATGAGAACCAAAGTGAATGCAGAGGGAAATATTATATATGTTAAATAATCAGCATTACAAACAGTGACATATGGAAGATACTCATTTCTTTAAATTCTTTTAAAATATATACTGTAGTCAGTGTTTAAGTCAGCTTTCTTAAAACTTGATTTTTAAAAGTTGGTGTTTTAACTAATATTTTCTAAAAATCTGAAGGATTGTTTTTTAGTGGGGCTTATTTTAGTGGAAGCATGGTTTGAGGAGTTCCAGTGGTATCTAATACTAATATAGCTGTATCTTTCACAGTTTTGCCTAGATTTCATCAAGATACGTCTAGAAGGTCAGTATTCACTTTCTTTCTCTCTAGTAGAAATAGATTTTTGATAAGAGGTGGTTCAAAGCTTCAGTTTTGATTATTTTTAATGTACTACAGATGTCTTTGTGTATATATGTAAATATTTGTAACAGTGAGTGTTATTACATCTGTTTTCCCCACAATCTAGTGTGTGGGTATATGTTGATTTGTAAAGTCTAAAGAACTTCGTCATATAAATTGTCTATCCACCATTAGCAGGGATTGATGTTTTTCAATATCACTTTTGCTTACTCTGGAGCAAAATCAAAAAAATAGGTTGTTGAAAGTCACACAATTGTATGATCCTAGATTTTCCTGGTTGCAATAGGGACTGTTGGAATGCCTCTTTTTCTGAGTTGGTTGCAGTCATAACGGGCAAGATTAAATTGCTAGCAACCCTTTTATACCTATTTATCATCAGCTCAGTTGAACAAGATAAAAATAGCAAGTTCAGCAAGGCTATGTCTAGACTACAGGCTTCTTTCGGAAGAAGCTTTTTTCAGAAGAGATCTTCCGGAAAAACTTCTTCTGAAAGAGAGCATCCACACTGCAAAAATGCATCGAAAAAGTGATCTGCTTTTTTGAAAGAGAGTGTCCAGACTGAATGGATGCTCTCTCGTATGTAAGCTGATAACTATGAACAGAATGGTTGCCAGGGCACCTGTGCTTTTTCCTCTTTTTCCAAAAGAACTCCCTCTTTTCCATCCACACACGCCTTTTTGCGAAAGAGCTCTTTCTCAAAAAGGCTTCTTCCTTGTAGAATGAGGATTTCCAACGCCAGAAAAACCCCTCTGTTCTTTCGATTTTCTTATGAAAGAACACGATTGCAGTGTGGGCATTCCTTAAGTTTGTCAGAGAAACGGCTGTTTTTCTGACACAACTCTCTAGTGTAGACCTATCCCAAAAGAGTAAATTTAACCAATTAAATGGGATTTTAGATCTCTGTTAGGGATATAACCAATTAGACTTTGTTTTGCTGAGCAAGTATTTAATCAAACCTGTTTTTAATTGTCTTTTTTTTTTTCCTTTCTTGGCTCTCTGAGATTTTCCTCAGATCATGAAGTCATAGTACTGATTAGGCTTCCACAGGGCAAAGCTGTAGTTTTTTTTTTTAACATTCTCTTTGTACTTGCTTTAACTATATATTTGTATGTATCTCAATGGATGACTGGCTTAAATATCTTTTCTTACCTTCCCAAAAACTCCCAGGACTTACTTGCCTTGTTCCTTTTCCTATACAACACTAGCAGGTCTTCGTCTATCATTAGAGAAGAAATGGCCATTTTATCGCCAGGTTTACTCAGATGACATTGGTCAGTGGAAGAAGAGAAGGGAGGAGGAGATAAAAAATGAAAGAGGATAAAGGTTTAGTGTGTCAATCCAGATGCCAGTGTCCAGAGAATGTCAAACACCATTTAAACTTACTAGGGATGTCATTGTGTAGACGACTGCATGAACAGCCAGTAAGCCTGGGCTTATTAGTTAATCTTGTTGACTATGTTCACTCTGCCCCCCTCCTCCGCTGCTACTGTATCAGAGGCAGCAAGGTGTGGGGGAGTAGAAGCCAGTGCCTTGGCCAGAATGCCCTTCCAAATCAGTCATAAAACAAACTGACCATCTTTCCAGTCATTATCATGTGTTTATGGGTATTGCATAGTGTTTATGGGTATTGCAAGCTCCTTTCCCCATCATCATTTCTCCTCCCACCCTGCCCAGTCATTCAGTTGTCATGTTATACTCTTGAGCTGAGATAGGAAGTGTAGGGTATTTTCATGACTGAAGATGTAGTGGCTGTCTTGAACAGATTCTTTGATACATAGGCAGTTACAGATTTGTTTGAGGCTGCTGGGTCTGTTAACCAGATGCCAGGGGGTTTGTATGGCCCACATTTCTGCCTTTTTCACCAAAAATCAATAGGATTCTGTTCACTGAGGCCAAGATCATTTCTGAAATTTTGGAATTGTTGATCAGTAGTTGCTGTGTTCTATCCAAATGAAGGACTGTCAACTGTTTGTCTCTGATTTTTCTTTGCTCAGGCAATAAAGTAGCTGTACATTGGGAACGCAATGTAATATAGCTGAAGTCCATCCTTTAAAGAGCTCTACCATTTTGTGTGGTTACACATCTTTTTCTAGGGACCAGCTGGCAGTAAATTAGTGTGTCTTTATTCGCATCTTCATTTTAAAACGCCACTTCTTTAAAGGAGGGGTTCTCAACCTTTTTCTCTCCAAGGTCCTGTGATCATGCTATAAAAATTCCACTATCCACTTGTGCTGCAACAACTGTTTTTCTGCATATAAAAAGAATTAATAGGGGGTAGCAAGCAGGCAGTTGCCTGGGACCCCCACATTGTAGGGAGTCTTGTAAAGCTGAGTTGCTGTGGCTTTGGCTCCAATGCCCATGGGGCCTCAATGGGGCTCCGGCCCCTGTGCAGTGGTTGAGGGTTGCTTGGGCAATTGGCAGATCCCTTGAATTCTTATTACTGCCCAAGGAGTCACAAATCACTTGTTGAGGTCCTCAGCAAAGGTAGTAGGAGTCTGTGCTAAGCATATTTCATAGGTTCATTTTAAAATTTACAATACTGCAGGCAGAGACAGATGTAGGTTAATTACCCTGAAAATCTTTTTTCTGTGGAATAAAGAATGGATTAGAATAAATGTTGTGTGTCTTTACACTAATTTTAGTGGTTTTCCTGTCTATTGACAATAGACCTTTTAATTTTGAAACAGAAATCATCACCTACATGGTTTTGAATCTGAAACTTGTTGATTCTTTTGGCTGCAGCGAATTAATTGTCAGTTCTCATTTAAACTAAAAGGAAAAGTTCCAAAGGGCTATCTTCATAGGTTTTAATGACATTTTGGTTTTTTTCCCTTGTAGAGTCAGAAAGTGATACCCGAGAGATTAATTTGAAAACTTCTGAACTTACCAAATGTGAATGGTGTAGTGTCCGGAAATTACCAGTAGTGTTTCTGCAAACAGTACCTGCTGCATGTCTTAGCTTGAGGTCCCAACTGAAGATGAGTAGGGAGAAGGATAATGTCTGGTATGACTGTAAAGGAGTGAGTAAGTAAACCTAGTTTGTCTGTTACTGTAATGTAAATTGTGTTTGAATATTTGGGTAATCCTTTAAGCGCTTTTAAAAAAGTGAGACTAATACCACTAGCTAGAGTAATATATTGTTTAGTAAGACACTATTGCCTTCCTGCAATCTTTGACGAGAACACTTAAAAGGTCCCAGCAACAGTCTATTCTCACCCCACATATATTATTGTTAATATGTTGTCAGGTTAGTAAAGCTAAGAACATAAGAACGGCCGTACTGGGTCAGACCAAAGGTCCATCTAGCCCAGTAGCCTGTCTGCCGACAGTGGCCAGCACCAGGTGCCCCAGAGAGGGTGGACCGAAGACAATGATGAAGCGATTTGTCTCCTGCCATCCTTCTCCAGCCTCTGACAAACAGAGGCCAGGGACACCATTTCTATCCCCTGGTTAATAGCCTTTTATGGACCTAACGTCCATGAAATTATCTAGCTTCTCTTTAAACTCTGTTATAGTCCTAGCCTTCACAGCCTCCTCTGGCAAGGAGTTCCACAAGTTGACTACACGCTGTGTGAAGAACTTTCTTTTATTAGTTTTAAACCTGCTACCCATTAATTTCATTTGGTGTCCTCTAGTTCTTCTATTATGGGAACTAATAAATAACTTTTCTTTATCCGACCTCTCCACACCACTCATGATTTTATAGACCTCTATCATATCCCCCCTCAGTCTCCTCTTTTCTAAACTGAAAAGTCCCAGTCGCTTTAACCTCTCTTCATATGGGACGCAACTAGTTCCTTATTCGGGATGATGAAACACAGTTGAGTAAAGTTGGTATTGAATTGTCATGGCAAAGTTACCTTGTCTTTTCACTGTTGCCACTCCTTTCTGCCTCTAGATCTCTGCTTGAATAGAAACATAGAAATTGTATGCCACTTTCTTATGGTGCACCTTATAGTCTTGTAATATGGTCAAATATTTGCCAGAAAGTCAAGAGCTATTTTATTTTAGAATAGATTTTGGCAGAAATTCATTTTAGAGTTCCTGGGGTTAAAACATAGCATGTTAATCTACTGTATTTTTCTGTTTACTTAATATTCAGTCCATCTCTCTTACATAGATGTGCTTAAGATTAAGTGTGTATATATGTTTGTAATGAATTTTGGCAACACACAAGTTATCTTCATTAGTGGTGTTAGACTGAAGGAAGAATTTCCTTCAGCCACACAACAGAAATAAATATAATTTTCATAACAAAAATATCCAAAACACAGAACCTATTAATGATGGGGGACTGTACTCAAGCGTCACTGGAAAAATAATGCTGCAAAACAAAATTCCAATCAGTTGGAATGTATTGTGCACAATTTTTAATTTCATAAAATGGACAAAGCAACTACAGAGACAGCCATTTTAGACTTGATTCTGCTATCAGGGAGGAATTGATAGCAAATATGAAGATGGAAGGTAATTTTGGTGAAAGTGACCATGAAATAGTAGTTCATCAAGTAGTGTCCTATGAGTGCTCCACTTCAGATGTGCATGTGCTCCACACACCTTTGATTGGAGATTTTTGTTAACATTTGTTCAGCCTAGGTATGCTTCTTGATTCAAACTGAGACTGTGGAGGACTACAGAAGCAAGCCACCCTCTGTTTTTTCATACCAGCCTTGGCCTGAGACTTAGCATTTAATGTGTCCACCTTGAGCATGCCTCTGCTAAAAGGGTTCTCTCCCCCACCAAACCACCATTGGGGTGAGTGGGGGAAATAGTGGCTTCTGTCCTAGCTCATTTGTCAGAAGGAGACAGTTGAAGAGCAGGAAGCTACTTCTCAAATGACCATAACCACCTTTTCTCCAGATGAAGCACCTATGCCTCTACCATTGTTTATGGTTGGTGATTTCTTGTAGGTTCGGGACCTCATAAGATAGATGACAGGTGCTCTGCAGAAATCATTGGATGAGGTCAGAGAATCAGAACATAAGTTGCTGGACATTCTGGAGTCACTAACGCTGATGAGAATTGCATTACCTGTCATTGAAGCACTTTTTGTTCTGGTGAAAATTAGCAAACCCCAGCTAATATAGTAGGGGTCGACAGCCTTTCAGAAAAGGTATGTCCCAGCATACCCTCCTGCCCTGGGCGACATCACTCTCCCAAGAGGGCGGAGGGGCTCTCTGGACCACATGCCCTGCTTAGTTTCCTGCTCGGGGCTTCCTGGGTAGGCCTGTTTCTCAATGAAGAGGGAAATAACTGAATAACGATAACAGAAAATGTGGAAATGGCAGAGATGCTTAATGTCTTGTTTTTGTTTTACCAAGAAGGTTGTAGGTGATTGGACACCTAACACAGTGAATGCCTATGAAAGTGAGATAAGTTCAGGAGTTAAAATAGGGAAAGAGCAAGTTAAAAATTATGTGCACAAGTTAGATGTCTTCGAGTCACTAGGGCTGGATGAAATGCATCCTAGCATCCTCAAGTAGCTGACTGAGGAGATACCAGAGCCTTCGTATGTAATCATTTCCCATTATGTATATATGCAACTTATCGTTCATCCCAAGTGGACTACTTGGCATTTGTTCTTATTGAACTTCGTTCAATTTACTTCAAACCACATCTCAAGTTTCTTCAGATAATTTTTAATTCTATCCTCCAAAGCACTTGCGACCCCTCCCAGCTTGGAGTCATCCGCAGATGTTTTAAATGTACTCTCTCTGTTATCTATCTAAATCACCACTTGATATACCCTTCCAGGTTGATTATGAACCACTGATAATTACTCTCTAGGAACAGTTTTCCAACCAGTTACACACCCAAATTATAGTAGCTCCATCTAGGTTGTGTTCACCTAGTTAGTTTATAAGAAGGTCATGTGAGACAGCATCAGAAGCCATTTTAAAGTCAAGAAATACCACACACCACTTTCCCTCTAACCACAATGTGTCAAAGAAAGCTATTAGATTGGTTTGACACAATTAGTTCTTGACAGATCCATGATCACTGTTACTTATCACCTTATCTTCAGGTGTTGGCAAATTGATTGCTTAATTATTTAATCCATTATCTTTCCAGGTATTGAAGTAAGGTCCTTATGTCCACACCACAAATTCTTATCTGCAGTGTCATCTTATGTTTATCTTAATCAGTCTAATAATTTGCTGGTTTTCTTCATTTTTTTTCCCTCTGAAATCACACGATTTTCAACAGAAATCTTCTTTTTACACTTCAGATGTTGGCGCCCCCACTCCTGCTTTAAAATGTTCCAATAACCTGAGACCTGCAGAGCCTTTCCATGGTCTTCATTACATACCTTCTTCAAGCACTATGTCTTGGTCCATGCTTCTAGATCTGATGAAGCAGTTGGCAGTGCAGGTCTTTATTGAGTTTTGGGCCTGATTCTGGAGCTCCCTCCCCTCTGTGAGGATAGTGTTCTGGAGTCACCTGAAGTGGAACACCAGTAGGGACACTACTCGAGGAAGAAGAAGTTACTCACCCTGTGTAGTAACTTAGGTTCTCAGAGATGTGTCCCCTTATGGATGCTCCACTACCCATCCTCCTTTATCTCTGCGTCAGTTTCCTTTGTAGGAATGTTTAGTCACACAACTCTGTATAATCTTGGCATATGCATGAGATGAATGGACACTGCTAACAAAAATCTCTGATCCAAGGTGTGGAAGGTGCACTCACATCTGAAGTGGAGCACTTACAGGGACATACTTCTCAACCACAGTTGCTGCCCAGGGTGAGTAATGTTGTCATTTCATGGTTCTAAGGAAAGGAAGGAGTGAGAAAAGCAGCATAAGGACAATAAGCTTGTTAAAGAAGACTGCTTTTTTTTTTTTTTTTTTTTTTTTTTTTTTTTAATTCCAGAGTACTGGCAAGTGTGTTCCTATGGGGAAAAAAACTAAGGAAAAAATTATTCAGAAGAGCCGGGTGGTTGATCAAGGAAACAATATTGAAGACATGACTAACTACAGTTGGTTAGGAACAGTAAGAGATAGGAGGAACAGTAAGATATCCATGTAGCTCCATCAGGAGCTCTTTAATAACCTGAAAATCAAAGAGGAATTCTACCAAAAGTGGAAACATGTACAAATACTGTGAAGCATGAATAAAAAGGAATTAGTACAAGCACGTAAGGGACAAAATCAGAAAGGCTAAGGCACCTAACAAGGGACATAAAAGGCAATAAGAAGAGGTTATTTAAATATATTAGTAACACGAGAAATATCAAGGGACATGTAGGTCCTCTACTTAGTGGAGAAGAAGAGGTAATAACTGATGACATCAAGAAGGCATAAGTGATTAATGCTGCTTTGATTGAATTTTCACTAAAATGATTAATAGTGGCCTATTCAACACAAGGTTAATGTAAGCCATAATAGAGAGAGAACATGTTAAAAGAAGAATATTTAGGTTCAAGTAAACGGGGTCCATGGTACGTAAAGTCCTAGCTGACTGGTTTTACAGGCTAGTGTTTTATCAATACTATTTGTATTGTGGTCTGTGCAGTTTTTATTTGTCTTCTGAGCTGTGAAATTGATTTTTAGTGTTTCCCCTCAAGTAGTAACTACTAGTCCTCTTTCTAAACCCATTTCTGTAAAAACTGAGAATTGTGGTAAAAGGAAAACCTCTATTTTGGTTTTTGAACAGGTGAATATTTTATGTCCTTTTTTTGTTCAGTATATGTGGAAATGGAGATTGGAAATCAGTAGCTGATATAGAGCTTGTCAGAAGACTCCTCTTTTCATGGCGTCAAAGAAAATGAGTTATTGTTTTATGAAATTGCCAGCACAGTTCTTCACAATAGGTGTTGTATACCAAGCAAGGCAGACCTAGAATTAATGATAGTAGTTAAGTATTTAAGAGGAGTTTGCCTTTATGCATATGCCTAAAAAGCACTGAAATCAGTTTTTTAAAAGAAGGCTCATCTCTCCCTCTTTCCTCCCTCAACTCCTGTTGTTGATGGGTTTACAAAGAACTGTTGATGGCTTACCAAATTTAATTTTTTGTAAATGTGTTCTGTAAGTTAATGGGTTTTGTCTTGTAAGCCTACTCTCCCTCGTTTAGGGAGTGGGACTAAACTTTAAAAACCTTTACTTATTTCTGAGAACCTCTTCCATTAGCCCAAGGGTTATAGCACATGCCGATACTGTGTGGGGGTTTTATATAAAACCACAAAAAACAACGTAGATGAGTAGCAACAACTGGTAGTGAAAATTGTTTAAACTTAGCGTTGCAACATACCCTACCCCTGCATCACTCCAGTTTCCTCCATCACTATCTTCAGACAAGGAGGAGAGCAGTCAGACACCACTTAATGTTGCTGTGTTCCTGGGGTAGGGTTACGAAGATGGATATGAACTATCTGCCCCAATCATGTCTCTTAGTTTCACTTTGAGGAGCTATGGGAATAGTAGAGGTCATCTGCTGAGCAAGGCAAGGGTACAGAATGCTGTAGTGGTTCACCTCTGGGAGTATATCTGGAAGCTTGGCTTAACTACTGATAAACATTCAGGATGTGGGGACAGTTTATTTTCAGAATTCTTACTAATAATTAATGTAGGTCTCTTAAAAAAATATTTCCTAGTACAGTTTGTTTCAATAGAAGCTGCTTGGAAAAAGTAAACATTGACCATACCCATCAGCTGTGAACAGATATTTTCACTGGTTATTTTTGGTGCTAACAATGCTGGCTTATAAAACTATCTGGACTTCAATCTCGTATTTAGTGTCTATATTTCTGTCCAGTTTGTAAAGTCTGTGTGTAATCTAATATATATAATATAAAAATATTTGAGAGCGTCTGTCTTTGAATCTGTTTGTTCAAGAACTCATCTAAAACAGTAAGGACCACTAAATTTGGTATGCAGCTGCTTCTTCTCATAACTTAATGCAAGGTCAGGGTTCAGTTGTGCCAGGACAGTGGAATGTATCTGGAATGTGATTGTGTCTCATAAAATGGAAAGGGAGAGATCTGCTAGCAGTCACAGTTATACTGCGTAATGACCATAGGAGGGGTAACGAGGCCAGAAATGGAGACCATAACAGCTATATCCCCATTGGGATAGCAAGGAGCAGAGGTGAAGAAAGGGAGAGAGTTTTATCTGTGTGTCTGACTGCCTTGTCTGTGTCCCTCAACCAGAGGACCTACTGTATTTTAGCAAATATACCCCGCACCCAAATATACCCTGCGGTTTTTGCTGTTTCAGGAAAAAAAAAAAAATCTTGTATACCCCGCGCACGAGTATAACCCGTGGAGGTTTACAAGATTGTGCCAGGGGTATATTTACGGTGCGATGGGGCGGGGGAGAGTAGCCAGCCATTCACCGGCCCGGTTTCTGCGCAGCTTCCGGGGGCAGAGTGATTCAGCCGGGCGCCCTTCCCTGCCTGCAGCTGCCACCGCCACACGCCAGCCCTGCTGCGCACTCGTTTGTTGCTCCTGGGCCAAGGCATGGCTCGGGGCAGGCACCGGCCTGGGAGCAACAAGCAACTGCGCAGCAGGTCCAGCGTGCGGTGTTACCAGCTGCAGGCAGTGGAGGACACCTGGCTGGATCACGCAGGAGCAACAAGCACCATACCCCGGCCCTGCCCCTGTGCTCCAGTGAGCAGGGCTGGGGGCTGCGAGAGGGTGCAGGGAGGTTGCAAGCGAGGAACGCAGGAGGCTGCGGGGAGGGGGAGGTGGAATTGCGGCGATGCATGGCGCAGGCCACCCGCTGCCCAAGACAGGGCTCCAGGCTCTTTCCCGGTACTTTCTGTTTTAAAAAAACAAACGAAAAAAACCCCCACACCAGTATACCCCACCGGGGGGCGGGGACAGGGTTTGTAAAAACAAATATAATCCATGGGTTATATTCGCTAAAATATGGTACGTTCCTGCTCTGGCTGTGCCCACTGCGGCAGCCAGGGGCAGGGTATTTTCACAGGGCCCCAAACTGCTGTAGTGAGAGAGCTGGGGTTGTCTTTTGTCCCTGGGGCAGCCTGCATACTGAACCCCTTATCCGTAGCCCCACCCCAGAACAATGATTTACATGAAAAAAAAACAAAACTTATTTCAGTTAAAGATCCGAGTAATGCCAGGTAAATAATATAAAATAAATAAGAGTAGATTAAAACCTACCTTTCTTGACCACTTCAGCCTCCCAAATCAAAGATGAGCCTATTAATTTCGCATAGGACATTAGACCGATTTCTAACACTCTGAATGTGTTGGATACCAACTTGGATAAATCACATGCTCTTCAAGTGCTTGCCATGTGTCGGAAGCTGTAGGGTAGTGACTCTTGTGTCTCCTGCAGTGGAGCCCTTCCTGGTGTGGTATTAGGGTACTGAGTGCTCTCCCCACTCTGTTCCTTCTTGCAACCAGTGACAGTACATTGAAACAGTTCTGCTCCAGCCTCAGTTACTTGTCCATTGTTAATCTTCCTCTTTCAAGGTGCTCTTGGTGGCCATTTTCATCTTCCATCTTCTGAGGCAGGGCCAAACTAGTCTTCTTCCATGACATAACAGGCAACTTCCTCAAAGCTCTGAAAAGTCTCTTTGCCCAGGTCAGACCCCCGTTTCCACCATAGAATTTGAATCCGGTCTCTCTAGGCTCACAGTCCCTTTCTTCCTCCCTCCCCATTTGAACTCCGGCTGTATGCTGGAAGGTAGCCTTCCTTGTGGCGATAACATGACAAGATGAGTTTCTGAACTTCGAGCCTTTACCTCAGAGCTACTCAGTCTTCCATAAGTACAAGGCTCAGCTCTGTCCTCATCCAGCCGTCTTACCAAAGGTGTTGTCTGCTTTCCATTTGGGGCAGGACATTTTCCTACCAGTTCTCTGCCCCAAACCCCATTCCTCTAACAAGAAGAGGTGTCTTCACTCATTGAATATGAATGCGGACCCTGACTTTTTAGCTGTAGAGGACTAGACCACTGGAAATGCACACAGTTGTTCATTTCCATGACTGAGCATATGAGAGATCAGCTGGTCTCTACCAGAGAGTTTCAAACTGGATCACTTCATGTATCCACACTTGCTACTACCTGGCTGGCGTTCCCCCACCTCCGATTATATAGGTGCACTTGACTAGGGTGCAGGATTCGTGGTTGGCACTTCTGGCCCACATCCCTAACTAGTACATCTGACAACATGATCGTCCATGTACACCTTTTTCAGGCATTCTGCCATTGATTTCCAGACTAGGGATGATGATGGATTTGGCAAGGTGGTCCTGTAGCCTTCTCGTTCCTGATTGCTCCCCACTTCTGGTAGTCACTGTGGAATAGAGATGAGCAAGCTCTCAAAAAATAAAACTGTTACCTGTTCTGTAACTGCTGTTGTTCAAGATGTGTTGCTCCTATCTGTTCTGTTTCCAGCAAGAAGGAACTTGGGATGGGAAGAGTGCACAGCATCTCCTTTTCTTCTTCGGGTGCTAGCCCCATGGGTGCTCCACGTAAGGTATAAGGATAGCCTGGAGCCATGGAGCAGAGCTTTTTCAGCAGTTGTCAGTGGGCCGCGCATGCGCAAGGGGATCCTCATGCTGTGTTCAGTTGGGTCCTCTCACGCATAGGCTGTCCTTTCAGTTCCTCTTCTGCTGTCCTCCGTCACAGTCAGAGCTCTCCGTTCTCCTCAGCATTTTCTCCTTAGGGAGGGGGAAAGGGAACCTCTCTGTTTCCCTTCCCTCACTACTTTTCCTTCTCAACACTGCATTTCCTCCCTGGGGGAAAAAAAAAATTCCTGTAAACTCCTAATGGAGCCGCTGCTTGTCCCAGCGCCTGCCCCTCAGGCAGCTGGTAACCCTGCTGCACTGCTCCCTGCCTTCTTCAAAAAAAAATTAAAATGAAAAAAATTAATATAGAACCTGAGGAGACGGAGTGGGGGGAGAAAACTGAATACAACAGCAACAAAGTAAATACATACATGGGCAAAACTCAAGCGAAACACTCACCCCTACGGTCCTCATTCTGTGCAGTGCCGAGTTCCTCTGGCTTTAAAAAATACCAGTTGTGCCAGTAGCCAATGTCGGTCTCAGGTAAACACATGGACAGTTTCTTCTTCGAGTAATGTCCCTGTGGGTGCTTCACTGTGGGTGTTGGTGTGACCTTGCACTGGTGACCGGAGATTTTTCTAGCAGTGCCCACTGTGCATGCACCGTGGCACCCCCTTGTGCCGTTGGTGTCAGTTAGGTGCGTGCACAGCACTGCTCCCTCAGTTCCTTCTCTACCATCTTCAGCAGCGCTGCTCTTCAGAGCAGCAAATTATACTGCCATGTTAGCAGATTATGACTGTTCTAATTATTCCGGACTCCAAGAACTTACACAATATTTACCTTAACATAAATGGCTTATCCTCCTCCACATTATGCAGGAGGGACATACAATTTCTCGCACAGCACTACAGTCCGCGATGGATGTGGCAGACATGGCCGCACAAGTCACTGCCTCAGCGATTGTGATGCAGAGAATATTTTGGCTCTAACCATCAGGGGGTGCCTAGGGATTTGCAGCAGTAAGTCGAATACCTACCCTTCGATAAGACCAATGTCTTTGCTGCAAAAATTGACAAAGTACTTCACTCAATGAAGGACTCCCTCAACACCCTCAAGACCCTGAAGGACTCGCTTACAGACACTCCCCCATTTGAGAGAGACAGATAAAACAATTACCGAAGACCTAGGGAGCCATAGGGACAGCAACCAAGATATGACTTCTGACGCAAGCAAAGACCCCCAACGATGTAGGCCTCAGTGTCAGCAACAATACCAGGCGGTGGCAGCCCATCCCTCCACATCCAAACAACACATTTTAAGGTTCAGTCCGGAGCCAGAAAGACACTCTCCTTGTGGTTACACCATCAGCTAACCATCCACAATTCAATCACCGTCTCCGCCCCTCCTTTCAACAGTGGGCTCAAATAACATTGTACAAATGGGTCCTAGAGCTCATCGACTATGGTTATTCCATCCCTTTCATTTCTCTTCCCCCCTACCCACTCTCCCGCCCTGTCTCTCTTAAGGGACACCTCTCACGAGACCCTCCTCGAGCAAGAGGTGCTTTTCTTCCTCCGCTTAGGCGCCATAGAACCGGTAGCAACAGAGTTCCATGGCTGAGGGTTTTACTCAACTTATTTCTGACACAGAAAAAGAATGGAGGATGGAGGCCCATTCTAGATTTACGGAAGCTCAACAAATACATCGCTTACCAAAGATTCAAGATGGTGACCCTAGCAACAATAATCCCAGCATTGGATCAAGGAGATTAGCTCTCAGCTCTCAACCTTCAAGATGCATATTTCCACATAACAATCCATCCCTCCCACAGACATTTTCTACGATTCACAGTTGGCCGTCGTCATTACCAATACCGAGTGCTCCCTTTTGGCCTTTTAATGCCTCCCAGAGTGTTGTCCAAAACTCTAGCTGTTATAGCAGCATGCCTACATCATCAGGGAGTCATAACATTTCCATACTTAGATGTCTGTCTTATCAAAGGTTCATCCCTCTAAGAGACCAAACACATGACCGAGACTACCACAAACCTTTTGCTTTGTCTCAACTTCCATATAAACTACTTAAAATCCACACTCCCACACAAGCACTGAAATTTATAGGAGCACAAATAGATACCGTCGCAGCCAAAGTGACTTTACCCATGCACAGATTCAATACTCTACACAACCTCACATGGCCAGCCTTAGGCCGATTTGCCCGATTCCCTAGCGTGGGGCCCTGTGCCTGAGGGGACCCCATACCCAGGTGAGCAACACGTGCGCTGGGAGCGCGGTGCATGCGCGGGGTACCCCCAGGTCCAGGGCACATGCATCACGGGGTCCCCCCAGGCGCACGGCGCATGCATTGTGATGTCCAGGGTGCATGGCACATGTGCGGCCCCGCCCCCGGAATCTGGCCCCGCGCTCTCTAGAGCCTGCCCTGCAAACTCATAGCGGTTGCATGAGGTATCCCTACCATGACAATTTGCGAATGCCTGAAAATTTTGAGTCACGTGGCTGCCACAACCTACATTGTCAGGTTAGCAAGGCTCCACGTGACATGCCTTCAGTCTTGGCTCACCACACTTTACACCCCGTCTAGAGACCCGCTGTCCAAGTCAGTTACCATTCCGCCATGGGTCCTCAACTCCTTGCACTGGTGGACAGAACCAGACAACGTCTTAACTGGCATTGCATTCCATCAACCGACCCCTACATTTACCATTACGACCGATGCATCACTCATGGGATGGGGTGTTCACCTAGGAGCCCTCACGGCCCAGGGCAAATGGTCATTCGCAAAGCAAACCCTCCATATCAACCTTTTGGAACTGAGAGCAGTGCAATATGCATGCCAGCATTTCCTACACTACATAGCTCTCAAGACTATCAACATCATGATGGATAACACCACTTGAATGTATTATATCAAACGGCAAGGTGGTGCACGATCCCCATCCCTAAGTATGGAGGCTCTCAAACTATGGAATTGGTGCTTGGTGCACCAGATTAATCCCGTTGCCATGTACTACCCTGGAGTGTTAGTTACAGCAGACACCTTCAGTCGCAAGCTGTATGACCACCAAGAGTGGGAGCTAGACATGCATGCCCTCGGTTACATGTTTCGCCAATGGGGTCAACCAGACATAGACCTTTTTGCAACCAGGAACAATCGCAAATGCCACCTTTACTACTCCAGAGCAGCCTTAGGGAAGCACTCCCTCGGGGATTCTTTCTCCATCAGATGGGATGCACTGCTACTCTGAGTTCCCAACCCTTCCCATACTCCACAAAATCAGAAATAGATTGAGCTCACGTGATTTTCATTGCACCAGCATGGTCGAGGCAAACATGGTATCCTTATCTCTGCAGAATGACAGTGACGGATCCATCCGCATTTCCACCTCAATGCAATCTTCTCTCCCAGAATCACACTGCAATTCTCCACCCTGAACTGCACAAACTCCACTTCCACTCTTGTCTCCTTCATAGCTCCAGGATGCTGAGAACACCTGGTCTGAAAGAGTAAAAGAAATATTAATCAACAGCAGAAGAGAGTCCACCAGGAAAACTTACCTCTACAAATGGAACAGAGTCTCCCAGTGGCTTAAACGTACTCCTACTATACCCCCTGAGACCACCCCTCTCCCCATCCTACTGGACTATCTCTTGCACCTTAGGGAGTCAGTCCTGGTGCTAAATACTACCAAGGTTCATGCAGCTGCTATAGCAGTTTTTTACCACACCACTGACAGTGATTGTTTCCTTTTGAACCCAATCACCAAAAGATTCCACAGTGGTCTACAAAACACCTTTTCCATCCGTTCGCCCACCAATTCCCATCTGGGACCTAGATCACGTACTCAAGAGCCTGACGAAGCCGCCATTCGAGCCCTTGGCAGCCTGTCCTTAGTAATACCTGTCTATGAAGGTTTCCTTTCTAGTCGCAATAACTTCTAGTAAGAGAGTCGGGGAAATTGCCACCCTAATGACGGGACCCCGCCTTACACAATTTTCACCAAGGTCAGAGTGACACTTCCACCCCACCCCAAATTTCTCCCGAAAGTTCTCTCTCCCTTCCACATCAATGAACCTATACACTTACACTTCCACCTGTTTTTTTTCCCCCCAAGCCGCCTATTGATTCATCACAAGCAGCATGGTACACCCTTGACGTCCGCAGAGTGCTCCTGTTCTACGTTGATCATACGAGAGTCTGGTGGATATCTCCTAGCGTCTTCCTATTCTTTGCGGAACGATCTAAAGGGCAGTCTATCGCTTCTCGGATCTCCAAATTAATCTCTTCATGCATCCACACATGCTACACCATACACAACAAAGAACCACTGAGCACCATCACTGTCCATTCCACCAGGTCTATGTTCTCTACAACCACTTTACTCAAAAATGTACCTCTCCAGGACATTTGCAATGCAGCCACTTGGTCATCAGACCGCACATTACACTCTGACCTCCTCCATAGTGACATTCATGGCTGTCGGACAAACAATATTATCCTCTGTGACAACAACAGGGCTCCAAACCCATCTCCGTGAGCCAACTATTGCTTTATAGTCACACACAGTGGAGCACCCACATGGACACTACTCGAAAAAGAGAGAGTTACCTTATGCAGTAACAGTGGTTCTTCGGGATGTGTCCCCACATGGGTGCTCCACTACCCTCTCTCCTTCCTCTGTTTTGGAGTCCTATGCTCTACTAGCATGGGTAGAGAAGGAACGGAGGGAACCGTGCCACACGTGCGCCCAACACACCAATGGCACAAGGGAACACCACGGCGTGACGGACACTGCTAGAAAAATCTCCAGTTGCCGGCGTGAGGATGCACCAGCACCCAGAGTGGAGTATCCACGGGGACCCACATCTTGAATAACCACCGTTATTGCGCAAGGTAACTCCTTCATCCACTGCTTAGGGGAAGTGCACATACCCCAGAAACCCTAACTGTGCCACGCCCTCATAGCAAGAGCGAAGAAAGGTAGGGAGCACCAGCTCCAGATGATTTTATTTGAGAAGGCAATGCAGACTATGTGCTCTCAAGCCTCTCTACCAGCAGCATAGGCTCCCAGAAAGAGAACCGCTTTACCATTACTCCAGAAGCAGGCTAAGAAGGGACCATCCGCATCTAAATCCCTGCCCCCAACTCCATCCTATAGAGTTCCCAGAGGTGACAAGCTGAGCACTACCATCACTGGGGAATCAGGGGCTCGAACTGGCACTGCAACCGCCACATTGCGCTCAGCCTGGTGCCAAAGAGAGCAGAATCGGCACTGGAGAGCTATCACCTGCACGCCCACATGCCAGTGCTGGCACTGTTGAGAGATGCGGCACCGAGATCCATGCCGCCAGCGACCAAGCAGCCCTCCCATAAGGTATTATCTTTAAATGCAAGCCCCAACGCTCCTGACTTGATGCCTTCTCCTGTGGATGCTCCAGCACAGGTACATAATACAGGCACAGGTGGTAGGCAGGGCATTTAACCTCCTCACTCCAGAGAGGCTTCCCCTATGCCATTCTCTTCAGGAGTTTCCCCACACCATGTGAGGTCTCCTGTACACTGTGAGCATGCTGCCTTTAGCTGGGACAGTGCTTTCTCATCACAGTACTCGTCCCCTGCTACCTCTCACCATCTTTACTGTTATCATGAACGACCAACATATCTTCCTTAGTACTCAGAGTGGCCAGACCAACCCTTCCCACTACCCTCCCCGCTCGTCACCATTGGACCTCTGGGGTCCACGAAACAGACACTCTCCCACATGGTCTGCTCCAAGGAAGAGACTCCTTCCACTCTCATCTCCTCCCAATAACACCTCTTCATACCTTGAAGACACAGTAATACCAGATGATACCCACCCTGCAGATGACCTAAAGCTATTCCAAGAACTGTTGTGACAACCCAAGATGTCCAGCAGGAAGTTGGCGAGAAACAACACTGACTTCTGAAAAACATCAGTCCTCCTTCGCAGGGAAGAATCACACTCCGTATCAACAAGGCTATCATGGAGGTCTCCAATGAAATTTTGCAAACCCCTGCCTCAGTTCAGCCAACTTGCAAGAAGTCCAACAGGAAGTACTTCATACCACTAGAGGACCTAGACTTCCTTATCTCACATTCACCACCAAATTATCTCATTGTGGACGCTGCTAACCAACGTGCAAGGGCCTCTCAGACCAGACCAACATCCAACGACAAGGAACACACAAAATTAGAAGTATTCTGGATAAAGGTCTATTATTTGGCTACACTTCAGTTAAGAATTGCTAACTATGCAGCATTGCTGGCAAACCATGACTTTGATAACTATTCCAAATTGGCAGGGTTGATGGAACACCTACCAATTCCAAAAAACCCATGATGAAATCAATCATCCACGAAGGGCACACTATTGCTTGTACAGCCCTTCTTCCCTCAATAGATGAAGTTTACATGGCAACTACGGCAATGGCCATGGCTTTGGTAATGAGAAGAGCCTCTTGGCTCCTATCAGCTGGCATACCCAAAGAACTGTCAGCCGACAGGGCAGTGTGTGTGTGTGTGTGTGTGTGTGTGTGTGTGTGTGTGTTACTGAGAAAAGGTTTAACGTCCATGTCTTTACTGCTAGGACCGGGGTCCCGTCGCGGAGGGCAGCCAACAGGCTGACAGACACCCCAGAGTTCATAGGAAGAGCTTATTACATCTCAGATTTCAGCTGCTAGGATACAGGATCCCTATGCAGCGGGCAGTCTAGGGAAGACTGAGAGATGCCCCAACTGATCTGTCACCTGGGAGTGGCACGATCCAAACGCCCAAGCTCCTCCTATACCTGTCCCTTATGACCAGCTGAAGTTCTTTTAAATTGTGCTTGGTTCTGTTACAGCAACTGAAGGAGTCAGGTTACAGCTTAAACAGTTACAGGTTTATTAAATAAGCTTATAAATCATATGGTTACAATGGCTATTGCTCTATTTCTTAACTGCTAGCAAATATAGATTTTAAAAATGGTTACAAAGAAAATAAAGATAGAAAATAGAAATAATGGTACCAAGTGACAGCTTACTCTATAAAGAGCTCTAAGTCTATGTGTACACTTAAGACAAAGGACCACATCCAGGTACAATTTTTACCCCTTTCTGTGCCCCTCGACTCCAGCGGGTCAAGCCAGGGCCGGTCCCTCAATTCCTAGGAAAGACGAATACGAGATGGGCATCCCTTTGGAACCTCGGGAGGTCCAACACCTAACCTGACCAGCAGATAGATGGTAGATTGACACTCCGAGTAAATGTGCTGCTGGACCCATCTTTATACCCCTGGGGGCCCGTATCCTTTTTCTTATCTTAAGATGTCAAATTGTACTGGTCCGTTTTGTGGCGCCAGTTCTTACAAGGGAGTTTCAAATAATTTACACTTGCAAGAGAGAGAACTAAATTGTGAGTACTAGACATTTTTTTTACTGGGTGAGAGATTCCTCCCCCCGCAGACGGCTGTGTATTCGTATCAATATGGGATTTAGTCAAGGGCACTCCTCGGCAGCCTCTTGGTCAGCAATTGGCATCTCTCTATTTACAGCCATTCACGGTCACTGAGCCTGCATATCCAGGCAAGCAAAAATGGATGTTACAAGGGGGGTTCCTGTCTGGCTACAAGAACTCTAGTTCAGGGTAGAAGACCTTCCCTTTAAGTGCAAACTTTTTGCTGCTACTATGGATGAAGGGCTACACAACAACAAGGACTCCTGCACTACCTTTTGTACGCTCAGCATGTAAACCCCACCATACCGGCGAAGGCATTATACTCCATACCACAAGAACAGAGACAGTTACTACAACCGCATTCAACAAAGGCAGTACGTCTACAGTCGCCCTAGCCAACACTCCCAGAGGAGGCACCCACCTCAAACTTGCTCTTCTAGTTCCCAAGCAGCAAAGCAGCAGATTTTTAAGATTTGATCAAAGGCCTGCCCAACCTCCCATTTCAACCTTTTCCAACAAGCCAGTACCATCTCTTTACCAACAGACTCATTCCCTTTTACCATAAATGGGATGTTAGAACAGCAGATCAGTCAGTCTTAGAAATAATCCGCACAGGATATGCTATCCCCTTTACATGGCTTTCGGTTGCCCACCTCTCTTCCCCAGCCCTCTTCAGGGGCCCCTCTCACGAGACTTCCCAGACAAGAAATTGAAAGCCTCCTGCATTTGGGAGTGAGAGAGAGGGTCCCTCTGCCCTTATGGGCAAGAGGTTTCTATTCCAAATATTTTCTGACACAGAAGCACACAGAGGGCTGGAGACCCATATTGGACCTCTGGAATCTAAACAAATTTCTGTGGAAGCAACGCTTCAAGATGGTAACACTGGCCTCGATTGTACTGGCTCCGGACAAAGGGGATTGGTTCATAGCCCTCAACCTTCAGAACGCATACTTCCACATTGCCATACACCCATCACACAGACAATATCTCCAATTTAGTGCGGGCGACAATCACTAACAGTACAGAGTCCTCCCTTTCAGACTGTCTTCTGTCCCCAGGATCTTATCAAAGGTCCTGGCTGTAGTCACAGCCTATCTGAGACAGCAAGGCATTGTGATCTTTCCATACTTAGACGACTCTCTTTTATAAAAGGCCGATCTTAGTGGGTGACTACCACCGTGCTCGGTCTAGGCCTCCTCTTAAATGAACAGAAATGAACCCTGCAGCCCAGACAGGGTATAGAGTTCATTGGGGCCCGCCTCGATTGACTGCCTACTTCACCGATTTACAGTCCTATGCAATCTCATCAACATACTGTTGGCAACTCCTACCGCTATAGCACTTACCTGCCTCCAGGTAATGGGCCAAATGGCTGCCACTACCTATGCCATGCAGCACGCGCATCTCCATTTCAGAGCCATACAACACTGGCTAGCATCAGTTTACAAGCCAAGGCATTGCCCCTTGCACAAATAGGTCATAGTCCCTATCATGACTCGAGCCTCCCCTCAGCTTTACAGCCATGTCATCATTGGGTCAGTGGCGAACCATTCCCTTTACCCCAGTCTCTCCTACCCTACTCATGTCACTACTTGCCCTTCTAACACCCCGGATAACCCCAGACATAGGGCCTCCCCCCTCGTAATGCTGCCCGGCTGACAGGAGGGGGACCTGGGCCCCCCTCACTCCAGGTCCCGACCCAGGACCCTAAGGACGGGGAGATAGCTCCCTGTACGGTTGGTGGGGCAGCCGCCGTAACTCACCAACCCTCGAGCTGCCTGTCCAGCTCCAATGCTCAGTCCTGGGTCACTTCCTCCCGTCTCCGTGGCCATGCTCAGGCCAGCGTCCTTATGCCCCTCCGGTTTCTCACGCTGCCGTCCTTTCCCGTCTGCAACTTCAGCTCCTCTCTGCTCTCTCCGCCTCTGCCCCTCTCCTGCCTTTTTCCTACCTCTCCTCGGCGTCCTCTCCTTCCCCCTTTCTACTTCCTCTCTCTCCCGCTTCCAACCAGGCTCCTCCCCCTCTCCGACGCTCTCTCCCGTGTCAGCACACTGCCCTACGTCATTTCTGGGAGTGGTGACCGAGCAAGTGGTGCACAGCCGCTGAGAGTCTGAGCCTTCCCTGCAGAACGCTTCGGCGGGGCTTTCAGAAGGTCAGGTCCCAAGGGTGGCTGCAGCTGCTGCCGTCACCTCGGCCCTGTCACAGTCCCCAAGAAGGTGCTAGGCTCGCTTTCATGGTGAACAGTACTCACCAACCTTTTAACAGGAGTACCTTTCCATGAGCCCGAACCATCCATGCAGATTATCATAAGCCAGGGGGCACACTTGCTTCAACACACAGTCCGAGGCAGATGGTCACCGCACAAGCCCTCACTACACATCAACCTCCTCAAGCTCAGGGCCATAAGGAATGCGTGCAGTCATTTTCTTACAATCGTTGCCTATCAGACCGTTCATATACTTACTGACAATATGACAGCCACGTTTTATATGAACAGGCAGGGAGGACCTCTCTTCCCATCGCTCTGTGCTGAGGCAGTCCACCTTTGGAATTGGTGCATCTGCCATGATATCACCATAAGAGCCTCATACCAACCTGAGGTGAACAATGTTCAGGTAGATGCCCTGACTCGCAACTTCACTATTGACCACAAATGGGAGCTGCATCCTGCGATACTCATCTCCATCTTTTTGCAACTCCCAATAATATGAAGTACGTCGGATGCTGTTCAAGAGCCAGAGTAGGTATGGGTTCTCGGGGTGATGCATTCCTCAACTGTTGGAACAAGCTGCTGCATTATGCCTCCCCACCCATTCCACTCATCTCCAGAGTTCTATGCCAGATTCACACTGACAGAGCTCTAGTCATACTGATAGTCCCATCCTGGGCCAGACAAACCTGGTTCCTGTTTTTACATACGATGTCCACAGCCATGCCATATATTCCATCCTGTCACGACATCCTATCTCAGGATGGGAGCAAACTGCTCCATCCCCAACCGCACACACACACTTCATTTCCATGGCTTTCCTAAGCAATGTACCCCTTAAAGACATTTTATATAGGCCTATGCTTATTGGTTAATCAAGTAGACAACTACTGAGTCACATCCGTAGTCTGTTGGAGCGTGAGTGGGAGAAAGAAAGGGTGGATTTTCTAAATGTCACATAGGAATACATGAGTAGGCAGATGACTACAGCTCATAAGATGGATTTATTATTAAAAAATACAAAATCACTGAATTTGGTAAAATATTGGGTAAAAATTTCAGCTCAAGTAAACTTGTATATCGTTAACCCTACTTGCACATTCTTAACCCTAATCATTTCAGTTCTTCATCAGTTTAGATTATAAACCAACTTTACTTTGTAAACAGTCCAGCATTATTCTAGGTCTGTGAAAGTGCTATACCAGATGCACATTGATTTAAGTCCATTTCAGTGGCAATGCTGTTGGTGAATACTGGTGTTGATCTGGGAACAATAAATCCCCACCTCCAGACATTGATATGAAATTATGCTGAAATTACAAGACAGCAAGTACAAGAAAAGACAAAGTTGATTTCTTGATAATTTTATATGCTTTTTTTTAGTGAAATACAGGGTTAGAGAGAAGTTGCTGCATTTTGATGTTGGGACCTCTAACTCTGCATCTTATTAAACTACTTGGCAGGTGTGATTCTCCACATTTCCAAATAACAGTAGTATTCTGCAATATTTTGCACAAGTAAGGATGGCTGGACAAAATGAGAGTGAATAACTTCATTATAATGCACTTTTTTTCCAAACAAATAAATCCTCCAAAATATACTGTATGTATATGGTATTAATAAGGCCAGCAAGCAATAGTCACACTTTCTGTTGTCTTCAACAGCATTTCTTCCTTTCCCAGTACATGTGGTTTAATACTCTGGATTTTTTTTAAGTGAGATACCTATGTATGTATTTCAGATTATCTGTATTTAGAATAACTTTACCATGTTAAACAAATAGAGGCCAAATTTTTCAAATTGAGATGTGTGTCTTTAGGCATTAATTTTGAACCTTGTAAATCACATTGGCCTGATATTTCAGAATAAATAAGAACACACAGTGCTCACTGAATTTGCAGAGGTTGCACACCTCTCGTAATCAGGTTTAACTTTGGGAATCCAAGTTGTAAAATTGTGGTGTTATTTTAATGCATTTGTTTTAACTTAGTCTGTTTAGCATCAGTAACTTTGAAATAGCAACATCTAGATAGGGTTTTTATTCATTTTAAGTAAGTTGACAATTGTGTATCTGCATTTCTTTAGATCCAGAAGAACAGTACATCGTTCTCATTTTTGAGACTGGCCTTGATGCTCATGGAAATACAATATTTGAAAAAATTGTTGCTGAGATTGGTCTCAGGAATAATATTTCTGATTTCTTTGTGAAAATTCCCTTTGAAGAAGCCAATGGTAGGCTTGTGGCCTTTACAAAATCCTTGGAAGACAACTCCAAAGGAAGCTGTTCTCATAAAGAAAACAAAATTAAAAATGTAAATATGTTTTTGTTTGTGACCAAAGCTTTATTCTGAGTTGTGATGTCATTTGCTTTACGAATACAATGCTTAGACTTTCCTATTTCACTGGGAACAATTGTCTTTTAGTATATATTGTTTGTTTTTCTAGCTTTTTGTTCAAATATTTTGTTTTTGCAGCATTGTAACTAAGTGTGTGACATTAGTATAATTCCAAAAGAGGAAAATTATTTTGCTGCACTATAGTTAAATGTAATTAGTGTTTTCTTTTCACCAAGCTTCTAAGAGCTTACAGAATTTTGATCTATTACTTAAGTTTGTGTGACATATAAGTGCCAAAAATGAATAACTATTTTTCTTACCTTTAAGTTAAATAGTTCTTTTAGACCATAGTACTAATGATATTACCAACCTGTTACGAAAATGCCTCTGCTTATCCTCTCAAACCATGTATTTAAATGATTGAACGCATAGTCTCTCTGGGGGGAATTTACAAGGTTCTTAATTCAATTTTATTAATTTTGAGTGTGGACTTGAATAAACGTTATGTTCATTTTATAAGGTGGTCTCTGACTCCAAAATGCAGCTGAGAAATGCTCCTCCGTTTCAGTTTTTTGATGATGATGATGATGAAATTGGAGAGCCCCATACAGTCTTTATTGGCCCTATAGAAAAGTAAGATGTCTTTTTGTTGTTGTTTTGCAATGATCTAATACTTTCTTTGGAATTTGATTTATTATTTAATGTATTTTTCTTTGCAGGTTGATAGTTTATCCACCTCCTCCTGCTAAAGGTGGTATTTCTGTGACCAATGAAGACCTCCATTGCCTAAACGAAGGAGAATTTTTAAATGATGTTATTATTGATTTTTATTTAAAGTAAGTTTATTTCAGTCTGGTTTTTAGCGTCTCCTTACTGTGGCTTTTGAAACATATTTACATCAGAGCTCTATAGATCAATTAATGACTTAGTTTCAAGCCATGTATATCTGCCAGAATTAAGTTTCATTTTTATTTTGCTAAAAAGTTTGTAATTTTATGCTTTGTCTGTTTGATACTTACTTAATTTTAAAACAGATTTTACAAAGATTCCTCTATAAGAGGAATAATAGTGATAACTAAGTAGAAAAGAAAAATTAACTTAGTTTGACCTTTCTCTTTATGATGAATAAATATGTTCAGAATTTTTGTTTGCATTAGATCTGAAATTAAATTATTTTGATTTATAGAATTTGCTAATCACAAGTCTTTCAATAGTCCCATAGAATGCAACTATTTTAAAAATTCCAGTTTCCAAACTATGATATTAAATGACATACCTGATAAAGTAGTTGGCTGCGTCTAGACTGGCAAGTTTTTCCGCAAAAGCAGATGCTTTTGCGGAAAAACTTGCCACCTGTCTACACTGGCCGCTTGAATTTGTGCAAGAGCACTGATGCTCTAATGTAAGATTGTCAGTGTTCTTCCGCAAATACTATGCTGCTCCTGTTCGGGGAAAAAGCCCTCTTGCGCAAGAGGGCCAGTGTAGACATCTAAAAAGTGCTTTTGCGCAAAAGTGTCCGTGCCAATCTAGATGCTCTTTTCTGCAAATGCTTTTAACAGAAAAACTTTTCTGTTAAAAGTATTTCCGGAAAATCATGCCAGTCTAGACGCAGCCGTTGAGTTTTGATCCCTAATATGTAGACGGGGGTGGGTGTGTGTGTGTGTGTGTGTGTGTGTGTGTGTGTGTGTGTGTGTGTAATTGTGAAGATACTTTTAAAATATACTTTAGAAGAAAAGAGAAGACTTGAAAGACTGAGGTTTTTAAGAACATTAATTGTGCTTTCTTTCGTAACCGTTTCAGAGTTGCTCCTTTTTTCTGCTTGCCTTTTTTTTTTAAAAATTGCATCAATGGCCCATTAATTAAGTTCAAAACTTCTACATACTTTGATAAGAAAATAAATGAAACAGAAAACCATAATAAAGGACCAACTCAAACCCACCAAAAGTAATGAAATTACTTAAGCAAAAATTCTGCCTTAGAGTGGGAAGCATAGCATCTGTTAGTTTCACTCTAGTTAGTTAACTTAGCCATGAGACTTTTGCACTTTGTTCCAATTTAATGAGAGGCATCTAAGACCTTTTTAGGGTGGTCGCAGTGGTCAGTATGGCCACTATATGGCAGACTTTGTCAGCAAGTCAAGTATCAAAGAGCTTTACATAGGAGCGAAGAGAGGCAGGATTCTTTTTTAATTGAATTTTTTTTTAACAGGTATTTGGTTCTAGAAAAACTGAAAAAAGAAGATGCTGACAGAATTCATGTTTTCAGTTCATTTTTCTATAAACGCCTTAATCAAAGAGAGAGGAGAAATCTTCATGAAACTGCAAACCTCTCGTAAGTGTGACAAGTGCTAAACACAATGAAAGACGTTAGAACAGAAACATTACACAAATAAAACCTGAAGGAACATTAGTTGGAATATCTGATGCTAGCCAGAATCTCTGAAGTCTTTTCCCAAGAACAATAAATATAGAATATGCACTAAAAATCTTTTAGAAACATTTTCCACTGGTGCAAGTACCATGAAAATATCCAGAAAGATAATCTTACTTTTTTAAAAAATTGCAACAAAACAAAGATAAGATGATGCCCTAAATATTAAATATTTACTCTCTGCTTTTGGTCTCTTACAGAATACAGCAAAAGCGACATGGGCGAGTAAAAACATGGACACGGCATGTTGACATTTTCGAGAAGGATTTTATTTTTGTCCCTCTTAATGAAGCGTAAGGAAAAAACTGCCTTTTATTAATGTGTACAGTAGAAACTGTTTGCCAATTTTTAAATGAAAAGCATGCTTACTGTGATTGCACTTGAAGTTACAGCAGCATTCCCCATTTCATATGTTGAGCATTTCTCTCAAACTGGTAAAAGTTTTAAAAAGTGGAATAACAGTACAAATGTCATTATACATGAATCATTGGGAAATATGCCTATGGTTCAAAAATGAGATTTTTTTTCTGTATGTGATCTTATTTTTCACCTAGATTTATTTAAAACTTTCTCTTCTGATCTGGTTTTGGTCAGTACGGTTGGGGAGTTTTAACCTTCTACCTTGAAACTTTTTTAAACTGCTGGATTATGAGACCCTTCAAGGCTTTCCAGTTGCCTACTCTTGGCTCCAATGGTACAGACCCTCAGAGCTGAAACAGATTGTGGATTACTTGCATTGCCATAGTTCCTAGGAGTTCTAGTCAGGTACAGATACACACACACATCCCTTCGGCCAAGGAACTTGCAATCTAAGTAGAAGGCAAGAAATAACAGATGGTGAGTACAAAATAACAGACACACAGCATTGGTCAGTTTAGTAGTTAGTAGTTTCTACATACAAGCAGCCTAACAGTCATCAAGCTTCTTGTAGGCATCATAGTAAAGGAGAGATTTGAAGGTAAGTCATTAAGTAGACTTGCGGATTTTTATGGGGACTCTCTCCCAAGCGTATTGGGGTAGCATGGGAAAAAGCATGGAAGTATGTTTGAAAAATTTAACAAGTGAGCAAGGGAAACTGCTTTTATGAACCAACTGGAGGTGAATACTGGCAGTTAAATAGTAACTGAGAGATGATAGCTAGTGTGGTGATTGACTGACTGTAAATGGGCTTGAAAGTGAATACAAACAGCTTGTGTTCTATTGTATAGAAAGAGAGGAACCAACCGAAAAGTGACATTAAAGTGGCAGGTTAACAAAATTATCTTTGCAGCTGTATTCTGAATGGATGTGAGCAGGGTAAGAATGCATTTATGAAAGCCAGAGAGAAAGATGTTGCAGTAATCAAGTTGTGAGATAAGTACAGCTGAGGGTTTTAGCTGTGTGGATGGATAGGAAAGGCTGTATCTTAGAAAGAATCAGCAAGATTTAGATATAGCCTAGATATAAGGATTTAGAGATTGGTCCAGGAAGAAGGTGTGACAGTCCATATGGTGGTGATGTCCATAGTGACCAAGAGATGAGAGTTTTATGTGGGAGAAGAATGAGGTCTGTTTTTGCATTGGTGGGCTTGATGTCTGCTGGGAATCTATGAGATGACAGAGAAACAGGCTAGTATTTAGCCTGTACAGAAGGAAGGAGACAAGTCTGGAGCAAAGGTAAAACTGTTAAACCATTAGCAATAGGAAATAGTTAATTTTTTGTTTGGGGGTGAGATTTCCTGGAGATGAGATGGGGACAGAGCCTATAGAACCCCCATAGAAAGTTGGAGAGCAGAAGAGAAGCTTCCTCCAAAAGACGCACTGAAAGACTGACTAGAGGGGGTAGGCTGTAGGCCTACATTTTCAGGATGTCTCTGCTCAGTGGCTGTGCATCTGATGAAGTTGTTGGAGTTTGACCATATGCTTCCCAAAAGCCTTTCTGAAATCTTTCCACAAGTCACTGTTTCAGGGAGATTTTCCAGCAACTGTGGGATAAGTATACAGAAGATAGTTGAACTAAATGGCTGAGTAGAGGATTGTGTGGACACAAGACAGAATTTACCTGAAAACAATATGCCTGATTTAAACACAACTGCTCTGATAACATGTACACCCATACTGTCATGCTAGTTCTGCTACAAGTGGTTCAACTCCCCAGTGTAGATAAACCCTAGAAATCAAAATTTGAAACTTATGTTATTTGAAACTTGTTGTTTGCATTCCGATGAAAGTTGACGATTAGTCTGTTAAGAAATAAGGTAAAGTGCACAAGTGTTGTGGGTGGGTTTTTTGGGTGGTGTGGTTTTTTTTTTTAAAGAGCCCAACTGCCATTGATTTTAAATGATACTGAATGCCATGGCCCTTAGACTCCCAGGGCATGTAAGTACTTTTGAAAATTTTACCCCAAATCAGTTTTTCTTCGGAAAAGCCACTAGTTAAGTCTTTAGCTATAGCTAAATCTGTGTAAAACACGGTTCGGTTTTGTTTTGTTTTTATTACAGTAGCTCCAAGAGAACTCAGTCAGATCATCCTCTTCTTGCACCCAAACTATACTTTGCTGTCACTCCATATGTGATTGTGTGGAGGTTCAGGCTTTCAGTGAAATCTGTAAAGGCAAAGGGGGACCTGCTGTGGACCAGTAGAGCCCTGCAGATATAAAATTTTGTATCCATGTTTGTATCCACAAAAATGGACTGTGGATTAGATACAAAGCAGATATCTGCAAATTTGCAGGGTTCTAGATACAAACTTCGTATCTGTATCCATATCCACAAAAATGAGCTGCAGATATCTACAGGTTTTACCTCCCTTAACTGGGACTCCCTGGTCCGTCGTCATCTGTGGTCTGGCATGGACCTGGAATGCTCCTGGATCACAGAGCCCAGGTACAGGGAGGTCGGTGGCGGGGTAGGAGCACCGCTTACTCAGCCAGGAGCCCAGTGTATGTAGTGTGCGGTGGGAAGGACAGCCAGCATGGCAGGGAGTTCTGGCCCCAGCGGAGCTCCCTGGCCCCAGCTGCTGGAGAGCTTTAGCCTGGCGACAGCTGTGAACCTCCAGCCCCAGCCAGTGAGCTCCGATCCCAACAGCAGCCAGGGAGCTCTGGCCGAGGTTGCAGAACTCCAGCCCCAGCCACGAAGCCAGACAGCAGTGGAGCTCTACCCCAGCTACACAGCTCTGGCCGTGGCACTCCAGTCCCAGCAGTATCAGGGCCAGGGAGAGCCCCGGGGGCTAAGGCATCAGTGGGGGCAGACTGGAGCCCTAGTACAATGGCAACACGATCATGAGGGGAGGGACCTTTCCTGGTCCAGCAAATCTCCTCATTTGGGACCAGTCGGGTCCCAAGGGTGCCGGACCAGCGAGGTCCAACCTGCACATCCACATCTGTGGAGGAAGTGTGAACTCTCTTCTATGGCTTCACAGGTGATGGTGGTGCTGGAAGCATTATCCCGCTTCTCTCTCCTGCTTTTCTCTGCCCAAGGCTATGTGATATTGGAGGAGATATTGGGGGATCATACTTACATTTGGAAAGTTTAGGGAGCAGGAGACTGTGGGCTGGCTATACCAGCAACAATCAAGTTGGACTGAACGGGCAGGCTGAACTGCTCCCATTGAACTTCCAGAGGAAAAAAAATAGAAGTAGATGTAAAATATTAGCTCTGCTGTTAACTAGTCCACACTGAAGGAGGAAAAAATGGGAAAACACATATTTAAGCTTTAGAGGAGGAAAAGGAGTTATGAACAATGAGTTACTTTGAAGAAATACCCAGTGTGTGTCTTTGTTTTAGTTAAACATATCCTATTAATGAGTTGGATGGTGGCTAGGTCAGTACACGAAACAATCCCGCCTTTAGGGAACGTTATGGATGTGTTCAGAAAAGTAGAAAAACCAACCAACTACCATTCTTTTAGTCACGGTTAACTCCAATTTTTGCCACTTCATTTCTGATAACTAAAATATTAAATCAGTATAAATTTACTTACAAATTTATTTTTCTTTTGTAGTGCTCACTGGTTTTTGGCGGTCATCTGTTTTCCTGGTTTAGAAAAACCCAAATATGAACCAAATCCCCACTACCACGAAAGTGCCCCAATGCAAATAAAAGCATTCTCTTCTGAAAGAGAGAGCAACACTCCATCTCCTTTGCCAAACGAGTTGGTTTCGTCTTCACAAAGCTCTCCTTCCAAGGCTACAGTAAAGAAGCCATTGAACAAAAAACTTCCTGCAGCTTTAACTGATACGAACAGTGAAACAGAAGACAGTGGGCCACTATATTGTAGAAGAAGCCCTTGTAGGGGGAAAAGTGGTTTTAAAAAAATAAATCAAATAGACAGTGATTCAGAAGAACCTAAGACTGTTCAATCTGCATGTCATAAACTTGATCATAGGACTTCAGATGAAAATGGAATTCAGAGTGAATACTTAACTGCTGTACAACCTATGGGTATGTATTTTTTAAATCTTTGTACTTTTAGTATGAAAGATTCAGAGTTCATATTATCAGAAGAAAGGTATCTCAGCTGTGGAACCACAGTTCTTGATTCCTATACATATGGGCTACGTCTAGACTGGCATGATTTTCCGCAAATGCTTTTAAGAGAAAAGCTTTTCCGTTAAAAGCATTTGTGGAAAAGAGCGTCTAGATTGGCACGGACGCTTTTCCGCAAAAGCACTTTTGCGAAAAAGCGTCCGTGCCAATCTAGACGCGGTTTTGCGCAAGAAAGCCCCAATCGCCATTTTCGCCATCAGGGCTTTTTTGCGCAAAACAATACCGCGTTGTCTACACTGGCCCTCTTGCGCAAAAGCATTTGCGCAAGAGGGCTTTTGCCCGAATGGGAGCAGCATAGTATTGGCGCAAGAACACTGACAATCTTACATTAGAGCGTCAGTGCTCTTGCGCAAATTCAAGCGGCCAGTGTAGACAGGTGGCAAGTTTTTCCGCAAAAGCATCTGCTTTTGCGGAAAAACTTGCCAGTCTAGATGCAGCCGTGTAGTATTATACAGTTTCATATAGATTTTTTTTTTCCTGCATTTAGTGCACAAGATGGAAAACTCAGGAAACAAGGCAAATATTTAATTTGTTTATCCTTGTCTATGAATATATGCCCACCATACCTACCTTACCACACATCATCTAATCCATGCACAAATACGAGATTCATTTCTTAATGGGCTTTCTGTGGTACTTAACACTGTTGTATGAATGCTTCACACAGATGATTGTATTTATCTTTACCACATTGCTATAAATTCAGAGGTTTTCTACCATTTCACAGATGGGCACAAACAGGTTAAGGCCAGCATTTTCAAAAGTATTCACTAATTTTTGGATAACATAGTGATTGGCTGACCAACTTGGCAACTCCAGACTGATTTCTGGTTTTTTTTAAGAGTACTATGCAGCTGCAGATTGCATAGATTTTAGCTGTGGTTGAGAGCACTATGGCTCAAGTTGGGCACCCAGAAATGAGGAACATATGGTTGCTTGTGTATACAGTAATTCCTCATTTAACACGTGCCCGCTTAACACGTTTTCGCGATAGCACGATTTTTTTTTAGGGAATGTTTTTTGAATTACACGACTGTCCCCGGAATAACATGATTTCTCCAACCGTCCCATTGCCAGTGGCTGCGCAGGGCTTCCCCTGCCTCCCTGCAAAGCGGCGGCAGGTTCACCGCTCGCCACACCGTTCCCCAGCAACACCCCCTTGCCGGATACAGTGCGGGTCCCGGCATACCCGTCACAGGGGCATACTCCCAACCCAGTTCCTCTCCCCTCTCCTCTCCTTCCCCATAGCCAAACACCTCCCCTCCCTGCTGTAACCCAGTCCCCTTTCTCGCTCAACTTTGTCCTGGTCCCAACAGACACCACCGCTTTACATGCAACCCCCACCTTTTCCATTATTTTCAATGGGAAAATTGACCCCACATAACATGTTTTCACTTAACATGATCATTTTCTGAAACATATCTGTAGTGTTAAATGAGGAATTACTGTATTTGGAGGTTATTGACTTGCGTAACGTCATATAAGAATCTGTGGTAAAGCATGAGTCAGTCAAGTACTTTTACCTTGAGACCATCCATGCTTTTCATGTAGTCCCTGGCTTCATTCACCACATAGCTACCAATGTCTGCTACTAATGAGGTTTAAAAATCAACAACCCAGTTTTAGACAAACTTGAATCATCTACTGAACATCATTCATCCCACCCTGTGCACTGAGTGAGGCAGGCATCCTGTGAAAAATAAATAATTTGTAACCATAGAAATTAAAAATTGTATCATAATATATAGGCACAAGGGGGCCACATCAAGATTGCATAGGCAGTCTTATATCTGGTGTTTCCTAATTTCAGTGTGCTGGATTTTGCAACCTTTTACGTTCTTTTCAGTGTATTGATGTAAAGTATTAATAGCCTACATTTTTTTTTTTTTAAGAAACATAAATGAAAAAAGTCATGTAGTCACCGTGCCACCCTTAGAGGCTGCCCTTTAGTATGCTCTCCCTCTGTAAGCTTTTCTGTGGCGACTGCTACCAGCAGTGGCCCTCATCTGGAACAGCACTTGCATTAAGAAAAGTTCAAGAGCTGTCACTGTATCAGGTAAAGGCACATGAGTGGTAGGTGGGAGTGCTGGATTGTCTAGTCTGACATCTAGTTTGTCAGAGGTAGCCAATAGCATCCAGCATACTAAACATACTAAACCTAATAACCAAAATTAAACCACAGTATTCTTCGAGTGCTTGTTTACGTAGATTCCAGTCAGGTGTACATGTGTCGTGCACAAGTGTCAAACTTTTTCCCCTAGCAGCTCCTGTAGGGTCAGCTGTGGAGACCCCTAAAGTGGTACCACAGAAGCTATGTCTAGACTACATCCCTCTTTCGAAAGAGGGATGTAAATTAGACATATCAAAATTGCAAATGAAGCTGGGATTTTGAATTTGCTGTGCTTCATTTGCATAATTGCATCATGCCGGGTTTTTTCAAAAAACGCTATTTCGAAAGTGAAACAGCGGTCTATACCTGGTTCTTTCGAAAAGAAAAGCCTTTTTCGAAAGGTCCTGTAAACCTCATTTTTTGGCGAGTATGGGATCTTTTAAAAAAGGCTTTTCTTTTCGAAAGAACCACATCTAGACCACGGTTTCACTTTCGAAATAACGTTTTTCAAAAAAATGCTGTGACATGATTATGCAAATGAAGCATGGAAAATTCAAATCTCAGCTTCATTTGCAGTTTCTATGTGTCTAATTTACATCTCTCTTTCAAAAGAGGGATGTAGTCTAGACATGCCCACAATCAGTGCATAATATACTGCTGCAAATTCTAACCACCCCTCCCTCAGTTCCTTCTTACTGTCCGTGACAGCATTGTAACTTGCTAGCTGTCTTGCCTAGGCAAGCTCCTAGTTCCTAGAATTGAGTAGTTGATCATCTTGTTTCTCTTAGCTGCATTTTTCTTGAAAGAATTCATAGAAGAAGTGGGCAGCTGCTCATAAGGAGTTAGACCCTCAGGGCTCTGGAGCATGCCTAATACCCCAGGGTTTAAGGTGCATGCCATGTTCAAACAGCCTATCTCCAACAGCAGTCTAAATGATGCATGTCTCTGGTCCTAAGGAGAACATTGCACCGAGAAAGGTAAAATCTGCAGGGGTCTTAAACCCTGGTTGAGGAAAGACTGGGAATACCAGCTCCAGCAACTCATCAAGGCAGCCTCCCTAGACTGAGAAGATGGCATCAGGTGCAAGCTCAGCATGCAGTGCTCCAGCCTCTATGTGCAAGACTTCTAAAGACTCTCAGTGCGAAATCCCTGTTGGCACCAAAGGCCACAGCCCTCAGGCACCACTCGACTTCACTGATGTTGTGTAGTAATAAAGAGGGCAGAGGCAGATCACCCTGTAAAACATAACCATGGCAACACCTGGCATGGCACAGGCAGTCCCCCATGTGAGAGGCCCAGAACTTGCCATCAACTCTGGCCCTGGAAGTGGCACTGTCAAGTCCAGCACGCAGCCTATCACTGGCACATAGAAGTGCTGAACTCCCGGTCAACTCCAGAGACCTATGAGGCCACACAGGATCTCATAGAAATATCAGAGACTGAGGTGTCTACGGTACAGGACAAGCCTCCGATACCATCAGGTCCACACCAATCGAGGGATAAGCCAGCAATGCTGCAGCACCCTCAATCCCTGGAGTGGTACCAAGGCAGGTCAACCTCCTCCTCGTTGGAAGGTTTATCCTCTCTGGTGCAGCATTCCACATCACATCCGGCACCAAATGCTTTGGTAGAATCCCCAGCACTGGACATACATGATAGGCATGGAGAATTCGCGTCCAGCACTGAGCCTGTCCCACCCCCAGCATCCCAGACCAAATTGAGTTCCAGAGGCAGATGGCACTGGTTTAGGTCTTGCCTCTCCTGGCACCATTCCAGGTCACCAAAGGCCTCCAGCTGCATGGCTCCAACACTGGCTTTATCAGCACTGCAGTGGTCCTTGCCTTCGGAGTTTGAGTCTGGAGTGATGTCAACACATTTCTGCAGGAACTGCAACAATCAAAGGGGACATGACCCTCCAGCACTGGCAGCTGCAGTGGCCGCCCCCCACACACAGGCCTTTTTGGATGCCCGGGCATATCACTAGTCCCAGGGCACACCCAAATCCTTCATATCAGTGGTTTCTACCAGCTACTGATCTCTGTCTCCCAGGGTCAGAAGGCAGTCGAGGGCATCCTGGTAGAGATAGTCCAAGAACAGAAGCCCTGGACCAGACCTCGGTTGAAGGGATGCCGGCACAAACAAGGAGAGGCGCAGGCCTCCTATCACGCAGAGCCTTCAGTGGACCTGCTGCCACCCCAGACTTTTTTGTCGTCCTCCCCTGATGAAGCAGTGGCAGAAACCTCCATGGCAAGCTCTCTTCCAGTTGACCACAAGGGATACCAAGAGCTTTTGAGTCACATGGCCCGGAGCATGAACCTCCCTATGGAGGAGATGCAAGAACTGGAGGACCCAGTGGTGGACATCTTATCACAGGAAGGTCCATCGAGGGTGGCCTTAGCAATCATAAAAACCATTCAGTCTAATTACAATAGCCAGTGGCAGACTCCCTGCCTCCCATGGAGAAAGGGTTGGAGAGGAGGTACTTAGTCCCTTCCAAAGGGTATAAGTTCCTTTTGTTCTCTTTCCCCCTTCCCCCCCGTGGTGTCATCATTAAACAATAGGGAGAGGCAAGGTCAGCAGGCACCAGCACCAAAAGCCAAGGAGGCAAAAAAGCAGTTGAGGGTTGCAAAGCAACAAGTGATCCTCAGTGGTATGTGTTTAAGTCCTTGGAATTGCTCTTCAAATGCAAAGAGCTCCTTCTCCCAGATGTACAGCAGGGGTTTGGCTCCCTAATGGAGGAGGGGCATACCATAGCCAGAACCTCCCTGCACGTATCCCTGGACTCAGTGCACATGGACATGAACAATGCATTTTGAAGAACACCAGCTACAAGAACAGGTAACTGTCTTTTACAGCACTTTAGAGACTAAACTATTGTGCTCCATGCAGAGAGAACAGAAGAGACTGAGGTGCACCAGTACCTGAGACTCTTGCAGTGTCAGAGAACTGACTAAGTATAAAGGCCGGGCCCTGTTGAACTCGAAATCTTTCTGCACAGACTGTGTCCCTATTGCCTCAAATTATTTTTGTGATTAATCCCATTGACTTGAATTGAACTATTCATCCTGAGCAAAGTTCAGCATGTGCATAAATCTTTGCAGAAGTGGTACCTTGATTTTTCTGATACCATCCACTAGTTATGTAATAGTGATAATGCAATAAGCATAATACAGTTGAATGTTAGTAAAGCTGTTAATACTATCATGAAATATTACTGTAAATATAACATAAATTATCTTGGATAAGAACATCTCAAAACCTTCACTTAGATTTACAGAAACTAGATAGTTGAAAGAGTTTGTGTGTTTGTCTGTCCATCCATCAGAGAATCTGTCCATTCAAGAACTCTTTCTAAACTGTAAGAGCTAGCTAGGACTACCGACTTTGGTATGCAGCTTGCTCTTACCACAATTTAAAGCACGGTCGGGGTTTGATTGTGCCAGCGCAATGGGATTTGCCTGGAATACGATTGTTTCTCCTAAAACAGAGAGAGGGGGGTCAGGCACACTGGTAAGAGTGGCTAGCTGGAGATGGAGCTCTGGGGAGCTGCCATCTGGGCAGCATGGTCCTCATTGCCCCAGCCAGCTGAGCAGATTTGCTGGTTGAGAACCATACCCCAGCCAGCCCTGGGCAACTGCTGCTTGGGCAGCACATTCCCCACCACCCTAGCCAGTCCCAGGGATCTCACAGTCAGGCCATGTGACTCTAGCCAGCCTCGGGGATCAACCAGTCTCCTGCAACTCACCCCCTGCCCTGAGACCTTCCTTTTCACCTCCTAATCCTGACTTGGGCACTTCTCCATATCCCTCACCCTGAGTCTCCCACATCCTCAAGCCCCTGCCCTGTCTCCTGCACCTCCAGCCCTCTGTCCTGATACCCGCCTTAAGGACCCAAGCAATGCTGGTAAATGGGCTAATGGTCTAATAAATGGAACTGTGTTTGAATTGTAAAACATGACTAGTGAAGTAATACAGGCTCATTTTAGGTTTGATCTTTGGAGGCAGTCTTACCGTATTTTCCGGCGCATAAGACAACTTTTTATGCTAAAAAACATCCCCCAAAAATCGGGGGTCGTCTTATATGCCGGGTATACAGGCAGTCCCCGACTTGCAGGTACGAACGGGGCTTTTCTCGCCCCGGAGAACACAGACTGTGGGACCTCATGGTCCCACCGCACGTGTACTCTGGGGCGAGAAAAGCTGCTCCGCGTCTCCCTGGTCTGCAGACCAGGAAGACGCGGAGCAAAGCCTCGGGGGAAGCCGGCAGCGGGGCAGCCCAGGCGCACCTGGGATGCCCCGCTGCCCGAGCCCCTCCGTGGCTTTGCAAAGCCGCGGGGGAAGCCGGCAGAGGGGCAGCCCAGGCGCGCCGTGGCTGTCCCGCTGCCGGCATCCTCAGAGGCTTTGGTCTGCTGAAGACGGTCCCCAGCAGACCAGAGGCACCGGGAGCAAAGCCGAATCGGCAGCGGGGTGCCGCGCTTCTGAGGCTTTGCTTGGGCAAAGCCTCAGAGGCGCGGGACTCCGCCGCTGCTGCAGCTTTGCTCCCAGTGCCTCTGGTCTGCTGGGGACCGTCTCCAGCAGACCAGGGACACCGGGAGCAAAGCCGGGGAGGCGGAGGGGCGCTGGGGCGCTGCCGGTTGGCCTCGTAAGGGGGGGTAGTCTTATACGGCAAGTATAAGACGAAAACCTACCTTTTAACTAGAAAATTAGGGGGTCGTCTTATACGCCCAGTTGCCTTATACGCCGGAAAATACGGTAATTATGTGGATGTGGGAGTTTAAAAATAGATTATTTTTTTTCGCCTTCCTTAGGAATATAAATTGTTGTTCTATAAATATAAATATTAAGAAACATCAGCATTTTATGAAAATTTGATTTACAAAATTTCAGGGCACAATTGCTGCAGTTGTGCAGCTTTTTTCCTATTTTTCATTTCTTTTTTGTTTCAATAAGAGACTTCCTCAGCACTTCCATCAGCAGCTTAGTGAAGAGGAGGAGGAAGGACATGCATCAAAATGTATTACTACATATTTGATGCCTGTGAATTATTTCTTAAAGAGACTTCAAGTGCCTAAGTCACTTTTGAAAATGGAACTTGAATGCCATAAATCGTGTAGGTGCATTTGAAAATTTTACCTGTGTTCTCAAAACTTGAATTTGGATTTGAATGTTTTCTTTTTTTACCTAAAGATTATAGCAAGGTTATGCAAAATATCTGCATCTTCAAACTTATCTCAAGGGAATAATATTTCAAAATGCTTTATTAGTAGTAAAATTATGATGGCTGAGGGATATAGTGGCTGCTATAGTTAAGATTTCAGAATCATTTCTAGAGTGACTTGATCTTCATATGCTAATAATTTTCCTCATTTTGACCTTTATGCCTGAAATTTTAATGCACAATGTCTGCTTCAAAGTTAAACTTTTTGAAAAGTTTAAACAAATATATATAATCAAGTTTCACGTATGAGATGGAGAAGAAAATGCATTTTTCTGCTATTTTGTTGGTTGTGATTTGTGAAAGAGCTCTCAGTGGCTAATCATTTACATCTGAAGTTTGACATCCATTATATTCACTACATGCTTGGTGCAGTTTCTTTAATTTCTAAAATGATGGAATTATAATAGAACCTCAGAGTTATGAATACCAGAGTTACAAACTGACCAGTCATCCGTGTAGAA
The DNA here is from genome assembly GCF_052426305.1 of Pelodiscus sinensis. Lineage (NCBI taxonomy): Eukaryota > Metazoa > Chordata > Testudines > Trionychidae > Pelodiscus > Pelodiscus sinensis. Next base: position 59,951,646 of record NC_143054.1, on the reverse strand, counting down.
CTGGAAATACAGTGAAACAGCAGAGACAGAAAAAAATAGCAAGTACAATATTGTGTTAATCTATCCCCTTCCCAAAAAAGGGGTGTGTGATGAGTAGCATTTTTCTTCTGCTTGGTAAAGTCTCAAAGCTGTATTAAGTCAATGTCCAGCTGTAAACTTTTGGAAGAACAGCCATAATGTTTTGTTCAGAGTTATGATAATTTCAGAGTTACAAACAACCACCATTCCTGAGGTGTCTTTAACTCTGAATTTCTGCTGTACGTTCAAAAATCATTTTGCTCGTTACCCTCCAGGTACCTGTGCCATAGAAAAGTCATATTTTAAACTAATAAGTTAAACCTCTATATAAATCTGTATATCTATATATACAAAATGAGATTTTAAAACAAATCTAATCTACTTGGGGCTTGTCTCATGACTTTCAAATTCATGTGGTTGGCAGCTATAGCATAGTGTGTTTTATAGCATAGTAGTTTTCAAAATTGCTCCAACTCAATCATACCAACATTCAAGGGAAAAAACAAGTTTTGTAGAAGTATGCTCTCCCCTTCTGTTGCTGCTTTCACCTTTAAAATACCCATTTGGGTTAAGAGAGATGGTCTTGATGTGTGCTCTTTCTGCCTTAGTTAAATCATTTGTAAAATAGGGTTAATCTTTTCACCCACCCTTGGCAAGTGCTTTAAATCCTACAGGAGAGAAAGGACTTGAAGTATTACTAATTTTATTTTGATAGATGCCATTTCAGTGGGAAAATTGAGTATATTAGGCAAAAGTTTCATGGAGAAGAACTTCCTCTGTTTTCTCCTCTGTAAGACACATAGTAAACCCTCCCCATTCATGGTGGATGTGTTCCCTGACAGCCCTGCGAATGGCGAATCTGTGAAATTGTTGGTGGGAGAGACAGAGCAAGTGCTCCATTTCTCTGTGGCTCCTGGCCACCGCAGTGAGTGCCCCACAGCTCCCAAACTCACTGCGGCGGCTGGGAGCTGTAGGGAGCTCACTGTGGTGGCTGGGAGCCCTGACCGCTGCCCCGTAACAGGTTCCCCTGAGGCAATGCCCCTTCCCCCAGATGAGAGTCAGTGGGGTGCAATGGGGGGACAGCCGAGACCATGAATACAGAAAATCATGAATAGTGATTTCCCAAGTCACTTCACAAAGGCTCTGAGATAAGTGTTTGTAAAGTTACTTTGGAAATGTAAAACTTTTAATGAAGCAGAATTTTGCTAGTGACATAAATGCGTGCATCATAGAATGATAGAGCTGAAAGAGACCTCAGGAGGTCATCAAGTCCAGTCCCCTGCCCAAAGCAGGATCAATCCCAACTAAATCAACCCAGCCAGGGCTTTGTCAACAGGAGACTTAAAAACCTCTAGGGATGGAGAGTCTATCATGTCCCTAGGTAACCCATTTCAGTACTTCACCACCCTCCTGAGTTTCATTAATGATTGTTTTGGTCTTGGGTCTCAAGATTGTTTAAACATATTATGTAACAGAAAAAGGCATTTCAAATGCAGAATGCTTTCTGAAAAACACTTCATTTAGTCCACTATGAGGTTATAAAAATTGTGGTATTTGATTTTTAAATGAGTGACTATCTGTTTAATACAGATGGCTTGCACAAAATCAGGCTGAGCTATAGTGAAGATTCCACTGATGGCAGTAAACTAAATGAAGATGAGCTAATAGATTTTTCTGAAGATCAAGATAACCAGGTAAAGAAGCTAACAATTCTGCTTAAGTAACATGTATTATGGTGCCCCTTCTGAAGAACAAAAATCAGATTGTACGTGTGAAGAATGTTTAAAAGTTATATGCGAGTAGTAAATGATGTATTGTGTGAAAACTAGATCTGACACTTGTAAAGAGCATTTGTTGCTCAGTTTTAGGTGTGTACTTGCATATTAGTTGCTATAAGATTAACAATATATTATTTCAGGAAATTGGCTCAGTAAGAATGATTATGCACTGTGTATTTTTGCTTATTGACCACAGAGTATAATGATTTTGCTGAGGTTTTAAGAGAGCAGTGACTATTACTGGCCCTCAGTTCTTCTGCTTCTGTCTTCATAGCAGGTCCTGAAACCATCTACCTGCTGTTCTTTGAATGCCATTCCTTAGTAATAGACAGATTTTATAGGTAGATGTTAGTCTCTTTTTTTTATTCAATTTTAATTTGGGATTTTGAGTTTTGTTCTCTTTTCTCCACTTTCAAATCACAGCATTAGAAGAGAGTATTGGATTTAAAAAACATTGGGTCTCAGCTAGTGAAAAACATCTTTTACAACCTATTGTAGGCCCACTGTTTTGAGCTCCTGCGAGAAAGGGTATTCTTCAAGGACTTTTATATAGAGAGTATTGTCCTAACAGAAAATATACCAAGTTATCTTCCCTTAGGAGGCCATAAGAACTGAATCAGTCCTGGTGCAGTTCTTCACATCTAAAATCAAAGAATCAGAAATCTTCAAATAAGAGTCTTCTACCATTTATCTCCCTCTCCAAAAGGAGACTGAGTACAGCACATTTTGGGATTGGAGTTCTCTTAAGCAGCATTCTTCCCACCAAACCCAGCATACTGAATATCTTTTTCAAGGTTAGCATTTGTAGGGAAGGAACGTCGTGTTCAAAACCTCATGTCTAGTTGAAATCTCAATTGTTGCAGCTAAACTAAACTCATCTCTCTCAACTCATGACTTGGGCCAGGGTCTGTTGTAAGCCTTTCCCCAAACATACTCCTTATTGTCTTTCTCTCTTGTGCCAAAATCATCAATAAAAAGGAAACCTTTGCTGGGAGCAGGTGATTGAAAAACATATGATATGGGTGGGCAGAGGGTCTGAACTGGGGCTATGGAGGGAGGCAGCAAGAGAATGGTATAGGCAGCCTCAGTCTCAGTCCCTGCATTTTGGGAGGAGAAGGGGGTATGTCGAATCTTCTTGTTGCAACAGTAGCTCAGTTTTCGGCCTGAATTTGAAGTTACTATTTATTCACATCTATAAGGATTTCCAGAGCTGGAATAGAAACAGGTAAGTTGAGCTAAAATATAGAGAGGCTAACTTTAGTAGAAAACTTTAAGAAGGCACAGCCATAAGTGAAATGTACTTGGACACTACTGCCAGGGAACAGTCTTGTAAATTCTCCCTCAACACACATTGCATTGTGAATTGGCTAGTTCCCTCCAAAAGATTTTCAAATAACTTTGCTGTGCTATTTCGTTTTTTGTGAAAAGCTGTCTCCTTTTCTGTAACACAAATGGTCTTTGGTGCTAGCTTCTGTTCAAAAAGCAAGAAGATTCATGTGTAATGTTGCAATATTAAAATCACATAAGGCCTCACAGAATTCTCATCTATAGAAGTTTTTGTCTTCTACAAAGGCAAAACCTTTGTACTGAAGATTGCTCTGAAGAGATATATTGGGGAATAAACTATGAATTGGAAGAGCAAATTTCTTGTAGTCTTTTTAGCTTTCCTTGCATATATAAGCAGTATAAATGTCGTCATTCATTGAAATTCAGCTTAACTTACTTGAAATATCCTAACCTGAATACTTTACTTTTGTGTTAGGTCTTTGAGTAGCAATTTCCAACCCTAGAAGGTTTATAGTCCCCTAACCCCTTAATAGAAAACTGACAAGGAATAATGTACGCTTAAAGTTGATGCAAAATTTACTGCTTATGTGTGAAGGTGGGTGGGAGCAAACTATGTTAAACTTGAGTTCTTTGCCTTGAGTAAGTGCTATAAATACCATATGTAAAATTTTAATTTGCATTCCATTTAAAAAGAAGTTAGCCTATGAACGCTCATATATATTTTGTTTTTATAGGAAGACAGCAGTGATGATGGAGGTCTTGTAGATGATAACTGTAATTCAGAGTTGGGACAGTGGCATCTGAAGCCTAATATCTGTATACAGTAAGTATAAAGATGATTTCCTGATTAGAATGAACTTCGGACTAATGCAGTATAAAGCAGAATGACAGTACTAAGTGTATGTCACTCAAATTTCACACAGCGCTACTAAGGTACTGTTTATATTTTTAGAGGGTTTCTGTATTTTGCAGTATAATCTAGTTTTAGGGTTTTCTGCAGACCTCCCTATCTACTGAAAATATATAGCTATTCCCTTTTGGTCTGGTAATAAAGAATTGCTTTTATAAGAATATGAAGATATTTTTATTTTAATAAAATGCTGATCTTCGTGATTTACTTTTTAGGCTCTAATTCAGCAGACTACTTTAGGCATGTACTTACATGCCATTCCTATTCAGGAAATTACTTAAAATTCAGCACATGCCCAAAGAGATGTTGAATGAAGGCCTTAATTGTGTCTTAGGTGTATTTTCTTTGCTCTGTTCGGAATAGTCATAACAGAAAATCTGTTACTTCTGTCATTGCTTTTCTCTAAAATATTTATTTCTATTGCAAACATGGGAAGTGAATTCCAAGAACCAGAAGGCTATGAAAAAACACATTTATTATCTGTCACTAACTTTAAGAGTATGTCTAGATTACATGCCTCTGCCGACAGAGGCATGTAAAATAGGCTACCCGACATAGTCAGTGAAGCGGGGATTTAAATACCCTCGGCTTTATTAAAATAAAAATGGCCGCCACACCGTGCTGGCTCAGTTGATCGTCAGCACAGCACGCGAGTCAAGATGCAGATCGGTCGACAAGGGAAGCCTTTGTCGACCGCTCCCTTATGCCTCATGAAATGAGGCTTACAGGAGTGGTCGACAAAGGCTTCCCTTGTCAACCAATCCGCGTCTTGACTCTCACGCTGTGCTGACGATCAACTGAGCCGGCACAGTGTGGCGGCCATTTTTATTTTAATGAAGCCGGGGATGTTTAAATTTCCGCTTCATGGACTGTCGGGTAGCCTATTTTACATGCCTCTGTCGGCAGAGGCATGTAATCTAGACGTACCCTAATAGTTCACATTGTAAATCTATATTTTTATCATTTAAAAAGTATTTATGACTTTAGAATTGGCATTGCTGCCTGTACAACTTCCCTTCTGTTCTTTTTCTATCTTTGAATCCTATTTTATGTCCTCATTCTTCCTTTGTTTCTATTATATACTACAAGAAGAAAAAACTGTGAATATATTATAATATAACACTAGCAGATGTACCCAGCGTTGCTCTGGTCCTTGACTGTAGTAATGTTTCGGTTTGTTCTTATAAATTAAAAGGAAAATGTCATGTGCTTTATTTACATGAGTGTATAGGGCAGGGGGATGGTAGAGAAGGGCTCAGAGCACGGGTTTGGGTGTGGGGGGAGCTCAGGCATGGAGTGGGGATGCAGAAGTGAGGGCAGGGAGTGGGGGAAGTGCAGGACTCGGGATGGAACTCGGAACCTGGGGAGGGGAGGGGAAGGAGCTTATCGGGTTGCCTGGACAGTGAGGGTGGTGCTGCTGAAGCGGCAGCTCATCTTTGGGGGCTGTGGCGGTGCTCTTTAGTCAATAGCTCCTTCTCCCGGTCTTGGGCTGCAGTCCCTGGTTGGTGGCTCCTCCCTGAGAGGCTGGGGTTGCGTGGGCTGGCCCCAGTTGACAGCATGATTGGAGGTAGAGTGAGGCTTGGAAAGATGGCTCTGGCTTCCAGTGGCAGCCCAGTTTTCTGCAGCCTGTCCCTGGGAAGGGGAGCAAGGCTCTGAGGGATGGCCCAGGTCTCCAGTGATACTCCCCCCTCTTCCCCACGCAAACAGCCTGTGTAGGCGCTCTGTGTGTAGGGGTGAGGCTGGGGGTACCCCAGCCAACACTCTTATCCCCTGGCCCCTGCTCCTGCAAGTGAGGCTCTGAGGATTGGCCCTGACCTCCAATGACCCTCCCCACCCTCTGGCCTGCACTGTCAAGGCAGCCTCCCAGGGCCGGTCTAAGCCTCTAATGACCCCCTTCACCTCCCTCCATGTCCTCCCAGCCTCTCCGAACCAGGAGGAGGGCAAAGGGTTTGGGGCAGGAGGGCTACTTACTTGTGTGCTTGTGGGCAAGGTTGTCTCAGACTTGCTGGCCAGTAGCCACTCCCTTGATGGCATGACTGCCTTGTGTGGACACTCTGCAAGATAGCTCTCCCCTGCGGGCTCACTGCCCTAATGACCATTCTTGTATCGTGTCCCTTGAAACAGCAACCCCTTCCTTTGCATGTTATGGAAAACTGTCCTTTTCCCAAGGCTTCCGGTTATCCTGGCACAGGCAAACTCCGACCTTGCTTTAAGTTAGGAGATGATGAAACTGCTTACCAAATTTGAGTGGGGGACGGGAAGTTCCTGAACAAATAGACACAGACACATGCACTCTAAAAAAGATTTCACAATATAGATAAAGCTTCCAATAACAAATACATATGCATTGAACTATTATGCATCATCCATAATTAATTATATTTTGTCCTATTTATATCAGCAGAAATAAAACCCAAGTTGTAAGATCTAAGTTTGAGGTGCAGTGACTTCAAGTTATGGTTTGAGATCAAATGTCCCATGTGGATGGTGATCGCTCTCTTCGATACTGCTCCCACCCAAAATAAAAATGCATAATGTGACATGGATTACCTTTTAACACTCAGTAATTCAGTCTGTCATTAGAAATGGACACATCATTTCAAAAGCCATAAACTATTTAATATCTTCACACATAACCATAAGGGTCCCTCTTACTAACAAGATCCTTAAAAAATCATGTCAGCATCTTGGCTTACCAACAAAAATGTTTTTGGGAGTTTCATGTCTTAATTAATTACAGTTTTATCTATTTCCTGAAACACAACTTTTAATATTTAAAAACCCATTGTTTAAGTAACTTATGTACAGTATCCTGAGTTTTCATGGGCAAAACCAACGTGCTCAAATGAACAGAATTTAAAAGCTGTTTAGAATTGAAAAACTCTGCAATTTACAGTTTTTACAATTACGAGACTGTTTTCATTTTACTATAAACGTGGTTAAATATTTCTGTTCTTATTGCAATAGCATGATCTATAAAAGTATAAAACACTGCAAAATTGCTTTGTATTTGAACATTGCACTTGTTTTCTGTTGTTGGTAATAGGCTGTCTGTTTGGGGACACTAATACAAGGGCAATTATCTCCCCTGGTAGCAGTGATAAGTATATGAATCAGTAACAAATGATCTAACTTTTTCAAAGAAGTATTATGTCTGACTTTCTTTTAATGACTTTTCTTTTGTTTCAGCTTCTGTTGCCAGTGATTTGAAAGTCCTTGAAACTAAATGTTCATGCAAAACTTTTTTCTGTCTTTAGGCTCACTTAGTGAGTTGAAGATGATTGGATTTTTTTCCCTAGAGATGGGAAATGTGTGTTTTTAAGTGCAGCCATTTATTATGCCATTTTACTGACTTAAAACTTAGAGTAGTAAGTGAGTTTCTTCTTCGAGTGCTTGCTCATATTCATTCCAAGCCGGTGCGTGTGCACAGTTGCAGGAAGGTTTTTCTCCTAGTGGTACCCATTGGATCAGCAGTGGAGCCCCCCTTGCTCCTTCTTGGAGTTGTGCTGCATATAGGGCCCTGCTGACCGACCTTTCCAGTTCCTTCTTACTGCCAGTGATGGTCATGGGAACTTTTTGTGTCTCATCTTCACAAGTGAAGATCTCTCATCTTCTTTTGTCTTTCATCTTCACATCTTCTCTAGCACAGTTTAAATATTTGAAGAAATAGTTTTTAATATAATTTAGAAGTAATTTTATGCTTAGCTTACAGTTAGAACATTGGGTTACTGGGGTAACTCCCATTTTCTCCTTACCATTCCTGGGTCCAGGACATGCCTCAGCTCCAGGGAGTTAAACTGTGTGGGTTTGCCAGAAGGCTGTGCCAACGGGCAACCTTCACACAGCTTGTTTGAAGTGCCTGTGGGAGTCCCATCAAATGGACAGGTTTAAAATCTGACAAAGTTTCCTCCTTCACACCCAAAGGGAAAGGGACCACAAGTTGAAGCTGCAACTAATGAATGCAGCTGTCTCCCTTCATTCTGAGTCAAGCCCCATGGATACAGAATCAAATCCCTCTACATTGGTGCATAGTACACGTACTTTGATTCATGACGTAGTGCTGAGGAAGGACTCTGAAGTCAGAAATGTTCGGCAATGACACACCCCAGCACTCTAAAGGCCACTGCACGAGAGCAATTGCAGCACTAGTCAGTCTACTGCAGTGTTTCTCAATCTTTTTTTATAAGGTACCCCTTTAAAAAAAGAAAAAATAAGTACCCCCAGTACCTACAGTTTTCAAACACACATTTTTTCTACCATTACAACATGTTTGTTTAAACAACTTAATCGTAGTGGGTGATGAAAGTACAAAAATAATAAAGCACAGCCAAACTTAAAACACAAATTCAGTTTTCTCCAAATTTCACTTGTGTTGCCATAGCTCCCAGACTTCTCTTGTGTACCCCTAAGGGTACTCATACCGCTGGTTGAGAAACACTACTGTACCAAGGAAAAAGCACAGGAAGACTGATGGGGCACTCCCCACCCTTTACCCCCCCCCCCCCCCAAGCAGCAGAGAAGGAGCCACCTAATAGAGCACAAACTATACTGGGCCATCCTCCCTCCTGCTCAAGAGCCAGCATGATCAACTCTGGGCCTGATGCCAGGCCCATCAAGTCCAACACCACCAGAGGAGACCCAGGACCTTTCATCTACACTGGAGACTTTCAAGGCAGCCTGGGATCTTATAGCCCTGACTGGTCCTCACTCGCCCAAGTGTTAAAGGACTCTGGCCCCAATATCTCCAGCACTACAGAGACCATTGGTATAATCCAAGGGTAAGTCTGCTATGACTCAGCACTGATTCCCATCTCCCAGATACTGATTCCCGGCACAGACAGACATGGTGGTGCTGTGGTCTCCACGCTCACTTTCTCGAAGTCTGAATCAAATGTGGACTCCTATGCATCCTGATGGAGCCAACATTGCAGTCCCCAGCAATCATGCTCTGTGGGGATAGCACAGACCTTCCCACAATGTAGTGGCTGGCACAATGGCAGGTCCCAGCCCAGATGCTGGCGCAGTGGCCTTTCTGGACCTTGTGGGTGTATTATCAGTCCCAGGGTTTGGTCTCTGAATGTTTCTTTTCGGTTGCATTTGAGAGAGAAGTGGCATCCAGAACCTGGGACCCTTCTCTGGCATAAGCAACAGCTGCAACCACTAGCACTAACACTGATACCGTGCCCAGCACTGGCATTGTGATCAACATTGCACCTGGCGCGACCCTGCAGCACTGGTACAACCTCTTCACCCACACTACAGCCAGTGCTACCGAAAATACCGAGGTAGTAGCCATGATAAGCACTGAGGCAGAAACTGATTTGGCGAGGAATGACAGTGGTTTGAAAAGCCAGGAGGGACCCTTCCTGCCTTAGGCCTCCTCATCGTCACTAGATGAAGCAAGGGCAGGAACACCCTCCGATCCTCCTTATCCTGACATTAGATCCTATCTCTGTCTCCTACGATGAGTCACGCAGAATCTGGGCATCCAGATGGAGAAGGTCAAGAGGTATTGGAACCAATGGTGGACATTTTATCCTGAGCGGGTCCCTCCATGGTGGCATTGCCACTGATCAAAATTATACAAAACATAAAGGAAAACATAAACTCCGTGGAAAATGCCAGCTTCTCTAGCCTCCATAGCAAAAGGGGTTGAGAGGAAAAATTTTGTGCCCTCGAAAGGCTATGAATTTTTGTTCACCCACCCCCCACAGACATTGGCTGCTTCAGCCATGAATGAGAGTGGGAGGCAAGGTCAGCTGGGACCTACTCCTCGAGCTAAGGACACAAAAACTGGATCTCTTTGGGAGGAAATCATATCCATGGAGGGCTCCAGTTTTGCATTGCAAATCAACAGGCATTACTTAGCCACTATAAATTCAAATAATGGGATACAATGTCCATATTCTTAGACCTGGTCCCATCAAACTCTAAATCCAAATTTTTTACCTTGGTGGGTGTGGGTGAGGGTAAGGCTGTCACCAAGACATCACTGCAAGTTGCACTAGACTCGACAGATTCTGCAATGTGTGCATCATTGTTTCTGGCTGCAGACCTCCCTGGGGAAATCCAACAGAACATTCAAGACCTTCCATTTGATGGCAGTATGCTATTCTCAGGGAATACAGACTCAAAGCTACAAAGTTTAAAGACTCCTGAGCCACTCGAGATTGTTGTGGCTGCATATTCCAGCAACCCAGCATAGACATGGCATCAGTCCATGCCACAACTATTACCAGGGCCATAATTGCAACAGTCAACTCAGAACTGTAATTGCCAGGCCCAACCTCTGAACAACTGGGGATTGGGCTTGTCCAGGCTTTTTGAAGGCATGCCCAAGGACAATTTATCAACCAACCATCCAGATCCTTCTTTGCCTTTTTTGGCACTTTTTTTTGTATCCATTTCTACTGGGCATGGCACCAACTCACTTCAGATTTTTGGGTTCTCTATACTGTAGAAATTGGATACACTCTCCAATTCTCTCTCCTCCACCCCATTTCTCCATCCTTCTTTAGGGACCCTTCTTACTAGCAACTCCTTATAAAGAAGGCACAAGCCCTCCTATCAGTAGGGGCTCTACTCTTGTACTTCCTAATACCGAAAGGAAAAAAAGTGAGAGGGGGCTCAGACCTCTTCCGAACTCTGCACAACTTCAGCCTAAAGATTCAGTTGGTCTTTCTGGCCTCCATTTTCCCACCCTTGGATATGGGCAATTGGTATGCAGCTCTCCGTTTGAAGTAAGCCTGCTTCTACACTTTCTGTAATCCCTCCCCACAGGCATTCATAGTGGGAGGAACTCGCTACAGATTCTCAGAGTTTTTATTCAGCCTATCATCTGCTTCTTTGGTTTTCACAAAATGCATGTCTATCATAGCTGTCTTCCTACAGAAAAAGCCAGTCCATGCGTTTCCATATGTATGCAACTGGTTGGTGAAGGGCTTTTCCAGAATGCAAGTGGATCAGTAGGTCGACCTGATAAGATACACTTTCAGCTCACTGGGCCTCCTATTAAATACTGAAAAGTCAACCCCCTGCTCAGAGAATAGGCGTTCATAAGGGCGCTGTTAGACTCAAGGCAGACTACAGTGTTTCTTCCTCATTCCTGCTTTCAAGCTACTTACAACATCCTCTAGGATCTCAAACAATTCTCTACAACTACAGCCAATAATTGCTTGAAACTCCTGGGATACATAATGTCATCCACATATGTGGTGCAACATGTGAAGCTCTGACTCGTACCTCCTCTATGCTTGGCTACTATCCAACTGAGCAAATGCAGCCTACTAGACAAGCTAGTCATACTTTGACCATTCAGTTCTCTCTAATAATGGCTCAATCTTTGTGCGGTGTGAGCAGGGCTCACTTTATCTAGACCACACCCAATATTGTCTGGTTACCAATGTCTCAGACATGAGGTTGGGAGCTCCCCTGGGAGAGCACAGAATTGAAGGCCTCTGGTTTCCAGAGAAGTTGCTGCTTCACATCAACCTTAGAGAGCTGAAAGCAGTTTATCTAGCATGCCAGGCCTTCTAGCCTCATCTGGAGGGCAAATGCATACCAGTCCTGACCAACAATACAGTAGTGATGTTTTATATAAAACAGGGTGGAACATGCTTCTCTTCCCTATGCCAGGAAGGCCTCAAGCTCTATATAACACAGTCAATACTTCTGGAATTCTCTTACCTTCTCAGGGGTTAGAAGGAGCTAGCGACCATCTCAGTAAACACTTCAATATTACAAGTAGTCAGTTCACCTAGACATAATATACAGTGTTTTCCAGTGCTCAAGAGTTGCCAGAGTCAACTTGTTCACTCCAAGGGGCAACAGGAAGTACCTGCAATTCTGCTTTTTCTTGAACCACACAGCTCAGGCTCAACGGCAGACCTATTTCTTCTCCCATGAAAAAACTACATCTTTTGTGCATTCCCTCCTGTTTGCTCATTCACGAGATCCAGAGTGACACAATCTTGGTGACCCTGGTGGCATCAGGCAGGCAGTGTCAGCCTGGCAGGTACATCATGCTATTGGAACTATCAGTGAGATGAGCTTGCCATTGATTCCAGACCTCATTACTTAAAATCACGGCCGGCTATATAGCATACCAGTCTTCAGTCTTTCCTCTTCATGGCTTGGAAGCTATGTGGCTGAATTCATGCAAATTAACCAGCTCCATCAGGACTACTGCTTAGCCAAGTGGAAGAGATTCTTGATTTGATATTAGCAGAGCCATATCCCTCCAAACTTTGGTTCCCTTGATTTGGTGTTACCTACTAAAGTTGAAACAATAGGGCATGTCACACTTGTCAACAAAGGTCACCTGGCTGCTGTCTTGTCTTTTCACTCAGGAGAGTCTGGCCTCTCAATTTCTCTCCCAACTCCACGATTCGGTGTTTTCCTATAGGATTCTAATTGGAATTGATATGAACAGGGACTCAAAGAAAAACAGTTAACTGCCTTTTGTAAGCGTCGTTCTTGGAGATGTGTTGCTCATATCCATCTACTTTTCCCTCTGTCAGAGTAATCCAGAAAGAAGGAATTAGAGAGATGGCAAGTGAGTGTGGATATGAAGGGAGCTCTATAACTGACTCAATGGGTATTGCTAAGGGAAATGCCTTCTGGCAACTGTGCACATGGCACGCGCGCACACACTAGTTTGGAATGGATATGATCAGTACATCTTGAGAAACAATCGTTCTGTCAGAACAGTCGTTCTGAAATATTTGATTATTTTACTGATAAAGAGAACACTGTCATCTTGATACACACCATATATAAATGTGTAAATTAAATTATTAATTGCATTTCTGTTGCAGTTTTCTGACGTTCCAATCTTGTTTGCTGTTTTCTTAAAGGACATTAACTTGAAATCTAGTCAATTTATAAAAAAAAAAAAAAAAGTTTAGTAGTATCAGAGAACAAAACCACTCTGGAATCTTGGAGATTTACAGGTGTTTTTTTTATTTTAAATGCCCTCTTTTTCCCTATTGCTAAATGAAAGACCCACACAAAATACAAAACTCATAAAAGCCTTGAGCCACATACTTCATTTTTAGGATGCATGTAGTATCTATCATTAATTTCAATGGGCTAACAACTGAAATTAAGAACATGCTTAAAGATCTGATGTTTCACTTAAATGACTGCACAAGAAGATATGAGTGATTCTGATTTTATAGTTTTGTCAAAGGCCCAGAGAAACACACTGGAAGAATTGAGTATGTTTTCTCTGCTGTTTCAGTGAGAGTATCTTTAGGTCTTATGTGTAACAATGGGTATGTCCGCGCTGCAAACAAAAACCTGTGGCACCAAGTCTCAGAGCCTGGATCAGTTTATTCAGGCTCTGGGGCTAGAAATAGCAGTGTAGACATTCCTGTTTCGACTGGTGCTTTGACTGAAATTAGTGAGGGGAGAGCATTTCCAAGCCTGGGCTTCAGCCTGAATGGTAACATCTACACTGCTATTGTTAGCCCAGCATTCCAGACATGCAAACCTGAGTCAGTTCATCCAGGCTCTGAGACTTGGTGCCACAGGTTTTTCTTTGCAGGAAGATCTAACTTATAAATACATAATTTTCAGATACAATGTGATTCTTTTAAACTGACCATTTTAAATAACTACTGAAGCCTTCTAGACTTAGTGAAGTGTTAAATCTAGAGATAATTTATTTTCCATTTAAACTAATTTCAGAGCTAGTTGTAATATAACTTTGTGCTTTTCTACTTGTTCAAAAAAAACCTCCTCAATACTTCCTAGAGTTTAAAAAAACCCTTTTTTATTCTTAGGCCCTGTATTCTGCTTATGGACTCCCTGAGAGGCCCTTCTCGGTCAAACGTTGTGAAAATACTACGGGAGTAAGTTCTGCACCTGTAATTCCATTTTTGTCAAAAGTTGCAGCATTCCACAAGAAAAAATAAGCCTTGATTTCTAAACATCTTTTGTCACAGATATTTGGAAGTCGAATGGGAAGTCAGAAAAGGTAGTAAAAGAAGTTTCTCCAAAGATGTCATGAAAGGCTCCAATCCAAAAGTGCCACAACAGAACAACTTCAGTGATTGTGGAGTGTATGTACTGCAATATGTGGAAAGCTTTTTTGAGGTAAGTTTACTTCTGTCATAGTTTTTATTTTGTATCCTGCATTAGTTCAATAAAACCTAGTATAAAGAATGGGAAGCATAGCAAGATTTATGGGTGTTTTTAAAATAAGTTTGTAAGGTGAAACAAATCCATTCTGGAAAATATAATGTTTCTTATATTTAATGATGACACAGAAGTCAGTCAATGTACAGTTTAGACAATATGGATGTTACTGAGGAAAACATTAAGAAAAATATGTAATGTTTTCCATTGCTTTGCACACTGTAAACATTTTTAAATTATACATTCTTAGACATAGTTTTAACTGAGCCTTGTAAATCAGTTCTGCTTTAAACACTGAAGATATTTTTAACAACATTTTGGCAACCTAGTAAATGTATCTAATTTTTTAGGACTTTTTTCTTCTAATCATGTAGGAAATAGGGTTCTGAATATATTCAGTAACTTTTAACTTCTCACTGCACTACAATTTAAGAAGCTCGGGCACCTGCATGTGTAGTTAAATTACTGAATTGATACTAGATAAGAACCCAAATCCTTTTTTTATATTGAAATAAATCAGTACAACTTTCATTATTTCCATAGGACCAGAATTTTACTTTGATAAACTTCTGTTCTTCTAATTGATAAACTATATATTTTATTACTTTTCCCTTCAACGTAGAGTCTCATACACACTTTGCTGGGAACTAACTTGGGAATGTGTCAGGCAAGGACTGCCTTCATGATACGTTCCCTCATTCCATAAATCTGCACTTAAAGGCTACCAGGCGTTCCAATTCTTTATATGATAAAGGAGTTAGGAGGCAACCAAGTTCTGTTCACATTTTCAACCTATTCAGATTGCAGAATAGTTCCTAAGTTATTTCTCCCTATTTAGTAGGGCAAGATGACTTCTGAAGATATTGTCAACCAGGGATGCTCCTTGCCTCTGGCAGATCCCCTGTTACCCACTGCAGAAAATAACATATAGGGGAGAATTTGGCTCTTAATCTGTATTAGATGCACAGTCATCAAATAATTTGAGTTGATAAATAGTCCAGTCAATTTTGGTTACTAATCTATTTGAAAATTACAGAAAAGTTTGAATAATTTTTTCAGCTACCATGAAAATGGCTGAAATAAAATTTAAAAATTATGTTTATGGTAAAACTGGGGTTACTAAAACAATAAAGGAAAAGAAATAGAGGAAGGGAAGTAGCTCCAGAATGGTAACTTTCACTTTTCTCCCTTAAACGCTGATTTTTTTTTCAAATGCATCTCATGTTTAAAAAGCAATCTTATATGTTTTGAAAGTAAAACTGCTTTGACCTACAGTTAATATAATTAATTAGTAAATATGAGGTACCTCTTTCTTATGATAAAAAGTAATTACGTCTGATCATATATTAATCTTCAAAATAAAAGTAAAATGTTTTTCAGTTATCAGATGCATTGCAGTTGTAGCTGTGTCAGTCCCAGGGTATTAGAGAGAAAAAAAGTGAGAGGTAATATACTTACAGGACCAACTTCTGTTGATGAGAGGGATTTCAAGACTCATATATTGATTTGTGAGTTCTAGAATGTGCCATGGAAATGTGAATTAGTGTATGAACATTTTATAGTAATCGTCCCAGGTTGCAATTTGGTCACATCTCTTAAAACATCATCAGTCTAAACAGTAAAATATGCTGTGAGAAAGTGAGAATTCTCCAGTGAGAAAAGTGATACTATAGGAAGTGGTGCGGCCAGTGCCGGACCGAGCCAAAGTTGCGCCCCGGGCAGTAGGCGCGCAATGCATGTGCTGCCCAGCCCTGGGCGCACAGTGCATGTGCAGTGCCCCTTAGTACTGCGCATCAGGCTCCCCCCATAGGTTGACGCCCCAGGAAACTGCCTGGCTAGCCGCCTGCATTTAATCCGGCCCTGGGTGCGGCTGACTTAAATAGGGTATATACTTTTCTCTGAGCTGTTTAAAGCAGTGCACAGCATGATGGTAAGGAGCACTGTGCTGCTGAAGGGGCTGTCTTTCAGATGAAATGTAATATCGAAGTCCCTGATGATTATGGTCATTAAAGTGATAGAAATGTAGCTGTGTTAGACTGGTGTAGCTGAAACAAAATACAGGACTATGTAGCACTTGAAAGACTAACAAGAAGGTTCATTAGATGATGAGCTTTCGTGGGCCAGACCCACTTCCTCAGATACTATATGGTCATTAAAGACATTAATAGGTTATTAACCCAAGTATCATGACCAAATTCTAGTTTGGATTATTATATTCAACCTACCAACATTTTCCATCAGAATGATTATATGGTTTGCTTTGTGTCCAAGATTCTTAGCGTTATTTTTTACAGTACTGATATGAAAGCAAGGTATGTGTCCAAAACACTTGGCAATCTAAATACAACTATTTATGTAACTTGTGTGCCTAACTGAAGCAGTGTGACTGAATGAACGTTAATATATGTCAGGTTACTTCATGGTTTATTTTAATTTAAGAAGGGGGGGGGGTGTAAAACAAAAATGCATTTCCTCATGCCTGAAGAGGAGGGAGGAAGGAATGTGGGAGGTTTTTTTCCTGTGGTGGATGGAGTGATTCCTTTACCAAATTATCTATAAAGTGTTCTGAGCTCTTTTTTAGGTGCAGGCACTAGTTTACATTTATAAATAGTTCTCTGTCATTTGCAACTTTCTAAAATGCCTATAAAATTTGATGTTGGTTATTAAACACTCATTTACAGATCATGTAGACAAATACCATTTTGAGAAATCTAGTTCCCCAAAATAACTGTAGAGATTCCTTTGTTACTCATTAGAGAGAGAATATTTTGGTGACAATTTCAGATTCTTAATTGCATTGTCTTGTATTAATGTCAGTGTCTTAGGTAAAGATTGTTATAATACTTATCTGAACTCTTTCCAGAATCCCATTCTCAATTTTGAGCTACCAATGAACTTAACAGACTGGTTTCCACGCCCCAGAATGAAAACTAAACGAGAAGAAATAAGAAACATAATCCTGAAATTGCAGGAACAGCAGAACAAAGAAAAGAGGGGACAAAAGGACCTAAGTTCAACAGAGGGATCTTTGCAGGAAGGAACAGAACAATTTATCAACAATAGCTCAGACTAAATATTACGTCTGTTGCATGTTAGCTCCTCAGTCAAAAACTGAAATATATTTTATCTTTGTCTACCCAGACTAAAGAATTGGAGTATTCTCTGCTCAAAAATTATTTGGGAATGTTAATGCCTGTATAAATGTGTGTCATAAAAAATACATTCCCAAAAAGATATGTATTAAGTAAACAAGATTGTATATATGTTAATGAGGCCAACTTTTTCAGCATTTGTAATTAATTTTTTTCACTTGTTAGAAAGCTTTTGTTATGTATTTCTGTTAATAGAACTTAAATAGCTACTTCTAAGCATAAAGCAAATAAAGAAAATATTTATAGGATGAAATGGTTAACTTTTTTTTCAGTAAAATTGTCATGTAATATATAGGGAATGATCTCGTAGCAAGATAATTCATATTTTGACCTTCACATTTTCCCTTATAAGATTATTCTGCTTGATCTACAAATAATATGAGCATATGTCAAATGCACTGTGGCCCCAGAGATAGAAATTCATATCCTCAGAAACAGTATCCAAATGTAAGCAATGTAATAGTTGAATAGGAATGCTTTGGATATGGGGCCGTGAGAAGATACACATTGCTGTTTAAAAGAGAAAAAAGACAGTTGCTCTTTGACCAGAGATTACAATTCAAGCAGTATTATAATAGTTTAAAATAAAGTGATCTTGAGTGATGCTATTAAATCATATTTTGTGGATTCCAATTGTTGTACAGTTGTATTTTGAAACTTCCCTCTCTATCAAATTGTATTTTTGGTAAGTGTACTTGAAATAGCAGATTGCCCACATGACATTTTCTATGTTACAATTCTGAATGTCACATTCATGTGTGCTTTATTTAAGTAATGAACATTTGCAAATGTACGATTACTTTTTTTGTAATGTCCACACCAAAAAAAAAAAAACCAAAATATCAGTGTTCATTGCTTGCTTATTTGTTTGTTCTTGATTCTAGATAGCATCAGATTAAGCTGTTGGAAATAATTTGTTTATTTGGATATTTTCACAGTATAATCTAATTGTAAACAATATGAAAGAACAGCCTTATAATACCATCATTTCTTATAGTATAGAATGAAGCCACTACCTTGCAAGCCCTTTAAACATTAACAAGGTTTTGTTATGCAAAGGAGAGAATAAGAACTTTTGTTGCAATGGTTTTGTATAATTCAATCTTTCCTTAACATTAATATATATATAGGGAGGGAGATATTGCCCCTTCCATTTAAAAAAAATATTTGCAAGAGAGACAGGAAAACAAAGGTTCCTCCCTCCATCCTACTCCAGTGTTTTCTCCACATTTTTTGGTAAATGTTCTTTGCTTCTCCTTTTCCAGTTGTCAAAGATCTGGGGAATTCAGCCTCCAAGCATGTGAATCGGCTTGAGGCTCTGGACCATTAGCAAACAAAATTGTGGATGCAAAGATTTTCACACACTTGACCTGACAGAATAGCTGCAAATTACTTGCCCTGCACAGATCGCGGTCTTTGGTGAACCTACCCTTCAAATAGTGTTTCTCATGATTGCACATGGAATGTGTGTGGGGCGGGGGGGGAGATTCTGTACATTTTTCCCCACCTCTTCTCTCCATGAATGAATTCTGAATCACAGAGGGGCATGAGAAAATGTGGGTGCTACTGACATATGTTCAGTAAACAGAGATTTTCCTTTGCATACAAGTGTGGTGTAAGGCCTCTTATGCATAATATTAAATATATGATGCATTTAACTGTAGTCATGTCCTGCATTCTTGTCTGGGAAAATCTACAATAAAAATAGGGTCAAAAAGAAGATAGGAGGGATGAGAAGATGATAATCAAAGTGAAACTAAAAATTAGAATATTTACTTATTCAAATTTGGGATGTAAATATTTGTCAAATTAATTGTAATCAGTTAAATGATTAAAACTAAATGATTTAACTTGTTAATAGTTGGTGGCCAGAGCAGCTGCAACTGGGCTCCCACCTAGTCTGTGGGGGCTGTTCTAGGTTCAGCTTGCCCACTGGAGATGAGGCTGGGACCACTCCAATGTGGTTGTGGTTTGGGTCCTGCCCTCCAGCCAGGGTGCCACCTACCTGCCACACGGTCCTGCCTGCCATCCTGATGCAGCCAGAGTTGATCTGGTCTGGTGAGGCTTACAGTCCACTGAGCTTGGGAAAAGTCCAATTTACCAGTTACCCTGTAAAAATTCTGGTAAGCCTAATGCTTACCAAGTCACTGGTTAAACTTTTACATTCCTAATGCAAGTAAAATCAAAGATACAGGAGAGAAAAATTGATACCAATGTACTTGCAAATGGAAAACATTTTATTCCTTCTCAATCCAGTCTTCCTCCCATTTTTCCCTAGTGAAAGATTTGAATTATATGTAATATATCCTTGCATGATCAATATAACAGTTTTTTTTAAATAATTGTGGTACAAGTTTCAGGGTTTCTGATACTTTAAATCTATTTTCATTCTTTTGCTAGGAATGGCCTAGTACTTTATTATTTTTCCCATTTGGGATTTGAGGAATAAACATGTTAGATTTATCATTTTGATGTTAAGTCTTGAGATCTTGAGTGATGCAGCAACCTAATACATGTGTTTAATATAGAAAAGCCTTTATTTTTTTAATAAAATGTGATGATAGAAAAATACAGAATTAGAAATTGACTTATTTAAAACACTTTTCTTGAATCAGATTATAGAAACTTAAGTATGTTTGTTTTAGGCAATTATGTGTTTTGATAGCTTAAGAAGAAAATTAGATCTTCTATCATGGATCATTTGGGACCAGTCTTTTACAAAAGTTGGAGCAAAGATGGAAAACGTAACTATCCATTTTAGTTATGCATGTGTGTCATATATAAAAATTGAAGTTTTAGATACATATTTTAAAATGTGATAAAATTTAGTATTACAAATATTTTTCAAAACTAGCATAACCCAGTTGTTCAGTGAAAGCTATCAGGTACCTGACTAATTAGATGTAACTGTTGTATCAGCTTTCATGTTGGATAGAATAACAGTTAAGAATTCTTATAAGAGTTTTAGATTACTTAGCATAAAAAATTCATGCCTCTGTGCTAAACATTTGGTGGATAATGTCAAAAGTAAACATGACATTTAAGTAATCCCTGATGACATTCTTAGTTTTCTTGCTTAAGTAGCTACTCTGATGTGCACATGCACACACCTTTTAAGAGCACCAAAAATTGATAAAATGAGTTTTGTTAATCTGCTGTAGGGAAAAATGGCCACACAATTACCTTGATCTGGAAATTAACTTGAAAATTCAGTGGAAAAGTATTTTTTTAAAAACCCTTCATCATAAACAAAGAGGGAAAATGCATTGGCGCTTGGATTTTAATTATAGATAGCATTTTGCACCATAACGGAAGAACAGCATGCTCTTTCATTTTGAGGTCATGAAATGTTTTCCTTCTTTCTGTTTCCAAAAAATAAACAAATGTACTTTTTTTCCTTTTGAACACACTCAGCTTCCTGAGGTTACAAATCCATCAGACTGTTTCTCAGATTCCAGAATGAGCACACATTGTTTTTATTTTCAGCATTTGTATTTATATTCTGTACTATAACAAGATGTTTTGTGTTGTCATTGATTAACATGTTAAAGCACTAAGCATCATATAATGAAATTTTCATATAAAGGTACCTATATTTTGCAGTTCTACACCATCTGTTTGCTGTTCAGGGTTCCAAGCTTGAGAAGTGCTGAGCACCTTTGACTCTCGAAGTTTTGGTACAAAGACCTTCCTGCTTTAGGCATGAAATTTGCAGTTTTTTTAAAAGCTTTGGAGTTGCTTTGAAAGTCTCCATATCAAGAAGCCCTATAAAGGTTTCTGCGCTGCAGTGTGCTTGGATGCGTTGAGCGATTGTTTCAATAGCTCAGTACAGTAATTTTGCTGTACTTTCCTATCTCTGTCTGGAAATAACCACCTCTACTTGATCTGTCACAATTTCAGACCATAACTAATGTTGTCAAGATGACAATGACTTTCACCAGGATTCCTTTAAACCAAATTCCCATCTCTCTAATACCATTGTGCCTGCTTGATGATGTGATGAAAGATGTATCCTGGCTCTTCGGACCCAACTTAGGACTGGAGAATGACTGGAGTTTGATGTGGGTCTCAGTTGACCCCATGTACTAATAACTGCTAGCCTCACACCCTGGCTGTGTCTAGACTGGCCAGTTCTTCCGGAAAATCAGCCGCTTTTCCGGAAAAACTTGCCAGCTGTCTACACTGGCCGCTTGAATTTCCACAAAAGCACTGACTTCCTACTGTAAGAAATCAGTGCTTTTTGCAGAAATACTATGCTGCTCCAGTTCGGGCAAAATTCCCTTTTTGCGCAAAAGGGCCAGTGTACACAACTGAGACTTGTTTTGCGCAAAAAAGCCCCGGTCATGAAAATGGCGATCGGGGCTTTTTTGTGCAAAAGCGCATGTAGATTGGCCATGGACGCTTTTCTGCAAAAAGTGCTTTTGTGGAAAAGCGTCCGTGCCAATCTAGATGCTCTTTTCCGAAAATGCACTAAAAGCATTTCCGGAAAATCATGCCAGTCTAGACGAAGCCCCTGAGTTCTCGCTGTCAAGCTGTTTTCTTCATTACATGATCCTGATTGGTAAGGCTACAATTCTGTGTCAGAGATCATGGATTCCATGATTTTAAGAGATGTCTGCAAGTTTAGGCTGCAGCCCTAGCCACTGGAGTTTGGGGAGGGAGGGAGCACTACCTCCACCTACTGACTCACCACAGTGGGTCACCCAGCCGGCAGGTCAGTGTCAACGCCTACACTGTATTATTAAATTAACACATTTTGTTGCTGCTGCTGTGATCATATACCCTGATTGTGTACATTTTTTACCAGGACTCAGAACTTTGCCTAATTTTACTGAGACAAAATTGTATCCATGCTCACTGGTGGTTGAAAAAAGGAGATAATTGTGTTTCTGCACATGAGTGTTAAATATCTCAAAACTAATGAGTTTATAATTAAAGATAACAGTGAAATTATTTGTAAGGGTTGAGAATGTATTTTCCTTTCAGAAATGTGAATAAAACAAGGAATAAAGTCTAGTAAAATAACTTAAGGTATTAAATATTTAGAGATGCAAGAAAAGTAGTTTGGTCTGGGTTGAACATCTATACTAATTAGGCAGAGTTTAAAATATATAGGTCCTTTGCAAAACATTCTAGTAGGCCATGAGTAAAACAAAAGTTTGAATGAAATTGCCAGGCTGAAAATCCAATATTCCTACTTTACAACTCATAAAATAGGTTATATGCTCCCACGCTTTGTGCAAACATTAAACCAACATTTTATGATAGCCTAAGCAAGTTTCAAAATGATTGGGTAGTTCACATATGACAGAGAAGAAGCACAACCTAATAGAGCATGAAGGATGTGATTTTGATTTGATTATGACTTTAAAAACTGGCACAATAAATTGGATACTAAAAGGAGCAGCAGAATTATTTTACCTTTTGTTAATTTTTGCACCATCTTGCTTCAGTCCTGGAAACTCCATGTAAATGGTATACAGCAATATGCCAGATAACCCATACATGTCTTGTAATACAAGTAAAATAGGTGGGCTAATGAAAAGGAACAGGCTCAGGTCATTGTCATTTAATTCTACGTCTGGTGGAAAATGACTCTGAATGTAGTTCTGTGGTGCACAGGAATGTAAATGAACAGACAAACATGCTTCTGACTTGAAAAAACATTTACTTTGTTATGAGTTAAACTGCCTGTCTCATGAACCACATGGAATCAATACTGTAATATAATCTCTCTGTTACCAAGGCCCAATAAAAGGCTGTGAGAAGATATACAAAAGCTTCATCCCATCTAAGTGACCTTAAGAAACTTCCGGACTGTACTATTATATCCTAAAAATAATACTATAAGGATGTTCAGATTGCCAAGTCAGGAAGTCACAAATTAGAAAATATTTTACATTTAAGAATTTCTTTGCATGGGATACACAATGCTCATTGAAGGTACATCTACACAGCATTATTTCGGAATAACTGACATTATTCTGAAATAACATAGTCGTTGGCTACGTCTACACTGGCCCTTTTTCTGAAAGGGGCATGCTAATTTTCAACTTCAGAATAGGGAAATCCGCGGGGGATTTAAATATCCCACGCGGAATTTAAATAAAGATGTCCGCCGCTTTTTTCCGGCTTGGGGAAAAGCCGGAAAAAAGCGTCTAGACTGGCCCAATCCTCCGGAATAAAGCCCTATTCCGGAGGATCTCTTATTCCTACACTACAAGCAGTTATTTTGACAATGTTGAAATAATGTCATACTGGAGAACTTACTCTGATGTCTGTAACCCTCATTTTATGAGTAGTAAGGGAGTCAGATTAAGAGTGTTCTTTCTCATATTTCCTGCTGAGTAGAAAGCCAAAACCAGCTATTTGGATTTAAGCTACGCAATTGACATAACTCAAATGGCGTAGCTTATTTTGGCTTTAGCCCAGCTGTGTAGACATGCTCCGAGGGAGCAGCTATTCAATATTTCATTTTATCCTCCTCGTTCAGTGTGTGGCCCTAGCCCTTGTTTACTACACACTATTCAAACCCTGCTGTAACTACAGAACTATTAATTTCCTCAGAGGCTTTTCTATGGTGCCTATCTCTGTAAGTTATGAGTGAGTCATAAGCATTTAATTAATCTACTTTCACAACGCCCCAGTGATTTAAGAGCTGTTGTACTCATTTTACAGATAGGAAAGAGAGTCAGAGATTGTCAGAAGTCTCTGCTAATTTTGGGTGCCAATTTAAGATACTTAGAGCCTGATTTTTAGACATTTTACAATGCATCTTACAACTGAAGTCAGTGGAAGTGTCCATCTTCTACAACAAATGAGGCCAAGGTAACAGTTTTATTAACTAGTAAGTATAGTATAGTACAATATAGTTCACTAGCTGGTGAACTGAAGGACTTGGGGATCCTGTGGAAAGAATAGCATGTAATTAGATTTTGTTAGGAGATGTGCCTGGGAACAGACAAAGGATAAAAGCTGTTCAGATTACTGACAACTTCCAGAAGGGTTTGGCAGAGTAAATTGCCTGTGACTGTACCAGATAAGGAAATCACATTGCAAATGGGATTCATTTGCCCGTCTGAGGACAAATTTAACTCACTCAAATATTACAGGCAGGAGACACTGAGAGGAAGGGCTGAATAAATGTAGTCTTCATATACACTCCACTTTTCTAACTACTACACACTCTTTGGGCAGCACAGGTCCTAACAACTTCAACAAAAGGGGAGTTATTTGGGTGGTTGGCCACATGGGATCACACTACCTGTTCCCATGGCAGTGACACAGAACTCCTGCAATGTTCACCTGCATTTCCAGGCACTGTTCTAGCATGAGTGTTAAATATTAATATTTTTGTTACTATGTATGTTAATTTAACCAGTTGGCACACATGAAGAGTAATCGGAGCATTTAATTTATCATCTAGAAACCACACCCCGTGTTTCTCCCCTGCTGCAGTTTAACACTTAAAGCATGTTTGGTGGTACTGGCTAGGCCTCTGGTCATTGAGATGACAATAACACAGAAGAGAGAGATCATTCCTTACTTGAAGGATGGGCCACTTGAGCATCCCCATATAGAAGGGGTAGCCCTAGCTTTGGGAAAGGTGTATTCCTTTTCATCTGTCTATTGGGAAGGATGGTAACAAGTCCTTTCCTTGTGCCTTCTATGGAAATCATATTGGAAACGGAGGACAGCTCTAGTAATAGTACCAATCCCAGAGTTCAAAATTCATGAGTCACGCTGAAAAAAAAATGAGATTGATCTAAAAATGATGGTGGTACGTTTTTAATTAAACTCGAGTTGGTCTGTCAAGGGATTTGAATACTTTTATTCTCACCCAGTGCCTAGATTTCTTGTCAGCAATCTAAGCGAAGTTCAAACAACAAGATTCCTCCCTCCCCCAACAATCCATAAGGAAAGAAACTCTAAGAAGCTAGACCTATATGTATGTAAAGTATATTTGTCAGCTAGTTTCTGGATACAAGTAGCTAATACAAGCATATCTCATAAAATGCAGTTATCTGTATTGGGACAAACAATCTGAAGTTACAGACAAGCTTACTTCTCAACAGAGAGATGAGTTAAGAATCTATAATGAATAGATTACAAGCTGACAGCTTGTACTTCCTTAAAAGCAGCACTAAATGCATTAGTTACAGCCTGCACCATAGCCACATGTGTGATGATACAAAGAGTGTCCTGTCTCCAAGTATCAGAGATATCCAGAGGGGACCAAATTGTGATCGAGGATCCTACCTTTTTCAGCAATTTCATTTTTCAATTCAAAGTCAGTTGAGGCTCTCCACTCATTAAAGGACACCAGGACTGCCCTAAATTCCAGGACCTGGCTGACTCAACTCCATGAAGAAAGCAAGCAAGTTCTCACACCCCCTTTAGGTAGTGTCTCTGTGCACAATTCTACCACAACCTTCAGAGTTCCTCAGAGCTGCAAAAAAAAAAAAAAAAAAAAAAAAAACCAAGGTGCTATCGATGATTCTCTGCCTCATCCTCCATTGCTGCACAGTCAATGTCTTAAAAAAGTGTTGTCAATATGTATTCCACATTTCAGCCTTCCTTCTTCACTTTTACAGTCCTACAGTCCTATAGACTTGAGGAAAGGCTATATTTTGTCTCTTCTTCTCTTGATTTGTTTAACATTCTTTTCTGTTCATTTCTTGGGAACTTGAATTCATAATTATGTTTTTAAATACACACCTGTAGAAAGAAAGAAATGTTTTTTGACACTACGAATGCAAAAAAATTGGGCCAGCAGAATTGTTTTCATGCAGAATAGGCCAAGGAATGCCATCGTCATAGGTGTAAATTCAGAATAATCAACACCTCTTTAGTTTACAGACATTCTAATATTAGAAAGGGAAAATTAGAAAAGGTTCATTATAGCAAACTCTTGTTAATAAGAAACTGAACAAAGAACTCTGAATACAGGATGGATGTGGAGAAGAGGATTACACCAGCAGTTTCCAACCACTGGTCTGTGGCCCGGTGCCGGACTGCAAACGATGGCAGCGCTAGGGCTGGGGCTGGAAACACCTTCCCATCTCAGCTGTTGGGAGAGATGTATCCTGCCGTGCTTCTCAGCCAACAAATGCTGGGCAGGAGCAGGGTCTCCTCCTGGATGCAGAAGAGCAGTTTACTGTGCAGCGGGAGGGCAGCAGCGCTCAGCTGGCAGCTGGATGCAGCACAGGGCTAGGTGAGGGGGGCGAGGCAGGCACTGGGAGTTCCGGGGCCAGGGCTAGTGCTGGGGAGCTCTGGTTGTGGTGGGCTCTAAGAGACAGGGGACTGGCACTGGGGAGCTTTGGGGACATAGCTAATATTAGGGACGGGGGGCTGGCACTGGGGAGGATTCGGGGTGGGGGTTGGGTGCAGTGGGGCGCTAGAAACAGAATGCTGGCACTGGGGGGTCTGGTGGTAGGGGGGCTGTAAGGGACAAGGGGCAGGCACTGAGGGATTTGGGATGGGGCTGTCACTGGGGGGCTCTGAGGGTGGGAGGCTGGCATTGCAGGGGAGTGTTCAGGGCAGGGGACTCTGGGGTCAGTGGTTGGTGCTGGGAGATAGTGGAGGGGTGGGAGTCTCTAGGGGTTAGGGCTGGCACTGGGGAACTCTGAGGCCAAAGTGTACCCCAGCTCCAGCCCCCAGATCCGGTGTGAACAGCTGGCTTCAGCTGCAGCAGTTGCTCACCACATGGTGACTGCTGGAGCTGAAGCAGGCTGTTTGCACTGGCCCTGGGGGACAGAGTTTTTGGCGAACTTCTAATGTTTTATCTGCATATTTGCTTAGTCATTATTTGCATAATGAATACGTGACTATGCAAATAAATTGTTACCAGACTGCCAAAAGTTTGTGAATGGGTTTGCCAATCCAGGTTATAAAAAATGTTGGGAACTACTGGATTACACAGCTCAATTCAAAAAATTGGCAGTAGTTACATAATGTTTAACTTAAAATCAACTGAAAAGAATTAAACCTTTAATGAAGAAGTGTAAAATATTAGACTTGTTTGGGAAGGTATTTAGATCTTATTAGGTCTTCCTATCGCACAAGCTGGTAAAGATTTTACATTTTAAGAGAGCTCATTAAAAATAAGTAAAGGTATTGCAGTTGATTCTTCAAGGAATCAGACCTTATAGATAATACGGTTATGCAAACCTGAGAGGTAAGATGCTGAAATAATCTTAAATCTCAGAGAATTTCTTTTTTCTTGCTTGAGCATTAAACTATGTTCCCACTTCTGCATCCATTTACATTCTTTTACAAAACAAAGGACCTGCAAATAATTCTTCTACTTGATAAATAACAATTAAAACAGTTTGTGAGACTTTGACTTCAAGAGGGCTAGGATTTCACCCAAAACCTGAAACTGGGTTAGCTGCCTGTGTTTTAGCCTAGGGACTTACCTATGGTACGACATGGTCTGCTATCATAACTACAGATGTGTTAGTCTGCATATTCAAGTGGCTTTTTGGTCGTATTCAATTAACTCAATTGAAATTACAAGACAGAAAAATATACTCTTCTTCGTTGAGTAGTGTCCTCATGGGTGCTCCACTGAAGGTGTTGGGCTCATCCCAGCCTGTCTGAGATTTTTTTGTTAGCAGTAGCCCAGCCGGACTGCGCATGCGCGCTCGACGTCTCACACCATTCGTGCGCTTTTGCAGAGCGCGGTCCAGCCCCACCACTTCCTCCTAACTGTCGACAGCCACAGCCAGAATCCGGACGAGCTCCTCCTCCATTCTGAGGGAAAAAAATAATAAGAAGAAGAAAAATAAGAAAGATTAGTTTATTTGTCTCAGGTTAGCCCTTTCCATTAGTTATAGTTCATAGCGTTCTGTTCTAGTTTAAAAAAAAAAAGATATATTAAGTTTTTCTTCTGTTCGTGGTTTGCCAACAACGTAAGAAAGAAAAGAAGACGGGGACAGAGAGACTACTTCAAGATTTCTGGTCACGTAGGACAGTTGCAATCATGCCAGGATCTCCCGGGTTCAAAAAGTGTGTGACATGCTAAGACGCGATGCCTGAGTCAGACGGCCATTCACGCCAACCACAACTTTGACAACTATACTAAGTTGGTCACTCTACTAGAATACTTACCTGACGCCAAGAGGCAGATCCTGGAAGTGGTTGTCCAGGAAGGCTATACAGCAGCTTGTATAGCGCTACAGATTGCTCTCGACATTGCAGACACAGAGGTGCAGACCATGGCCAGTTGGTGGTCATGCGCTGCGCCTCCTGGCTCCACCTCGCTTTGGTCCAAAAGACCTATAATCAAAGGTAGAGGACTTACCTTTTGACCGTCAGTCGCTTTTTGCCCAAAATACTGATCAAGTATTCCACTCGGGCAAGGACTCTTGCACCACATTGAGAATTTACACTCCACCATACAGACGCAGGAGATACATGCCCTACAATAAGCAGAGACTGTTCTCTTATGCCATGCCCCACTTTAGGCCATATGACCAACACAGACAGAGACAACACCCACAGAAGTGTTGCCAGCAGCCCAACAAAGCGTCCAGTCAACAACATGCCCGGCAGCAGGTTTGACGTGTCGATTGAGGGACTGCGTACCATCCCCCTTACAGAGGCTCCACACGACACAGGTTTATTCCATCACTGGTTGAGGACATACCACCTGCGCTAGTTCACTATAACGACCGATCGTTGGGTCCAAGAGATCCTCACATAAGGCTTCACCATCCCTTTCTTTACTCTGCCCCCTCCCGCCCCTCCTTCCCCGTCCCTTTTCAGGGACCCCTCTCACGAACCTCTTCTGTACCAAGAGGTCTCACGCCTCCTTACCATAGGGTCAGAGGAGAGGGTACTGGATCAATTCCGAGGTAAAGGCTTCTATTCTCAGTACTTCCTCACTTAAAAGAAGTCTGGAGGCTGGAGGCCTATCCTGGACCTGTGCCAGCTCAACTGCCACCTTTGAAAACACAAATTCAAAATGGTCACATTAGCCTCAATCATTCCAGCTCTAGACAAAGGGAATTGGTTTGCGTCCCTCGATTTACAGGATGCCTACTTTCATGTAACAATACACCCGGCCCACATGAGGTTCCTCCATTTTGTACTGGGCACAGAACACTATTAATACAGAGTGCTACCATTTGGCCTCTCAGTGGTGCCAAGAATATTTTCCAAGACCCTAGCAGTTGTCGCTGCCTACCTTTGACGTCTCGGCATCACGATCTTCTGCTATCTGGATGACTGTCTACTGAATGCCCCCACCTTAGACAAGGCTACGTTGGCGGTCAACACAACCAGGGCAGCGTTCGAAACCCTGGGGCTCATTATCTACCTGGCAAAATCTTCCCTAACACCATCCCAGTCTCTGGAATTCATTGGGACGAGGCTGGATTCGATAATTGCAAGAGCATACTTACCCCTAGACAGGTTTCATACCATCCAAGATCTGGTCCACACCTTATTGGTCACTCCCTAGACCCCCATACTTACCTGCCTACAATTGCTGGGACACATGGCTGCCACTACTTAAGTTGTGCCTCATGCAAGGCTCCATTTATGGTGCCTTCAACATTGGGTACTCACTGTATATGCACCAGGGATCCAGAGCACGTGCAAGGCTGTCGCTGTTCCCAAACATGTCAGAGACTCATTAGTGTGGTGGCACACCCCAAGAATATGCTATCAGGCGTTCCATTCCACGGCCCAAAACTGACTGCACAGCTCACCACTGATACATCCTTACTCGGTTGGGGGGCCCACTTATGCAATTTGGCCATTTGGATTAGCAATCCAGCAGCAGTGTGAATCAGATTAGGCAATCAGATTGATACCAATACGGTATTATAAAATCTGTAGTTACCTTCCTCTCAAGGTCTTTCTGTCCTTTACTATGGTCATAGGTGCCTGGTGGTTTTTCTAGTACTTACCATTCATGTTGTAGCAAGGACCATACTGATTTATTTCTTACTTCTCACAAAGGTTCCATGGTGGGGTAGCGAGCATTGTGCCAACACGTCCCACTTGCATGTAACCCTTGAACTTATATATCTCTGTGTGCCTTCTCCTGTGTACCAGACTAAGCATCTAAATATTTTTATTTGAATGAAGAATCTCTGTAGAAGCAATCCCAGGGTGATAGCACATGAACATTAGTTTCATTCACCTGTGTTTATCTCTCGCTTTCTGGTAAATATTCATTTCCTGAAATTGCTGTAAAGTGAAAACAGGTCTTGTCATCCCCCCCCCCCAATCTGGTCACATCACTTCCTTATATTGTTTGGAGAAGTCTCTATTTAGAGCTAAGTTCTTTAGCTTCATTCAATTTATTCTGTTAATTATATTTGAAATACTTTTTTCCATTATCTCCATGTTGTGGTCAGAAAAGAAGGTAAGAGATAATAATGTTGTTCTATTTTTTTATTTTATTTCTTTAAATGTGGGTCAAATCCTTGCACCCACATTTGAGCTTGTGAGGGAATATGCCTCTAAAAGAAAGAATCTGACAGAGCTAGGGAATAAACATTACTATTTCCTGGATTATGTTTAGAACTGTCTGAGCCAGAGAGACAGAAAGAGAGAGACTAGATAGCTATGTTCCTTCTAACCAGGAAATGGAATTAAAGGTCATGAAGATACTTTCTCCAGCATTACATCTCACATCAGTAGTTTTTCAAATGTTTAACTTAAGCTCTCACAAAATGTATCTGTTTAATAGGGCAATATCCATTTAGTGAATTGCCCTTGCACGGTTCACTTAAAGAGAACTGTTTGCAGTCTTCTTTTCAGTCTGTGTTTTTCTGTAAATCATTGGCACTAATAATTCCACAGCAAATTGAAGAAATGTTTTACATAACATTTAAGTAAAATAGCCGATAGATAAAATAAATTTGATGCCATTGTCCCAAGAGGTATGCAAGCACAAATAGTAGTGATACAGTATATTACCTTAAAAATCATTTATTCCAAACCACAAAATGAACTTCATTTTATGGCCTAGACTAATACAGTATGCTCACTCCTGTGTGTTTTTAATCTGAAGTCTGAAAATGTTTAACTCTGCCGTAAGTTTCCAGAGATATTTCCTTGTGGCAATGGTGGGAATTGCAACCTTTTCATCCTTGCTTTGAGACCATTTAATCTCAAATTCCAAAGTACAACTACTATCACTTTTTTACTTTTACTATTTTTATTGGAAAAGAACAGAACTGAGTGATTTGTATACATTAAATACATTTTGTTGACTGATTTGCTGGCATTAGCTATCCTGTTTTCGCTATGACAGAGTTTAACTAGTAAGCACATTTTATATTAACTCAGTTTTCCTTTCACATACATGCTAAGTTTTTCCTTCTAGATAATAATTACTTTTACCTGTGCATGCTTTACAAATGGAAAACAAGATTGGGCCTTTATAGAATGTACAAATATTGTTCCAAAAGGTAATGTTTTAAATGAAAAATGCCACTCCAGTACTATCCTGTAATTTGCTGAAACCCTTGAGTAAATGATGCCAAATAAATTTGTCCATTAAAATCCAAATGATCTGCCATATTGAAAAATCTTGTTTTCAAAAATATGTATAGTCCACCCATGAAAAGTTATATTTGACACAGAAGTATTTTCCATTGTTAATAGTTGCCTTATAGTGCAACCCCCGCCCCCCTCCTCCGCCCCAGCCCTACTCCATGCCTATAGTGGAATATTACAAAGGAAGGGATACATTATAATAGTCTAATCCCACCCTCTTTGGCTAAGCAGCCTCAAGCACAAATCCCCATTTGGAAGAGTATTCTTCTATTCCTTCCCTTAATTTGTGTTGTGTGGGCCCAGGCTAAGTATGATGTAAACTGGCACTTACAAAGTGCC
Source organism: Pelodiscus sinensis (assembly GCF_052426305.1). Lineage (NCBI taxonomy): Eukaryota > Metazoa > Chordata > Testudines > Trionychidae > Pelodiscus > Pelodiscus sinensis. Next base: position 59,919,505 of record NC_143054.1, on the reverse strand, counting down.
TGTTTCTTCTGCCCTCATGTTGAGTGAAACTATTATTAGCTGCATTACAATATCACATAAAGGCCTTCGTTGTTCAAAGTACATACATATGAATAAAATGAAGTCCCTGCCCGATATCCCTCATAATTTTTTATTAAAATTAGATGTAACAAATGAGTAAACTGGAAAATAAGGATGGGCCAGGGGAAAAGGTAACAGTAAAGATTATATTTACATAAATTAGATATAGTAGAGAAAATAGCAGTCCCAAGTGGCCACCGGCTTATCCAATTGTAGTAGTGATTGCTCTTATAAATTTCCATTGAGATAAATTCTAAATAAACAAGTAATTGTGCAGTGACACTTGAAGGAACAATGACATTGGAAAAGATGTACAGGCAGTCCCCGGGTTACGTACAAGATAGGGACTGTAGGTTTGTTCTTAAGTTGAATCTGTATGTAAGTCGGAACTGGCGCCAACCGCTGCTGAAACTGATCAGTTTCAACCGCGGCTGAATCTGGATGCCAGTTCTGACTTACATACAGATTCAACTTAAGAAACCCAGGCGTCCCCAAGTCAGCTGCTGCTGAAACTGATCAGCGGCTGATTCCAGGAAGCCTGGGGCAGAGCAACTCTGTCTCGGGCTTCCTGTAGTCAGCCGCTGGTCAGTTTCAGCAGCGGCTGACTTGGGGACGCCTGGGGCAGAGCAGCTGGGGTGCTGCTGGGTTGCTCTAGTAGCGCAGCTCCTCCGCGCTACTGGAGCAACCCAGCAGCACCCCAGCTGCTCTGCCCCAGGCGTCCCCAAGTCAGCCGCTGCTGAAACTGACCAGCAGCGGCTGAATCAGGACGCCTGGGGCAGAGCAGCTGGGGTGCTGCCCGGTTGGTCCTGAGCGGCACTGCGGGACCAACCTGGCAGCCCCCAGCTGCTCTACCCCAGGGGTAGGCAAGAAAAGCCTGGTCTGCTGGGGGGGGGGTGCTAGCCGCACCCCCCGCCCAGCAGACCAGGGAGACGGGGGTGGCGGGACCGCCCAAGTCCTCCACGGCTTTGCTCCGTCTCCCTGGTCTGCTGACCTGGGAGACCCGGAGCAAAGCCGCAGAGCACGCGGGCAGCGAGACAGTCCAGGCGTGCCGTGGCTGTCCCACTGCTGGCGTGCTCCGAGGCTTTGCTCCCCATCTCCCTGGTCTGCTGGTCAGACCAGGGAGACGGGGAGCAAAGACGCGGAGTACGCCCGCAGGGGGACAGCTCAAGTGCGCCCGGGCTGTCCTGCTGCGGGCGTGCTCCGCGGCTTTGCTCCCCGTCTCCCTGGTTTCCAGGGAGACGGGGAGCAAAGCCTTGGAGCACGCCAGCAGTGGGACAGCCGCGGCACGCCCGGGCTGTCCCGCTGCGGGCATGCTCCGTGGCTTTGCTCTCCGTCTCCCTGGTCTGCAGGGAGACGGGGAGCAAAGCCTTGGAGCACGCCAGCAGTGGGACAGCCGCAGCACGCTCCGCGGCTTTGCTCCTGTCCCCCAGGTGTCGGCTTTGCTCAGGTGTCCCTGGTCTGCTGGGGGGGTCCAGCGACTTTGCTGGACCCCCCCAGTAGAGCAGGGAGACCAGGAGAAGTTTTTCTCGCCCCTGGAGAAAAGCCCCGTTCGTAAGTGCGGATCCACGTAAGTCGGGGACTGCCTGTACTGATTTTTGAGGAGCGTATTTGCAACTTTGGCCTCTTGTGAAAAGTTGAATTCTCTATGACTTTTAGGTTTCACAATTACAGCACCAGCACTTCTGATGCTTAGACTTGCCATGAAAATGGAGCAGCCATGGCTGCTATTTATTACTAATATAGTTTCAGGGGGAAAAGTAGAGGTGTGTAGAACCTCTCGTCCTGCCAGTTGAGGCTTCTTCTTTAGAGTATGCACAATATGCCTTAGGTGGCATGATTCATCACTGAATTTGGTCTGTTGGTTGGATCATTAGTTTCCCTGCACCAGGTCGGGTACTGACAGGGAGTGTGATCCATGCTCATCACCACTTCAGTCAAACTGACAATTCAAACTGCAATTACTGCAGTATGGGCAGGCCAATTATGCAGTTGCTGACTGAAACTGGCACTTTACATGCATGTGTGGTGATCAAGAGAACAAAAACTTGTTTAGAACTTGTTTTATTGACAGAGAAAATGTTAGTAAGAACACAGGATTTAGCTCCTGCTGTTTTCCACCCAAGTTGCATGATTAAGCATGCACTTTTAATCATAAATATGTTCATTTCATATTGTCCATAAAGTATCTAGGATAGTGTTGGTCCTATATAAATAAATAATAATGGAACATTTATTTTGGAAAAATCTTAAGTGTGGAGGTTCATTTAAATTCTCACAGGACTACCAGCAGGCATGGCTAAACATCAGCTTTACAAGGCAAAACACAGTTTAAAGACTATCGCTTTGCAATTATTTATTTAATTACTTCACAACATTCTGAGAGCTTTTCAGACATTCAAGATAAGATTGTTCCAACTTGCCAAATGCAAGGACGAAAGATATAGAAATCAGCAGAAGGAGGCAGATTTTTAAATTCAAATTATTTAGATTCACTCTGCAGCACAACAGAAGTGGAGTTTTGAGAGATTTAGGGAGGACAATGTACAGGCTTAAAGCAAAAGCTCAGGCCGGTCATGTTATTGTGGGAGAAGCTGATATATGAGTGGACAGAATTGGGAAGGGTGGTGAAATATAGGGCAAGGAAGCAACGCGAAACTCAGGGAGGGGCAGAATTATATAGGACTTTCAAGGTGGAGAAAAGAAGTTTAAATCTGACACAATAACATATGGGAAGGCAGGGGAGACATTCAAAGAGAAGTGTGACATGGTCACATGGGAAGGCAAAGAAAATGATTTTAGTGGTTACATCTTGTACGATATGGGGCAGTATATATTTTAGGGATTTCAGAAAAATGGGTGTTCTAAGAGTCAAAGTGGAATATATTGACAATCCAAATACGAGATTTGACTGGGCAAGGGAAAGAAAAGGATAGCTCTCAGACATATTAAGGAAGAAGTAGCACTTCAATTACTTCATATATGGAAAGTAGTAAAACAAATCTTACACATTCAAGGAACACAGCCAAGGAGCCCCCAAATTTATTTTTTTAAGCTAATAATTTTAAAAGATTCAGTACAGTCTTTACAAAAGATTAAACAATACTTTAACTGAAATATTTTCAGTCTAAATACTGCAACCCTGTATTAATGTCAGAGCATCAAAGTGAAATAGATTAAAATTGACAGCAAAGTCAAGTGTCTGATAAATTTAAATGACCAAACTGAGTAAAAAGCAAAAGGTAAACAAAGAAATAAATAGCCAACATCAAATGATGTATTTCACTTGTGCAATTTTAATCATTTAAATCATTGTTTGCATTAGAACAGTATCTAGAGACTGAGATCAGAGGCCTACTGTGTTGGGCATTGTACATACATTCAATCAGGCCTTGTCTACAGAAAAACCAATTGAACTGCTTTAACTATAGTCTACATTGGCAAAGTTAACATGGCACAATATCCCTAGTGTGAATGCAGTTATATTGATAAAAGTGTGCTATAGCGATAATTTAGTCCCATGTCGGAATGGAAATGTATAAACACATTTATACTGGTATAATTACATCCACACAGCAGGGGGAGGACATAGATTAAGAAAACACCCATAAATTGACAGTTATACCCATATAAAAACTGTGTGTAGACCAAACCCTAAGAGACAGTCCTTCCCTGAAGAATTTAAAAAGGCTAAACATAGCCTTTATAAATATAGCTCTTTTATTCCAGAAAAAAGTATCCACATACGCTGTGTCTACATTGGCGCGATTATGCGCCAAAGTGGCCGCTTTTACGCAAAAACATGCTGCCTGTCTACATTGGCGGGGAGTTCTTGTGCAAGAACACTGACGTTCTAATGTGTAAAATCAATGCTTCTTGCACAAGAACTATGATGCTCCTGCTCAGGAATAAGCCCTCTTGCGCAACTCTTCTTGCGCAAGAGGCCAGTGTAGACAGGTAACATGAATTTCTTGAGCAAGAAAGCCCGATGGCTAAAATGGCCATAAGAGTTTTCTTGCGCAAGAGAGCGTCTACGCTGGCACGGATACTTTTGTGCAAAAGCACATCTCTTGCACAAAGGCACGTCAGTGTAGACGCTCTCTTGCGCAAATTCTTTAATGCAATGACTCTTGCGTTAAAGAGTATTTGCACAAGATCATGCCAATGTAGACACAGCCATGGAGTTAATCAGCAATAACTATTGGAATTAGAATTCACACCCTACTTTAATGAAAATTGACTTTCAAGTGTAGACAAGTGCTAAACCCTGCAAAAATGTATGGATGTTCTTAATCTATTTTACTGTGAGTAATGAATTCAAGGGCATTATGCACAATGTGTAAAATTAAGCATTTTAAGACTTTACAGGATGAGGGTCTAAACAGATAAAACCGGAGAAAAGGTGGGGGAGGCAATGTCTCTATTATTTTGGCACCGGCTGCACTACAACAACACTGCAAATTGAAGAAAACAGTGGCCGAGCTCTTATTTTCAGTAGGAAAAAAGGTTACCATTTCTTAGCTAATGTGGTGAAATCCGGGAGTAAGTCTACACTGCAACAGAAAGTGTGATTGTAATTTGTGGAGATGTACATAGACTGGCTCTAATTGAGCTAGCTTGATTAAGGACAGCAGTGAGTCCAAAGCTGCATGGGCTTCAGCGTGGGTGTTTGGTCCTGCCGTCAGGGCAGGGGACTGGACTTGATGACCTCTTGAGGTCCCTTCCAGTTCTAGTGTTCTATGAGCAGTGGACCCTACCCTATGCCCATAGAGCTCAGACTTCACTGGTGTATTATCATTTGAGCCAGCTAAATTTAAGCTGACTTGGGCATGTCTACCCCACATCCTGAGAGGGATGGGGACTTGCTGATCGCCGGCAAAACCCAGCATCCATTTCCACTTCTGTGGCAGATGAGCCTAGGGTCTCCGCACCAGGTAATGTTGCCAGGGGTCTGGTTTTGAACCAGACAGGCCAGTATTTGAGCTTTCTGTTCAGGAAACAAATTGAGAAAACAGAAATGTCCGGTATTTTCTACATCAGATGTAATGTAGATTGGGATGTCATGTCCAGTGTGTCCTGTATTTTGGCAGAAACCATCTGGCAACCCTAGCAGGGTGGGTGCACGTGGCTGGGACACCCCAGGTCACAGAGCAGGCTGAGCCGGGGCTACGGGCCGCACAGGAAGGGTCATTCCCGCCCCCGGCTCTCAGACAGGGCCCAGGGATGGCAGGTAACCAGGCCGGGCCCTGGGCTCCGCGGAACAACAGGCCGGGGGAGGGCAGGCGGGGGAAAGGCCTGGAGCCGCGCGTAAAGCGGCCACTCGGGCCTGGGCCAGCCGGGGACTGGAGCGCCGGCCCGCGCTTCCCCCGCCCCAGCGCTGACGTCTGCGGCGCCTCCTTGGCCGCGGCTCCGGGGCGGGGCTGCAGCAGCGCAGGGGCCGCGGCATCAGCTGGGGACGCAGCGCGGCTGCAGGTAAGCGGGGCAGCGCGGCGCCGGCTGGGGTAGCCTCCCCTGGGCAGGAGCGGGATCCCCGCCCGGCCCCGGTCCGGCCCCCACCCCCTCGGGCTCCTCTGCCCGCTCAGGCCGCCCCGGCCTGCTGGGGCCCCTGGCACCCACCCCTGCCCTACCCCGGGCGCTGGGGTCCGGCTCCCGCGGGCCGCTCGGTAACTCTCACCCCCCCGCACCTGCAGGGGCGGCAGCTGGGCAGCGTCTGTGCGGGGCGAGACGCCAGGGGCTACCCAGGCAGGCGATTGAAAGCGGCCCGGTGGCGGGGCGTGCTGGGAACAGCCCCGGGACGCTGTAGCCGGACCCGGAGGGCTCGGAAGAGGCTGGGAGGTTCGGGGAACTTTGGGGGTTAGTGGGTTATTAGAAAAGTTTCCAAATCAAACCGTGTGTGTGGTGAGAGTCTGTATCCGGAATTGTCTAGGTAGCCGCGACTTAAGTGTCAAGCCACAGCAGCTGTAGGAAAGATACTTATCACCAGACTAACTTAGACAGGACGCTTGCTGTGAATAAAGAGGCAGTGCTTTTCTAGACACAGAACTATGTAGCACTCTTGTTAGACTTGAAAATGCTACATAGTTCTGTCTTTTGTTTTTAGCTAGACCAGACTTACACGGCTGCATCTCTGTCACTTTTCTCGAGAGGCTTTAACATTGGAAGGTTATAGAGGTTAAACGTTAGGAGGAGAATAGCTAATTCTCTGTGCATGTTCGTTACTTGCAGTAGCTCTCACCTCACCCCCCACACCTTTCTTGAACTTAACATACAGTTTACCAATGAATTGGGAAGGAAAAATAGAAGGGCACAACTAGAACCTGAGTGAGTCCCGAGTATTTACAGATCCAGTCTAAACTCCTTCCTACACAGTAGCTGAAAAGTAAAGGCCTGATGCAGGTGCTTCTAAATGTATTGGAAGAGTTAAACAGTTGAAAGGGAGAGCTCAGGGCTTCATCTGGGAGCAAGTAGGCTTTTATGAGCAGGGTGATTTTTTTTTCTTATTACAGTGAAAACTTTCTTATCCTGCATACATACAGATAAGGTGTTTTTTGTACTCAGTGAAAATGTCATTTTGATAATCTCACAAATTCCTTCTTGTGGTTTTTTCTATCAGTCTTATTTTTATCTGACAGTTGTTGCTAAGGAAAATGCTAAAATTACATTGGGTTTGTTGAACTATTGTAGTCTCTATTTCAAAAGCCTAAATATTTCTGTGTGGATTTGTCCTCCTGGACAAGTGAAGTTTTATATCAGCTGGTCTAAGAACATAAGGATTCAGGACTGCAAAAGAACATGCTTTCTATTGAAGCTTTTTATCAAGTTTGATAAATTTGTTGCTCCAAAATAATTTCCACTCCCAAAAAGTTTTGTTTCTCCACCTAAACTTTTTTCTGCTTGAAAATTAAACAAAAATGTTCTTTGACTGGACAGTTCATCAACCATTACTTGGATTACAATGCACATTGTATCCGATGTATTGTAGATGCTTACACATGCTTGACAGATGGATTCTTTAATAAATCCTTATACTACCGGATCCTTGTAAAAACTTGAAATGGCTAAATTAATAGACAAAATAAAAGAATGTTTGTTACATATTTTTTTAGGTAACTTCTATTGATAGACTATACCAATCCACGTATTTTTGACAAGGGTGAGAGTAAGTATATGTCATCATTTAAAATAAGTGTCTTACTCATGCAGGGTAAAGAACTTTCTTTGGAGTGAGCTAATAATTCTTGACAATTCAGTTGACTTTATTAGCCATAAAATGGCTTATGAACTTATTCTTCAGGGAGCAGAGTACAAAGGTTAAGAATTGAGTCAAGTTTTTCTTTATTGCAAACATGACGAATTAACAGTGCGTAAAGAGAAAATTTCAGGTTAAATTCTTGCTATGGTTTAGTTTTTCAGAAGGAAATAAAGTGGGTTTTTATAAAAAATAATATAAATGTTTCCATGATTTTCTTTAAAGCTTCCACTGGATATTTTCAATCAATTTTGTTCCTGTAGTGTTCGATGTTCAAACTGGGCCTATGCATAAGATCCAGAAAGAGAATGTGACTGTAAACAAAAGTGAAACTAATTGATTTAATTTCATTGTCCAAGTTGAGACAATAAACACAATACAGGTATCAATAATGAAAGTAAATGCAATGTCTGTAATGTCAAACTGCAGCCTTATGAATTGTTTTGTAGTGATGTAATTTTACACCTCAGTTAAAATTTGTATATTAAGAGTAACAGTTGAAGCAAACACTTTGAATACCTATTCAACTACAATAGTGATAGAAATGTAGCTGTGTTCAACTACAAAGCGCTGTGTTCCATATGTCCCTCTACTATATTGTGAAGCAGTCTCGTGTATTGCTTCCTCCCCATTCTATGTCATGCAGCGGCGCACTTGTGATTTTAAACTAGCAAAGACCAGGAAGGGTCAGAAATAAGACTAAGATGCTTGCTCATCATGTTTCCCTATGTACTGCAGTGTGTATTGTATGGGTTATTGCCCACTGATTGAAGAGCAACAATATTTGACCACAGAGTGGCAGTTTCTGGCTTGATATATTTGTAAAGGCATTTGCATTCTGTAGTGTACTAAATTTTAAAAATCAAGATGGAAAGATTAAAAAACCATAACAACTTCAAATGGCCAACTTGAAATAATACATATTTGTACTTTAAAAATTGATGTATAGCTTGAATAAGTTTGTATAGTATATTGAATTATGGTAGTTTTGTGCTTGCATGTCTGTTACTTTAAATGCTACATTTGTTTGTGACAGCTTGTAGTACAGGCAGCCCCCGGGTTACATGGATCCGACTTACATTGGATCCCTACTTACAAACGGGGTGAGGCAACCCCGCACTAGCTGCTTCCCCCCAGCAGAGACCAGGGAGACGTGAAGCTAGCGCCACCGCCCCCCCCCCCCCAGCAGACCAGGGAGACGCAGAGCGGCTTTTCTCAGCAGACACCTCAGCTTGAGAATAAAGGACTGAGGGAAGTGAGGTGTGGGAGAATAAAACTGAGCTCTGGAGAAATGTTTGGCTAGAGTTTCCAGCAGACCAGGGGCATCTGGCAAAGCCTCAGAAGCGGGGGAACACGCCGCTGCTGCTGCTTTGCTCGCGGTGCCCCTGGTCTGCTGGGGACCGTCTCCAGCAGACGAGGGGCACCGGGAGCAAAGCCGCAGCGGCGCCGGGTCCCGCGCCAGAGCAAAGCCTCAGAGGCGAGGCACCCCGCCGCTGGAGCTTTGCTCCCCGTGTCCCTGGTCTGCTGGGGGGGGGGGGGCGCAGCTAGTGTGCCCCCCCCCCCAGCAGACCAGGCTTTTGTTGTGGACCCTGGGGCAGAGCAGCTGGGGCACTGTCGGTTGGTCCCGCAGCGCCGGTCTGGGCACTACTGGACCAACCCGGCAGCACCCCAGCTGCTCTGCTCCAGGCATCCTGATTCAGCCGCTGCTGGTCAGTTTCAGCAGTGGCTGAATCAGGACGCCTGGGGCAGAGCAGCTGGGGTGCTGCTGGGTTGGTCCAGTAGCGCCGAGGAGCGGCGCTACTGGAGCAACCCAGCAGCACCCCAGCTGCTCTGCCCCAGGCGTCCCCAAGTCAGCTGTTGCTGAAACTGACCAGCGCTGACTACAGGAAGCCCGAGGCACAGTTGCTCTGCCCTGGGCTTCCTGGAATCTGCGGCTGATCAGTTTCAGCAGCAGCTGACTTGGGGTTCTTAAGTTGAATCTGTATGTAAGTCAGAACTGGCGGTCAGTTTCAGCAGCGGCTGAATCTGGACGCCAGTTCCGACTTACATACAGATTCAACTTAAGTCCCTATCTTGTACGTAAACCTACAGTCCCTATCTTGTACGTAACCCGGGGACTGCCTGTAATTACTGATGAGTCCTGAACAAATGTGTTTATAAAGAAGTACTGACAGACACTTCATTCTAGTTAGGATAGAATGTGTGGTGGTGTAGACTGGTTGATTTCATGTTATTAAAGAAACAAAGTAGGAGAGGTAATATCTTTTTCTGGAGCAGCCTGAAGAAAAGTTCAGTGTAGCTCAAGAGCTCATCTCCTTCACCAACAGATGTTGATCCTATAAAGATATTACCTCATCCACCTTGTCTCTTTAACTTTGCTCTGCTGATTGCAGGGAGTAATATAGGGCTATAACGAACATATGGAATAGAATTCCTATTGAATTACAGGGCTGTTGAAGAAGTTGAATGTGCTTGTGTAATGTGGGAAGATAAAAGAAGTTGGCATGATGGATTAAGCAGTGTTCTCCAGTTGTCAGGGTTCCTTAAATTCATAAATTTTTAATATCAAGGTGAAGCTACACATTCTTGGTTTTTCATTTGCAGTATCATTATGTAACTATTAATGTATAATATGTAACTAATGATCCTACATATAAACATGTAATTTTTATGCACTTTACTTGTCGTACATATCATTCACCTAGTGTAATGAAATCCCCAGCATACTGACAAAAAATTTGATTTAGACAAAGTGACTGACTTCTCTGTGAAGCAAAGTTTTCCTGGTAGGAGCAGGAAAGATGAGTGAATTACAGGAAGTACATCTATTTCAACGCCCAGCCCATCCATTTTGAAATTAATAAAAAAACTCCCACTGATTTCAGTTGGAGTCAGATTGAACCTTTCAGCAGAAATTTGCTAAATAGAACCTGGTTTTACTTGTACAGTTTTATTTAATACTGAAAGAAAATCTTTGTAGTGTCTGAAATTTTCTATAACAACATTTCACAAATGATCCCGATTAACCTGTTTTACAAAGTTAGTTAAATGGACAATTCAGTTTTGTCTTAGATAAAAGACATAGTTTTATCTTACAGCATATGATTATTTTGTTTATTATAGTAGATTTTTTTTTTTTTAGTTAACTGGATCTAGTTCATTGGTAGAAACCCATACAACTTTAAGAAAGTGAAATTAATATGTTGAAGTACACACCTAATAGCAATACATTTGGCAAGTTCACAAATTTTGCTTATGTCAGGTAGACAGGTGGTTATTTGCTGAGGTGGCAGCAGTCTTTTGAAGTGAAACTAAGCTTCCTGCTTTAATAGATTGGCTGGAGCTTGATCTACCTTCAATAATTTTGATGCTCACAGGGTTAAATAAAGTATTTAGAAAGTGCGGATGAACAGAACCTTACAAGTATTACAAGTACCGTTTATATTTTTTATCTGTGAGCAATTTCTGCTCTTGACTGATAGTTTGGAGCTCAATCTCATTTGTCAACTGCTGTGATTGTATCTTGCTCTCAGGCTTGCCTGGAGCTATTGAGGAAGTGTATTTTGTTGACCTACTTGAAGGTCTAACTCCCAGGATCTTGGCTAACCCAACTGCGCAGTTGAGTCAATATAGCATTGTTGTCTTCAAGTCGTCATTGTCAAGTCCAAGTCGAGTCTCAAGTCACTACAGTTCAAATCTCAAGTCGAGTCTCGAGTCCCTAAAGTCACTTTCGAGTCAAGTCCCAAGTCGAGTCTCAAGTCTTAATTTAAAAAATGTCAAGTCACTTTTGTACAAGCCATCAATATTGGTATTTTCGGACAATTTTTTTCACCAAGTCGATTTAACAAAATTAGCATGTCACAAACAAGTCGAGTCTCAAGTCACAAACAATGAACCTGAGTTGAGTCTCAAGTTGAGTCACCTAGGCAACTTATGTCGGACTTGAGTTCAAGTCGTGGGACTTGAGTCAACAACTCTGCAATATAGTAGTCAGTTTTAATGAGTTTGCATTTTGTGAGAGGCATGTTCAGCCACTTTATTCTTAAATTTACAGGGAAATTTCAAAACATACTCAGCATTTAGAAGACGGTAAAAAAATTAAATATATTTAAACAGATATTTTAGTGATTGTAATACATTTTATTTAGATGGCAGTATCTGGATAAGGAATGTAATAAGAAATATGTTTACTAAGCTTTATGAAGTAATTAAAAGTTACCATTTTTTCCCTAATGTTTGCTGATAACTTTAAGCCTAACACTTCTATATCTGTGCAGGCAGGTTGAGTTACTGGAAGATGTTCGGTGACTTCAGTGATCCTAGTCAACATATTGTACGTTACTACTGAGGTAGCAATAGTGTTGTCTACGTGTCCCACAGGATGATGATGCTGTGACATCTTCTACTATTACTGTTTCCTTTTTATTTGTGGATTAAAGTCTGTCAGTCTCTTTTCCTTCTCTCCAATTTACGTTTTCTAAAGTTAGAGCTGCTAGCTGTGTATTGGTTTGTGGAACCACAAGCACATTATATCACTCCACTTCTGTCCTTAGTTATTCTGTGCTGAGATGAGGCTATTTCTCTGAGACAAATATTTTTGTGCAATCGAATAATGGACCATTTAATAAGAACTGATTAGACATGGCAGAGGAAAAGGCTTATTCAAGCCCTAATTCTGCAGATAGGTACTAAATGAGTGTTGTTGCACAAAATGGAAAGAGTTTGTATTTGACCTATTTTGCAAAGGTGTACTTCTGAAAGTAGAATTTAGGTCAGAAATTTGGACTTGGATAACAGTAGATTCCTGAAACAGAACAGACTCTAACTTCCATTTTCATTGAGGTATTGGGATCTGAAGTGTTAGCAGGAACAAAATGTAGTGTAGAAACTTCTTCAGCATAGTAAGTAAATGTTATGAGCAAACACCAAGAACAGAGCTATTGAATATGAAGACAGTTTTTCCTTAAGAGTTTGAGAGTGGGACTACCCATCATTATCCAAATGATCTGAAATTAATAAAAATACTCTAATGTTCTATCATTTTGCTTTTGTTGAATCTTGGCAAGTTGGATTTTTTTTAATGTTAATAGTACTACTTTTTCTTGTGTTGAGATATGTCTTTTCAACTTTCAGACAGGATGGATATTCACACTATTAACATAATTTTCCTGTAGTAACTTGTTAGTTATGTAGAATGGGCATTTGTGGTAATGACTGATCAAAAGACCAACAAAACTGAAGTGAAAAGGGATGTTTCCATCTCTCTCCAGGATTAAAATAGGCTTTTAAAAAATCTACCATTGAACTATGAAGATAGAATTTTTTGGCCTAAATTGAAATGTATATAATTGTGTAAATCTGTCAAATAGTTAATGACTGAACAAATGTCAGGTGTATGTGGTTGGCATATTTGAAATCGCTCCATGAGGAAAGCTGTTTATAGGGAAATTATGTACCAGAGTGTATAAAAGGTTAGAGCTTGTTTTAATTCCTTTAGTTTTAATTTTATTGCATCAACATAGGCAATAGGTGAAAGATTTTTCTAGGTTTGTTGTATCTGATAATACAAGCAAATCACTGCTGTAATGTGGGTATAAAATGCAGTATAACACTTATCAGCTAGCATTTCACAGAGACATCTAATAAAGGTCTCAAAACCTGAACGATATTTCAGCTCCTCTTAAATATTTAAGGACAGTAGTTTAGATAATTGTAAAACTGAAAATCTCTGAAGGATAACATGTTCAGAAGTAAGCAATATCATTTTTTGTCTTCTGTGGATATTAGTAAATAAAAATATTTGTTTTTTGAAATTATACTCAATATATGGACTACATAATATTTAAACCCTTTAATAAATTACACTATAGCTAAACCAGATATGTTTTGAATGTCTACATTTTATAGGTAGTTAATCCACAAATTCATACAATATGGAAAACCAGTTTGAGCAATTTTTTTCCCGTATCTTTTTATGCGTGTTTCATCTTTAAGGTTCAATACTTAATACTCTAGATGAGGGAGAATACCAGGTGCATTGAAGCACAATTGGCTTGCTTGGTCTGCTGTTAGCTTCTCAAATATATGCAGAGGCACAGCAGAGGGGCAGAAATTATTATGGTTACATTTGAAAGGGTTCCAGTCTTGTCCGGATCCAGGGAATGTAGGCTAGTAAGCCTTGCATCTGTGTATGGCAAACTGTTTAAAATAGTAATTAAAAGCACAATAACAAACAGAGTTGCTTACTCTTCTGACCAGATGTACCAGACACATTTGCAGCAATGTCCAGTCTGTCTGGTCTGGGAGAGTTGGTAACCCTAACAGCAAAGCACCTGGGAGGTCATGATATGATCAGGGTTAACAAACAAAGATTCTACAAAATGAAAATTCTCTCATGCTCTATTTAGAATTCTTTGAACGTGTCAGTGGATAAGAGAGAATTTACTAAATTTGTTTAGACTTCCTAAAGGTCTTGACAAGATGCAACACAAGCCTACTAAAGAAGTTGTGGGATGAGAAGTGAAGTAATATTATGGATTAAAAAATTGGTTTGAAGATGGCAAGCAAAGAGTAGGATTAAATTGTAATTTTTCATGACAAAAGTTATGTAGTAGGTTTCTATGCTGTTTAATACAATTTAGCTTGGTATAATTTGATTTTTTTTTTTGACAAATAACATGTATTTCTTTTTAAAAATTTGTTATCTATTTAAATTTTCACTATTGCAGGAAATTTTGGGAGAATCAGTAGCATCAGTCAGGCAGCTATTTATTGACTATAGACAGAGATTCAGAATTAAAGCTTTATAGCTGTGAAAACGTGAACATTTCATGTCATAGTACAGAAAGGAAATATCCTTAAATAAAACTATATAAGTTCTCACTGTATTTTTTGTATTTTGTGTATATTATTAATGGAAGTAAGGTTTGTGTGTAGTGGAGGGAGAGGTTTGCTATGTGTATGGTGAAACTGATGTTTACTGATGCTTAACAATTAAAAATTTCTCATCCTTCGAAGCCTAGATATATTAATGAACTGGTAGATAGATGAGTAGTGAGATAGCAAAAATTGCAGTTGGCATGAAGTTGTTTAAATTTGTCAGGATCAGATAAGAATGTTGTGAACTTCAGACACAATTAAATAAGCTAGGAGAATGGTTAGCATGATGGAAAATTAACTGAATCCCCTAAAGCAGGGGTGGGGAACCATTTTTGGGTTGGGAGCTACTAACCCACAGAAAAATCAGTCAGGGGCTGCGCACAGGTGAGAAGACCCTAACTGAGAAGGAAAAAGACACTCCTCACATTCCCCTTGCACACCAGAGCCTGGGAGGGGGGGGGGAGAGAATCAGGCTAGTAGATTTTGTGCGCTCCAGCCCTATGGGTGGATGGCAGAGAGCTAGAGCGCAATTATGGGTTTCCCAATAAGGGGGGGATCCCTGAGCCTCTGGGGCTGGATCCAGGTAAGCCGGCGGCCACATCCATCACCTGGGCCTGAGGTTTCCCCACCCCTGCTCTGCAGAAAGAGAGCTGGGTGTTGAGGAAAGCTTGACAAAGAACTCTGCTCAGTGTGTTGCTGTGTTTTTTTAAAAAGCAAACAGGATGTTATATTGCATAAGGAATAGAATGTCAATGGAAACAAAAATATTATTCCTTTATGTAAATCAACAACACAGCTCATCTGGAGATTGCACTTTGTTGCTCATCCTATCTTAAAGAGGATAATGCAGAATTAGAGGGGTTCAGAGAAGGTAGCAGTGATCAAGCGCATGAAAATCTCACAATTTGAAGAGATTGAGAAGACTGGGATTGCTCACCTTAAAGTAGAGAGGAATAGGAGAGGGACATACAAAATATTTAAAAAATAGCAAATAGTATAGAGAAGCTAGATGAGTAATTTCTGTTCTCCCTGCCTAATAAGAAAAGGCATCTTGAGTAGAAGTTGAAAGGTGTAAAACTCAAAAATGAAAATTTTTGACATGTAGAATTAAACCATGGCACTACTTATACAGAAAGTTGTTATCCAAGATCTTAAGATTTTAAAAAGGAGCTAGCCCTTTATGTGGACATCAAGAATATTAATGTTATAATTAACTGTAACAAAATTTTGGAAGGGATATTAAACTCCTGCTGCAGAGTTTGTTAGCCTTTAATAGAGATCAAGCGTTCTGTTTGCAGGAAATTGTCCTGTATTTGCCTAATGGAGGGTTGCTACTGAAGCATCTGGTACTGCTCTTTTTCAGCAGCAATAATTAGTAGGGATTATTGTTGAGGATGCTGAACATAAGAATAAAGAGTAGGGTTGCTGTACTTCAGGTGTGATGCTTCCTCTGATGAGCAAGTGTGCTGTCTGTCTAAACAGTATTTTATGTAAGGGCTGTCTGTGCTCCTGAGAGTGCTGTTTTTGCTTTCAGCTGTTTCCTAGGTGTGTATCAAGAATATTTATGAAGTTCATACAGTTGAAAGCTGAAGGGCCAAATTCTATTCGGAGACTCTGTTTAGAATATAGGTGGATGCAGTCAAGATTTGGATTGAGCTGCTACTTCGTGGCATATTTTTCTAGCTCTTCGTTTTCACTTAACAAAAATAAATGTTTCTACTAACATCAAAGGAGAGCTAATGTAATCTGTGCTATTTGTCAGACTACAACTTTCTTCCTCCTCAGATTGTAAGCGTCTTTGTTAGCTTGCAAGGTGTGCTGCAAGGCCCACCTTTTCTTCCTGACCTGTGAGGAGAGTGTTGGATTTGACTGGGGTGCTGGTGTGAGACTGGCGATTTGTGCAATGAATTAATTGATTTCTGTTATATTTATTTTGCTATTGACTTACTGAATTTGGTCGTGGATGGTGGTGATGGAAATGATGATCTGTTAGCTTTAATGTATTTTTTGAAAAAGATTGCCAGTGGCGCTTAGAGTAGTGCATGGGTTATCTTTTTTTATTCTTTATAAATATCCAGATAAAGCAGTAATTCTGGGAAGTGTAAAAGACATCCACATCTTAATGAGGCATTAGTTATGAAAATTCATTTGAACTTTGTTAATATTATTCTCATTTGCTTTAGCAGGAACAAATTGCTGTTTTGGGATTGTAGGTGAAGCTTGGGTAGAATGTCACTGTTGTTTCCCTCAATTCCAGTGTTGTTTGTATTCTTTTTATATTTAAAATCGCCTGGCCCTTTCTATAAAAATAATCAATATCTTCAGCCCTGCCTGTAGTTTAAGGGGCAAGGGGTGCAGACTCTTCAATATATTTAGGATGGGCATGCTTTATAAAAGGTGGAGCATGAGTCAAGGTGAAGAGAGGGCGGAGGCTTCAATAACATGGCATAAGAGGAACACCGACTCATCTATTAACCGTCTGTTTCTCTGTGTAGTTTTGTTTATGCTCCAGTTAAATGGACCATGAGTTACATTTCAGAACAGATGGACTTGATACACACTTTGTATTTCTCACCTTTTGTAAGGAAAATTTGCACATGTATGTAATTTTTATGTTTGAAGTAGTTAATCATAAACATGCAAAAGAATATCCTCCTAGCTTTTGTAAACAAGGGACTTAAATACAGGAGAAAGTGAATCACTGCTATACGAGTCAGTGTGTTTTTTATAGCTTTTATATACATGAGTAATGTGTTCTCAAAATTAAGGCATGGCAAGTTCAGTACACATGTGTTCACAGTGAGACTAAGGATCTTCTCATTGTAAGTAGTTTAGCCTGTGTTTTTACTTACTCTCTTTCTAGCTCTCACTAGAAGAGCCATACCAGCCAGGGAGGGAGATCCATGGGAAGTAGTGTAGGTTTGCTGGCATGTATCCCATCAAGGTTGGGTAGAAGGATACTTTAAAAGGGTATTGTAACTCAGAGGGCAAGGTATATCTTTGGTCTCTCCAAGGCACCCCTTCCAGGTGACAGGCCTATACTTGCACTTCTTTCAGAGGGAAATCCCTCAATTTACCCCACTTTTGACCAAGTTACAGCACACCCTGTTGACCAGCCATTTTGCCTCAGCAGGCTCAACTGGGGATGTTAAATTGAATTTAATCAACTAATCGATGGAATTTCCATTGACTAGTTGATTAATCAACAAGGGGGGAAACTGCAGAGATATATCAGGGTTAGCTCCCGGCCCTGCTGGCTAACCCCGCTGTGGCTCTGCCTTTTACGTGTATTAAGAACCGCCATGCTCTTAAGACATTTAAAAGGCTGAAGCACAGTGTGGGGGACCAGGTGTGAGCTGGGACAGCTGATTCCTGCCTCGCACCTGGTTTGCTGTGTTTCTGTTTTTTAAATGCCTGGTTCTCCCCCCATGCCCCGGCTGCACTTCAGCCTAAATGTAATAAGAACCGATAGGCTGATACAGTCAGCAAGCGGGGGGACAGAGGCAGCAAGGCGGGGAGGAAGCAACTAGTTTAGTCACTAGTTGACAATCTGATAAGCTTATGCTTACTGTTTAGTCGACTAGTTGCTTACATCCCTAGGCTCAACATCATTTGGACCCTGGGAGCTTGTAATTGGTATGAAGTTGGAGTGACAGAGAACAACCTCCTCAAAATGTGGTATGATAATTTTTTGATAAGCATATAACCGAGAAAGGAGAAGTTCAAATAACAAAAGCTTAAACACATATTGTCCTACCTACATTGTCAAAGGAAGATTGAGCTTAAGTAGGTTCCCTTTGATTTAGGCACCTGTCTCCCCCCTCTTCCAGGGATTGAGGGAGACATGCTTCACTGCTATTTGGAGTCTGATCTTCCTACGTTGCCTCTTGCTTTCAGGCCATGGGCAGTCTTTTTATCTATTTAAAACTTCTTTTATTCAAGGGTTTCCACATTACAATCCACTGAGGTTTCAAGCAGGTTTCTGGTCAAACTCTTTATGCACCACTCTGGGTAAACTTTCAGCAGTGACTTTATTTTATTGTTCACTTCAGCATCTTTTGGTTTCATACATTCAGCTACACCACAATACTCAAAATAAAGATAAACAGTTTTCTTAAAATTAGATTTATCCCACAGTTTTCACAGAGGTATAATTGTTGTCATAATGGTGTGTGTTGTGGATCTATTAGTATATGATCTCCTAGGACTTTATATCACTGAAAGGATAGAAAACATAATTTAAAAGCTTTTAATACTGTGTTTCTCAAGAAAATTTATTCTAATAAAAAAATCCCTTTAAAAAATCCCCCAAAATGCAATCCCTGCCTGTTGCATGGATTGGCAGAGGGGAGGGGTTCCTGCTAAGAGGGAAAAGTACCAAAGATTCTATGAAGTTCCCTAGGGATTTTGATGTTGCTATTGATTTTACATGGCAGGTGCTCAGATATTACAGAAATACTCAGGAGTATAAAGCCCTAAGATTGATACATTTTTAAAAACTGCCATCTCCAAGGAAGTGTTTGATAAATTGGTCATTTTTAGATATTGTCCCAGTTTCCCAGGTTATCATCACTTAATTTTTTGCTACTTATGCACTTCTGGAAAACCGTTTATTTTAGGAGAAGAATGCTCAGTGGGAGTATCACTTACTTGTATGTGCAACAGAGAAGATGTATGCTGGAATTTAGAGCAAAATTAGGAACCTGTCTCTAGAATAATTTACTACTGGGTTTGCCAATATTTGCTAAAGTTCATGGGTGTTGTTTAGAAGAAGTATTCATTTTACACTAGGAAACCTGTTACATAAAGTCCAGAAAAGTGCTTGCAAGTTTGATGAATGATTTTGAATTGGATTGCTTTGGTGAAGAAGGCTATAAAACCATGGTTAGGTTTTTAAGTTCTCAGATACGCAAAGGGGCAAAGAAAAAATCTGTTACCTTGAGTCAGTTTGGAAGGTCCAGGGGAAGCATTTTGGAATTAGTAACCATAAGAGGGATTTCCAGGTCTAATCAATCAGATCATGCTGGAGTTGGTGTAATGATTTGAAGGTGCTACACTTGAGATCACAGAAGGCGTTAAGAATAAAAAAAGTATAAGAAGATTGATTAAGAATTATTAGGCTTTATCCTCTACTCCATAGGATTGAGTAGACAGATAATAGGTTTAAATGTGCCAGATAACTAAACATGTGGATTCTGCAGCAGTTGATCTAAGTGATCCTAATTAAGTTTGGAAGAAAGGGTTTTTCCTCTCCTTGTGTCACCTGTGAAAATACTAATGATATGTAACGGATAGGGTTAAGTTGGGTTGAGGCTGTCTCCGAGGGATGGTGATGTGAAGGTTATGAATAGTATTGCTAATGCTAAGATAACGCATCACGTTCTCTATTACCCCCAACAAATCACTGACCTCGGAGAAATCCAATAGCTGATTTGCTTCCTTGATATTAGAGGAAGAGCAGCTTGTTGCAGTATTCTTAGGTGGACATCTAGGGTAAGAGGAGATAGAACTGGTGCATTGTAATGTAGCATATTCTTATTGTTTTAGGAGAAGACTATGTTGATCACAAAGCTTGACCAGATACTACAAGTCCATATCAGGTTCCCCACTGTAAGGACTGAATGTGATTATCCCACCTTCTCTTCTCCACAAGATGGCCCTAAGAAAGGATAGCATTTTACAAGGGAGATCTCTCTTGGTTTGGCCGTCTGTGTCAGGAAGTCTTGTTTCTTAAATGTGAGGGGAAAATACATATGTAGCTGCTTCAATTAATAGTGGTAGTTGCATGTGTTTGCTAAATACACATTTAAAAACCTTTTTCAGCTTAAAAACAAACAAACAAAAAATGCCAGCAACCCCACAAACCCCCCCAAAAAACATAATCCTGGTCAGAAACGTAGGACTCTTCATTAAATACTTAAAATATAGCTATATCAAGATAATTCATACATTCTTGATGTAATGTTTGAGAATTTTGAAAATGTTATTGATAACTTTTTACCTGCGTGAGAGATATAAAATTATTCCAGTTTCTAAAAAATTATATAGAAACTTTCATATATGTTTAAAAGGGTTGGATTTTTAATCTTTCTATATATGTATAATACATATGGTTTTATTTATATATATATATATATATATATATCCCATAGGTTTATGTATGTTAAACATAATATTGTTAATATTGAAGATGATCTTGGTCAATTTCTCCTATCTTTAAGCGAATAGAATACAGGCAGCGAATAGAATACAGGCAGAATACAGCGGGTTACGTACAAGATAGGGACTGTAGGTTTGTTCTTAAGTTGAATCTGTATGTAAGTCGGAACTGGCGTCAGCCGCTGCTGAAACTGATCAGTTTCAACCGCGGCTGAATCTGAACGCCAGTTCTGACTTACATACAGATTAAACTTAAGAAACCCAGACGTACTCCAAGTCAGCTGCTGCTGAAACTGATCAGTGGCTGATTCCAGGAAGCCCGGGGCAGAGCAACTCTGCCTCGGGCTTCCTGCAGTCAGCGCTGGTCAGTTTCAGCAGCGGCTGACTTGGGGACGCCTGGGGCAGAGCAGCTTGGGTGCTGCTGGGTTGCTTCAGTAGTGCGGCTCCTCGGCACTACTGGACCAACCCAGCAGCACCCCAGCTGCTCTGCCCCAGGCGTCCTGATTCAGCTGCTGCTGAAACTGACCAGCAGCGGCTGAATCAGGACGCCTGGGGCAGAGCAGCTGGGGTGCTGCCAAGTTGGTCCGGAGCGGCGCTGCAGGACCAACCCGGCAGCCCCCAGCTGCTCTACCCCAGGGGTAGGCAAGAAAAGCCTGGTCTGCTGGAGGGGGGCACTAGCTGCACCCCCCCACTCCAGCAGACCAGGGAGACGGGGGTGGCGGGACCGCCCAAGTCCTCCATGACTTTGCTCCGTCTCCCTTGTCTGCTGACCTGGGAGACGCGGAGCAAAGCCGCAGAGCACATGGGCAGCGGGACAGTCCAGGCACCCCGCGGCTGTCCCACTGCTGGCGTGCTCCGAGGCTTTGCTCCCCATCTCCCTGGTCTGCTGGTCAGACCAGGGAGACGGGGAGCAAAGCCGCGGAGCATGCCCGCAGCGGGACAGCCCAAGCGCCTGGTCTGCAGGGAGACGGGGAGCAAAGCCTTAGAGCATGCCCGCAGCGGGACAGCCCAGGCGCGCCACGGCTGTCCCCCTGTGGGCGTGCTCCGAGGCTTTGCTCCCCATCTCCCTGGTCTGCTGGTCGGGAGACGGGGAGCAAAGCTGCGGAGCACGCCCGCAGGGGGACAGCTCAAGCGCGCCTGGGCTGTCCCACTGCGGGCGTGCTCCAAGGCTTTGCTCCCAGTCTCCCTGCAGACCAGGGAGACGGGGAGCAGCTTTTCTCGCCCCGGAGGATGGGGGCGGTGGACCGCGGCGCATCTGGGCGTCCCGCCGCTCCCGTCCTCCGGGGCGAGAAAAGCCCTGTTCGTAACTCGGGGACTGCCTGTACACATTATTCAGCTGTAGGTTTTGTGTGCCAAACTGTAGGAGAGAGTTTTTTAAAAGACACAAAATAAAGAGAGACATTTAGCCTTCTTTGTAATCCAGTGAGAGAGACTGTTGTCTGGATATTTTCTTCTCTAATTGAAATAGGCTCTTCTCATTCCCTCTTATTTTCCTCTTCACCTCATCATGATGTCTGTATGGTAACTTTTGTCACTTACTTTAAAAACTACAGTAGCAATATAAATAGGCTACTTGAGAGAATGTGGGTGAAGTAATAATTTTGATTGGACCAACTTCAGCACTCTGTGTAAGCTCAAAAACTTCTGTTGCGGAAGTTTGGTCCAATACAAAATATCTCACTTGTCTCTCTAATATCCTTAGACCAACACTGCTGCAACACTGCACAGAAAAGAAAAAAGCCTACTTTGTCATGTATAAGCAGAGATGACTGTGGAAAATGTATGGCAGTCCTAGCTAGTTATTCAGAACCCCAGAATTTGGGATGTACCATGTAAGACAGTGGTGTCCAACCGGTACTGAGCCACTATAGTGCCTACTACTATAGTGAACTAGCCACACTCAACTGGCCAAATAGCCACGTGTGTCTAGTAGCTAGCATGTTAGACAGCACAGATATAAGAGAATTTTAGTCTTCATATTTTTTTTTGTAGTCCATTGTCTCAGCAATTAAAAAATCCTGAATTAATATTTCAGAAGATGTAGACCCTTAAGGAGTTCTGTGTTGTTTAGGAATATAGTAAAAACCACATTCTTTGAAATGATGAAGTACTTTCATGTTCTTAATATAGTTACACGTCAGTTGTTACATGTTCTACATTTGCTTGGCTTTCAAATTAATTTCTCTTCATAATGTAGTTTGTTTTAATTAACAAAGAGACAAATATAGGAAAAGATTGCTTCCTGCTAGCTAATAGATAAATCTTACGTTTGCAGTGTGTGCTTTGTTTCTAAAATATATATTGACTTTTTTTCTCTCGGTAATGGGTGGTTGACTCCTGTTTTAAATGTTGGTTAAAAATAATTTTCTTCTGAAGGTATAATGATATGTTATTTTTATATAATTGTCAAGCCCTGAAAACATCTCATAAACCTACCCGCCCCGTCCCCTCCACTTTTATTTCCTAGGTAGGAAAATTCTACAAAATATTATTACACCTTATTTCAGGAGTATTTCACTATGCTAACATAACTGATTTAAGAAAATACATAGAACCTGAGAGCTGTGCATCTATAAATAAACTATAAACTGGTTTCTGTATTTTTGAAATGATAAAGTGATGTCTAAAATGTTTTTATTTCTTGCTAGGTGAAATGTTAAACCTATTCAGTTTTAAATCTAATCAGTCATGTGAAAAAGGTTTTGTCCCATGGCTTTTGTTTGAGGGTTTTAGATAAATTTTTGCTACGGGGCAGGAAGGAAGTTGAGAATGAGGCTACGACAATTGGGAGGGCTAGAATTTACGGGGGTAGGTGGAAAAGAAGGGGGGAGTACTCTGGGTTGAACAGGGAACTTTGATCTGTGTGTGTAGATACTTGATATGGCGGACACAGATGGTAGTATGACAGTCTACCTATTTTGGTACTCAGAAATTTGCATATGTAAATTGTATTGCACTTTTTTCCTTAGATTTTTTTTTTTTAGCATGAACATGGGCAAATCCGATGACCTCCAGAGTAGGTTTTAAAATAACTGAAATGTACATTATACTTTATAATAAGAAACGCTAGGTACTATAATATTCATTATTAGTAGATCTCAAAGTGCTTTGCAAAGGAAGTAGGGAAATAATTGTCCCTGAACAGATGGGAAACCTGGCAAATAGCAGTGTTTAATTTCTGGAGCTTGGCCAAGTAGTGTGTGATACTTTGGTAAATGTACTAATGTAATCCACATGCCCTGTGAGTGTGGCTGGCTTTCTTGCTGGTAGTGCTGATAACTTAAATGGCTCCTTAGCTAAGAGCTGTGTGGCTTTTAAATTATTCACTAGAGGCATGAAAGCCCCAGGTTCAATCCTGCCCCCCAGTGGGTGTTACCAGTAGGGATGTTAAAAATGTGTGTAATTGATTAACTGTGTAATTAGGGATGTTGGCTAGCATGTAATTGAATACTCATGTAACCAGTTCAAATTTTAGTGGTTACAAGACTATTTGATAGTCCCTGAAGGTGGAGCTGTCAGCCAGTGCACTCCCAGCTCTGCTCCCAGGAAGTCCTCTGCCATTGTGTGCCTCTGTATCAGAGGCACCAGAATGGAGTGGCAAGCGGAAGCCAGTCCACGAGGGGAGCCGGTTTAAAACTGGGGAGCTGGCTGCTGCCCTGTGCTGCTGCCTATGATACAGAGGCAGCAGTGTGGGGAGCCAGGGAGCTCCCTGAAAGCCAGCCTTTAAGAGGATCTGGACCAGGAGCTGTGTGTAGCAATTTGAGTAAATGATAAGCATCTCTTTACTCAGCTACACTCTTACATCTGTAATTACAAGTGGGTGTGGGATTTCAGTGAAAAACTTGGGGCTTGCGTCAGCTAGAGGAAATATGGAACCCACTGCTGTGGTGCTCTCATAGTGGCACAGAGACCTTAATGAGTCTGTTGCAGCCTTAGCTAGGAACCACGTCCAATCTTTCCCACCAATGACTGTAGTCTGTCAGCCTAAACAAGGCATGCTTTTGCTATCTCTTATCTTCCATAGGTCAGTTTTGCAGAGGTTATTCTTATTCGCATGGAAGTACACCTCAGTTTTAGATTCAACAAAAATGTAAGGATAGTCTAACTGAACAAAGGTTAAGTTTCTATTAAGAAGAAAAAAAAGCTAAGGAAAGAACATTTTGTCATAGTGAAAGAGCAGACCTTATGTCTTCCCGACTGCTGCTGCTTCCTAGTTTCTACCTTCTGGAGAGATGCCACTGGATTGCAGTCAGACTAGATTGTTGGTGATCTTTTCTACAATGACTACGTGACAAAGGGTAGGAATTTAAAACCTGTGTTTAGGGTTTATCTTAGTTGCATTTGGTTAGTCATATCCCAGTTTTAATAGGATTATGCTTGTCTAAAATTACAAGTTGATTGACCTTCTGTTTGGTGCTGGCTGCTGTGATATCACAAATTTGCAGTTAATGCATAGCAATCACCTCATTGATTGGCCTTCCCATAATGTATATGTTTGGTTAAAGCAGCGGTCCGTGACCTTATCAAACAAAGAATCAAACTACATCAAAATTCAGAGCAAGTGGTAAACAAAGAGCCATATAAGAATGCACATTTACATGACTGAAAGTCTACAACGTAATATTATTGATAATGGACATAATGATTCGTAGTAGCATAAATGAAACATTGTACTCACTTTATTTAATGGGACTTTTGCTGCTGCATCATTTCACACATTTCTTTGAAGTTGACATCCTAATTGGTCAAATCCATCTTCATGCAAACATTCAGGCTAGGGATGTGGGGGGTGCACGAGTCTGGCTTGGGATGTATGAGGGGATCAGGGCAGGGGGTTTGGGTGTATGATGGGCTCAGGGCAGGGGGTTTGCGGGAGGTGCAGGCATGTTAAGATGCTGTGGTCAGATGGGGGTTGAGCTCCAATTGGTTTCAACATTGTCTGTCTTTATGGAAGAGGTGGGGAACCTTTTTTGGTTAGGGGCCACTGTCCCACAAAAAATCAGCCGGGGACCATACAAGTGAGAGACACCGTCCCAACCCTCTAAAACTCTCCAACCCTCACTGATATGGCTCCCAACTGAGACACCTCACTCCCCGGCACTCCAGTCCCATGCAGGGGGAAGGGTAGGGAGAACTGAGGTTCAAGGCCTCACACCGGATTAATTCTTCTGGGGTTTCAGGGTTAGTAGATTTTGTGGGCCCTCCAAAGCTCTGGGATGGGGCCAGGCCAAAAATGAGGGGTCTAGTGTGTGGGACAGAGCTGCCAGTGAGTGAGACAGGGATGAGGGTCCAGGATCTGGGTGGTAGGTAGAGTGCAGGAGCAGGGTGCTGGTGGATGTCTGGCCAGGGGCAGGAGACAAGAGCAAGGATGAGGGTGGGTGTCTGGCCAGGGGGCAAGAGCAGGCTGGGGGCACTGGTGTGTGCGGGGTCCAGGCCGCGCTTACTTGATGATGTATGTGCCTGTGCTGCTTTCAGACTCCCTCTTGCAGTCATGGCTTCCTGCTGCTTCATTGGCTGGATTCTGTCCAATGGAGCAGTGGTAGGATCCCCAGCCTTGGAGCCGGCCACAAGCAGAACTCGACCTTGAGGTGCTTCGATAGGATGGGCTCTAAGAGAGCTTCAACGGGCCCGCTCAGCCTTGCACACATTGCCTTGCAGCAGCCCCGGGAGCAACAACATCCTACTCCCATCACCTCCCCAAATCTCTCGAGCAGGAACTGCAGGCAGCTCTGGAAGAAGCGCATATTCCATTCCTTCAGGAAATCCAGCAACTCCTCGTCCCCAAAGCCTGGATCCTCTGCCGCCATTTTAGCTGCCCTCCCCACCCAGCTGCAGTACGCTCAATGTGTGTTGCTGTCACATTTGGTGCAGCCGGATGCACTCGCTTGTGCTCTTAGCATGTGTGTCATCCGAGACGAGATACTTCCTAGATTAAAAGAGTATTTTAAAATCTAGGAAACCTATGGGCTTTCTCCACCTTTCCCCTCTGCAGAAAGCTGGCATTGGCTCCAATCTTGCAGGGCGGCCTGAGGCTGGATTACCAGCACAGGCTCCCCATTGTTGATTGCGGGGGGCGGAGGGGGGGAGGGAAGCAAGGATGGGCTGAGCTCAAGCAAGGAGCCATAGGTTGCCAACCCCCAGGTTAAAGGGTGGGATGATTCTTAAGTCTTTTCTCTCGTACCTATTTAAATTCAGGCATTAGCTGCAAATGTCAATGCCTGCCTTATGTTTCTATCCCTATTTGGGGAGTAGGAACAGGAAGATGGAGATTTATTTATAGGGGTTGTAGGGGAACATATGTAATTGTATATGTAAATAGGCATGATGACATGTGGGGAGTAGAAGTACTAGTTTTCATCCAGACTTGTAGGTACAGTTATTTTCTTAGCAGCTTTTGAAATTCTGAAAACAAATTCTAATGTATCCCACCATGAAACCTGAAAGAGTGATAAGGGACTCTGCTTTATGGTAATTTAAAGCTTGGATAGAAAAACATAGCCATACTCCTTAAGGACCATTGAAAGGAAAAATGGTATTGTTGATTTGTATCCATTTATACTTCCAAACCCCTTTGCCCCCACCTCCTACAGGTTTGGAAATCAGTGGCTTGATCTGTGTGTATATAGTATTTCTTGATTAGTTCGTAGCGGTTTTAGTTCTGTCTAGCATGATGTTTGTTCTGAGTTAAGTTAGTCACAGCTAGCAGAATTGTAATTGCTTCATAACTGACTTTGGGGAGAATTGAGAATAATTTATAATTATCCACTTTCTTTTTAAAACAAGATTTTGATTGGTTATATAATCTATAAAGGAAAACCTTAAAAAACAATAGTCTAATAGCACCTTAAAGACTAACAAAACATGTAGATGGTATGAGCTTTCATGGGCAAAACCCACTTCTTCAAGCTCATGATACCATCTACATGTTTGTTAGTCTTTAAGTGCTGCTAGACTATTTGTGATTTTTAAAGTTTTTTCCTGTCACAGACTAATTCGGCTACCCCTCTGTCAGCCGACGGTCAGGGCAGTGTGTGTATGTGTATGTTACCGAGAAAAGGGTTTAACGTCCATGACTTTACTGCTAGGACCGGGGTCCCGTTGCAGAGGGCAGCCAACAGGCTGACAGATGCCCCGAGTTCATAGGAAGAGCCTATTACATCTCAGATTTCAGCTGCTAGGATACAGGATCCCTGCGCACCGGGCAGTCTAGGGAAGACTGAGAGATGCCCCAACTGATCTGTCACCTGGGAGTGACACGATCCAAAACGCCCAAGCTCTTCCTATACCTGACCCTTATGACCAGCTGAAGTTCTTTTAAATTGTGCTTGGTTCTGTTACAGCAACTGAAGGAGTCAGGTTAAAAACCTAAACAGTTACAGGTTTATTAAAAAAGACTTATAAAAGCATATGGTTACAATGGCTATTGCTCTATTTCTTAACTGCTAGCAAATACAGATCTTAAAAATGGTTACAAAGAAAATAAAGATAGAAAATAGAAATAATGGTACCAAGTGACAGCTTAATCTTTAAAGAGCTCTAAGTCTATGTGTACACTTAAGACAAAGGACCACATCCAGGTACAATTTTTACCGCCTTCTGTGCCTCTCAACTCCAGCGGGTCAAGCCAGGGCCAGTCCCTCAATTCCTAGGAAAGACGAATATGAGGTGGGCGTCCCTGTGGAAACTCGGGAGGTCAAACACCTAACCCGACCAGCAGATAGATGGTAGATTGACACTCCGAGTAAATGTGCTGCTGGACCCATCTTTATACCCCTGGGGGCCCGTATCCTCTTTCTTATCTTAAGATGCCAAATTGTACTGGTCCGTTTTGGTTGAATTAATCACAAAGCTAGCAAGAGAAGGAAGGCATCCTTGTTTAGTTCTCATTGAAAAAAATGTGGAATTAAAATTATTTATTGTAGTAATTAAATGTCAATAAATCACCGGTGTTGGATACTGCTGAGGAAAGTTCTTTAGTAACTTAAGAATGAAGTGACACTTCTGCTATCAAAAATGTGTTGCTGAATTGTTTGATAAATTACTATTCAGGAAGACTGGCAGTTCCCTCTGGTGCTGCGTGTCGCTAGTAGGGGGAGGAGACTTTGCACGCTTCCCGGTCCCCAGGTCTTGATTGGCTGGGGGGGGGGGGGGTAATGGTGGGGTGGCTATAGGCCAGACCCAGTCCAAGGACCCTATCTTGCCCACCCCTGCATTAAAGACACACCAAAGAGCTCACAGCCAAGAGCCCTTTCCGTGGCTGATATTTAAAGGGCTCCCGGAGGCTGCAAGGCAATATTTTAGCGACAGAGCCAAGAACTGCGAGCTCTTTAAATAGCAGGAATTGAAGGTGTCAGCCGACGGTCAGGGCTTCCTATATCTGTCCCTTTATGACCCGCTGAAGTTCTTTTAAATTGTGCTTGGTTCTATTACAGCAACTGAAGGAGTCAGGTTAAAACTTAAACAGTTACAGGTTTATTTGAGGAAGCTTATAAATCATATGGTTGCAATGGCTATTGTTCTATTTCTTAACTGCTAGCAAAATATAGATCTTAAAAATGGTTACAAAGAAGATAAAGATAGAAAAATAGAAATAATGGTACCAAGTAACAGCTTACTCTTTCTATGTGTACACTTAAGACAGAGGACCACATCCAGGTACAATTTTTACCCCCTTCTGTGCCTCTCGACTCCAGCATGTCAGGCCAGGGCCGGTCCCTCAATTCCTAGGAAAGACGAAAATACGAGGTGGGCGTCCCCATAGAACCTCGGGAGGTCAAATACCTAACCCGACCAGCAGGTAGAGGGTAGAATGACACTCAAAGTGAGTGTGTGCTGGGCCCATCTTTTATACTCATGGGGTCACGTATTTCTCTTTCTTGTCTGTCATGCCAAATGGGGCTGGTCTGTCTTTTGTGAGACCAGTTCTTACAAGAGAGTTGTGAACTTAATTTACACTTGTAAGAGAGATAACTAAATTGGAATTACTGGGGATTCTTTTCTCAGTGGGAAATTCCTCTCCCAGGGACTGTGTGTGTTCGAATCAACATAGGTGCCAGCCTGACACTTCTTGCAGCCTCGAGCTTAGCTTATTTCCTTAATCGTTACTCAGAGTCAGCGAAACTTGCATATCCTGGTCAAAGCAGATCAAAGCTTAATGGCTATGCTGATCTTCTTATTGTTCCTTCTCTGCTCTGTATACAGACATCTCAGAGGGCAAGCAAGATTGTTTGAGATGTGGGGGGGGGGGGGCTGTCTGGCTACTGAAGGGGCTTGTGCTTTCCTGGCCACTGACAGGTAACACATTAGTGGTGGGGCCCGGAGCTGTGAGCCCTCTCAGTTGTTACTATTTAGAGGGCTTGCACCTGCCGGGCAACTGCTACTGCAAGTGTGAGACCTTTAAATATCAGCAATTAAAAAGTCTTGCAGCTCCTCAGAGGCTCCCAGGCAACACATTAGCGGTGGAGCTGGGAGCTGCCACGGGCTGGATTTGGCCAGGTGACAGCATCTTGCCCAGCCCTGTTATAGGGAGAAAGAGAGCTCAGTTCTTCTGCCAGGAAGTTATAAACCTCTAGGAAAAGAATGGTAGCTGGAATGGAACTTGACGTACTTTGGGGTTATGCATGCAGGGAGAAAGGGGGTTTTGAAAAAGTTGCTGCCAGTAACATAGTGTCCATTGCTGAATTCTGTCATCTCATCATCGAGATAGTACACAGCCTTTGGGGTTTTCTGGACTCTGTTGTTAATGCCCATGACTACAGTTGGTAAAAATGCCTTAGAATACTGCACAGTCATCTGCAGATAGACCATGAGACTCCAGTTTGGCTCCATGCATTTATGATCTCTAGGCTTGATTCTTACAGTTTGTTCTATTTCAAAATAGCTCTGTTGAGTACTGAATGTTGCAGTTCACCTACCAAAATACATGGGCTATGAAAAGTACATTGTTCTGGTGCTTTGATCTCTGCCTAAGCTTGTCCCTGGAATGTAGAATCACATTCAAGGTTTGGCCCTGATACACTAAGATCACTGTGATGTTTGCCCAGTTTATCAGAAACTAATTTGTTTCCTAGGCCCATGAATGCCTGTGATAGTTATGTCTCACTAGAAAAATCTCAAGAATAACGTGGCTGAATGAACGACATGAAGCTTTCGTAGCAGCTGCCCACAACCACGATTTAACTTGCTTCTAGCAAACATTGAAGTGACCACAAAACCCACTTCCTTCCGAACATGCAAAACTGATGTGTTTGATTTGATGTCTCCACAACAACTATAATTTTAAAATTCCCATCTAGCCTAAGGAAGAGAGAGCTTAAATTATATTTAAAACAAAAATTATGAAAGAAGAAAATTGGAAGGTTTATGGATCTTGATTACAAACTAAATAAAATAGAAACTTAATATTCGTGGGGTGAGAGGTAAAGATTATTCTCTTTAAAAATTGAAAATAAAATAAATAAGAGTAGGAGATCTGGTGAGATTTTCCTTGTAAAGTGGATAGTAGTAGGATGCTGTAAGAGTCTGTACTAGGGATGTTGAAATGCGGTTTATTCAGGTGAATGTGTGACTGCTGAAAATCTTTTAACTGGCTCCCTACATGCACTAGCTGCTGCTTGCCCCTCTCTTCCCTCCTCACCCCAGTGCTGTTGCCTCTAATACAGAGGCATCAGCATGGGATGGGGGTGGGAGGTGACCTGTGTGTAACCGTGCACATTAACCAATGAGCCAATGCTGTATCGGAAGCAGCAGCATGGGGAGACTCCCTGGGAGCTGGCATCCACCCTGTGTGTAACTGCTGATTTTTTTCCCAGCAGTTACACAGTTACTTAATTACATGCATTGTAACAACCTTACAGTGAACAAATTTGGACTCGAACTCAGAAGGTTTCTAACAACTACGGAGGTAATGTCTAGAACAGCCTTCCAATAGGAGTGATGGGAGGCAAACAACTCCAATTATTTTTGAGCAAGAACTGGACAAATGTCAGCATGTGACTGTAAGATGGGATGGCTTGTGATGATACAGGCCCTGGCCCAGCAGTCCTGGTGCTCACTTCCCATGTTTGTCTTAGGATTTTAAGCTTCAGGGCTTTAGCTGGCCACCTGCAAGCGGTCAGGAAGGTATTTCCCCCCCACATGTATTCTGGGGTTTTAAAAAAATCTCCTTTGTCTGGAGCATTAGGGATGGCCTGGTTGGAGATAGAACATTGGATGAGGTAGGTCAGGGCTCTGAAATAGGATAAACATTATCTTTCCAAAGTGCTTGATTCATGCTCACATTCTTGATTAGGAAAAAAAATTTCCCCTGAGGTCAGATTGGCAAGACCTTTTTTCACCTTCTTCTCTAATGTGTGGGTACAGATTACTAGCCAGGACTTTCTGACTCTCTCACTTAATCATTTCCTTGCTGTTGCAGGGGCCTTTCTGCCACTGATGAACTTTGGTCTCTCCTGTTCTCTTCCTGTAACACATAATAGTCTAGTCTTCTACAGGTTCTAATACTTTGGACTCATTTTAGTTGTTCGATTTGCTATGGGTGGTGAGGTGGGCAATAGAAGGTCAAATTAGATAAACAGGTGATCCCTTGTGTGACTTTGAGCTTGTCGTCTCCAAGTCTCTGCCCAAGCTCCCTGGTGGGCTTGGACTCAGGTCGCTTGCTGGAGCCCATGCTGCATGTTTCCAGTAATAGCCCACAGTTCACTCTTCATTACTGTGCTGGAGCAAACTAGATTAGAGCTAGTTTGGGAATGTCTACACATGTACCATCAACATTTGATTTCATTGTCAACATGCCCTGAGTGGCTTCTGGTGAAGGGATAGATTTCTTCCTTACCCCCAGATGATCATTCCCTTCCTGCAACAGAATAATTCATATGTGCTGCTAGCCAGGGAAAGTGTAATTCTAGTCATTAGTGACTGGATTTGTCATGTATTAATATATTCTTACACTAGTCACCAGAAAGCGCTTGGTAGGCACTCATGTAATGTGTTGATGTGTGTGGTTATCCAGTGTGAAGAGGCTTGATTGAAAGGAGGCTGGCTGTACTGCAGCTTCTTTCACAAAGCAGTTCAATGGTGCAGCATACATAAGTAGATTTTATGGAAACTCTCTTTTACTCTTTTTCTTATGACTAACAAATCAGTTGAGCAAAGGTGAGTTATTGCCTTTTGGTGAAGTTGAAATTCCTAATGATAAAATGTAAATTGCAGCTTAGAGCTAATACACCAGGTAGTCTATATTTTCTTTTTAAAGATACAAATAAATTCTAGCAGGCTTTGAGTGCTAAGAATCAATGTCAGTCCTATTGATGACAATGTGAGTCTTGTTACAGGCTTCATTTTATTCATTTATATTTATAGAGATGCTTAAAAAGATGTCCCCTGTACCTATATATGCTCTAGGCCAGTGGTCTCCAACCTTTTTTAACCACAAAATCACTTTTTCAGTGTAAATGCCATGTAAGATCTACCTCAAACCCAAATACCCTTGCCCCACTTCCTTCCCGCCCCTTCTTTGAGGCCGTGCCGCCACTCCATTCCTTCTCTGAGACCTCACCCTGCTCATTCCATTCCTCTTCCTCTCTGAACCTCATTTGCTTTAACCAGACTGGGGTAGGGAGTTGTGGTGCAGGCTCTGTTCTTCAGCCAAGGGGTTTGGAGTGTCAGAGGGGCTCCGGGTTTAGCCCAGGGTGTGAGGGATTGGGGTGCAAGCTTTGGGAAGGAGTTTGGATGCAGGGGGACTCATGTCTGGGGAAGGTGGTTGGATGCAGGAGGAGGTTCATGCCTGGGACACAAGCTCAGGAAACAGGTTCTGGCTAGGCACCATTTAACTGAGATGGCTTCCTGGTGGTGGAGCACTGAGATTAAGAAGGCAGGCTTGTCCTGGCCTTGCACCACTCCTGAAAGCAGCTGGCATGTACAACAGTGGCTCCATGGCTCCATGTACTCCTCCCCATCTACAGGCACTGAGCCCACAGCTTCTACTAGGGTTGCCAGGTGTCTCGTTTTGAACTGGACAGTCCAATATTTTAGCTTGCTGTTCAGGAAACAAATTGAGAAAATAGAAATGTCCGGTATTTTCTAAATAAGATGTAATGTAGTTTGTGATGTGAAGTCAAGTGTATCGGGTATTTTTGTTTAAACCATCTGGCAACCCTAGCTTCTACTGGCCATGGTTCCCCATCAGTGATCAATGGGAGCTACAGGAGCGGTGTGTGCAGGCAAGGACAGCATGTGGAAACCCCCTGCTCTGCCTTTCTCAGGGGCTGCAGGGACATGCCAGACTCTTCCAGGAGCAGCAATTATCGTGGAGATAATTAATCCAGATGGAATGGGTTAGGCATTTTAGAACTCACTGCTCAAATAATTAAATTTAAGCATAAGAGCAAAATGAAAATCATGAAATGCACGGACTGGTCAAAACCCAAACATAACACACTTTGCAATCAGTAAAAGTTGTAACAACCATCCCCCACACATGTGCTGCGTCAGGAGATGATAGTGACAGATAGTGTGTTTGTGTACTGACAGACACACACACACACCGGGTATGTCTAGACTACATCCCTCTGTTGGCAGAAGGGTATAAATTAGACATACCGAAATTGCAAATGAAGCGGGGATTTAAATATCTTGCACTTCATTTGAATAAAATGGCCACCGCTTTTTGCCGCTGTGGCATTTTGCCAGCAAAAAGCGGCAGTCTAGAGGGGATCGGTTGACAAAGCCTTTGTCGACCGATCCCTTATGCCTCGTAAAACGAGGTTTACAGGATCAGTTGACAAAGGCTTTCTTTGTCGACCGATCCCCCTCAAGACTGCTGTTTTTTGCAGTCAAAATAGCACGTCAGCAAAAAGCGGTGGCCATTTTTATTCAAATTAAGCATGGGATATTTAAATCCCTGCTTCATTTGCAATTTCGGTATGTCTAATTTACATCCCTCTGCCGACAGAGGGATGTAGTCTAGACATATCCACAGCATATGAGAGTAACAGATTTGCATTGCTAAGATCCCCTTCTCTGTGTGGAGATAGGGTACAGAAGTGGGGGCAGGAAGGACATCCTGACATCAGTGCTCCCCCTCTTCTCCCTCTCACACCTTGTACAGCAAGCAGGAAGCTCCCAAGGGGGCAGCTCCAAGGTAGAGGGTAGGAACAGCTGACAGTAGGCGGGGGGGGGGGGGGCACCTGATGTGCCAGTGCTTGCTAGCTTCCTGGCCAAATCAGACAGGATCACCTGTCAGAGGCGCCAAGATCTACCGGTAGATCCCGATCCACTAGTTGGTGACCACTGCAAAATACATGACAAATAATATATTCTGTTAATTCTCATCCTCCTTACTTTCAATGCCAGGTAGGAGGAGGGGAAGATGAGATTTACAGTGAAACTGTGGCCATTCCAGGCAAATTGAACCAAAATTTGCTTCAGATGGAGTGGTATTGTTTAAGGCTCTAAACAAATCCATCCTGGCCAGTGTTGCACAGACTTCATTTCGTATGGCACTCTGGTTTCTTTCATGCTGTTCTCTGCAGCCTGCTTGTTTACTTCTCTCGCATTCGTTTTTGTGATTCTGTCTGCTCTGTCCCTATGAATGTAGTGCCTTTCTTTTACCAATTTGCCAAGTAAGCATCCTTTGCTCCATTCAGATCTCTAACTTGCTTCTTCTATAATGATAAAAAAAAGAAGGTTTTTGTTTTTATTATTAAATTAAAAAACCCTGT
The DNA here is from genome assembly GCF_052426305.1 of Pelodiscus sinensis. Classification (NCBI taxonomy): domain Eukaryota; kingdom Metazoa; phylum Chordata; order Testudines; family Trionychidae; genus Pelodiscus; species Pelodiscus sinensis. The sequence goes on along the minus strand of NC_143054.1, from coordinate 59,884,441 downwards.
CCAAGCTGTTCCATCTTTTGGGTTTCCATGTGCATTGCTGTCACCTTTTTTAAAACCATGTCAGACTTTCTTTGGCCTGATTGGTTTTATTTTTCTAGTTGTATAATGACAAGGACCCCAGGAATTAAGAAAGAACATTTAAAGTTACTCTGCCAACCTGAAATCTATCCCATTGAACCTCTTGTGATTTTTTTTGTATTTTATAAACATTTACCCAGTATCCTATTTTGTCGTACGAAAGATTTCTACAAATAAAAGTAGAAACTGACTATTCAAGAAAACGAATGAAACTGTGTGTTTGAAAAATCAAGTTTACTTTACACACACATACATACATGCTTGGAAATTCAAAGTACAGTACACTAATGAGGTCCAGTTTTTGGTTCTGAGGAAACAATGCTCAAATGTTTGTGCAGACAAACTTATACAATGAAGCTAAGTGTTTTTGGCGCTGAAAAGGTTTTGGCTCATTGGAAATTGTGGAGGATGCATACAGTAAATGGAACTTAATAGCCAAAGAAATAACACAAGGTATACTGTTGTGAATGCATTAATAATTATGTTTAGTTCAATGAAACCTTCCATTTTAATTTATCTGAAGCTGCTACAGAATTTCTTGTCATCTGCAATGGAGTGCTGATTGTTGTCATGGAATCTTGCTTGCTGCAGAGAACACAGGCTTTAGTCCTTGGCTGAATATAGAACTAGGAAGGAAAAATGCCATTTAAGTGCCATTAAACAACTTATTTGCTCCATTCTTTGCTGTTATAGAGATTAGCAATATCTTTCCAAAAGTACTGTAGCATGCTAATTCAAGTGAATTGTTTTTTGCTATCCAGCATACACACAAGGAAGAATATTTATATGCACATAAATACACACCTGCTTATTTGTGTCATTGTGATGGGATACTATTTGTTCTTCAGTGAAACCAGACCAGTTTTATTTTTCAGTTGGCTTAATTAGTTAATTTAGCAATCAGTCTAGTGCCTTGATGCAGTAAGCTGATAGTTCACAGATCGTTTCTCACATGAGTGTTTATCTCAGACCTCTAAAAGCCATGTTAGAAACTGCAACATATAATGTTGCAGTTTGTAGAACTTTCACCATGTGCTAGGGTTCATTTGAATAGTGCGCTTTGGTGAGGGAATGTAGGAAATCAGAAGTGAATTTAAAAATGGTTACCTTTTAATTTTTAAACTCAGTTTTAATCCAGTATGCATAAGTGGTAGAATGATGTAATAACTAAAGCTCAGCAAATTGGTGGCTATATCTGTATATCTGCAGGCCATGTTTTTGGGTCACGGATTGGATGCAGATACACATTTGTATCCACACGGGACTCTAGTAGTAACGTACAGCTATATGGAGGCTTTCACTTAAGGGACTTCTTAGCACTTTACAAATTCAGCATGTTGCATATCTAGTTTTTAAAGATCAAAAACACTGGAACCATGTTGGAGAGAGGAAAAAATAGAGCTGATAAAACTGCTTTTTACTTGACTTTTTAATATGACAGGAATGCTTGCATTTTTTTGCCATGCTAGGCTAGGGCCCTGGGATTCTGAATTTTTTTTTGCCTCTCAATTGTCTTATTGCAGGTTATCCACATTTAGTAAGAATCAGTTTTAGATGCTATCACTGATGTGCAAGGTGAAGTATTTCTTGTGTGCTTATTCTTTTGTCTTCTGTGTACAGTAACTCCTTGCTTACCACCGTGAAAAATGGTACTTTGAACAAAATGATGTTGAGCAAATTCAATTGGCCCATAAGAATTAATGTAAATAGGGAGTGTGTTTTGCCCAGGGAATCTCATGATACTATATATATACATTATATATTTGTTAGTCTCTATGGTGCCACAGGACTACTTGGTTTTGTGTTTTTTTTATAGTTACAGACTAACATGGCTACCCCTCCTTGAGACTTTAAATAGGGAAGGTTAAGCTTCAGGGAAGTTTTCTTTTCAGCAGGCAAAAGACTGTGCATATGTATACAGTATATGGTTTTTAAACAATTGAAAACTGCGCACAGCAATGATGATGGTGAAGCTTGGTTGAGGTTGTGGAGTCAGAAAGTGAAATATTTCCCAGGGAATATTTTGCTACTAAATGCTACAGGTACCCTTTTGTGCACTCAAGGATTAACAGGTGGTTGTTAATGTAGCCTCATATTCTACAAGCCAGCATGGGCTGAGGCAGGAGCGAGAAAACACAATAGATCTGCTTTGTGGAGATGGGATATGGAGTGGGGTGCTCAGTCGGGGAGCAGAACATCCTGACATCAGCATCCCTCTCCCTCGTCTTCCATGCCCTCGCCAGCAGCAAGCAGGAGGCTCCGGGAAGCAGCGTTAAGGCAGAGGGCCAGGAGCAGCGTGACAATGGGGGGAGGGGCAGCACAACTGATCTTGGCAGCTGCCCAGCTGCATACAGTACTTTACAGAGAACTTGGTGGAGCTAATGGAGGAAGGCTGCCTGCCCATCCTGGTACCAAGTCCCCATGAAGACAGGCTGCTTTTCCAGAAAGTCTTGTAAGCAGTGGACAAATCAGGAGGCCAAATGACATAAGGGAGCATGACACAACTTTAAATGAGCATGTGCTCTAATAGATAAGCAATGTAACAATGAAACAAAGTAAACCAGGACAGTGTTAAATGAGGAATTACTGTATTATTTTTAAGCAAACAGCACTCACTGTTTTGTCACATGAGTTGGTTTTCAGTCACCAGAAAAAAATTAAGGTTATCGTATATAAAAGTATGTATAAAAATCTTTGCCTACTGCTAAAATATAGCTACTTCTGTTAACACCTATACAGCAATTTAGGGCAGGAAGTGAAGAATTCTGTTCTTAGTAGACCTACCAGCCACGGTCAATGTAGTGGAAAAATGAGGGGAGAATTTTAAATATTATTTAAGTTAATCAAAACTGTTAGATAAGGAGTTGGATTCCATTTGGAGTTCAGAATGCACTGTTGGTAAAGGAGTTGTTTCACTTGGGGAAGGGGAGCAATTGGTAGAATTGCTGCTGGATGTGTGTATTATCTAATTTTAATATAAATCTTAGAAACAGAATTTGGCACTTAATGAAAGGACATGTTAGCACTCAGTTCTGTAATGTGTTTTAACTGAAAAAACACAAAGGAACAATCAACTTGCATTATTTTTCGAAACCCAACACAAACAACTTTTATCAACAGCACTATTTTGAAATGGTATGTCTCTAAATACAAAAATGAAAAAATAGTTACTTTTTTGCTCACTTGTTCGTTGAGAAAGATCTTTTGGGTGTGCTTGAGAGCAACACTACCAATCTTCTCAGGGCCTATCTTTCATCTTCCCTTTCCTTTGTGCACAGTTTCAGTTTTGCTGCTGCTATCACAGTGTACTAGCAGGGCTTTTATGACTTTTCTGCTTATAATACAGATTGTATTTCAATATTTTATATTTTAAATTGCTTTATGAGGTTTTCTTAATGACATGTGCCAAGTAATGGAGAAGTACGGAGTCAGAGTTGAGATACTAATAGAGATAGGCATATTACTGTTGCCCAAGATGGCTAGATTAGCACAAGAATTAGTATCTGAAGATTTCTAGATAATGCATTTTAGTTATTAAAAATGTCCATCTGTCTGGTCAGATTACAGGTCTAAAATACTTGTACATTAGGTTTTTATTCTTTATTAGTGTAACTATGTTCATGAAGTGTGTTTCTGTGTTCACAGAATACTTGAATAATAATTTGCCAGGAAGCTGTGAAATAGATTGCAGAGTGTATGAAAAGGTACAAGCCTGAATAAACAAAGTCAAACCTGATTTAAGTGATTGGGTTTCAAATTTAAGTACAGACAGTCTACTGTAGAGAAGCCTGATTGTATGATACAGAAACTAGTAGGAGGACCTTATGGTAAGAGATACTATGTTAACTTTCAGGCTCCATTTTTGTAGTGCTACATGGTTACATCTGGAATACTGGCAGTATTTCTTATGAAACAAGATTTTCCTCTGTTTTAATGGTTGTTTGACATATCACTTAAGCACTAACGTGAGCAAGCATTATAAAGGAAAATTATAGGCTTATGTAAAAGAATGTCTGCTTATGCCTATAAATAAACATAAATGTTTAGCAGCTACACCCTAACAATTGGACTTTGAGGTCAGGACTGGCTCACAGTGTTTAAAGATCTATAGAACTGTGGTATATATCTGATCAAATTTGCAGAAGTTAAAAAAAAAAAAAACAAAGTTGGCCAGCAGCCAAGTTTGAGTGAATACAGATGTTGTTCTAAGGGATTTACTGTATGTTGCTGACAACACATGACCAGGATAATCGGGTGTTGTGGACTTTATGGAATGTGGCTGATGGTTTCAAGTAAACATAGACCAAACTTGACTGTAGAACATAAACTTTTCTATAGCTGGAGAGCTGCTGAAGTGTTACACTCCGAACATGAGAGAAAATGGAATTAGAGGCTCCTGTTAGATTAATACAGTTTTTACAATATATGTCCAAATAACTTCATTTTGTATCTTAAGTCTAGATCCATATACCATAAACCCACATGTACACTATCATTGTTTCTAGGTAATTGCACATATTTCCACCCCATGGTTAATTCCATGAATGCCTAGTTAGGTCTCTGTCACCTGTATGACCCTTGTCCCACTTCCTTGAGACAGTTTGTGTTAAGGTATGATGCTATGTGATATCCCCAACAAGGCAGTCTGTGTAAAGATCAGTCCCTGTGCAGTGCTTTCTCCCTCTAAAGGCTACGAACCGTGTATCGCTACCAGTTATGAGTTGCCACATGACTCTTTCTAAGCAAGCACATACATTATGAAAGTCAAAGCATTATAGAGAAAACACACAAAAATCCTAATAAAGACGTTTAAACACACACTAAAAACAACAGAAGTCATCCTTCAGTCTTATGGGGTGCTAGTAAGCCAGTTTTCTAACCATTCTGAAGGGGTCCTGACTCTTTGCTGCACCCTAAAGAAGACCCTGAGTCAGTTCAAGCTAATCCTGTTGTGCCAAAAACCTTTTCTTTTTCTTAGTCTCTGGAAAATCCAGATTGGACCAGAATATATAAACCTCTGAAGGGAGTGGTGCCTTTCTGGAGGTCTTGGTGATTCACCTTAATTATCGTCAATTATTTTTAGTTCCTGGAGGACTTGTTGTAAACCTCCCCCATATATGAAAAATCATACATAGACTATTTGTAGATTTAATACAATAGCCCATCAAAGCTACTGCAAGGGATTTCAATATCTGTCGTGTACACGTTCTAAGGTTATATAGGTGTTAGGTTGTGAGTAATCTTCATGATTTCCCAGAGTTCAGAAATATTTTTATAAAAACGTTGTTTTAATATTTAATAATTTCCAATGAGAAACTATTCATTATAAAGTGCAATTCTGCTTTGTGAAAAGGTTATGTATAAATGATATCACCTTACTTAATAAATGTTTGCTGTGTATATTCAGTCATGCCTGCTTGCATTAGTAGTATGTATATATATTTTTTAAAGCCACTGCTTTCATTACTGCCAGCCATGGAGAATCAGCACAGTAGTGGGAGAATTGACATTTTTTTTCTAGCTTTGATGACATTGTCTTTAAATTATGTTTCATTGTTCCTCTGCACTTTCAGTAAAGATGAGTTGCATCAGATTATACCTGAAAGAAAAACTTTGAATTGCAGAAACTTTATTAGAATCCCAAAAGGACAGAGGACTGGATCCTGGATTAAGTTTGCAGGTCAGGCAATTGATATCAAATATTTAGGAGAATATTATTTATTTTTTACATGTTTACTGAGCAGATTTAATGTGGTATAAATGAGGAATGTTAACAATAGCTGGGAAAAGAGCAGCTGGGAATAGCCTTAGTATTTTGGAGAAAAACAAAAACATGAAAGTGACTAAATGTGTCAGTCACCAACCACTTCGCTCATTTTGTATGCTGCACTTCCTCCATCCTATTTCATTTGTTCTTTGTCTTCAGATGTATGCTGAGGGATCTGTCTTCCTGTGTGTCGTCTTTGCCCAACACATTTTGGGCACTACTGTAATAGTACAAATGTAGTAATCCTAGATGCACAATTGTGCAATACATCCTCCAGTGGCAGTGGAGTCTTGAGGAATGGCTATTGTGCTATAATTAGGTGCAACTTTCTATATAATGGTGACACTTTGAAATGATATACAAATGTATTTCTAATACTGAGTGTAAATAAAACTAAAGAATTAATAATATGTTTACAGTTTGTCAGTGGTTGAATGCAGGGGTGAAAGTAACTTAACATTTCTTACAGGTACTGTCCTATTGGAACCCTGGTCCCTGCCAGCTCTTTAAATAGATCCCTGTCAACATCTGCTGCAGCTCAACCAACTCTTGTCAAGCGCTGTGCACCAGGGCTCACCCACTTATTTTCACCCATGATTGAATGCTTATAAGATGTTAAGGTTTTTTTGCAGTTATTAAGCTAATTGACTTTTAGGGCTAAATAATGTTTGCATAAACATTCTTTGGGATCGTGCCACTAGCGCTTGGGAAAGGACCTCCTATACATAAGTTGCTTCCTTTTTGTACATAACACAGTCATCCACAACTGCTTCTAAATATTACAAGAAGAGTTGTTTAACTGAATTTTAATAGGTAATTGTCTAACTGCTGAAAATCTCAGTGGTTACACGCTGCGGGCTCTGCAGTATAAAGCTTTAATGAGCGTATTGGTTAAATGATTAGTTGGTTATACTCTAACATCCCTAATTACAAGTATTGAAGTTCCCCTAGTGCAGTGGTTTTGAACACTTCTCCATTTGTGGACCCGTAACAAATTTCAGATGGAGGTACAGACCCCTTTGGAAATCATAGATGTAGCTTGCGGATCCCCAGTTGAAAACTATTGCTCTAGCTCAAGAAGGTGAGAGAAGATTATTCTTCTATTTAAGGAGTACTTTCATACCATTAGCGGGTGGATTTTGTTTTTGTTTTTGTGTATTTATTTGAGGTCTGTTGCCAGTTTAATGTTTACTTAATAGCAGGTTATTTTTGGATAATGGTCAAAGAGTAGATTATATACTCAAGTAGCGTAGATCATAAACTTGAGTAGAGTAGATCATCTACTTTTACAATCTCTGAAGCTTTAGAGGTGATTGAAGCATATCTCTTTAGTGTGTGAATGTGTGTTGAGGGGGAAAGAGTAAATTGGCTAGAAGAATTAACCTGTCTGTCAGACTCAGTGGAATCCACAAATCTAATCAATAATCTATGTACTAGAGGTTATCTAATATTAAAGTAGCTGTGCAGAATGAAGACTAATTCAGTATACAAACATATTGTGTTGGGACTGTTCAGAAAGTCTGAGTCCAGGCAAAATTACTATTTAATTCAGTGTCTGCTGCATGGGTTGAATAACTCTGTAAATTGAACACTTGTATAGGTGCCTAACTTTAGGAATCTAAGCATGAAAATTTTGGCCTTACATCTTCACCCTGATGCCTGTGCTTCATTCTGATGCCTGTGCTTTTGAATAACAAATAATGCATTTTGAATTCAAGACATAATGTGAAACTGTTTCCTAAGAGCATTTTGGCAAAGATTACAGTAAAAGTTCTTGAATCAAGAAGGCATTCATATGTGTGTAAATACTTGATACTAGAATCAATGTTCTCATTTTATGTAATTTGAGTTTGGCTTAAAAATAGTACAGTTTCTGTACAGTTGGTCAGATTTTGATTTTTTTTTTTTTTACAGGAATAGTGAATAGCTCCAATGATGGAGGACGGGAAGCCAGTTTGGGCTCCACACCCAACTGATGGGTTTCAGATGGGGAAGATTGTGGATATTGGCCCTGACAGCTTAAGTATTGAACCATTAAACCAGAAAGGCAAGGTAAGAAAGGGAATAAGAACTATACCATCACATAATAGGCATAATGTACAACAGTGGGAGTCAGTGTCTGATCTCACCTTTGTCTCTGACTTGAGTAATTCACTTAACATTTTCTTTGCCTCAGCTTCCTCATTGCAAACAAAAATGACCATAATGTTGAATTTGGCAACACTGGCTCCTCTTGACAAGAAACACTTAGTTTCCAGCTCTCAGATTTTCATGTGTGCGCTGTATCTATTGTATTTATTAAGAAACTAAACATGTGCATGTCTTTGTGTGAAGTGTTATGTTTCCCATATTGAAACTGAGACTGGCTCAGGATCTGTCTTAGAGATGAAGACTCCATTTCTCCTTTCCACATGCTTGCTTTTATAATTAGGGCCCTACCAAATTCACAGTCCATTTTGACCAATTTCATGGCCATAGATTTGAAAATTGGTGAATTTCACATTTTCCGATGTTTAAATATGAAATTTTATGGTGTTGTAACTGTGGGGTTCTGACCCAAAAGGAGATGAGGGGGACACAAACTTGTGTAGGTGGGATCATGGGATTGCCACCCTCACATCTGTGCTGCCTTCAGAGCTGGACTCTGAAAATAGCAACTGCTGATCTTCCTGCAGCTGCAGGAGGTTCTAAGAGGTAGAGGTGGGTATGGTCTGGTTTTCCCCCTCCCCCGCTTCTACTGCCAGAACAGGACAGGGGTAAGAATCCCCCTCTGATGGGACCCTCCTAGGAACAAGGAGATCTTAGGGAAGGGCTTATTCATGGTCTGTAACAAATTTTTCAGGGCCATGAAATTGGTAGGGCCCTATTTATAATGGTTAAAAATCTAGAATGAATTATCAACACAATTTTTGATTGTGTTTATTAATGTCAGACTCTTTTCCTGTTTCCTCTAGCTTCACAGTTTCAATAGAATTAATTTTATAAGGGAAAAGATATTTTTGGACACTTTGTAAATGTCTGAAAGCATTATATATTATTGGATAGGTAATTCTGTGGGATACTAAATAGTGAATTTGAAATTATAATGTCTCAACTGTCACGTGTTAAGAGTAGTGAGCCTTGAGTATCCCTAACTTGTGTTCTTATAGCTCAGGAAGATCAGAATGTTAAGGATAAAAATCTAAAACCTGTAAATGAAAAAGCCATGCATGCATGTTGAGGGAAACACTAGTAACAAGAGACCTATAATGCTTGAAGATACCATTTTAAGGAATAATTTAAGGAATTTAATAACATACATTCCATCAGCCTCCTCCAGAAAGCATCTTCAAAAATAATAATATCATTCCACAAAGAGCTCTTTTGGATTATATTGTTATGATGTTTCTTATTTGATGTAATGGCTTAATTCAATGATGAAGAGGTGGATTCCTCATCCTGACATCTGAACTTTCAAATTGGTTGTGTGTTAACCATGTTTTTCATATCTGGCAGCTTGAGGGGAGGGAGAGGGAGAGTATATAACAACCTTTTGAGAATACCTTTGTCTTCAAGAAATTTTGTGCTGACAGTTATTTAGTTGTTAGCCAATAAGTTATATTTTTTGCATTTTACTGGCAAAAGCAGAAATTAGCAGCTGTATTTTAAGGCTTTAAGTTTTGTTGTTTCAGAAAATGACTTAAAGTGTGTGAGGTTTTTCAACAAATTCCCCTCATTAACACTCAATTTGTAGAAAAGATGAATACTCTCATTTTCTCATCAGTTTTGTCATGGTGACAGCTGCAAGGAATTTAGTCACAGGTCAAGAGATGACAAAGCAGACCTTCCTATTCTGGGGGACATGGGTGTGTATTTTAGGAAGAAACCTGAATGGGAAGCTGGTTGTCTTTGCTTGATAAAAATATAAACAAAGCATAATGTCATCTGATTCCTTCTCTTTCATGGTAAGGTCCCCAGATGGGTACAATGGGCATGTCAGCTTGCTTTCACCTTAACACCAGAGCTTTCAGGCAAGCGTGTGCTGAGCATTGTGAAATTATTCTCAAGAGGTCTGCATATGACCTAAACTAATTGTATCTATATTCCCTTTCTTATGTTTCCTGGGATACTTTAATAGGGTTTTCTTGCCACACTTACAAGTCTGGGAAAGCTTTGGGCTATTGTCCTCAGCTGGCTCTGTGGCTATGTGGGGAAAATCAAATAACTCCAATTGTGTCTAAGGGGGGACTGTGCAGAAATCATAACTTGCTAAAAGAAAACTGCTGTAAGGGTTAAAAAGTTTTCCAGGCCTCTCTCCCTGTAACAGAGAGAAATCAAATTAGCTCTAATCAAGACCCTTACAATGCCTCCTATCTCAAGTTCATGGATACTCCTAGTCTGTCACAAATTATCATGTAAACTCTTATCTTTGTCACAGTTTGCCTTGTAGACTCCTCCACTCAAGTTCTCATGTGGCTTTGTGTACTGTAAAAACTTACTTCTAGCACTCCTGGGGTGAACAGAAGTCTCAGAGTACTTCTGCTGAGACTTTGATATGTTAAAGAAGAACAATCCACAACTGAACTGTCTAAGCATACTGTATAAAGATTCCCTGAATCTGTGTGTCAGGGCTGCTGCTTCACTCTTGGAAGTGACAGCCTGCATGCATGCATCATAAAGTTTTCTCTTCTAGGTTTCTTTCCTGCCTCACTGATTTGACCTCCAGCCTCGGACCCTTCTGGGGGCTCTGTACCCCAGGGGAGCGAGATTTCCCCCTCAGCTACTCAGGAACACAATGCCTTAATATCCAGGTTATTTCTCCTAGCTTCGGTGGCAGGTTTTCATGTCTACCATCGCCTCCACCTCTTCTCTTCAGCCAATGAAAGAAACAGCACCCCAGGTGTGAAGGAACTGGAAGGCATTGAGGGGCCTCTTGGTCCAAATGTCTTTCTTTCTACCACACGCTCCCCTGGCTTTACTTCTATAAGGCCAGACATTTCCTTTGTGTGCACTGGTCAACATTTAACTTGATAGCCTTACCGAAGGTAAGTGGGCATATTTTCCAAAGTGGTCAGGGACTCAGAATTTCCAATTGTGGGAGATTTTTACCTGAAAAAGTGACTTCCTCAATAGGCGGACACTTCACTGGTAGCCCAGTCTAGACAGGCATTATCTCAGCCCCTCCCTTGGCCATGAAAACTCTCGGGTGGCATCAGGCCAACATGAAATAAACAAAACATGTGGATTGCTATCTGATTCCTAAGTGACTTGGTATACTTTCACAAGCAGTGCAAGCTTAAAATTGCATGTTCTGCAGACTTCTCCCTAGAAAGAAAAGAATAAAAAAAGTGCAATTCAAATACATTTCATGCAGGTATTTGATCCTTGGGATCAAATGCTGATGGAAATCTATTCTTAGTGGTATAATAAACTTTATGGAAATCTGCAGCTATTTAGCATCAACAGAAGAATCAACTTAAGATCCCGATTCCTGCCACACACTGTAGAAAGGACTACAGGTAGTGACAAATTTAAAGCAGCTTGTGAAATAGGAGAAAATATCTCTTCATAAGTGATAACAGGGTCAAGGCATCCCATGTGGCTGTCTGCAGTTAGACTCTAAATTAATGCCAATTTCTCTCAATTTTGTGAGCAAAAGTGCTATCACATTGATCAAAGGAGCACACTGGACATTGTAAAGAGGGACCCAGTAGAACTGTGTAACAATTTCAGGAACAGCTTTGTCCAATTCCCAGTCTCAGCAACATGGAAAGACCAAGACATGAATGAGGTAACCCAAAATCTGATTGAGATGGGAATACTGCAACCTGATTCCCATGCTCTTTCTCACCTCAGGGAATAAAGGACTAGCATAGCACACTCCTATCTGAAACATGTAAATAAGTCCTGAATGAAGGCTTGTCTTCAAAGCATTCCCATTTTATTATCTTCAGACAACTAGCCAATTAGCCCGTCATAAGACGGGCTTTTCAGGTCTTCTCTCCTGACCGCTCTCTCTCTCTCTCTCTCTCTCTCTCTCTCTCTTCCTACTGCCTCCCCTGCCCTCTCTCAGCTCTACTCCGCCTCTAGCCTCTCTCTCTTGTCTCTTTCTTTCTCTTCTCCCCCTTCTGCCTCTCACTCTCCCTTTCTCTTTTCCTCCTCCTCCTCCTCCTGCCTCTCTCTCTCCTCTCTCTCTCCCTGCCCCCCTTCCCCTTCCTCTTCCTCCCACCGTGGCGCTTGGCTGAGTGCTGCCTGCTCAGCAGAGCTGCCGCGAGGGAGGGGGGTGGGGCGGTGATGTACCCGGCTGGGACCTGGGCCGTGTACATCACCACCCTCCCTTTCCCTCCCACCCCGGGGGAGCCCAAACAGCCCCTTGCGCTGCTGGCTCCCCCGGCAGCCCGGCTGAGGGGTGCAGCACTCAGCTGAGTGCCACAGCGAGGGAGGGGGGCAGAAGGGGGTGGGGACGTACATGACCCCACCCCCTGGCTGTGTACGTCACCGCCCTGCCTCCTTCCCCTCCCTCCGTGGCGGCTCTGCTGAGTGTTTTGCGCTCAGCCAGGTGGCCACAGGGGAGGAGTGGCGGGGCAGTGACATACACTGCCAGGGGGCGGGGCTGTCTACATCACCACTCCCCCCCCCCCCCCCGCGTGGCCCGGCTGAGGGGCACACCACTCAGTGCCAAGGAGGAAGGGGGGGGGGCGGTGACGTACACGGCCTTGCCCCTTAGCCGTGTACATCACCGCACCGCCCCCCTTTCTGTCCCACTGGGCCCACCTGAGTGGCGCTCAGCTGGGCCCTGGTGGGGGAGCAAGCGGCGCCAAGCAGCCCGTGGCTGCACCGCCCCCCCTGCTAGGTCTGCTTCCTGCCCCCCTCCTCCTGTCCAGCTCCATGGCCCCCCGATGCGCCCCCAGCTCTGCTTCCCACCTCCTCTTTCTGCTGGCCAGCCCCACGGCCCCCCGGATATCCCCCCCGCCAGCGCTGCTTCCCTCCCCCCTTTCTCCGGGCCCCCCCCATCCTCCCCTACAGCCCCCGATCCCCCCCAGCTGTGCTTCCCACCCCCCCTTCCGGCCAGCCCTGCCCCCTTTCCCCTCCCTCCCCCTCTCCATCCGTGGCACACTGTGTCACTCCCAGCTGAGTGACGTTCCCCCTAGGCCCTGGCGGGGGAGCAAGCAGCGGCAAGCGGCCCCAAAAGGCCGTTTGCTGCCGCTTGCTCCCCCACTGGGGCCCAGCTGGGAGTGGCTCAGTGCGCCACAGCGCACCAGGCAGGGAAGGGGGCAGGGCTGGCTGGAAGGGGAGTGGGAAGCAGAGCTGGGGGGGATTGGGGGCTGTGGGGCTGGAGGGGAGGATGGGGGGGCCGGAGGAAGGGGGAGGGAAGCAGCACTGGCGGTGTGTGTGTGTGTGTCTGGGGGGCCCTGTGCCACCATGGAGCGAGGGGAAGGGGGGCAGGGCGCTGACGTACATGTCCAGGGGCGTGGCCCTGTACGTCAGCGTTACAGACGCACAGACACTGGGCTACTATATATATGATTCTTATAATTTGCAGAGGGATGGCACATGTTTTCTTTTCCTAACTTCAAATATTACCATACTATTTTACGTGTTACCATGGGGTCTCTCCTATATTTTGGTAATAATTATACTGGTTGTAGAAATTAAGAAAATTAATTCATCATTTCCTGGACAATTTTTCTGGGGTCTGGATGATGGAGAAAGCTGAAGCAAACACATGGAGCAATGTTCCTGGAGTATATTAGGGTATGTCTACACAGCATCGTTATTTCGGAATAACTAACATCTACACTACAAGCCTTTATTTCAAAACAATGTTGAGCTGGAGGACTTCTTACTTCTTGTAAACCTCATTTCACGAGTAGTAAGAGAAGTCAAAGGAAGAGTGTTCTTCCTTCAACTATATGCTGTGAAGATAATGACAAAAGCCTAATTAAGTTATTTCAACTTAAGCTAAGCAGTTGACGTAGCTGATGTTGCATAACTTATTCCGACATTAGCCCTGCTATGTAAGCTGTACCCTTACATTTTATGGCAAATACAAATACACGGTGTCAGGGAAGCCAATCATAGGCCTGAACTGAGGACGAATATTATCAGGTAAAAGATCTCATCTCAGAAGAATGTTAAGCGAAGATGAAGATGACCATAATACATAACAGGGTGTCAGAGTGGTAAACTCAGTTCCTACTGGATCATGTTGGGAATTCTGATCTGATACACAAGTATGCTTCAGTGTTCCAGAGTTCATATGATACCTACTCAATACTTTTCTGTATCACTTCTACATTACTACTTCATCCAATGGCAGATCTATATTCTCTCTACTCTGTTGATTATTAGAGTATTGTGTCCAGTTCTGGGCACCACCCGTGAAGAAAGATGTGGAGAAATTGGAGAAGGTTCAGCACAAATTGGAGAAGAGCAACACAAATGTTTAAAGGTCTAGAGAACATGACCTATGAGGGAAGACTGAAAGAATCGGGCTTGTTTAGTTTAGAAAAGAGAAGACTGAGAGGGAACATGGTAGCAATTTTCAAATGTCTAAAAGGGTGTTACAAGGAGGAGGGAGAAAAATTGTTCTCCTTGGCCTGTAATGATAGGACAAGAAGCAAAGAGCTTAAATTGCATCAAGAGAGGTTTAGGTTAGACATTAGGAAATACTTCCTAACTATCAGGGTGGTTAAACACTGGAATAAATTGTTTAGGGAGGTTGTGGAGTCTCCACCACTGGAGATATTTAAGCGCAGGTTGGATAAACAAATGTCAAGGATAATCTAGATTCTAGACCATGCTGGATCCTGCTGTGAGGGCAGGGGACTGGACTTGATGACCTCTCAAAGTCACTTCCAGTTTTAATATTCTATGATTTTCAAGAATATGTGTAATTATTCTAATATGCTGCATAGCACCCACTTTTGTTAGCTTAGAACAAGAGTGGAGAACTTCCACGCTTCAGGATGCAGGCAATTCATTAGGGTTAGCAGCTTGTGAATCACCAGGCAGATTGTTTACCTAAGCATCCACAAGCACAGAGCCCTGTAGCTCCCTCTGGCCATGGTTTGCTGTTCGCAGCCAGTACGAATAGCAGGGCTTCATGCATGTGGATGTTCAGGTAAACAAACTGCCTAGCAGACCACCATATTTAGCTTGTGGTCCACTATGACCCCTAATGAAAATAAAGGTTTAGAAAGGTAGTTGTGCTGTAAGCACAAAAGGGGGGACTGTGGAGGCAGGAAAAGGAAATAAGGGAATTTGTGTGCAGCCATCTTGGTCTTGTTAACAAGAGAGCAAGAGTCAGGCTAAGTCTGTGGCCTGACAATGCGAGATCTGTAATTAGACGCTGCCTTTGCCTCTCGCCTCCATACGGAGATAAGGATAGTATGCTGACTCTGGTAGGGACCTTGAGATAAGGAGCATCTGGGTGGAACTAAAATAACTATTAGCCATTGGTGTTTGTAATGGGAAGGAGACTAATTGTTGTTGTTATTATATCTAATAGACAGTATATAAACGTTCATAATTGTTTGTATTCGAAGATCTGCCTCGGTGGGGGGGGGGGGGCTTCCCGCTTCCCCTCCCTGTCCGAACCAGTTTTTCCCTTGCTGCCGCTCATAATAAAACTGCCTCTGGCTACTCATTGCTTACACATGCAGAGTGAGGATAATGTTTTCTTCCACAATTTTTCTGCAGTACTACTTCCTAGACAGTTGCTTCCTATTCTGCATGTGTGAAACGGATTATTCCTTCCTACTTGGAGTACTTCGCCTTTGTCCTTATTGAGCTTCATCCTATTTACCTCAGACCATTTTTCCAGTTTGTGCAGATAATTTTGAATTATGACCATATCCTCCAAAGCACTTGCAACCCCTCCCAGCTTGGTATCTGCAAACTTAATAAGCGTACTCTCTATGCCAATATATAAATTATTGATGACGTTATTGAACAGAACTAGTCCCAAAACAGACCCCTGTGAGTCCCCTCTTTTTATGCTCTTCCAGCATGACTGTGAACCGTTAATAACTACTCTTTGAGAACGGTTATGCAGCCAGTTATGCATTCACCTTATAGTCGCCCCTTCTCGGTTGTATTTCCCTAGATTATTGATAACAAGTTCACGTGAGATTTTATCAAATGCATTACTAAAGTCTAGGTATACCACATCTGCCACTTTCCCCTTATGCATAAGGCTTGTTAACCTATCAAAGAAAGCTATCAGGGTGGTTTGACCTGATTTGTCCTTCACAAATCTGTGCTGGCTGTTAACTATCATCTTATTATGTTCCAGATGTTTGCAGATGAAGTCCAGGTATACCAAATCTACCACTTTCCCCTTATGCATAAGGCTTGTGAAGAGTCGGGGTTCCTCTGAGATTCCTGAGGCTTGGCTTTCAGGGCTGAACCTAGAGTGTAATGTCAAAAGCCCTCCCTTCCCTGCCTTATACACGCAAGTTTTCATTGGAGTCTATGGGTTTTGCAGTGTTATGCTGCAATCATTTATCCTGAAAAGGTGTTAATCTATGTTTTCTAGAGTTATCCTTTGATGGTTATTGTCCGATTTTTCCTTGTTAGTCTCTTGTTTGTGTCTCACTGCTGGGAGAATCTGCCTGTCTTCTGGGTTCATCAATTCTGCTAATTTAATTCAGACTTAGACACAAGGGATGTTTCCTGGTTTCTACTTCTTGGGTTTCTACTTCTTGATCACCTGGGTATTTGTGATGGCTTTCACACTTACATGCATAGTTCACTCACACTAAACAATATTGCAGAGTTTAAACAAGATTAATAGTTCTAAAGGAATAACAAAAAGGAATTTTGCACACCTTAGTTTGTGATGTAGACAAGGGATACAATTTAATTTGTAAACTAACAGGAAGCAAGATCTTACAGTAAATATTATCTAATCATGAGAGAGAGGGTGAAATAGAAGCATACAGAACTTATAAGCAAATCATTATACATCACATCATTATGTATCCTACATATTCTTATAACCAGTACTAAAATACTACATTTTTGCTTCAAGATACCTCCTCTACCAGCTCCTTGAGTATTTTCACACCACTTAATATTCCTTTTCTCATATAATTATAGTTGCCTAGGTTATAAGCACTCTACATCATTTTGTGGTGATATGCAGGTCACCCCTCATTCTTTTCAATGGCTGTATGTAGCTGTAGATATGTTAGGAAGTGTAAGGAAAGGAATAATGGGTATTGTATTACATGCCTGAAGAGGATTGTAGGAATACAGAAATGTCTAGTCCCTAAAAGACTATTTGCTATCCCCCTTAATATTTTTTTATATTTTAATGTTCAAAGGATGATTGATAAAACATATTCTTTCCTAGGTCTCTGTGCAGTCCTTCAATAGTAATGCATATGAATAATACTCCCAGTTTCACAAAGTGTGTTTTGAACTTTGTCATAGCGAAGATTATGTATGGGAAGAATACACGACCGCTGGTAAACTTGTGTAATAAACTCAAATTTAGTCACAAAAAAAATCACAATTAATTATAGTTTTAATCAGTTTTAAACAGTAGAATACTAGTTGAAATGTATTAAATATTTTTAGATGTTATCTACGTTTCATATGTATTTATTTTAATCATAATGCAGAAAACGAAGTGTATAGTGCTCACTTTATATTATATTTATTACAAATATTTGCACTGTAAACATGATAAATGAAAGAGATAATATGTCACAGTTCACCTCATTCAAGTACTTTAGTGCAATCTCCTTATCCTGAAATTGCGTCTTACAAATGTTGATTATTTTTAAACATAACTGCAGTCAAAAACAAAACAATGTGAAACTCAGGAATGCTGGCTAAAGCATTAAGGCCATATTAGTGTTTAGCATATCTAGCAGATAAGTATCTTGCAATGTCAGCTACCAAAATGTCATGGGTTCCCCGCTGCTCATGTTGAGATCACAGTGTAAAGAAGAAGCAAGCAGCATTATCGCCTGTAAATGTAAACAAAGTTCTGTGTGTGATTGGCGGAACAAGACGTTGATTGAATGGATTGTAATCTCTAAAGTTATATGTTGTTTTATTTTTCAATGTAGACATTTTTTTGTACATCATTCTACATTTGTAAGTTCATTTTTCATAATAAAGATTGTACTATAGTACTTGTATTAAGTGAATTGAAAAATACTGTTTTTGTTTTACAGTGCAAATATTTGTAATAAAAAATAAATATGAAGTGAATACTGTACATTTGAATGCTGTACTGTACTTGACATCAATATATTTGAAAATGTAGAAAACATCCAAAAATATTTAAATAAATATCGGTGCCACCTCTGCCCACATATATACACCAGCAGCACCATCACAGGACCTAACCAGCTCAGCCATACTGTCACTGGTTCATTCTCCTGCACATCTACTAATGTAATATATGCCATCGTGTGCCGACAATGCCCCACTGCTATATACATCGGCCAAACTGGACAGTCCCTACGTAAAAGAATCAATGGACACAAATCAGATATTAGGAATGGCAACATACAAAAACCTGTAGGGGAACACTTCAATCTCCCTGGACACACAATTGCAGATCTAAAGGTAGCCATCCTGCAGCAAAAAAACTTCAGGACCAGACTTCAAAGAGAAACTGCTGAGCTACAGTTCATCTTCAAGTTTGACACAATCAACTCTGGATTAAACAAAGACTGTGAATGGCTTGCTAACTACAAAAGCAGCTTCTCCTCTCTTGGAATTCACACCTCCAGATCAGCTACTAGAAGTGGGCCTCATCCTCTTTGATTGGATCCACCTCGTCATCTCCAGCCTGATCCTGACCTGCATATTTATACCTGCCTCTGGAAATTTCCACTACATGCATCTGACGAAGTGGGTCTCTGCCCACGAAAGCTTATGCTCCAGCACTTCAGTTTGTCTATAAGGTGCCACAGGACTCCTCGCCGCTTTTAAATATAAATGGCATTCTGTTACCGATTAGCAGTGCAATTAATTATTACAATTATTTTTAATCGGTTGACAGACATACTCCTAACTAAAGATTTTTTTTTAAATGGGATGGTTTAGTAAAGGGTTTCAATGGAAAAATATTTAATCATGTGGCAGGATAACTTACTAATTTTAAAATATAATATGTTTAAAATACTCATCTGGCAACATGCAAACATGTACATTTCACCTAATGTCACCTAGAAAATAATGCAGTGATGAATTTATGCCATGCATTAGTGATATTCTTCATAGACATAACTGAAACTAAGTTCATATTCTAAAGAGGTCTTTACTAATTTTCACATCACTTAATATTTTAAAAGTTAAATTCAAATGAGTCTTAGCTTGGACGGGATCCTTATGAGAGTTTCTCTGAACTTGACATGATCCTTATGTCCCCCTTCAGTTTCTACTAAAGATGATTTCAGCATTCATCCTGGGAAAAAGATGCCAGCAAAAGCAGCATCCAACTTACAAGGGATGATATGCAGTGTGGTTCTCGTTAATTTTTCATAAAAGTGTATCTACCCAGTGCCTTGCCAGATTTTTATGCACTGGATCTTAAGACCGAGCACTAGAGACACAAAGATACTGTTGCCTCTCTCGTTGACTAATCTGGTGCAGTTGGTTTTAGATCTGTTGAAAAATGATGAGTTTAGTTTTGAGAAGTGAGATTCATTTGAGTTGCTTTATCATAATTCATTCTCTTTTTGAAAACGAAATCTGTCTTCATCACCATGTATTTACACTTGCATTACATTTAAACAGATATGAATTGCGAATTAAATTACAGAATTTTGGGAAGTTAGTTTTTTTTTCTGGGCACCCAGTCTTGTTCTGCTTTACGTGGCATGAACAATTTGAGGAGTGAGCTCTGTCTAGACTAGAACAGGCAAAAAAGAAAAACAAATATGTAGCTACTGTGACAACCCAATGCTCCTTGAAGTCATGGGGACCTTGATCTAATATTCCAAGCCTCTGAATAGCCATCTGCAGCATTCTCTGATGTAGTAAAACCCTTAGGGTCATAGACAACTCATGCCTCCCAATATTTGGGGTGGGGTAGGGTAAACCCTATGTGTCTCCTCTGTCTGGCAATCTCCTACCTTGCACCCAGCCTCGGACTGCCAAGCTCTCACCACTCCATGGTACCTGCCGGGAAGGGCTCTGTCCTTCCACTATGCCTGTCCCTCAACAGGTTCAGCCCCTCTCCCTGGAAGCCAGGTCTGGGTGGGGAGTGAGACAAAGCCTCTAGTCCCGTGGCTGACGTTGGCCACTCTGGGTTGCTGACTCTTTGCAGTAGCTGCCTGAGAGAGCCTAGCTGGGGCAGCGACGGTGGGCCACCCTGACCTTGGACCAGGCTGGGTCAAGTGAGCTGGAAACCTGCCAGGAGGTGGAGGGGACTCTTGTTCGCTCAGCCCTTGTCTCTGATAGTTGGGCTCAGTGGGGGTGGCCTGCCACCCCAGCCAAGCTCTCTCAGGCAGCTGCTGCACTGTATAGGGCAACAGGCCAGATAAGCAAGCGAGAGAAGTGGCTGGTCCTGCCCCTCCTGCTCCCTGCCTAAGCCTGACTGCTAGGGACAGGGGCTGAGCGTTCCGGGGGGTAGTTGATGTGGGAGACAGAAAGAGCCCCTCTTCTACCCCCTTCCCAGCAGACCTAGCAGAAATCTGGGGGAAGAAAGGAGGTTTGACCCCACCTCCTCCCCACTATGTTGCCTGTGCTTAAGGCTCTTTATGTCTGCAATGTGATGTACTGAACAACACTTGTGCCTTGTAGGCTATATAGATTTCCTGATTAAGTCTGGCTAATCTAGTTTCTGACCATATCTAAGGTAATTTTAGAAAGTGTTATCACTATCATAACAATCATGGGAAGTAGGAAGAACAGAAGGGCCTCAGGAAAAAAGTATACAATCCATGAAAAGTCTCCTGTACCAGGGAAGGAAATCATAGAAGTTTTTTTTACCAATTTTCAACTGGCAATACTTACATTATTTTTACAGACATTTAATGCTTCATTTTAAGAAACCTGCCACTTCCAAATTAATTGGAATTGAAGCTACTTAAAGCTGTTGTAATTTTAGATTTTGTGGCCTACACTATGTTGTTTCTATTGTGCTGAAATAAGAGGAATAGCCTTATATATCTCTCATACACTGCCACAGGAAAAAAGATGTTTGTCATGAAGGTGTCTCACTGAGCAAAAACGAGTTGACTTGTGGCACCTTAGAAACTAACAAATATATATATAGTATCACGAGCTTTCGTGGGCAAAACCCACTTCAGGTTAAGTGGACAAACTTGCTTAAAATATTAAGATCATTACTTCCAATAGAAGAAGATCTTTGTTGCCTATCTTTGGCTGTTTTAGTTCAAGACGACTACTCTTACTGCCTTAATTATCTTCTCAGGGAAATTATTTTGGCGGCAGCATGTCAGCTGTAACAATTGGAACAACAAGGCTTCCATTCATTCATGGATAGATGCAATTCTCTATGCAAACACCTAGTGCGACCTCTCTACCCTCAGATAAATGTCTGGATGAAAATATGTAATTTGTTAAATGTAGTTACATATTTGTACACTGTGGACACTGATAGATCTATTCTTGCTGGGTCTCTTTCCTTTTTTAAAAATAATATGAATTACAATTTCAGAAGTATTAGAAGCTACAGAGGGGTAGCTGAGTTAGTCTGTAGAGGATAAACTTAAAAAACAACAAATAGTCTGGGAGCACTTTATAGACTAACAAAACATGTAGATGGTATCATGAGCTTTCATAGGCACAGCCCACTTCTTCAGTCCCACGAAAGCTCAGGATAACCTCTACATGCTTTGTTAGTCTTTAAAGTGCTTCCAGACTATTTGAAGTATTAGAGACAAGTTTCCTTTTGTTACAGATTTGTTCTAGAGAGAGAAACACTGGCTAAGTGGTTTTCTTGTACAATTGAAGTACAGGATTAAAGGAAAGGCTTGTTAAACCAAAATTCAGTGTTTGAAAATTAAATAGCTAATGTAGTGTATTTTTAAATGGGAATGTATTTAAGTGGGATAGGAGTACTGCAGCATGATTCAGGGTACTGTGCTAGGAATCAGGAGACCTGGCTCTTATTCCTGGAGCTGCTATTGATTTGCCATTGATTTTGAGCAAGTCACATCCATTCTGAATCTGTTTCCTTTTGAGTAAAATGCTTATAACTGTTATAACAGTGAAATTGGTATCTACGTTATAGAAAATGGTATCTAAATATCTGGGACTAGTGCTTACCTTTAAAGCTCTCAGGGATTTTGGATGAAAAATGGTAAGTATTTGTAATAGTACAGTTGAGACTGCAGTAATTGCCTTAGTACAGATGTCTTCACCATTAGCATCCCTTCATGGGTCTAAATACAAGAATGGCAAATGTTCTTGATTGAAGGGGAGTGTATCTTTGTATAATACCTAGTGGCCCACGTCCTTCATTAAGGTTCTTAGGAACAACTGCAGTAGAAGTAAATTGCTGCAGTGGTTGGTTGAACTCACTAAAACCTGCCACAGAAATACAGCAATGGCGAATTGAAATTCTGAAAATAGATTTTTTTTCAAATCTGACAGACTTTTTTGGCTATCATCAACCAAGTGTTTCCTGCAGAAGAGGACAGTAAAAAGGATGTGGAGGATAATTGTAAGTACTGCACTTTAAAGTGTATTTATAACCCATTTGGTTTATAACAAAATCTCTACTTCTAAGTTTATTTGCTTGAAGTTGCATGTTTATAGCAATAAAGATCCATTAATGTGTCTTATGTCTAAACCAATTTTAAGAGGCTTCACATTTATTGTTGTTGTTTGTTCTGAAATGTGCATGCAAAAGAAGACTTTTTAATTCCAGTATGTGAACTATAGTACTCTTCCTAAACTGGAACAAAACTAGTGTCATTTTTTATTTACATATGTTAAATCAAATGTGCATTACAGTACAGTAGTGACACTGTTATTTAGTTTGATGGACAGTAGAGTGAGCTATATACAGCAATGCAGAGTTTGATTCAACCTTTTGATGTATGATGTAAAACTACCAGTTTTGTCAGAAGATACTCAAGTTTTGGGGTAGTAATAGAAGAAGGATGATGTACAGGCAGTCCCCGGGTTACATGGATCCGACTTACATCGGATCCCTACTTACAAACGGGGTGAGGCAACCCTGCACTAGCTGCTTCCCCCCAGCAGACCAGGTAGACGCGAAGCTAGCGCCCCCTCCCCAGCAGACCAGGGAGACGCAGAGCGGCTTTTCTCAGCAGACAGCTTGAGAATAAAGGACTGAGGGAAGTGAGGGGTGGGAGAATAAAACTGAGCTCTGGAGAAATGTTTGGCTAGAGTTTCCCCTACAATATGTACCAGTTCCGACTTGCATACAAATTCAACTTAAGAACAAACCTACAGTCCCTATCTTGTATGTAACCCGGGGACTGCCTGTATACCCAAATGTTAAGGAACTTGTTTGCTTCTGTACATTTCCTCCCCTTTTTAAGGGGAGAGCAGCAGTGTGCACTCTAAAGTGCATGGCAACACAGTTTCACAGGTGATTCATCAGCCATGCCCAGTCAGGGGCTCTGGGCTCTGTGCAGTGAGCTGACTGACTGGGTGGGGCTGATTAATGGCCTATGAGAGCTGCTTGTCAAATCTGTCCGCAGTACCTTATTTCCTGAAAACAAACTGAAAAATTTGTCTTATTAAATTTTGTTTCCCAGGGCAGTGCTAGCTTCCCTAGATGTTCGAGATTACTTTTTAGAGGTCACCATGTTCTTAATACAAAATACAGAGGGTGAGGTTTCTCAAAAGCACTGGGGCTATGTCTACACTGGCATGATCTTGAACAAAAACTCTTTAGCGCAAGAGTTCTTGCATTAAAGTATTTGTGCAAGAGAGTGTCTACACTGGCATGTGCTTTTGCGCAAGAGATGTGCTTTTGCACAAGAGCATCCATGCCAGTGTAGACTCTCTCTTGTGCAAGAAAGCTCTGATGGTCATTTTAACCATAGGGCTTTCTTGTGCAAGGAATTCATGTTGCTTCTCTATACTGGCCTCTCGCGCAAGAACAGTTGCGCAGAAGGGCTTATTCCTGAGCAGGAGCATCATAGCTCTTGTGCAAGAAGCCCTGATTTCATACAGTAGAAGGTCAGTTTACTTGCTCAAGAACACACGGCCAGTGTAGACAGGCAGCAAGATTTTGCGCAAGAGCGGCCACTTTGGTGCAAGATCGTGCCAGTGTAGACACAGCCTGTATTACTTAGGACTACAAGTTCCATTGAAAGCAGTAGCATCCACTTCTTATGATTGAACCTAGATATGTAGCCATTCTGCAATAATGAGGAAAACAACACCTGGAACTTATGATAGTGTAGAACTAGTAGCTAACATTTTCAATTAGAAGGTTTTATTTTCAGTTGCATATAATTTTGCAAAACACTTGCAAATTTTTTAGGCTGGGTGTCTGCCTCAGCCTTATTTTTATTGATTGATCGATGTAAAGTGTCAAATAATTGCTTTTTCTGAGAACAATGTTAGATAAAAATACTTTGTTTTAAAAAATTGTTTACTGCCATTTCACTGACATTCTCTAGCAGCTTTAGTTTTTTGGAGTATGAACTTGATGTTTTTTAAGAGCGTTTCCCCATGGTGTAAAGCAGGGCTACTCAACTTTGGAAGCTCCGGGGGCCAGAATGATACTCACAGCACATGCCGAGGGCTGCAACTTAAGTGTGGTTGCCTATACATGCAAATATATATATGCAAATAGCTTCTTTCACACTGGTGGGCATGAATACAAGGAATAAGGCAAGATTATGCAAGGCATAAGCCCCATTTAAGTCTCTTCATATGCCTCAGCTTCCCTGGCCCCAGAGCATGGGGTGGGTGGGCGGCATGCAGCTGCCGCTGAGCACCTAACTTCTCCTGTGCTGTGGGACTGTCAACACTCCATCCTCAGTACGCCTATCTGGGGGTGGAGTGTGGGTGGAGCCACGTTGGCAGTTCGGGAATACAATACCGCCTCCCACCCCTTCTTAACATACAGGTGGCCCGTGAGCAGCACCCAGAGCCCCAAGCCAGCGCAAACACTCACATGCAAACACAGCACATGCCGAGGGCTGCAACTTAAGTGTGGTTGCCTATACATGCAAAAATATATTCCTATACATGCAAATATATATATGCAAATAGCTTCTTTCACACTGGCAGGTATGAATACAAGGATTAAGGCAAGATTACGCAACCCATAAGCCCCATTTAAGTCACTTCTGCTGATATTAATAAAATGCAATATTTACCCGATTTCCACCCATATGACAGCACTTTTAATGAGCAATGACAGTCCAGGAATTTAACTGCTAAAATGCATATCAACAGAAGACTGTTATATTGACTTGTTTTGTTTTAGTTTCCAACTGCGGGCTGCGTTTTGAGCCCCACATAAATCCAGACCTTACTGTAGGCCACAAACCAATGGGCCACGGGCCGCATGTTGAGCAGCTGTGGTGTAAAGGATGTGCATTTTAACATTTCTGTCACAATCTGCCCCAATTTGTCTCGGTTATGTGCTTCTGAATATAAGTTCATATTTATGTATTATTTAGCACATGCAATCTGCTCATAGCATTCTTCTCAATAATGTTCAAGACACAAAAACCTTCAAGAAGTTGAGTAATTTTGCAGTCCTCAACAGTGTGTCATGGTTTGTGACTGCTCACATAGACATAGTGATATCTTGTATGCTCAGTAGAAACTTGTTTGAGTGTGGCTGCTAATTAATCTACACAGATTCAATTTGCAGTAAGCATGCTCCATTCATGGACTGCACATTGAGCTATCTCCATAGAGCAAGTGACCATGCTTCATCTCTGATCTGCCGGCAGGCCTCCCAATATGTGAGGGCAAAGGGAGCAGCTGCCCTGGGTCCCAGTGATTCAGAGGGGCCCAAGGTTCCTGGATGCTGCTGCTCTGGCATGGGTCGTGGGTGAAGATAGTAGGTTTAGAGGAGGCAAGCCCCCAGCTCCACCCCGTCTACTAAGCTACCCCCTACGGGAGCTAAGCTACCTCCTCCTGCACCACGAGAAGATGGGTGGGCAGGTGGCCTCAGCCTCCCTGGCCCCAGAGCATAGGGTGGGTGGGTGGCGTGCAGCTGCCTCTGAGCACCTAACTTCTGTGCTGTGGGGCTGTCAACACTCCATCCTCAGTACGCCTATCTGGGGGTGGAGTGTGGGTGGGGCCACGTTGGCAGTTTGGGAATACAATACCGCCTCCCACCCCTTCATAACATACAGGTGGCCCATGAGCAGCACCCAGAGCCCCAAGCCAGCACAAACACTTCAGGTGGCTCTTAGGGCTTCCTGGGTAAATGGGGTGCTGTACTATGCAATCCAGGCTGCACTTGGGGGGTGGTGCTACTGTCTAGTGTGGAGGGCTGGCTGCCTCTTCCATATGAGGCCCTGCCCCTTCTGGGAGTGTGGAGCTGGTGTCCTCCCTCCCCCTTTCCCATGGATCCAACATGGCTACCCTGATGGCAAAGGATGAGCTATGCTTTCCTTACAATTTCCCTTTATTAATATTGAGAGCTGATTTTTGTAAGTGGGCATCTGGCCAACTAAAATCGTTCTGGACTACAGATGTTTCCAGACTAGAGAGGTTCAACTTGTAGGTTTCTTTGATAGGGTAACAAGCATTGCAGATGTGAGGAGGCAGTAGATATCCTAGATTTCAGCTTGGGTAACTTGTTACTCTATCATATAACCTTCTCATGAACAAATTTAAGAATAACCCTGTCCCCTGGAGCAAATACCCTTTAGTGGGAAAAGAGATTTTAATTTTACTTTAGGAACCAAACAAAATGTGGTGCCTTGATCCTTAGGATATTTATAATATTACTGGCCAAACATGCTTTTTTTCTTTCTTTCAGATAACTTTTTCTGGCTTGACAGTATTTTCTAAAGATGCAGAAATAGGAGATGGTTGTTCCCCACTGTATTTTCTTTAATTTTGAGGGCTATTTCTTTTAGTAGTCAGGGGATTATAAATCTCCCTTTACTCGGGAAATTAACTTGTCCCACAACATTAGAATCTGAATATTGGGGAGATATTAGAAGAGGGAAGAGACTTCACCGTCAGTGTAGAAAGAAATTGCCTCTTTGATTTTTCTCTCCTAGTTCAAGTAAAACTTCCTTGCAAAGGATAAGGATGAAGAGTTTGATAGGATTGAACATTTAGGTGAGAAATAAATATCACATGTAAGAACCCGATTGTCTGATTCAGTAAGAACCCCTCAGGCTGTTATCTCAAGAGGATAGAAATTAGTTTGAGACATAGGATGAAGACTAATTTAAGGCAGTGTTTCCCAAATGGTGTTCTGTGGAACCCCGAGCTTTTGTGAAGTGAAAATAAGGGTTCTGCAAGAAAATTACATTACAATAACCTTTTATGTTTTTTTTTTAAAATCAATAATTAATATTAAGTGATTTTTGTCTTTAAAGATGTGCAATTAAACTAAATGTTGATCTCATGACCTTGTTTAGCATTTGTTTATTATTATCCTTACTTATTTGTGGTCTACTTTTTCAGCTCCATATATTAGACTGTTATTAGGAGTTCTGCAAAATTATTTCAAGTTTTTAAAAGGGTTCCGTGGCCAAATAAAATTGGGAAACACTGATTTAAGGGATTTGTGGGCTAGAGGATAAACTGCTCAGGATAAACCCCAAGTATTTTCTTTATTAACCTTAGGGGCTTAGACATTTTGGAAAAGAGTTTTTTTTTTTCTTCTGGTATCTATTCATCCTCCCATAGTGGAAGATGTTCTCCCTAGGCAGTTCATGTGTTCAGGGTCTATTTGGAGATACATGATTGAGCCTGACAATGTGAAGTGAAGCTACTTTTAGAGCTGTTCCAGAAAAGGGAGTGCTGCTGTAACCCACACACCTAGTGTGGTTACTGAGCAATGCAAGTGGCACCTAGACCACAGCAACAGTTAAAATCAAGAGACCTCTACCCTCTGAGCTAAAAGCCTGCTGGCTCCCAGCCCCTGCTGTAGAGGTCTCTTGAACTTAACGGTTGCTGTGGTCTAGGTGCTACTTGCATTGCTCAGTAACCACACTAGGTGTGTGGGTTACACTGCTTCTTGCTGGAGCTGAACATAGCAAAGGAAGGCCATGGGAATCTACTGTACTACTGCAGCAAGCTTGTCTGGAACATTTGATGGGAGGCAGATTCTTTGCTCACTGCTGAAAGGAGTGAATTGCGTTGGCTGACAGCACTTTGCAATCTTATTGTCCACTCTTAAGGTCTTTTAGGACTACGGTGACTGATGTGTGGCAGGAGAAGGATGAAGAAGAGTTTACCAGCTGCCTGCCTAGCCTCAGTGTTTCCACGGGGTTTCTGTGGACTGAAGTATCTGGGAAAGATGATTTCACTAATAGGCAAAAAGAACAGGAATGTTGAGTATAAAGATAAGGACACTTGAGAGTGTCCTGATTGGTTGTGAGTCTTGTATCATTTTATGCTAAGCTTTTGGTTGCTGGTGTTTGGAAGTAGGATAAATCATTTGAGCCTCAGGAAGCTGAGGAATTACATGATTTTCTGTGTTGGAGTCCTAGGAGAAAAGCCCCTCCTGGCTCAGACTGAAAAACAGTGGTCACGTTCTTCCATTTTGAGGATTAGTATCTTCTTGCAGGGGGTGATAAGCACATGAGCAGAGCATTGTAGAGGTGTTGGAGAGCTCATGAGACAGGAAATACAACTGATCAAGAAAAGAGAGTGCAACTTGATTCTAAATAAAGTACTGTCAAATGCACAAAGGAAACTAACTGAAACAATAGAGATTATTTTGTGTTGCTGATGGACTCTAAAGTGTAGCAGCCTATGTTTGAAACAGAAAAATAAGGATGTGTGTGTTCTGTGTTTGAAATGCTAATGGGAAACTAATGAGACAAGGACTTGAGGAAGCTCTGCATAAGAGATCTTTTAGGATAATTCTATTGTCAACATAGATGGAACTCGTAGTGATGCCCTAGAATTAAAACTACAGCACGCTTTCCATTGTTACTCCTGTTTTCAGTTTTGTACAGCTTTGCCAGACATTTGCCATTTAGTCTGAAACTTTCTGTGCTTGCTTTGTCTCAAGATGCGGTATTTCAGTAAAGTTGGTTTAGCTGTTTTTAGCAGTGAGGTTAAGGAAAAACTGATAGTTTTGTTAATGTTTTTTTTCCTAATAGTTTCTTTTCCAGCCTATAAAATTTTGAGCAGGGATTTTAAATGTGGCCAAGACAATTGTCCAGGGATCAGATGGATCCTTTTTGTTGTCCCCATGAAAATATACCCTGATTTGATGAAGTTGTGAACATTCGAAATTGCCTTGGAGTATGCTAAGAATTAGCAATAGCAGCCTGTTAGATGATGTTTTTCTGTGTGCAAAATGGCAGAGAACGAGTTGAAGGAGAATAAGTTGGAGGACTTTATGGTTTTCAGACAAAGTTGATGGTGCATATTGTGGAGGAAAGCATGAATGTGCTTGTGGGAAAAGCAGTTGAGGAAGGTCGGGACTGGTATCACTGAGGAGTGAAGTCAAAAGTTGACACTTCCATGCTTTAATGTTCTTTCTTAAATGTTAGAATAAAATAATAATCTTTCATTTGTCTCTTTTTAGTGTTGGCTCATTAAAACTTTCAGGTAGACATTTTTCAGACAGAACTAGGTCTTTAAATCAATAGTGTCCCTTTGAAAAAACTAGCAGGATTAAAGTAGCCATGAGCCAAAAATGAGGAGGGGAACAAAATTCTTCTTAATGCTGTATTTCATTTGCGTGATCATACTCTAATACGGCAACTTGTCAAAATAACTGTGTGGCTTTTTAAATTGCAGGTTCACTGATGTACTTAAATGAAGCTACACTCCTTCACAATATCAAAGTGCGGTACTGCAAGGACAGAATTTATGTAAGTAGTACACATTGTATTAGCATGTATAATATGCCAAGTACATTTAATTATACTGTTTTTGTTGTTTAATATTTGTGCCTTTTTGTTCGATAGCAGAAAATAAGGGTTTCATGCCCATACGTAATTGGTAGCATTTATGAATGTTAGTGGTTTTGATAAGGAAAATCTGGTATACCACCCCATTCAGATG
The DNA here is from genome assembly GCF_052426305.1 of Pelodiscus sinensis. Classification (NCBI taxonomy): domain Eukaryota; kingdom Metazoa; phylum Chordata; order Testudines; family Trionychidae; genus Pelodiscus; species Pelodiscus sinensis. The sequence goes on along the minus strand of NC_143054.1, from coordinate 59,854,467 downwards.
GGTAAAAGTAGTCCATCAGGCAAATTGAGTAACTTGGACTTTGTGTATTTTTATTATTCATTATTTCATTACCTAAAGGAATGCATTGCTACAATATAGGTGACTTTGCCAGCAGGTCTCCTGTTATCAAAGATGGCTCTTTTTCTTCATTATTTTTGAACGAAGCAAACAAGTGTCTCCTTTGATGCTTTCTGGCTCATATGACCATCTTAATCTTTTAGATTGCTATCAAATTGCCTAATTATATTTAATGAATTCTGACTAAATTACATTTAGTCCTTGCCATCTGTCCTGGCAATGACCGTTGTGAAATAGAAGAGAGCCAAGAAGCTGGGAGAGGGGAAATCTCTGGTTATTGACATAGTTGAATAATTTTTTTCTTCACCTAAAAAAAAAAAAAAAAAAATCAGCTTTGAGACTGACAACATTTGCATTAAAAATCAGTTGTAATCAGGTGTATTTATTTAGACCTTAACTTTATTATCTAAAATAGTGCTCACTCATTTTTGGCTGTTGTTGCACTGAAAATTATACAGTTATCAATTATTTATAGAATCAAGAATAGCGGTCATTGGCTTTAAAAACCATACTGGTACTGTCAATAATTTGACTGCAGTTAAAAAAACAAAACACACAGAACAAATATCTGCAACAGAAAAGATATGGGTTAGTCCATATTTCAGCTCAAGAATCTATCTTCTGTGTTTAAGATAATTGCCAGCTAAGTTTCCAGAATTTATTATTTACATAATTTGGTTCAGTTTAAGACATCACTAGTTTTCCCTTCTTACTTCATTAATAATCGTAGCAAGCAAGGCTTTTATATGCTGTTTTCAGAATCAGTGTTATGTAATTTATTTAGCTACGTAGAGGAATGTTAATATTAATACTGGTGACACTTGAACAACTTCATGCATACAATTTTATTCAGGGAAATAGTGAGAGCAAGAGTAGAAGTAATAACTTTTCTGTGAACAGGTGTAGTCCTCTTCCCATTTCAGTGCAGAATTAGTGGCCTATATCCAAGGGGTTTTCTAGTATACTTAACTCAAGAATAGCAAGTGGAAAAAAACTATCTGGAGTTACTTCATCTCGCTTCTTTAGGATCTTTTTGTGCCAGAGTATCTCTTCTCATCCTCAGATATCTAACTGCATTTATGTAATTTGGTCATTATCACTATTAACTGAGTACCTCATATGCATTCAAGAATTTATCCAAATAACTGCTCTGTGAGAGAGGGAATCATGTTTTTAAAAACTTCTTTCTTCCTTCTCTGCTCCTGGCTATAGCAACATTTCAAAAGAAAATAGCCCTATATTGCTATGTTGTATAGTATCATCTGCTACCTTTGCTGTTTAACTTTATATTCACACTTTTAAAAAGTTAAACTTACCTCAACCCCAAATTGGCTTCTAACTTGATATAAAATCTATATTAAGTACTTGGTGGTTGCAAAATGTTTTTTCGTGTACCTATGGAATTGTATTCCAGAAGAATATGGCTTTATGTTGATGTTCAGTACACTGTAGACCAGTGAGAGACATACTGGTAATACAGTGGCTGTGTAGATTAACAGCAGCCTTCATGTGCTCATTGACAAGCTGTACACATCTTTGTGGGTTAGAAATAGGTATGTAAAATCCTGATTAATCATTTAATTGGTTAAATATTAGGTTGATCTAACATTTAACCGGGTAACTGACTAAGCAGGGTCTGGCCTTGGTCCTGGGGCTGCTGCTCTCGCCGCTGCCGTTGGCAGCAAGAGTCTCCCAGGGCCGGGGGTTACTCATGCTGCCCCTGACCCCAGTCCTAGGGCTGGGGCTGCCACCGCCCACAGTAGGCATTAACCAGTATCCTGTAAGCATTACCTGGTAAGGATGGTGCTTACTGGGTAACTGGTTACCTGTTAACATCCCTAGTTAGGACTACTTTTACAAGAGGGGTAGAATGTTGTCTAGGACACAGTTACACTGGGCCTGAGGGTTTATTTAGAAAGAGCTTTGGAAATGTTTGCTTTCTCTGAGATGTTTTCTGAAGATTAAGAAATACAGCAACTCCCAGAGCAGTTTACCCATCTGTATTTGCAGTATGTTGTCAGCATTAGTTGTATGTAATCCTAATTTATGGCTTTCTGGAAGTATTTGATTGTGTTCCCAATCTAATTTCACTGTACCAAACTCTGAGATGGGGTTTCTGTTGTTTTCAATAGCAATTCAGAGTTGCTTTTAACCAGTTAGTTGAATATTTCCTAGTAGTTTACTGTGGATTTTTTTTACAGACTTATGTCGCCAACATTCTTATTGCAGTGAACCCATATTTTGACATTCCTAAACTTTATTCTTTGGAGACTATTAAAAAGTATCAGGGTAAATCACTTGGGACATTACCCCCTCATGTCTATGCAGTAGGTATGTATTCCGACTTTCTCTGCTAAAATATGCTTTGTTCCACTTCATCTTCTATTTTTAAACTGTTTGAAAGACAAATCCATGCTAAAATGGCAGATTCTCTCACCTTGGATATTAAACACAGAAGCAGTATAATAATTTCTATTTGCCTTCAAACAAAAATGCTTAGTTTGCGGATTATATGCAGTTTAATACACCATGCACTTAAACCATCCTAAAAAATAGATTTAAATAATTTAAGTAGTGAGAAATGCCATAATTAAAACTGAATGATAGTTTCTATTGTGATATGATCCATTTTCTGAAAATTTCATCCTTGACAGTAAGTAGTATTGAATTTCCTTTCCTTTCTACTTCAGCATGTTACCGGTGTGGATTGTTCCTTCATGCACATTTTACCTCTTAGGAATTATAATGTCTTTAAATGATTTAAAGAAAGAACATTAGTGATTTCCATATTAAAATGATATATTTGGTATAAAAGTAATATAGATTATAGAAGGTTGTTGAAAAAGACAACAAATATGAGTCATAATTGAATCAATTTGGTGTGCTGCTAACATTCAGAGTATGAAAACTATACACACTTTTTTGCTTTAATAAAACATTTCAGCAATGTTCGTCAAAGTCTCTTTTCAGGATCTGTATGGGTGTGGGGGAGAAGGGATTAATGTAACTTGTTGAAGTTTCCACGTGAAGTTGAAAATTTCCTAATAAAACACGTTTTATAGATATAAAATCAATCCTCCACTAGTTTGTAAATAAATAAACTTCAGAGTTCAGTTAGGTTTAGATATTAGCTCTGCATTTGTTCCCCTGTGGTACAGTAGCTGTGTGGGTCTATGCTCTGATGGTCTAGATGGGCCACAATTCAAGTATTTGCTCTACAGGAAATAGAGCAAACACTTCCCCAAAGCTGCTAGTTTATTCTATAATTTAGGTTCACCAAGCCAGTAACAAAAGAGCTTTGACAATATCACATCCATTTACAAGGAGCCGGAAACAATGCCCTTCTGGCATTCTAGCTCTTGGCTTCCATTGACAACCAAGTCTAATATAGTTAGGGGTTATTAAAATCTGATTCACCATATGCGAGCTTTGTCAATGTCAAAGTCAAAGTTTTTCCAAGTATTTTCCAGGGTATTCCGAATAATTACTTGGAAGCTCTTCATCACACAACTTATGCTTTCCCTGTTCACTCTTTAAATAGACCAGAGCTGGCCTGAGGTTTCGCCTTTTATAGCTCCTCTAGCAGGTTTACAAGCTTTTTCACTGAAACTGTCACAGCGGGGCTTTCCTCCAAAGAAGCATAGATCATACAGATAGTATGTGAACTCTAGTTTTGAAGCTTATTTTCTATTCCCTATGCATACACAGGTTAACTAGTTACACTCATTCATGTGTGGCAATTAGCTGATCCTTCATTAGAACATAAATAGTACACGGACAAATTACCTTAGTATTTGCCCTTGATTTCTATTAGTATAAATTAATGAATTTATGATTGCTAGTGTAGTAAACATCTCTGAAATTCACATGTGAGTGAATTGTCTGCATACAAAGCCTCTTTGCAAGTTGTTATCGGTCATACATAGGTTGACTGGTCTGCAATCACAGCCTCTTTGAAGATGCAAGATCATTAAAGGCTTCGTTCTTTGAGGGTGGGCCACTGTAATGTAACATAAGGAGGTAACAGAAATGGACTTTCACAGGATATAAAGCAGAAATTTTGATTTTTTTTCTCAAAGGAATTAAATTAGGTGTCATGTACATCATAACTTATTTCTGATTTGAGCAGAAGGATAGGAGAGTAACATAATTGTTTTCTTTAATGTAATTTTTGTTGTAGCCGATAAAGCATTTCGTGACATGAAGGTTCTCAAGATGAGTCAGTCCATCATCGTTTCTGGAGAATCAGGAGCTGGCAAGACAGAAAATACAAAATTTGTTCTGAGGTTTGTATGCATGTCACTACATTATTCAATGGGATACATTAGTTTATTATATACAGAGGTAAATCTGAAAGTCACTTGCAGTGTTGTTAATGTGTATTCTAGGCATGACCAAGCAAGGCAGCTGAATGGTCCCCAATCTCAGTTGAGATATAAATCTGTGATAGATAATCCACAGTTTTACTGCCCTCCCACCAAATGGGGTTCTTATAAAAACAAATTATTTTATAGCTAAATATCATACTGAAAGCTTCAGTTCAGGATTGTTTTGGGGTGAAATATTAATTTTCCTACTGAAGATGAAAGTTACATCATTTGGTGACCCTTCTGCATCTTAGTTTTTTCCTGTACTTCTGCCATAAAATTTACTAAAAAAATTCATGCCAAAACTGTAGCCTTAGTGATGAAATATGGAAACAACAGATCTCTCAAATAACCTTCACTCTACATAGTAACAGAATGTTAACTATTATGTTTTGGGCATTTTAGTACTTGTGGGTCAAATGAGATGAAGCTGAGTTTTACACAACCCTGAGGAAGGAGAAAATTTGTTCCTTTTGGTTACTGAGGACAGGACAAGGAGTAATGGGCTTAAAGTGCAGCAGGGGAGGTTTAGATTAGACATTAGGAAAAAATTCCTAACTGTCAGGGTGGTCAAATATTGGAATAAATTGCCAAGGGAAGTGGTGGAATCTCCCTCTCTGGAGATATTTAAGAACAGGTTAGATAGACATCTGTCAGGGATGGTGTAGACGGAGCTTGGTCCTGCCTTGAGGGCGGGGGGCTGGACTCTATGACCTCTCGAGGTCCCTTCCAGTCCTATTATTCTATGATTCTATGACTTTTTTTTTTCTACTTTTACCTTAATGGTTTCAATGTAGGGCAAAATAATGGTTTATGCTCTAATTGTGCATTTCTATACTTCACTATGCTTGTATTTCTTTTCTGTTTAACCTTAACTATGAATTTCCTTGGTGTTTAACTCTTGGTCTAGGGTAAAAATTATCTTAAAAAATCTTAAAAATACTGATGTGTGCTTACCTTTAGCCACAGCATAACATAGGGTTTTATTGGAAATTTCGTTTTTTGTTTTGTTTTTGGAAAGGGATTATTTTTTAAACTTCGTATATGAGCACAAAACAAGAGAACACTGTGATATTGCTGATTTGAGGTTGCATAGTATCAGCTTTAACTCCTTTTTTTTATTTTGTCTTAATATATGACTATATTCACTTCTAAGCCCTGCCATCTTTATGCCGTGCTGGAATAGCACAACTAGATGATACTGCTCGGTGAAGCTGACTTTATCAGCTCATTTGCTTTGCCAGAGCACTGCAATGCAGTGTGAGACATTCTCACTTTGTCTCTTCCTCCAGTCCTCCACATTCCCTTGTGTCCCCTAAATTCCTCCTCCCTCTTGCATCCCACATTTCATTGCATGCAGATGCTCCAGTTTTCCTTCCCTTCTGAACTTGAGAAAAGATGACAACTGCCCCAAATCATCTCCTTCTCACTGCTAATCTCTGCATTTTAGGGGGCCATTGGCTAGCCTAAGGACCTTTTGGCTTCACTCTTATAGGAAGCAATGAGATGTGGATGACATTTTGAAAGAGGGCATCTTAACTGAGGGCAGCCTGTGGCCTTGCTTCCATTGAGAACAATAGGAGATGGCAACTGTATTGAAAGAGATCTTTGTGGAATTTTCTGAAACAGAATATTCTTTTGGTAAAAGAGCAACCTTGTTATGACACATATTGAGGAAATTACTATTACTCATTTAAAAACATTCTTCAAATGTAGCCAGTGCATACAACATTTCAGTGGGTTTTAACTATGTGGAATATTTGAAGGGTCTGCATTGTGTTTTGTTGCTGAAAAGTAACTGGTACAAATAAGTCTAATGGTGAAGGCAGAATTTCTCAAAGGATCCATTTCTAAATTTAATGTTAACCTGAAAATCTAATGGATTTACTTGATAATTTTCACCAAGTGTAAGCTGTGTTTAATCTAAGAAGCTTTGGAGTGCAGGCTGTATTTTTCATGTAACAATAGTCATTTTCAATTCCTTCTGTGGGGCGAAATTGAACTTTAATTATGGAGCTGCAATTTGCTTCTCCAGAATCCATACACAGAATTTTTTGTACAGGCTGCTAAAAAGTATGTGCGTGAACAACCTTTAATTCTTGATGTATGAATGAAAAGTGCTATATAAAAGATAAATACCTGCAGATGGCACAATAATACATTAGTTAAACTGACTTAAAAAGGGCACTTCTGCAAATGTTGATATACATATTCTGCTATGAAAAGATTATAAAAATTAAGTCAGAAATACCAGAAACCACAACTAATATTAGCAAAAATAAGTATTTTCCTCTTCCAAAAGGGTTTTAATTTACATGCACATGCATGCAGAATTTGTAAAGTAATCTTTACCTTAAAATGTTCAGATATGTTCTCTATATATAAATGGCCAGCATGTAATGCAGACATTAAGAATTTCCTCAATTAGACTGAGGCAGTAAAATAGAGATGGACATTGTTTTTCTTCTTTTTTACAGGTATTTGACTGAATCCTATGGTACTGGTCAAGATATTGATGATAGAATAGTAGAAGGTACTGTAGCTTATTAAACTGAACAAAGGTCAGATTTAAAATGTTCAACAACAAAATCTAGAATTAAAATGTCATTCAAACAACTTGCATATAAAAGGTCAATGGTCTTCTCCAATCAGTCTAATTTGCAAAGATATTTGATTGGGATTTGCTTATCTTTTATTTAGAGTAGCTATTGAGCCACATGCTGATGATTTTTTCTTTGAGATGGGCCTTGGTCCTGAGATTGCATAAGCTAGTGGGTGGCATGAAACTTATGGGATCTTACTTGGTATGCGTGAGGGCAGTTATTAGCCCATCATTGACAACAGTGGCTTTAGTGGAATGAGGTTTGGTTTTTTTTTGTCAATTGGATGAAATGTACAAGCAATTTTCAAGAATAAGGTTTCTCCCATTATTTTTTGTTGTGTTAATTTGTATAGGTCATAAAGCAGCTCATCCTGAATACTACTTCCATGTTCTCTTTATTGTATTTAAGTTTGTCGTGTTAATAAGTTATAAGACCAGAAGGAACCATTGTGATCCATCTAGTCTACATAATACAGGCCACAGGACTTCTCTGAAGTAGAAAAATATCTAGTCTTTCTTTAAAACTTTCTAATCAAGGAGAATCTTCAGCAACCCTTATTAAGTTGTTCCAATGGTTAATAATTCTCATTGTTAAAAATATGCACTGTATTTCTAGTCTGTTTGTCTAGCTTTAGCTTTCAGCCATTAGACCCTCTTCAGAGAAATAGAGCAGGCTTTCATTTTTAACATAGTTATGGTATAATAAGCATGATGTTGCTTAATTACAGCTGGGTATAAAAACAACCAAGTCCACGTTATGTGCCGTGGGATCTCAGAAAGTGACTGACAGTCGGACATAATACCTGAAGCTGCATTCCATAATGTTGATGGGTACCTGTAGGTATTCTTGGAAAAAGCTGTGAAATAATTGTGCTATCTACAATGGCATCGATTGCACGTTTGAAGCAATTTTTAACTAATTTTAAACACTTTCTTAACAAGCATGCTCACAATGGCTGTATTGTTAGGAGAATCTGTAACTGATCTGAAAGACCTCTTATCCCTCTTTTTTATTCAGTAATACATATTTCTGAGGTGGGAGGTATTATTTAAACAATTTTTAACAGTTCTTCAATAAGTATTCATTATTAACATAGCAGCATTAAAGCCCAGATTTTCAAAGCTCATAAACTTGAAATACTTCTTGGCTGCGTCTAGACTGGCAAGTTTTTCCACATGCTTTTGCGGAAAAACTTGCCAGCTGTCTACACTGGCCGCTTGAATTTCCGCAAGAACACTGACTATCTCATGTAAGATTGTCAGTGTTCTTGCGGAAATGCTATGCTGCTCCCATTCGGGCAAAAGCCCTCTTGTGCAAATGCTTTTGCGCAAGAGGGCCAGTGTAGACAACACGGTATTGTTTTGTGCAAAAAAGCCCCAATGGTGAAAATGGCGATGGGGCTTTCTTGCGCAAAACCGTGTCTAGATTGGCGTGGACACTTTTCCGCAAATGCTTTTAACGGAAAAACTTTTCTGTTAAAAGCATTTGCGGAAAATCATGCCAGTCTAGACGTAGCCCTTTTGTTTATAGCAGCTGTTAAGAAAACCATATTAAGAAGTTTAACCATCAGGTTGTAACACTGAATAACAACAACAAAATCCAAGGGAAGGCTGACACTTTATCACCCTTAACTTATGCCACCATTGTGGGTTTCCTATTGTAACCTTTAGCATCAGAGTTGTGTATTATTTTCAGTAGGCTTTAAATCTGGGGAACAATTCCCACGTAATTTCTTAGTTTTAATGGAGTTCAGTTTTAAGATCAAGGCATGTGTCACAGTTCATGGCAACTGCACCTGTATTTTTTCTCAGTGGTCCAGCAAGGGCACCCAGGCTTCCATCTCTCCTGCAATTGCCTTTTTGAGGGGAGAACCATATCTTGCCCCTCCTGACTGGGGAATTTCTACATTGCATTGTTTCGTCTTCACTGTGGTGTTCCCTTCACCAGGGAGTGGCTGCCAAGTCACTCCTCCTTGCTTTTGCCTCAGAGACTGATAAGAGTGATTGTCAACAATTATAAGTTACTACACAGTTCTTTCTATGCAAGCCTATTTTATTCTTAAAATAAAAGTGTTGTGGTCGTAAATTAATTGCAATTTCAGCTTTGAACAATCGCATAATCTTTGAGGGACTCAGTAGGACCAGTCCTTCCAAACCTACAGTAAGGATTAGGGCCCTCTGTTGGTCAGGAAGAAGGCCCGGAGCCAGTTTAATACTATGCTGCTTACCCCTAAATCCTTTCCTTTGACCCTAGAGAATTCAGTTTGAACTTGTATATGCAGACCTCTGAGGGTGGCTTCAAAAGGCTGATCAGTTACATTAGCGTCCTCTTCCTGCTAGAAAAGGTACATTTATATAGCCATGGCCATCCCTAGGGATCCGGGGTTAGTGGCAACCCTTCCCCCAGTGTCTGAGTCACAGGGCCCAGAGCAACCACACACCCCTGCTGCATGCCCCATCCTGCCCCTCTCACACTCGTCCCCTTCCCCCAAGCCCTGCTCATGCTCTGCCCATGTCCCAACCTTGTGTCACCCTTTGCCTCCTCCCCAGCAATGCAAACTGGGGAGATTACAGGGCCTTGCATGGGGTGCTCCCTCCCCGCACTTACTGAGGTGGCAGAACGCAGTGCAGCCAGGCAACCTGCTCTTCTCCCCTCTCCCAGCCCACCGCACAGCGCTTCTTCATGGCAGTGGGAAGTGGAGCGCTTCAGGGGTGGGGTCCTCTACTTCCCCCTTCTGTGACAAAGCAGAGTAGAGTGGGCCTGGGTAAATTGGATGAGCTGAGAGGAGCAGGCTGTTAGGCTGCTCTGGCGCCTACTGCTGTTGAGTGCGGGAGGGCAAGCCTTGCTTCTGCCATCATGTGCCAGGCCCCTATAATTCCCCAGGTCCCTGCGTTCTATAAGACAGTTGAGGACGGAGTCCAAAAGTGCAGGTTCCAAATAGTACTGTGGATGGAAGGGCTCTGCATACAGCATGAATGAGAACCTACATACATAACCCCAACAGTATATACACAATTGTGTTTTAAAACAATATACTCCAAAGTTATCAACTCTAATTCAGTTATCCTTAAATTTATTCTGTGAACTTTATCTCAACTCCATAAGGTTTGCTCAGGAAAATGTCAGTCTGTAACTGTAGGTTGTCAGCAGTTACTTGGAAATAATTTTCTATGGTTTCCCCTAGACAAAATGTGTCAACAGATTTGCTAAGCCTGTTACTACTGCCTTTTCTAGCTAGCAGAATTATGTTTTTCAGAAGCACTGTGCTGCACAGCTGGATACATTTTAAAACTCTGCTTAAACTATGCATGTTCAAATATGTATGCACTAAATTATTGTAATGCATTCTGGATGGAGCTATTTTTGAAGACTGTTTTGCAACTATAGCTACTGCAGAATGTGACCATCTGCTTGGTTGAGTGAGTGATAGGAGGCACATTTCAATTCTTCTCCAAAGTCACCATGCTTCCAGTGTGTGTGTGTGTGTGTGGGGGGGGGCATACGGGGTGTCAGTTTGAACTAGAAAGCCCTATGTGATTTGGGGTCCTTGCTTCTCAAGACATTACCTTTTTCAATTTTCACCATTTTGACAACAATTTTAAGTTATTGGGACAGTGGCTCGGTTTTCTTGGAAGCTCTTGGTTCCTTCCTTATTAATGTAACTCTGTGTAGCGTTTACCTCATATGTCATCATTCATGCTTATGACTAAGGAATAGATGGGAAAATTTGCATATTTGGGGCAATCCATTTGGAGCTCACTCTGTCCATCATATTTTATGTTTTGTTTATTTTTATCTTCTATCTGAATCATTTTCATTGATAGCTGAGATTCAGGAACTTTGCACCTGGGGTAGAATATTTAAAGTTTGTATTAAAAGTTGCTTCCACATATATCTAGCACAATTTGAAAAAATGCTGTTTTTCATGTTAATTTTATTTGTAAGGTGTGAGACTTATTCCGCTTTTAATCAAATTTTAAAATCTTTTATTTTGAAACAGCCAATCCACTTTTAGAAGCCTTTGGAAATGCAAAGACCGTTCGCAACAACAATAGCAGTCGATTTGGAAAATTTGTAGAAATCCACTTCAATGAAAAGGTGGGATTACTTTGTAGTTAAGTATTCAGTGGTGGACTTTGATGGCATAGATTTTTTTTTTTTTTTTTTTTGGTGGCTGCCGCCCTGTGAAAATGTAATCACTGTTCATTATGAGTCTGAGTTGATTCATACAGAGCAGTATTTCTCAAAGCCTGGTCAGGTGGACCCTGATATCTTTCTGACATAGTTTAGTAAAGCAGCAAGTCAGTCCTTGGTATCAAAAAGATTGAGAAACATGCTTCTTAGGTATGCTATGTTTTTTCCCAATTAAAATGTGAACCTCTTAACATTTTAAAGTGGCCGCAGATATGGCATTTAACTTTTGCCAGGGAACAGATGCACCATATCAGAAATAGGCTAAACAGAAGCAACTGTTAACATGCTTACCAGTCTCAAAGGAACAATTGTATTCTGTAGTTCTTGAAAAAGAGAACTGAAGCCACTTCTTGCCATGTAATTACTGGCAAACAGTGGGGCCAAACTGATAGGATATTATTTTAATCTACAAAAATGATACTGTCCTCTATTTAAAAATGTATTGTTAACAGATTATAACCAAGTTTTGGCACACAATTCTTCTGATATCGATGCAAAAGTAAATATTGCACATTACGTGCAGGTGTGTACATGCATGTGTACATTTGGGGATTTGTGTACCTAATGAAGAATAAATATATATTTTTTGCATCTGCATGAAAATTTGGACCCTCATGTATATTGCTGATATTTTGGGTCTTACTGATGCTATATTGTTGAAGTTAGTTTTTTGTGCCAAAAATGCCTGTAAATTGTATAGTTTAACTATAGTTATATTTTAATTTGTGTTTTAAATAGAATCTAAGGAAATGTTTTCATCTTTTGCCTGGGTGTATCTATCCTGAAGTACTTACAGTAAACATGCGACATGCCTGTTGATCAAAACAAGCAGATACATTTCAAAATGTTTGCATTTTTGGATAATTAAAAATAGTTTTCTTCCTCATAGAATTTGGTGGTTGGTGGATTCGTATCACATTATCTTTTGGAGAAATCCAGAATCTGTGTGCAAGGCAAAGAGGAGAGGAATTACCATATCTTTTACAGGCTTTGTGCAGGTGCTCCTGAAGATATTAGGCAAAAGCTGTATTTAACCTCTCCAGATAACTTTAGGGTGAGTTTGCGGCTACTGTTGTGTTTAAAAAGCAACTTTTTATCAGCATACGTGAACTTTTCAAACAAATATCAACAAGTCTTAATCATAAACTCTATTTGTTACTTGTAAAAGACCAGTTTGTGGTGCTCATCTTCTATTATGGTGTATTTATTTGATAGCCATTCATTAAAATCTACTTGATCTGGAGATAAGGCCATCTACCATTTTTTTTTCTGTTTAAAGGATTTCCCATACTTTATTTCTCCATGCCACTCATGTTGGGGATTTGTAGGGCCTTTACAAAAATCAGTTATTGCACATCTAGCTGTTAGTAGTGATTTTTATCATTGGATCCTGCCTTTGAACTACATGTTGAACCTCTTAAATTCGGGATTCTCTGGTCCGGCAACATCCGTGATCTGGCAGGCTCACAGATGTTGCTGGAATAGAGAGCTCTGTCACCTATGAATGTGAGCCAGCGAGGCAGTCCAGCAGAGGGGAGCCCCACCATCGAACTGGTGAGCCCTACCCTAGAGAGCCCTGACCAGACTGGGCAGCAGTGGGATCCAGCAAACCTCGTCACTGCGAGCCCTGTCCTGTTCCTGCAGCAGCAGGGCAACTGTGGAGTCCTGTCCTGTTCCAGCAGCAGTGGGGCAACCATAGAGTATGGTCTCTGGGAGGCTCTGGGCAGGCAGGGTCCAAGTGGGGCCACAGCAACTGGGGAGCTCCGACCCTGGAAAGCCCCAGCCGGCTGGCAGCAGCAGCATGCCAAACATATTTATTTTTATTTTTATGTATTTAAATATTTTTATCCCGCCTTTCTATTTAAAATATTCAAGGCGGCTTACAAGAACGAACAAAAAAAATACAAATATATATAAAAATTTATATATATTTATATATGTCCTGAGAGGGACATAACCAGCTAAAGACATATAGAGAGGAGGAACACACACATACAGACTCAAACATTAATAAAAGCACGAATAAAAAGCGTGGCTTTAGCCTATAGCAGCAGGGCTGGAGCCCAGTGACAGTGGGGCTGGAGCGGAGCCAGCTGTAGGGAGAGGCAGTATCCTGGGAAGTGGGTGGCAGGGAAACTCCCCTGCTCTGGCAAATTCCCTCATTCAGGACTGGTCTGGTCCAAGAAGGTCCAACCTGTATAAGCTCAAAGAATCATCTGTGGTTTCTTTGGGTAACCTAACTTCAGTTGCCTTGAAAATTATACTGACTTTCCTCCAAAATACTATTTTAGGGAATTGCCATATATATGCTGGCAGATCCACAAATAGCATCCTTTCTCTCCCCCTGTATCCTCACCCCTTTGGTTCCAGCTCCCCTTCCTGTATATTCTCATTTCCCTTTTAGTTTCCCACTAGGCTTACCCACTAATCTTCTCTTCTCCACTCTGATCTCCTTCCACCAACATAAATCTAGGTTCCACCTCACTTGAACCATGTCTCTTCTGTCACCCCCCTCTCTCCACCTCCCATCTTCATTCCAGTTACCATCTTTGTCCCTTTCATACCATCTAACCTTCCACCAATAATCCTCCTCTCCTTCTCTTTCAAACACTGGATAGCCTGGTCCATTTCTAAAAAGATTTTAGCTATCCATGACCTCTTCATATCTTACCCTTTCAGTTCCTGGCTCTCACGGAGATCTGGATCTGTTTGTGACACTGCCTCTACAGCTGCCATTTCTGCCAAAAATATCTTTTCAGCACTGGATCAGATTACAGTACGGTGTTGGGCTTTGCTCCCATTCCTGTTGATTCCTGTCCATACTTTCTCCTAGTTTGAACCACACTGCATCAGTTTCTCCTTCCATTCATGGTTCTGTCATTTACTGTCGGCATTCTTTTCTGATTGTGATTCCTGGCTTTCTCTGCCTCTCTTTATCTCCCATGTTCACCTGCTGTAACCTCTAAGTTTCCATGTTGTTGACCCATTCAACTCCAGCTTCACACTTCCCTCACCAACTGATCTCTTCCTAGCTGAAGCTCAGAACAAATGCTCCAGCTTCATCCTTGATCTGTCAGCTTGCCTTCAACACCACTTACCATCTTCTTTTTGAAACCTTGTTCTCCTTTCGTTTCTTTAACTTTGTCCTTTCCAGGTTCTCCTCCTATCTCTCCAAATGACTCAATAGCATGTCCTTTGGAAGATCCTCCTCATCCCCTCTCCAGCTTTCAGTGTGGTTTCCATAAGGCTCTGTCCTTGGTTCTCATCTCTTCCCTACATTCATTGTTATCTCTGTGTAATTTCATCTGCAAACAGCTATAAACAAGTTTTCCCTTATCTGGAGCTTCAGTTCCCTTATTTTTTTTTGAAAAGAACAACAAATGGTCTGGTGGCACTTCATAGACTAAAAAAACATATAGAGCTTTTGTTAGTCTATAAAGTGCTACCAGACCATTTGTTGTTTTTTTCCTGTAACAGACTAACTTGGCTGCCCCCTGAAGCTCTTATTTTTTGAAGCAGCTCTTTATGAAGTTACCTGTTGCATCTTCATAACGTTTTGATTTTTAAAATGGGGCATAAATTCTTGTTTTCCTCCAACAACAGGTGTTTTTTTGGTGTGAAATTTCACAGTGGTCAGACATGTCTCATTAGTATCAACTTTTGTTTTGCTGTTATGTTTGGTGTGGAGATAAATTTAAAGAGACTTCAGATATGTATTATACAAACTGAATTTATAAGAGAATAAACTAGACTTGACTTGATGTGTTCTACGGGAGTAGTTAATATCTCAGAATGTACTTTGGTGCTGAAAAGTTATAATAGTGAAATTGAGAGCACCCTTTCTTAGAAGTAGCACCTTTTCTTTTGTTTTTTGCTTGACAGGTTTTATACAGGTTGATTTAATTAATCATTATCTTACTAAGTACTAATTGCTGCAGCTAATTTTATGAATTGTATATATTCCTTGTTAGTCATAAATATATTCTTTGTAATAGCGGTGTGTCTGATTTAATGGTCTTTCTTTCCACTTTGCTTATAAGAAGTACTTTTGCTGGAATTAAATTACTTTAAAATCAGAACTTTGTTCTCATATTTCAGTTCTGTGATCTCATTGTATAAATAAGATCTCGTTTAACTTTTCAAGGCTATAATACTGAATGTCTCTGATAGTGTGCGATTGGTGTCAAACATTGAAGATAGGCTATGTAATACACTTCTTGGATAGTATGATAAACTAGTAATTGAATTTCAGCACTAGATTATGAACTAATTTTATTCTTGCTTTTTAATTTTACTTATAATGTGACATGATTTTCCCTCTTCCGTTATAGTATTTAAACCGTGGCTGCACTAGATACTTTGCTACTAAAGACACAGACAAGCAAATTTTGCAGAATCGCAAAAGTCCTGAGGTATGGTGTATTTTCCACATTTGTAGTTACTTCAATTTACTGTCTTATGTGGATAATGTTAAAAATGTAGATCTCACTTGTTTAGAATAAAATTAAATGTTTCTTTTTTCACCTACTGAAATGTAAACTGTCAAGGTTAGCATATTTAAAGGGCTAGTTTTTTTTAATCATTGTTAATATTTTATTATCAGGTTCAATATGGGACTTTAAAAGCAAAAATTTATAAGCTAAATTGTAACCTATTTTTTTTTTAATTCCTTTTTTTCTGTTTTATCACACTATATTGTCACACTCGCCAGCCGCTTGGTTTGGCACGCTGCACGTGCAGAGACTGGTCTGCGCATGCGCTGATTGCACTGCGGCGCCGTGCCGGGCTAAAATCTACTCGCCACGGGCGAGTAGATTGCCCTAATTGTCGAGCCTTGATAACACCTGTATTTGTCTTAATGGCTCAGCAGATCTTGAATGGTGACAAAACAAATGCCTTGTACAGAATGCTATCTTAAATTCTCATTTCTCTTAGTGGTATTTTGCAGAACAATGTTTGTTTACTGCTTTCAAGTTTTTGACCGCCTTTTTTGCATTGTTTTTGTTAATAGCTGGTTATGGTAGTTTTATCCAGAGAATTATTTGTAATTACTGTAAAATTAATTACATTGTTCTGAGCTAGATGCAGAAATAGAGAAACAGAAAATGCAAGTAAAGCCTGCATTTGAGATTGAGTTCTCTTTTTATTAAATAATTTATTTCATGGTAGTTACCTAGTTAGGAATGTGATTGGGACACTGAAAAGCCATGATCTCACTGGTTGGTTAGGCCTTTTGAGTGGTGTCATAGTCACTTTTACTAATTCTTTAAGCACAATTATAACTTCATCACCAAGAAGAGCATGTTCTTTTCACCACACTCTTTTCTCAGCGGTTTTCTCTTATTCTCCTATTAGGAATGATTTTCTGTAGTGGAGCAATGTATTTCAGAGTAGAATTTGAAATTTCACATCTGCTCCCACAAACCCCCCTCACAAAAATCCCCTAATTAAATTGTAACTGTAATTTAAATATCTGGATCTGATGTTCAAATTATAGTAAGCCTCTTCAGGTAGTTCAACAAGGCTATTGCAGAACTTCTCAGGTTGCTCACTGTCCTTGACCTTCGGTTGAATGCCTGAATGTGCATCCCACACATGTATTAACAGCCTATTAATGTGCACCTTGGAGTGTTTTATTGCTAATTTCTGAGGGGACAGGGAGCATTAAATTTTGATTTTCTAGCACCAGGCTGTCAGGCATCCTCATGAATGTCTTATTTGGCAGATAATTAAGCCAGTTGGAGAAAATATTTAATTATTCGTTATGAGTGCTGCAGAGCAATAGAAATACTGTTAGTTGGTGGATGCTTTTTTTTAATACCAAAGTTCAGTTTAAAACAATTGTTAAAAAGTCTAAATTAAAATTTACTTAAAAGGAAGAGGTGATATTGAAAAAATAATACATTACATGTTATGCCCTAGTCTTTAAAGAACTACATTTCTTTGGGATTAGATAACAAACTGTTTACTGAGGAGTAATAGAAAAAGTCAAGTTTTCATAGTACACTAGAATCTCAAGTCTATCTGTCTAACTGGAAACTATTGTATTGTCCAGTTCTTCTTAGGCAGGATATGGTCTTTGCTCTGTCACGTGTTAAAATTGTTTATGCTATATATATTTTAATAGAAATAGCTGAATAGTGAAATAATGTTTAAATTATTTTTCTTTTCCTTATCAGGAAGATGAGGTGATCATTTTACATAATTAGATCATTTAGTTGAATTTTTGTGTGTGTTTTAAATGCTGTTTGATGTGAATCTTTCAGATGCATGCACTATTTTACTCTGATATGACAATAGTGTTTTCACATACAGACTATTATGTGGACTCTTATTTAAAGTTTAAAACATTTCAAAACGTAATTCTAAAATTGAAAATTGCATGCAGTACTACATCCTTAATTTAGACTTTTGGCTAAATACTGTTGTTTACTGTCTGCTACCTTGGACTAATGCAGATATGTGGCATTCTGGTATATTGGAGACTAGTCAAGACAACAGTAAAATATGAATATAATTTTCAGTGATGCATGTTTTTAAATCTTTAAAACACTGCAGATAAATATACTTTTCTGAACAGGAAATGCAAGCAAGTATATTTTTGTCAACCACGCAATGAAAGTCTTCCAGTCATCTCAACTTCTGAATCATCCTGTAGCCCCCTCTTCTTCTTTCTGCAAGTGTCATCCAATATCAACATTGTGATTAGTACCTCAAACTCTCTTTCTTCATCAAAGCTTAGAAATCCTCCCTGGTTCATATACTGAACCTTTCTCAACTTTTTGCCATCTCCCATGCTATCAGCCAGTGAACCATTTCTGTTTTCCTGTTTCTCCTTCCCTAGCTGTCAAATTCTCCTATTCTGTAAGAAACTTGAGAGTCAAGTATAAATCTGGACCCTTGAAAGGAAGTCATAGTATTTTTAAGCATGTATACATAGTAACAGCTCTAATCCTTTTCTTTGGTTTATAGTTTTGTTTTTGCATGTTTTGTGCTGCTTGTTCATAAGCTGAATTTAATCATTTGATTAAATTGTCTGCTTTTCTTGCTCTTTTTAATAGTACCTAAAAGCAGGTTCCCTGAAGGATCCGCTACTAGATGACCACGGAGACTTCAACAGAATGTGCACAGCAATGAAAAAGATTGGCTTGGATGATGCAGAGAAACTTGATCTGTTCAGAGTAGTAGCTGGTGTCCTTCACCTTGGAAATATTGATTTTGAGGAAGCTGGGAGTACTTCAGGTTAGATGAATTTTTTTAATTATGATAGTCTAAAAGTGTATGAGCTTTTTGACTGGATGACTGAGGTGAACTGCACACTGCATTCTGAAGCAAATCCTGTTCAATATCTGTTCCATAGCCACGATGAATCTGGCTCTGCATTATCAACCTCTTCTTTTGAAGTACAGTTTTCTAATTTTATCAAAAAATTTACAAACATAGTTAGTCCCCATGAAAATGTTTCTAGAAAATTTCCTGGAAAGTTTTTGATACAAGTCAGAAAAGGTATTTTTGCACTGCTGTATTTTGAAAATTTACCTGTCAAGCAATTTTTTAAAAATTCCTAGCTTGATTTTTACTCCTATCACCACCATTTCTTATCTTAGGGACCTGGTTATTTACTTTGATATGGAGAAATAACTTCCTTTTTAGTAATTTTAGGGTGAAGAAAGTAAGAGTGCATTAAAAAGATACATAATAATCATCTTTATAGTCTTAAAATTGGTAGGAAAGAGAGTACATAGAGTCCAATCAGCAGAGATATAAATTGATAGTATAGGAAGGCTGGGAAGTGGAAGTTAGGAACAACTGTGAAACTGGTAATCTTACTGTGATACTTACGAGATTTTTGTTAGGTTCTGTTTATCATTTTTTGGTATCCTTCTTGTTTTTCAATTTAGTTATTGCTGTTCTGTTTTTGGACGGGACTTCAGAGAACCCCAATCTTGACACGCATTGAATTTGTCCATGATAGAAAAATGCTTTGTAAGGCACGATTAACTGATAAGCCTGGGTTTATTAATTAATTCTATTGATTCCCCACGTGTATCAGCTGCTGAAGAAGCCACTTCTCCCTTGCTGCCTCCCATAGAGGGGTAGGGGCAGGCAGGAGCTAGTGGTCAGGGGAGCTAGCTTAAGAGGCAGCAGATAGAGACAACAGTGCGAGGGAGGAGGGGGAAGAAGAGGCTGCCATAGAGCAGCTTCTGTCCATGGCAGGCCCATGCTCCTTGCAGACGGGGCTGATGCCGCCCCAAGCTGCTGCTTCTGTATCAGGGGGCTCCCCAGGAGTAGGACCAGGAGCACACTGGCTGCTGGCCTTGCCCCTTGGGGCTATTGGATAATTGTGTAACTGCAAAAAATTAATGTGGTTACATGATTATTAAATTAACTGCTATCTAATATTCTTTGTGCAGAATTGTGTATGTGTAAAGGTGTCAAGATAGGGTTATTTTAAAATTTCTTCCCTTACCTGCACAACCACATTCATATTTGAATGAGTGTATAGAGGAACGTTTAGAATTATATTTGGAGTACAAGTAAAGAGTAATGTTAGAGAAATTACTTCCTGATTCAGGCATAAATGGGGTGTGGAAAATATGAAAGAAGACAAGGCTGAGAGAGATAGGCATTGAGCTGGGTGTAGTAAGGGGCAGTTTGTTACTCCAAGGGAGTGTGGTAGAGAGGGGTGAAGAAAGGAGACAGATAGGGAGGAAGAATGAGTTGAAGAGGCCTGAAGACATGGAATATCTGAGTGGAGAAGATGGAGGAGAATCTAGAAGGGCAGTGTCATTTGTTTAAATTTACAGTTCACACTGTTTTCTAGAATAAAATCTTTGAGGTAAAAAATGTGAGTAAAATCCCATCTATTCTCCCTCTATGTACTCTCGTACAGTGTCTATCAGATTCGCTGAAACTTGCAGAAAGGTAGTCTAGCTTTGATGGACTGTATACATTAGTCTGGGGTAGGACTCCACTTTTGATATGCATTTATACAAAGACTTGATTTATAAAAGTTATGTTTAAAAGTGGCATTTCAGTTGAGACCAGTTTACTCCCAGGCATTACATTTACTCTCAAAACTATTAGGCATTTAAAGAATTCAAATATTTTGATGCCTGGCAATGAACAGTTAATGAATAGCTAAATAATATTATACTTATTGTTTATATTGCTCAAACATCTTGGAAATAGTGTGCAAATGCTAAATTGTCAATATTATAAAGGTGAACATTGAAGGGTCTGACAGTTATGAATTGATGCTTTTAAAAAAATATATAGACACTAATTGTTATCTCATCTGGTTTTGTTGTAACACCCTTTCTTAACTTGTTCATTAGGTGGATGTATTCTGAAGAACAAATCTAGTCAGTCTTTAGAATATTGTGCAGAATTGCTAGGTTTGGATCAGGATGATCTGCGTATCAGCTTAACCACGAGAGTCATGCTTACAACAGCAGGGGGCACCAAAGGAACAGTTATAAAGTAAGTTCAGATCACTGCACTATACAGCTCTAAATGCAAAAGTAGCCCATTTAAAAATAAATTGCAAAGGTGATTATTGATTTTTTTTTTTTTTGTTAACAGCTCTTCATTGTTGAACACACATCTGCTTGTCTGTAAATAGTTTCTAAAACATGGATTTTGATTCAGGATTTCTCAGTCTTTCTTATTGCTTTAATATGATAAATAGTACATTTTCTCTTACCAAAGTACTTGAAAACAGTAAATAAAATACCTACCACCCTGTGCATTTTTATTCTCTCATCCCCATCTTCAGCTATAGCAGGTGGATAGTATCCATGTAATAAAAATTGCAGTTATGAGCAAAAAAAGTAAATTGTTAGATAATTCAGCCTTTTGTTTATATGCTTCAGAAAGGGCCAGCCATGTAGGTGAATGCTTAACCACTTTTAAGTACAGTATAACCTGAATCAATATTAGGATGATAATGCTTACTTAAATACAGTGTCTTTAATAAAAAGTGGGCTGCACCTTTCAAGATGCAAATGAAGATGGAAGTGGGAAATATTATCTTGTACGTAATGGAGGTTGTACTGATTGTTTGTGGTAATTGTTTCAGTAGTTAGATTTTACTAAATGATATAAAATGTACCTGTTAAAAATAAATAGTATTTAGTAGTTCTTTTTATTATATAGATTTTTATTAAATATTTAAATAACTTGAGATGTAAAATATTACTCATTGCTATTATATTTTTTTCTATTTTGTGGCACTAAACATTGGAATAGTTTCAAAAATAGAATAAGTGGTATATACCTATGCAAAATAGCAAATGATTTGGGAACATGAGCAATAATTTGGTTTAACTTTGGGACATCACACTATGGTCTTTTATTTTACATTTATTTTATATCACACTTATGAAGTGAAAAGATCTTAAAGTACTTGGAGTCACTGGATTTTTCTGGTTCTACTTTGAACTTTAGGGATCTAGTGCAGTTGCGCACCACAACATGAATATAGGCAAGTCTGTTGTTTGAACTGCTGTAGAGAATTTTTTGTAAATGAGGTAAAGTGGAGGCCTGCTTCTTGACTGAAGGCTATTTAGGATGGTCTCCAGGCATGAATCTTACTAATGCAGATTCAGTATTGTAGGTCTCCATTAAGATTGATTCTGCACTCCATAATATGTGTGCTTTCTAGCCTGCATCTTTCTTTATATGAAGTGGCTTTTTATTTGTGGCCTTCCCTCTCATTTCTGGTTAGAATAAATGATCAGAGTCTTGAGGCAATGCTATGAACACTTCATACTGCTTGTACATTCTCAATAGTAAGAACTTCAGGATGGCCACTGAAGGTAATAATTACAGTGGGGTGGGATATAGGCAGGGGTGGGAGGAGGTATCTGTGAAGGAGTGTTCCAAATCCTTTGGAGCAGGCAGAACCAGCTTTCCCAAAAATGTTTTAAGAGCATAAGAATTCTGGTACTGATTAAAGGCCCATGGTTGCCATCATTGAGCAGTACCAGAACTTGAGGGGGAGCGAATAGAACAGTGCAATTATGGGATGATTGATTCCTGTTTTCCTCTCCCAGCTTTGGCAGTTGGATGTTTAGGGATGCCCAGAACACGGGGATGAATCCCTGACCCTCTCGGCTAATAACCAATGCTGATCTTTCATAAACTTATTTAGGTGTTTTTTTTTTAAAACCCTGTTATACATTTGTTCATCCCAACCTCCAATTACAACGAATTGGACCAGTTAATTGTAGTCAGTGTGAAAACATTGCTTCCTCTTGTTTATATTAAGCCTGCTTCCTATTAATATCCGCAAGTGAGCCTGAAGTATAGGTAGAGAGGATATCATATCTTCTCTTAGTTGTCTCTTCTCTAAGATGGAAGAGCCCTAATTTCTTTAGCATCTTCACATATGGGAGCTGTTCCAAATGTCACTGTGGTTTTCTTTCTCTGAAACATGACTGTTACAATGGTTTTCCAGATCAGATTTGTTCAATTTACAACTAAAATGATTGTTTTTAAACTGCCAGGCCTGTCTACGTATCTTGGGTAGGAATCCGGCATGTTTTCATTAGTAGCACCTGTTAGCATTGTGTCAGGGTTATTTCAAAAGATTGCAACCCTAAGTGGCTATACTGTTATGCCAGTTGATCTCTAACTGCTTAGTTTTCACAGCATTTTACTTTGTGGATTAGAAAGAACAGCTCTGTCAACTTGAAATCAATGCATTACGTCCTATGCTGCAGCTTTTTTCTAAAGTTGTTTAACGAAGAAAACCACGCACTAATAAACTAGTCTCTTTTTCTTGTGCTTTATTGAATCTACAAAGGAAGCCAATTCATGTGCACTAGATTTTCATAAAATATTTAGGCTTTACTAGTGAAAATGTTAAAAAATAATACTTTACAGTAATTATACAACAATGCTTTCTCCTATATTTAAAGAAATGTAAATCCTAAGAACATTGAAGAACATGAGAATTAATAGGTCTTAATGAATAAATAGCTCAGCTGAAGTATCTGTGCCCAGAGCATAACAAAGGTTATGTTCTGCTGTGCACAATAGAGCCAGCAAGAAAGACTGTGTCAAATGCTTTCTTCATCACTTCATTAAATATTAATCTGAAGTGGACATGCCAAGGGGACTTGCCAGTAACACTAAATTTATCTGTCCTTGTTAGCCTCCCTGAAAGAGCAATGGCTGATGTCTTGCAGTGCATATCCAGAATATCTACAGGTAGAAATAATGTGTTCGGATATAAAATCTGTTAGTCCTCTCAAAATGAATGCACATTGGTATTGTTGGATATTCAGCTTTTCTTCCTCCATTCATCCTTTGAAACAAGAACCGTGCAAGGTAGTCTGCTTGGAGAGGATGATAAAGTGTAAAATGTTTTACAATGGTATTTTTCTTTGCTTAGTCATGTAGTAGCACCACATGTGTGTTTTGCACTTCATGATATTAGTAGTCTTTATTAGAAATACATTTGGAAGGATAGTAATTCTATTATTTTTCTTCTTATTCATTCTTAGCTAAGGTTTAATTTTTCTCACTGTTAATCCATAAGACTGCATGCAATCTGTATTTTGTATGGTATTTTCTGTTAGGCATATCTCGTATTTTTAAAGAGGTGTGTTACAACATAGAGCTCACAAGCAGTTGGTACTAACTACTCTCAATCTTGATCTGATTTTTGGATCACAAAAAAGTCTCCTTACACTTGAGCACCGATCAAATGACCTCTATTGTAGGAAATGCATTTGCTGCATCTCAGAAGCCAGAAAAAGCTGGGGAGGGAATTCTTCCCTTTTCTCTTACAAGTATGGAAAGTGAAGACTGAAGGAGAAAGTGGGAAGAGTAAGAGGAAGCTTTCTTTCCTACCAACCAAGAAAAGGGAAGAAAGAGATTTCTTACTTTCAGCTCAGCAGGATGAAGAAAACAGGGATTGGGAGGGAAGAAAGTAGTAAGTAGTATGATGATACTGCATTATTACATATACAGGCAGTCCCTGGGTTACATGGATCCGACTTACATCGGATCCCTACTTACAAACGGGGTGAGGCAACCCCGCACTAGCTGCTTCCCCCCAGCAGACCAGGGAGATGTGAAGCTAGTGCCCCACCCCCCCAGCAGACCAGGGAGACGCAGAGCGGCTTTTCTCAGCAGACACCTCAGCTTGAAAATAAAGGACTGAGGGAAGTGAGGTGTGGGAGAATAAAACTGAGCTCTGGAGAAATGTTTGGCTAGAGTTTCCCCTACAATATGTACCAGTTCCGACTTACATACAAATTCAACTTAAGAACAAACCTACAGTCCCTATCTTGTACGTAACCCGGGGACTGCCTGTACTTAAGTTTCTCTTCAGATTGCCCCAATCTTTTGCCTTTTACTTTGTGTTAGTACCTAATAACTCTCCGACCACATTGCAGTCACTTGATGCTAGATTATAATTCTTCTATGGTTTCTGTGCTCTAAACTATGAAAATGCATTTGTAGACCCAGTTATTTCTCTCTCCATGGGTTTCTTCTGTTTGCAGTAAGTGTTCCTGGTAATTGTTTTGTGCAGTCCTGGAATTAACACTGCAGCAGCAGTTCAATCTTGATAATATTTTAATAGAATAAACACTGTAGCAGTTTCTTAGCTACACATGTTAGTGGTTTAATGCCTCAGTTTTGTATAACACTTTACATACCTTTTAGATAAAGCTGTTACCATCTTAAATAATTATGGTATACTAGATTATATAAGAGAGCTGCAGTTGACATGAATTGTTGTGAAGATTACCAGGCTGATCTCTTAAATATATCAAAAGGGAATGTAAAGGTACCTTGCCTCTATTTATAAGATCAGATTCCTGTCAGTACTTGTTACCATAAGATAAATCAGGAGATACTTAGTGGAAGAAGAGATTGTGTTAAGGCTAATTACTGTCTAATGTAATGTGGCTGCTGTTGTCCATAATGAATGGAGTCTTTGCTTTCCTAATTTCTCATTAATGATAGAAAGTGATCTCCTACATTAGAAGTACTGTACTGTCTTTGATAACATTTTTTTAGAGAATGTAGTGTTTGTGAAAGGAGACTAACACTGCTATAGATATACAGAACTACCATGATGTAGATAGGTCAGAGTCAGTAAGCTTACACCGTATAGCTATCAGTTGTTCTCAGCCCAAACTGAAAGAGAACTCTGTATCGGTGATACGGTAGCTAATGCTTCATAATTGTAAAATCCTTGACCTCTTACTTGGATGTCAATAGCAAATGTTTTAGTTATGATGGAGGCTGGGGCTGACGGTATTCTTGTTCATTTGAGAAGTTCCATATTCAAATAACAATGCCCATGGGCGTGGAACATGGGATTGGGGTGTTGATGAAGGAGACCATGGAACTTATGCATTTGGTGTTTGTTGTTACTCCTTCCAGGCAAGAGGTACAGCAGCCACCCAAGCACCCTTAGTTCCAGCATAATTGCCAATGCCTGTAGCCATTCAACTCATCCCAATTTATGCCTGATATTTTTAAACACAAAGATATACAGTTGTTGCTTGGCTATGCCCAAGGAAGGAGAGGAGACATTTGACGTGGCAGATAAGTGTACAGTGCAGGTAACCCCATGTTTATTCTATAATTACCCAGAGGACTTTTACCCCTTTTTTTCGTCCTGGTCACTCCTGCAAATTTATTGCTGGCATCTATTTTTTTTCATCCAGGTCCCTCCAGCAAATCCATTGCCAGGACATTACCATCTACCCCCATTGTAGGGGAGTTAAGGAGGGCTAGAAGAATGGGGGTGGGTGGCTCTTGTTATACCAGTCACAGTGTCTCCAACCACCCCATTTTCATTCCTTGACCTAACTCTTTTTGAGTCCTTCTCCAAATCATTTGCCAATCACTGTATGCCTTCCCTATGGAATACCTGCAGTAGTCATCTGTGCTTCATTTAAATAGAGTTGCGACATATGGCCTTCCACACTTTATGCCATGCATGAACACAACCCTTCCTAGACCCGCTTTGGAGAATGTTAAAGAACTAGACTTCACCCAGTCTAGTCTAGCACGAAGGAAAAGTTCCTTTCCAGCCTCTTACAAAAAAGATACATGGGTAATGCCCACAGCAGATCTTGACCCAGCCTGGTGGTATACCACCTAAAGGGGAGGCAGAGCAGGCAGGGCCTGCTTCAACAGTAAAAGGGAGGCTTTAGGTGCAGAATTGTCCCTTTTTAAACCTGAATTACTAGGGCATCAGTTAGTGACCACACTGACCCCTTTTGCAGCTGTTTTCTTCTTCCCTCACCCCAACCCTTCCAGCATAAAGCCTTGTTCCCATCATTCAGCCACCCAGCCAAACAGTCATTCTTCCCACTCCTACTTGAAGGTCTGAAGGGTAGTCTTTCTGCTAAGAACAATTAAATTCCAGGCCTTTCTTACCCTGCGCAAACTTGTAGTAACCGTTATCGGCAAAGCTCTGTTGATACCTTCTAATTTTTTCTTTTAAAAGAAGTTTATGGCATATTTTGTTGGGGATTTAAAATTTTCCATGCAAAATTTTGCTTAGCCTGATCCTGAACCACTGAAGATGGTGGGAGTTTTTCTGATTGATTCAGTGATAGGATTTGGGGCTGAGCATATGTTTTGTGGGGTGGTTTTTTCCCCCCCACATTAAAATACATCAAAATCATTTTCCATATTTGGACTTTGGGTGAAGCTCAACATTTCTTTGCGTGAGTTGCCTTTTCCAATATGTCCAGTAGTGTGTTGGTTTATAGTAATAGCTGTACATGTGTAACTTATTGTGCATGTAAATATCTCACTCTTTGATGGATTTCTGTAGGCTTAGCAATATTTTTGTGATGTCCAGATGATGTAATGCCTTTATTCCTATGTAATTTTTCATATGTAAATCTTTCAAAGAGCTCTGAAAAGATTTATGTTCTCAGGAGATTGGACAGCTACTTCATAAAGCCAATATGATAAATAGGCATTTTAAAATGCATTCAAACATAGGTTTAGTTAACTGGCTTTAGATTTACACAGTTGCGTTTGGAATCTTTTTGAGCATATATTTTGTAACATTTGATGTTATAAACAGTTTTTTTTAAACTGTAAAACCAAGAAAAAGAATGTGAAGCTGGGAAATAGACTTATAAGAGCACATTGCAATGTAAGGGCTGAGAATCAAAGGATGAAAAGCCAAAGGACATGTTCTCCTTTTCCAGACTATTAAGAAAACAAACTTTCCTTTTTAGCATATAAACAAATTGACATTTCGCTTTAGTTTGGTGTCTCCCTTCCCACTACTGAGGAAGAGATGTCCTAGTCTTTGTAAAAGCTATAATAAAAACAAAGCAAAAATGAAATGATGACATCACCGTAGTGGTAGCGGATGAATATTTTTGTTGTATTGAATTATGTATTTCTATTGCACTTTCCACTGTGGTGTGTGAGTTTATCTTCACAACATGCCTATGGTTACGAAGATTTATCTATCCTAGTATTGTTAAGCAGAGAGTGATTGGATCACACAAGAAGACTGTGTCTTAATTGGGACTAGTGCCTAGGTTTTCAGTGTTCTGGTGCTATGCCTTAATAAAAATACTTCTTCCTCCGTTCTTGCAGCGTCAAGTACTTAACGATGAAAAGATTCGGAAACTTAATGATGTCTTTTTTTTTTCTTTAGGGTACCCTTGAAAGTAGAACAAGCAAACAATGCACGTGATGCCTTGGCAAAAACTGTTTATAGTCATCTTTTTGATCATGTGGTAAACAGAGTAAATCTATGTTTTCCATTTGAGACCTCTTCTTTCTTCATTGGTGTTCTAGATATAGCTGGTTTTGGTAAGTGCTCTTTTTTACTAATGTTATGTTTCTCAGATAGTTTAATCAGATCTTTCTATTCTGCTTCTGTCACAGCTGCAGTGATGCATACATGATTTAGGGGTAAAAATTTCTTGGATTGTCTTGTCTTTTATAATTTGTTTTAACTACCCACATTGTGTGTACACACAGTAGTATATTAATGATAGTGACACCATTCAGATAATTCTGAGATGTGAAGGTGTAGAGGAGTTTGTCAAGGTGATACCAGAATCTCTAAATCACAAGTGTGAGGCTGGACAGGATGGTTTTTTTGGAACTGGACTTGAGGAGTCTACACAGATGCTGCTTTTTCCTGTGTATAGCTCTATCTAGCCTGTGCACTTTGAGGCCAAGTAAGTTCCCAGATGTAGCTTGGCAGAATTTGATTTTTACAGTTTTGGTGTAAAATATAGATTTTTTTAAAGCATTGTTTTTCCATTTTAATTGATTTAAAGGTTCGCAGATGTGGGAAGTTATCAGGGAAGGGGTAGTACAAGAATTTAGTGACAGTAAATGTTGAGTCAAAAAGTTAGTTTTATAACCATTGAAATAAATTGGCAACATGACATGTGAAAATGTATTAAATAAATGTCCTTGGATCATGTTCTTAAGTAGCATTTTTCTTATTTTGCCAATATGTAAATTTTAATTGTTATGTATGGAAGTATTTTTTTCATCAATTTAACTGGCATTTACCAGCACTTACTGTTAACAATCTCATCCATTCCATCTTTTTCATGATCTCTCAAGTCTTAGCAGCAGCACTATCACTTACTATTCTGAGGCTTGCCTTTCTCCATAGAGGTGTCAGTCTAAAGCTGTAATGAGCTGCCCGAGCCTTCCCTAGTCCTTGATTGGAGTCAAATTCTGGTCAGCCCATGAGATTAGGAGTAGCAACGACTGCGCTCATACAGTCTTAGGGGGAGTGGCGTATATTGACTGACATGCAGATGAAAAAGAGACTGAGGGCTGGTGAATGGTTCACTGTTAGGTCTATATAAGGCGTCTTACATCAGTCTAATTATGTCAGAGTATTCAGTACAGCCTTGTCCCACTGATGCAAGTTCCCTGACTACACAAACAGAGTAACTCCATCTTCACTGGAGATGTAGCGCTTATGTTGGTGTCATTAGGGTGATGCAGTGTTAATGAAGACCCTGATTGTTATTTAATCACCTGTTGGCAATCTTGTCAGTTTTGTGGCTCCATACTCTTCATGGAGCCATGAAACTGACAAGAAAGCCAGGTAGCTAGAGCTCAGCTCCTCCCGCCCCCCACCCTCTCCAGATTCCCACTCCTGGCCGAGCTGCTGCCTGGAGGTTCCCCACTCAGGAAAATGAGAAGCCTGGGTGGCTGCCCCTCCCCCACATTCCCAGCAGGCAGCTGTGGGGCAGTTCATTGCCCAGTGCAGAGCTGCTGCCTGGAGGTTCCCCACTCAGGAAAATGAGAAGCCTGGGTGGCTGCCCCTCCCCCACATTCCCAGCAGGCAGCTGTGGGGCAGCTCATTGCCCAGTGCAGAGCTAAGTGCCCTGGTTCTCAACACATCCCAACTATCCTTCTTCAGTAGGTGGAAGCTCTCCTGATGAGGAAGTACACCACCAATAGAAGGAAGCTATTGTGGACCTTAGCCACCACAGTCTTGGTCATTGGAGCCACAGGTGGTAGGCTCTTGTAAAGGTCGTGTTGAGAAGTTGCTTGGATGGTAGTGTGGAGACAAGAGCCTTGCTCCACTGCATTCTTGCTGTGTATTATTATACCAGGCTTGAATTGGGGCATATGAGATCTAGAAAAAACTGTCTGCAGATTGTTGGTTCCAGAAACATGAACTTTTACATCCTTTTTATTTTTGGATTATGCCCATCTTCTTATTGGTACCTATGAGATGCATCAAAACCACTTCATTGAATATGATTATCATGGATCTGAACATAAGAATTTGATGCAAAGATGTTAACTCTATTAACCTCTCCCCACTAATGTTGTATAACTAAATTTTCAAAATACTAATTTATCATAATTTAAAGCAGTTTAACATTGTGGATTTTTTTTCAGAATATTTTGAACACAACAGTTTTGAACAGTTTTGTATTAACTATTGTAATGAAAAGCTGCAGCAATTCTTCAATGAAAGGATACTAAAAGAGGTAATTTATATCCCACTTCTTGTCTGAGTCATCCACTGACTTTTCAGAAAAGTTAGATAAGGGCGTATGAAATAGCAACATTTATGGAAAGCATTGCTAATTTTCCTTTTAATTACAAATAAAGAATTTTGTGTGTCTGTGTGGTACTGCGTAAGGTGGGATGTATTCTTGGTTTAAGCATTTTTTACTTGTACATGTGAAATTCTTTCCCAGTCTAAGTTGGTCAGTGTCTTGTTCATCGTCTCAAACGTGCATTAAGAGCAGTACACCTCACATCTTCTTGTACTATGTAACTCTTATTATTAATGGTAGTATGTTAGCATCTATAGGCCAGAGGCAGAATATACATATAATGGAGACAGTCCTAGATCTGAAGAGTTTATAATCTGAATATGAGATTATAGGCAACAGATGGCAGGGAGGGGGTATGCAAGGAAACAGACATGATACTAGTCAGTCTGATAAACTGGTCACAGCACACAAAATGCCTCACCATTTTTTAGTGTAGGCTTTTTGGCAGAGAAGATATCTTAAGAGGGATCTGAAAGAAGACTACAAGGTGGAATCTGTAACGTATCATTTTTTTGGCTTTTCTTGTCTTCCCCATGTAAAAGGAAAGAATTCAGAGGCCTTTATTAAACTGCATGTGGCCCATGACTATACAGTGTTTTGGCACTTCTCCAACTTCCCTGCTTAGCTTTCAGAAGTCCATAAGCTCTTAATTACAAAATACTTTCTCTTCAAATAGTGCTATCAGAGCCAACCGATTCTCAACAGGTAGTGCTGTTTGTTAGAAATCTGTATGTTTGAAACTGATTTAGGGTTTTCAAATATTGAATAAAAACTAAAATAACACATCTGTTCAGGTGGCATTTCTGCTGAATATTGAAACGACTTTGTTGAAAACCAACATATTAACATAAAAACTGCTGGTTAAACTTGGTAGAGGACCATTGGTACTCAAGCTGGGGCAACCTGAGAAGGGCAAGACTCAGAAACCATGCCTTATCTTCTGACTACCTGTAATATAGAAGAGTGAGATAGGAAAGGGATACGGGCATGAATGTTAAAGCAATTTATCATATTTCTAAAGAAGAGTAATGAAGTGGGGAGATTGAAGAGGCTTCCCTGAACACTGGATTAAATGTGCAAGGCTTTTTAGAAGCTCAGAGCAAGATGGAATCGAGCTCATTGGGCCTTTATTGTCATCCCCAAGAAAGAATTTATTTTTAATTTTAGGTCTGTGTTGATTTGTGATCTGAGAACATTTGCTATGTAAGTCACTAAAATAACAAATTCGACAATCAGAAAGTGACTTTATAATCATGGCATAGAGGAGAGCAGAAGAATTTTTTCTCATGTCTTGCTTACAACACTCATATTAATGCATCCCAGAATGATGGTTTGGGGTTTTTTGCATATTTCCACTATGACCCCTAAATCTTTTTCAGCGGTATTCCTTCCTACATAGTCACTTCCTATTCTTTGTGTGAAACTGCCTGTTCTTTCTTAAGTGAAATACTTTGCATTTTTCCTTATTAAACTTCATCCTATTTACCTCAGACCATTTCTCCAGTTTGTCCAAAGAAAAGACGATATATTTAGCAATATGCCTAGTAGTCTATTGAAGACACAAATTTACTAAGATGGGGTAATAATAAGGAAGTGAACTATTATCTGCCTATTCATGTGAGTGTTTAGAAGACTATTTAATTAAAATTACAATACGTTGAAAAGTAGTAATTGATGCATACTCACAGCTTCCAAGATTTGTGCAGGTGAAAGTGGCATTTGAATGTATAATCAAATAATTTTAATAGTTTGAACAGTTTAGATCGTTTCATTTGGTGACTTATAATTTGAAATGGCTTCAGAATTTACTACATTTAAATTAAGTAGAATTTTGGAGACAGGATGATTTCTGCAAAATGTATCTAAAGTTTAATTGTTTCTCATATAAGCCCCATCTGAATGCTTCCCTCCAATTTTGTCAAAAGTAAATCAATCTGGCTCAATATCCTTGTGGACTGGTGACATATAGGAATAATGTTTTGTCACAAATCTGAGGAGTTATAGGACAAGATACTTGGCAAGATCAGAAATGTGGAAACATGAGTTCACAGTCCCTTAAAAGTACCTTAACTTTTTTCTCTATTTTATATTTTTAGAACAGCTTGGCATAGAAATTCTAAAATTAATTTATTCTGTTTATTCTTATTGATACCTTCAACAAGATGAATGTTGGAGTTACCTGAAAGGTTTATTCTGAACCTATGGGAATTCCCGAGTTCTTCAAATTTCACTGTCTATGCATGGAGTTTTAGAAGTCTGGTGCCTTTGAATTTTAATTTGCATATATACTGGCTGAAAATTCTGAATTAAAGATATACATCTCTATAGGTGAGCCAATAGACATTCAATGGAGTTCATTTTATCTTGGCACCAGCAGCTTTCTTGATACGTAGTTTGCAGGGTGTCTTGCATCTTTTGAAGGTTATGTTCCTTCTAATTCAGTGAAAGAGCTCCTAATATTTGCTTTTCTACATCTATGTTAAGAGAGCTAGTTCAGTGGATATCAGAAGAATCACTTCTTAAACTGAGAGTAGATACTGACTTTCGAATCAGAGCAAATGTGAACACATTCAGAGTTGTGATTCACAACTGTCTTTTGCTACTTGTCTGCTCCCTTCTCTTATCACATGGACCCCACTTTCTGTTTTGCTACAGATGCCAGCCTGGTCCACTCATGGGCTGGATGTGTGTGGACTTGGATTCCCTTTGCTTACATCAACTGTCCCTTAGGTGTTCAGTGGAGTTTCATATGTAACACCTTGTTAGACCATCCTCTTGTGAATGGATCTGTAAATGGGATTCCCGTGATAGGGGTTGGTTCTGGAGAGTATCCAATCATCCTTCCTTTTCCTAGGGTAAAATGGGGTTTCCCTTGTGTTTGCTCTTCCCTTTGTGGCTTGCACTCATTGACTGTTCTGTCTTCTTCATAGGAAACAGCCAGATCAACTGTTTCCTGTACAGAACCTAAAGATTTATCCTAAATGGCTTCTCTGATCTCACAGCAAATGCTCAGTAAATGTTCTTATGCAAAGAGGTCAAATAACTTGTTATAATCATCCACTTTTCTCCTTTGTTCGTCGGATCATACATTTTATACACACATTCTCTGCGACTCTTCAGAGGTTTCTAAATCTCACCCTGTATGCTTAAGGGGTAATTTGAAACCTTTGCAACACAGCCTTTTAAAATTCATCATACTTCAAACCCTGTTCAGTTTCCACTTCATTAAACTCATTTAATGCTTCACCCAAGAGCTTTGCAACCACTATGAGGACTTTCAGGGCTCCTGGAATTGTATGTAATTTGCACAGTATTTCAAAAGTACTTAAGTATTCTTCAGTACTATCTGATACTTTATACACAGGAGAGAATTTCTCAGCTGGATGCTCCTTGTACAGAGGAGGGAACAATTGGGACCTGTGGGATCAGTCCATGCTTTTCCTGCCAGCTCAGGTTACTCTGACTTTCCTTCCAATGTTCCTTTCATCTTTTCCATCTATGTGTGGAATAAATGTTTAATGTGCACCAAGGCATGTTCGTGTGCATCACTAATAGAAACAAAAACTCTAGCCATGGGCTCTCTACTAATCAGTTGGGCAGCATTGGAATGTCTCCTGAGTGGCTGCACAAGTGCTTAGTTTACAGGGAACACTGTTTCTGTCTCTCACTGGGTTGCCCACTATTTCAGTTCCACGTTTCTTTGGTGGGCAGCTGTCTCCTCTGCCAGGGTTCCACTGGTATGCTTCCACAGGCTCTCTTTTCAGCTTCCCACTTCTGGTACTCATACACTGCTGTCACAGCTGCTCATTCTTTCTCTCATTGTTCTTCAGTGTGGCTATGTCTAATTCTTAGATGTTTTGCTTTTGCTCCTTTTTATACTTGCTTTTATTGCTGGAAAGAAAGAGAAAACAAAAAACAGTTTTTTGACGGTTCTCAATGTTTATACTGAAAAATCTGCTTTATCAGTGCTTGAAATGTGAATCTCATCCAACCTGTCTACAGGGGGTAAATTCTGTCCAGACTACATCACTGAGATACTTTGTGCAGGGCTCCCTGAACTTTAAGCCACTGTCTTACTCAGGAGTGGGCCAGAGAGCTTCTGCAGGCTGGATCCGACCTGCCAAGCCTGTTGATCTGGCCTGCGGCTGCCCTGCCAACTCCCCTGCCCGCAGACCAATGAGACCTGGGGACAGGGATAGCATGTGAAGTTTTCTTACCCCACCAGGGGTGCGCAGCACTAGAGGGAACTGCTAGCTGTTCAGAATAGTTGGTAGTTTACTCTAGGCACTGCATGCCCCTTGCAGGGCAGGGGCAGGAGGCGAGAGACTTTACACGCTCTCATGCCCCCAAACCCTCATTGGCCTGGGGGCAGGGAGAGCACATAAACACTCCTTTCCTCACCGGGGGGTGCATGGCACAGGAGGGAATTGCCAGCTGTTCAGGACAGCTGGCAGGTCAGTCTAGATGCTGTGTGCCCCTTGCATACTGGGGACGGAGGGCAAAGACTTCACGCACTCTTTTGCCCACCGACCCTGATTGGCCTGGGGGCAGCGGGAATGCACAAAGTGTCCTCTTGCTGCCAGGAGTACGCAATAACTAGAGGGAACCTCCAGCTGTTCAGAACAGCCTGCAGTTCTCTCTATGCATGCAGCCGGGAGGGGTGGGGGGAGCAAGACGTCACGTGCTTCCCCATCTCCAGGCCAATCAGGGTCTATGGGGAGGGGAGCATAGGAAGTGTCCTGGCTCTGCCCCTTTTGGGGCGGCCAAGGGCCACTTCAGAAATTTGTAAAGTGGCCCCCTTTGAAAAACTATTGACCACCCCTGGTTTTACTCCTCTGCCTCAGCAAGTGAGCGCTTTCTGCTGCTAAGCTGTTAGTCAGTTCCCTGCCATTCCAGCCTGTCTGCCTTGCATGGGCATTGGTCACAACTTGTTTTTATCATTTAATATTCTCTGTGCCTTCTACCTGGATGTTCATATTTCATGAAAAAGAATAGATCCACAATCCTGTTTGGACCAGGGTTGTGAAGATTAACCAGTGAGCATCACCTATTCTGGTTAACTAGTGACCTAGCCCAATCATGCCCTCCCTCCTTTAATTGGTTAACTGATTAAACATTATGTTTAACCAACCAGTAAAATATTATATTAAACTACGTAACCAACTACCCTAGTTTGGGCCTTCTAGTTGCTCTTGTAATATAAATGGTAATAAAAGCACATTTGGGAAATGTTTAATATTCCCAATTAAATTTTCCAGTAGAAAAATTAAACTGAGCAGTTTATTGTCAAGGGTCACCTGCCGTTATATTTGGGTAGTGTTAACAAAGAAATTTGAGTTACAAAATAGTACATTTTTAAAAGCGGAGGGGAAGGAATAATTAAGTTTTATTGGATTTTATGCAATTTTAGAACTTGGAAATTAGAAAAAAAGGAAATGAAAAACCCCTCCCCAAAACTTATAACTTCATTACAAAATGTTTTAAATTTTACCTTTTAAAAAACTTTTTATAACCTCCATGAGACTTCTGCTATACTTTGTATGACTGAAGGTAGAATATCAAGAATATATTCTTTTGGCTTGTAAAAAATGTTCGCCTGTATGTTTGAAAGTAATAAGTTATCCTGCTAAGAAACTAGAAACAAGTTAAATTGAAAGATCAGTTTTTCCTGTTAATATTTTTGCTAATATTTTTCACAAACTGCTGAGTTCCAAATGATTCTAACACATGAAAATGATTTTTTTCAAGTCAAATATTTACATCTTAGTAAAGTACTTTATCCTCA
Organism: Pelodiscus sinensis; assembly: GCF_052426305.1. NCBI lineage: Eukaryota > Metazoa > Chordata > Testudines > Trionychidae > Pelodiscus > Pelodiscus sinensis. Next base: position 59,818,385 of record NC_143054.1, on the reverse strand, counting down.
TGTATCTAACATACATATGTGTATTGCTAGTGTTAAGGAAATGGAGTTGGAACTATATTAAGGTGTATCCAAACACTTTAAAGTCTCCTATTTGTTTTTTTGTTGTCATTATAGAAGTTAAAATTTTCTCTTGGTTCATGAAAAAAACTGTGGTAAACAGAATTTTCTCCTAAACATTTTTACGTTTTCTATTTTAGGAACAAGAACTTTACCAGAAAGAAGGTCTCGGAGTAAATGAAGTGCACTATGTAGATAATCAGGATTGTATAGGTATGTACTTAGGAAATGTTTTTGCTGTTTCATTACAATTGTATGAGTCTGGAGCACAGTGGCTTTCGATAGAATAGACAAAATGTGTTTAGTGCAGTGATTTTGTCATACAGTGACCATCCAAGTATTGTGGATCCTGCTTTGGGGTTTTAGTGTCCATGGATGGAAAGGTCTCTTCACTGATTCAGTTGCAAGATTGGGATTTTATTTTATTTTATTTTATTTTATTTTATTTTATTTTATTTTATTGTGACCATTGTTGTAGATGATTTGCACCTCTCTAAGTGCTTCTGCCCACTGAGTTGTTCTTGCTCAAGGTCAAAGGGAGAGATTTCATTAGAGTCTCTGCAAGTTTTCTTTTGCCGAGAGTAGGCCAATAGTTCTAGCAGAAGTTAATTCAGGGAAGGTTCTTCTGTCTTATTTATATACTAGTAACACACAGAACCCCAATATGTAATGGAGTCTCCTTGTGCTGGGTGCACATGACTACATACTCAGACATTGTACTTACCCTGGAATTTTCCAAATAAATTACTCAAAGCAGAGAATGTGTGATACACAGAACAATATATTCATTGTGTGAGGAGATTAAAAGATCCGTGGACCAAAGCAGGGAATTTTGAATATTTGAAAACAGAGGGTTTTACTATAATTTGTCAGATTATTTTTCCTTTCCACTTGCTGCTGTGAATCAAAACCAAAATAAAAATGTAGGCATTGCTATTGTTTTCAGTACACGAAAGGATTAATATGGTCTGTCTGCTTCCAACTTCTTTTATCCTAATTGGATTGTGCAATATGATGAGAAAAAACTGACTTTGACATACAATTCAATGCAGCATTGACTGTGGTAGCTTCAGAATCCACATCTAGGGAAATAGTGGTGATGGCAGGATACTCCCATCAGTTATCAGTGGCAGAGTCACCAGTGGTTCCTTCTGCGCATCTATAGATGTGCTCAAATATCTTTCCTCGTAGGCAGACATTGACCTGCATCCCTGGCTCTGTATTGGTCGTTGGTAGCCATGTCAGGCAAAGATGATTGCTGGCTGGTGACAGAACAGTAGAAGATGGTCTAGATGAGAAAATCTAAGGGGTAGAATGGAGAAAAGTGCTTTCTTCCTGTATGAATATTAAACCAGCCCCATCTGATAGTCTGATCTGGATTACCTTGAATGTTTTCATGTCTCAAGGAGGTTCTAGTCCCTTACAAAAGTAATTTTTAATTGTTTCAGATACGTATTTATGTATCTGAAAATGTTCCAGAGAAGCAGAAAAAGGCTTTCTGTTATCTGAGCTAAATGGATAAGAAAAGACAACACTGGCTTCTGTTTAAATTCATTTTCATTTGAGGCTTTGTTTTTTGTGTTGCTCATTGTTCAAAATAAGGAGCCATCTGAGGCTGAGATGTGAGTATTGCTTTATATTGCACCTTCTAAAATGTTACAACTTCCACTGACTTCTGATAATTTATAATCAGTAGACTCCTTAAATATATAACATTGTTTTGTTATGTCTGTATTTTGGGGAAAAAAAGGAAGCACAGTTTTCTCTGCCTCTGAGAAATAAAGAATTCTTCTGCCAAAATCTCTTGAATTTAATTTAGTTTTCTATAACAAGAGTGGTAATTACAATGAATATCTTAATAGGGTACAGAATAAAGGTAGATTATGTTGGCTTGGACAGTTATTGTTAAATCATTATCATTTTTCGAAAGCCAAGGTTGGATTGAGCTGCCCTTTCAGCCTATTATTAAGGTGTTTCATAGATGGTTTCATATACTGTGTCATACAGCTATCTTCTGGATGACCATGGCCCCTCTCTGTCCATGTACTCCTCCACAGAGAACCTTCATAAGCAATCGGTATTGGGTCATTCTGGCAACCTGATGAAGCCATTGTAATTGACACCTTTTGCCAATTGTAGTCATTTGCAGAACTTGTTCACTTTTCTGTGGATGCTACCAGTCGTTAGTTTATCTAGTGTTATCTGCAGCTGGGGTGCTGGAACAATTTGTATAATAGAGGTGCTGAGCACCATTGAACTATACTGTAAATGATGGAAACCACTTCCATGCCAGTGGTACAAGCACCTCATTTCAAATGTTTGTGACTTTTGCTCCAGGCTCTTTGTCAGTACACGTTTCACAATCATAAGGTAATGTGGATAAAATAAGTGTTTTATATAAATCTAGTTTTAATTGTCATAGACACTGATTTAAGCATCAGATCATTTTTATTCCGGCATGCGAACGTTCTGCTGTCAATAGATGTCTGTTATCTTCATATCATTTGTCATATATTATGATGAAACTCAAGTAGCACAAACCACCTACTTGTTTGTGGTGACTATACCATTGATAATTAGTTTAGCCCATTGCTCGATTTTTGATGCTGTCTTTAGTTTGGTCTTTTGTTCATTTGTTTTTAATCACAACATCCAGAGAATGAGGTACAAGTTAGTTGCTGCTTCTTGATTGAATTCCTCTGTTGGGAATATCATTACAATTTTATCTGCAAAGTCAGCTGATTGATAATTTGCCCCCAATATTATGCAGTCTTCAACAATGTTAAGGCCATGACTACACCAAGAAACTATTTCAAAATTACTGGAGGCAACTTAAGAGATCCTGATTTAACACATTCAAACTAGTGTGTCCTCGTTATGGGGAAACATTGAAATTAGTCCGAGGCAAGCTCCAGTAATGTGGATGTGTCACTTTGGACTTACAGCCCCAGGAAGCACTTTGGGCAGTTGCAGGGGGCCTCCCTGAGGCCAATAAATTTGAATTTAGCACTGGAGCATCCATGCTAATGTTATTTTGAAATTGCTCTTTTGGAATTGGCGTGAAAAGCAGGAGTACAGAGTTGGAATTCTGCAGCCTATTGTTTCAAAATAATGGGCTTGGTAGTGTGGATGTATCACTTATAAATTTGAAACGGGAAGGGAGGGGGGTTATTTTGGAATAAGTTCCTAGTGTTGACCAGGGCTAGATGTTTTCTAAGCATAAAGTATTGGACTGGGTACACATCCCTTCTCTGTTTGATTCAACTTTTCACTTCAAAATATTCCATTGATTGACCACTGACTAACTAGGCTGGACAGACACGGTAGTTGAATCCATTTGCCACTAAAACCATACCATTTGAGTACTTTTCACACAGCCTCTCTGTTAAACGAAGTTAAATACTTTCTGAAAGTCAAGGAATGTACAAAATGGATTAACTGAACTCTCTCTTCTCCTCTCCCCCCTCCCCCAAATGTTATGTGCAAACAGATCTCTATTCTATGATGGACCATACAGGTCTAAAGCCAGTTAGTGACTCGGCTGTTCGTTGCATTTGACTGAGTATCACTCTACAGAATACCTTGCTAGGAGTGCTTAAGATTGATTCCTCTGTAGCTGTCAGGTCACCTTTCTTAAAGAATGGTACAATAATTTAGTTTTGACGGTTTTCAGTGACATCATCCTTTGCCCTAATGAGATTGAATAGTTTGTAAAGGGCCATATCCTTTCTCCTTCTTCTATGTTTTAATACTTGAGGCAGAATACCATCTCTACACAAGTCTGAATGGTTTTTCAGGGGCATGATTGCTGTTTGTTTCTGTTCCCAGTATGCATCTACCTTTGTTGTTGCCTTTACAGTTGATATCCTCAAAGACTATTCATGTTCAATAGCTGATGAAAATATTATTTCCTTCTTTTAAGCTTTTGATCTTTATCTGCTATGTACTTTCCCTGAGCATGGTGTGGCTGACTTGTTACAGGTGTTAACTTCTTTGATAGTAATCTGACTTTCTGAAAAAGCCCTCAAGCATTACTTTATGTAAGTATTGTTCAAGTACTTTGCCTTTTCTCTTAAGCCAGTCTTCCATAGATTCTATTTTTAACCGTTCCTTTAAATTCATTGTTGAGCTGCCTGTTTTCCTCTTTTCCACTCAGGGAAATCTTTAGCTTTCAGACTTTCTTTCTATACTTTGGCGCTGTCTACATTGGCATCCCTTTCCGGAAAAGGGATGCTAATGCGATACATTGCAATTGCAAATCCGCGGGGGATTTAAATATCCCCTGCGGCATTTGCATTTACATGGCTGCTGCTTTTTTCCGGCTTGGGGATAAGCCGGAGAAAAGCGCCAGTCTAGACGTGATTCTCCGGAAAATAAGCCCTTGAAAGTAGGAATAAGAGATCCTCCGGAAAAGGGCTTATTTTCCGGAGAATCACGTCTAGACTGGCGCTTTTCTCCGGCTTATCCCCAAGCCGGAAAAAAGCAGCAGCCATGTAAATGCAAATGCTGCGAGGGATATTTAAATCCCCCTGCGGATTTGCAATTGCGATGTGTCGCATTAGCATCCCTTTTCCGGAAAGGGATGCCAATGTAGACACAGCCTTTGTGTTTCGTCTTGACAGATTTTCAGTTGCTGGTGTCACCTAATCTTTCCTTTTTTGGGCTACAACCTCATGCCTAAAATTTCCTTGCTCGTGGCAGGAATGATACATTTTGCCTTTTCCCAGAATTGTTGTTCTATTGTGTCCTGTAGGTTTGAGAGAGAGGCGAGGTGGCTACTGATGGTGTTCTGAAAGTGCCTGTATTTTTCAAAACTTTGGGGCTATAGAGTCTTTTGTCATCTTTTGAAAAATTTAAAGTGTTAAGTTGGAGCCTGCCTGTAACAATCACTGCTCACTTGCCTGAGTTTGTATGTAGCCTTCTATAGACCCTGCAGTCTAGTCTACTTGTTTTCCAGTGTTTTACTAGGGTCAGGTCTACACTAGGGGATAAGTTTGAAGTAAGATAGGCAATTCCAGCTATGTTAATTGCATAGCTGGAGTTGGGGTACCTTAAGCCAAGCTTCTGCACCCTTTCCTCAGTGGGAAATCGACAGGAAAAATGTTCCCGTTGGTTTCCATTACTCCTCAGTATTGGATTTAGAGGGTCCTTATTTGACTATCTAAATCAAATGCCAGATGATCAACCTCTGAAGCATTTATCCATGGGTAAGTATAGATGTAGCCCAAGATGATTTTGATCACTTTTTTTTTTGGTAGTACCATCATTAGAAACCTTTGTGCTGATATGCTGTGTGTTATAAACGGATTGTTGGTAGCAGAGAATTGAAGCAATCCATCATCTCACTCATTTCTATGCCTTCTTTTCCCAATTCTCCTACTCCATGTTGTTTTGCCCCATCATGGCAGTAAAATCCTCCCTATATTTTTATGATTCTGTGACTGTGAATAAAAAAACTTGTTCGGGGGTTCCAGGAATTTCTGCTTGATGTTCGTAGTAAAACTGGTTTATGATGCTGTCCTCTGTGACAGTTGTGGGTGTGATTATTAGTCACATATCTTTTAGTTTAATGCTCATTATGTGAGATGATACATGTATGGCATTTCAAAGAACTTTGTTTTTTTCTGCTAATATAAAGGCAACTTTGGTTTGCGTGCTTCTTTCCTCTGTGGAAACTAAGATGCCTAAAGAACTAATATGTAAAAAATGTAGGCATTGAGTGAGTTTCAGTGCCTCCAGGGCTAGGTATCAGCCAAAAGAGGTTTTGTGGATTTCAGTGGTGCTTAAAAATGGAACTTAAAACTGGAGTTTAGGCACCTACATCCCTTTGTGTACATCTGGCCTGAGATTTCTTACTCCTTTAGCATAAACATAAAAGTGTGAATATATTTATTGCTACTGTCTTCAAAAACAATATATATGTGTCTGAGTTTTTAATATAAACTTTCAAAGCAGCATAGAATCATAGAACACTAGAATTGGAAGGGGACCTTGAGAGGTCATCAAATCTAGTCCTCTGCCCTCACAGGGCATAGTTTTAAATAGCAGCCTGGCCCCATACTGATGTAAGTATGCTGAAATCTGTACAGCTTTTTAAGCTTTTGGTCATCCTCTTTTCTTGTTGATGTCATGGATATATGATCCTTTCTCATACTTCTTATTCAGTGTAGTGAGAAATCTGAGAGTTTTAAAATCAAAACAGTATACACTTAAAAGACATTGTGCACCAGTGTGTTTCCACTTTCATCACGTCCCAGTTTCATAGGTGGAACTGGACAGCAAGCTACAGAATACTGCTTAAATCAATACTAATATATGCCAGACTTGCTGGTAGTGATTACATTTCTCTTTAATCTAAACTATGATGGTTGTAGTAATTATGCAGTACCATGTTGGTTATATTTTTGGTGTAACATTCTTGTTCTGATTTGGAATTGTATATAGCACTTTTACAAACGTTGATTTCTGTTTTACAAATAGATCTGATTGAAGCAAAATTAGTAGGCGTGCTGGATATTTTGGATGAAGAAAATCGTCTTCCACAACCAAGTGACCAGCATTTTACTTCTATGGTACATCAGAAACACAAGGAGCATTTCAGACTTTCTGTAGGTTTACTTATGACTTCATTATTTAATAAAAATGAGTTCCCAGACTAGATGCTAATATAACTTAAGTTATAAATGACTGTGAATAAAAAGCCAAATGGAATCCTGCAGGCATTTCATGCAATCAGGTGGTAGCATGTTTTATTCCTTAAAAAAAAAAATCAGTTTGGATCTGAAAGATGGAAGCCCTGTTGTCTCTCTCAATGGACCCATGGAGCTTTCTTGGCCAGAAGAAAGGCCAAGGCCAAGGTGATCCTAGTGCAAAGGCCTTTCTACTCATTATTATACATTTTATAAGAAATGTTCAAAACCTGCGAGGAAAGTGTTGAAACCAGAGTTTAGGCTTTATAGCATATTGACTGAAAAGTACAAACTTTAAGAAAGTATTATGAAGCCTTAGAACTACGGGGTCTGGTGTCATAAGTAATGAAATATTTTCTTTATGCAATCCCAAGCATTTTCATAAAATAGAAACTCAGTTTAGGTTTATTGAAAGGTTCACTAGAGATTTAACTCTTCTATGAAATTTGTGCATCATTTTCATTTTAGTGACTGTCATCTCTCATGTATGTCTAATCATTTCTAAAAACAACAAATGGTCTGATAGCACTTTATGGACTAATAAAACATGTACATGGTGATATGAGCTTTCGTGGGCACAGTCCACCTCTTCAGATGACCAGGGTTTTGAGTTTAGGATGTGCAGATAATTTCTAGCTATGAAAAGGAAATAAAAAGGATTTTCCTTGAGTTGCTTTTCTAAAGGCAGAGTTGATGGCATCGGATAACTGTTTCCCCCTTATCTCTCCAAATTCCTCCAAGATTTTTAGCTGTGTGTTTTAACAAATATCTGTTTAGTCCAATTTTCTCAGTTTCACACTTAATATTTTAAAGATGAGACTGTAGAACCACTCAGGGAAAGGATTTTCTTTATTTTTAAGCGTACTGTTAGATTAACACAATCCCAGATTTAAAATATGCCAGTAAATTTGTAAATACAAAAAGCACAAGAAATACTACTTCAGTAATAACTAAACACAGGAAGATTCAACAAAATTATGTATTCCTCTAAATTAATACTCATTTAGTTAACTGGATTCCTGTGCTATAAAAAATTCTTGTTGGACTCTTCAGTTTTTGTAGATGGCTCCTATCTGCAGCCTTTGATTTTTAGCTCTATCTCTGAGAGTTGGATCTTTCACCTTATCTCCAGCTATTCAGCTCTTAATTCAGAAGTTTTACAGAGAAATTTGCAATGGTTGTAGCTTCCCTCCTGTGACACCCATGGTTGGACAACTCACCAAGGCAAATTTCAGTGTCACTGTCTTGCTTGTAAATGATCTCATCCAAAAGATATATTTGAGCCACTATCTCCTAGCATCCTGACAAGGCTGTGCACCAGCCAACTGTTCTGTGTCACCTGTGGGAATTAATGTTGGACTCAACACAATTGTGATGATACAAATTATTAATCTTGGCAGTTGCAGTGGCATTTTACTGTGAGTTGCAGACTCATTCAAACCTGAAAAAGCTCAGGATGAAGAAAAAGTTTATTTGAATCTGAGGGAACTGAAATAGTAGAGTTTCTCACAGCTTTAATCTTAATCCATAGGAAAGTCCATAGCACCTAATATTTCTGGCAGAAAAATATGATTTGGAAATTTGCTGTTCTGATTTTGTTAACGATTTTCTGTTCAACTTGGGGGGGGTGTTTAATTGCAGATTCCCAGGAAGTCTAAATTGGCTGTTCACAGAAATATCAGAGATGATGAGGGCTTTATTATCCGACATTTTGCTGGAGCAGTGTGTTATGAGACGGTAACTTGATTTAAGAAACTCATGTTAATTATTAACTTTAAATGCGCCCTGCTCAAAGGACATGGAGATTTCAAATTCTTCTTTGTGATGATTAACCCAATATGTCTAATAAATATTTAATCAATAAAAGCATAAGCATAATGACTTGTTGTTACTGCTAGCTCAGTAGCAAATGTTTTCAGAATTCAGAAATGCCCTGATCATTATTCCATTAAAGTCAATGGCTACATTCTCCTTGATTCCAACACCATAAAATTAGGTGCAGATTTCTCAGTCTTTGGTTTTAGTTCATTTATTTGGAAAGACTGACTTTCTAAATGCACTTTCAAGTTAGTGACTAAAATATCCCAATTATTTCTTACTCCATTTGCCATCATTAATACGTAGTAGTTAATGTAAGAATAATAATTCTGGATTTCTACAGCACCTCTAAAGATGTCAAAGAGAATCAAAGCATTAATAAATGAAGCCTCACAATGCAGCTGAGTACAGGCAGTCCCCGGGTTTCATGGATCCGACTTAAATCGGATCCCTACTTACAAACGGGGTGAGGCAACCCCGCACTAGCTGCTTCCCCCCAGCAGACCAGGGAGATGTAAAGCTAGCGCCCCCCCCCCCCCCCCCCAGCAGACCAGGGAGACGCGGAACGGCTTTTCTCAGCAGACACCTCAGCTTGAGAATAAAGGACTGAGGGAAGTGAGGTGTGGGAGAATAAAACTGAGCTCTGAAGAAATGTTTGGTTAGAGTTTCCCCTACAATATGTACCAGTTCCGACTTACATACAAATTCAACTTAAGAACAAACCTACAGTCCCTATCTTGTACGTAACCCGGGGACTGCCTGTAGTGTTATAGTGAGAACTGAAAATAGAAATCAAGGGTCAAATTGTGCTGCTGTTGTGGTCAGTGACAGAGCTAGTACTGACTAAGCTAATCCAAGATTTCAAATTCCATCTCATGATGCCCGGGCCTATGCTTTAAGCTTAACAGCTATTCTCCCTTTACTGTTGTTAGTGTCAGACATAAGCAGTAGATGGTCTGCAGTTAAATTTTAAATATTTTTCTCAATACATTTTCCCCCTCTGGTTCTTAGTATCTTCGAATTGGGTATTTTTGTTAATATTGGGATGTTTTGAACAAAGTATGTATTTATGTAGGACTAAGTAAAGCAATTAGTACTGTAAAGTTTACATGGTTTGTTTTCTTTTCAGACCCAGTTTGTGGAGAAAAACAATGATGCTTTGCACATGTCCCTTGAATCTCTTATATGTGAATCCAAGGATAAGTTTGTCCGGGAACTCTTTGAATCTACAACTAACAACAACAAAGATCCCAAACAAAAAGCAGGAAAGCTTAGTTTCATCAGTGTGGGAAACAAATTCAAGGTATTGGAATAGTAAAAATAAGTTCTTTTCTTTAGTATGTTGCTTTTAAGTTGCTTGAAATGAATGAAAGTTAAGGATGGGAGACCCAGATAATTTGAGTTTCATGAGAAAAATCCTCTTATACAGCTATTGCTTAAATAAAATGTCATAAAACCATATATTCAAGTTTAATGATGGTCTGAGCTATGCAAACAATAAAGATTGTTTGAACATAACCCTTGCTTTTATTTTAAAATGAAGCCGTTCATAATTATCCCCCCCCCCCCCAAAGCCCAATGGTACTTGCGCTTCAAAAGTTTTAAGTTCTTATTCTAAATTTGGAACCTATGGTTCTAAAATTGACAAACGTGTTCTTCCATTCTATTTGAAGTTGTTGAAATAACAGTTTTTTTGTAAGTTGTCATCTCAGAATTTAAAAGCTAGCCTTAAAACTGGTTTTCCTTGTTTAAAATTATGTAAGACAGCAATAGTGGTTTGTTTGACAAATATTTTCAATGTGCTGAATACTTGCTTTTTCACTACCTGACCATAATATCTGATGCTTCTCCTAATTTTTTCCTTTCTTCTACTTGCTGTAAAGCTGACCCTCAAGCCTTGTCTTCTCCACATGTTTCCTACTTCCTTTCCTCATTCAGCAGTTTTATTTTTAGCTGGATTATTTCAGCTCAGAATGACTAGAGAAAACTATAGGGAAGTTGAGAGAGGAAAAACAGGCACAGCCAGGGTCTGCAGGTAAATTTATTATCTTCATGGACTCATTATTTTGCAGCAGCTGCAATTTCAGCATGAGTTCTTCTTTTCAACGCATCAGTCTTCATAACGTTTTGTTCCTCTGTGGCATTTTGCGTGCATGTATTCTACTGAAAGTAATTCATTAATGTTAATTTCCCAGACACAACACACAATCTTAATGAACACTTCAAGCATTGGAATTTTCCATTTCACTTCAGATAGCTCTGGGAAATGTATCCTTACCATAGGAGGCTTTGTGTCTTCTGTGGTTTAAGACTGGGAGTTCTTTACTAGTATATAAAGAAATGTGAGTAGATCAGTCTTGAATTTCTCTGATTGTAACCAAATAATGTTCTAGAGAGAGAAATCCTTGTAAAATAAAGTGATTATGTTTTGGAAAAAGATAATTCAATAATGTTCAGAAGGGAAATAGACTATAAAAATGTAAATATCTACAATATAAAGTAAATTTAAAAATTAACACTAGAGAGCTGCTGAATACACACAGTATTGACAGTGTTACCAATAATAAAATAAGGTTGTACGTTGGTTAATAAAGGAATTGTTCCTGCACTTCAAATTATTTCCCACTCCCTCCCTTCCCCCACCTCCCTGCCCCAGTACCCAATAACTAAGGGTACATCTACACTTGCACCCTAGTTCGAACTAGGGATGCAAATGTAGGCGACCGAAATTGCTAATGAAGCAGGGATTTAAATATCCCACGCTTCATTAGCATGGGATATTTAAATCCCTGCTTCATTAGCAATTTCGGTCACCTACATTTGCATCCCTAGTTCAAACTAGGGTGCAAGTTTAGATGTACCCTAATTCAGTCAAACTGATTGAGCAAATGATGGGCCAGTTAATCTGGAGATGAGCTGGTACTTTGTGAGCAATTGATGCTAATATTGATAACAATGGATCAGATTCTTAAAAGTCCAGAAAAATCTGTGGTTTCCATTTAAATCAATGCAAGATGCGGGTGCTCAGAACTGCTCAGGATTCCAGTGTTTCCAACAATAGCACCAGGTTTGTAAGTATGCCTGATTCATTTTAGGAAAGAAGATGAAACCATTTATAATCTTTATTTATGGGTAACATTACATCATTCCTTGTGCTGAATCATGAGCATATATAGACTTTGCATAAAGCAGTTGTTTTTGTAAAACTCCATACCGATGCTAACAAATTATTTCCTCCAAGATAAAACAAAACGCTTATATTAAACACATTGCTTTATAAATTTAAGTACTATAAATACTTTCCTTATCTACTTTTAACAAACTGTGTTACACCAGTGAAAACTAAGGATCAGGTTAGCTGGGCTTGCCCTCCCTCTCATGACACTCCCTGTGTTCATCCCAACCACTTGAGCTGGAGTTCACCAAATTTATTCACAAGAATAACCAATAGGCCCCTGATTCTTTGGAGGAGAGGCTGGTAGCTTTAGCTGGAGCAGTGGAATCTATTCGGTAGGCACCAATACAGATCCCTTTGGACTGGGATCCCTGAAAATAATAGACTAGTTTGTTTTCAAGATCCTGATTTAGACTGTCTGCTTTATGGTACACAGTACAGTAGTAAGTGTGGACCATACTTAATGACTTAGTATCAGAACTTCATGTAATGTAAGGTTTGATATTTCATGTTGTAAGCATCAGCAGGTCAAGCATTCCAGTAGTCTGTGAAATATCAGGGTTGATGTGAAATATCAGGCTACTCCTATACCAAAATTTTAACCATATCTCTTGAACTGGTACCCTGTGTAGCTGGGTTCTAATCAAATGCCAAAATGAGGAAGTTGTGACGTGCTATTCTGATGCCTGCATCTGTGGGGGAGAGTCTTAAGCCTCAACCTTCATCCATTGCTGCACACAACTAGTTTGAGCATCAGAGCCTTAATTAAATTCTCAGTTTGTTTAAATTCTATCTCAAATAAATATAGCATTCCTCTTCCACCTCCCAATAAAATGAAGGCTTGTCGGCTGGTTGTCATATTCAAAGGGCAGTTCTGGGCAAAGTAATAATGAGAATTTTTATCTGGCCAAATATATGGCTCATTAATCCATTAAAATGTTAAATGAGAATCTTAGGTAGCCTTGAGTCAATTGTGAGCACATCATCTCTTGTAAAGTTAAAAAAAAAAAAAAAAAGGTGTTAAATGGCTTGATGTGCAAATTGTGTTGAGTTTGTCCTTATCTATGTAGTGTTTGACACACTGATACAGACTATTTCTTATCGACTGTAGCTATTCACAGTTTTTAAGTTTTATTTATCCTATTTATCACTGCTGTCCAGTCACGTTCCTCACTAACTCTACTATGTACTCAACATTTTTCCTTATTTATATTCCTACTGGTATATGTACTTTGAATATTTAATAGCTGATTTTCAGATGGTAAAGAGAAATACACATGCTATTAAGCCATTCATCACAAGAATATTCAACACAATTTCCTTGATGTCACTCAAGTACAGTACTCTTGCATAATGTTGTCTAAGATTTGTTCATGTTTGGTTTATTTAATCTGAATGAGTTACTATTTACACACATCTAACAATAACTAGTGCATGCAATAGCGTTGTGTCATTGTATTTTGTGTCTAATTTATAATCATCATAAAACAGACACTTTCTGGTTCTCTAATATGAAGTATTGAGTTTTCATTTTCTTTTACAGACTCAATTAAATTTGCTCCTTGAAAAGCTTCGCAGTACCGTAAGTATAAATATATATATGAATGCTGTATTTTTCCTTATCACCCCTCTCATGCTAACCAAGCATTTTGGCTTATCTTTATAATAATAATAATAAAAATAATAATTAATAATAAGTAGTCAATTAAAATAATGTTTTGCAACTTGATGGCATTTTTGAAGTGTATTGCTACATGGGTGCTGAATATTATTAAATTCAGAGACTGAATATTAAAGTTATCAATTCATTGAAATGAAAAGTTTTTCTATATTGTAGCATGGAAATTTTGCAATACAGATAAATTGCATTAATATTAGCTTTACCAAATCTCCATTTCATATCCTGAGCATTTTCCGTTCCTCTAGTTTACTTGCTTCACATTGATGGGTAATTGACCATCTTGTGTTTGGTCTATTTTTGTGACTGGATTTTGAATCACTGTATATTTTTATCGGCAGTTGACTCATGAACAGCTATGGATTTGAACAAGTTATAGGAGAAAAATCTTAATTCCGATAATTTATTTTAGAAGGGCATTTTATTTTTCCATCCCCTTTTCACTACACAGTCGCATTGTCCAGTGTAAGAAAGGATCTTAGAAAAATCTAGGGATTATATGTGATACATTCATGAAGATGAATTGGTAGCAGGAAATAAATCTTATACCACCACCTGCAACTTTCAGTGTTAAAATTAGTTCATGTTCACATCTTCATTCACTTTCCCTTAAATCATGTGATTTGTTTCTGCTTCTCTCACCTACACCCCTTAAAACTCTGTCTAGTGGTGATCCTTCTACCATAGCCTGTCAGCATTGTTAGTAGATGGAGGAGTTCACTTGACACTTTTACATTTTGGGTCCACGATTTTGATAAGCATATTTCCTGTTCGTTGTAAATTCTGTTTTGGTTGATTTTTATGCAAACAGTTACAGGATACGAGGCATGGGTTTCAGTAAAAGATACTGATTATAACTCCAAATAGCTAATACGCTTAAGTGTTAGAAAGGTTTGCTGCATTAAAACGCTTCAAAGAAGCTCTTGAGCAAAATTAATCAATTTTTAAAGACCTTTAGTTCATGGGTGAAAGACAGACATGACTAGCCAAAGTTTCACAGCCCTTTGGCTACATCTTCTGGGCTTCTGGATTTGCACAGACATTTGTTTAATTTTAACTTCTTAATTGTTAGCTCCATGAATCATTTGTGGATCCCTCAGTATCTAGTTCAGGCAGTGATCTGTTAAGAATTTGGCTAAAAAGCCACTATAGCTTTTCTGTCTTTGCTTCTCTGTAGAATTGTATCAAACAGTCTACTCTTGCAAGTACTCCATTAATGTGTACTCTATTTCTTAGAACCTCTGATGTGCAAGATACTTCTTCCTTATATAATTGCAGGCTGAGAAATATTCTCTATCAAAATAATTGCATCCCTTGTCATTAAAGAGCTCACTTCATGAGAGGGCATCACAGCTGGTTGTGTCCTTATACTCTGTGTTGTATATAAATTTAGCAGCTTCCTACTCCATGCTTTCTCTCTCCTATGTTTGTCTGTAAGAGTCTTTAAATTTCTCTCTGCCTTCTGCATTTTTAGGTGCTTTTCTTCAGTGCTGAGGTTATAGAAATTAGGGTTTCTGTACATGACAAGTGTAATTCAATCTATATTTCATACATTTTTAATCTGGATAATAAATTCTCTTTTAGGTTTCAGAGAGGTAGTTGTGTTAGTCTGTTTCAATCGCATCTTAAACACTAACAGTTTTATGATGGCATAAGTTTTCATGAGTTGCAACTCACTTTGTCACATGTATGAAGTGAAAAAAACAGATGGAACGGATACAGAGATGGGAGTGTTACATCAGAGCTAATTCAGCCCTGGTGGATGTAGCCTACTTCCAACCATGAGATGAGAATTAGCTCTGGTGTAATACTCCCTTCTATGTATCCCTGCCATCTGTTTCTTTCATTTCATGTCTGTGACAAAGTGAGTTGCAACTCATGACAGCTTATGCCATAATAAAATCCTTCTTCATTTTCTGGAAGATTATCCATTAGTACTGAGAGAATTTAGTTCAGGAAATAGATTGCAGAGTTAGTGGTGTGTTACTTCACTTTTCACTGAGTCATAGTTGCAAAATTTGTAAATATATAACTTCACATTCTCTCTAACATGATGGTTGGAGGAAACAATCATACTGAGTTATATTTAAACTTTGGGGAATCGACAACTCTACAAATAGAGGGGAGGAAACATTATTTTAGCCAGTGCAATTTCTTTAAAAAGAATTAAATGTACTAAATAATCCTGCTTATTTAAATGAGACCATAATCACTACACTTCGTTTTGATCTAATTCCTTAAAAACAAGGTTTGATCACATAGACTAAAATGTAATGGCTCTCTATATCATAACTGCTTTCTAAGCTTCAGAATGATGGAGTGTCTCTTCCTATCTTCAGTATTATTTTAGTAAATGTCTTCAGATACCTTGGCAGGAAGACCAAAATTCTTGTTTATACAAGGATAGTGTACAAAAATGTGTAAAGCACTTCTCAGACATAACAAAAGACAGTCCATGCTCCGAGTATGTTTTGTCCCATTCCAAATTTAAAGCTGGACTGAATGACTAGGTGAAAAATTCCTCTTTCCTATGGAAATCTTAGAACCAATATAGGCAAGTGTTCATCTACCCTCTTTCAGCCATTGACAGATTCAAGGGCTTTTTCTAGGGGATGGGCACATGGCCAGTGGCCTTAGGGTTACCATGACTGTGGGCATAAATGTGAGATACAGCTACCTTTGCCCCATGCTTTCTTTTCCTCCCTTGTCCCCCCAGGACTTTGGAGCACAATTTTATAAATTGACTATACCTGAGATTTGGACCCAAGAGAAAGGGAAAGAGATACATGGTATAGTCAAAGTGGTCATGGTGGGTATAGTCCTGGGTCATATTTATCTCAGTTTTATTCTAACACATAACATGAATGGGATTTAAAAAAAAATGTCTGGGAAGACACTGATCTATTTGGGCTCGTGAGCAAGGGTTTGAATGGTTTGAAAAGGAAAGTGTTGAAGGATGAAAGAAATGGAGAGAAAGATGGTTGGAAGAATAAGGAAAGATGTAGAGAAATAGTGTGAGTTGCTTATCTCTTTCAAGGAAGATGATTGTAGTAGTGGAGATAATACAACTAGACTGATACAATAATAACTGGATTTGGTTGGTGGTAAGAATTTTTTTTTATGAAAAGACAGCGAGGTTCTAATTAGGGATGTAAAATCCCAGTTAATCAGTTAACTGGTTAAACTAATGTTTAACTGGTTAACCAACTACAGCAGGATCTAGGTTGGGGATCACTCCTATCCCCTGGGCTCCCGCCAGCTCCCAGGCCCACGCTTGGGCTTGGGCCGCCATCGGCTGCCAGCCCCTAGGCTCCCCACAGACAGCAGCTGCTTCAGATGAGAGCAACCCCTGCACGCAGCAAGTGGGGAGCTGCTCCAGGCCCCTCTGGTTACTGGTTCCGGTTAACCTGTTTAGGGTGATGCTTACTGGTTAACCTTTCACATCCCTAGTTCTGATGGACAGTTTGAGCTTTGAGATCAATGACTTGAAGATGTTGAGTACAAAATGGGTATGAAAAGACTGAAAAGCACAAAAAGTCAGGTGTGTTTTTTTTTTTTTAAATAAATCTATTACTTTTACTTTGTTGTGTAATTCTTAAATGATCACTTATTTCAGAAGGTTTAATTTTATGAAGATTCTGGTAACTTTCTGTCCTCACAATAGGGGTCAAGTTTTATTCGCTGCATCAAACCTAATTTAAAGATGACAAGTCACCATTTCGAAGGGGGACAGATTCTCTCTCAGCTTCAGTGCTCAGGTAATGAATGCCTCTTACTGATTTCTGGTCTATTTTATTTATTTGTGTGCATTACTGATTCACACAAAGCTGGAATGTCTGTCACTGAAACAATGTTTCCTTCATTAGAAAAATATTGCTGTTCATAATGAGCTCTAATTACATTAAATGATTTATATCTAATTAGAATTGATTTTGACTGCCCATAATCAGATGATCATATTTTAATAAAGACAGTACAGCCATCATATTTTATACTTTTCCAGATTAAACTAAAACTTGGTAAGCACTATGCACTTCACAAAATTAAAATATACAATACAAATTTCAATTCACAATGCATAGCATAAGCTTGCCCACATAATACTTACTCAGATAAGAAAGAGTCTTGCAAACCCACATCCGATCACTCTTTAATCCTCTCTCCTCTTTCTCCCAAAATACTTGACAATAAAGATGAACTTTTTACAGTTTGAACTTCTCTAGTCCGGCAGTCTCTGGTCTGGTAACATCCTTGGTCTGGCATGATTTTAATTAGCTAGATGTCTAGTTACTATGGGCGTGGCCAAGTTTCCTGTGACACCCTAACATTTGTTTACAGCCACCAGTCCTGGTGCTCAGTGTCCTGTGCTAATATCTGCTCTAATTTGCCTCTAAATGTCTTCTAAGAGCCCAGTAAGCAGGGGAAGTGTTGGTAATGCTGCTAGATAATATTGACCTCCTGTGGTTCAGCAAATTCTCTGATTCAGCACTGGTAAGATCCTGAGGGTGCCAGACTACAGAGGTTCATCCTGTAATGTGTCCCAAAAGAGGAACTAAGAAGGGAACATGAGTTTCAAAGTTGAAGACAATTTACAAGGAAAAAGCTTTTTTCGAAAGAGGCTTATAGTCTAGACATACCCTTAGTGGGTCTTTACTAGATCCACTAAATTGAACACCAGAACATTGAATGCCTCAGCATCTATCTTCCCTCAAGTGGAGAGGTGGCCTAAGAGTGGAAGATATAAACCAAAAAAGGGTATCCTGGATCCTCTGCCTCCCCTTCTCCCATGTTGCCTCTCAGTCCTTAATGAGCAGCTCCAGTAGAGAAGACATAGTGATGTTTTGAGGTCAAATTCTATGTTAGCATAAAGGCAGCAGCTTAGTTCAGATCAGAACTACTTTATCTATAAGTCGCTACAATAATTTTTCACGTTGCTAGAAATATGACTGTGCATCCAAACAGAAGCAGTCTGAATTTACAAGTACCTACAAACTGAGAAAGTTCCATCACCTGCCACACTACCGATAGCATGTTAGATGCAAACAATCCTTACTTCTACCTCCATGATCATGACATAAGGGCTCCAAAAAAATTTTTTATGCTGTGACTGCTCTGATTTGGTGTGAGATATCTGCCATTTGCACTTTTAGTCTTTCATATGAATTCAGCTCTTACAGATAATCTGTAAACAAGAGTGACTTGTGATAGTAAAGTTGCAAAGCAACTTGTTTAGGTGCAGTTGTATCATGGTCAAGTACTGAAGCTCATTTGGAGTTCCACTCAATTATCAGCTGAATTTTCTGTTGGCTAAATAGTATCTCCATGAGAGCTCTCTGGTTCCATTACTATCTGAGGGTATAACAGAACAGGCAAGGTGTCCTCAAATTGAAGCAGGTAAATGCAAAATGCATCTCACCTGCCATGACACATGCCATTATTATGCTATATGTATTATACTGGTCTGTAACATGGGCATAATCTCTACTTCCTCAAGGTTCAATCTCAGTCCAAATATCAGATGTTTCATATGGTCCCGTGCAGTGAGTTATTCCAGAAATCTCTTGGGGATCCCATCATTGTCATCTGTCTTTGTGCAGAAGATTGTCATCTGAATGGACCCTGAAATTCTACTGTACCATCAGTTTCAGTGACTTCAGCAATCCAGCTTGTCAGTTTAGCTGGGACGTCTGCAGTGCACTTGAGCTGATCCATTGAACTAAACCATCTAAATCCTGCCCGATAACTCAAATGTAGAGTGGGTGCAAGCAATCCAGTCTAGTTTTTTGAATGATGCTGCATGGTCATGAATCTGAAAATACAGGATCCTTTCAAATTATATGGTATTGTTTACAGATTTGTGCCACCTCGTGCATTATTATGGTTGATACAGATGCTTTACTGAGCTGCTAGAATGAATTTACTCCTAGAACGTCATGGTGCCACGATGTAAATAAGCCAACAATATTAAATTGTATCATTCTTCGTAAGCACGTTATGCACTTTTCTGTCCAGGTGTTCATTTCCATTATTCTTTTCTGGGTTTGGTAGTTATTTTGCTATAGAAATTCCTGGTTCAGCATCGGTGTTTTGGCAAGCACACTTACATTTGTCATGTCAAGTTCTGTTTAAGTAAAAATTAGCTAATCAGACACACAAATGCGTAATAACTTTGCTTTAATTGGGATTGCATTAGCATCATTATCAGTAGCTAATAGCATTTGGCAGTGTTTGTGAGACTAAAACAAATTAATAGACTAAAGTTTTTATTTTTCACCAGAAGTTTCTATGAGCACATATTTGTGAATTTATGAATCAGTTTATGTATACTTGTTTTACCAAAACATTAAAGTTGAGAGAAGGGAAGTAAAGTTGAAGTTAGAAAATAACTACTTATAATATGATTTTTTTTTGTTTAAAAAAGGGGTGTTAATGGAATTACATCAAAAGGCAAATGACAATAGCACAAACTTCACCAAGAGCAATGCAATAGGGAAGGTGACAAAAATTTAATAAAAACAATTACAAAATTTAAAATGAGACACAAGATATATTGCTAGGAATTAAAAAAAAAATAGAGACTATATTATAGAGACTTGCTTCCAAAATATGGCTCAGTTTTCCTTGTTTATTCATTCTGCAAATTGATATAATATGTTCAACATAATATCCATGGTAGTTAAATATTAAGTGTTTTGAGAACATTGCATGAAAGATACTATAGAAGAGGTGGCATGAAATTCCTGTATCTGTGCTGTGACACACTTTCGGTGCTACTTTGGAACCAGTAAGATGCATCAAGACATTGATATCTTTGGGGCAATAACATGGCATCCCAGAGGTTCTCCTCTCAAATTCTGAAATCTTGGATGACTTTGAAACTCCTTTGAACTCTAGCTCATGGTATTAATTTACCCTTGACTCATATTCTCTGGCATTGTAATGTCTGCTCTAATTGCTGACTGAAGACTCTCCCGCTTTTTGCTGATTTGGGTAGCAATAAGTTACATATCTGGAAATGATGGCAGTTTATGGATCTCCAGAATAGACTCATTTCCACTATGCTCCTTTGGCTGTATCGAAGATGTACAAAATGCATCTCATCAGCTAAGGAACATCCCAGTATTATATGTAAACAGAGTGTGCTGGAACTGGTGCTAATGCCAGTCATTCACACCTTTTCACTGGCTGTCATGCTGACATCTTTGGAATACCAGTGTGCGCCTTAATAGTCAGTCAGTTCCAAAATGATTGAGTGTACATAAGATCTGCCAAAGAAGATTAAACTGTGTAATCCATTGAAGTCTGTTAGTTGTCATGTATCTGACAGATACAGAATATTCTTCCATACTGTCTCAGCCATTCAGGAATAAATTTATATAAATGCCATTTGCCGAGAAAATGGTGGATGCTAAACTGTTACTACATTGGGGGCTTAAGCCAAGCATTTGAGCATGTGCCATTAATTGCTCATTAATATGAAACATCTGCTTTATATAGGTTTTAACAACAGGCATATTTTTGTGTGTATTGCTGGGAATATAGGTATGGTTTCTGTTTTGGACTTGATGCAAGGTGGCTTTCCATCACGAGCAGCATTTCATGAGCTATACAATATGTACAAGAAGTATATGCCTGAAAAACTAGCTCGACTGGACCCTAGACTTTTCTGCAAGGTAACAACAACCTGAATGCCAAATAAATTGTTTATAATTTTTCACTTCATCGAGGATAGAATATATTTCTTTTGGTTGATTGCTTTTTAAGAATGTTTTTTTAAAATGAAATATGAACCAAAATGATTTTTTTCTTATATTACAGGCACTGTTTAAAGCATTGGGCTTAAATGAAAATGATTACAAATTTGGATTAACAAAGGTGTTTTTTAGACCTGGCAAGGTAAATAGTATCTCTTTTCAATTGCAGTTTATGAACAGGGTATTGAAGTCTGTGTTGGCTTCCAAAAAAGAAATGCCTGAGAACAAAACTATATTGCATGTTGAAAATAAAAAGATTATAATACAGAAACAAAGGTTTCCCATTAAAACATATCCATATTCAAATAATCTTTCATTGAATAGGAGCTTTGCTGCTGCTGGAGGAAGAGGTGAAACAATGAAAGCTTTTGTGTCTAGGATTGAGACTTCAGTGTAGAGATGTAATTGTGTTACTCATTGACATAACCCAACAAAAGCTAAAGTTTTTAAAAAATGGCTGCCCTGAGTTTATACTGGTAGGTCAAAGCTTTCAAAAATGTCTTGAGACTTCTCTTTTGGTACCCAACTTCAGATACCTAACAGTGGTATGGTTTACAGAGTAAGTACTAAGGAAGGGGGCACCCAAAGTTAGTAGCTTCTTTGGAAAATCTTAACCATAAATCTGTATTTTAGAACCTAAATATGTATCTTCATTTTCAAAAGAATTGAGCACTCAGCCAATCTCAGAAAATGTCTGGCTTGGAAATAGTCATTCCTGTTATCAACAGAACCTATTAACATGCGAAAGCAAAGTTACCTTTTCACGTGTTTGAATTAATTGGTAGTTGAGCTGAAGTTTCCATAGTTACAAGATTCTGTTTACTGTACTGATCTTTTACCTTTGTTCTCAATGTTCTATTAGGTTATAAGGTTGACTGTCTGTTTTCTATGTATTCTTTTGTTATGTAAAACTTGTTATGTATTTAGTTTGCAGAGTTTGATCAGATAATGAAGTCGGATCCAGATCATCTAGCAGAGCTGGTTAAACGAGTCAATCACTGGCTCATCTGCAGTCGTTGGAAAAAAGTTCAGTGGTGTTCTCTCTCAGTGATAAAATGTATGTAATATAATGGTGTTTTGTAGTGAATCAAAATATGCTAACAGAGTGTAGCCCAGCAACTGGATTGTTGCTTTGTAATTTGGAGGGTATTAAGTCACTTAGCCTGCAAATCCTTGCTTGCTTAACTTCAGGCATGCAAATAATCCTGTAGGGGTCAAGGGCGCTTCTCAGTGCTTCATGTTGTTTACATATGCAATCGCTTGACAAATTGGGAACTAAGCGAGCATCACCTTAGAATCTGTTCCAGGATATTTAGAATCTAGAAATTTACACAACTTAATAGCCCTTCTTTTTTGAAATAATAGAGCAGACACTCTGCCACTTTATAACAATTACATCTAAGGAAATAGAAGTTTTTGGTGGGCTTTTTGTGTTAGAGACTTATGAGAAAATAAGCCTTTTACCTAATTCACAGATCAACTAAATCTGAAATAGTATATAATCATAGATGAGTATTGGAGAAATGTCATATATTTATCATTCTGAGGCATAACTTTTTAAAAATAAATACCTTGTGGAGTTACCAAACATATATTTGTAGGGAATATAGGGATTCCCTTGAACTATTTACAATTATAAAACCATTCAGATTCATTGAATTTCTTTTGTGTGTTTTCAGTGAAGAACAAAATAAAATACCGAGCTAGTGCCTGCATTAAAATACAAAAGACTATTCGTATGTGGCTCTGCAAGCGAAAGCACAAACCACGGTAAGAAGGGAGGAATTTCATAAGGTTCAAGTGGTGTTTTTATTAATGTAGCTATGGTCTTATACTTATATAGACATAAGTTGGGTTTGTCAAACTAAGGTTTATACTAAAAATATTTTTAAAGTGTGGCTTTACATTTTGCATTCTTCAAATTGAGTGGATGAGTATCACTTAACAGAAAAAGAATAGAATTATTATGAGTATCCTGGTTAGTCCATTATTTATATACCTTTCTTTCTCAAATAAGGGGCAGTAATATAAACAAGCTACCATGTTAGCAGAGAGCACTTAGCTGTTCTTATTAAACAATTGAAGGGCTAGTATGGAGGATTTTTTATTATTTAAGAGATGCAACAGATATCATTTAAGACTGCTATAGTTAAAACAAACAGAGAAATATTGTTACTTGTTTTCAATTTGTGTACTTTCTGCATTTGATGTTATCTTTTTACTCTGGACAGCATTTTCCTCTTGTTTTTGTGTGAAAGACCCAAATAAGGAAGAGAGAATCTCTTTATTTTTTAAATAATATTGAAAAAATGCAAAGATGTACACAAAATTATACATATACACACACACACATATACACAAACACAAACACACTCTAACTAAATCTCATGCTGTTGGTTGTGTTGTGTCTGATTAATTCAGTCCTTCATAGGTGTCTGATTAATTCAGTCCTTTATCCTGGCCCTGTACTGCATAGCTGCTCAGATCTTCCTCTAGTTCTTATAAATATGCCTTGACTGTCTTGCAGGGATCACCTGCTGGTGGGTAGTTGAGTTACTTGTGATGCTACAGGTTCCAGGACTGCTTCTGATTAAGTAACTGGCAAAATTCAGTCTTTAACCACTCAAATGTCTTTAATAATGGTTCCTCTAATATGCTTTTGAGAGAGACTTTGGTCACCGCTAATTGGGTTCGCTATAGTAACAGTGAAAAGCTCGATGTGCCAGTACTCAACCTCAGTGCCATGCAGTTTTCTTTATGTTGGTTTGATTTGCTTGTCTACATAGTGATTTGCTTATCTACAGTAAAACTCCATTGTTCCGGCATCCAGTGCTCCGGCACTCCTGATGGTCCGGCACCATCGGGAACCTGGAAGTGCTCCGGGCAGCTGGACATTTGGAGCTGCTCTGTGCCCAGCTTCCCCGATTCAGCTGCTGCTGAAACTGACCAGCAGCTGAATCGGGGAAGCTGGGGGCAGAGCAGCTGGGGTACTGCTGGGTTGGTCCCACAGCCCTGAGGGGCAGCGCTATGGGACTTACCCAGCAGCACCCCAGCTACTCTGCCCCCGGCTTCCCCGATTCAGCTGCTGGTCAGTTTCAGCAATGGCTGAATTGGGGACCAACCCGGCAGCACCCCAGCTGCTCTGTCCCAGGCGTCCCCCATTCAGTCGCTGCTGAAACTGACCAGCAGCGGCTGAATTTGGGGATGCCTGGGGCAGAGCTGGACTATCGGAAGGGGGGTCTATGAGGGGTCTGGGGTGGCATCCCTCCCAACGCAGACCCCTCATAGCCCTTCCTTCTGATAGTCCGGTATATCTGATAATCTGGCACCCCCTGGGTCCTAAAGGTGCCGGATTATCGGAAGTTTACTGTACATAGAAAACAAAACACTATGGCTACGTCTACACTAGCAGCTTCTTGCGCAAGAACATCCATGGCAGTGTGGATGCTTTCTTGCACAAGAAAGCTCTGATGGACATTTTAACCACAGGGGCTTCTTGCACAAGAATTTCATGTTTCCTGTCTACACTGCCCTCTTGTGAAAAGAGGGCTTATTCCTCATGGGAAGAGGAATAACTCTTCTGGAAGAAGCCCTGTTTTACAATGCTATACTGTAAGTTTACTTGCGCATGAATGCTCGTGCAGTGTAGACAGCCAGGAAAGTTTTTGCGCAATAATGGCTGTTCTTGCACAAGAAGCTGCCAGTGTAGACGAGGCTGATAGGCGTTTGCTAAAGTACATTAGTGTGTTGCACATTAATTGGTCTCTGTGGACCCTGCCATTGTGCACTACAGATTTCCTAGTATGATTTAATGTAGTGCTGTTTCAAAAAGTCCTATGTAAAGCACACCAGCAAGAGCCTACTTTATTGTGCTTTAGAAATCCTATCCCTATTGCGCATGTTATCCCATTCCAACCTGTGTAGACATGCCCGTAGTTTAAACAGCATATTTTAAAAGGGAAAACCAGATTAGAAATTAATGTTACTATTTATTGATACTTTAAAAATATATTTATCACATACTTCACAAAAACATATATATATAGTGATCTGGGCTTTTTTATATTCACAGCATCGATGGCCTAATTAAAGTGCGGACATTGAAAAAGAGGCTTGATAAATTTAATGAAGTAGTAAGTGCTCTGAAAGAGGGAAAACCAGAGATGAGCAAGCAGATCCAGGATTTGGAGTTGTCTATTGATGCGTCGATGGCCAAGATTAAGGTATAACAGCAATAGAATTTTTAGATGGTTTTTAATTTCATTTGAAATAGAAGGCCAAAGTCTTTATTTAATCTAGAGTTTTTAATATAGGTGCCGTTAGTCAGGCTCCTAAATTCACATTTAGGCATGAAAATACAGAGGCTTGATTTAATGAGGGGTTGTGCACTGCCAAATCTCCTCAAATTTAGTTGAGTGCTCAGCATGACTACAAGGAAGACCACTTATTTGGCATCTAAATCCATATTTAGGCACCCTAACACTAAACATCCAAATTGGAACATATAGTCTTAATGCATATTGTGCTGGATCCTTTTGGTATTGTCAGATAAATATATTAAATTAATAATTGAATAATATAAGAGTTAAGAATGCTGGGAAATATGGTGCTTAGAGTAATGTACAGTAGCAATGTTTTAAAATAATCAGGGTTTTGTTATTACTTCAATTGCTTAATAGAACATGATGCTTCAGAGGTTTTACCTAACCATCAAGCCAAAGAAGATTACCACAGGGCTAGTTATGTTATCTAACAAGACTAAATGTTTTCGTTTTGCTTATCTCTGAGTCATGTGTTGGTGAGTTTGAAAATGCCTTCTGAGCAGGTTTGAGTATGATACCTGATTGAAGAATTTCTGGGAATAGTAGGCTTACCTCAGAAGAATAAAAAGTATGAGCACTAGGAATAACATAAAGAGGCTCTTTATTGTTTCATTTCACTGAAGCACTGCCCAAGTTCTTTCACTGTACATGGCAACTTCTTTCACTATAAGTAAAGGATTTTGTCAAAGCTGATAGCTTTAAGATTTGGCCCAGTGGCTGTTTCATAGAAAGCGTAAAAAAACCAAACCAAACCAAACCAACCCTGAGATTAACTGCTAGTGGGATTCAGGGCTGGTTTAAATGCAGACAGGGTGTGTGTGCGAGTGCACAGGGTGTGGGAAGAGATCATAGATGCTGGAACTGGGGCAGTTGCCACACCTCTTGGCTTGTAGGGGTTTACAGTTTTGTTCAATATCTCTTAATATCCCCATTATACAAATTGTTCCAGCACCTCTGGCTCCTGTCAGTGCTGCACATGAGAGAATGCAAGCACTAGAAGTGTTGTCGGAGGCTGTTTCGGCTCTCAGAGGTCTGGAATGGCATCGCAGCAAGTTCTGGCTAGTGACAAGCTCTGGGCTCAGGACCACTGCCTCTGACACTGTTTCTGTGTGGGTGGGTGGGTGGACATTTACCATTGACACTCCAAGTAAGAGATGTAGCTCTGCCTTGTGTTTAGGACCCAGATTGTTTTACTTCATCCCTGGAAATATTTTTGAGGAGTTTGCTATATTATAATAAGGTATTAAAAAGAGATCTTAGATACCAATGAAAAATAACTGTGTGGCCACTGATAAGTTCACCCTCTTTCAGGAACACTTCCACTTGTGCCATGAGTGAGGCACATTTATGTTTCTCTGTTCTTCTGCTCCTCCTGTGTACTGTATATTCCTGATAAAGCAGATGAAATATGTAGAATTTTTCATATTCATTTACTTCCAGGAAATTCGTTCTTGGTTATTTTATCCCCTCCCCATCAGAAAAGGAGAGCAGGCAGCTAAAACAAAGGGTCATTGAGACTGATGCATGCTGAAAAAAACTTAAATATTAGAATTCACTGTGAATGGTTCTGCTGTCTAGGAAGATGAAATTTTAGCAATGGTTCCATTGCAGTGGGATAATATCTTTTTGACATTTAAGATCCCATTTAAAAGGAGACTGAAGATTTTAACATAAAGCAGATAGAATTTTTATCTTAGCCAAACTTTCTAGTGCCACCTTGAAAAAATAATAGTCATGTGAAAAAGATGAATCCTCTATTAGAAGTAGTATAAACATTAATGAATAAATTAATGATTTACTTGGGATTGATCATGCACGGGATTGGGCTACATCAGGGCTACTCAACTTTAGAAGCCCCAGGGGCCACAAGGATACTCCTAGCACATGCTGAGGGCTGCAACTTACATGTGGTTGCATATACATGCAAATATATATGC
Organism: Pelodiscus sinensis; assembly: GCF_052426305.1. Taxonomy (NCBI): domain Eukaryota; kingdom Metazoa; phylum Chordata; order Testudines; family Trionychidae; genus Pelodiscus; species Pelodiscus sinensis. Next base: position 59,790,955 of record NC_143054.1, on the reverse strand, counting down.
AAATAGCTTCTTTCACATGGATGGGCATGAATACAAAGATTAAGGCAAGACTACACAACTCGCAGGCCCCATTTAAGTCTGTTCTGCTGATATTAATAAAATGCAATATTTACCTGATTTCTACCCATATGACAGCACTTTTAATGAACAATGACAGTCCAGGAATTTAACTACTAAAACGCATATCAACAAAAAACGGTTATATTGACTACTCTTTTGTTTTGGCTCCCAGTGGTGGGCCATGTGTTGAGACCCACATAAACCCAAACTGCCCCACAGGCCATAAACGAACGGGTCACAGGCCGTGTGTTGAGTAACCCTGGATTAGATGCTCTCCTGAGGTCTCTTTCAACCCTAATCTTCTGTTGTTCTAGTAATATAATCCACTATATTTTTGTATTTTATTTTCCAGGCCACTGTCATGACTAGACAACAGATACAGAAAGAATATGATGCTCTAGTTAAGAGCTCAGAGCAGCTTCTGAGTGAACTACAGAAAAAGAAGCAGCAAGAGGAAGAAGCAGAAAGGCTGCGACGTATCCAGGAGGAAATGGAAAGAGAGAGGAAAAGACGTGAAGAGGAGGAGCAACGTCGCAGAAAGGAACAGGAAGAAAGGCGACTGTGAGTGTTGAATCTACGTGATCAGTTCTGGATTAAAAAATAAAAAGAAATGGCTATCTGACCTAGTAGAGTAGCACCAAGAGGCTCTGATTCAGCTTGTAGTTCTATTGTGCAGACATGGTCCTTACCCCCAAGAATTTACAGTTAAATATAGACTAGGCTGACAAATGGAGGAGAGAAAACTAGGGTCAGAGAGAGATGAAATGATACCTCAGGCATAGCTGGGAATAAAAGGCCTCCAGGCTCCAAATTCAAATTGGACAACTGTGCCTCTCAAGTTGCTATTTAGATTAATTTATGTGAGAGGATTAGAATCGTAGAACTGCAGTATTATCTAGACCATTCCTGACAGGTGTGTGTTTGCCCTGTTCTTAAAAATCTCCTGTGCTGGAGATTCCTCCCAGGAAACTTATTTCAGTTCTTATGTGTTTCTTACTGGTTGTATGTTCTAATTTATGTAATTATAAATGCTTTCTCTTTTCTTGTATTAGAAAAGCTGAGATTGAGGCAAAGAGAAAACAGGAAGAAGAAGAGAGGAAGAAGAGGGAAGAGGAAGAAAAACGTATTCAGGTAACATTTTAACTGATATTTCCTGATATTCCATTTAACTCATCCTGTTATGATGTAAGTGTAGAGGTTCCATTCCCAAGATGATAAAACAGTGTTAGGTTACCTTAAGTACTAACAAAACCAAAGAGTGTAATTATAGTTAGTTAATTAAATTACTGCAGAAATGGGGAAGAAGGAGAAATTTAATAATGATACTACGAACAAAAATTTGCAGGAAGATAAGTATGCGTGAATGAATGGCAAAGAGATAGGTTGTCCAACCTGGCAGGAGCTGCCGCATAGTTTTGTGCAAACAGTGTTCAGTTTGTGTACAACCGCATCAAGGAAAACCAGTGATAGAGAAATAGAGGTTATTTATGTGAGCTGAGCATATACAAGTCTATAGAACAGAGTCTTCAAATTCATGGGGACTCATTAGTGTTCCTTGTAGATATGACTGACCATTAGTTACCTATATGGTGGGTTCCAACCTGAGGATTAGTGAAGTTCTGGTATACTTACCATTTACATGTCACAGTTCAATGAAATGCAATCATGTAATAAAAAGACATGATAAGTAATGGTTAATTTAAGGTAATTTTTAAAATTTTAACTCTGAATATTATGGTTTAAATTTTAAAATATTGGCCTAATATGACATTCAAATAATGTTGTGTATTGAAGTAGCTATATACAGTACTTGAAGAAGAAAAATACTTACTTGTAGCAAAGTGCCATATTTCACAGCTGGAATTTAATGAGAAGTCTATAATTCATAGCTGTGACATAATAGTGAAATCTGACCTTAAAGTATTTGTATTTTTTTAAATAAGTTAATTTAAAAGTGATATGCCATGGCTTTGTTAAATTGGCCTACAGTTAAGTAACTGTAAAATATAATATTGCTAGCTGGAGATAGGTATAATGTCAAAGCAAAAATATCCTATTTCTGTATATAAGCATTATGCTGTTAATATAAATGAATATTTAGAGATTTTGTAATTTAGAAGTAATCCAATCCAGTAATAGTATAACAAGCTTGCAAAAGAGCAATGTTGTTTTTGAATGATTGACAGAATTGCCATTGATACCAATCCTATCTACCTTCCCAGCCACCTTCACTTTCCTTCTGTTCATAACAGACTAGTAATCAAATGAAAAACATATAAAGCATACAATTAATTTCCTTTGTTAATTTTGGAGTTCTTCAGATGCTATCTTTGTCACTTACACTTTCCTGAATCCTAGAATAATTCAAATGTGTGAAATATTGGAGTCTTTTAACGTGCACACCAAGATTACTGTCCTGCTTGTTCCTCAAAGAAAACATGTTTTTTTCCTCACTAGTGATGACAGGTTATAGAAATCTTCTCTCGGCATTAAGAATAAGTAATGGCTAAAGCTGCAAATATCAGGTCTCTCCTGGGTCATCCAATGAAGGCACTGGTCTTTGCCTTTTTATAGTTTAGATAGGAGGTCAGTATTGTCTAGCAGCATTACTAAAATCATGTTTCAGTTTTACACTACTAAAAGCCATGCCAGTTGCTACAGTCTGGCCGTATCAATGAAGATAGCAATCCTAACCTAAATCTAGACAATTCCAGGATGTTATCAAGGGGAACAAAACTATCTCATGGAAGACATCTTTTAGTTGCAAATATATCATCCAAAAACATAGATGTCATCCAAATCAAACTCCATCCTCCTAGATTCATGAACACACTGATAATTTCTCCTCCCAAATTAAGAACAGAACAACAGCCATAAGGGTCCACCTAGCCCAGTATCCTGTCTTGTGACAGTGGCCAGTGCTGGGTGCGGTGCAGAGAAGATGAACTGAACAGGTCACCAGCAGGTCATCCATCTTGTCACTTGTTCTCAGCTTCTGGCAAATAGAACCTAATAGTTACTGATGGACCTACCCTCTATGAATGTATCTAGTTCTCTTTTGAACCATTTTATGGTCTTGGCAAAAAGTTCCACAAATTGACTGACTGCATTGTGTGAAGAAATGCTTCCTTTTGTTTGTTTTAAATCTGCTGCCCTTTAATTTCATGTGGTGACCCCTAGTTCTTGTGTTACGAAAATGGATAAATAACACTTCCTTATTTACTTTCTCCATGTTCAGTCATGATTGTTTAGGTCTGTCATATCACTCCTGTGTTGTCTCTTTTCCCAAATGAAGACTCCCAGTCTTATTTATCTCTTTGTTGCTCATTTTCCTATTCCAATACATCTTTTTTGTGATGGGGCAACCACACCCATATGTAGTATTCAACATATGGGTGTACTATGGTTTTATGTATAGGCAATATGGTATCTTCTTATCTATCCCTTGCCTAATTATTCCTAATATTCTGTTGTTTTTATTGGCTACGTTGATTGATGTTTTCAGAAGCTATCCACAATGGCTTGAACATCTCTTTTTTGAGTGGTAACAGCTAATTTAGGTCCCGTCATTTTGTATGTATAGTTGGAATTATTTTTTCTAGTGTGCAGTACTTTGCATTTATCAGCATGGTAGTCTAAGCTTTTTTATTATTTAAAATTCTTACCCATAGTGATGTTATAACCTTCTGAATTAGAATGTCACCTGTTTGTTCTTCAAACAAACCTTGAGAGTTGCCTTCTGGGAAGGTAGCCGCCGAGAGCAAATTGTCTATGTCCTGGCAGGAGCTGGGTGCATTTACAACAGTACTGTTGCAAAAGGGAGAGAGAGCCTTGAGATTTCAGCATAGAGTGCTTTGACTTCTATCCTCTGTGAATTATGATTTCTTCCAAACTTTTCCCTCATTTCTAACTTGCTGCCATCCTTTCTCTTCCTGGCCTTCGTGCTCCTCTCCACTCGTGCTCACAGTACTCTGTCCCGCCTTTTCCCTGTTTACTCCTTCCCTTAACTCACCCTGGTCCACACAGCAGTAGCAAACAAAATTTTGAAATATCATGACATATCTAATGAATAGATTAAATCTCTGATTGAAGTATAAAAGGGCGACAGCATTAATGGATGGTGCTGGGACCAGTATCTCAATTAAAATAATAAATGCTGTCAGACTTCATCCTATTGATATAAAAATACCTGTTGGTCGGTGTTTGTCTGAATCTAAGCCCTTCACTCAAGATTGTCCTAGTTGCTCAAAGTCAAGGGATACACGATTTCTGTTCAGAAGTAGTTAAAATGGATTAAATTGCATTCACCGAGGAAGTAAATGTCCCACTGCTAGAAAGAATTTAAGAATTGATTACCTAGCACCATGAGTGATTATGTGGCTTGCATATGTTGTATTTCTGTGTCTGAAATTTGTATGTCTGCAGTGTGATGTATATCTAACATTTCTACTTGGTGCCTGTCACTCCGTCATGGGTCTAGCACAAATGCCCAATCCAGGAGGATATTTCTTTGGCCTATATAAAGTTAATTACTTATTTCTCCTTCTGTTGATTGCTACCACTAAATTCTATCTAAAGTCAGACCCTGCAGAGCCTAGTCTGTACTTGGCAAATTAATTGAAACTATAGTAAAGAATAGAATTGTCTGACACATAGATGAACATAATTTGTTGGGGGGGAAAAGTCAACATAGATTCTGTAAAGGGAAATAATCCCTTAATAATCCTTGAAGTTTTTTGAGGGGGTCATCAAGCATATGGACTAAGGGGTCCAGTGGATATAGTTTACTTAGATTTCCAAAAAGCCTTTGATAAGGTCCCTCATGAAAGGCTCTTAAGTAAAGTAAGTTGTCATGCGGTAAGAGGAGAGGTCCTCTCTTGGATTGATAACTGGTTAAAAGACAGGAAATAAAGGGTAGAAATAAATGGTCAGTTTTCAGAATGGAGAGAACTAGTGGTTCCCCCCCAAGGGTCCATATTGGAATCAATCCTAATTAACCTATTTATAAATGATCTGGAGAAAAGGGGTAAACAGTGAGGTGGCAAAATTTGCAGATGATAGTTAAGAACTGCTCAAGATAGTTAAGAACAAAGCAGACTATGAAGAGCTTTGAAAGGATCTCACAAAACTAGGTGATTGGACAACAAATGAAATGAAATGTTGTTAAATGTCAAGTAATGCACATTGGAAAAAATAATCTCAACTATACATACAAAATGATGGGGACTCATTTAGCTATAACTACTCGAGAGAGATCTTGGAGTCATTGTGATAGTTCTCTGAAAATATCCACTCAGTGGGCAGCGTCAGTCAAAAAAGCAAATAATGTTAGGAGCCATAAAAAAAGGGATAGAGAATAAGACAGAAAATATCTTATCGCATTGGTTCTCAAACATTTTGGCCCATGGCCTACCTGGCTCAATACAAATCTCTCCGTGGACCACCAGTTGCTAATGAAAACTCACAGTTAATTACATAGTTACACCCGAGCCATTTTGCTAGTATTTCAGCTCAGGAAAATGGTTTAATTTAACCCACAAGAAAAGAAATAATTAAGTGCTTTAACTTTCTCATGTTAGTTTATCAAACTTCATTTTAAATAAAGTAAAATCTTAATTTATGTCCAACACAAAAGGTTTTAGTTTTTATTTATGGCAGGGATGAGGAACCCTTTTTGGATCAGGGGCCACTGACTGACAGAAAAATCAATTGGGGACCATACAAGTGAGAAGCCAAAAAAAACCCCTCCAAGCCCCTCAAAACTTCACTGATGTGGCCCCCAACTGAGATATCTCACTCTTCTGGCGCTCCAGCCCCAGGAAGCGAGGGACAGGGAGGACAGAGATTTACTCTTCTGGGATTTCAGGGTTAGTGGATTTTGTGGACACTCCCCCTGGGCTCATGGGTGGGGTAAAAATGAGGGGTTCAGGGGTGAGCTGCCAGTGAGTGGGATAGGGATGGGGCGTGCAGGATCTGGGCAGGAGGTAGGGTGCAGGTAAGGGTGGGAAGTCTGAGTGGGAGTTGGGTGCAAGATCAGTCTAGGAGTAGGGTTTCTGGCTGGGAGTGCAGGTTCTGGGCATGAGGGAATGTGGGGACATTTACTTGCTTTTGCATCCCACACTGCTCCCAGATATCATGTCCCAGGCTTGGCCTCCTGTTGCTCCCATTGGCTGCAACTCGGTGTCCATGCACTGAAGTTCTGGCTCCACTTCTTCCCCATGAACTGGATCTGGCAGGGAGGTTTAGGGCTCCCCTCCGTCACCAAGGAAATCAGTGCTGGCACTCCAACCTATCTGCTGTGGGAAGAGGGAGTGAGGCAGGGTAGATGGAAGAGGAGTGCTGAACTCGAGCCACGGACCACAGTTTGAGAACCAGTGTCTTGTTGCCTCTCTTTAAATCCATGGTATGCCCACATCTTGAATACTGCATACAGATGTGGTTGCCTCATCTAAAAAAAAGATGTGTAGGCATTGGAGAAGGTTCAGAAAAGAGCGACAAAAATGGTTAGGGGTTTGAAACGGGTGCTACGTGAAAAGAGATTTAAAAAGACTTGGACTTTTCATTTTAGAAAAGAGTACACTAAGGGGGGATATGATAGTTATGGGGTAAGTGAATAAGGAAAAGTTATTTACTTGTTCCCATAACATAAGAACTAGAAATTAATAGGTAGCAGGTTTAAAACAAACAAAAGGACGTTTTTCTTCACGCAGCGCACAGTCAACCTATGGAACTCCTTGCCAGAGGATGTTTTGAAAACCAGGACTTTAACAGGGTTCAACAAAAGAACTAGATAAATTCATGGAGATTAGGTCCATCAATGGCTATTAGCCAGGATGGGTAGGAATGGTGTCCCTAACCTCTAGCAAAGACTGGGAATGGGTGACAGGAGAGGGATCACTTGATGATAGCTTGTTCTGCTCGTTCCCTCTGGAGGCATAAAGCATTGGCCACTTTCAGAAGACAAGATACTGGGGTAGATGGACTTTTGGTCTGACCCAATATGGCTGTTCTTATGTTCTTGGCTCATGGAACTTTGATAACTTTGGGTACCTTGCTCAGATTGCATTTCACATACATGCATGACCCTAGCGATTACAAATAAACTTGTGAGGAATAGCAAACTGTTCCTGAGTAGTTGCTCTGCAGAAGCAATAAGTTTGGATCCTATATCATTAAATTTAAATTGGTAGAGTTTTGCCATTGCCTTAAAAAAGCAGGATCCTAGCGATTTCTAGTAATTTTCCTGATCCCCCTCCTTGACAGAACATAAACAAATGCGCAGGAGAATATTTGTGTATGATTTAGTAAAAACAGTGTTCCTTGCCAAAGTCTTATGAGATACTCTAAATAAAGTGAAGAAATATATAGATAGTGCTACATAGCCTCCGAGCTTTGGCTCCATCAACTCTTTTTGCCTGGCTCTCATGCCTAATAGAATTGTGAAGAGACCTTGATATGCAGTATGTATGGAATAATTCTCACCTTTTGAGTTACGAGGTTATAATTCAGTTAATGTGTTTAAATGGTTTGATAAACCATATTGGGAAAGAAGTTGCAATGGAAACTATTGTTCCCTAATTCATCTCTTGATTTACATGTGTCAGAAAACTATCCCTGTGCTTTTTCTGTTTTTACTACTGCCACTGTCTTTCCTCATTGATACTTCTGGCTGTTACCTCCTCCCACTCATCTGTAGCAGTCACTTGAGATGCTTCCCCAGCTGTTGCAGTGGCTTTTCTGTGATCATTGACGGTATTCTTTCTCTAGCTGAAAGTATAATTTGCTCTTCAGTCACACTGGTGATGTGAACAACTTTGAGCAATCAGTGCATTTTGCATACCCAGTGGTGTGCTTAATTCCGTAAGTTTATATTTTGTTTTTTCTTAAATTCACTGTTGTAAGTTCATCAGTTACCTAATCGTTGACCTTTGTGTAGTGGTTTCTCATGGTGGGTGGCAAGTATAAAGCATTTAATAAAAACATGGTTTTTTATGATGCAGGTTGAAATAGAGGCACAACTAGCTAGAGAACGTGAAGAAGAGACCCAGCAACAGGCAGTTCTTGAACAGGAGCGTCGTGACCGAGAACTTGCGATGAGAATTGCACAGAGTGAAGCGGAGCTCATCAGTGATGAGGCTCAGCTTGATTTAGGATTGCGCAGGTATGGTCATTTTGCCCTTTAGATTTTTTATTTACAGATCTTCTTCTCACAAAATACAGAGCTCTTGCGTTTTTAATTAAGAAATTAAGGTAAAATCAGGTTTTCAGATCAATATATTGGAATATTTTCCAAATAATGCTATCAAATTTGTTGAAAAAATAGTTGCTTTGTCTTAAAATCTCTTAGTCAATTTGCAATGTGCATATAACCCTGTGTAATCCCTATTTTGACCTTGGTGGAGTACCTAGATGTGTGGACAACCCCAAAGTTTCTACCTCCTGCGTTCATTTCACAGTGCTACTTATAAGGTAGCTGTCCTTTCCTCTTGGTGTGCAAAAGAATTAAGCTACTTTTCGGGGCTTCCAGTGAAACAAGTGGCTAATTACACAAAGGTGGTGGACTGAACACTTAAACACAAATAATCAAACTTATACAAGCAAACAAAATAAAAATAACTAAACTGTTATGGAAGGATTTGATTTAAGTGAGATTTTATATATATATATATATATATATATATATATATATATATATATATATATATATATATATATATATATAATTGATAAGAATACTGACTGACTGAAATTTATGAATAATAGTACTAAAAACTATTCCAGCCAGCAAATGACCACATGCTCCCCAAACCAAAAATTCTACTTTCTGTTCTGTCTGTCCTTCATATCGCTGGTGTGCAGCTGGTGTGGTGGGGAGACACTGCAAGCCTGTAAGGATATGCCGCTAGACGCATGCTTTATTACACTAGAAATTGAGAGTGTAGATCTTGCTGATACAGGCAGTTGTAATTCCTTTTGCAGATAAAAGTGTTGTAATGATACAAGATTAAAATGTAACTCTCTCACTATAATGGAGTACTCATGCAGGTTTCTCTTTTGGCTTGAGTGGTCAGGAGACTGGTGGGGGCAAGCAGGTCTTCCTTGGAGATTGCTGCATAGGCACTAACTAGCTGCTCACTTCTGGAACTGTGCCAGCAGTTTTTACATCCTGAACCCCTTGGGCACAGGTGCCAGTAGGTCAGTTCTCTATCCAAAGTCCAGAATCTGGTGTGGAATGGCTGCATGGCCAGCAGGCTGCAGATGGTGGCAGGAGAATTGCTATCTCCTCCTCTTCCTGGAAAGCAGGTTGCAGGAGGAATTGATTGTCCCTTCCAGAGGCTTTTTGGTGGGGTGAGGGGGAGACATGCCATTTGCTGGGCCTGGAAGTGCTGTAGCCAGGCCAGATATAGGGGCCTGAAAGTGCTGTGTGGGCAGGATATAGGGAGCCCATCTCTCTCTTCCACTTCCCAGTTGGTCTCTGTCATGTGGAGGGAGTACAGGACTATGTATAGTCTTATCCAGGCATCTGGGGCTCTGCACAGGGTCAGAAAATGCTTGTGCTTCATGTCTGTCTTCTGCCGTCTGATAGGGTGCTGGTGATTACTTTTGTCTTCCTTCTTCCCATTGGTTGCGGGGTGGGGAGGGTTGCTGGTGTGTCAAGGTGGTTGTATTGCCTTGTTCTTCCTTTGAGCTGCTCATGTGAAGTCAATAACATAGAAATTGGTGTCATCAATCTGTGGGGGGTTTACAAGCTGTGTCCCTTCTCTTGGGGCACTGCCCCCTTGCCAGCATTGGTCGGGGCTACACATAGAAACGTAAGGCTGGGCAGGACCTCGTTCATCCCAATTCCTGATACTCTAACCTATTAGAAAGCTTCAAACCTATTCTTAGAAAACTTCAAAGAGGGATTCCATAAACTTTCTTGACACTTTTTATTTCCAAGGTCTTGACTGTGCTTACAGTCCTAACCTGAATCTCCCCTGTACATGTACACAGCTATGACCAGTTCTGTAGGAAACTGCATTTGGGGAAAAACATTTTCTCACATTTTATTATAGCATAGGTGGCAGCCAATCTCAATGGGCTGTGTAATGATAATTGGAATTAGAAACTGGGATTTCCCAGTGTGATGCAATGTTGGCTTTTTAGCACTCACATGATCCCACTAGCACAACACAAATTAATTTCTTGAAACTGAAACCCTTCAGTAGAAGGCAATGGTAGTTCTTCTGTATCTTAATGGGAAGATACAGAATTGAAAATGCATACATTTAGCATTGACAGTATTAAAAAGCCCATATTAGTTGACCTTGTAGGCACTCTATTAAAAGATAGAATCCATCCAGATGTAAAGCGTTTTTAGATAGTTATATCACAGCATTTGCTTTGTCATGGGTACTATGTTGACTTGTGTGTAATTTTATACTCTAAGTACAACACAGCAGCATCGGATATTTACTAATAAATAAATATCTCAGACAGCTAACATATATGTAACTGATTTAATTTCCACTTGGCTTTCTGAGAGACTGGGCCCTGCTAATCTGTTCTTCATTGTTAGTTGAATGCATTTTTCCCTACCTGACTTGACACAGAAGAACAATGTAAGTATCTTTTTTTATAACACTTCACTAAATTGATAATGGTAATGTTGATATAAAACAAGGATCTTTTAATATAATGAACCTTGTTTAGTTTGGGGTAACTGAGATAGCACCTTAATTGTTACAGAAGGGATTATATTGGCAAAAAGGCCCAGTAACAAATCTATTCCAATATTTTAAATAGAATTAAAGAAAAAGGAGCTTAAACAGTTTTGTGTGTTCAGTTTTGTATCTTTGTCAGCCAGAATTCTATTTTAGAAAATCTTCTTTACTAGTCTAGAATGACATACTGAAAAAAGATTTTACAAACCAGAAAAATAATGTAGATAATGTACAGTGTACCCAAAAACTAAATCATAGAATACTAGGACTGGAAGGGACCTCGAGAGGTCATCGAGTCCAGTCCCCTGCCCTCATGTTGCAGTGATTGCTCAGTCTGTGTTTTCTGAGTATTAATGTTATTTGGTATCTATTGGTAAATGTGGATGTTTTGACAGTAGCCACTGTAACCTGCAGTTGGACATTCACGTGTGATAAACTAGCAGAGTTCTGTAAGCTTTATCTTGCTCCCTTTACTTGAGTTACTTTTACAGTATAAAAACAAGTAGTCCTGTGGCACCTTAGAGACTAAACAAAATATATATAGTATCATGAGCTTTTGTGGGCAAAACCCACTTCTTCAGATGAGCTGAAGTGGAGAAAAAAGGGGGACTGTTATCTGAAGAAGTGGGTTTTGCCCACAAAAGCTCATGATATTTATTTTTGTTAGTCTCAAAGGTGCCACAGGACTACTCATTGTTTAGGTTACAGACTAACATGGCTACCCCTCTGAAACTACAGTATAGGGTATTTTTTATCAGTGTTCTTCAAATCAAATAGCAACTTTTCGAAACCATGCATAGTCATGCAAAATGAATAAATTAAGGAATGCAGCTCTACATGATGATGGCGATGATGAGGGCAAGTTTGTGTCAGATCAGCTTCTATAGATTTGAATCAATAATAGAAGTTATTCTTTCAAGCGCTTCCATTTCCCTGACTTTCACTTAACCTGTAAGGGCGAAGAATGTGGTTTAGATTCAGTTATGGTCCCAGTTGGATAGTCTGCAAACCATACAATTGTTCAGACAAGGTACAAGGCCTCTGGAGCTCTTCTTGATGATTTGCTTTTAAATGTCAGAGCTGGGGACATGGTTCCCAGGAAAGGAAGGAACAATGAGGCCAGTGAAGCTTTTCAACAGCTATGGGAAAGGAGTAGGAGGTCACTAGAAACACCTGGGTTGAAAGGAAAGATTTGAGGAACCCCTCTATTTTTATTAGCGGGGTTAGTCTGAATCTGCAAAAGCGATGTACCTGCCTCTGCAATTTCCACTACGTGCATCTGACAAAGTGGGTCTTTGCCCATGAAAGCTTATGCGCCAATAAATCTTTTAGTCTAGAAGGTGCCACAGGACTCCTCATCCCCTCTATTTTTGACATCGCAACATCAAATAGGGAAGTGGGATGGGACATAGAAGCATTAGTTCCCTACCCTTTCCTGCCTCAAGCTTGAACAGGGAGTAAATAGACATGTCCTTTAGTGGCAAGATAGATATAGAGCAAAGTTGGAGACTGGTTGGCAAGTAACCTTCCTTGCAAGACATACAAGAGGGAGAGGAGAAAGGTTGGAGCAGGGAGGTATGCAATTGGTTCTCACAGGCTTTGATCTTCTCCACCTTTCCTGCTGCCATAAAGCATGCCTAGCCCAGTCTTTCCTATGTGAAATGCTCTTTGAAGTGTATAGGATGAGTAGAGGAAATGGATGCTTTGATTAACCTTCTCTTTCCTAGTCTCTAGGTGGTAGGGGAAGGAATCCCCTGGTTTGAAAACACAGGACAAGAGTCTGAACAGCATAATATTGCAACGTAGTGTCACTAGGAATCTCAAGATATTGCATGTATGCGTTTATGCACTGGGTGAAGGTTGGGAACACAGCACCATTTAGGGATGTTAGATATCATGTGATTGAATAGTCATGTAACTGCATGAAATCTTTGTGAGCCTAGGCCACTGCAGACAGAGGTTGCATCATGGTAGGCTTACCTTCCCCTCCCTCCCTGCACTACTGCCTCTTAGAAGCCACAGCGCAGAGAAGAGGAGAAGCAAACAGCACTGGAGAGCTGGTGCTGGGGAGAACCGTCTTTTAAGCTGGCTCCTCCAGCATTGGCTCCTGCCTACTCCTTCACTCCCCCCTTGCTGCCCCTTACAGAGGCAGCAAGGTGGGGGGGAAGGCAGGTCCACAGAGCGGGAAGCCTGCTTGAAAGTTCCCACCTGCTTATCTGCTTCCACCTGCCTGTGTCACCCTCTGTGGTGCTGCCTATCACAGGCAGCAGTGCGGAGGTGGAGGGGCAGGCGGATCTGGTGCTCGTATGCAGATGGCTTTTAAGCTAGCTCCTCTCGGGCACCAGCTCCTGCTCTCCCCACCCCTTGCTGCCTCTGATATAGAGGCAACAAGAGGGGGAGGATGCATGTAGTTGACAAGATTAATGAATAAGTCTAGGTTTATCAGTTAATCATGTAGTTATCTACACATTGACAATCCTAGCAACATTATTGAGGCACAGGGTATAAGTGAGTGCAACTACGCTTAAAAAAAAACAAAACCAAAAAACCTTTTGCGCAGGAAGCTTTTACAACACTTCACAAAACTGTCCATCTTATTTCCCACTGTGTGTGAATCCTTTCTCAGGTTATTTCAGCTGTAAATACAGTCAAGAAACCAGTGTGCCACCTTATAACATTTTTTCAGGTATTGACAAACCGATTTAATTTCTAATTGCTCGTGTCTAGATATCTAGAAAACTTATTTATAAAAGTTGTGGAAACTGTGTTCTGTCTAAATTGAAACTGTTCAGCAACTATTTCGGCGTTTAAAACAATTATTTTTACACAAATCCACACAAGGCATTTTAGTCATATTGAATGCAGGAAAAGGTTTAAAATTTGAAGTGTTGCATAGAAATAGTTCTCAGAGAGAAGTTGATCATTCTTGCTTAGTGGATATTTGTTAAAAATTTTAGCAGAGCCTAATACTTTTGTGGTTTTCTTTGGGGCAGTAGAATTGCACAAAGCAACATGCACAGGTTAACGTTGCTGTAATGTTTACTTTTCTTTCTCTCCCCTCCTGCACACCATGTTCAAAATTACTGTTGCATCATGCATTCAGCCTCAGCACATCAGCCTCACAGCCTTTCTTTCCATTACTTTGCATGGCACATCCGCAAACAATTTTCTTTTACTTTTGCATTGAGATCTGAGGAAAAATATTTTTTTCATAGAACTATGATCCTTTTGGAGTACTTAATAATCAGCACTAGGAGCTTTTTTTAACCAAAGCCACATGACAATATGCTTTTATGCTCTGTTTCGAAGGAGCACATTTTTGTTTGTGTTTTACACACATTGACCATCCTATCCCATAGGAAGTTATCTCTGATATTTATGTTCTGTCACTGTATAGTTGAAAATGAATAACATCTGCTCAATCAGTTGCTTTTCCTCTTTTGTAACTTATTTATCCATGCAATATGGAGTTTATAAATTGTAATGAGAAATCAGCAACTAATGACTGCTGCCAGAATATCCCAATCATGCTGTCTCCCCATCACCTAAAAAATCTTTAGTGTATCATTGTCAGTGGCCTCAACTTTTTTATTCCGTATACACACACTCTATGTTGGAATGTCTGGTGATGCCAAAGGAAGGACAGGAGACACTGACATGGGTTTAATCAGGCCACAACTTCATTAGTAAATGTCTGGGATTACCCAGCAGATAATAGTGTACAGTTGTGGTAACCATCAGGTTCATTCCATAATTACTCAAGGGGCTTTTACCACCCCTTCTATTTTCCAATTCTGTCCCTCCAATAAATCCATTGCAGCAACCTTACCAGACCCAAGGTGAGGGGCTTTACCTACTCCCCTTTTTTTTCCCTGTTTTGGTTCCTCTAACAAATTGGTTGTTGGTACCTTACCAACGACATAAGCATTGTAGAAAGGGGTAAGACCGGCTATAAGAATGGGAGTTTGGCGCTCTGTCCTGCGAGTATTAGGATCCCTCCCTCCTCCTCCCCCCATTTGTACCTTTAGTGAACATCTCTTTTTAAGTCATTTTCCAAGCCATTTATCCTACATTTAAATAATGAGTTGCAAGGTATGGCCTGTGTTGAATCATGCTATGCATGAGCAAAACCCTTCCTGAAACCCACCATGGGGAAATGAAAACCTCAACCGCAGTCAAGACAATATAGTGGTAATGGAAAAATTCCTTCCGAGACTCCTTTAAAAAAGGGCAGCTAGTTGAATGCCCACAGTGGGTGTTGACCAAACACCTAAAAAGTTTTCCACCTAAAAAGGGGGAGGGAGTGTGGGTCCTGTCTCAGTTTTGTCCTGTGCAAAATGGAGGCTCCATACCCTGACCAGTACCCTTACCCAAACCCTGCATTTCCAGGTGATGAGTCTGCACCTTTTATGCAGTTTTCATCTTTTTCAGCATGCCACCCTAGGGGTAAAGAACCATTAGCGTCATTCCGCCAGCCAGCCCTTCCACTCCCGCTTAAAGGTGCAGAGTGGGTCCTTTGTTGGACTTATATAGCTAGTCCCTAGCTAGTCCCTTTTTGTATTAATCTTCTTGATTTGATAAGTATCACAGAAAAAATAGGATATGTGTTGTGTGACTGAAATACATGCTTGAGTAAAATCACAGCACTGTAAAATCATAAAACTAACTTATTCCTCTTTGGACCATAATGTATTATACTTGTTACAGATTAAGTAACTGAATACATTGCCATCTTGTTTTCTTATTCTTTTGACATTTACTGGCTTGTTTACAATACCTGGTACCAAAATACATACTAATACTTTTAAATTTGGGTTATATTGGATTTATTGGATATTCTTTTGACATTTACTGGCTAGTTTACAATACCTTGTACCAAAATATATACTAACACTTTTTAATTTGGGTTATATTGGATTTATTGGATATATCTGTCATATTGGATATGTTATTTCATTGCATATTTCTGGATAGAAATCTAAATATGTGTATTTAATATCGGTATACTTGTATAATGAGGTGTGCAATATGGATTACCATTGATACTATATTTCTGTACATTCAGTATATGTAGGTCTATATTATGACAAACTATTTCAATTGTAAGTGTCCTTTCACAGATTGAATGCTGAAATTACTCCGCCTGTTCCAGTAGTTGCTAAGTAAGAATTATTTAATTTTTTTTGGCAATATGCTATAATTGTATCAGTTGCATGCCCAAGTCTTTGATTCAGAAAGATGAAATCAGTTGGTTATGTATAAATAAGTAAATTCCAGGTCATAATGTGAGAGTGTAAAACAGTCATGGTGAACTGGGATGACCTTCTATAAATGGAGGAAGGCTTTTCTGAATTATTCTAACTTGGTCTAACCCAGTGTTTCTTAAACTGTGTTCTGTGGCACACTTGTGTGCCGTGAGGCAGACGGAGGTGTGCCACGGAGAACAACAGAGTTCAAAATGGCTCAATAATTTCCACCCCGATCCGTTTTTTTTTGTGCTCAGTAATTCCTCCCCGACCTCTCGTTTGTTTGTTTGTTTTTGTTTTGTTTTTGTTCGTTCCTCATAAAAAAAAATTGTTTGTTGTTCCTCCATCTTAAAAAGTTTAAACTGACCTTTTCACTCTGATCAGTAAATTCAGAAGTGTAAAGAAGGGGTGAGGAAGGCTTAATTATCCCGAGCCTGGATCAAATAAAAGTCACTAAGTGATAAATCAAAGGAGGATGGGAGAGAGAGAACTTGAAGTGACTGCCCTCTTGATGTTTCAGATTATTAGAAAGCTAATTAGCCAAACTAACCTAAATATTTTCTGTTTTCAGAGTCAATGGAACAAGGCCTCAAATGACTGCGTATGACATTTTATTTTCATTGAGTTTTATAGTACCTTCTTAGAGTAAAAATTCTCTTTTTAGAATTCTATTATCTTTATTAATCTGTTCCCATGTAAGCCTTATTATACATTATGATAATCAGTTACTATATTTCATACCTCATTCTTCACTTATATCTTTAGAAATGTTTAAAGTTAAATAGTGTACATAGATTCAATATCTAGCAAATACCATGAATTTTAACCAGCTTGTATGAAGAGGCAAACGTTACAAAGGAATTGTCACTATATAAATCAGAATTTGGTTGATGTTTGCTGCTCGTACATGAGCTTTCTCTTAGATGCAATGTACTATCAGTCATAAAAGACCGTATTAATATTTGAATATAGCACTTTTCTTACGTACACTTATCAATTTTCTTATAGGGAACAAATGGCCAAAGAAATGTCAGACGTTTTGTCTAGGTGGGTGAATAGACCATCCAAAATGAATTTAATCATTCAAAATCGTAAACTGAAATTGGCTGATTTATATAAAATAATGAAATTCTATTTTTAATTACTCAATGAAATAAATCAACCTTTTCTTTTGGATCAAATTGCTGTATCGGTACTCTTCAAAATCATTATCTGATTTCTTTTTTCAGTTATTTTTCCGTGACCTTTTCTTGATTGCATAAACATGCTCAGGAGGAAATTATCAGTAAATTGCACCTGAAGGTTTCTGTTTGAATAATTTAAATAGATAAGAGAGAGCTTCAAAGAGTATTCTTTTTCCAGTGTCTGAGATGATGCTGCCAAGTTTCCAAAATTTTCAGGAAGCATGCTTATAAGTTCAAGATAGTGTTAAGAACATCAAAAGTGTTATGCTAACGTAAATGTAAGCAGTTTTTAAATAAGAAATTACATCCAAACATAATTCAGTTTCAAACAAAATGAAAATTTGAGGCTTCCTTTGTTGTTGCAATAATAAAAGTAGTACTCTCTGAAGCATTGAAACACAAAATGCTAGATGGTGTCTGTGCAGCAATTTTAGTATAATAATACAGCAGTTTTACACAGACAAAACAGGAATGAATGAGAATACAGGATAACACTTCTGTATATGTGAAGTATAATTCTGTTTTATTGAGTTACTAACTAAAAGTTGTCTTTGGTAGTCTCCAGGATAAAAAGCAGTCTCTGACATGCTGTCTAAAATTCACATGAAATCTTCCTTTCTTTTGCATTTTAAAAATAAGCCCTTTGCAGAACAAGATATGCTGTGTGTGTATGATCTTAAGAGATTAATGTATTTGTTAAGGCATTTCTTAATTGCAGTGCTGATAGTATTGAGCACAGAAGATGCTTGCACAAACACACCATACACAATATTTCTGAACAGGGAAAAAGAAAATTAGCACATCCAATTAAAATTGCCTGGGGAACATAGGCAGGGAGGCTTAAAGTAGCTATGTAAATACTGAGCTGAGTTACCAGAGTTAACGTGCCCTGAGCTCCCAGAAGGCATCACAGGAGCTTTGGCCGAAAGTGGTATTTTTAGTAAACACTTGTCAAATTCCATTGTTTAGAAACACTTTGAGGGATGATCCCTATATTTATTCCACATGTGAGTTATGTGCCTGAGTTTGAAATTTCTTATAAGAAATATCCATTGGCCTGAACATGCTTTGCAGTTCTTTGTTCTCCCAGTTGATGGCATAAAGGACAAGTGCAGGCTGATTTCTCTCTAGTGCCTCTTACTGCCATGTGCTGTGAATTAAGGATGTTGAAAAAGCAATTTATATCAACTATACGATTAGCCAGTAAGAGCTGCTGTGCAGAGTGGCTGTCAGCCGTCGGTCAGGGCAGTGTGTGCGTGTGTGTTACCGAGAAAAGGTTTAACGTCTGTAGCTCCAGAAGCTGGCTCCAGAACCACCTGTGCTGCTGCTTTGCATTTTAAATATTGTAAGAGCCGCTGGGTTCTTACTACGTTTAAAATGCAGCGGAACAGCGATGAGTCAAAGCTGGGACTGCCCAGTCCCAGCTCACGCTGAGTCCAGCAATCCCTGTTTGCGGTGGCCAGGGCTGGCCATGGACAGGGGGCCACTCAGGCAGCAGCCCCCTTTCCGTGGCTATTCCTGGCTACCCTGAACAGGGGATGGTGCTGGAGCAGTCTCTGTTCACAGCAGCCACCATGGCACCAGATTTGCTCCAGTACCAGCTCCTGTTCATGGAAGCCAGGGATGGCCACGGACAATGGCAGCTGCCTGAGTGGCCTTGGCTGCCGCTGGAACACTTGCGGACAGCTGCTGCTTCCCAACAGCGTCCCCTATCTCTCCCTTCCCACCCCAGCTGCCTCAGAGAACACAGGGTGAGCGGGGACTGCTTGAGTCGCTGCTTGCCACATGCTCCCTGCAGTAATTCTGCTTTTTAAATGTACAAGAGCCCCGGAGGGTCCAGCAGTGACTGAAGCTATCCCCACTCATGCCGTTTCCCCACTGTGCCTCTGCCTCGCCTGTCCCCCAACGGAGACAGTACTGGGGTGAACCGACTTAAAGCCGGTTCCCCCTAGCACCAGTTCCTGCTCTGATAGAGGCAGCAAAGGGAGAAGGGGGGGGGGGGGGGCTGGAAGTGACTAGTTAAGTGGCTACTCAGCTATCGGATAAGCACTTGCTTATCAGATAGTTAACTAGTCACTAACATCTCTAGTGTGAATCATAATTTTTAGTGCTCTCAGCTCTTTTTTTTACTGCTTCATTCCTTTAAGAATTATGTATAGTTATTTTTTGCAGTCTTTATAGCATAGCATTGATAATTAGAAAGCATTATTTTCTCCTGCCCAGAGACTTTTCGCCACAAGAAGTCTGGGTTTCTGCCCAGGGATCTGGGAGTTCAAAAACTGTTTCTTGCTCTTGCTCCTTTACATCCTTTACATCTAGAGTCTGCTTCTAATGCCTGGCTGATGCTAACATTTCCGCTAAGTGCGGCATCTGCCAAATGTTTCCCCCATAACCATAAGACTCTTTGAGTTGCTGTCCACATAGCTGTCCATGAAGGTGAGCTTTTGGAGAACTAAATAGTCAGCCAGAAGAGTGAATGAACTGAGCGTGCTCATGGCAGGCCCACCATAAACTACAGTCCATAAAGAAAAGATCTTGCAGTGGCCGAATCTAGGTTGGACCTGTGTGGTCCAGGATGAGGGATTTTTCTGCCTCAGGGGAGGTCATTTCTGGACCCCCAGCTGCTGCCCCTCTCCTCAAATTTTAGCTCCCCCTGCAGCACAGCTGAACCATGCAGCAGCTTCCTGCCACACTCCAACCCCAACCCAACTGAGCTGCACACCAGCTCCCTGCTCCCCCCAGTCCAAATGAACCGCATGCCAGCTCCTGGCTCACCCATTGCAGCCCAGCTGAGACTCACACTAGCGCCTGTGTCCCCACCCTCCTGCAGTGTGCCAGGACTCTCTGATCCTGGAACATCCATGGTCATGCTGGACCAGAGAATCCTGGGTTTTAGAGAAGCAGCCTGTAGTTTCAGAATTTCAAGAGAGTCAAGTCATCCACTCGCATTTTTTTTTATAAGCTGTATGCATTGGAAGAGGAAGGAAGACTGCACTCTGGGCATCTGGAGTGCTTTGGTTTTTTATCTACATGCAACAAAGGATGTTAGACACCTAAACTATTTGTTTCTATCGCAAACCAATCAAGAACTCAACATATATAAATTTAAAGACTTTGGAAATGGATCTCAGGTTGTCCTTTGTTACTATGCTAATTGGCATTCTCCTCTGTGCCTCCTTCCCAAGCAATAAATCATTTTTCCAGGGAACAAGCTACCCCAGCTGCATCTGAGAGACACATACCTCTACTAGAGATATATAGGATAGCCACTTGGAGTGCTTGGCATATCTTCTCATGAGACATTCTGCCCTGGTGGGGGCAGCTGTGACATCTATGTTCTCACACTCATCTCTGCTTGTTAATCTATGTAAGGAATACATGTAGGGACCATCATTTGGAGACAAAATGGAGATGATTATCTGCAACTGTAGGTTCTTCAAGATGTGTGGTCCCTGTCTGGTTTACACTACCCACCCTCAGTTGGTGGATAGTGTGATTGGTAAGAATGGGAAATTGGAGAAGCATCAGTTCACACTGCCCATTATGCCCTCACTTGGGAGCACAAGGAGATCTGCAGCACTTATGGGGACCAACAGATGCTACTTGTAAGAAATTGTGGGCTTAGGTGCATAGTGCACAAGTGTATATCCCCAGTTGGCATACAGACAGGGACCACCCATCTTGAAGAACCTCCTGTTACAGGAAAGTTTTTGAGTCTGAGTTTTAATACTTAACTGTCATTCTGGCTTTGGGCCGTACTTATTATTTGGATTATTGAGTACAGCAATGTAGACTAATTCTATGAATGAGATGATGTTCTTACTGCTTCCAGGCTATTTAAAGCTATGTAGAAAAAACAAAATGGTGACATCAGCACAGAGGAGTACTATAATGGAACGGCTAAGCCATTCAATTGGATTAAGATTCTTAAAGGTTTCTTAAAGATTACTTGTTTGACCAGAGACCTTATGGCCTACTTCTGTTGAACTAAACTACCTAGGGGATTCTTAAGAGTGATAGATGATGTTGCTAAATAAGGAAAATCCTTAGGATTTGTCAAATTAATGGTTCAGGAAGGTTAGACATTATGTAGTGGAAATTATGTTTAACAAAAATCCTTTAATGATATGCTGCTGATATTTTAACAGTGTATTAAAATATATATTAAAAATAGTCTTCCATTTGGTAATTTTGTTTCACAGGTGAGATTTTCTATACATGTTTTATGTTTGTCTCTTAATTACATTTTGAAGACATTTATCTGTATATATCTCAGCTTTTTATTGTTTAGTGGATGAAGAATATAACTTCTGTACGAAACTTGTCACTGGTATAATAATGCATATGTAATCAAGGGCTGTTATTACAAGTCAATAGGTGCACACAGACAGTGGTCACAACAGGTTTGATATTTCTTTGAAGAGTGAATAACTCTAGAGTTAATCATTTACATGTGAGTTGTCTGATGTTTGCATACATTAGTTGTATTCAATCCCCTTGATTATTTGTGTTTGTAGTATTCTGTCTGCTCCAAGGGCTATTATAACTAGATGCTTCATCTTGCTAGAGCAATCCTGGGGGGAGAGAGAGAGAGGAGTGAATGTATGTGTGGTTTCTGTGAAGTTATCTAATTTAGTATATTAAAATAAATATAATTCTATTTTCTACTTTTATTGGTGTATTAGCCTCTGAGTTTGGAGAACTTCTTACTTCATAAATAAATAGTAATAGATATGTAGCCGTGTTAGTCTGGTCTTGCTGAAACAAAAGACAGGACTATGCAGCACTTTAAAGACTAACTAGATGGTTTATTAGGTGATGAGCTTTCAGGGGCCAGACCTACTTCCTCAGATCAAATTGTGGAAGAAAATTGGCATGACCATACATATCAAAGGGATACAATAAAAAAAAAAAGTGAACATATATAAAATTGATAAATCAGATTTTAGAACAGAGGTTGGATGAGAGGGAGGTTAATGTCTATAAGAAAATGATATTAGAGGTGATAATTGGGGAAGCTGTCTTTGTAATGGGTAAGATTATTAGCATCTTTGTTAAGGCCCATTCGTAAAGTGTCAAATTTAAGCATGAATGACAGTTCAGAGGCTTCCCTTTCAAGTCTTCGGTTAAAATCTCTTTGAGGCAGGATGCGGGTAATCAGGTCGTTGAGACAATGCCCATTCTGGTTGAAATGGCAAGAAACTGTTTTTTCTTTGTGAAACTGTCTATGTCTGTTTTGTGTGCATTGATTCTTTGGCAAAGTGTCCGAGAAGTTTGTCCAGTATACATAGCAGACGGACACTGTTAGCACATGATGGCATAAATTATATTTCTGGATGAACAGGAATATGTGTTCTTGATCTTATAACTGAAATGGTTAGGTCCAATGATGGTGTCAGCAGAGTAAATGTGAACAAAGCTGGCAACGGGGTTTGTTGCAAGGGAAAGTTCCAGGATTGGTATTAGTTTGGTATGTCCTGTGGTTGTTGGTTAGAATCATCCTGAGGTTAGGTGGTTGTCTATGGGAGACTATGGGTCTGTCTCCCAGAGCCTCTCGGAGTGTAGTATCCTGTTCCAGTATAGGTTGTAATTTATTGATAATGTGTTGGACAGACCCTGGATGTTGCTGGACCAGATAGTCCCGGACCGGAGATGTTCAGCCTGTAGTGTATTATAGGGTGTTAAATTTGTATGTCTTGTATATACTACAGTGAAGACTGATATATTTGAAAAAATCAATCTGAGTGTCAAATTTACTTTTTCTATCACTTGCCCAGGTTTGACATAGATTACTATATTGTCCTGTGTCTTTGGGCTCTTGTTCTGGGAATGGTGTGCCTCTCTTGGCCTTTCCATCTGTGTTATTTAATGGTGATATTTTTGTTAGTAAGTGTTATTGTGAGAAACTTTAAACTTACTTTCATGTCAAATTAATTTTTTCTTCTATAACATTTGTAGATTTGGATTAAGTAATCATTATTTTGTTCATTCTCTAAGCTTTAAATAGTGATGTTTCCTATTCAGTTTTGTTCTTTTCTAGTTTCATTCCCCTTTTCTCCCTCCCCTGGTCCTTGTTTTACTAGTGCAATTTAAGATACACTTTGTTCTTGTTTTATCTTTTTATTCTGCGTCACTGTTATTGATATCCTCAAGACAATACATAGTTTTAGTGGCAGTATATGTTTAAAGGGTGCTGCAAAAAAGAATAGTGGAACACACAGCCTTATTTTCAGCAAGCCACACTGACACATTTAACTTCTTGTTTATTTTATTTTCTTTGCAAATGAGCAAATTGAACATTTAGAATACAAAGTACATATAAAATATATTTGAGGTAAGTCAGATTTTGGATCTAAATTACACTGCTACTGAAATTTCTTTTTTTTAGTGATGTCAATATACAATAAAGATATATTATGCTGCTGAATGTGGGGGTGAATTTTGGGGTTTTTTTTGCGTTCCCCTCTCAGAACACAATGCTTCTCAATGTAATGCGCATTGTGCAATAATCTCTGAATAATCTGCTTATCCTCTTTTCTCTAATATTTCTTTACCTTTTCCTTCCTCTTCTGTAAGTTGATCATTTTTTTTGTTATATCTGTAGAGGCCCTTCTGTTCAAGCCACAAAAGCTGCAGCTGGTACTAAGAAGCATGATCTTAGTAAGTGGAAATATGCAGAACTTCGTGATACAATAAATACTTCCTGTGGTAAGTTTGTGTTTGTTTGGGATGGAGAAGGGTTGTGTTCCAACTCACTAATTTAGCTATTAGGTGAAAAAATAAGTTCAATGACTTTTCCCCAAGACATAGAGCAAATATGCCATTTTTCTTTGAGGGACAGATGCTCTTATAACAAATGGTCTGGTAGCACTTTATAGACTAACAAAACATGTAGATGGTATCATGAGCTTTCGTGGGCACAGCCCACTTCTTCAGATGACTAGAGTTTTGAGTTTAGGATGTGCAGACCCAAAATAAATAGGAGAGGGGTTGGGGAGTAGGAAAAAAAGGAGGGGGTGGGAGACAGGGAGCTAGAGGGAATCAGTAAGTATCTCAAGATTGGTAATAGAGATGTAGCGGTTTTGCTGAAACAGAAGGTAGGACTATGCAGCACTTTAAAGATTAACAAGATGGTTTATTAGGTGATGAGCTTTTGTGAGCCAGACCCACTTCCTCAGATCAAATTGTGAAAGAAAATTGGCATGACCATATATACCAAAGGGATACAATCAAAAAATCCACACAGAAACACCTTCTGAACCCCGACTAGGATTGTTCTATCTGCTTCCCAAAATCTATAAACCTGGACACCCTAGACATCCCATCATTTCAGGTATTGGCATACTCACTACTGGATTATGCAGCTATGTAGACTCTCTTCTCAAACCTTACGCAACCAACACTCCCATTTATTTCTGAGATACTATTGACTTTATGAGAAAACTACAAAACATAGATAATCTCCCTGATAACACCATCCTTTCTACCATGGATGTAGAAGCTCTCTACACCAACATCCCACATGAAGACGGATTACAAGCAAATAGAAACACTATCCCAGAGGATACCCCTGCCAGTCTGGTAGCAGACCTATATAACTTTGTTCTCACCCGCATTATTTCCAATTTAGGGACAACTTATACCTCCAGATCAGCAGCACAGCCGTGGGTACCTGCATGGCCCCACAGTATGCTAACATCTTTATGGCTGACTTAGAACAAGATTTCCTCAGATCCCGTCCCCTTTTACCCCTCCTCTACTTACGCTACGTCAATGACATCTTTATGATCTGGACCCATGGCCAAGAAACACTGGATGCATTCCACTGAGACTTTAACAACCTATACCCCACCATCAATCTCAGCCTGGACCATTCAACATGAGAGATCCATTTCCTGGACACCACAGTACAAATCACCAATGGTAAATTAGATACCACTCTCTACAGAAAACTCACTGACTCATACAGTTACCTACATGCCTCCAGCTCCCATCCAGGACACACCATACGATCCATCGTCTATAGCCAAGCCCTTAGATACAACCACATCTGCTCTAATCCCACTGACAGAGACCAGAAACTTCAGGATCTCTACCAAGCCTTGTAAACCTCAATTACCCACCTGGGGAAGTAAAAAAACAAATTGAAAGAGCCAGACGAATACCCAGAAACCATCTACTTCAAGATAGACCCAAGAAAACCAACAAAAGAACACCACTTGTCATCACTTTAGCCCCCAATTTAAACCCATCCAACACATTATCAATAACCTACAACCTATACTGGAACAGGATACTACACTCTGAGAGGCTCTGGGAGACAGACCTATAGTCTCCTATAGACAACCAGTAAACCTCAGGATGATTCTTACCAACAACCACAGGACATACCACACTAATACCAACCCTGGAACTTTCCCTTGCAACAAACCCCGTTGCCAGCTTTGTACACATATTTACTCTGCTGACACCATCATTGGACCTAACCATTTCAGTTACAAGATCAAGAGCACATATTCCTGCTCATCCAGAAATATAATTTATGCCATCATGTGCCAACAGTGTCCGTCTGCTTTGTATATTAGACACACTTCTCAGACACTTCGCCAAAGAATTAATGCCCGCAAATCAGACATAAGATAGTTTCACAAAGTAAAAACAACTTCTTGTCATTTCATCCAGACTGGGCATTGTCTCAATGGCCTTACTACATGTGTCTTACTCCAAAGAGACTTTAGCAGCAGACTACAAAGGGAAACCTCAGAGTTGTCATTCATGCTTAAATTTGACACTTTACAAATGGGCCTTAACAAAGCTGCTAACTACCTTACCCATTGTAAAGATAGCTTCCCCAATTATCACCCCCAAGTATCATTATCTCAGGGTATGTCTACACTACAAAGTTAATTCGAAATAACAGCTGTTATTTCGAATTAACTTTAATAGAGTCTACACAGGCAAACTGCTATTTTGAAATAAATTCAAAATAGTGGAGCCCTTATTTTGAATTTGGTAAACCTCATTCTACGAGGAGTAACACCAAATTCGAAATAGCTATTTCGAATTAAGTGCTGTGTAGACACTTAATTCGAAATAGGGGGCCTCCAGCCCTTCCCAGGGAGCCCAGGAAAGCTTACTCTCCTCTCCCCTAGCCCCGGAGCCATTAAAGGGGTAGACCCTGGCCACAGTGCCTGTGCCAGCTCCAAGCCTGCCATCCCAGAGCCAGCAGTGGCCACCGGGGCCCCTGACCCAGAGGCCCCAAAACATGAGCCAGCAAGCCACTGGCAGCCAGCCCTCCACCACTCCCCAGGAGCAGTCTGCCAGCTCCCCAGGAGCCTGACAGGGGCCAGAGAAGGTGGGCGCCTTCCTGGTCCAGGGTGGAGATTATGGACCTTATTCAGGTTTGGGGGGGGATGCAGGGATGCCCCCAATGTCCATGACCTCCACACTAGATGGAGGAATGCGGACGTCTATGGCAGGATAGCTGCCAGCCTGGCCACCAAAGGCCACATGCGAACCCAGGAGCAGGTTAGCATGAAAGTCAGGTTGGTCCAGCAAGACCCCCAAGCCTGAGCTTCCCCTCCCCCTTCTTCCCCCTTCCAGGTCCCTCCTTCCAGGTTTTCCCCTTCCCTCTTCCACCCTCTCTCTTCCCCTCTCCCACCTCCTTTTCCCTGTCTCCCCAGAGGTTCATCTCCCCCCTCCCCTCCCAGTTTTGTTAAGTAAACCCAGTTTCTATTTTTGAACATACGTGTCTTTTATTTGACATCAGGAAGGGGGGCTAGGGAGGGGTAAGTGGAAGGACGTGAGGGAAGAACAGGGCACGAGCCCCTGATGGGGAGGACCAAAGAGGCTCTGAGGGCTTCTCAGGGTGGACGCTCTCCCTTCAGGGCCTGCTGGATCCTGCCGACCTGCCGATGGACCCCCCGGATGGCAGCCTGCAGCAAGTGCAGCCGGGCTGATGGCAACGACCCCATGAGACACACCGGCATGCCCAGGAGCAGCTCTGGCTCCATGTGGCCGAGTGCTGTAGTGTCCCGAGTACGGGCACTCAGGGCACTCCATGACAGGACTGCTTTGCTGTCCCTCATTGAGGTAGACAAGCAAGCGGGGAACCCTGAGAACTGTCTGTCTGGGGTGGGGGTAGGGTCCCTTTAAGCACGGAGCTCTGGCAGCAGCCCTACACACGAAGGGTACGTCTAGACTACATGCCTCTGTTGCCAGAGGCATGTAGATTAGGCTACCAGGCATAGGAAAATGAAGTGGCGATTTAAATAATCGCCGCTTCATTTAAATTTACATGGCTGCCGCGCTGAGCCGACAAACAGCTGATCCTGGGATGAGGTATACCTGGGTGGTGGACAAATGCCTTTGATGTCGACACCTGCGCGTCCAGACTACCGTGCTGAGCCTACAAACAGCTGATCAGCTGTTTGTCGGCTCAGCGCGGCAGCCATGTAAATTTAAATGAAGCAATGATTATTTAAATCGCCGCT
Organism: Pelodiscus sinensis; assembly: GCF_052426305.1. Taxonomy (NCBI): domain Eukaryota; kingdom Metazoa; phylum Chordata; order Testudines; family Trionychidae; genus Pelodiscus; species Pelodiscus sinensis. The sequence continues at coordinate 59,763,269 of NC_143054.1, read as the reverse complement.
TCATTTTCCTATGCCTGGTAGCCTAATCTACATGCCTCTGGCGACAGAGGCATGTAGTCTAGACGTACCCCAAGTCCTATCCTGATGCCCTGCGGGCACTGGTTCCGGCCAGCCTTAACTTTGGTTCAGGATCCACTCAGTGTGGATATGCTATTTCGAAATAGTTTTTGTTTATAGATGCGTTATTTCAAATTACCTTAATTTGACTTAACTATTTCGAATTAAATTAATTCGAAATAGCATTGTAGTGTAGACATACCCTCATAGACATTAACCTCCCCCCAAACCTCTACCCCTGTTTTAAAATCTGATTTGTCAATTTTAAATGTGTTTTCTTTTTCTTGATTGTATCCCTTTGGTATATATGGTCCTGCCAATTTTCTTCCAAAATTTGATCTGAGGAAGTGGGTCTGGCTCATGAAAGCTCATCACCTAATAAACCATCTTGTCTTTAAAGTGCTGCATAGTTCTGTCTTTTATCTGAAGATTGGGTAGTTAAAACGAAGCATATAAGAATCAGTCAATGGATAGCATCCTTCCTGACATAGGAGTCTACACAAAGAGTTGTTTGCACCTTCAACGAGTGCTAAGTTGATGAGTAAGTTGTTACCTGTTACACTCTAGTTGTATCTGTGAATTTTATACACTTCAGTAAGGAGTAACGTATTATAAATTCTTAATGACATTATTTAAAATTAATTTACATTCCAGTAAAATGGAACTGAATACATGTAATATTACCCTGCATTTATAAAGTCTAAGTTTCTAAATGTAATTTTTCAGGCTTCAAAAGTAAATAGAACATAAGTTAATTTAAAATACAAACTAGACGCATTAATATTGTAGCTGATCAAATTAATATTTGCTAATTTTTTTAAGAAGATAAAGCTTATCTTTATCTTTACTATATATTAAAGAACATTTTTCCTGTGGGATGACAGAAGTGATGTCATGCGTCACTCTGGGTCCTTCAGGAAAAGTTTTTGTCCTGCTTCTCTCTGCCCTCAGACGCATTCCTACCTCCCAGGCTGCTGGGGAAGGGGTCTGTCCAGGAGGGTGAGTGGCCCGGGGCCAGCAAGTGGCTGTTGTGGAGCCTGGCTGAGATGGCACACTACAGCACTGAGGCAGCATGCGTCCCTCTTCCTCCTCCCCGGCTTGCTCCCACTGGAGGTGGCCTGTGGTCTGGGCAGTTGCTTCTGGGTGCGGCCTCTGCGGAGCTTTAGGGAAGGATGGAGAGAGAGCCCCGAGTCTTGCTGTGCAGGGAAGAAGCACTCCCCCTCCCATGCTGGGGTAACAGCAGCGTGTGAGCGCACTGTCTGGAGCCTTTCCCTGCACTCCCACTGGCCAGATTCTGTCTAATGGGAGCGGTGGGAGACTGAAAGACAAGTAAGTGCCTCCCACCCCCTCATGCCCAGACCTGCACCCCCAGTCCCTCTGAGCTGCTGCACAGCAGCTGGCTGAAGATCTGGCAGCCACCAAGTGGAGGGCAATAAAAACAAGTAACGGGATGCCAGTGGTGGGATTCCTGTGGGGCCTCGGCAGGATGTCCATGGAGGGGGGGAAGGTTGGGTTGGCACTGGGGTGCACCCGGCCCTGGCTGGGGGAGAGTGGTCTGAGTAGAGGGGCCTGAGCTGGCAGAAGGGGCAAGGGGCCCTGGCTGGAATTGCTGCGTCCCAGGCCTCTCCGGTGGCCAGGGGGAAACGGGTTGGTGAGCGCAGCGCGCTGGGGCCTCAGCCCCCTAGTAATACTTAGGTATTTTCAGTATCATGAAGAGATTAACTAATTTGTAACATTCCTTTATATTTTATTGTAATTGTTATCACGTGTCAGTTATGAATAATTGGTTTGTTTTTTGGAAAAGAAGTCTATCTTTAGGCTAATGGCTGTTTCTGACAGATGCCTGACTCCTTCTTGGATATCTTGGCTAGAAACCTGTCTATTCTCTAGCTTTCATATCACTGAACTGGCCTCAAATTTGAGGTCTTTTAAAATAATTTTTGAGTTTTTGGCTTAAGTCATTGGTGGCTACAGAGTAGATGGTTTTGATGCACTTAGGTGTTCACATTTGGTTCAGATCCTCTTTGGTGACTAGGACGTGCATATGGTATCATTCTATGATCCGTTGTTTCTCTGGGCCAGATATTTTGGCAAAAATAACACTCTTTGTTTAAAGGAAAATGTCGAGGCCTTGATTGAGTAGCCAGGCTGCTGAGAGTTTTCTCAGCAAACTAGTTCCCTGACTGGTTGGCAGGAGCAAAGTAGTATCACATGTAGGAATGAATAGGCAAAGAGAGCAAATCATAAATCTTAATTCTAGATGATTCCACACCTGGCAGCCCTACTTCAGAAAAGAGAAGAAAAAAACGACTAGGCTGTCCCCTGCATTTGGTTTCCAATAGGAAGGTAGGGAGAAAGATCCTCAGACTTTGTGGCTGTAGATACTAGGGAACAACACTAGAAAATCCAACTCTGAATGTGCATGGTTTTTGCATTGTAACACTCACCACTTCCCTATTCCAGTATACCTCCTCCTCTGTCGCGGAATCCTTAGGAGTCTGCTTTACTGCTATCTTCCACAGTTCCTGCAGCAAGGGAGACCCTCTAATGCCTAACGTAGGTCTTTGAGATTCCTTTTCTGCCATTGGGCCACCATATACATCACAAAGAGGCCAAAGCATAGGTGATGATCTTGCCCCGGACTATAGTAAGGAGCATACGTGAGCCAGAGACAATGAAAAGGGTCTCACCAGCATTCAGATCCATCTTCCAGCATGATGTAAAACAGTCACTTGCCATTTCTCCTCTTCTCCTGTGCTTATTCCATCTCAGCTGAACTGATAATAGTGAAAGCCTTTTATATGTGTGTGGGAGTTTATCAGAGACTGACACGCACAAACTTATTATTCAGTACTTGATGGGTGATGTTACAGATATTGCAAGTCTGCTTGTGTCTGTTAGTCCTGCCTCAATCAGGAGTGCCATACGTCCATATTGTGAGGCTTGTGCACATCTACATAAGCCTTTATAGCACCCGTCTGCTTTCTTTGCTCAGCTTAGTTCTCACTTGCCACAAGCTTTCATTTTGCTTGCCTTGTAAGACATTATTATGTTACAATGTGCTCTAAAATAGCAACACATTTTATAACTAGGTTTGTCTTCTGATTTTTTTTGCATTTTTTTCTTTGCTGTTTTTGAGACAGATATTGAATTATTGGCAGCTTGCAGAGAAGAGTTTCACAGACGACTAAAAGTATATCATGCATGGAAATCCAAGAATAAGAAACGTAATACAGAAACAGAACAACGTGCTCCAAAATCAGTCACTGATTATGGTGAGAAATTAATTTATTTTTCAGTTTTTTAATAAATTTGGAACATTTGTCAAATGAAACATTTCCAGAATAAACAAGCAGATTATTTTTAGAAATATTTTTCTTTAAGTTGAAGAAAAAGGGTTATTTGTTTAAAATATTTTTGTATGAAAGTAGGTAAAATACTTTGTTAAACAGATTTTAATTGACAGTTTGATTGATTCGTTTGCTATTCAAATATGGTGGTACTCATAAGGTCCAATAAAAGTTAACTAAAATAATTATTTTCTAAACAATCATATCTACTAATTCATATTTGCCATAAGTTAGAAATAGTTTTAGATTTGGTATTTTGCATGCTCGCAGTTTGTTACAAGTTAACCAGTGGGCAGAAAGATGCTTAAGGCGTATCTGCCGAAGAGCACTCTTCGTAAAACCTGTATTAGAAGCTACTTCAGCTATATCCTATAACACACACATTTTTCTTAGATTATTTAGGAATCAGGTTGTTAGCAGAGAACCCCCTCTCTGAATTCAGCAATATGATACAATTTTCTATGGTAGGTATAATTTGATTCTCAAAGATGAACCAAATCAGAGATTCTGAATACCCTCATAGTCAACCTGCAGTTCCTGAAGCAACAGTGGTAGCTAAAATTAAATTAAATTAAAATAATTAGATTGCTTCAATACCAATAGCTTATGGGTTCTCCATGATATGATTCTTTTCAGAATGACACACAAAAATAGAGAGGAGATTTTTTAAAATCTTTGATTATCCAGTAACTATTTCTGTTCCTTCCTGCTCATTTTGATCAACATCTGAACTTTTTTACAGTTTAGATTCGGTTCAATAAACTTTAATATTAAAAATATGTGAAAATGGGATGGCAGTGTATGCAATTTCTTACTGAACTAATAAAATGGATGATTTTGCTTCTTAAAGGATTAGATGTTGATAATGGTTCATTTTCATAGGTTGCATTATTGCTATATATTGTTCCTGGCAATAATGTGCCATAAATGACACAAATCTACCTTTGGATAGGTGTGTGCAAATTTATGACCACATAATGATCAATTTTATAGCAAATCTCATTTTTCTTTATAATTTTTCCATCATTTTCTTAAAATATGATCTTCTATTTCTTTATAAAAGTTGAGACATTTCTGTGTGTAGGAAAATGTAGTAATATCATAATCTTTACATCTTTAGAAATTCATTTTATTGTCACAGTAAATTCTTATTTTTGTAAGTAATTCTTCTAAATGAACATTTCAATTCCATGTATTATAACTAACCTTAAATACAGTGAATCCCTGATTCCGTGGATGCTTGTTCTATAACTCTTTTAGCTGTCACTGAATACATGATTCAAATGACGTATTTCCATTTTTATTTACTCACCAACATATTATAGTTTTACACACACAGTTCTGTAATTAGATGTCAGTGGGCTGAGAAATGGAACATATGCAATGAGCACTCTGTCATAGAATGGATTACAATTAGTGAATTTTATAGTACCAAAAAAATGGAGCTCATTTCTCTTTCCTAGACAGAACCGTTGCAAATTAGAGAATGATTTTCCGTTCCATGCAGAAATGTCAAAAGTTTATTAAAGGTACCACATGAAATAATGAACAAAGATTTATCCCTGCAATTTGTATTAAGTACCTGTATCACTGTGGTTTTTCATTTGTATTGACTTGCACTGTAAGTCACGTAAATACCAATTTCAAATTTATACGCCAGTTAATAAAAGAAACCCATGATATTCTTGTCAGTAAACAAGCACAGAGATACAGATAATTACCTCAATACCCACATTTCCCTTACAAATGGAATTTCCTTTTGCCACATGGCTTGGTGGCAAACTTTATGAAATACTTAATATGTAACTTTAACTGCATCTATTCCAGTTCTAGTATTCTATGATTCTGTTTTCTTCAATATGGAATATTTGTTTACAGATTTTGCACCATTTTTCAACAGCTCAAGTAAGTGGGGAGATGGTTATGTATGACAAAGTTAACGAATACGAGTGCTTATAATCTCTGTACTAACTTCAGCTGAACAGTGTGTTGCTACATTTGTAGAATCAAAGTATACAAATAAAAAATATTAATTCACCATTTTCTGCTTAACACAAAAAACAGCCACAAAAACATTAACTCAATGGCTACATATATTAAATTACCAGAGCTCTATGTAGCTTGAAAACTTGTCCTTCTCCACAACAGAAGTTAGTCCAATAAAAGATTTACCTCTCCCACCTTATTTTTCTAATGATTGTATATTTGTTAAATTTATTTTCACAATGAGATCTACATATTGAGAAATGTAACTTTTTGATGGTGGTTAACTGAAGGTGTGAACTCATTTATGGTTGAGGAAATGCTATTCTCTTTTAATTCTATCATTTTATTATATTTGTACACATTTTTTCTATTGTAGCAAAACTCTGCACTCAACTTACTACAACAGCTGTTCTCTTAGTACAAAACTAATGTTAGGGGCTAGTTTAATTTTTAAAACAAAGTATTTCTGTATCAGTCAATATCTACCATTGAAAATGAAAGATAAGCTGATTACTTAGAACTTCTATTCTTTAGATTTACTGAGGAATCTAAACACAAAGATAGAAAGAAGACCAACTGATTGCTGTTGTAATGCAAAGAAGTGTTTCACACTACCACGTCTTTAGTTTGGTGCAATGTACATTTAGACAATTCAGAAAGATTCATGAATTTCCATGAAATTTAATGTAAATAAACTCAAATTTTTATTCTTTCTCATAGAACGTATTTGATCAATGCTAGTGTATGAAAGTGGTATCCACAGATAAACATAAGTGTAATAAACATTACTAAAACTAGTTCTGTAGACAATCTTTTCTTGTTCACCTTATTGTTTTCTATATAGTTTTCAGGCACTAATATTTTACGTTTTGAATTTTTTTCAGATATTGCTTTCTACACTTTAATAAACCATTCTAGTTACACAAAATTGGAAGAAATAGCAAGTGGAGCTTGCTATTTTGTTTACTAATATATATTTCTGCAATTTCGTCAACAAGATGTGTTAAATGTCTGCCTTTTTACATTTTGTTAAAGTTCCAGTATAAGTTTGCCACTTAATAGGTGACTAACATCTATTAATATTATAGCTGCTGTTTAGAAGATCCCAACGGTCTTGCTTTTGTTGTTTCTTAAAAATGAAATAAGTTGCCTAAAAATATGTCTTGCCTATAAAATTTTGTTCAACTCAGTTGATTTTAATGACATAATGAATACTTTCTGAGAGTCTCAGCAATTAATTTTAATTACTAAGTTCAATGCATGTTATAGAAAGCAGATTTAGTGAGCATATTGTAATAAATAGGCATTAATTATTGTTTCTATTAACAGGTTAGATGTCTTTTTTATTACAAGATTTTTCTGTTGGTTATGAAATGAACATATTTCTTGAGTTAGTACAATATTACATAGAAGCAATTTTAGACACAGAAGGCTGTGGTATGACTTGATTTTGTGAAGGCCTAGACTGTAGTATAGACTAGTTGCTGCTTTGTTTTTATGCTTGTAAATGATTGGGTAAAAATCGGTATATCTTCAATATTACTCTAAGCCATAATGGCCTTGAAACAGCTCAAGGAAAGACGCTGAAAATTACCAAGTAGGCCAACACTAGCGTTCCCCAAGTCCCTACCATTGGAGGATTGTTATCTGTAAAAATTCAGGAGTGGAAATTTTGAGTCATGTGGCTTTTTAGCACAGATTTAATTAAATTAATTTATTTGAGGAATTTATTCCTTTTTTTTGCACATTAAAAAGAAGGTGGCTAGTGTTTAAGGATTGCATTGGCTGCTTTTGTCTGCAGTAGTAACTCTGTTCTTTGTAAATAGCTCAACAGAACCCAACAGCTCAGTTGCCTGCCAGGCACCAGGAGATTGAAATAAATAGACAACAGCGTTACTTCCGCATCCCCTTCATTCGCCCAGCAGACCAGTATAAAGATCCTCAGAACAAGAAGAAAGGTTGGTGGTATGCACATTTTGATGGGCCTTGGATTGCTCGACAAATGGAACTTCATCCTGACAAGCCACCTATTCTACTTGTAGCAGGTAGGCATATGCTCTTAACTTTTGGAAAGAGAAACTCAAGTTACATGTAATATTCAGTGCCGATATTTATACAATAGTTGTAGGTGGTTTGGTACACACTTCAATAACCTTTGGGCCTACACATCACCTAAACCGAAGACTGACACACAGTGATCTAAGAAATAGTACATGGTCACTGCTCTATTTGATTTTTACGTAGTTGTGAAAGCAAGGAGGGGTGAGGAGAGACTTAATGCAAGATCGTTATTTAAAGACTTCAAGTTGCATAGAATCTACCATTTACAGTAGTGAATTGTGAACCTTGGTGCAGAGAAAGGTGGGAAAAAAACCTGGGGTCTCTGCAGATCTCACCAGGCAGAAAATTATTTCCTATCCCCAAATCAGTCAGTTAGACTCTTCCTCTGTTTTTGTTGAAATATTCCTAGTTTTGTGTAATAGAAAATGGACAGAAATGGGGAGATGGATGTTTAAGGTGATAGGGAAAAGAGTCATAAACATCTTGGTTTTTTTTTTACTGTCCCTCCCCTTGTGTTGTCTCCCTCCAAAAATCTCTGCCTTAAATTATTATATATTTTCTAATTTAAGAAACCTAGTGAAGAACCGTCCCAGGTTACTTGTGTCTATGGTCAGGGTACGTTTCCAAGCAGTTAAGTTTCTTCTCACTATTCTAATTAGATAATGCTATAATTATTCTGAATATTATTTCTATCTGCCTTTCACATTTAAACTACATATGTGCAGTTGTGGTGTTTCCTATCGGTGCACTGTTCTAATGTACCTCCTGGCAAAATTTTAAAAAAAGTTGGCTACTTGCATTCTGCATGTGTTTGGATTTAATATACATATGGGTAATGTCAATTGACAAATGCCACTTTAAATGTTTAGTGTGGAAGACTGGCTGATTCAGCTTTTGGCAGTGTTACACAAAGCCTTTAGCTTGCAGGTCACTTATTTAGATCTGAACAAATGTTATAATGATAATTCACTAGCATTTCAGTGGCCAGTGTGAAACAAACTGACTGGTAATTTTCTTGTGCGCTGGGTGTTCACCTGCCAAAAATCGTCTTTGTCTGTGATCTCAGCAGAAAAGACCTGAGGGCTGAGAACTCATGACAGCTCCTGCAAGTATTCTGTCCTGCTCACTTTTGAAGCACATGAGCGAGTTAGTTGAAATGTGCAAAGTTAGCTCTCCTGCAGCTGTCCATGCTCTACTTATTTAATGGGTAGAAGAACTTCAGTCTCTTGGGTTGTCAAACTGGTTTCATAATAATGTTTGTAAATTACAGTAAAACATTGTCTCTCTTAAAAGGCTCATAATCATTTTAGGGGAAAAAAGGAACAAAGCAGCTGTGTAATTTTTGTTAATGGGATCTTGAACCATATAAATGGTTTTATACAACCAAATTTTCTTTTAACCATTTCAGGGAAGGATGATATGGAGATGTGTGAACTGAATCTTGAAGAGACTGGCTTAACTCGAAAGCGTGGTGCTGAAATTTTGCCGAGACAGTTTGAAGAGATTTGGGAGCGCTGTGGAGGCATCCAGTATCTTCAAAATGCAATTAAGAGCAGACAAGCTCGCCCTACGTATGCAACAGCTATGTTGCAGAACCTGTTAAAATAGTTACTTTTGCACATTGTTGTTAGAGTTGAGAACCCTTACCATGATATAAAGGGAAGAGTTCCTCTATGCAACTGAGGATTTAAACATTCTGTAATAGTGTTGGAGATATTTAATTTAAAGTGAACAGATTTTATTAATCATGGGAGTTTAATTTGTACTTCTGGTGTTTAATTTGTGTTGTGAACTCACTAATTCTGTGGACCTTGCAGAAGTTTCTGTCAAGTATGTTAGTTTCATTTTTCTTTATATGCTAGATTCTTCTAAAAAAACTTCTGTTATAATGCTAGCACTGTAAAATAACACTATTGTACTTGGGGTTCATGCTACGATCAACTCCATTACAATTTCCTTTTTATAAAATCCTCTTTAAAACTTGCAAAATAGAAACCTTTCAAAGGTGGTCTAGTGAAAAGGGTACAATGTATCTTTGAACTGGAATTGTGAGGCCTTAGCTTTAACTTCTTCTCAGAGAAGTTGGAGCGTACAGTACTTCTGTATGATCAAAGATATTTTATGTCCTGATCTGAAAGCTGCTCAACATCTGTATGTATCGACTTTTCCAGAAACTTATGGGAAATCTTTAATTTCTTACTTGGTCTCTTACTTTATCTGACATTGTTTTGAGATGAGCACTTGTGTATTCAAAGTACTGTGTAGTGATGGAGAGACTCAAAAGATGTACTGCACATTTAGACTTGTATTTTTCTCTTTTTTAATTTTTTTTTAAAGTAAGAGTCCTTGCAAACACTCCTTCGGTTATATTTTTTCTGACAAAACTTTGCTAGGAGTCCTTGGATAGTTAAATTATCCTGGTAGTGTAATATAAATACATGATGCAAAAATTCTCAAAGATACCTCTTTAAATATATTTAAGATTAAAGGAAAGCATAAGGGCAATGTGGGTTTCCCCCCCTTTTTTTCTTTTATTAATAGTAACCTAGCAGAATTGGAATGCAGGGGACTGAATTTTAGAGACCCTATTTATTTTAATGAATGCACACAGATTGTTACTTCTGTTAGATGGTATCAGAGTCTTGCCCAGACACACATCATTGTCATGTCTAATTGCTATATGCTACATTAAATGGCTGAGTGTTTTGGTCTACTGTAACAACAAACATTTTCCTTCAGTCACTCTGTTTTTTTGGGCTTAATTTCCATTCAGGATTTCTAGCTTTACATAATAGTGTCCTAGCTTCACAGTTAAAATGCGCTTGTATAGGAATTACTCATTTCACACCACAAAAGCTACCTTTTGTTTACTTATTTCTTAAGGCTGGCCATATATCAACAGATTAAAACTTGATATTTATATTTCAGTGCTAAAAATTTGAAAAATAAAGAGATGTAGTTTGATGCCTTCTAGTGAAAATGGAATATTCAGATCTTTTGAAAGCAAAATACTCTCTCTTCCTGTAGTGAAGAACAAAGTTTTACACACTTCTGTGTGTGTGTGTGTGTGTGTGTGTGTGTGATATATATATACTTGCACATATATTTCTTCCCTGAGTCCTTTTTGAAGGATGTATTTTCTATGTTCCGTTCTATGAAAAGGTACAGTTCTATAGTGCAGTAAGAAAAAGTTTGTCAGATTAGATTCTTTGTGTGCCACAGTCAGTCTTTTATACACTCCATGCTGTAATAAGTGTGAAAATCTTTTAGTAAAGAATTAGCATTTATTTATGAATCCATGTAATTGACAATTTCTCTGAGTTTAGGACTGGAATAGTGTGTGTTTTCTTTCAGGGTAAGTATCACATTCCTCTTCTATCATGAGGTGGCATTGGTCAGGATCTCAAAATGCCTTTTCTATTCCCACACCCAACAGTTTACTTAAGTATAAGTGACTGCAGTGTGAAGGATGTGTGCATAAGGACGCAATTCAGCAATTTGTTCAAACACAAGTCTATATTCAATAACATGAGTTTATAGATACTACTTACGTGGTTGAAGTTAGGCATTTGTTTCAGTACGTTGCTGAATTAGGACCAGAATCTCATAGCCTAGTCACTAGATTCTTGGAAATCCTATAAATTATCTGAAGCTGGGGCATTTAATAAACCCATTTAAGGAAGTATTGAACTAACTTGGCCCCTTCTTAGTCTATATGGATTTTAGTGATTGTCTAATTCTGTATAGTCTCGTGATCTTTGTGGTATATTATAAAGAGCTTAAAAAAATACAGTGTAGCAGTTTGGTTCTGATATTGGCACATTTAAAAGTGTTTGCTTGATGAATACCACCAACTTCTCTCATTATTAATTATGGTTATGCATTTAGGGGAAGCTAGCCTTTATTTTACAATATGGCATATTCTCAGTATGTTTGTAAGTCACTCAGATATCATGGCAATGTGTCTAGGATTTTAACCAAGAAAATCTTTTTCACTTTAATCAAAATGGAACTGGATTGGATGTTATCATACGACACATTTCCCACCTCTTGCTATTGCTCTCAGCACTTCCTTTTGTTTAATTTGAGCTGAGAGAATATTTGCTAAATTTCAGAATGTTTCAGTTTTGTACATGATAGCATGTATTCCAGTAAAGGTCTCTGCTGGAAGTTGCTGCTGGTAGTTGAGCCTGTTAGCACAGCAGAGATCATTCTTGAATCAGAATCAAGTTTGGGGTTCAAACCACAATCAACTGCTTATCAGTCTTCTACATTAGCTAATTGCTTGATTAGACACTTGGTTATCTTATCGGTAATAAGGAGTTAGCCTGATTCCTCTGTAGAGAGTACAGTGTTTACTATTGCTGCTCCTGATACCTGACTGTAAGCAGTAATTTTAACTGCTCCGAATTGACACAGGGAAATGAATAGAAAACAATGACTCTGTTCTGTGTGTTTGATTTAAAAAACAAATTAATATGGTGTCCAGCATAGCTGGGAGTTTTCACATGTAGCATGTTGGTAAACAAAAAGACAGAAAGACACCTACCAGGCTGTATTCCTGATAACATGACTCAAGAATATGGATCTTCCTAGAATTTTATCAAGTCATTAAATATACCCTTTTTGTCCATGGATGAAATTCTGTTTCCTATTTGCAATTGCATCCTCTTTTTGTTTTTGTTGGTTTTGTTTAAAAATATTTTTCAAGTAGTTTACCTAAACTGATCTCTTAATGATGTACTGAAAATTACACAAAATAAATACATTCCAGGTTGAAATCTGTCTGGTATCCTTCCTTTAATCAGATACTTGCAGTTCAAGTGGGAAATGTTGACCATTTTTAGAAAAGTATAAAAAGGCAGAAAGGCCTTTCTGAAGGGGAAGAAATATTGTAGATACTTTAAAGTCACTTGGCATCCTTATTGTGTCAGAAAATCAATTAAGGGATATCCAGGTTAATCATAGTTACTGCAGAGTAGCTGGGTCCAACAAATACAGACAGGCTTAGTATAAAGGCCACTCTTTATTCATAAGAAAGGGAGTTGCCTCAGAAGAGGAAATTTTATTTTGCTGTGATGTCAACAAGTACATAATGTTGAGATTTTGCTGGTGGACTGGGGTCCCATTCATTCAGCATTGGACTTGTTACATTTAGAGTATACTGTAGCTTGGAATAGGAACCTAGCATATTATGCCTGGCGGTGATGGCATCCAAATGCATAGAAGGATATGGAGGCTCCAGCAGGGGAAAATAGTTGAGTGGTTTATATGTGCTAAACTCTCCCTGTTTGACCCTTCAGAATCTTGTGAACACATCACAGGAGTTGGTGACTGGATGTGTGGACTCAGTTATTATGCATTTGGCTCCAAGGTAGGTGGCTATTTTCCCCTGGAATTTTACTGCTGGGCCGAAGCTCTGAGTTGGCACATGTGGAGGGTCAGGTGACATGTCATGAGACTTGATGTTGGGGTAGGGATCACAAGGAGTTAGTGTGTTCCCCTGGAGGTCTGCAGCTGGGCATTAGCAGTGAGGCAAAGCAAATCTGAGTCACAGCAGCAGGAGGATGTTCTCTGGGACCAGCTGATGCCTGTTTTACACTCTCTGGCAGTCAGGAATCAGTGACCTGAAATGATATTTCATCTGGGTGGACTTTGTAGGGGGGATGATGTAAACAGGGCACTGAGAAAATTAGCACAAATCACTTCCTGAAAACATCTGGATGTTGACTGGTCTGAAAAGCTACATCAGAATTGTATGGAGGGGAGCCACCAGCCTTCTCTGACTTGACAGACCCAGAAGGTGAGTGAATAATTGTGAACGAGGAAGTCCATAGTTTACCACTAAACTACCAAAAACTATTGTATTTGGTAACTTTGTTATTTAGGGGGAAAATAGCATAACTTCCTGAGCAGGGAGCAGATCTGTTGTTGACTGTTAGGGTATGTCTACACTACCACCCTTGTTCGAACGAGGTGTACCGGTAGTTCGGAATAGGAAGCCTAATCCAAACTACCTACTCCGTGCCACGTGTAGCCACGGGCACGGAGTCCGAACTAGCGGGGCTTTAAAAATGACGGCGCCCGGCAAGATGCAAATGAAGCCCAGGAAATTCAAATCCCGGGCTTCATTTGCAACTTCAGTTGCCTACATTAACCACCTTAGTTCGAACTACGGTGGTAGTGTAGACATATCCTCAAGGAGGAAATAGATAACTATCTGGGAACCCACTGGAGCTGGTGTGAAACAGCCAAACAAAATGACTGGTGCTTCTTTATAGCATGAGTCCAGGGCAAGGACTTGTTCCATAGGAAGCCTTGTCCCTAATAAGCTGGAAGCAAAAGTGGATTTAGAGAGAGGCGTCTCTTAAAGTAGCTGGGAAATGGGAAGAGGCTCTTGATCTTGGGTACCACAAGACAACTCTCTCCAATCCCTTTGCTCTGGTACAAAGGATTGGTGATAGGGTCTCAGCAATGGAGTGGGGCCCGCTGTGGAAGAGTGTGTGTGTGGGGGGGGGGGGAGGCAGAGATGGAGGGGGGTTGATGGCAACCTGACATGAGGTGAGAGCAATTAAGGAAGAAATCATGATTGATCTGCGCTGTGCAAATTAACTAGCAACCCCAGAGAAATTGGAAGTTATTAAAGTCTTGGCCTAGCAAAATCACATTTATTGCAAATTGTCTTTCTCTCTGCGTGTCTGATGATAAGTGTCCCTTTGGATTTTGAAATGGGTACCTTATTTCAACTCTAGGATCTACTAATCTGTGACAATTTTCTCATCTTTTTTTCCCCAAATTAATTTAAGACCCACATGTCAAATTGGAAGGGAATTGTGATGATGAGATTAAATACAGGTATCTCCTATGCAATTTTCAAATAAAGAATTTTATTATATTTTATTGAAATACAAAAGATTTACATCCAGCAAGTATATTTGGTAATTAATATTTGATAGTGATAAATACAGTCACAAGCAACCATTTCATTAATAAAATGCACCTTTAAAGTGACTTTATTGCCTGACTAATGAAGAGGCATTATGATTTGAAATATACTAAATAAAATGAAAAAATTGACTATTTTGCACATTCTGTAATGATATCAGCATTTAGAGTTAACATTTGTTGGAAGAGGTCTTTCAATGTCCTCTGAAAAATACGTTAAATTTTTCTGATACATGACTTGGTAAAATAGAATCATGGGTTCCCCATTTATTGTCTCAAAGATTACCTAGTCAAAATACCTAATCAGCCCTGCAAATTCAACATGGTATTTTAAGATGGGTTCTTCTAGCTTGAACCTGCAAACCAGTAACACAGATTCTGCATGTAAAATTACAGTTTACACAGATGTAACTCATTGGAACTTTGCATCTATTCTGTTGACACTACACAAAGTACAGAGAATAAAGTTTACTCACTCTTTGCTGGCTCTCCAGCACTAACAATTAAAAATTAAACAATTTTGTCACTAAAAGAACAGATAATATTCTGAATATACATAAGATTCAAATCTGAATAAAGAGGTACCATGTTGCTATAGTACACTGTACGGGTAGAACTGCACTTTAAGTATAGTTTCTGTTGCATAAAACAGGGTAAACAATGCCCAAAGGTATACAACATTGATGCAGCACAGACATACTCAGGTATAGGATAAGTAACATCAGTATTTGAATCTGGATTATGAAACAATCCAGCATTGGGCAGGAGGGTTGATAAGCATATGAAATTTTTATGGCTGCCTGTCTCTTCTAGAGATGCCTTCTGCAAAAACGTAATAGTAACCAATAGGAGAGATTTGTGTATATAGTAGGGCTGTGATTAATCTCGTGCACCTCCCCTTTGAAATGGCGCTGCGGTGTTTCAAAGGGGCAGCGCTCCATGGAGCCTGGGATCAGCTGGAGTTCCCAGCTGACCCTGGGCTCCATGCAGAGCTGCCCCTTTGAAGCGCCGGGGCAGTGTTTCCATGTGGCAGCGCAAGGCATTCCATGTGGCATTTCAGCAGATCCTGGGGTCAGTTGAGGACTCCCCAGCTGATCTCAGGTTCTGGGAAAATGCTGCAGGAAGCCTGGGATCAGCTGGGCGGTCTCCAGCTGACCCTGGACTCCAGGGCAGCTACCCCTTTAAAATGCCATGTCTGCACATTTCAAAGAGGGCAGTGGAGCCCGGGGACAGCTGGGGACTCCCCAGATAATTCCGGGTTCTGCTGCTGCAGAGAGCCAAGGATCAGCTAGGCAGTCTCCAGCTGACTCTGGGCTCCATGGCAGCTGTCCCTTTGAAACACCAGAGGTGGCATTTTAAAGGGGCAGCCACCGCACAACTGATCCCAGACTCCCTGTGGCATTTTGCCAGAACCCAGAATCAGCCGGGGAGTCCCTAGCTGATCCTGGGTCTGTGTGGCACTTCCCCGGAACCCAGGGTCATCTGGGGACAACTTAGCTGAACATAGGTTCTGGGGAAATACTGTGCAGAGCCCGGGATCAGCTGGGAAGTCCCCAGATGATCCTGGGCTCCACTGCCCTGGGAGGTGGCATTTCAAAGGGGCAGCCACTGCACAGCTTATCCCTGCTCAGCTGTGAGGCAGCTGCCCCTTTGAAACACGGCCTCCGCACGTTTCAAAGGGGCAGTGGAGCCCAAGGTCATCTGGGGACTCTGGAGTGGCACTTCAAAGGGGCAGTGCAGCATGAACGCCTGCGATTAATGCATTAAAAAAAATTAACGTGTTAATCCTGCCCTGCATTAGTAACAGGAGGTAATGCATGTGAATTGATAGCCCTAGTATATATTGAATATATGGTGTGTGTGTGTGTGTGTGTGTGTGTGTGTGTGTGTGTGTGTGTGTACACTCTATTTGTTACCATAGAGTAATCATAAACACATCTCTTATGTACATTATAAAAGTTACAGAATGTTTCTTTGTGCCTGGAAAGCCCACTTTAAGGAAAACGGCAATCATCTCAATCCATCCAAAATTGGGAAATCTCAGAATAAGAGACCTTTTTGCCATGAATTAAACAATGAAATATACAAAGTTCTATTGGGGGTGTGTCCAGACAATAATAATTTAATGACAGTAGATGTTGAGTCAATTATTTAAAGCTTTGTAACTGTTAAAACACTTTATATTTTGACACGCAATGTTGACAAATAACTGCTGCTTGGGAACTTCTCATTTTTTCTTTTATTAGATATCCATAAACGTTTATTATTGATCTATATTTTTGTCTGAAACTGAAATTTACTGATAAAAATCTAATACTTCCAAGCCTATTAATAAAAAATACAGGCTGGAATGGTTTTTACCTGGTTCTCATTCTGAGAGTGGAATATAACCCCAGCTGATGTCTGCTTGTGTCCCTTAGCTTTGAAATAATGAATTAAAATCATTAAGTACTATACTTTATAAATGCATTTTAATATTTTATTCATGGTAAAATTTTAGATTGTTGCACTAAGCAAAGTGGCTGCGACTTTCCATTAACAAAAACTGACTTCCACATGATGTGTGCTCCAGATTCAAGACAAAATTGTAAGATTTTCTGTATTTCCCAAATTTGTCCATATATAGATTAACCTGAACTCCAGTCTTGAATAATGCAGAACTTGTTTCTGAATACCTGTAAGAGAAACTCTTGTAAGAAACATTTTTTAAAAGTTTACAGAAATCTTTTAATAAAGCATTCTCAAATTTGGAATAAATTGAAAATGTTTTACTAAGCCACTGTAATCAGGCAGGCAAATTTTCACTAAAATCTGTTTCAAATAGAATTCAGTAGTCCCCTACATGCAGCTATTTAATTGCTCAGAGCAGTTATGCAATACCACTCATATTGTTGCTGTGCTTAGCATAATGGGATTTTTATATAGAATTTTAGTGAAATGGTGCATGAATAGTGTATTCATTTGAACAGTGTATTCCTGATTATTAAACAATGAATGAAATACAATATTTTGAAGGATTCACATGAGAAATACATATGGAATCATAAATAGAATAGCTCTAGCAGCCATAATAAAACATTCTCCTTCTTAACCCTGCTTGTACGTAGTCTCAATTGAAGTGTAGCTTATTTTACAAACCAGAGAACCGTGTCCAAACGTCAGATCTATCAATCTGCAATTGAGTGTACAACCCTTCTTATTCCTCCACCTCCCTCCCCCAAAGTATCTTACTGGTCCCTCGATGGTTCTTCCATCAGCCTTAGTAATGGAATCTTACCTGTGTGGTGTTATGGCTTTGTTAAATGGACTTACTTATATTGCTGTACTTTTGTCCTTTAAAAAAAAATCCTATTAATATTTCAGTAATTCAGTTACTCTTCAGACCACTTGTCTAATATAGCAGATATGGAGAAGAAAAGAAATTGTGGTGTGCCGTCTGCCCCTCAAACTGTGTAATTCCAACTAACATCCCTGGTGATAGGAATGTCTGGGCAAAGGGTGTTATGCTGTTTTTGTCGGTGTCAGATGAGAAAGGAACTATACATTTAGACACGTATGATGAAAGAACCCAAACAGCTGTTTCACGGGAAGTACCTGTTTCCACATAAGGCTGACCCAGCACTAAATGACTTGAAAATCAAGAAATCATCTCAGATCTATCTAAGGAGGATCCCATATGCTTCAGTTCTAGTATTTCTAAATTATTTGATTTGCAGTCAAAGGGTCCATCTCCTTTGGGACATTTATAATGACCTTTTAGTTCTCCAGGAGAGCATTATCCTGTAAACAGAATCTTGCAAACCTACAATAAATGCACTTCAAAGTGGGGCCTGAAATGGGGTTTCTGTCTAAGACTTGCAACTGATTCCTGGCTGCACCTTTTGCAAGGCTGCAAATGTGTCTTCTGTAAGATTGCATAAATTTAGTTTGCAAACTGAACTTTGCAAGAGATGTTCTCCAGATAAGACCCTTTCTTCTTAAGTAGATCACACATTAGAATTATTCATGGACAGTACCAGCCAGTGTCTGGAAGGGGATTCCTTTCTCATCTCTGATGCCATTCACAGTGATAGACATTGAATGACATTGAAATCTGGGCTGTGTGGTTGCAGTTGAAATGTGCTGCTGCCCCTTCACAAGGCAGGCAGCACGGATTCTGACAGCGCTGTGATAAACCTCTTTCCTGATTCTTTAAATAATACATTATCTTCCCTGTTACATAATTGCACAGAAATGGTGCATTTTGAAAGAGATGTTTTCTTCCATTCTATATCTGGTGGGAATGAAAAGTAACTTATTAGATGACTTAGGATGCATGTAGATAGTGTCCTAAGGACAGTTGTAGGTTTGACTTTTGACCTGTTGGGCTCATCTAAGTTTGGTCATATTTACTTACAGTCAAAATATGAAATACCTCATCTGCTTGAGTGCAGGAATGAGCTCAAATTCAGTGAAAGATATACTTATTTCAGAAGAAGGGTATGGTTCTTCATAGTCATGAATCCACTCGTTTAACCACTTGATTTCTTGGTTACTAGGGTTTTTCTGAGGAGTCACATGCTTGCTTTTAGAATCATAGATACCTTCTAGATGGTAATCAATTATATGACTTCATGTGAAAGCAATTTTCAAAGGAGACTAAAGGAGTTGTTTCAATGTCACTATAACTGGATTTTCAAATACCCTTTTATGAACTCAGAATTATCCTGGACTGTGTACTGAGCTGCCTTCACTTCCAGCTTCTCTACCTACCACACACCTGTTGGAAGGGGGAGGGGTCTTTTTTCAAGCCTTTGTAAAATGATTTCTTTGAGATCTGGGCTGGGATTGTCAAAGAGGCCAAAGACATGCAAATCCTACTGAAAATTCAAACATCTACACAAACAACCTTAATCTTGGCTATGTAGTGAAATTGTTAAAGTTGCTGTTGATGGTTAATTGATCTTATTCTCTGAGGCAGAAATGTAGCAGCATCCCTATAGTTCCTATTAAAAACTTTAAAAACAACAAATGGTCTAGTAGCACTTTATAGATGAACAAAACATATAGATGGTATCATGAGCTTTCGTGGGCACAGCCCACTTCTTCAGATGAAGTTGGAAGTCCAGAACCAAGAATAAATAAGGGAAGGAGAAGGTTGGGGCGGGGAGGACATTGGGTAGATAAGGGATAGCAGAGCCAGTCTGTAACAGGAAAAACTTTAAAAATAACAGTCTATTAGCACTTCAAAAACTAAATAGTTAAAAAAGGCTGATAAGAACCCCCCTGAAATTATAGTTCCTATTGTTAGTTAACTGTTCCCATTCTCAGCCAATTCCCCCAGAAGCATAAACCCTATGGGAATTTTAAGGCCCCTACATTGCCAGAGTGATGTAAAGTAGTCCTGTTATAGATGACAGTAGGGGAATCCTGAGCTGGGAACATCTACCGTATTTTCCGGCGTATAGGGCGACTGGGTGTATAAGACGACCCCCTATCTTTTTAATTAAAAGATAGGGTTTCATCTTATACTCCAGCGCCCCTCCGCCTCCTTTGCTCCCGGTGTCCCTGGTCTGCTGGAGATGGTCCCCAGCAGACCAGAGGCACCGGGAGCAAAGCCGCCAGGAGCGCCTGGGCTGCCCCCCCCCCCCCCCGCCGGAGCCCCTCCGAGGCTTTGAAAGCCTCGGGGGAAGCCGGCGGGGGGGCATCCCAGGCGCGCATGGGCTGCCCCCCCGCCGGAGCCCCTCCGCGGCTTTGAAAGCCTCGGGGGAAGCCGGCGGCGGGGCATCCCAGGCGCGCATGGGCTGCGCCCCCGCCGGAGCCCCTCCGCGGCTTTGAAAGCCTCGGGGGAAGCCGGCGGCGGGGCATCCCAGGCGCGCATGGGATGCCCCGCCGCCGGCTTCCCCCGAGGCTTTCAAAGCCGCGGAGGGGCTCCGGCGGGGGGGCAGCCCATGCGCGCCTGGGATGCCCCGCCGCCGGCTTCCCCCGAGGCTTTCAAAGCCGCGGAGGGGCTCCGGCGGGGGGGCAGCCCATGCGCGCCTGGGATGCCCCCCCGCCGGCTTCCCCCGAGGCTTTCAAAGCCGCGGAGGGGCTCCGGCGGCGGTGCATCCGGCGTACAAGACGACCCCCGATTTTGGGGGGATGTTTTTTAACATCAGAGGTCGTCTTGTACGCCGGAATATACGGTATGTGCTTTCTTTCTTTTATCCTGTGCCTAAGTGGCACAATGGGGTTAGATTGCAACTCAGGATTTATTTTACTTGCCCTTAAAAAAAAAAAAAGACTTAGATAGTAAATAAAACATTTACCAGGCAGTCAATAAATGTCAGAATAATCTGAATCAAGCACTTCCCAAAGTACTCAGACTAATTCAGGACAGTAATTAGCAAACAGTATGACTTTCATGTGTGAAAGTCTGTGCAATTAAAAATAACTTACTTTTGTTGTTGTTTGGTGTTCTGTAATACAATTTAAATGAAAGTTCAGGTTTATAATTGGAATGCAGGGTATTAGTTACCAAGTGTTTGTAACTTAAATTTCATGTGTTTAGGAAATACTAAATAGTTGTTGTGACTTTTTCTGTATTGTAGTTTAAATAAATTCCCAAAATAATCAAAACCGCTGTGATTATATTACATTATTTTGACAATTACAATTTTAGAATTTTGAATTTTTTAGTGCGGAATTTTGACTTTTTGGTGGAGAATCCCTCCAGGAATAATATAAGAAAGAGGTGATAGAAATGTAGCCGTGTTAGTCTGGGGTAGCTGAAGCAAAATGCAGGACAATGTAGCACTTTAAAGACTAACAAGGTGGTTTATTAGATGATGAGCTTTCGTGGGCCAGACCCACTTCCTCAGATTAAAAAAAAACAACTTTTTTTTTTTGATCTGAGGAAGTGGGTCTGGCCCACGAAAGCTCATCATCTAATAAACCATCTTGTTAGTCTTTAAAGTGCTACATTGTCCTGCATTTTGCATAAGAAAGAGGGAATCCTATTAAGTCTCACGCTTTAAATTATAGATTCACACAAAGTAAAATACAGGGTAGTGTTCAAATTCAAATGTAGGTACCTTTTGTAAGAAGGCCCTGTGACTAATTTAAGTAATCTCAGCTCCTTACATAGCACTAATAAGTGAAATATCTGATTACTATTACTATTAACGTTAGTTCTTTTGTTTGTTACAATTTTAATGTCTTTAGAGACTACTGCATTAGAAAATGGGCATACAAATTGGCACACAATACAGTACTGCATAAAAACATGTCAAATTAGAAGGTGGCTAACATATCAACCTCTCCAAGGAAAAGTAATTTCCAAAAATTTCTTTTCAGCTTCAAAAGGAATATGAAACTAGTACATATAGTGGTTTGCTGATCACATCTACACAAAGTGAAGTTGAGAGAAAACATTAATGGTACACTTTTATTGAAAATGGAATCACAAACCTTCATCTGATCTGGATGATGCTGGAACTTCAGAATTTCAGACACTAACTTGTCAGTCTTGGTTTTGTAATATAATCTGGTGACCTACAACATTAAAACAAGGATATTCATGTTTAATTTTTGTATTAATAATTAGGAAAGTTATCAGGATAGAATGGCCCACCAAAACCATGCAGAAGAGCTGTAAAAAAGTAATTTCTAAAGTTCTATCATGAAACCTATGCACCAGTAAATTTTATAAACTGATTAGTAAATTCCGGGATTAGTATTTTTAGCTTAAAAATGGCTGAGGCAAGATGGAAAATAAATGAAAACCTGATTTAGTTGTGAAGTTAATGTATGAAAGCAGACATATTGTTATTTGGGGGAAACTTATATTGAAGAGGATGAGAATGTATGTGCATGCATTTTACCTTCACACTGTGTTGGGTTTTCACAGTTGTGTAAAGTTCCTTGGTCAATGAGCACTGAAGGACTGACACAAGCACTTACGCTACTAGGCATATGGCAAAAACTAGTGATGTGTTCATCATGTTCAAAAATGGGATTAATTCGTACAGCATTTTCTGTGCCACAGTTGTTGGGAGCAGGACCTCTATAATGCAGAAGTTTTGTTTTATTTAAGAATCTGTAACTTCCAAAACATAATTGAAAATTAATATTTAAATGTGAAGGGAAAATCATTAACTGCTTACTCCAAGTTGATCTGGCTTTTGCATTTTCTTCTTGCCTTAACAATTAATATGATGACAAGAAAAACAAGGCTTAATAAGCTAAGAACCACAGCTTTTAAAATGAAGGGTTGTATAGGTTCTGGAGCAAACTTTGCACAGCGCTCCCCATGGTAAAACCGGTGCCTACGTACAGGGCATCTAAATAGAAAGAGGGGGAAAGCAAAAATACACACACAAATAAGAGTGATGGCAGGAAATACATAGTATTTATACCCAAAATACAGGGAAAACTGCCAACCAAGTGTAAGAGCTTTCTCATTGTAATTAATCAGAGTCTCCATATGAAGCAGCATGATTAATAATACATGGAATAATATATCTGTAAATTATATATAAAAAAATTGGAGACTGATATAGTCTCTCCCCACTCTTGAACCTTGAAGATTTTTGCATATAAAACAGTGCTCTATGGCTGATTCCTTGTTCTATAATCAGGCCACACCAAAACCCTGCACTTGAATTCCATGAGAATTTATTCCGTCTCTAATCATATCTCTCTTTTAAATACCTTCCCTCCACATAGCATTTCTTGAGTTAGAGGTCATTGATGAACAATCTAAAGTGAGGATTCTATACTACCCTAACATAAAACACACCTCTTCCTATGCCTGTCTAAAATTGAAATATGTTTTAATTAATGCATTGTGACAGATACTTTTTAATCACTGCCCCTGCTACCTCAGTCAGAAAAATGCCTCTCATTAGATCCAAGTTAAGTTTATCATTGCAGAATACAATAAATGTGAGCTTGCATTTAGGGAATTCAGCAGTGTCCCTTCAGAACTCGGTGCTTCAAGTGTCAGATTTTTGTTTTTCTCCGGGAAGCCAACATAGGCAAGAAGAGTTAAGGTAACTCGACTATGTTCATTTTACTCACTAACAGTAGTTGGTAATTCCCCTACAGCCATAATGATATGCAGAAGTTGTTCAATGTTCATATTGTTTATAGTGGATATTGAATGCTCTAATTAACACTGACCTGTTGAGGTGAGGACGAAGAGTGAGTGAGTGGGCTAATAGGAACACCTCAAATTTGTACTCTGCTTGTTACCATGGCAATCAATAAACTGCTGAGTGGCACTCAAGGTTCTGGGCCTTCTAGGTAATATCCTTATGTCCAGGGAGCCTCATCCTCTTTGGCCCTCTGTACAGTCTATTCTCCTCTTGATCACAAGGGAAAATGTATGTGTCTGAATGGCATGACAGTCTCAGTAATTAGTCTGCATTTCTGAATTTGCTCCCTGTGGAAATATTTATGGTGTCCAGTCACAGTCTCAAAGAGTTGTAAGAAACATCATGCTCTCCCAACTGATCAAATCCTAATGTTCTTGGTTACTTTGAACAATATGGGCAGCAGGGTGTATGTTCATGCAAAGATCTTAACTGTCTCATTATATGCCTTGTAATAGACAGCTGCTATCATATTTTACATATATTTTACACAGCCCAGACAAAAATTAATTCCTCGCAGATATACCTATTTTACCAATAGCCTAAAATGTGAACAGATGTTATTTGGGTTTCCAAAATTTCAGAATAGTTACATTTGGAATGAGCAATTGATCGTTTCAAGGTATTTGTGACGCAGGTCAATGTTTCCTTTCTAATAAATGCACTCTTTCTAATGAAGAACTAGACTATGATGCTCTGATGGACATTCAGTACTACAGGTTGAAACTTTCTAATCCAGCACGCTTTGGTTCAGCAGCATCCATAGTCTGGCATGTTTTTAGTTAGCCGGATATTCACTTATCATGGGTGTGGCTAAGTTTCTCATGGTCCCATAAAATTTGTTTATAGTCATCAGACCTGGCTCTCAGTATTCTGTGCTGTTATTTAGCTCTAATTTACCCTAAATGTCTGCTAAGAGCACAGTAATTAGTGGAAGTGCTGGCAATGCCTCTAGACAATACTGACCTCCCGTGGTCAGTCAAATTGTCTTGTTCAGCACCAGTCAGGTCCCAAAAGTGCAGACCTAGACAGGTTCAACCTGTATTGGACAACTCAAATAGTCCCATGATGTAAGGTACTTTGTCAAGGTAACAGTACTACAACCTAGGTCGAAGTGTCTATAGAATTTTACACTTGCTGGCTTGCACTTGACACTCCTGATAGTGTCATTTCAATCCCAGCATTTCATGTGACTAATTTTCAGGAACTATATTATGCAGCAGACTTAATAAATAATATAATTTACCTACCTGCAGACAGCTCCTTTTCCTGGAACTAATTCACATTTTCCACCATTAACACACAGATGAGGCTCCATCTCACAGAGACTCCTGCATGGCAGTCCATCTTTGCTTGCATAACCAGGTTTACAAAGGCAATCTGCCTCTTTTGTCCATTCATTGGTTATGCACTGTGAAAATTCATCACATGCCATGAATTTGCATGGATCCGCTTGATCAGCTGTAATAAGACAGAGACATTATTAATGGATGTGTTGATGCATTATCCCAGGATACTTGGCAGAACTTGTGGCAGCTAGAGAGAACAAAAGAGATTCACTGTAGCCAAGCTCCTTCTACATCAATTAGTGGGACTATATCTTGGAAAAAAAGGAATCTGTACATTTTTCTTTTCTCAGATCGCACAGCAAGTTGCTATGTTATACTTTCTTGCACAAGCTGTTTCCTTCCCACATATTCAGAACCATGTTTTTGTGTTTGAACTACAAAGACTTTTTTGCATGTGGAAGTTCAGATTCCATTAGTTGTTACTCTTGGGGAGTAGTAGTACCGTCTGTGCATATATACAAGAAATGTGATTATTGTCACAAGTAGCTTGCAATCTGATTTGCAAGGAAAAACAGCACCGTCCCTGTGGGTAATACACTGCTAGCTAGACGTGGCATTCTTTGGGGTGATCTTTGTTTGAATGGCTTTGTGGAAGTAAGATGCTTTACATTTTAGGACACTCTCCATAAGGTATATGAAACCATCACCATTTGCTGGTTTTCTGGGCTTGGAAAGGGGGAAGCTATTGAGACACTGTACGCAATTAAGTCTTTTGATGCTGGAAGTAAGGACCAGCAAGGACCACCATGCAGCCATATTTCCTCCTGCAAGCACCTCTAATTCTCCTATGGATTGCCTTGTCCTGCTTCCTTCTGTTGCTGGGTTTCAGTCCAGCCGCTCGTCAAAAACCAGCAAGGGATTCAGCATGAGTCTTCCTAGTATGAAGAGGCAGTCAGATGCATACGAGATGCCTGAAATGTTAAATGGAACACTGAGTCCTCCCTGGTGGCACTGAGAATCCCAGCCATGCTTGAGGGCACTCACGTCTGCCCGTGCAGATAGTGAAATGGATTGAATGATCAATAAGTCTCATTCACCTCTAAACTTCTATACAAATCCACGAATAGCTTTTCCGTCACATTAAAGACTAAGAAGGCTGTTTTAAATCGATCTTTGGTACTCATAAGATGTCACTTTGGCATCTGCTTTGTTATTGGAATGGAGAACTTTGCTTTGCACTAAGTTTGAACCAAAAGAGACATTTCAACAATATAATACAGTAAATATCTGCAATGGCTGACAAATCTGTCTACATTCAATAACATTTCTTTACCATATTAATAATTTTGGAATAAAAATTTTAAAAAATCAATTTGTAGCAAAAGCATAGGTTTGTAAATCAACATTTGTTGGCTCTTCATTTGCAGAAAGGAAGTGAAATGGTTTAAGCGGATTTTAGCCTAGAGTGGAATCAATGTTCACACAGAAACAATTTTTCTCTTAAAAAAAAATGAACAACAATAAAGAGCCTGTTAGCAACAGAAACATAAGATTCAGAAATGTGAGCTGGATCCACCAAAATGACATCCTGCCTCCCTCCAGCATTTTACAAGGCTAGTTATTAACTAGATGACTCAGTAGTGTCTGTCTTAGCTTACTTATAAGTAAAAATAAAGTAAATAAAATTGTCAACATAAACTGAAACTTTGATTAAATACTAGTAGGGAAAAAGTGTGCATATAATAGATATTATTAAAATTAGAATTATGCATTAGACGTAGAGATTTTAAGGTGAGAAAACCATTAGAATATCTTGTTTGACCTCTTGCTTATTGCTGGCCATTGAATTTCATCCATTCACTCCTGTAATGTGCCCATAACTTCCATTTGATTAAAGCATATCTTCCACAACAGCATCCCAGTCTTCTCTGAAGACTACAAGAAATAAAGAATCTACCACTTTCAGTCAAATCATTCCTGATGACACTGCATCTCTGCTGTGATCTTGGTTCACTCTTCATGAAAGGTGGGACATGAATTGAGGATGGATTTTCAAAAATGGTTAAAATGTACTTACATAATATCCATCTCTTTATATATTATAAAAGGAATATCAGTCACGAAATCTGTTCCCTAAGCATGAAATAAGGATTTATCATTCTCTGTTAGCTAGAGACACAGTGGAATTGTTGATAGGTTCACTGATTACTTTTAAAAGTATCTTTCAGGGAAGTGATCAGACTTGTGATAGATTCAGGTTAGAGTCATGTTGATGTTAATTGGCCCTTAAAAAAACATGCTTTCCAGACTGAGAGCAGTCCATTTCCATTTCCATAGGTGATGAGTCAGGGGATTTGTTTATATACTGCTTATGAATTATGGTGGTGGATATGAAATTGTACCTTGGAATAGCTCTATATCCAGGGTAGGCAATAATTTTTGATGGGGGGGGGGGGAAGGCACACCAAGATTTTTTAAATGTTCAAGGGCTGTACTTTTCTATGGAGGGGTCTGGGACAGGTTAGGTGCAGAAGGGAGCTTGGGGTAGGGGATGTGGATGATGTACAGTCTGAGGGGGAGTTTGGCTGAAGTAGGGGGTTATGTCCTTGGACATAGGACTGGAGTACAGGGTCATGTGGGGATAGGAGTGCAGGAATGGAGTTTGACCTGGGAGGAGGAGTGTAAGAAAGGGTGCAGGGTCTGAGAGGGAGTTGTGACCTGGGGCAGGAGGGAGTAGTGAGGTGGGGCAGGGAGTTGGAAGGGTGGAGTTCCAGAAGCAGGCTCTGGTTGGGATGCATTTATCTTAAGTGGCGCCCAGCCAGCAGCCCAAAAGGGAACTCGAGGCAGGCTCCCTGATTGCCACAGCTGCAGGCTGCTCAAAACAGCTGGAGGTTCCCTCCATGTGCCTGTTGCCCTTGGCTGTGGGCCATGCCACAGCTTCACCCAATCTTAGGCCAATTATCACAGCATGAGCAAAGTCTTGCCCTCCCACCTGCCAGGGGCATGCTATACCTAGAGGGAGCTACAGCCTGGAGCTACAACAGGCAGAGAGCCTGCTTTGGTTCTTTTGCTCACCCCTGCTGTATGTGGATGTGGGATTCACTATTTGTCGACAGGCCTGTAGTATGTACCTACTAGATACAGGACAATAGTTGATGACCAGACCTTAAATAGTTGTCTATTCAGGTGGAAACCTGAGACAAAAGATTGGCTTTTACCAAGGAGAACTGGTTTACCAGAGGAGAAGTTGATTGGCAATGTAGTCTTTCAGTAGGGATGTGTGATCATCTGACGAGACTGATCAGGGTGCTGCAAAAGGCTGCAGTAGGTTATAAAACAGCTGGCCAGGCCACCAATTCCTGCAGCTCCCATTGGCTGGGAATAGTGGTGCAGGGCTAGGACAGAGGTGAGCCTGCCTTAGCCCCCTGCACCACCACCCAGAAGCAACCTGTGGTAAATGGAGACTGCTTTCCAAACCCCAGCCCCAGTCTTGAATCCCTCCTGCACCCCAAGCCCCTGCCCCCAGCTTGATAAAAGTGAATGAGGATGGGGGAGGGAGGATCGAGTGAGTAGGGTTGAGGCCTCAGAGGAGGGGCGGGAAGGAGGCGGGGCAAGGGTTTTTGGGTTTGAGGTAGATCCTGGATTGTACTAAAATTCAAAAGGTGATCTCATGCTTTAAAAAGTTGGAGACCACTGTTCTAGGGAATATGCAAGAGCTGCTGGGGATGCATGGGGATGTGGCACTTGTTTCAAGGTCTAGACAATTTGGGCGGGAGTCCACACTGCCAAGGGGGTGTCAGACTTGAAGGCCGCCTGTGGAATGTGTACCTAGACCCGGGGCATTAGCTGAACTCTGCTTAACGCCAGGAAGCTAATGGTTAATGGAGAATTTGGCTTTCCTCACAGCAGTCTAGTGAATGTTAAGTAGAGGGAACCTGACTGTGCATTTGAAATTTTGTGCAATCCTACTTTACCTTCATGCTGGAAGCAGTACCACTTTGTGATTTATACACAGGAATGGTGAGTACTGCAAGTGGTTCATTTCCCTCAGCTGCATCTCTCTGCAAATGTTGTACAGTCAATATTTACTCTTTCCTTGCCTTTTCCACAGCTCCATGGAGAGCTTTCACTTTCTCATTTTATTTCTCCACATCTTCATCTCCTGGGTTCAGAGGTATTTGCTTGCAAAGATACAATTTGTGTTGGAATCTCTTTTGTAATTGGTGGTGTGAAAACTGGCCTTGTATTTTGCATTCATCTCAGATTACATTTGACTCTCTCCCTAGTTATCAGTTCATATTGCTTGTTCCCCCAATATTAAAGGAATGTATTCTTTAAAGTGTATATAATGCCTTATGGAGACTCATGGGAGATCATTCTGTTAGAGACAATTCTGCTTTCTGAGTCAGATGCTATATTTTTCTTCTCTCGTCCTTTACCATTAAATCTAGTCCCATGAAAACTGACCTTCTAAGCTCTTCCACTCCTCCTCCTTATTCCCCTGTTCATTTTAGCTCATTAAATGAACGTATGTTTCCTGAGTGGCTATTTTAACTAAAATCTTTAGTAGGTGTTTGAGAGATCATGAGAGTTGTTCATCTGATTCATTAAGTAGTTCATTGATTAAAATATTAACACTTGCCTTATTCTCATCTCCTTTTGTAAATTTCCAGTTTCAACTATACATTTTTAGTTTCATGTACATGATTTCTGTTGTGGTGCCGAAGGTCAGTATCAGTACCAAGAGATCTGGGTTTCTGGTTCTCTGGTTTTACTCATTGTGGACATCAGCATTGTGGATCTCAGAAATTTGAAGCTGTCACTGTTTAGCTGCTAGAGTTAAGTATTCTTCTGAATTGTACTGGTTCATTTTCTTTTAACACAGTTTTTGATGGACAATGTGACAATCAAAATTTGTTGCAACTTTGGTTAGATCATTAAAAATACTTGAAGATTTATTTTACCTAATGCACTTTTTCTTGTGGTATTTATTTTTGTGTGTAGCTGTCGATAGGTCTTTTGGCTGCCTCTTGTGAAAGGCTGAGATTTGTTTATAGGATTAAGATTTTTGGTTTGTTTAAATCTTTAGCTGTGTAATGACATTGTTTCCACTAGATGGCTCATTTTCACAATTGAAAGGGAATTTATTTGAATTTGCTTCAAAAAGATTTTAAGCATGTTTCAAACCTGTGTATGTTTGAGGTGATTTTCAATTTTTATGTAGGTTTTGGAAAGTAGTTGAGAAACTGGTGGCATAGTATTCTAAACTTAAGGTGAAAATGAGGAATGAGCATGTCAGGAAACAAAGTCTGGAGGAGATGTTTTATGAGATGGAATGTGTTCCACTAACTGCTGATGACTTTGAAAGCATGTGGATAGAAGGCATGTAAAATCCCATTTAATCGGTTAACCAATTAAGCATGATGTTTAACCAATTAAAGGGGGGGGACACTCTAGCCTGGATGGACGGAGTAGCCCCTACCCACAGGAGGCTAGGATCTGCACCGCCCTCAACCCCCCTGGGTTAAGCAGAACCAGTAAGCATCACCAGTTAAGCATCTCCCATTATATCCCTAGTTTATAGCCTGATAAATATTGCTGTAGTCAGGAAAGTTTGAGTATCTCCAAATTACTTCTGGTTGCCATAATTTCCTATTTAAATGAAAGATCATAGGCAGTCTACAATACTGGAAGCCCAATATTCATAGTCTATAAAGTAGAAATTTCTCTCTTTTTTTTTAGTTGGATTGAGTAAACCATAAATTGTATCAAAGCTGTGAAAGGTCAGCTGTTTTCTTTTTACATTTTAGTAACACAATCTTACCTGGTTCAATATCAAGAGAGTAGCTGTCAATTTCCAAATTGAGGCGCTGGGCTGCAGCATCGCAAAAATCTTCCAAAACACAGTGCACGGCTTCCGTGATATTGTATGGAACTGTCTTAGCAAACTTCATTTTGCTATTAACAATCACGCTTCCATTTCTGAAGTTAAGTATTTCTAATTGCTTAAATCCTGTAAGGTTGGATTGAAGATATGGAAGCAGCTGCAAAACAGGAAGTTGTTTTACTTTAAATCCCTTGTCAATACCTGACTGTTATTTATTTCACTTATGTTCACTTTTCATTAACTGTTACATGAATCATCCACTTATTTCCTTGGTGCTTAACTATCAAGTCCAGCTTTCTGTTTACCTTGATTAGTCTCTGTATTTGCATCTTTCTTAGTAATGCACTGAGGTACATGTTTCCTTGTAATGAAACACATAGTGTTTTGGGAGTGTCTGAATAAAGAAAAATCACTTCAGTAAAAAGTCAGCTTCAATTACTTTTAAAGGCTCCATCCAAGAAAGTTAGAACATGACATAATAGGCATGCTACTCTTTTCTAGTGATCTGTTTGGAAAATCTATATCTAATCACATTCTCTGATACCTCATGATGATTTAAAAAAGGATTGATAATAAATTCAGCCTAAAGACTCAATTCTTAGATGTAATTAGTGTTGCCGTACCACTGAAATGCAGATTCAAAATAACCAATTAAAATTACTTGTCAACAATAATGTGCGTAGTTTCTTGCATGGATAAATATTTTAGATGTCTTTTATTTACATGTATTTTCCTTTGTAAACCACTGCTACATGTTGTTAGCCTGCATTTGAGCCTAAAAAAACTTACTTGTTACAGTAGTTCAAAGTGTTTTATTAAACTGGAAGATCGGGTCCAACACTATGTTCTACTTCATGCAATTGTATTTTCCAGCCTGACCTTATCATAGTGATCTGGTCAGAATAAATCACAATCTGAATGCCCCTTGTAGTCACTATCATAGATGCTTGTCTCTTCTCATTGCTTTTGCTAACCAGGGGAGCAATAATATAAGCTAACAAGGAAAATCTTTTTTCTTTAATGTGTGCTTGAATACTGTACGTTACAGACAATCTGTTTTTACTCACCAGCTGCATGAATTGTTGCTCCAGTGCTCTGTATTCCAGAGAACTCCTGTTGAAGAGGTCATCGGAAAAAAGCATGTTGGTTACTCTCAGGCTGAAGAAAACCACTAGCTCTTTGCCTTTGGCTGCTGTTGTCATCAAGCTAGTGGTCACATACTTCAGTGAAGGAGCTGGGGTAGATTCTGCTGGTTGGCTCTCCGACACGGAAATATATCCGCTGCCATACTCCACTTCATCCATTGTTGCTGTGCTCATTGGGTTGACTCCATCCAGTTCTGCAGCAATATCCTGCACTCCTGTTTCGAAGCCAGTAGTGATGCCGCTCTCAGCTGCTGGTGTTGGTGAACCTGTTATTTCAAAGGACTGGTCTATGATAATGGAGTGGCTGTGAGATGGACTGGTCACTGCTGGCAGTAGTGTGATTGGGTCAGTGGGTAATATGGCCATGGTGGCTTCTTCAGGCAGGGAGATGGAGTTGTCACTTGAATCAATAAAGACAGGCAAAGTTCTGTCTTTGGGTAAAATATCATCACCTGATGATTCTGGTGGATCTATGATCTTTACAGCTGCAAAGGGTGGGGGAGGCAAATATTTAACTTTGAAAAAGAGACATAAGGAAATATCTATATAGCATTTCAAGTGACAAATTTTTAAGGAGAATAGATTCAGATCATTGGAACATTCTGACCGCTTTCTGATGACTTAATAAGAAAACGGAGGAAAATGCCCAGTCCACATGGCTTCATGTTGTGTTTTGTGGGTACTTTACCTGATAATTATACACGTATGTATTTCCCTAAGTTTTGCTGGGTGGTTTTCACAATACATAAGCACACTTGCCACTTATATTGACCCAAAATGTAGGCTGCAGCTTTGACTTTTCTGCTTGGGTCAGTGTAGGGCTTGATTCATTCCTAGCCATGCCCCTTTCTGAAAGATTAAAGATGGTATTTACTAATGACCTTAAAATGTGGGTGTACAAACCTGTGCAACCACCTCAGATACAAATGATTGTCAACTTTTGTGCTATTTAAAAAACAAATGACTTCCCCAAGTAATTTGCTACATCAAAAGCAACCATTTGCCCCAGGTTCTAGGATTCCTTCATATGCCTGCTGGAGCTCAGAGACAGCCTATGAATGTGCAGTTGAAATCCCAATCTTAAATATAAGTGACACAGTTGGAATTCAGACAATCAGCCAACTTATTATAGAAGGGTAATAGAAAATGACAGACTTCAATTTATACTCAAGAGGGTCATGTCAGTCTTTTTCACTAACATCTTGGTTAGGGGGCTTTAAGGAGCTCTAGTCAAAATTGCTTACTTAACTTGATTGGAAAGTTAAGAGAATTACCATCTCTGATGGTATCTTCCCCATCTTTGGATACTAAATTATTATCCCTGCCAGAAGTCCTTATCCTAGCAGTTCATTAAAATACTTTTGAAGAGCAAATATTTTCCTTTAGAATGGACTGGATTGGGAGGGGGGAGGAGAGAGAGGCATTTTCAAAATAGTACAGTTTTTCTGAACCCTCCAAACTGTCTCCCTTCTCTTCAAATGACACAGGTTAGGAGCCCTTGCCTATCCTATCAGTATGTTAGGAGCAAATATGCACTTCCATCAGAGAGAAACTTAGCATACATCAGGGTCTCATCTCTAGATAAAGGTTATAGGAGACCTTGTCTGTTAAATGGGAAAGTAAAGAAATATGCTAATCCCTCACCCCTAATGTCTGCAAATAAATCCTGTCAGTCAGAATGTCTCCAAGCCTGAAGGGATTTTTTTTCTTTTAGTGAGCTCATTGTTAAAATATTGCTGCCACTCTCCGTTCTTTTAATTACCAATGAGAATTCTTTTATATATCAATTTAAAGCTAGTGTACCTTGGTAGGAAGATACAAAAATGTCCCAATCCACTTTCCTTTAGGATAACCAGACATTTAAAATAGATGTCCTGTACCAAAATCTGCCCTCAGCTGTTTGTGCAGTTCTAAAGACTTCAGAATTAGACCCTAGAAAAAAGATCCAACTACCTGTCTGTCACCGCCTTGTTCACAGTTGGGAAAAGAACTGGTGCTATGATGAATGGGAGGGGTACTACTAACTTTTTCAGGATATTACAGCCATTCAGCTAACTAAATTTCCAGTAAGCATTAAACCCTGAGACAGTGGGTCCTTGAGAGTCTCCAGGAAGTGTTGGCAGGGAGCCAGGAGAGCCAGTGACAACACTGTAGTTTTTTTGAATGGCAAGCACTGATCTTCCTGTTTCAGTCTGTGTAACCAGAGGAGAACTACAGACATGAATTAAGCCAGGAAGCAAGCATGCAATATTCAGCAACATCCATGCCTGTGTAGTCAGACATGATCAGGTTATTTTCTTAATTGTGGGGTTTGTTGTGCTGAGCCCATGCACTTATCCTCCCTTCTCTTCCCCCTCGACCTCCTGTTCACTGTAACTTTCTAAACTGAATCCCAGGGAGGCTATTCTCTGTGTTCTTAATCTGCCTTTTTTTCAGTTGCTCCGTAAATCCTAGCAACCAAGTAAGCTTTACCAAGGATGTTTTCTTTGTTTTGTTAATTACTACAATCTGATTCCTGTTTCCTAGAAGACTGGAGGTTCTGTGTGCATGTGCCTGAGATTAAAGAGTTAGCTATTAAGAAATTACAGTTTGCTTTAAAGTTCTCTCCAGAGGGAGGGTTAAAGAACTTGAGGGTACCCCACAGAAAGAAATTCCCAAGTGCATCTTTCTGAGAACTCAGAAACGGTTTTTTTTGTTGCATTTGGGTGGTGGCAGTGTGCCACCCACCCTCAAGGAATCTGTGACCTTGGGGAGTTTTTAAGCAGAAGTCTTTAGTGCCAGAGTATTTTAAAGTCTCTTGCCAGGTATCCATCTTCTGCACTCAAAGTGCCAGAGTGGGAGACAGCCTTGACAGGAACATATGCTTTTTCTTTCATTCATCATTTTGCTTTCTCATGTTTTTTTTCTATAGCTATATATATATTTAAATTGATAATTCAATGAGTGACATTGGTTCACATAGTTTGGTCAAAGCACTCAAGAGTCTGTGGTTAAAACAATGTAATGGGGCTGGAAGATCTGAGTTCTGTTCTTAAACTTCCTGTGTGATTGTAAGAAAGGCCATTCATGTCTTTGCTTCAGTGTCTATTCTCAGAGTTGTTGTGATTCATTACTGTCTGAGAGATTCTCAGATCCTATAGTGATAGGGCCCCTAGAAGTACCTTGGCAAACGATTATTGACCTAGAAGGAAACACTTTTACTCTTTGTCATGGTTTATGATATAAGCAGTTAGGATAGCATTGCTCAGATGACAGCATTCTGTCCCATGGTATCATCTCATATCACTGAGAATGCATAAACTTCTGATTTAGGAAATGCCAATATTAGCTTCTAGGATACAGGCAGAAGTCATTCCTTCCTATAAGATGAGTTCTAGAGTACTTCATTTTTTTTCAAGTGCTATCCATCCTTTGGATGAAAGGATGAATAGAAGTCCTACTGATTGTTCAGCTTGAACATCTGGTTGCCCTTTCTGGGAAAAGAATAAGGGGTACAATGGTTTACCATTCCTTCTTGGGTAAAGCAGTCTGGGTATGTCTAGACTACGTACCTCTGCCAACAGAGGCATGTAAACTAGGCTATCCAACATAGTCAAAGAAGCCGGGATTTAAATATCTCCAGCTTCATTAAAATAAACATGGCCACTGTGCTGTGCTGGCTCAGTTGATCATTGGCACAGCGCGCAAGTCAAGATGCAGATTGGTCGACAAGGGAAGCCTTTGTCGACCGCTCAATTATGCCTCGTGAAACGAGGTTTACAAGAGCGGTCGACAAAGGCTTCCCTTGTCGACCGATCCACATCTTGACTTGCGCGCTGTGCCGACGATCAGCTGAGCTGGCACAGTGCAGCGGCCATGTTTATTTTAATGAAGCTGGGGATATTTAAATCCCGGCTTCTTTGACTATGTTGGGTAGCCTAGTTTACATGCCTGTGTCGGCAGAGGCATATAGTCTAGACATACCCTCTGTTAATTGCCTTAGGGCAGCTCTTTCTGTCTATACAGTCACTACACTAGCTTACTTCACTGCAAACTGCTGGAATACCAGTATGAAAGGCTCTATGTAAAACGGTATTTGGTATGCCATATGCCAATATTATGCTAGGCAGACATTGAGTAACCGTAGTTGAGTACAGTAGTTCTGTAATTTGCTGATAATTACTTTGGAAATGCCAGTAGCAGACAAACTTTTGTTAAATAGTTGAGCTTGCTATGTCAGTAACATTGTATCACAAAGCATATTGTGGTGTTCTTGCAGCTGTGCAGAAAATACTGACATACACACACCTGACTTTCTACAGCAAAAACAATTGGGAAGAGGCCACACACATGCTATAGTTTACTCCCCTTCCACCTCATAACCATAGGGTTGGGAAAGAAGCAAAACCAGATATATTTTGGCATTTTCCAATGTCTTTGCTATCTCTTGCCCTTCTCAAGACAGGGATTATTAATTATAAATACTACAGTGCTAAGCACTCCATAAATAAGATATACAGACAGAGGGTGATAGGAGGCTGCTAGTGGCTCATTCATCTCCTTTCTCCTGGTTATCAGCTGAGGAAATCTTCCTTAAGTCTCCTTCATAAGTGCAGACCCCTTTTCTTTAAGCACCTGATGGATACTTTTGTACAAAATAATAATCACAACAAGCAGTTTAGATTAGGTGATTTTCCTAATTAATGACTAAACATTGATTCTGTTTGCTGATTGAATGAGTAAGGCCAGGTTCTGCTCTCATGTTTAGGAGTGAACTCAGAGAAGATGACAGTGGAGCTATCTGGTTATTAAACCAGTCTAAGAGAGATGAAGCTAACTGGATCTGAAAAGCTCAGGGCAATGATTCTAGGAAGCTGGATAGATTGTATGGAAATGCCCTGGTGACATTGTATAGCTAGATGTCAAAATCGGGATGCCAGTTTGCTTACATTACACCATTTTCTAACATATCACCCACCCAATGGCTCCATCAGAGTGACTTTTACATAAAATACCACTAGACAATGTTCCACAATAAAAACAAGTATGAGTATTGGCACTCTGGAGCAACCCTATCTCCAAGCGGTAAATTAAAATGGAATGTTTATGGGCTTTGGTTTGGCAGACACTGAAACTGTGATGGTATTTGTGAGAGAGGTAGTTTTAAGTGACTCATCTGAATTCACACGGTGAATTTTAAGTGAGCCTTCAATACAATTCTGATGCCCAGCCCTATGTTTTAGCAAAAGTGCATTTATATTATTACAGTAATAGTTCCATCACGACGATTTGTGGAGAGGATTATTTTTTGCTTATAACTATAACAGGAATCCAGGCAGAAGATGATTTGGGAGAAGTGCTAAACAAACACTTTGCAGTGGAGCAGGAGGAAGAAAGACTAGGCTTAAGGATACTATTGCTGCCTTACTTTAATGAAGTACCTTGTGAAAAGACAGTGATTCTATCTCATCCTCAAACATTGTCCCATGACAGTGTATGGTTGTCATCAGACTGTTACTGTGGGAGGCTATAGTATTTTGAAAAAAACTTTGTGATGTTGATTTCACCCTCCCTCTAACTGTAACAATAACAGTGCTCCCTGACTGGTGCTGTACTTATAAAATAGTTTGATATTATGACTCCTGAGTCCTATCTTGTGCAACCATTCTTCTTATAACGATCGTTAACCAAAATGTGTCAGGTGCTTTATTCACATATAGGAAGATACAAAACAGATGAATAGTGAGGGGGAAATGGGACACAACACCTAATCAAAATGATCAGGGTGATGGTTGGCAGTTGTATTGCTAGCTCTCCATCTCTTGGTTTTAACTGGGCTTTCTGGATGTATAGGTTACCTGCATATCTTCAATGCCTGTTGAGCTGACGGGTGTAGGTCAAAGACGCTGAGCTCCCACATTTCCAACTGAAAAACGTCTGAGCTAAGATTCAATCTTAAGAGGATCTGGGTTCTTAATATGTCCTTATGATTGGAAATGTTTGATAGCTTATATGAACATTGATACCAATATAACAAACATCTTTAAAAGTCCCTCTCCAACGGAATTTACCAACTGCCTACAAACAAGTTGTAATCTTTGTCAGATGCCAGGATAATCAGTTTACATGATAAACGGAGCCCACAGTTCTCAGTCCTTCCATTAGAACAGCCTCAAATCTGGGACTTGAGACATAGAGAACAGCTTTATCACAGGGTGCTCTAAACATGCTCCCATCACACTTCTTCACACCAAAAGCTGTGGGTGGCATAGCATGAGACTGCTCCAATAGTGCTACACCAGAGGAGACTTTCAAAGAGGGACCCTTTCTGCTACAACAGTGATAGAAAGTGTCTTTAATGCAACAGAGAATCAGTCCCAGGATCTTTTATTTGTGCTCTGCCTTGTTATTGAGTCCTCATTTTTCTTTTGTGTTTCGAATAAGCATGTGTCATATGACACAAGATACAGTTCCAAAAGATCTTCCATTAAGATCAGAAGAAAAAAGTGCTTCAGCCATTTTATCACAAGCTGTTTTCCCACTGGTCATAACTAATATTTTCTCAGCTGACCTCTCTGAGTTGATAATGCATGAATGAAATACATAGAAGTTTTGGATCTAAAAACCTTTGCCTTTGCACATTACCGATTGTTTCTCTGTAGTCTAGTAATTAAAAGACATTTTGTTTTTTTTAAAACTCAGAATTGTTCAAATAGATAAAAAGAATTAATTTGTTTTTTAATTATTTTTCCTTCTGGCTCCTCCTCTTCTGAGAACTTGGCAGTGCCCACCACCAGTTTAGCCTCATCAGTCTCTAGCCATCCAGCATCATCTATGCCTCTTCTCTATTTCTTCAGCTCCCCCCCTCTCCATGTGGGGGCTCATCTCCCATTCCAAGGGAGCAACAAAGGCACTGACTTGTCCTCATTTCTCACAGAAAATAAGGGGGAGCTGGGTTGGTAGATACTTTACACCTCCTGTGAGAACACTGCAAAGGGCAAGGAGGTCCGGCCCTGGGTCCTCCGCCGCTTTGCTCAGCGTCTCCCTGAATTCTGCCAGCCTCTGGGCTGGAGTTGCTCAACTCACATTGAGAGGGGCTCCAGAACTTTCCAGAATTCCATCATGTGTGTTGAAATCAAGAGATTAGATTTAAAAAAATGCCCCCCAACCTAACTCTCAGGCTGAAGGGCTGAAAAATAGCACAGGCTTGAAACTGCTATCAGTCCAAAAAATCGCAGCAGCTCCAACTCTCAATCACTATTTAATCTCCCGAGAATATGTTCAGTGAGGACTGAAAATGTTTGTTCTATTGTCACATGGACATACTCAGACTGTCTGATACTGAGGATAATGTTATGGCTAAAGCTAAATTGCTGCTGGCATAGATGTCTAAATTAAAAGAGGCCATTTCCTGAACAATCTGCAATATTGAATCTCTGTAAGTGATTTTCTAGACACAGAGGTTTATTCCTCAACAGGGAGAACAAATCATGTGGATGTGAGTTACTAAAAAGAAATTGCTGTGATCATAAGGTGCTTATTTTAGTTATAAAATGAGATTATTCATTTTGTAATTATTAAAAAAATCAACCATCCAACCTCATTCACTAAAAACAAGAAAGTATTTTCGCAACAGGGTATAAGTGTCTTTGAAAGCTTTTCCAGCGTTACCTCATCTGTATTTTTTGATAGAAAATAGTTTTAGTTGAAAAATTTTACACCGTTCTAATCTCAAATCTTAAACAACCTAAAGCCTCCTGGACTTTCCTACTAGGATTATCACATATCCTGAAATTTTCAGAGCAGTCCCAATTTTCACAGGTCTGTTTCTGCATTTTACAACTCTAGCTCAAAGGTATGTAGTTGCTATATGTTGTTTAACAAGGCCTGAATTTATTTTGGGAGTGTTCATGCATTGCAAGTCACTGTCATGTGTTTTCTGGGCCAAAACTTGATTTTGTACCATAGGACCAATACAGATGAGTAGTAGTAAGGATTGGCAGCTATTTCTGGGAACAACATTCTATATTATACTCTCACATGCCAAACTACATCAAAATAACACTATTAAGATTGTGAAGACAACTCAGGAGATAGAAAATGCCAGAATTAAGGTTAACTGTGCCACTTTAATTTGGGGCTCCCTCAGTTGTATATGTATTATGATATAGTTAATTATTTTGCAGATGAAGGATAAGATTCAAGCATCTTGCGTTCATACCACTGCTCTAGTGGTCACAGACTCTTCTTCGCACAAGTTTAACTTCTCCTTCCTTATCCCCTCCAACTAGTCCCCACCCAGTCCTGTCTCTCTTCCACCCTGGCTTTTGTCCCAGTGCTATTCTTCTCACCTAGTCAGCTCTGTTCATCACTCCTCAGGATTCTCACCTCTGTCTCTTAGCCCGTTAAGTCTTAGTCTCTCCTCACCATTCCCAGTCCCTGTATCCTTGCCCAGGCAATCCGAGGTCTCCCAAATTCTTCCTTGGCTCCTCATCAGATGTGTCTTCCCATCTCCTCTTCACTCCATCTCACTGGTTCTCAGTTCCAGTCCCTTTCCTAACTCCTTATCCATTTTCAATTTCTCCCCTTCCTACTAGTTCCCAGTCTCCTTGCCCTGGCATTTCCAGTCCCATTCTTTGCAGCCAGATACTAGCCGGTCCCAGTCTCCCTTTCCACACTAATGGGTGAGTCTCAGTTTTCTCCTCTTCCCTCTTCCAGCTCCACTTCCAATCTTTCCACATTTCCCATAGTGCTTTGCTCCCTTTACATTTGAATAGGGCACATACATCCCAGGATATCTTTAGGAACGTAGGAGTCAGGCTTACTGCTCTCAGTTCTGGGGCCAGACCTGGCAGTCTGCAATAGCCCAGAGCTGCAATTGCAGAGAAAGGCCTGCTCCCTGAGGATGGACTTTTCGAGGGAAATTAGCAAGAAAAAGCTAAGTTGTCTCTACTGAGCATGTGTGAGCTGAGGTGTTTTTTTTTTTTCAAAGCCTTATAGCTTAGCCAAATGTATGAGTGACTTTTCATCTGCACATCCTTAATACATAGGCCACTCTGCCAAATTTCAACTCTGTGTTTCAATGCATGAAGGTGGGTAGAGCTTTTCAACCAAAAGAATGTGATAATTTTTTTAAATGAGCAAAACAACATTTCCCCCCCCCAGCCTTGTTCTCAGTAATGGCTGAATGATTTAGACTGATTTTCTTCTCCCCTCCCCCACCAAAAGAATTAGCTTGATGCACCACTCAACAGGGAAAAGTTCAGCCCAAATTGTTAAAGTTTGGCAAAGTTATAAGCCCCCTGAAAACAGGGTCTTTTAATGGGAAGTGACAGCAACTTTAGTAATCAGTGATGCTACTGGCACAGTCTATATAATACATAATACAGAGTGTAGAGAAGATTTACTGTCTTTGGATATGTTTTCACTGGAGCATGAGAA
Organism: Pelodiscus sinensis; assembly: GCF_052426305.1. Classification (NCBI taxonomy): domain Eukaryota; kingdom Metazoa; phylum Chordata; order Testudines; family Trionychidae; genus Pelodiscus; species Pelodiscus sinensis. Next base: position 59,722,016 of record NC_143054.1, on the reverse strand, counting down.
TTAATTTCTAGCTCAAGGAGACATATCCACATTAGTGTTGATGGACCTAGCATGCTAAAAGTACGGGTGTAGCTGCAGCATTAGGGGTGGCTAGCTACCTTGTGTACACACCTGGTGTTATGGAATCATTCATGTTGGTGCAAGTTAGCTCCTTGCGCAGCTCATGCTGCCATGGCTACTCTTCTACTTGTACCAAGTTAGCTTATTCCAGGCTAGCATGACTCTCTCTCCTTATGCTGAACATTACCCTTCCAGCTTGAAATGTAGCAGCACCTTCACAGGAGTGCTATTTTTCTTCACAGACATGAAACAATCTACATTGATGACATCTTTATGATCTGGACACATGGAGACATTCCACAGAGATTTTAACAACCTACACCCCACCATCAATCTCAGCCTGGACCATTCTACACAAGAGATCCATTTCCTGGACACAACAGTACAAATCAGCAATGGAAAATTAGACACCACTGTCTACAGAAAACCCACTGACTCATACAGTTACTTACATGCTTCCAGCTCCCATCCAGAACACACCATATGATCCATCATCTATAGCCAAGCCCTTCGATACAACCGCATCTGCTCTAATCCCACTGACAGAGACCAGAAACTTCAGGATCTCTACCAAGCATTTATAAACCTCAATTACCCACCCAGAGAAATAAAAAAGCAAATTGAAAGAGCCAGATGAATACCTAGAAACCAACTACTTCAAGACAGACCCAAGAAAACCAACAATAGAACACCACTTGTCATCACCTATAGCCCCCAACTTAAACCTGTCCAACACATTATCAATAAACTACAGCCTATACTGGAACAGGATACTAAACTCCAAGAGGCTCTGGGAGACAGACCCATAGTCGCCTATAGACAACCACCTAACCTCAAGATGATTCTTACCAACAGCCACAGGACATACCACACTAATACCAACCCTGGTACCTTCCCTTGCAACAAACCCCTTGCCAGCTTTGTCCACATATTCACTCTGCTGATACCATTATTGGACCCAACCAAGTGAGTTATAAGATCAAGAACACACATTCCTGCGCATCCAGAAATATAATTTATGCAATCATGTGCTGAAAGTGTCTGTCTGCTATGTACATTGGACAAACTTCTCAGACACTTCGCCAAAGGATCAATGCCCACAAAACAGATATCAGACAGGATCACAAAGAAAAAACAGTTTCTTGCCATTTCAACCAGAAAGGACATTGTCTCAATGACTTGATTACCTGCATCCTGCTTCAAAGGCCTTTTAAGACTACACTTCAAAGAGAATCCTCTGAACTGTCATTCATGCTTAAATTCGACACTTCATGCTCAAATTTGAATAAAGACGTTAATTATCTTACCCATTACAAAGATAGCTTCCCCAATTATCACCTCTAATATCATTAGCTCACAGACATTTACCTCCCCTCTTTCCCTCCACTCCATTTCCCTTCTGTTCTGAAATTTGATTTATCCTTTTCATATGTGTTCATTTTTTTATTTGTATCCTTTGGTATATATGGTTGCGATAATTTTCTTCCACTATTTGATCTGAGGAAGTGGATCTGGCCCACGAAAGCTCATCACCTATTAAACCATCTTGTTAAGTCTTTAGAGTGCTGCATAGTCCTGTCTTTTGTTTAATGAAAAAATGTGACATTCAAATTCAAACTATAAGATCTTTTAGTTCTGTTTATTAAAGGCCTATATTCAGTGTCCTCACTACACCTCATGCAACAGCTGTTCATGGTTAGAAAAATAATGATCCATGTCAGAGACCATCAAAATGAATTGCTGCCCAGTAAGGACCCTACTACTGGGATGCATCTTCTTAGGTAACCATACACTCAAATGCACATTGTAGGACTTGGGTATGCTGTTAATTTCATGTGACCCTCATTGCACTGCGTGCTCCTGCCTCTTAGCATTTGTAACTGCTCCTTCAGTATCTCCCATTATGGCAATCTTGTCCACTTGGTAATTCTACTCATTGCACTTGTCTGAAGGGCTTGCTTCCTGTGAAATGTATTCTGAAATCATTTTTCTTCAATTTGCATTCCCACATGCCTTGTCTCAGAATTTCTTGTGGTCAAAAAAAATATTAATTCAACTCGTCATTTTATGTTTCAATAAGGATTTTATCTGCCTCAATTATGTACATGTCTATGGGCTTTTTCCTTCAAGGCATTTGAAACTTCTGTTTATACTTAAAAGCCTCACTCTTCTTGCTTATAGTTCCTTGCCTGTGGACTTCACTTCTGCCTTTTATGTTGAATTCTTTCAAAGGCTACTGCTAAGAACATTTTTATGAGGTAGTGGTGAAGAATTAGTGCTGTTATGATGAAAACACAAATAAGGGACTGTGTAGGACATTTTATATAACAGATTTATTTTCTATATGTACATGTATAATAGTTTGCTTTATACACCTTTGCCCGAATACTAAAAAGTATTTTGGAGTCTATTGATTTTAGTGGGACTTTGGCATCTAAATACCTTTTGGAGATTTGAGCTCAGGTGGGCAAATTATCGGTAAACTCCATATGGTTTTTGCCACTCCAGCAAAGCAATACATACATCTTTGGCCTTAACTGGCCAGTTAAATTGAGTTTATGAATGCTTAGCATCATCAGAGAAATTTAAAGTAGCCAAGGCATAACTGATGAATCTGACCTTTAATGCCAGGGTTCCCGCAGGTCAGATGCTAGTAAAAATGGCTATTTATTTATACTATTTATTTGGATGTTTTGGATGCACAGTGTTAACTTTATATTTCTTTTTTATTACAAGTCTTTGCACCATAAAAAAGAAAAAAATAGTATTTATCAATTCACCTAATTCTTTATCATGAAAGTTGAACTTACAAATGTAAAATTCTGAACAAAAAAACCTTCATTCAAAAATTAAACAGTGCAAAATTTTAGAGCCTAGAGATCCCCTCAGTCCAACTTCTTGTTCAGCCAATCACTCTAACAAGTGGTGGTGGTGGTGTGTGTGTGTGTGTGTGTGTGTGTGTGTGTGTGTGTGTGTGTGTGTGTGTGTGTTTTAATATTTGCAGGAGATAATGTTTCCTGCTTCTTGTTTACAAGGTCACCTGAAAGTGAGAACAGGCACTGTTGTAGCTGGTGTTGAAATATATTTGTGCCAGATGGGCTAAAGATTCATAGTACCTTCATGCTTCAACCAGAGGACTTGAGTTCTTGCTGATGACAGGTTCTGCTTCGTAACTATCCAAAGCAGAGCAGACTGACACATGTTCATTTTCATCATCTGAGTTGCATGCTACCAGCAGATGGTTGATTTTCTTTTTTGGTAGTTCAGTTTCTGTAGTTTCTGCATTGGAATGTTGCTCTTTTAAGACTCCTGAAAGCATGCTCCACGCTTAGTCCTCAGATTTTGGATGGCACTTCAGATTCTTTAAACCTTGTGTTGAGTACTGTAGCTATCTTTAGAAATAGCATACTGGTAACTTCTTTGCATTTTGTCAGATCTGCAGTAGAAATGTTCTTAAAATGAACAACATCATCTGAGACAGCTATAATATGAACTATATCACAGAAGGTGGGAGCAGGAGACATACAATACTTCCCCAAGGAGTTCAGTCACAAAGTCAATTTACACGTTTGTTTAAATGAGCATCATCAGCAAGGAAGCATGTCCTCTCGAATGATGGCCCGAAACATTAAGAGGCATATGCATAACATTTGATTCTGGCATGTAAATACCTTGCAATGCTGGCTATAAAAGTATCATGTGAACCTCTGTTCTCTTTCAGGTGACATAAATAAGCAGCCAGCACTGTCTCCTGTACATGTAAACAAACTTGTTTTTCTTAGTGATAGCCTGAAAAAGTAGAACTGAGTAGACTTGTTGGTGCTAAAGTTCTGCATGGTTTAGTTTTTGAGTGTAGTTATGTAACAAAAAAACCCTGCATTTGTAAGTTGCATTTTCATGATAGATATTGCATTACAGTACTTGTATAAAGTATACTGAAAATATTGTTTCTTTAGTAATTTTACAGTGCAAATATTTATCAAAAAATTAATATAAACTGAGTTCTGTACACTTTGTATTCTGTGTTGTAATTGAAATCAATATATTTGAAAATGTATGAAAAGATACAAAATATGTAATAAATTTTGATAGATATTTTATTGTTTGAGTTAAATTAAATTATTTGTGATTGATTTTTAATGTAGTGATTCATTTTTGAGATAATTGCATTAGTTAATTGTGATTGATTGACAGCTGTACTCACAAAACAAGACCTGCACAGCTTCCTTATTTGTTTCCCAACCTACATAAACAGCTAATATAAAGTCTTGGATTCCAAGCTGAACTTTTTAGTCGAAATATTTTCAGTTCCTCAAAATCTTTTCATTGGGAGAACAAGGTGAGGAACTGAATTTCTCTAGTATGTTCACAAATATGAGGTAGCTTCACTTGGTTGCAGCTAGAAAACAAATAGCAAACTGAATAATATTTCTGTTTATTCAATTTCCAGTTACAGCCATGTTAATAGTAAGAAGCACCTTCTGTTTGAAAGTCCTAATGCTGCAATTTGCATAGCAGCTTCCAATTACTTACATAGTATGAAGTAATGACAAAAATATATACTTTTCTATTACTAGCTCAGTTATTGGTTGATAGTACCAATGTTCCAATCTGCAAAGGAACAGCATAGCTTTAATCAGACAAAATCCATTGAAGGGAAAAAACTGAAATGAAAGTTAAATTTGTAAATGCAAGTAAATGAGCAAGAAACTGATTGATATAATGATTTCTGCAGAAACGTTTCCATTAATTAAATGTGATACTGACACACAATGATGTCATTACTATAGAGGGCTAAAATGTTAGACTTCTACCTGTTGGAGAAAGACCCTATAAAATTATAATTCTTTTTTTAATGCATTGGTAAATCTCTTTCTTGTAGTTCATGGGCATCATTTCTTGTGATAGTGCTTAATCTTTTCATGCATTTCCCTTTCTATGAACTACTGGAAATTGAATAATGTCAGACTGAGAGATAATGACAAGATACTACCTAAAGTACATTCAAACAATAGTCTGTGCCAATGTGTTTTTGTTTTTGTTTTTTTCATGAACAGAGTCATATGTACAAGTACAAATATCTATATGTGTATTCATCAAGAGTTGTATATGTATTTTGGATTTTTCACAAATGCAAAAGAGCCCACATAATTTACTATAAACACTATTGAGCATTTGGCCTTAGGTGTTTGTTTAAATTGACTGGTGCCATCATATTTAAAACAACAGTATCAATACTATCCTAAAAGAAAAGAGCTATGCCAATTTACTCTTAAAAATGTCTGGCTTTATCTTATCAATCTAACCGCATATGAAAAGGACAATGAACCATCTAAAAAGTGAGGTGCGGTAATTTTTAAAATCAAAATGTCAATTCCATCTGAGCAAAATACCCATTCCTGGAAGCCAGAATTTCTAGCACAGATAACACATAAGACTGGACTTTTTTTTTACTGGAAGAGGGAAGAGTGATATTCAACTCTTAACAATCCCTTAACAGTGTCCCTTTAATCAGTAAGTAAGTGTAAACGTTGTAGGGATCACTTTATCATATACGGTATGAATGCTAATAGCCAGACACATATATGCAGCTGAGGGATACACTTTCATCCTCAAAACTTAATTTTCAGACTTACCTTTTATCTTAAGATTTATTTTAACATTTTAATTTTACTACTTTTTCCCCTAACTCATTAAATAAATCTTGCAGAAATGTAGAAAAGCTAACACAATAGATTGGAATGATTCCCTTTGCTGTATTGGATATTGTGAAAACAGCTTTTGGGAGGGGCAATTTTTAAAATAAATTGTTTTAGCTCACAGATTAGTTAGTTTAGTCTATACAGACATTCTGAATATTAGAGTAAATTATCTATTTTTGTGAAAAACTACGTCTATCATGTAACTTCAGAATTTTGCTCTTATTTTTAACTTTCCCCAATCTACCCAAGGACTGCTTGTTAATAGCTAGTTTATAAATATATTTTTGGGTGTGTCAGATATTAAACATTTGCATTTGGAATTGGCTTTTAAACTATCAAAAAGATTTCTGCATTTTCAGATTCCATTTGATACATTTTGGGCTCAGACATGCAGAGTTGCATGTGATGTTGTTTATGGTAAATGTGGATATTTTTCTGGCTAGGTAACTTCTCTTGACGTGTCTGAACAGGTATTTTTATGCTTTCTAGATAATATCAATGGGTTCATAGAGTTGTCATCTAAAATATAATATTTTTCCTGCTTTAATAATATATTTGTATTGCATATTTTTGACACGCATGTACAAAATAGTGATGAATCTTATCTGAAAGAAGTAAAGTTGAATTATACATTAATGAAACCCTTAATTGGTGAGACTGGGTAAATTGTCTTAAAACGTTAAAGGTGCCAATGCAGTGCTCTCTCCCCATCTCAGACTTTTTGTGAAAAATGCTCAAATACAACTGACTCTGTTAGTCCTGATTGTTTGTTGAACGCTTTTAAACATGATGTGAAGATGTGATGCTTATCATTTTATTCTATTTTTTTCTGTTTTGGTTATTCTAAAGTGCCCATCATAGTTATTAAATTACAGAACATGAACAGCATATGGACAAATGTAATGTCTACAGTACTTTCTGATTTTGAATCCCCCTTTTTGACTTCTGCCAAAACAATTGTTTTCTACCCCATCTCCTTTTAAACATTTCTGGTCAAGAAGTACAGAACATCCTCTTTTTATCTTTTTTAGAGGAATTTCTGTGGTTCTATTGTAGACCTGCTGTTCACTTGACAGCCACTCTCACTCTCAGTTTAACGATAATTGTCAGACTAATCCAAGTCTTAGGTAATGCTTGAAAAAGTTACATAACTAGTCTTACCTTTTCATTCCTTAGACTACTGGATGAAGTAGTGCCCCACGACAAGTAATCTTAGCATTTCTAAAGCTGCCGGCAATAATGAGAAAAAGTAAAAGGGTGCACAGAGACTGATGGGGGGCGGGGAACATTAGGAGAAGCTTGTCAATTTCTGATCAAAGAGAATTCATGAAAACCAAAAGAGAGAATAATGAAAATAGAAGAATTCTTACCCTTTAAAAGTGGTGATCTGGGTAAAGGAAAAAAATGCCCTCGGTGTCAAGTACATAACAAGGACTGAATTCCAATCCCTATGAAACATCTGGAGCAGTTCTTGTAAGACATAAATAATGAGGTTTCCTTTGCAATTTGCATTTAACAGCCTGCCAAGTGGAACGTCATGTTAAATGTGACATTTAACAATAATGGAGCTTTGGTGAATCGGGAATGAATATAAGGTAGGAAGAATGCTAGAAATACTGTAATGTTTATACGATATTCTGCTCTTTTGGAGTTTGTGTCTGATCACTGTCAAATATTAGATCAAAAGAGTGAGCAAGAGATTGTATTAACTCTATGCAGGAGAGTGGTGTCCAAGGGAGCCATGCTGTCTTTCCTGAGTGCAGGGTGGGAGGCACAGAGCCAGAGGGATTAAAATGGGAAACACCACCCACTTCTCAGCATATTCAAAGAATGATCCTAGGAAAACTGAGAGAAGATCCTCACAGCATCTTCATCTCCCACAGGTATCTGGGGAGGCAACCAAGGCCTATGACTCCATGAAACAGTACAAATACAATCTAATGGCAAAGGGTTAAATCCAGCAGTACGTGTGCTGATTGTTATGTACCAGAGAGCCAAAATGAGCTCCCTTAAGTGCATTTCTATAGTGTGTATCTGGGAATGATGCCTTCAGAAATACTATTTCCCATATGACGCTAGGAATTTTACAAATAGCACGCATTAATAACTTAAAACATGCGCTAATTGTTTAAAAGGAATTCTTACCATTTTGGAAGTAACCTTATTTTTCATTTTTTGGTCAGGTTTTTAATACTTTCAAATGTTTTTTTTTCTCTTTCATATTAGAAATTTGCCCTGATTCATCTGCTGTTAATATTTTCTTGTATTTTTCAACAAGAAGCCATATAGTATATTATCTATGTGATTTCCTTCCTGTACAATCATTAAGGTTTATTGTGTGGAAATAGAAGAAGATGACAAAAAGAATAGGATAATGAGCACTTTTAGCATACAGAGGAGATTTGAGTATGATGGGTGTGACCCTGGAGGGAAGTCCAAATACATAGATGCAAGATACTGAGAGACAGAGATTATGTAATAAACAGCCAAGAAAATTAAATAGGGCAGAACTGACTTTGCACTGTTTTTAAAAATAGCAGTACCTTAGATTTGGAAGGAACTATGGTAAAGAGACACCATTTATGACTAGAGATCAGTCTAAAACAAAACCTGAGTGCTAAGCTTTCAGGGTTGGAAATGGGGTTGTACATCTGGTTTTGAATTGTATGCTTGAGTCTCATCTCTAATTTTAGGTAGAAATTACATAGGATGAGAATTTGTTCTGTACCTGTAAGAAGAGTGACACATGCTGGTAGGTGGAAATGAGGATGCTAAATTGCCTGTAGCTCCTTGTACCTTCCTAATTCTGGGATGTGTGTCTAGGGATTGAAACAAAGCTCTCCCCACCCTCACCGCACCAGTGGCATGTTCCTAAATACTGTGGCACGAGAGGGGATCCTTCAAAAATAGCCTCTCTCTTACAGCCAGCATGGGGGAATTTCCTCTCACCAGAACTAGGGCTTTTAGAAATCTTTTATTCTATTTCAGCCCTTTAATGCAGTGAAAGAGGGCTTGAGCAGGGATGAGAATCTAACCCACTGAGTACATGATTTTACAGAGAAAGTGTGATAGGCAACTATGTAGAAAGAAGCAATAAAGAAATAACGAAGAGCTAGGAAGTTTGTGAAAAGGGGAGGGTGAAATTAAGTGGCAACTGTAAATAAGTCAGTGAATTGGTATGGCTGCTGTAAAGCAGGCTCCTTTCCAATCACACTGTGGGGAAAAAAGAACCTTTAACAGAAGGGGGTTTTGAGTTGGATCCAAAAAGGTATTTAACCATAGCTAACTTTAGATCAAAATAGGATCACTCATTTGCCTGAGTCCTTTGCTAAGCCAGAGACTGGATGTGACTGGATGGAAGTAAAGAAGTTGTGGTGTGGCTAAGTAATAGTGAATAAGTCAGATTCATAATTATAATAAAAGTTGGACCAAAAAAAGGGAAAGTCAGACCATTACATTTCAGGAGAGCCTGATATGAGAAAATGTTCTAGTGTCAATGAGTTGAAAGAAAGGAATATAGAAATCTAAAGGGAAAGCAAGTTTTAATGGCACATCTACAGATGACACAGCAGGTCTACATCCAAAAAATCCTACAGGGATCATCAAACTTTACTATGTATTTCCACCACAGAAATACAGCCACTTGTGGGATGGAAACCCAGCAGTTTATATACACCTGACTCAGCAATTGTTTATGCCTCATAGATTTTCTACATTTGACAACATACTCTTTAATAATATTCACAGGATAAAATTAAATAAACTTCGGAATCTTTGGGTATGTTCGAACTAGGGTGGTAATGTAGGCAACCGGAGTTGCAAATGAAGCCCGGGATTTGAATTTCCCAGGCTTCATTTGCAGCTCGTCGGGCGCCGCCATTTTTAAATGTCCGCTAGTGCGGACTCCGTGCCGCGTGACTACACGTGGCACAGACTAGGTAGTTGGGACTAGGCTTCCTATTCCGAACTACTGTTACTCCTCGTGAAACAGTAGTCCAAACTACCTAATCCGTGCCGTATGTAAAAATGGCGGCGCCCGGCGAGATGCAAATGAAGCCCGGGAAATTCAAATCCTGGGCTTCATTTGCAACTCCGGTTGCCTACATTACCACCCTAGTTCGAACTAGGGTGATAGTGTAGACATACCCTCTGAAAGGTAAGTACATCTCTGTAGGAAACGTGTAATTCATGGAAGACAAAATCCAGAGCACTGGGAATATTGCTGTAATGGGTAACAGCTGTCAAAATGGAGAGCGCTTTTTAAATTTGCCCAGTACACAATCTTTCAGGAACCTCAGTAGGATGCTTTCAAAATCTCTGTGTTCTGTGAAGCATCCCCCACACTTGAGGGGAGGATGGGGTGTATAATAATAAATAAATGATGATATATACAGCCTTGTATTATCTCTAACATGGGACTGGTCTACTGCTAAAAATTAGACTGAACTAACCAGGTTGCACAGGACTAACCCTCACTGTAGATGTAGTTATGCTGATGGAAGAATTGTTCTATTGCCTCTTAAGTGGGTTAACTACATTTACGGGAGGAAAAAAGTGTTGCTGCTGTAACCACTGCAGTGTAGATATACTCATAGGCTACGTCTAGACTACATCCCTTTTTCGTAAAAGGGATGTAAATTAGACTTATCGCAATTGCTAATGAAGCGGAGATTTAAATCTCCCCCGCTTCATTAGCATAAAAATGGTAGCCGCTATTTTTCGGCATGGAGCTTTGCCAGAAAAAAGCGCCAGTCTAGACGCTGATCTTTCGGAAAAGGCTTTATTTTCCGCAAGATCAGCGTCTAGACTGGCACTTTTTTCTGGCAAAGCTCCGTGTTGAAAAAAAGCGGCAGTCATTTTTATGCTAATGAAGCAGGGGAGATTTAAATCTCCGCTTCATTAGCAATTGCAATAAGTCTAATTTACATCCCTTTTACGAAAAAGGGATGTAGTCTAGATGTAGCCATACTGAGTAACTTACTTACCCATCACCAAATATTGCACTCTAACATTACTGTTACACAACTGATTTTGGAGTCTGGAGTTTTTCTGTACAGTCTTGCCATGAGCATGATTATGTTCCTATGTGTACAGTTGGGATACAAGCAGGTATTAAAGCAATGGATCTTGTGTTTGGAGAAAATAATTTTGCCAGCTTAATAAGGTTATTTGATTTTTGAGAACTGTTAGGATCCAACACCTCTACCCCATATATAACTTCCTTTAGCATACAATAGATAAAAACTCACTTTCACAGAATGCTGAGCACCTCCAGCTATCACTGAACACTTTTCAGCACCGGATCAAACCCACAGAGACTATGTCTATAGAGATGGCAAAAACCACATCTGTCCTTAGCTAACAATCAATGCTATACTCACATGGAGAAAATAACATAAGTAGTTAAAAATCAACTGAATGAAAAAAATTAGCAGTGCTTTAAGCAATCAGGGAAGAATTTGAGAGAGAAAATTGCACTGGAAAACTAGACAATTTCCTTTTCTGTTGTTCTTCCTTCACCTCATACTCACTGTGATGTTAAAAGACACTATAAATTGTAGTGGATTATAATGTAATAGGTATGTAATGTTCCTTAGCAACATTTAAAATATGGAATCAAAATTCCCAGTGCGTTCACAAGTACAAGCCTAATGAGAATAAAAACAAATGACTAATGCTGTTTTCAAAGTTCTAATGGAAAATAATTCTTTGAAGTAGACTGAAGGCTCTCTAAGGGATAGCAAGAATAATTTACTGATAGAAGAAAATTAAACATTCTTTGTATATTTTCACAGTGGAGAAGTAGAAATGGTTCTGTGTTTCCATGGGAAGAGGAAAGCGACAAATGAAAGCCAGTGGAATCCCAGTTCAGTTTATAAAAAGGAAGTGGGGGGAGGCAAAGAGACAGCATTTTTAAACTTCTTTAAAAGAAGGTAAATTCGGTGTGGCATACATGGAAGAATCTAGCCACCCTTCCTCCGTTTTGGGCTAAAAACTATTTTTTGCAGTGTCGCTTTTAAAAAGGCTTAGGAAAGATTAGAAAACAGGAGATCACTAAGTATGAATGATAACACTATGGGAACACTAACTGTAGTATATAGCTAGTTTCATTTTCCATTAAAAGAAACAAGCCAAGCTGCTGGACAGGAAGATTGAGTTGACACATGTGGTTTAAAAAAAAAGTGCACATCTACCAATCTCCAAAGTAGAGCAAAAGTAAGCTTGTTTTTCCCAAAAAACACACTTCTTAAGCCAAACTACAGCCCCTCCTCTTTTTGGAACCATCAGAGAATATTCTCCCTACTTTTTTCTGATTGAGTTGTGGGGTTGGAGAGACTCCTTTCTCTCTATACTTCCTTCAGGTTGTACTGAGGTGAATCTTAACTCCCTGCCCCTTTACTTGGCAGCTTGAAGGGATGGCTCATCATTATTTCTCTTTTCCCCCTTCTGGCAGCTGTGAAGATGGAGTTGTCTTTCTCAATTTCCTATCTGCTGATTGCTCTTGTCTCTTTATTTGGTGGCTCTCACATTTCTGAGTGGATTCATTAGATACTTGGTTCCTCAGTCTTCCTCATGCATGGGTATCAGGCAGGTATGGCACTGCCTAATCTCAGACAGAGCACCACATATCAGAGGTGCTGAGGTAGAAGTGCCTACACTGACACAGCCATGTAAGCTATTCTAGTACTACACTGTGTCTGGGGGTGGCCCTAGGGCAAGCCAAAGGTCCTTGATAAAACTTAGATTCTAACCAGTGGTGCTGGAACAGTTTTTAGAGTGGGTGCTTAACTATATCCCCTTACTCTAGTTTGCAACCCTCATCACCACTTAAGCTGAGGCTGGCAGCTGGGACCCTGCATGTGAGGCTGATGGCCAGGACCCCGGGCTGGCGGGAAAGATTGTACATGTAGGGACAATGTCTGGGACCCTGGGTTTGGCAGCTGAGTGGGACTCCAGGCCAGCTGTGGGGCCCCTGGGTAGCCACAAGTCTGGCAGCTGAGACCTCAGTTGGCCAGGACCTTGGACAGCAGGAGTGCTAGGCTGGTAGTTGAGACGCTGGGCAGTAGGCGTGTGGGGCTGGGATACCGGATGCCCAACCTGGGGGATGCTGCAGTACTCTCCCCACTCCTGCAGCTCTACTTCCTGCATCTACGGTGCTAATTGTAATTAAGCATAATGTACACATTTTTCATGGGCTGTGATCTGAAAATGATTCAAGTGGAACAAATAAATGAAGTCCCTCTGCTGAGGGAGTCAGTAGAGAGATAACCAATAGGGAGTTGTCTGTCTACAGTTTCTTTCATTTATTCAGAAAAATGCAATATTCAGCAATCAGGTGGATTTCTGACACCAAGTCTATCAACCAGTGAGTGAATAAATAGAGTATTTTCATCTATGGAAGGTATAATTTCATGCCAGTGCTTGTTTGTTAAAGGGAAACTGCACTGTATTTGATCAGCCCTGCAATCTGAAAGATAAGATGTGCTTCTCTGCATTAATAAGTTGGGCAATGTATTTTGTATTTGAAAATAAAGTTATTAATGACAATTGTCATCAAAACATTATCAAGTATGATACACAGATCATTCATCCAGAGAACTGTTTCTTATTCCTTAGTATTTTCAGACTGCTGCGTTAATCAAAAAATGTGTGGCTTTCTTTGTTTCAGATCTCCCTGTGTGAGAAAGAAGACTGCAGAAAGAGAGTAAACTGTATAATACATGAGAGAGAGTCTTGCAGAAGATCATAACATATAGCATGGCTGATAATAAAATGAAAGGCATATTGCAATTTCTGACTGTGGCAAGAAATTGCCATTTCAGCCAACAATTATTTTCATTTGCAGCTACTTTATGTACAAACATATAAACCTTTATGCTTAGGAACATAAGCTAACAATTAACCACCTGATCATATTGCATGCTACAATTATCCTGTATAAACTTGTCATTTGCAACATTTGGTTCTGGTTGCACAAGACAGTGGAATACTTTACCCAATCAATTTGGTCTTACTCCTCTCATATGCTAATCTTATTTTCTATGTGTGTGTGTTTTTAAACTGTATCCAGGAAGAAAATGGCAGGAAAAGCCATTTCGGATTAGGTAGTTAAGATGAGGAAAATGGTCACCACATACTATGCACACTTATTTTCTCACACAAACCTCTGCCAAGGACACACAAACCTGACATGTTTTTAAGAAGTAAAAATGACAACCATTCTTCTAAGAACCCTGACGTGACTTATTATTTTTGTTTCACGATGACCAAACATGCACAGAGTGGTTCAGGTAACAAGACAAGGTCCATGCTCTGAAAACCTAGCAATCACATCTTGTCATACTTGTCTGTCTTTTAGTTCGTCAGGACAGGGAATGTTGGTGGCTCATAGCAGACTGAGTGCACTTTCAGTGCTCACCAAATGAAGATGAGCTCAGAGGCAAATTTAAATTGACCACACTTACCACCACACAAAACACTGTCCACAGTCACATTTATGCACACCTGATAGATCCATTTGTCCTAGAAACTTTCCTCTCACAAATATGTGATGCAAACAAACCCTAATATTATCTACCAACCAGATGTAACAAAATGCAAAGAAAGAATCTTCAAAGATCACTGAGAGTCCAGACTGTGCACTGTGTATGATGGCGACATGTTAGAAATGCCTTTTCTATCATGCTTAAAGAATTTGCAAGTGCTGGGGGAAGATGCTAAATTCAGCTCCTGGATAGAAAGATTGTTTCACACCAACCTAAAAAGGTCCCTCTAGCAGCCTCAGGAGTAGCCCTGACAGATTCCAGAGAGCTATTTGAAACTGCACAGCACAAAACAATATACCTGCAAGACCAATCCCTTGTTGGGTGGCCCATTTTAATTTGCCATAGCTGCACATTTTGTCATTCACTTAAAATTACCCCTCTGTCCCCAACAGTGGCTGTTGGTTAGTTTCACCCTTCGGAATTGTCTAACTCTGAGAGATTTTAACCTTCTAGTGCCCTCTGCTTTTCAAGGTGTTCTTTTTTAGGCTTATAGATGGTGCTATGGCGGGGCTAGAATGGCTTACCTGAATGGAGATGATATTGCTCTATTTCACTGATCGCTGGTGTGCCTTCTCATCTTGCCTACTGTTGTTGCTAATGCTGGCCCCAGGATTATCTTGGAAGCAGCAGCGGATGGTTGGCTAAGACAAAAAATGCTATTTTCTGGGTTCAGAAGCTGATTGATTGGCTAGCAGCAAGGCCGGAGGCTCTTTGCTCTCTAGAAAACTGAGTAAGCTCTTCGATTTTGTTTTGGTGGTGGGAAGGAGGGGAGACAGCAAAGAACATATAATGCCACCCTAATCTCTTACTCATAGCCATCTGTTTATAAATGCATGCAACAGAACCTTGAATTTACAGGCACCAGTCTTACAAATGACCAATTATACTAACCATTTTTCCCAATAGAAAAAATAATCACATAACAAAAGTGAAGTCAATGAAGAACAACTTGACAGCTGTTCATATACTTATGCTTTCAGTGCACTGGACATTGCATGACAGTTATTGGAAGGACAAAAAGGAAGCAATGCAGTGCACCGTACTGACACTTGTGCACCTTACCTACTGTAACTGAGAGTCAGTTTTATGAACTATTTGCTTTTTATGAATTCTTCAGTCCCCAGTTAGTCTGTAAAACCAGGGTTACACTATACCTGGTACTCTAGAATATAGACTAATTGTTACTTTGTGCCTGGGAATGTTGTTTGTACTTTATTTCAGACTCCACAGATGAAGTCCTGGCTTGGTTAAAGTTAATGGAGGTTTTGATATTGACAGGAAGGCAGAATTTCATACCATATGTAGTTTTTTCTCTGCAAATTTCTATTCCTTATTCACAGAAGAAAGTCCCTTAAAGAGCTGACAGAAGATTCTGTGAATTTCTGTGTACTCTCATGCATCTCATAGGAGATAGCTGTGTAGAGAGTTCTGGGTTAAGCTAAAAGGGGTAAAAAACGAGGGTGATATCATGCTAGGAGTCTACTACAGGCCACCAGCCAGGTGGAAGAGGTGGATGAGGCCTTTTTAAACAATTAACAAAACTATCCAAAGCCCAAGATTTGGTGGTGATGGGGGACTTCAACTATCCAGACATATGTTGGGAAACTAACACAGCGAGGCACAGGCTATCCAATAAGTTTCTGGACTGCATTGGAGACAACTTTCTGTTTCAGAAGGTTGAAAAAGCTACCAGAGGAGAAGCTGTTCTGGATTTGGTTTTAACAAATAGGGAGGAACTAGTTGAGAACTTGAAAGTGGAAGACAGTATAGGGGACAGTGATCACGAAATAATAGAGTTCATGATCTTAAGGAAAGGTAGAAGGGAGACCACCACAATTGAGGTTATGGATTTCAGGAAGGCAGATTTTGATAAGCTCAGAGAACTTGTAGGTAAGGTCCCATGGGAAGCAAGACTGAAGGGAAAAACAACTGAGGAGAGTTGGAAGTATTTCAAAGGGACGTTGTTAAGGGCCCAAAAGCAAACAATTCCGTTGTGTAGGAAAGATAGAAAATATGGCAAAAGACCAGCTTGGCTTAACAAGGAGATCTTGCATGATCTCAAAATAAAAAAGGAGTCATATAAAAAATGGAAACTAGGACAACTAACAAAGGATGAATATAGGCAAGCAACACGGGAATGCAGGGGCAAGATTAGAAAGGCAAAGGCACAAAATGAGATCAAACTAGCTACAGGCATAAAGGGAAACAAGAAGACCTTTTATAAATACATTAAAAGCAAGAGGAAGACCAAGGACAGGGTAGGCCCACTGCTTAGCGAGGAGGGAGAAGCAGTAACAGGGAACTTGGAAATGGCAGAGATGCTCAATGACTTCTTTGTTTCGGTCTTCACCGAGAAGTCTGGAGGTGTGCCTAACGTAGTGAATACAAGCAGAGAGAGGGTAAGTTTAGAAGATAGGATACACAAAGAACAAGTTAAAAATCACTTAGGAAAGTTAGATGTCAGCAAGTCACCAGGTCCTGATGAAATGCATCCCAGGATACTCAAGGAGCTGATAGAGGAGGTATCTGAGCCTTTAGCTATGATCTTTGAAAAATCATGGCAGACAGGGGAGATTCCAGAAGACTGGAAAAGGGCAAATATTGTGCCCATCTATAAAAAGGGGAATAAGAACAACCCAGGAAATTATAGACCGGTCAGTTTAACGTCTGTCCCAGGGAAGATAATGGAGCAGGTAATTAAGGAAATCGTATGCAAACACTTGGAAAGTAATAAAGTGATAGGGAATAGCCAGCATGGGTTTGTGAAGAACAAGTCATGCCAAACTAATCTGATAGCTTTCTTTGAAAAGATAACGAGCCTTGTGGATAAGGGAGAAGCGGTGGATGTCATATACCTAGACTTTAGTAAGGCATTTGATACGGTCTCACATGATATTCTTATTGATAAACTAGGCAAATATAACTTAGATAGGGCCACGATAAGGTGGGTGCATAATTGGCTGGATAACCGTAGTCAGAGAGTTGTTGTTAACGGTTCTAAATCCTGCTGGAAAGGGATAACAAGTGGAGTTCCTCAAGGGTCTGTTTTGGGACCTGTACTATTCAATATCTTCATCAATGATGTAGATATTGGGATAGAGAGTACTCTTATTAAGTTTGCAGATGATACCGAACTGGGTGGGGTTGCGACTTCTTTGGAGGATAGGGACATAATTCAAAATGACCTTAGCAAGTTAGAGAAATGGTCAGAGGTAAACAGGATGAGGTTTAATAAAGAGAAATGCAAAGTGCTCCACTTAGGAAGGAACAATCAGTTCCATACATACAAGATGGGAAGCGACTGTCTAGGAAGGAGCATGGCGGAAAGGGATCTAGGGGTCATAGTGGACCACAAGTTGAATATGAGTCAACAGTGTGATGCTGTTGCAAAAAAAGCAAATATGATTCTAGGTTGTATCAACAGGTGTGTTGTAAGCAAAACTCGTGAAGTCATTCTGCCGCTCTATTCTGCACTAGTTAGGCCTCAGCTGGAGTACTGTGTCCAGTTCTGGGTGCCACATTTCAAGAAAGATGTGGAGAAATTGGAAAGGGTACAGAGAAGAGCGACAAGAATGATTAAAGGTTTAGAGAACATGACCTATGAAGCCAGGCTTCATGAACTGGGCTTGTTTAGTTTGGAAAAAAGAAGATTAAGGGGGGACATGATAGCGGTTTTCAAATATCTAAAAGGGTGTCACAAGGAGGAAGGCGAAAATTTGTTCCTCTTGGTTTCTGAGGACAGGACAAGGAGTAATGGGCTTAAAGTGCAGCAGGGGAGGTTTAGATTGGACATTAGGAAAAAATTCCTAACTGTCAGGGTGGTCAAATATTGGAATAAATTGCCAAGGGAGGTGGTGGAATCTCCCTCTCTGGAGATATTTAAGAACAGGTTAGATAGACATCTGTCAGGGATGGTGTAGACAGAGCTTGATCCTGCCTTGAGGGCGGGGGGCTGGACTCGATGACCTCTCGAGGTCCCTTCCAGTCCTATTATTCTATGATTCTATGATTCTATGATCACGGTTCTGTAAATTAAATTACCATGCAGAGAGAATCGAATAGATGACTAAAGAAAAGGAGTTGGTTTTGAAAATATTGTAATCCTTAATCAGATTATTAGCAAATCCACACTCTTTCAAATGATTGTTATTTATTTGTATTGCTGCAGTGCCCAGAAGCTCTAATCATGACCCACTGTGCTACGGGCTTGTAGAGTTCCTTGTAGACAAATTCTGTTACCGTACTCATTTCAGAGTTCATCTTAAGATGCCTGTAGCATATCTGGGTAATTTAATCTCCATTTTTGTTCTTATTTATGATTGGTTTGTGTGTTTATTTCACATCTCTTTGATTTCCTCGGGTTCGTGAAATCCTACCCTAATCTTCTATACAGCTCCATCTTAATCTGAGGTACTTATGATTTTTTATTTGCTTTATTAACCCTGAAGTCAAAATAAGACTCATTTGCTCAGAATAGATGCTAAAAAATTTCTAAGACATATTTTCACATTTCATGATGTAAGAACATTCAGCTGCAACTCAAAATGTAAAAAGCAAATATTTTAAGCAAATGTTTAGTCTACTTACTAAATTAGTATATATGTGGCATAGAGGCTGGGTCTCTCCTATTTCTTTTCAGGTACAGATATTTCATAACCTACCTTCTCCAGACAGACTTTCCTGGTTGGCTCCCTTAATGGACTCTTCTTTCTTCCTTTCAGCTTCGCTCTTCTGATCATTTGGTTGCAGAAAGTTGGATGGTGTGCTATAAGCTGCCAGTGTGACAACCTGCTCAGTTGGGACTTCAAATTGTCTTATGCTTAAATCATTGCTGGCGGACTCATCTGCTGGAGGAGGTAAATCAGAGTCCTCTGATTTTAAAGGGCCGTTGGTGCTATCCTGAGTACTGAAAGGCACAGTAGAGGTTTGGGTGTCAATAATAATGTTCATGTCTTCAATGTCCTTCAACGAGTCCAAATCGTG
Source organism: Pelodiscus sinensis (assembly GCF_052426305.1). Taxonomy (NCBI): domain Eukaryota; kingdom Metazoa; phylum Chordata; order Testudines; family Trionychidae; genus Pelodiscus; species Pelodiscus sinensis. The sequence goes on along the minus strand of NC_143054.1, from coordinate 59,702,725 downwards.
TTCTGTAACAGTTTTGTCTTTAGACCAGTCGCTTGAGGATTTGGAAGGAAATGCAGGATTAGATGAAATGAAATGATCAGGGACACTGACATTTCCACTTAGCACAGGGCTTCCAGTGATATAGTCACTAATCAAACTGTCTCCTGTCTGCTCCACCAATGCTGGACTAGGATAGCCTAGTGGGAGTTCAGCACTCAAGCCATCATCCTGAAAATCAAATGTAGAGATCACTTACAGGATGTAGTTTACATTACATCAGAGTCTGATAAAAATGTAGCCACAACGTCTTGTAATACTTGGCTCCATTGTGTAGTTGTAAAATACAGACCAATGCTTGGTATATGTGAATGTGATCCTAAATAAAATATATAACAATCCATTGTTTTAAAATCAGTTGGGATTTTATTATGATGTGAGTTTTGTTCTATCTCACTCACTGAAATGTACAGTTTAGATTATGGTTAACCAAATACGGTCACCTGTAATTCACATAAACGCTGTCAGAGGAAACTGGACAATGTCTTCCAGATGTAAATACTCCCATCAATTACTTTTTGCTTTTCTAAAACACCACACTACTGGCTGCATTTATCAGAAGGAATCTACTTATTTTTAGCATCAGTTTGTGTGTGTGCATGTGAGAGGGAGCAGATTTTAAAATATCTAAGTTAGTTTCCCTTTGGCCATGTCTACTCTGGGAAACTATTTCAAAATTACTAAATTCGACTTAAGAACTCCCAATTTAACAAATTCAAGTGTGTTCTCACTATGGGAAAGCATCAAAATTAGTCTGAGGCAGGCTCCATTAATGTGAATGCTCTACCTTGGACTTAGGCCCCAGAAGGCACTCTGGGGAGCTGCAGGAGGCCTCCCGGAGGCCAATAAGTTCGAATTAGCAGAGCATCCTCACTACTGTTATTTTGGAATTGGTGTTACTCCTCATGAAAAGCAGGAGTACAGAATTTGAATTCCATGGCCTGTTATTTCCAAATAGTGGGCTTTCTACTGTGGATGGAGTGTTTATAAATTCAAATGGGGGGTGGGGGCTATTTTGGAATAAGGTGCTAGTGCAGACCAGGGCTTTGAGAGATAAAGAAGCAGAATTAGCTTACCGAGTCAATGCCTCCTGGAGCAATAGTGACCCCTGATTTAATGTCATTGGCTGAGTCACTAGATTGTATAATAGCTTCTGCAAAATGAAATAAAAAAGGCAAAATATGTTTTTCATTGAAACTGCATATTGAAAATAAAGGCACACTGAATCCTGATCAAAGCGTACAACCTCTCTAATAGAGATAAAAACTGACACACAATTATTCACCTGAAAGACTTTTAAAAATCAGTGCTAATGAGAATGAGCGGTACATTTTATTTTATATTACAACTGGAAGTAAAGCAGAAATTTATTTTCAGCACTCTGTTATGCCTTACATAGTCAGTAGGAATGAGATATTTCTGTAGAAAATTGAATCATCCCAACTGGCTAAAACTAGTTTAAGTAGAAACTATTCAATGAATCCACATAAGCCATGCTGACTTGTGTAATTAATTACTGCAGTTTTATCCTATGTCCACACCATCTAATGCTTTCTTGGGTTTCTGCTACACAGTTTCTGGTGGAGATATTAGTTGAAATATTTCAAATATTTCACTAAAAGGGGGTGTTTTTGGTTGTTGAAAGGTCATATTTAAAAAAAAACGTAAAAAGTTGTCGACATTAAATTTTTCCATTTTCAATTATTCATGACACTTTTAATGGCTATTTTAAGCTGTTTTAAAATCAATAGGGATTTTTTATTTACCAAAAGCATTGTTTTCAGTAATGAAATGCTGCTGCTGCTGCTGTTATTCTACAAAAACACTTGTAACTAAAAATTATGTTGGTAAATATTTTAATAATAATTGTAAAACATCAATAATATATTGAAAGATTGATCCATTTGAACCCCACAAAGGGGAAAAAATGTTACACTTTTACATTTTTTGTTACATCAGTGTCCTGGTTTTCAACAAGCTCTAGGCCCCAGAGCCAGTGAAATCTGGGAAAATCTGAAATGTACCTATGCACTGCAACAGTGTGAAAATCATTTGAACCTTTTGTGCAATTAAGCCAGCCAGGAAACTGTCTTTACTAGGAAGTCAGACAGTATGCTGAAAACTCATATTTTTCCTTATTTCACAGAATCTGTCAAAATTTCCTACTTCTACCAAAAGGAAAAAAAATATACAGCCTCCATCTGTACTTAAACAGAAGTATGTTTAAAAATAAATAATGGAAACTGTCTTGATTGACTGTTTTGTTTTAGCACACTTCACTTCTGAACCCCTTCTGAAGCCCTGCTGTCCACATTCCAACAGGTTAATTATACCAAATGGAATAAAGCTGAAAGGGAAAAAGAAAAATAATGTTATTTAAACCTCATAAATTAGCAAGACAGAGTATTCAGAGTCATGCCCTTAGCAGCCTACGTACTAACCGTCAGTAAACTGAAGTGTTCCAAGGTCCATTATCAAGGACTGGTCTTCCTGTAGTGCCATGGCAACCAACTGCTGAAGTTCTGGTACTGAGAGTTTAATTCCTGGTATCCCCTCCCCTTCCTTTGTACTATGAGGGCTTTTTTCATTTTCAACTTTATTGGAGCCAATAGTTGAGAGATCGTCCTCAGGATCTTTCACTTCTGAGCTGTCTCTCTCAAAATTCACAACATACCGTACTTCAGTGTTGCTTGACCTGCAGTGCAAGAATGGAATGATAGCTACAACGCAATCCATTACATGGCCAAAGGGATTTTTTTTCAAAAGGATCCCTATTATCCTCAATATGCCAACATAGTTCTATAAAAGTAATGTAATTATACTTCTAACATAATCATAATTATCTACCTAACTGTTACCACCAAAAGATTTTTTCCATCACTGAGATTTAAAAAAAAAATCCCTTGCACAGAAATACTAGATTTATTAACAGAAAAAATCCATTGTCAAAAGAAAATTTATGAAGTGGCAGAAATAATCCAATTAAAGCTTAATTCGTGAACTGTATGACTTGTGTGGGATCAGTAATTGAACACAAACCCTTCCGCTCCTAGTTCACTAGTTCAAATACAAATCTCTGCTGGCAGTGATCAAACATCATAACCATCTGTTGAATACAATAGCCTATGTGAAATAAATTGATTTCATTTCAACTTAGTGGCAAGGTTCCCACATTATCAAAACTCCTATCCCAGTAGGTAATATTGCTAGCTGTCTTAGAAGATCTGCTAAGGCTGTGTTTATCAAACTGTGGGTCTTGACCCCCCGGGGGTTGCAAGCAACTTAGAGGGGGGTCGCGGTATCACAAAGTTTGAGAACCCCTGCCCTAAGGGCTTACTATACATGGAATGCATAAAGGCTTTTCAGAATTTGAGTTAGTTCTTCCAGGTCATGGATGAGTCATGTACATCAGGCTAATAATGCTGCAATGGATGTTCCTGTTCATAGAATCATAGAACACTAGAACTGGAAGGGTCCTCGAGACATCACCAAATTCAGTCCCCGGCCCTCACAGCAGGAACAAGCGCTGCCTAGACTATCTGTGATAGATGTGTATCTAAACTGCTCGTAAATATCTCCAGAGATGGAGATTCCACAACCTTCCTAGGCAACTTATTCCAGTGTTTAACCACCCTAACAGTTAGGAAGTTTTTCATAATGTCCAACCTAACCCTCCCTTGCTGCAGTTTAAGCCCATTGCTTCTTGTCCTATCCTCAGAGGCCAAGGAGTTTTTTTTCCTCCTTCTTGTAACACCCTTTTAGATCATTGAAAACCACTGTCATGTCCCCTCTGTCTTCTCTTTTCCAAACTAAACAAGCCCAATTATTTCAGTCGTCTCTCATAGTTCATGTTTTCTAGACCCTTTAATCATTTTTGTTGCTCTTCTCTGAACTTTCTCCAATTTCTCCACATCTTTATTGAAATGTGGTACCCAGAACTAGACACAATACTCCAATTGAGGCCTAATGAGTGCAGTGTAGAGCAGAAGAATGACTTCTCATGTCTTGCTTACAAAATTCCTATTAAGCAGCCACTGTGTCACACAGTTGACTTATATTTAGCTTGTGGTCCACACTGACCCGTAGATTCCTTTCCGCAGTACTCCTTCCTAGACAGTCACTTCCCATTATGTATATATGAAATGGATTGTTCCTTCCTAAGTGGAGTACTTTGCATTTGTTCCTATTAAACTTCATCCTATTTACCTCAGACCATTTCTCTAATTTATCCAGATCATTTTGAATTTTGGCCCTATCCTCCAAAGCACTTGCAACCCTTCCGAGTTTGGTGTCGGCCACAAACTTAATAAGCATACTCTCTATGCCATCATCTAAATAATTGATGAAGTTATTGAACAGAACTGGTCCCAAAACAGTCCCTTGCAGACCTCCACTTTTTTTGCCCTTCTAGCATGACTGTGAACTGTTAACTACTCTGGTTATCCAGCCAGTTATGCACCTACCTTTTAGTAGCCCCATCTAAGTTGTATTTGCCTACTTTATTGATAAGGATATAATGTGAGACTGTATCAAATGCCTTACTAAAGTCTAGGTATACCATGTCCATTGCTTCTCCCTTATCCACAAGACTTGTTATCCTATCTAAGAAAGCTATCAGTTTGGTTTGACATGATAGTTAGTTTGAATAGCTAAACAGAAAATGTGATCTGCAGGAGTGTTGAATTGTTACTTTCAATATTCAGTAAATAAACATTTTTTAAAAAATATAACAAACATTAATTTTTAAATCCAAAACTGTGAAACAGTTTTCCATAATGATGAATAACTGAAGGTAGAGGACTTGGTTTCGTATTTGGGATGTGCTATGAATTTTCATTCATACTGCATAGCAAACATCCATTAAAAGGAGTAGGTAATTTTTGTAGTAAATCACATGTAAATAATAAATCTTATAATCCAGTAGCATTTTTAGGTGGTAAGAAACTATTCTACAGATGTTACCACGTAAACATGAGAGCAAGGTTGCTTCTTATCAAATCATTCTCAGAGACATAGCTGATCTTTTTGCTTCACTTCTGTCTCAACTGGGAACTGAAGTAGCAAATTAGATGCAATGTACTTACTGAAGAGAATGTGTATGTGAAAACAGAAACTAGCAAGCAGCTGTCATGCCAAATATACTCCTTTAAACATAATTTAAAGTATGACATTTTCTACTTAAACCTTATGTTGGATAGAGGTATCTTTAGGTGTTCAAATCAATGTTATTTTGCTTATCTAGTAGAGTGATTTAGGTTAAAAAAGTTTTCTCCATATTCACAGATAGGTTATTACAATTTGATTAAATGAGCCTTTCAAATGGAAATGAAAGCCAGGCTGTTTGTTTACCACAGATTCTGTGTCTGAATGAAAAACAAATTAATTCACTTTGCCACATTAATAAATAGTTTTCTCAAATGGTTCACTACATTTATTTTTAAAAAAATGTATCTGAATTACCCATCTTTATCCATATTCCGTCTTCATTTCATCACACAAGATAGGTCACGATAATGCAAAAGAGAAGGAAAAAGAGAAAGAAAAGATCCATGTAAACTGTTAAGCCAGGCACTCATATGTTATTTATCTCAGGACAATTAATATTTTGCCTATCCTTTGACATCTTTGTCAGTCTACTGTCTATCCTTACACACTTTCCCTTCCAAGTGATGGGCAGCTTTTTGCTCTGTCTCTGTGTGTGAGCAGGAATTTTACTGTACTCTATTGCTCAAAGATCTGCACTCACAGTTCCACTACAAATGACACAATTTGTGGTGATGTTGGTCCTAATATGCATCTCCCCAGTGGAGTAAAAAGCTGGGACTGAGACCATCTGTCTGCTAAGCCTCAGAAGTAAGCTGACCCATTAATTACCTACCATGGATTCCAGAGGACATGTTTTATGTTGACATCCATAATTTAATCTCTCTCTCTCTCCACACACACCCTATGTCCAACAAAGCAGCGCACACACACACACACACCCTATGTCCAACAAAGCAGCAGCCCCTGCTACAGACTCCACAAAACAGTTTTTTTGTCAATCAAGGAAGATTGTGCTGTGAAACTCTGGCAGAGCACATCAGAACTAATCCTTAATTTTCAGGAGATAACATGATTATGGGGTGGTCCAATGTACTTCTTATACATCTAGACTAGCCCCTACTGTCTGAAAATAAGATACCAGGAGAGGAACTGATCTCTTGGAGCCATTCCTTAGAGATGTCACTAAGGGCTTATCTTCACTGTGGGCTAAATCGGAGCTGCTGTGATCAGCACAGGAGGCATCATGTAGTAGGTCTAGTGTAGTGTGAGAGACCAAGACTAGCTGGCTGCCACACATTGATAGAGGGAAGACACCTAAGGGAAGGGCTTGGGTGAACTGTTTTCTCTTCTCTGAGTAAAAAAAAAGCCTCAACTTAATTGCAGCATAATCAGGCAAGCACCTGGGCTCAATTAGAGCTTGCTAAAAGATACAAGATGTTTAGACACCTGCAGCCAATTAAGGCCTGTGGTGCTGCTTTAAAAGCTCCCCTTTTCCCCCACCCCGGCAAAGAAGTGGGGAGAAAAAGAGTGAAGGACAGGAAGAGGCAGTGCTATGTGGGTGTGAGTTGAAGACTGACGAGCAGGTACCAAAGGAAAGGTATTGGGAGGGATAGTTTGGGTAAGTGGCTGAGGGAAAGCTTCCAGATTGAGAGTGGCAGTAACCCTGCCTGTTGCCACTGCTTTAGTGTCCCTGTGCTGAAACCTGGAGTAGTGGGCCTTGAGAAGGGAGATCAGGACTCCAGCAGGGATTTTACCCCAAACTTATGATCTAGCCTGTGATGAGTGTGGCTCAGTAGGCTATAGCTCCTGCCTCTAGTAAAGAGAAAGAGGCTGTGTGGAGGGCCACAGTGAGCCTTTGAGGCTAACACTATCCACCAATAGTGCAAGACCTACAGGGAATAGTCGGAGCTTTGCCACAGTATACATTGTACATTGATCTAAGCTATTTGATGTAAGTTACATATTTTACATAGTTTAACTAATGTAACTTAGATCAATTTCCCTTTTTAGTGTAGACCTGCCCCAGTGTAAGATGCTGATGCTTAGTGTCTGTCAGATTTGATCTTTATAGGCAGGGTAGAGCATAACAGCTCAGTGGAATGCTCTTCCATGGGAAATGATAAGCTAAAAATATGCTTTCTGTTTTAAAAAATGTAAATCAAATATTGACATGTGCTCACTAGCTGGAAAGACTGTGAGATGTGCTGCAGAACAATCTGGGGAAGGTCTAGTTTTCGTTGTAGGGAACAGTGTTTGAATGAACACAACCTCTCCCCTTTCCTAAAGTATGTTGGCTTCCTCTGTCTGGGACTTTGTATATTCTGCAGGACCAATTAGATAAACAAGATTTGACCTGTCAAAAATAGCAAAACATCTTACCAATCAGGAATAGTGTACATACTCTATGTACTTACAGTAACTTCATTTGCACAGAAAAAATAATTAATACATAAATAGTGAGCAGTTTTTCAAACTTGCATGATAGAAATTAAAATGATCCGGAAATTTCATGATAGGATCAGGCCTTGTTGGAATGTAGTTAGTGTAAAATTTATATAACTTCTTTAACTCTATTGCTATGGATTCTCTCTGGAGCTTCTTTGCTGCAGAAAAGACTTGGGGCCTCTAGACATTCCAAAGTTCTGTGGGAATGCCAGCAAGGAATACTGGCACTGCAGAGGTAGTATGCCTAGTAAAATGAAAGGACTGGCTCTTACCACAGTGATTTCTTATTCTACGGGCAGACAAATTCAGTTGTGTCTTACATGGCAGTAATTTAAATAACATGCTGACTTTTTACTGGTGACCACTGTCTCTGAAGTAGCTGAAAGGTTTGAAGCAATTAAATCTCTTTGGGTATGTCTAGACTACATCCCTCTGTCGTCAGAGGGATGTAAATTAGACACACCGAAATTGCAAATGAAGCAGGAATTTAAATATCCCGCGCTTCATTAGAATAAAAATGGCCAATGCTTTTTGCCGACGCGGCAATTTTCCAGCAGAAAGCGGCAGTCTAGGCGGGCATCAGTCGACAAGGAAAGACTTTTCCAACCGATCCCTTATGCCTTGTGCAATGAGGTTTACAGGCAGGCCCTTATGTCGGATCCGCAGTTACGAATGGGGTTTGCTCCAGCTCCCGGGATGCTGACCAGCAGTGGCTGAATCAGGATGCCTGGGGCAGAGCAGCTGGGGTGCTGCCGGGTTGGTCCAGTAGCGCCCAGAGCGGCGCTACGGGACCAGCCGGCAGCGCCCCAGCTGCTGTACCACAGGCGTCCGGAGCAAAGCCGTGGAGCACGGGGGCAGCGGGACAGCCCAGACTCGACGCGGCTGTCCTGCTGCCCGCGTGCTTTGTGGCTTTGCTCCCCGTCTCCCTGGTCTGCTGGTTTCCAGCAGACCAGGGAGACGGGGAGCAAAGCCGCGGAGCACACGGGCAGCGGACAGCCCAGACGCACTGCGGCTGTCCTGCAGCCAGCGTCCTCCGAGGCTTTGCTCCCCGTCTCCCTGGTCTGCTGGAGACCAGCAGACCAGGGAGACAGGGAGCAAAGCCGCGGAGCACGCGGGCAGCAGGACAGCCGCGTCGTGTCTCGGCTGTCCTGCTGCCTCCGTGCTCCATGGCTTTGCTCCGGACGCCTGTGGTACAGCAGCTGGGGCGCTGCCGGTTGGTCCTGTAGCACTGCTCTGGGCGCTACTGGACCAACCCAGAGCACCCAAGCTGCTCTGCCCCAGGCGTCCCCAAGTCAGCCACTGCTGAAACTGACCAGCGCTGACTACAGGAAGCCTGGGGCAGAGTTGCTCTGCCCCGGGCTTCCTGGAATCAGCTGCTGATCAGTTTCAGCAGCAGCTGACTTGGGGACGCCTGGGGTTCTTAAGTTGAATCTGTATGTTAGAACTGGCGTCCAGATTCAGCCTGTTGAAACTGATCAGCGGCTGATTCCAGGAAGCCCGGGGCAGAGCAACTCTGCCTCGGGCTTCCTGTAGTCAGCCGCTGGTCAGTTTCAGCAGCGGCTGAATCTGGATGCCAGTTCCGACTTACATACAGATTCAACTTAAGAACAAACCTACAGTCCCTATCTTGTATGTAACCCGGGGACTGCCTATACAGGATCGGTCGGAAAAGGCTTTCCTTGTCGACCGATCCCCATCTAGACTGATGCTTTTTGCTGGCAAATTGATGTGTTGGCAAAAAGCAGTGGCCATTTTTATTCTAATGAAGCGCGGGATATTTAAATCCCCACTTCATTAGCAGTTTCAGTATGTCTAATTTACATCCCTCTGGCAACAGAGGAATGTAGTCTAGACATACCCTTAAAGCATCTTGGCTTTATTTCAAGCAGAAGCTTCCACTTATAGTCTCTTTCCTTTAAGATTTCAGAGAACAAAGGCCAAGTCTAAAGCAGCCTCTCCATTAACATAACTTGCTATCTAGAATTTTTTACCATAACTTAAGTTTTGGTCTCTACCTACAGGAGTTGTGCCTTTCTGGAATTCATTAGAAGTAGGGTGAGACCTCAGGAGAAGTTTTCAATAGAGGAAATTCTCTGTAACTGAATTCACTATGAGAAATTCTCTGGTCATATAATACACCTGCTTAAAATTAGTTTCTTCTCCAGTTTAAATGATGCAGCAGCATGCTTTTTAGCAACAGCTTGTGCAAACTTAGAACTGTGTCTCCTTGATGTTTGTTCCTGTTTCAAAGTGGCACACTGAAAAATGAACATGAATGTATTGGCTTTTGTAAAGATTAAAAATAAAATCATGTTGGTGACATTCAATTTACATGATGAATAATGAAAAAAATGTTAGTGCATGCAGGCCAAAACCACAAATGATCCAAACACTTCCTTTCTCTGAACAGATTCTTAAATCCTGTTGCTGCAGACTATAGTTCTCACTATAGCAACAGAACAGATTGTGAATGTGTCAGAAGAGAGTCTGTTGGATCCCAAGTATCTTTATTATTGGTTGCCCTTCCTTGTAAGATTAAATAATTCCCTGGCCAAACCAAGGTAATTATGATAAAGCGCTGAATGTTTTTTTTCCTGACTGTTCTGCAAAATAACACCGTTTCTTTTCTGTTTTTTCTATCAAAAAGTTTAAAAACTTATCTCCATTCTATTTGCCTTTTCTAGTAATTCTGTAGAAAAGAAAACTGGGAAGGTGAGTAACTACATCGTAAGAGTAGGATATGATGGAAACATCCTTCAAAGTATTAAAAGGGGTTACCTGAAGGAAGCTAGTCTGGTGGAGGTAATGATAAAGGAAGGTTGGGAGACCAAATTCTGGTCTTTGCCTTTGATTCCCTTCCCCACATTTTATATTATTATTATTTTATTATTATTATTTATTAGTAAATTGGGGCTGGGGGCAGCATGTGTGTTTATATTTTTATGCTATGAGCTACAGTTGAACTTTAAAACTGCTGCAGATTTTGTTTAATAAGCTACAAGACATCTTGGAGTAATAATGTAGATGGAAGTTTAAAAATTCAAGACTGTATTAAAAAAACCCTGAGACTCTTTGGATAGGTTGGAACAAACTGGTTGCAAAAAACTCACAGATTGTATGAATATATCATGAAAGTAATCAGTACAATAGAGCTGCTTACAGCTACTGCCTTGCCTAGTACAGAACAATCTCCAGTAACTGACTAATTACCTTTACTGCTGTAACCTGCTGTTGCTGAGACATTTTTTTCTGTGGTCTATAAGGAAAACATGATTCATGCATAAAACAAAAGTGTGAGGGGATGGGCATACTTCCAGAACATTTTTATTTCTTTAGGTAATTAGAGATATATTAACACAAGGCTGTTGGCAAGTAAACAAATGGAAGGTGATGTGCATATTAATAGGCCCTTGAAATAGCATTTCTGTTTTCCAGAGGAAGCAGGGACTCTTTTTCCATCTCTCTCTCTCTCTCTCTCTCTCTCTCTCTCTCTTTTTTTTTTTATTATCCAGTCTCATTTGGAGGTATTTGTCTGTGCTATTCTCCATTCTTATTACAAAAGGTCCCAGAGAGCTAATTTATGTTTATAACCACATACTTTCTACAATAAAATTGCTTGTAATAGTCCTCTTGGTGATGGGGAGGGAATCCTAGCAGTAAATAGAACAGGAGTCCTGTTTTCTTACTTACCTAAATCCTAACACATGAATTTCTTTGAATCCTGGAAGTTTCTCAAATATCTTTTGCATCTATAGAAAAGTAAAAACTCATTAAAGCCATGTCTGCTGTTAGACACTTTACCTAAATGCAAACACCTGCTGTGAATGGGAAACTTTTTGAATGCTTGAAATACAACATTTAGGATTTTAGAAAATGCTTAGGAAATTGTAGCATATAATTTTTTCTTGATGTCATTGTTCAATTTATACATGACTTGGCTTTGTAAATGTTGTCTGTACTACCTGATGAGCAGAAAGCAATATAAAATGCAGCTTTTTCAGTGAGAGTAATTATGTAAATTAGTGGTAGCCTACTTCATAATAGAGTAAGTAAAATATTCATTGAACCAAATATTTGCTTCATTTTGTCTGCTTTTTATTCATGAAACATTTGCAAAACAACCTGTTAGCTGTGCATTATTAATTATTCAAAAGTATGCATTGAGTTTAGCAGCTTGTGAGTTGTTTGCAAAGTGCTTGTGAACTGATACCTTTGACTATTTTCTATTCATTGTGTTTGGGTGGTCACAGAGTATACCTTCTGCTCCCGAAAAGGAAAAGTGGACCTCTTTAATTTAAGAATAAGACTTAATGAGTAGCAAATAATAGATTAAAAACATGTATGATACACATTTGTCAAGCTGTAGAGGTTTATAAGCATCTTCATGAATATCTGATGGTCAGAAATAACAATCACCACAAATCACAGTGAATTGAATGAATGAATGAACGAATGAATGAATGAATGAATGCCTTAACAATTTTGTGTTTGCTCGTTTATGGTAACATTTGCACACTACATTAAATGGTATCTTGTGTGTACATATATTATGTAAATTAGATAAACTCCTGGTTTAAACACACATTTTCACAGAATGATCTGATTAACATTTTAGTTCTGTAAAAGACTGAGGACATCACCCTGGGTGCTGAGTGCTCTTATCCTGCTAATGAAACTCTTGGGAGTTCAAGGAACCCAGAACAACAAAGCCAATGAACTGCACATTAAGGAATAAGCTCCTAATACATTAGCACATCATTTACAAGCTGCATGAATTAGTGTAATCATTAAGTCTTTTCTATCTTCTCTTCGTATGATTCTGCATAAATCCTGCTTACATTACACCACTCTTCCCATTAATGGGTGGGAAGGAATTGGACTCTGAGAAGTGAGGAATAAAACACTCTTATGGGTCCTGTTTTGTGTACGTGTGGACGCAGGCACGCCCTCCTTATCTATGACACTCCTCTTGTTGATTTTCTTCACTTCTCTCATTGCCTTCAAAATAAGTGACTGGTAGGTAGGTGACCTTAAAAGATTCAACTTTGTATTTAGGTTCTCACTTGTTGCCCACTCTTCCCTTCTTGAATGTCCCTTGGCTAATTGCTGTGATTTGTCAATTGCTGCCAGGTTTCTTGTTTGTCCCTTAGTTCCCCCAGCACCCTGGTGATGTTATGAAGGATTTTTCTCTCATTGAAGAAATGGCACAGTGCCATGTAGTTTCACATCTTCCCCCAAGCACATAGGAGATCTGGCCTAAGATTCTTTTTCTAGACTTGACAAATTTCCACAAGTTTTGTAGGCATCCACAGCAAGTAAAGGAAGGTGGCCGGTGTTCCATCCCAGTCCGAGCTGGCTATGTGGCATTTGTCTTTCTCTGAATTACTGGGTGAATAAAAATTTTCATATATAATGCAGCTATGGCACCTCTTGTCTAGAACTTATCCCTCACATGAGGAGAGCTCTAGGGATCACCTCCATCTTAATCTTGGATAGTTTTAATGTGGAGGCTGGAGTGCTAGGTGTAGCCTAATTCTAGTGATTATCAAATTGCCATGGAGATATGGCCTAATATAAAGCATTGGACTTGCCCTGTTGGTTACTTGTTCTTAGGGGACTCTTTGCAGTCCTTCCTTGGTTCTATGTTATAATGAATGAAATCACAGCATTGTTTCAATTGTGTGTGACACATCTTGTTTCCTGCTTCTCCATGCTAAATTTAGTTTGTCTCCATAAACAGACATGTGTTAACTTCATTAGCATCCAATTTTATGCAAATCTGTTAGTGTTCATATTTGTGCCACAAAAGCCTACAGTGACTTAAATCGCTCTTTCTGTGTTTTGAGGTGAATTATGAGCCCATGGATGTTTGGGTTCCAATAGTCCTCTCCCTAATAAGAGCTAAATTAGAATTTGTGGATGAGGTCTCAAAGCTGGTTGAGTTCGCACTGGTGGTTCTAACCTGCTTACTCTCACTCCACTAATGCACTTCTAATTCTTTCTGGTGATCAGATCGCCGTTTGCCTCCTCAGTGGACTATCTTTGGAGGAAGGGTTGCTAGCTGTCCTATGTAGTGCCAGCATGTGAACTGTTTAACTGTTCAGTACTGAATGTTAGAAACATAGCTTCAGACTCTTTACAAAGGTTTTCACACAAAAAAGAAGATACTTTAATTATCAAAACCCCTTTTCTCTTTTTCTTTTATATGAAAAGAAACTCCTAAAAAAGCAACCAGAAGACACAGCTAATTTATAAGTTGTCAGAACAGTATATGTACTGTAAAGAAAAGTCTGCGAGCAACCTTTAATAATGAGATACACCTAAATATTTTGGAAGAAACAGCTATTTATTAACTCTGTCAATACACTTTGTAGTTTTGTTGTGAGCGTCTACAATTCATTAATGAGTATAGCTAAGGAGAACGCACAAAGGAACTCTGGAGAAATTGGCACTAACTTTTAGTTAATTTTACAAAGCAAGCTTCCTGGAGATCTCCATACCACCACATGCTAACTATAAAATTGCTAATTAAAGATGTGATTAGCATTATTAATGATGTAAATACACCACTGCTGCTCTAGATCACAATAAAAAAACCAGAAGAGGCTGTATGCTTTCAGTCCCGTGGCTGCTTGCTCTGAAACGTAGTTCAGACAACAGTAGCTAATTTCTTTCAACATTTGTATTAAATTGCTCATTAAATTTATTGTAGAAATTAAATTACTACAAAGCGCTGTCCATTAATTCCTGATTAGGCCCTAATGACTTCCTAATGTTGAAGTGGGACTAATGCTCTGCTGATTGGTTATCTGCAGCTATGCTGCAGAAAAGATGCTAGAATTCTTGTAGACTGAAACATGAACAGTTATTTCAAGCAAGAGATGGCTGTGCTTGCAGGAAAATGCAACAGGCAGGGACAATTGAACAAATGGGACAACCTACACACGGTTGAGTACCTGCCACCACGTGTGTACTAGTATATGCTTAATTCTTGCCACAGCTCATATGAACTACTGAATAATACCAATATGCCATCTTACTAAATCTTTGATAGTAATAAGCTTGTAATGTGGCAAGGAAGTAAAACCTCCTGTAGCAGTCTTTTCCTCAACAGTTCTTGTTACACTAATTTGATATTGGCCTGAAATATAGGAAGCATTTTGTGTGTGATTCAGGGACCATGAGGTACAGTAGAGACTATTGAATTCTTCCCTTAATATCCCATGGTAATCTGGCAGCAATTCCATGGAAACCTGTATTACAGTAGGATATTACTGTTCTTTAATAAGAATGTTCTTTGTAATATAGTTATGTGGTAAGAGAAAACCTTTGAGAGATCTTCATTGTATGTGATGCTTTGTTTTTTAATGTCAATGTGTTGCAGTTGTTTTTTGGTATAAACAAATACAAGACTCATTCTTTAGCAACCCGCTTACCTGATGTTGAATTTTTGCTGCTAGCTCCTGGAACTGTGGGGAATTGGGATCGCTCAGCTCTGGTGTGTACTCGTGATTGATGAGAGTGACACTGAACTCCACCATCTGCTCCCCTGGGAGTTCAGGGACTGTATTAGTGACTTCTGGCTCCAGCCCCTGAAACAAAAGAAGAGGAAATGAGCTTTGTGGGGAGGGGAAAATAGGATGACAAAGTAATTTCTTCAAGCAGTTTAGTACCTTTAATGGGTACAAAGATTCTCTTACTCTTTCTACAGTAGAGGTTTCTCATGTGAAAAAAAAAAGATTTCTAATTATTCTTTTAAAATTATGCATTTTGGCACAGAGTTGTCCAATATGTTTAATCCACAAAATACTTTCAGGGAGAATAACAGAATAAGAAAGAACAAAAGTAATGTCTGCATCAGAGCGTATGCTATGCTTCTCCTATGAAAGAGGCTCAAAATGACAGCTGCCTCTAGTCTGGGGAAGGAGTTTACCTATTTAAAACAACAACAACAACAAAAGAGTCTTAGTACTGTGCCTGATTCTTCCGCCATTTACAAAGTTATTTCTTCTATGCATCTTAAGGGAGTTACTTCTGGTTTACGCCATAGTGTGTGATATGAGTGTCAGGCCCACACAGTGAATGGTGTTCTAAAATCCCATCATTATTAGTGTGCAGCATAGATCTGTACCTTCCCTTATTCTTCTCCCCATTTTTTGGCAATTTAACTGACATCCGCATAAAGATCACATAAAGCTTTTTACAGAAACAAGATAGGTTTGAACCTTGGTGTGTCTCAGCTTGCAGATACAGTTGATTTTGGCATGTCATACAAACATTCTGCTTTTGTTTACTGTGGTATAACTTTATTCACTATTAAGTTCAAAGGCAACACTGATTTTATTGCAACTGTAGCAATTTTGGGATTGTTTTACCTGTTTTAATGAAAATTTGGTGAAAGGCACCTCTTTATGAATTTTTGCTCATTCAAAATGTCCATCTCCTATAACTACAAATGGCTGAAGCCAGAAAGAAGGCTGCCATTTCCCTACAGGCTATCTTCAAGTAGAAGTGAGGTTCCTTTAATAAAGATGGCTACTACTTTCCACTGTTTTCAGTGAGTATGAAAACATGTCCATGGGCAAAATGGCTACCACTCTGTGGTTCAGGGGACTACATAGGATATGGGGACAGCGAGGAGCAGCAGATACATTGTGAAGGGTGAATGGGGAAAGTGAGGGGGAGCAGGGCACTGAGAGCAGCAGAAGTTTACTGGGTTAAGGGAGTGTTGGCAGGTAGGAGGGAGACTGAGCAGGTTGCACAGGACATTGACATAGTGGGAGATGGAGTGAATAGACTGGCAGCATCTTCAGCCTAGGGCTAGTGGTGGGTAAGGCAAGTCCCCTCTGAGCAGCTGGGGAGGTGATGTTGCTTAGTCTTGTGAACTGATCACAAGTCATGGGGTTTGGGAGCCTGCAGGAGATGCTGTTCAGATAACATGAGATGCTCCCTCAGTCCTGTGATTCTTCAGGGCTAAGCATGTGTGGGCAGTGCTCTGTGTGAGAGCCTTTAGGGTAATGTCACAAATCTGCCCTGCACCCTGATCCCTACCATCAGGTGTGGCCCTAGAGCAGAGAGAGGGTCCATGAGCAATAGGAGGCAATGAAGAGGGGAGTCAGGGAAAAGCTGCTTTTAGGTCTGGGGCACCAGACCCAGCAGCAGCACTTCCCTCCTTCCACTGCTTTTATTGGAACCCAGGTAGAGGAAGAGCCTTGGGAGAAAGCAAGGGCAGGGGAGGGTACGAATCAAGAAAGTAATAGGAGAACTTTCTTCACTTCTTTTCTTATTGATGAGGAGAAGTTAAGTGGAGCGGACTAGCCAGGGAGAAACATGCATGGTGTGTGCATTAAAATGAATTTTTCAACTTGAAATTATTACACACACACACAACCATAGTGAGGATTTAAAACGTCAAAGACAGACTAAAAACATGGTTAATAGGACAAATCTCATGATTTTTTTTGAGGGGGGATCTGTCTAATCATTTTCTCTGTCTTTAAGGAATCCAACATGGTTTTTGATTTCTTGAGGCTGGCAAGGGTGCAAATGAGAACAGAGTTTAGGCTACTGTTGATTTTAATTTGTTTTTATACTCTTTAATATTATTATTCTAAACACAACACTTCATTAACTGGTTAAAGTGCACTACTTGTTGGGGAAGTGGGAGGAGGGAAACCACTTTAGGCCCTTTCAGTCCTTGTAAATGCATGAAATTATGAACTTAGCCAATTATCAGTGTTGTTTATTCATATATTTTGAAGGCTAGAAGAGTCCACTGTAATCACTTAGTGGGACCAGTATAACTCACAACATAAAATGTTGCTGTGTAATTCCTATATCAAGCCCACAAGATTGTGCCTAAATCGGAGAATGCAGGTCAATGGACTTACGTGATTTTAAAAATTGCATCCCCAGACTTTGAAGATTTCTTGTAATGGAGATCTCACAATCTCCCTTGGTAAATTGTTAACTTACAACTTGATATTATAGATGTTGTTCCTAGCTACCTTTGGAATACAGGCATCTCTAAGGGTAGTGTAAAGATTCAAATAGTCTTCTATTTCAAATCCTTCTTCAAGACTTCAGTGCTAATCAGTAATACTGACCTGCATCTGTACAGCATTCCCTTGCCAAAACAATTGCATTTAAAAACAAATGCTGTAATACAGTGCCATCTTCTCTGTTCCCCTGTGGATTTCCTATTATCTGCCTGTAAAAAATGTAAGAAACTTGGAGCAAGAACCATCTCTCCATCATCTTTGTCTTGTACAGTATTGAACATATTGTTATTGATTAACAAATGCTACTTTTTTTTTTTTTACTGCTCAAGGACATTTCAGCTCTTGTGTAAAGCCAACAATACATATGGCCAGCTGAGCACCTGGGCTTTGATAGCTGCCAAGAGCAAGCAGAAAAAGCGACTTAATCTATTATTCAGGAGCTTCAAGGGGTAGCCGAGTTAGTCTGCTACAGAAAAACACAACAAATGGTCTGTTTTAATCTATTGTGATGGTGACAGAGGAGAAAGAGAGAAAAGGGGCATGTTACATACAAAGAAAGATAATTACAAACAAGTGTATGTTTGTGCCAGCATATTCAGTGGTGGTGATGTGCAATTATTGATCAAGATGCCTCAGTTTTAGATTAACCTATGCCAGATACACTGCACATAAAAATCTGTCATTTCAATGGCTTGTCAGAAAGGGAGGTGCATGATTCTGGGTGCTTTTACAATCAGTGCAGGACCAAAGAATTCATACATGTTTATCACTATTCCTTTTGGAAGCAGTTCCAAGGACTGGGGTGAAGAGAGAATAGAGAGTGAACCTACAACATGAAAAAATTGATTTCATTTTAAAGTGTACTTCTAGGGTTTTGGATTACCATAGAACCTTTCTTATCCGGCATCCTTGGGTCCTGACCAATGCTGAACCAGAGAATTTGCCAAACCACAGGAGGTCAATATTGTTTAGCAGCATTACCAACACTTCCACTGCTTACTAGGCTTTTGAAGACATTTAGACGTAAATTAGGGCTAAATAACAGCACAGAACACTGAGAGCCAGAATTGGTGGCTGTAAACAAACTTGATGGGACCATGGGAAACTTGGCCACACCCATGATATGTGGACATCTGTCTAACTAAAATCATGCTGGACCACAGGTGTTGCCAGACTAGAGAGTTTCAAACAGTAGAAACAAATTACTTTTGTCTAGCTTCTTCCCCTCCCCAGCTAATAAAGAGGTAAGACTCCGATTTTTAAAGGTATTTAGGTGCATCATTTAACTTTATTTTAAAAATTGGCCCTAAATGAATTACATTTGTTGTCTGCTTTGCCTCTGATGAATTAAATGTTGTTGATAGATGGCACAGAAAAGAGTAAGTTGCAACTTTCCCAATTTCAATTTTATTAACAGAAGGAAAAGTCAAAGCACGTGAGTTTTTTTTTTTTTTTTTTTTTTAATAGCCAGGCCCAGTTTTTCCCCAGTGGTGCACTGAGGTATTTCTGTCAGAACAGGGGACTCTTTCCCTCCTTCAGCCTCTGAAGCCCTTGGGAAGTTTGCTCTGAAGAGATGTGAGGGAGGATTTCGGTGTCACACTTGTTGCTAAGAAAGGCCAGAGGGACTAGTGATATTTTTGCCTGTTCCACTGCACGGTACAGAACTCAGAGTGTAAATTTTTACTGCTTTTACATGAAATAGAGGTATTGCAAAATTGTGTAATTAGGCCTAAGAGCCTTAATTGTGAGAAAAAGGAGAACTATGCTTCAAAGACATTATAATAGTCTGTATATTTTCCACACCCATGAGCAGGAACCATTACTCATTAGTGTATGGAAGAGAGGCTAATAAAACTCTTGAATCTTAATTGAAGTGAACAGAAAAAAACACTAATGGCTCTGAACTGCAGGGTTCTATAAACAACATTTATTCATTTATTTGCCATATTAGTTTAGAAAAGAGAGGTGAATCAATAGTAAATAGGTTGTTAGGCTGTCCTTACCTTCACAGGAGTCTTTGTGTCATTGACAATTTCGTTGCGTAGAGTGCCATTAGAAGCTGATGCATATGGAGGTGGAGATATGTTAGGGGCACCTGCTAGGATTTAAAATAAAAAGGAACTGAGAAAAGGACATTCATTAGAAAATGGCAAAAATCAGTCACCTTTCTCTGTTGCTTAGATATCAACTAACAGAAAATGCATTTCCTAATTTCCTATGGGGTGTGTAAGTGTGTCAAGAAAAGCCCGGGCTATGAAAATGTAGGAATGCATGAAGCTGTGACTGAGAGTCCTTTTGCTGTATCCATTATATGGCTTTTCATTAATATTATAAAGTCAGTGGGGTTGCAATAAGCAGAGTAACTCTGAACTTAACTCCTTTGAGAACTTCTGAGCCAGAGAGCTGAAGCTGAGGGAAAAAGAAGGTCTTAGGCAAGGGACCAGTGGAGGACTTGGATATATGTATTTAGTGACACACAATACATGTATTCTGCTAAATGTCCTTACCATATGGAAAAATAATGTGTATGTTTGATTTTGCCCTTGCAGTCCTTGGTTCTTGACCATGTCACAGGATGACACTGGCCTATTAAGACGGAAGAATCAAGTACACTTGCATCTTGTCAGCTTCTCCCCAACTGACTTAAAACTGACTTGGGCCTAGCAAGGAGACAGCAGCAGGTGAGGGTTTTCTAGGCACAAGAAGAGTGTAGAAGGTGCCTAAAGCTCCTCTAAAGGCAGGAGAGCAGTAGAGCAATTTGCTGTCTAACCTTTCCGAGACAGGGCCTGAGAGCTCAAGGCCAGGTAGCAGCAGAGCTGTACGCTAACTTGTATGCCAAAGAGCTCAAGCTAAAGGCCAAAGAGGGCTTAAGGCAAGGGAGCAGCAGAGAAACTTGTCTGCTGATGTTTCTGAACTGGAGGTAGGAGACCAGGAGATGGGTCTATTTTTTGGTTGGTCTGGAATCTGAGAGGTTAATGGTCTAGGGAAAGAGGTGGACAGTGAGGATGAACTGCCAGAAGAGAGGCTGGGGGAGTTCTTGCTGGGAGGAGTAGGCTTGCATTCTAGCTGGAAGGGTGAGGGTGGTTGTCCTGGGAGAACAAGAGAGGACCCACAAAGATCCAGGTCTGGCAGAAGATGCAGGAGTGTGATGGGTATGAAGGTAGAGGGTGGCAAAAGGTAGAGGGTATCAACATGTCGTGTTTTTTTAGGGACTACGTGCACCGAGTGTGATAAATGGACTATGTTCTGCATCTTTTGTTATGGATTATATTACACCAAGTTTTGAGGAGAGGTGTTATTGAGACAAAGAGCTTAGTGTGGAGTTATTGCGGATTTTGAAAGAGGAAAACTGAGGCAGGTACATCTATTCTGCTGAACCCTGCTGCTCGATGGGCCTCCATGACTGACTAATATCTTTTTTTAGGGCTCAATTTCAAGTAACAAGAAACTCTGGAGATAAAAAAACCCTTGATTTTTTTCCCCATTGGAAGCAAATTATATATAATATTACAAACACCTTGGTTAAAGTCACTTTTAATAGATTTATATAATACACAAATTAATAAAGATGATGGTCCACTTATTACAATAAATTACTAGTGTTTACAGGTTTTATTTTCAATATGTACCAACACATAATATGAAAAAACACATTAAGGTTTATATATCACACCTGCTAATAGTCTTTCCTGCCACAACTTTTAAATAAAAACTGAAATTAATATGCTTATATCAATATGACTTTCTAGCTAAATACTTTGAAAATAAAAAATTATTTTGGAATATCTTAGTATGCTGATTTTGGCTATCAAAATGCAACAGCTTTAACCCCAACCATTATTTTATCAGTGAAACAAAATTAGCAGTCACCTTATTTGGTGCAACTCAAATCAAAAGGTTACATTTGTTGAAGTGCACCCTAAGAATGGAAAATAATGTGAGAAATCAAGTTAGGGTACTAACACAGCAGGGCTAAACTTGAAATAAGCGACACAAGTTGAGTTATGCTAATTGTGTAGCTTAAATCAAAATAGCTTATTTCAAATTTGGGCACATCTACACAGCACTTATTTTGAAAAAGAGCACTCTTTCCCTTACTCCTAGTACAATGAGATTTACAGAAGTTAGAGTAAGAAGCCACTTATTTTGAATTTATTTTGAAAGAATGAGCTTGTTGTGTAGACACTCAATATTATTTCAGAATAATGTCCGTTATTCTGAAATAACGCTGCTCTGTAGATGTATCCTTAGAGTCGGTAACTTTGTCTCAGTGGCAAAGTATGATATACAAAAATTCTAATATACTCTATTTTGCTAAGACACTGTTTTTTGCCTGTATGTAACTGAACATTTTTTACTTTTGTTGCAGTCACCAAATTACAGTCTCCTAAACTCTAACAGTAATTGTTTCAAGCAATTGTGCTAATGGACTAGCAGTTTCAGTTTTACCTGTAGAAAGGGAAGAAATGTCCTCGTGCTTTTTGCCACCTGTCTTTTCTGTAGATATTTCATCTTTCCTATTAATCAAATAGACATGAATGATTTAATGGCCAGCATGATTGTAGTGCCATTATTATCAGAAATATAATGAAATTTTGGCTTCTATCTTAAATGCAGTTTTTAAATTATAGTAGTTATTTTAATGTAACATTTTGATTCTGACTATCTAAACACAGCAGTGGAGCAATCAATTGCTTTTTTATTTGGGAACTTATAGAACTTACATTTCTCTCCCCTTTGCTTTGCACTCCTTCTGTCACTAAGAAACTATTATAAGATATTTGCAACTTAAGTCAGAATTGGATAGGGCCTCAGATCAATCACTGTGAATATTCTCTAAATCAAATATTTCTCTCTTGCTGGTCATGATATTAAGGATCTTTCATATTGTCATCTTTTAATCTTGGAGCCACTGGGCTCTACTATACTAATCCTCTTTATTTTTCCTGAATAATTAAGGAGGAGATATAAGTGAGAATCAGTTGTCAGATCACTGGCAGCAAGATGGCCAACAATGATCCCCTTTAAACTGGTAATGGTCTTAAACCAGATCTCGTGACTTCAGGCTGAATTATAGGAAAATCTGGGGTCCGATCTGGATCACATCATCACAGGCCTCTCTATAATGGGCCTTAAACCAGATGCCCCAGAACGTTGAGCAAGTTTAGATTCAAATCCAGATCTGAACTTTGCAGGTTTGACCCCATCATTTCTTCAGACATAGGAATGGCACATTGATGTTGCACCAGATCTGTTCATGACCAGGACTTATGAACACAAGGTCCTGGCTGAATCCAGCTCTGCCTTCTGGCTGCCTGAATGTTATCTATTGATTCTTATCAATGGCCCTTCTTACGTTATGGATATTTAAAATAATCTCTGGACACGGAGGCAGTTTTTTGCACTACCAAACTGGACATCTGAATTTAATAGTTGTCTTTCCCCAAACTAACACTTATACACTTATCCCTGGAAAGAGGAGTAAATGCCTCACATGGGCTTTGAATTGCTGGTACCCTTTCAACTAAAAGAGAAGTATGACATCCTGTGCCAGCCATATGTCCAATACACATTGGCTAGAAGGTTGGCGACTGTCATGTCATGTGACTTCACTATTGAATACATTAGATTAGAGGGAAAATAGATTTTTTTTTTTGAGGAAATGCCTATGAGCGGAGTGTTCTGGCAAAAACTGATCTGAGAGAAAATATATTACATATGCAAAGTATTTTGTTAATGATGAAAACATTAAAATCTCAGCACATGCAGCCTAGGCAGGTCATGCTGCATATGCCCAAATAGCTAACTTAGTTATACCATGAAAAATGTAGAGCAGGTGGACAGTGCATCTTTTGCCACATTCTCTGCACATTGTGTTTGGCAGCAACTGAATATAATTACCATATTTTTCTACAACTTTAGATAATAACATGTAGTATATTTAAGCATGAATTACTAATCTGTACTTGGCAGCGTCGCTGAAACGTACATGAAATCATTCCTTCAAACAATTCAGTAATAAAGAATAAGTCTAATTGCATAGAATCAGAGCCATCTACATTTTTAGCTAAAATTGTTTAGCTAAAATACAAATAACTTCATTTTTATCTGCCTCATCCTCTGAACTGTATATAAGGAAATTTGTGCTGTTCATGAGAGCATTGGAAATTAGCTTCATAATTAGTCACTTCAGCCCTTGTATACTTCTTGCCTGCTGACTGACGACTCTAGTTTGCACTGATATGAACTGGGAATTTAACAACGTCTTAAATTATTAAAATAGATACCTAAGAAAGCAGAAAACTCAGAACTGTCAAGTCAAAGTCACTAATGACAGATGAGATCATTGTGACAATGATAACAATGTAGTTTATAAGAATGAAAAAAAAATTACAGCTTATTACACAGGATACCTAGAGTTCTACAAACAATTGTATGAAATTATATTGTGGTAATTTGACAGATAATCACATGATTAAAATAGTACCGTAATATTTACATACAAGGGGGCAGAATTAAGCATGCAACTTTAATTTTGTCATTTTCAGTCTTGTGAGGGTTTTATCCTGAAGGCCTAATGTTCTCTTAACATATAGAGCCTGATCTATTTTGTTACACTAGTTTTATGTGAGTGTAAGTCATTGACTTTAATGGAATTTCAATGGATTAAAGCTATTATTGTGAAGCAGAGCATTGGGTACCGAGAGTTTTTTAATATGAACGAATGAGTGAATGAATACACAATAGTAGTGAGATACCTGAAATTGAAGTCTAGATTTCTACAAATGTATAAATTCTTCTGGGGAGTTTTAAGACAGGTTTGACCCTTTTCTCTCTTCCCTACATATTTTTAGTATTCATGCACCATACATAATTCTCTTGGAGTTTTGGGCATGGTCTATTGTCCATCAAGCATATACAATTGCATTTATTAGATAGGATGGTAAGTATCTACCATCATTTTATTTTAGCTGATTGGAAGCTGAGGTTGATGGGCTATCTTTTCAGAATATGACATAAAACATCTCCTCCTCCTCCCCTTCCCCCGTGGCTTCTACTGAATTATTTAACAATTTTTGGATCCTGGAAGAAGGAGTTCCAAATCACTATAGCATGCAAACCAAGAAATTAATTTTTTTATTAAATGAAGAAAAGTCACTATTGGAATAAATATTGTCTTACTGAAAAATGCCAGTTTTCACATATACACACAATAAAGGTATCTCTAATAAAATATAAACCATTCATTAAAAATATGCATATGCAAGGAGTAAAAATTTTGGCTCCTCTTGAAGTCAATAAGAATTTTGACACTGACTTCAGTGTGACCAGGATTTCATGCAAGGCATGTTTATATGCATACAGCAAATATATGATCTCTATATCTACACTATATAGCAAAGGAATACTAGTGAAAAATTAAGGTTAAACAGTTAAAATCAGAAAAAATGTGCAAAGCTTAAGATTCCAACAGCAATGTGAACTCAACTGCAACATACAAATAATATGTTATTAGAATATATTCAGCTACACAATAATTCAGAAAAATAGAAATGCAAAATGCTACATATATGAACTCAGCCACATTGCATGTTGCTATGTTAGAGTTTTAAATTTTGCATATCCCGGTTTGTATTTAAAAAGTCAATGACTGTATAACTTTAATGTCATATTAAAGGGAAAACGTGAACTTTTAAAATATTACTTTTACTGTTACATTATAAAGACAGAGTAATTTTAAAGTGATTCAATGAGAAAAAATTCTAATTTGTTTTCTGTTGCATTTGACAGCACATTTCATATAGTAAGTTAATTAATCATAGCCATCATGTTCTTTATCCTTTTACATTGCAACAGGAAAGAAACTTTTTAAAAATAAGAATTTGAGTACTGAAAATCTCAAATATTGTCAGGGGGATTTGAGTAAGTTTAACATGGGGAACTGTTTAAGTAAGTTTCAAACTACAGGCAGTCCCCGAGTTACGCGGATCCGACTTATGTCGGATCCGCAGTTACGAACGGGGCACTTCCTCTCCCTGGTCTCCAGCAGACCAGGGAGAGGAAGCAAAGCGGCGGAACGCGCGGCCAGCTGACAGCCCAGACGCGTCTGGGCTGTCAGCTGGCCGCGTGCTCCGCTGTGCTCCCCCCCCCCCCGGTCTGCAGACCAGGGGGAGGGGGAGCAGAGCAGAGCGGCGGAACGCGCAGCCAGCTGACAGCCCAGACACATCTGGCCTGTCAGCTGTCCGCGCATTCTGCCGCTCTGCTCCGCTCTGTTCCTCTCAGGTCCCCCTCCCCCTGGTCTGCAGACCAGGGGGAGGGGGAGCAGAGCGGAGCACGCGGCCAGCTGACAGCCCAGAAGCGTCTGGGCTGTCAGCTGGCCGCGCGTTCCGCCGCTCTGCTGTGCTCCGCTCTGCTCCCCCTTCCCCTGATCTGCAGACCTGGGGGACAGGGAGCAGAGCAGAGCAAAGCCGTGGAGCCCGAGGGCAGCAGGATAGCCACGGCGCATCTGGGCTGTCCCGCTGCCCGCGTGTTCCGCCGCTTTGCTCCCCGTCCCCCTGGTCTGCAGACCAGGGGGACGGGGAGCAGAGCAGAGCAAAACCACGGAGCCCGAGGGCAGCAGGAGAGCCACGGCGCGTCTGGGCTGTCCCGCTGCCCCCGTGCTCCATGGCTTTGCTCCGGACGCCTGTGGTACAGCAGCTGGGGCGCTGCCGGTTGGTCCCGTAGCGCCGCTCTGGGCGCCACTGGACCAACCCAGCAGCACCCCAGCTGCTCTGCCCCAGGTGTCCCCAAGTCAGCAGCTGCTGAAAATGACCAGTGGCTGACTACAGGAAGCCTCTGCCCCGGGCTTCCTGGAATCAGCCGCTGATCAGTTTCAGCAGCAGCTGACTTGGGGATGCCTGGGGCTCTTAAGTTGAATCTGTATGTAAGTCGGAACTGGCGTCCAGATTCAGCCACTGTTGAAACTAATCAGTTTCAGCAGCGGCTGAATCTGGACGCCAGTTCCGACTTACATACAGATTCAACTTAAGAACAAACCTACAGTCCCTATCTTGTACGTAACCCGGGGACTGCCTGTATACTTAAGTTGGTGTCCATTTAACATTGTTTTTACATTTTAATTTCTGAGAGAGAGACAGGGTAGTTAATTAAAAAGAAAAGGAACTAGATAAATAATTGTGCTTAATATAGCTGGTCTGCAAATGGTCCCAAGTGATGACACATGAGATCATTGGGACGGGGATAGGCTAAGTTTCTCCTACTGCTATATTTGTCCACCAATAGAAATTTAGCAAAATATGTATTCCAGAACTAGATTAAGCTAAATTTGAAAACAAACAAACAACTGTTCCTCTGAAATAGCTAAATAGTGAATTTCCCAGTGTCAAAAAGGCCTTAATGTCTGTGTAGTGACAGTTCTCTGCATGGTAGGATTTACAGGGCAACTGAACATCAGTTAACACTGAGCTAATCATAACTTAATTATGTAAGAGGATTTGCACTTGTAGAATGGAGCAAAAAGTGATTAGACCCTCTACAATCAAGGAATGTCATAGTTTTCCCCACACCAGTGAATTACCCTTTTCTCCATCTTTTTTTAAATTTAATATTAAGGTTTTGGGGAGAATTCTGTGGAACCTATGTGTTAGTCACCCTCATTCACGCCAGCTATTCTGACAGAGGCTTTGGCCGTGTCTGAGCTTCTGGTCACACTAAGCCAGGAAAGGTATTAACTAAGGCTTTTGCACAGCCTTAATTATATGGGGCTCTGTTATTGTACAGTTTTACATATACACATACACTGCACACCAGGTTACTGCACATTCATGCATTCTCTCACTCTCACATAAATCTGCACATACCTTTTTCAAAAAGGCAGTAGCATCAACTGGTGAGTACTCTACATTTGCTTTACTTACCTTTCCTGGAAGGTTCTATGTTTTACTCGCTGCAAAAAGATTAAAAAAGGTTTTTTTACTAGTGGGTGTATTCAGTGGAATACCAGAAGCCTATTAGTTCTATTTACTTTATTGGTAACACCACTATTTTTACTCAGTGAATGCTGATTTTTTTGCAGTGCACCCTCCCCTATCTACATTATTCCTTTGATCTTATGCGTGATATTTAAGGGGTGGAATTTAGGAAATCTTCCCATTTCTAAAGAAAGTTAAATTGTTCTTACCCGCTGAATTATCTCCAGATGTTCCTGAGAGTTGCTGAAGTTTTTGCCAATGTCAAATATACAGAAGGTTTCTCGCTGGCAGGCAGTGACCCAGTTCTGATATTCATTTGTATCAGGAATTCGATCCAAAAAGATCCGAAAGGCTTCCCATACAGCTTCCTGGCAAACTGAAAAAGCAGAGCAGAGTCAGGGATGAGTGTACTAAACTGAACAGAAAATTTCCAGGTCATGATCCACACACTCTTACAAATCAAGAGCTCATGTTCTGTTGCATTTAGGATTTTAAATGAAAGGTGTTTTTTTTTTTTTCCAGTTTTCAGGTCTATTGGAGTTGACATTCATTTCTCTTCACACTGAAGGACTGGGCCTTTGAGTGTTAGCAAGCACCTTCTTGCTGCAACATGAAGGCCTTGTGTGAACAATGAAAGAAAACAGAAGTAAGGAAACATGTTAACCGTAAATTCACAAGTGGATTTGTAAATAACATGTTGATAGATAAAGAAATAGTAAGAAGAATAGCACTTGATAAGTTTGCAGCTGCAGTTTTGCTTATTAATATGTTAGATGATTTACCCAATGTAAATTTAAATCCTAACTCAATTATTTTTTTTTAAATTCTTGCTCTGGGGTGAGGCTGGGGATGAGGGGTTCAATATGCAGGCTGCCTAGTGGAGAGAATACTACCCCAGCCCTCTCTTACCACAGCAGCTTGGTGAAAGGTGAAAAGCACCTCTCCATAAGTGCTGCAGTGGGCACAGACGGGGTGGGGGGAGAGTGCATGTTCCCTGGCTGGCTCAGGTCCAGGTTCATCTGCCTCCTGTGCTTCCCAGTCAGTGAGGAATGCAGGAAATTGTGCACTTTCCCTTCGCTCCCCAATGAAGGAAAACAGCAATTGGGGGAGGAGAGCAGCTACAGCTAAAGGGTACCTGGGACTTGGCCAACCCTGGATGGGGAGAGGGTGCCCCCCGGCCAGCCATTTTCACCTGCTGGTGAGTGTCTCTCTTCATGTGGTTTCATGAAAGCAATTCTATTCCAGGCACATACCATTTTCCTAACCCAGCCAAAACCTTACCTTGCTTTATGTTATAATAAGAGGAAGGTGTATTCTGAACTTGGTGATCCTAGCTCTTACTATTTAGGAGTAGTTCTTGAACAGACAGACAGATATATGGACACGCACACACTCTCTCTCTCTCCCAAATATATAGTAGATTTTGCAGTTCATGAACGACAGTTCAAGATCTATACAGGGATTAGTTACAAAAATTAGTAAGGCAATTATAAAGGGTGATACAATATAAAATATAATGTTCATACATTAGTGTGTTTTAGAATATTTATATAATTTTATTTATTATTACCTGCTTTGATGATGTGGTAAATCCCTAAAACTCACACTGCTGCATTTGAGCTTATCACCTCTGTGTAGTGTTTCTGCATGCCAATAAAAAAAAGTCCAGTCTCATTGATGAGTCCAGATTTGAACTAATTTCTCAGGAAGTGAGTGGAAGAGGCCATGGAGAAAAATTCTAGCAAAAACAGACAGTGTCAAGTTAAACTCTGGTAGTGTAACTCCATTGACTTGACTGCAATTATATCAGGGATGAATTTATCTCAGGGTTCTTCTTCTTTGAAAGCATTACTAAGATGGAGTTTGTGAGTGAATTTAAGTGTTTTTCAAAGCCTGAAAGAAGAGAGATTAAATCTCTGAGTGCATCTACACAGCAGGGCTTAACTCGAAATAAGCTATGCAAATTGAGCTACATCAATTACATAGCTTATTTCAAAATTGGGAGTGTCTACACAGCACTTATTTGAAAGTAGAGCATTCTTCCTCTGATTTCCTTTACTCCTTGTTGAATGAGGGTTACAGGGGTCAGAGTAAGAACTCCTCTAGCCTGACAGTATTTCAACATTTCAAAATAACTGCCTGCTGTGTAGAAGTGGACTAAGTTACTTTGAAATAATGCTGCTGTGTAGACATACCCTTGGGCATAGGAGTAATTAAGTATGATATTTAAAACTTCATACACTTCCCCCTTGTTTCCCAAAGCACCTCCAGAAAAACTGACTCAGTTCAGGCATAATCCCCTGAGAAACAAAAGTGTTTTCTTTCTCTTTGTACATGTGTACAGCACATTCATTTGCTGCATGTTAAATATCAAGTCCATGGTGACGAATCACCAAATTGTATGCAAAGCTGCAGCATGCAGCAAAGAGATGGGTTTCTCCCCTGTGGAAAAAACACTGCTGTTCTGAATCTCTTAGGAAAATAAAAGTGAGCACAAGGAAAATAAGACCATAGATGGAAATTTCAGATGAAGAGCTCAGTGGGCTAAAAATCACATGTAAATCAGGAATGGCTCTGACAGCAGCTCTACTTAGCTATCCCAGGTAATTAATGGTATGGTGTGAGCTCTCTCTCTTTCTCCTGCTCCACTCTTGCCAACAACCTGATGTTCAGCAGAGGACATCTGCATAGACTATTTTCTCTCCCCTTGCATAAAAAAGCCATGAAACTTAAGTAATATTTTAACTAGTTTGCATCTGGGGCTGGCCCCGGCATTTTTATAGTTTCCACAAGTGTGCTATACGTTTCACAAGCAACAAACAGAAGTGAGGTTGCTGCCCCAAGGAGCTTGCATACCAAATGTGGACAAGTGAGGATCATAACATGCACCAGGGAGAGAGGAGGAAGCAGATGGGTTATAATAAAACAGTATGGTTACCCAAACATACATTGTATTGGTTTAATTATTTTTATGAGTCTGGGCATGATTTTGTAGGCAATGCTGCAGAAGTTTGTTTGTAGAAGTGCTTCGAGTGAGCCGAGGTGAAATTTTTTTGGAAGTGGCCCAAATACAGACGATATGGAGCATATAAGTAAGCATGTGATGGAACATGGCCTTGTTCTGTTAACATTTATACCCAGCAAATACCTACAGCTTTTCATTCTGACTGTAGTCACCTATCTTGTAAGATGAGGTTGGGGGCCCAGCTGTTCCTAGATCCACAAAGATAATCAAGTGTTCCACATCCCTATTAGCTATTGGAGCCCTGACCCCTTTGAAAGTCCTTCAGTCCTTGCACAGATGCCAACCCCTCTTCTTGCCCAAAATGTTCTGTAAGGGTTACAAAGATCAGGCAGAGACCCATATCTCACTCTGCAGTATCCCATTAACTTACAAATGATTCTGGTAATACATATGCTGATCTGAGGGAATCTATCTTTGTTATATGACTGATGTGGCAATTAATATTTAAAGTATCACACGTCTTAAACGCTATATATCATCTCTAACGTTGCTTGAAATACAAAATGATTCTGAGATTTATGTACACAATAGCTATTGCACTGTTATTTTTCTTTCACTGAACTTCCTCCCTCCCCGTTTCTGGATGATTACTTCATTCATTATTTGTTGGCTGAATCCATTTTTCGTTACTTTCAGTGTCACCAAACCTAGCTAAAGCATTTTGGCTTTGTGAAAAGATGACACTCACACATACTGAAAGTTCAGACTCCTTAAAATGTGCATTCCAAGTCTGAGGTCTTCAGAGGAAAATGAACTCAAACATTTTTGAAATGTAGCATCCCTTTTTTTATTTTTTTTTTGCACAGAACTCAGCAATTTAAAAGTTGTTTCCTTCAGCAGTTTCAGGTCTATTTTAAAATGTTTGATAACTGTGAGATGGAGCTGTCACTTTTAATATTTGATAATTTCAGTAACTGCAGGTCAAAATTGCATATAGTATCAGAAACTTCAGGGTTTCTAAAATTAATACAGTCAGCGATAAAAATTGCTAGTCTCAAAGTTAGCATAGGCATGCACTCTGCAAACATGCTCACACTTGCAGTGCCAATGCACCTCAATTGTAACTTGTGAAACATTTGCCCTCCCAGCATCAGGGCTGGCCCACAACATTTTGGCACCTGAGGCAGGGAGCTCAAATGACACCCCCATGCTCCCTCGCTGCACCAGCAGTACAATTTTCTACACTCTGGATCTTAGTGGTGCTCCCTGCACAGTCTGGCACCTGAGGCAGCTGCCTCAGTTCGCCTCATGGTAAGGCCAGCCCTGCCCAGCGCTGAGCCTCTCCTCTGACTAGAGGTCAGTGAGAGACCTCTGTTATATTAACAGTGAATAATTTAACTGATTAATTTAATCCTTTTTTCCATCCATGAATTATAATTGCCTACGGTGTCCTTTAGACTGATTTGTTCCTTATTTGCAACCAGAACTATGTTTAGCCACATTTTACTTACATCGAATAATACCGTTATGAGCAGCACCTGCTGAGTATTGTATTAGGTAGTGGGAGTTAGGGGTGACAGAATCTGGTTCCAAATGAGCAGTCATTCATGTTATTGGTTAGTTCCTTAAGTCACACCTGGTAGTCTCTGTGATCCTTCTTTGGAGGGCCTAAATTTTCTAAAGAGGAGCACTTTTTTTAATCTGCAAATTATTTGCAAATTATTATCTCTGAAGGGGTGTGCGTACCCCATCTTAGACTGGAAGGGGTTAGCACAACACTGTGGCCAGAGGGTGTCACGCCCCTCCCAACATACTGAGCATGCTCGAAGTGCTGGGCCAGTATAAAAAGAAGCAATTTAGCTCAGTCAGAGACTGGTCACAGGAGAGGAAAGAAATGAACTCAAACATTTATATTTAAGGTCTCTTATGTCTTAAACATTACATATTGGTGGGAGCTCCAGCTGAGAACCAGCCACAGAACCTGTTGGTAGAACTGGAGACCTGGAGGACTGAAATAAGCCTCCACAGCAGCTGGAGCAGGAGGAAGCAACCTGCGCTGAGGAACCTGGAGACCCTAT
Organism: Pelodiscus sinensis; assembly: GCF_052426305.1. Taxonomy (NCBI): domain Eukaryota; kingdom Metazoa; phylum Chordata; order Testudines; family Trionychidae; genus Pelodiscus; species Pelodiscus sinensis. Next base: position 59,670,183 of record NC_143054.1, on the reverse strand, counting down.
CTTCAAGGACTGCCACACCACTGAATACTGTAGGAAGTGACCAGGAAGGGTGCATGAGTGATATCATTCACACAGGTGAGCTCAGCATGTTTTGGTGAGATTCCCTACTGAGTCAGTGGTGTACTGAGCTGACATTGGCAGAGACCTGCGTTGTGGCTTGAGAGAGTTGAGTGGATCTAGGTCCCACTACTTGGGCTGCTAGGCTTCCTGTTGGTGGCCTTTTTGGTACTGGCTATTGTGCCAAGCTGCTCCATTGCAAAGAGCTGCAATGTAGACACTGGCTATTAGAGCTGCTGCCCTGTAGTGAAGGGCTGTTTATTGACTTGGGTTGTTAGGCCACACTGCCATGTAAGTGAAGGGCTGCTACCCTGAATCTGGCTGTTAGGCCATGTTACCTTGGACACTGGGATGAGCATCTTTGGACCACGGGGCTTGTAAAGTCTGATATCACCCCATGGATTTAACCATGGTGTCCATGCACAACCTCTACTCCCCCCCCCCAGTATGGTATGGGTTGTGCAAATATCACCACATCCTTTTTGTTTTTATAGTGTGGTTGAAAGCGCATATGAATTGGATGGGAGTCTTTTCATTCACTTCAATGAGCATTGGATCAGGATCTTTGTGTGTTCATTCTGTAACAGGAATAAACATTCAATATGAAGAACTAAGATAAAACCACTAAACTCAGTTTAATTTGTAATTTACAACAAAATACATTTGGGATTAAGATTTAAAGTAAGGTCTTCAACATTGATTGCATTATTTGCACACACACAGTTTTGCTCCAGTCACTTGCATTGATTTTAGCTTGAAATTACACAAAAGGAAGGATGGCAATTACTAGTGATGAAATTGTTTTTAAGATTGCAAATTCTCCAGGGGAGGGACTATGTCTAGCTCTATATTTGGAGGGTGTATAGAACATTTTGGATACTATCACAATCTAATCTACAATAATATATAGTGGAACCCCATTTATCCAATCTAATTGGGACTGGGGCCAGATCAGATCCTCAAAAATGTGGGTAATCAGGAGAGTTGGCAGAGAGTTTCCTATCCCTATTTTAACATGGTGGGGGTGACATGGGGCTAACAGTTAGAGCTCTAGCCTCCTGGACCAGACTGCCCACGTCCCACCACTGTTAGCCGTGAGTGGCTGGTGGTTTGGTTGATATGGAGATACAGATAATGGAGGCTTGAATGAGTGTTCTACTGAACTTGAATTGCTTGTTTAGGACCAAAATAATCTTTCTACAGTCTGTGTTGTGCTAGAAGGAGTGAGGAGAGGAGCACCAGTGAGCAGTGATGAAAGGGGACACAGGGATAAATTGCCTAACTAGGTTGTGGAATCTTGATCATTAGTGATAATTAAGAGCAGGTTAGACAGATGTCAATCAGGGATGGTCTAGATGGTGCTTGGTCCTGCCATGAGGGTAGGGGACTGGACTTGATGACCTCTCAAGGTCCCTTCCAGTTCTAGTATTCTATGATTCTATGAAACCCTGAAGCATCTGCCATGTCTCTTTTTTACAGGTAGTCTCTCTTCACCTATCCATGCACTTATTTGTTTTTTATCATCAGTGAAACAAGAACACTTTGTATCTTCTTTGATGATTATAATAGCAACTTGGTATCTTTTATTTACATCGCTGCATTATATTCTGATAACCCCTCATCCTGGGTGCTACCACTTTTTTGTGATGTACCTGTAATTTTTCATTGGTCTAACAGAAGAGTAGGTTACAAGTTTTCTGCCCAGTACTAAAGAAGGGAAAGAAATACAAGAAACGAATATATGGTGCTATCCTCATCTTACCTCTTAACCGATAATAAGCTTGATGGCTGGCTAAAATTTGCTTCACTGATTCTTGTGGACAGACTTTCACACCCGTTGAGAAAATAGATGACCTCTTTGTTCGATGCTTTGCCATATCAAACATCCTTCTGATGGTCGACACTCTGGACCTCTTTGTTGTTTTCTCTGTTTTCTCTGACCCTGAGGGATCACTAAGATGTTTGGTTTCATCGTGGTTTATTTTATTAGGGATTTCTGTAAGGGGTAAAATAATGGAAACATAAATACATGAACACACTGTATGTGGGAAGTCCATATGTACTATAAGATAACATGTTGAAAATAAACACCAAACACTAGGGTTCTCAAATATTTACGTTACAGAGAAAATGTCAATGTACAGGCTGATGGATATGGTCTTGTGATCAGACCATATAATTGGGAGGCAGGATATCTGATTTCTAATCTCCTCTCTGATTAGCTCACTGCATGACCTTGAAAACACATAGGAACTTTTGAGAATTTTATCCTAAGGCCCAGAGCCTAAAAGGTATTTAGAGGACTAACTCAATGGAAGTTAGTTGCCCGAGTTGCCTTGAGGATGTGGGTCTGCGTGACTTTAGCCTAAGTCCCATTTCTAAAAGTGACATAGGAACTTAGGGCCATATTTTTAAATGTACTTAAGTGACTAAAGATTCATATTGGTGGCTAGTGTGCATTTCAAAAGTGCCTAAATTGATTTACAAGCCTAATTCACATTACTTTAAGTTCCTAGTTATATTGAAAATGATAGTAGGCCACTTTAGGCACCTAAATACCTGTAAAAATCTACCTTTAGAAATCTAAGTTTCATTGAAAGTTACTTCAGGTACGTTTCAAAATCTGACCCCTAAATCTCTTGTATGCCTTCATTTCCTCATGAAAAAATGAGGATAGATATTGCTTGCTGTACTTACCTCATGGGGATGTTTTAAAGGTTTCATAATCATTTAGAATCCTGGAAGGCACTACAGAGGTGTTAAGAGCCTTTGTAGTGGGGTGTAGTTGTTAGCATAAAATTGTATCATTAGTAAGTAAGTGTTGTTTTATGCAGAACATTTGTAAGGAATGGCAATGCTTCCAAGGTGACAATGTTCAATTTATCCACAGATTAGCAGATATCCCTATATTCTGAATGGCTAGGAGTTTTTCAGGACACGTTTGTCCAAATTCTGCATAATACCCAACATGCTATCACGTTACATGAGAGTTCAAGTTTGATATTAAAAAGCTGTAATCAAATTAAAATAACTTGTAAGCTATATATTTCAGCAAGCTTAAAAAGTAGCCTTTTGATGAAGATAATAAAAGAGCTCTTGGGTGAAGCAATCTATGTATTTTAGATTCTCTTCTTTAATGCTGCATAAATTATAATGTACATGTTAAAATGCACTTTTAAGACTACTTTTGATGCATTTACATAGGCTTGATGCAGCCTTTACTCATAAATACTCAAAAATGTAAATATAATTAATTGTTAGTAGGTGGAAGAACTGCTGTGAAAAGGAAGGGGGTGAATTCTGTAGATAATTGGAAAACGTTTGAAGCATAAAATCAGAGGGTAACATAATGTGCATGAAGCCTGGATGCTGATGAATTGGCTGCAAACAACAATTGCGTTTTGAAAAAGTTCAAACTTTCTAAGGAGAGGGGAAAGGTGATAAACCAATAGAACACACTTACATGGAAATAAGATTATTAGAACACCAAGTGTAAAACAAATCAAGTCAATTTTCATGTGAATTTGAAAAAAATCCTGACAATATTGTACAATATTATTCAGGAGTGCTGAAACAATGTTTCTAGCAGGGGGCTGATGATGGATATCTGATATTTGGTGTTAATACTACTTCAGGCCACAAGATATGACAGCACCCTAGTTCTAGCCCCACTGAAATTGTCACCTGTTTTTAGACGAATAAGGGGAAAATAAGAAAGAAATATCCATTTGCTAATTTTTGGAACTCAGTGAATTATAATTTTGCAGGAAAATGGGGGAGGAAATAGCAGGAGTTCGCAATTTGCATATCTTTTTCCAACCCCTCCCCCCCCGCCCAGTCTAGACGTAGCCTTTGTCTCCTTCTGTTGGATAAAAAAATTCACTTATACATAACACGTTCTTTGCCAGCTGGTGATGTGGTTATCAGCTGCGTAGTCTACACTCTCACTATTTTCTCCCCCCTTCTATATTTGAATAGACTTGACCCATCCCTATTTTATACAGTGTATATATTAATTCAATACTTTGAATACTTTTAAAGAAACCATATTTCAGGGTATCCCATGAATATGGAGATTTATTTTAAAGTAAAATAAAATACTTTTTCACTTTTGTGTGTATACATAAAACACTTGCTCTAAACAACTCTCTGGCCCTTTTGTTTAGTAATGTTAATTGTCAAAGATCAAGTACCAGTTTTTAACATCAGGAAATGTATAGAAGATTATTTCTATTTTTTCATGGTAAGTCTAGTCCAAGAAAAGAGACATCTGCCACAGTTGGGTAACCTTTCAATAATAAATTGTAAGTGTTTCATATTCTCCAAATGTGTAACTAATCCTCACAAACTTCCCTCTGAAGGAGGTAGATATAATTACCCCCATTTTCCAGATGGAATAACTGAGGAAGACCAGTTAAATGGTTTTAACAGGGCCAAGGTGGGAGTTAGTGTTAGTGCAGATATTAAAATTAGGAATGCCTGGTCCTCTAGAACTGATATTCAACATTTAAAACATAGGTTCTGAATCTATAGTAGTCCTGAACAAGAAAACCAGAATCTTTTGTTTAAAAAATGTTGACACAAAACCTTTTGGTAATTTTGATTTTTTTTTCCAAAACATTTTTGGGGTTGAGAAATTTGTCAAATAGCCTTTTCTATGAAAAGTTTGATTAATCTAATCAATATTTTGTGTCAAAATAATATTTCTTCAAAATTTCCCAACCAACTTTATGAATCTGCATGACAGTAACAGGAAAATTCATGGCTATTTAACAGTGCTCTTAGAAAAAAAGAAATTTAGAAACTTCATGGAGCAAATCTGTGGGATATTTCAGAAGCAGGGAGATTGCATCTATGTTACTTTCCCATTATTGTAGTGGATATCCTTTTATAAATATTTCCTTATTTCTGACTGACAATATTAGCTGTTATCCTCGTTGTCATTTTCTTTCTTGTAGGCCTGCAAAATATACTCTCATGACTGCATTATGCTAATGGGTAGATTCAGAATAGTTTGACTAGATGTCAGAAAGTTGATTATATGCAAAGAATTATAAAATTGCAAATGCTTGAAAAGAAAAGTAAAGGGTGACATCAGGACAAAAATGGTTATATTTTAATACTTCCGGAAGAAAAGAATTGCCTGAAATCAACCCAATGTTTGAAATCAATAAAAAAAAAAAGCAAATTGGTGTCTTTAAAAAAAGAGCATGTTCACTAAGTGTAGAAAAAAAAGCTTGATTGATAAACAAGGCATACTGTCTTCAAAGTAAACTCATTACTAATTAAAGCCCAAGACTCATTCAAGGAAGAAAACAATAACTAGTAACAAAGAAACTGACCAAAAAATTACCAAATGGGTTATTTCAAGTGCTTCCCATAAAAGTGTTTGTCACCCAGGAATTCAGTGTACAGCAAGTGGATAAGGGAGAAGCGGTGGATGTCATATACCTAGACTTTAGTAAGGCATTTGATACGGTCTCGCATGATATTCTTATTGATAAACTAGGCAAATATAACTTAGATAGGGCCACGATAAGGTGGGTGCATAATTGGCTGGATAACTGTAGTCAGAGAGTTGTTGTTAACGGTTCTAAATCCTGCTGGAAAGGGATAACAAGTGGAGTTCCTCAAGGGTCTGTTTTGGGACCCGTACTGTTCAATATCTTCATCAATGATGTAGATATTGGGATAGAGAGTACGCTTATTAAGTTTGCAGATGATACCAAACTGGGTGGGGTTGCGACTTCTTTGGAGGATAGGGACATAATTCAAAATGACCTTAGAAAGTTAGAGAAATGGTCAGAGGTAAACAGGATGAAGTTTAATAAAGAGAAATGCATAGTGCTCCACTTAGGAAGGAACAATCAGTTCCATACATACAAGATGGGAAGCGACTGTCTAGGAAGGAGCATGGCGGAAAGGGATCTAGGGGTCATAGTGGACCACAAGTTGAATATGAGTCAACAGTGTGACGCTGTTGCAAAAAAAGCAAATATGATTCTAGGTTGTATCAACAGGTGTGTTGTAAGCAAAACTCGTGAAGTCATTCTGCCGCTCTACTCTGCACTAGTTAGGCCTCAGCTGGAGTACTGTGTCCAGTTCTGGGCACCACATTTCAAGAAAGATGTGGAGAAATTGGAAAGGGTACAGAGAAGAGCGACAAGAATGATTAAAGGTTTAGAGAACATGACCTATGAAGCCAGGCTTCATGAACTGGGCTTGTTTAGTTTGGAAAAAAGAAGATTAAAGGGGGACATGATAGCGGTTTTCAAATATCTAAAAGGGTGTCACAAGGAGGAAGGTGAAAATTTGTTCCTCTTGGTTTCTGAGGACAGGACAAGGAGTAATGGGCTTAAAGTGCAGCAGGGGAGGTTTAGATTGGACATTAGGAAAAAATTCCTAACTGTCAGGGTGGTCAAATATTGGAATAAATTGCCAAGGGAGGTGGTGGATTCTCCCTCTCTGGAGATATTTAAGAACAGGTTAGATAGACATCTGTCAGGGATGGTGTAGACGGAGCTTGATCCTGCCTTGAGGGCGGGGGGCTGGACTCGATGACCTCTCGAGGTCCCTTCCAGTCCTATTATTCTATGATTCTATGATTCTAAGTAACAGTACAGTATTTGATATTTGAATCTGAGCAGTAGGTAGGGATAACAACATACATTAAAAATAGATCAGCAGTTCTCTAGAAATGATTGATTAGTATGAATGGAAAGCTAACATATGAGCAGGTGCAACTGGTACAGCTAAAGGAAAAGTGCTGGATTTCTTACTCAGAGCCACACACCCCATTCTCTAGTGGGATCATTCACGAGGCCAATCTGGTGGTACTTGCCAGTGGTGGGCAGGGCCTGTGCAGCATGCTCATTCAGTCTGTCCTGATACAATGGGAGCCCCTACACTCCATTTCCATAGGAATGAGATTGATGAAGGGGGCAGGCAGCAGGGATGAACATGACCAGGTCTCTATCCATGCAACAGTTGCTGGCCCCCCTCATCTTCCCAAATGGTGGGGCAGTAAGCATATGGATCCATTCCTTTCCCTGAGGAGTGGCTGCACAGATCCCCCTCCTTTTGGGAAGCTGGAACAACAGTGTAAAACGGTCCATTGCTGAGTGAGTTCTTCAAGAAACTAATCTAAGGCTTCCCATGAGTTCATCTAGCTGAAGCCATTACCCGACATCCTGCACAATATCGTATCAAGCCAGGACATGGGCCAGAAACAGCATTAATATAACTGAGGAAAGATTTCTTGATGTTATGTGGATAATGGGCCTCCATTCCCATTCTCCTCAATTTCTTTGCAGGATTATATTCTGTTGACCCTGAGATACATCAGTCCCATCCAAGAGAATACTCTAAATGATTCAAGTCCTTCCTTGAAGAATGCACCCAAAGGACAATGAATAGACATTGCACCTCTCCCAATAGTCCCCTCATTTAAAGAGTGCCTCTAAGATCAATTTGCCATTCCTGTGGTGCTTGCCATTTTCCAGATTGCTGTACCCCTTTCAAGAGTCTCATTTGTCTTGTATACCCCAAAATTTCACCTCACTTAAAAACTAACAAAACAAGTTATAATACACAAGTGTCTGTCTCAGCATCCTACTACTGAAAAATTGCTTTCTTTTTCATTTTTATAATATAGGTTTAACCTCTCTAGTCTGGCATTCTGTAGTCTGGCAACATTCATGGTCTGGCATGATTTTGGGTAGCTGGATGTTCACTTATCATGGGCATGGCTAATTTTCCTGTGGTCCCATAAAGGTTTGTTTACAGCCACCAGTTCTGGCTCTCATTGTTCCATGCTGTTATTTAGCTCTAATTTACCCCCAAATGTCTTCTAAAAGCCCAGTAAGCATTGAAAGAGTTGGTAATGCTGCTAGACAATATTGACTTCTTGTGGTTTGGCAAATTCTCTGGTTTGGTACCAGTCAGGTCCCAAGATTGTCAGACTAGAGAGGTTCAACTTCTATAATTGTTAAAAAAAAAAAGTCAATTGGAATATAAATATTGTACTTACATTTCAGTGTATATTAGTACAACGGTTTCTTAAAGTGGTCAATGAAACCACTTCAAGAAACCTGTTAAATGGCCACTCTGGCGTGTTTACTTACTGGCATCGTGGCCGTGCAGCCTTGTGGCTCCCATTGGCTCAGATTTGCCATTTGGAATCAAGGGGAACCATAAGAAGCGGCATGGGTTGGGCTGCTGCTTCCCACGACTCCCCTTGGCTGCAACTGGCAAAATGGAGCCAATAGGAGTTGCGAGGTTCCTTGGTCATGACGTCAGTAAGGCTATGTCTACATTACAAAGAAAAGTCAGAAAAAGATACATAAATTCAGGTTCGCAATTTGCGTATCTTTTTTCGCTTGTCTTTCAAAAGAGGCTTTTCCAAAATTTGGCACATCTACATGGCTCCAAATTTCATAAAAATCTCCTCTTTTGAGCCATCCCTTATTCCTTGTAAAATGAGGTTTACAGGGATGGTGAATTTTTTTTCTGGAATAGCGGACACATTCCTTGGATGTGGCATAACTTTTTCGGGATATCAGAAAAGGGCTGTAGTCTAGACGTAGCCATCATAAACACACTGGAGTGGCCAGTTAACTGGTTTCTCAAAGTGGTTTTGTAAACCACTTTGAGAAAAGCTGTAGTAGAGCAGTATAAACAAATTATTGTCTATGAAATTTTAGTTGATGCTGACTTCACTATTGCTTTTTTTGTTGTTGTAAAACCCCGGAAGACCCCTGAGTATTCCAAGTGATAGACATACCATGGTTGAGAACTAATGGTTGTTCAATTCAATGCTATTCAAAATCTGCATACCTGGTAGTGTAGACATAGCCTATGAAACTACAGGGGCTTAAAAGCTGTTGATTTGCAGATAATATCCAATTATCTATCATTTGATAGGGACATGAACCACCAAGATAGTACACAGATGGGAGAAGATCAACTAATGCATGAAGAAAGCAACTGGTGGAAGCTGAGTTCAGGTAAGATGATTATTCTAGTTGGCAGAAGAAAATACTTTTAGAAGTCTGAAGCCATGGTGCCTAAAGGATCACTTAAAGTTCTAAGGTAACGGCATCTGTCCTCTGGCAGATGGAACTGTCCCTTGCAAAGATAAAGCTTGTATATACAGGAGATAGAACATTCTCGGGGCCAGTTCATGAATCCACAATGAACTTCTATAGGAGCAAAGAACTACAACAAACCTCACTACATTTTGTCCCAAGTGTAAGTTTTTTGACATTGCTTTCATTAAGTCCTTTTTGAAAATGTGATTGAACTTACACTTAAGGATCATTAAGAAGCAATGACAAAATGAACAGCTTTAATGGCTCTAGCCTGCTCTCCTGTGTAGTCTGATTTTAAAGGTTTTCAGTTATTACTTTGAGAGTTGACAGGCTTTTGTTCCAAATAAGGCCTATCACAACATAAATGGCCTTTTACCTTGAGACATGGTGATTTCTGAGTCATGCCTCATGAACATGCACTTCAAACTTCAATCCCTGAAGCTAGTTTTCCTCATTGTTTTACTATAAAACACAGACAACATTTATATCAGGGTCAAAAAATATCCCTACAGTCTTTGAGTAGTAATTAGCATGCAATTTAGCATCAGTCATGCTCTCCTTTGCTGTCATCAGCTAATAAGTAAGGAACTTTGCAAATCCCTTTCTGCAGTTTTTGGAGTGAAAAGCTTTGGGCTCCTCTAAAGGCAGCATCTGAGAGCTTGTCTTCACTGCTGTAGAGATTGGTGTTGTGGTGATTGATCTTCCGGCATTTGATTTAGCAGATCTATTAAAGACTCGGTAAATTGAATGCTGATGGCACCCCCATCAACCTGGCATGCCTCACAGTTGCAAGGAGTAAGTGAAGTCAATGGCAGCATTTCTCCCATTGACCTCCCTCTGTGGGGCCACACCGGAAAAGTAAGGTACATCAATTCCAGCTACACAATTGTCATGGGTGGAATCGCATATCTAATATTGCCAGTGTCAATCTGGTGTTATAGCAGTTTGTTCAGAAAGGCAGACTCACAACCTCCAGTGTTTGTACCATGTAAAGGAAGTAAAGAAAATACATCAGTTTGAACAATTACTTAAATAAGTTCCAAGAAAAGCAGAAGGGAGGGGAGTTCTGCTTCCTCTCTCTTCCCTTGGTAGCTAATATGCTCTTAGCTGATGGAGAATTTATTTTCTAGCTGGGACCTACCAAGCAGCAAGGGGGAAGCTCTGAGTAGACAGATCTGAATGCAGTCCAGGACAGTTGCAGGGATTGACATTAAGGTAGCTTGAAGCATATAGTTACTGAGTTACTGTGGCCTTTTTGGTGCCAATTAAAATATGAAGTAATCAACTCACCTGCCACCTCAAAGTGTGGATCACCTGGGCCCTGTGCAACTGCAATTTTTAACAGATTTTTATTGGTACCTCCAACCAGAAACCCCTTATCATGTGTTTAACCCAGTGACAAGGCAATAATACCCAATGAAGATTGCAATCAGGCTGATGTCCCACATCACCCCTCATGCATCCTGTCACTATCATGCCAAATGAATCTGATGGTCAAGAACTTGAGCACTCCTCTCTTCAGGTACATCTACATGGCACGGTGATTTCAGGATTCCAGAGGTAACCCCAGAAATAGCTATCCAGTGTCTACACAAACCTCCTGTTATTTTGAAATATTTTTCAAAATAATGAGTGTGCTATTTTGTCATCCCGGTAAACCTTGTTGCATGAGGGATAAGGAATGGCTCAAAATAGTGCATTATTTCGAAATTTGTCGCTGTGTAGATGCGCCAAATTTCATAATAAGCTATTTTGAAATAGATTCAAAATAAGATATGCAATTTGTGCAGCAAATTGCATATCTTACTTTGAGATTAGGGTGCTGTGTAGACACATGCACCCTTTGTGTATCTGTGTTACTACTCTCCCCCAGGAGGGCAGATCCCTCCTTTTCTTGATAAGAAAGCCAGAAGCAATATACCAGAGGCAAAGAAAGAGAAAAGAGGAATAATAACTGAAGGAAAAAGAAGAAATCCCTAGCGAGATATAGTGAGTGTTTCTGACAGGCACCAAATTCTGACAGAGGTTACCTGGATTTTAATTTAGATTTTACCAAAGTTGTAGAGTTTATCTATGCCAGAATGGGAGGCCTGTGTGTTCGTTGGGGTCCCTGTTCAGGCACCAGATCTGTAGTCTGATATAAAGATTTTCAGTTGTTACTTGGAGGATTAACAAATTGGAGGATGAACAAGTCTTGGAGTTTTTGTTCCAAGATCAAGCCCAGTTAGACTGTTACAGTAAGTTGATGCTTGGGAACCCCAATGTGCACAGGTTTGATATTTATATGATAGGAACTTTTTTATATCATCACATAATTTAATACATTTTGCAAAACTCCACACGCTAACTCAGCAAGGCAGATAGAGATAAGACAGAAAATACATCTGAAAATTTATACTCACACCATCCCAGAACAACCTGAAATGTTAGCCATTATCCTTTTTTATACCATCCTCCCAAAGTCTACATCTTTACTCCAATCGCTCTGGGATGCCTTGTTTATAATTTGTTACACTGACATTACTATGCCTAATGCATATTCAATAGCAGTTCCCCCCCTTACCAATGTTAAGGTGTCCTTTTTAAATAGGTTAGTATGTTTATAATTTTGCCCCATTATTATATTTGCTAATTCATTGTGATTGGATGTTTCCTTCAAAACCTTCCAAAAGATGGTGTCAGTTCATGTTCTGTAGTTGGCTAATATTACGGACAAAACTCCCTCTTACTTCCAGTATCCCATAACCTATGGGTTACCTATATTTATTTTTTACAAAGTTCATAGGCCTCAAGCCTTATGCTGACTGCTAAAGCCAAAGTCCTACAGATATTAACCTATACGTTTCTTGCATTCTGCTAAATATAATAAAGCAAAATATAATGTGAACCAGCCAATATAATAAAGGTAAGCTTTTCCACTGGACTACACATAGGGGCTACGTCTACACTGGCATGATTTTCTAGACGCGCTTTTCCGCAAAAAAAGCCCCGATCGCCATTTTCGCGATTGGGGCTTTTTTGCGGAAAACAAATCTCTGCTGTCTACACTGCCCCTTTTGCGCAAAAGTTTTTCGGAAAAAGACTTTTGCCTGAACAGGAGCAGCATAGTATTTCCGCAAAAGCACTGACAATCTTACATGAGATCGTCAGTGCTTTTGCGGAAATTCAATCGGCCAGTGTAGACAGCTGGCAAGTTTTTCTGGAAAAGTGGCCAGTCTAGACACAGCCAGGGAGTATGGAAACATGTCTGAACAGAATGGGTCAGACTAGGAGGCACATGGATCCTCAGGAGGATCTGGGCTTGTTAGGAGAAGAAAAGTTGGTTCTGTTCTATTTCTTTTATGTCCAAGGAAAGCCTTTTTAACAGCCTGTAGTGAAACATAAGATTAGGTGAAACTAAAGACATGTTTCTTACTGAGAGTCCCTTTTTCTCTAATATATGGTTCCAATTATTTAATAAAAATATTGTATTTTAATAAGGATATTGGTCAATATCACAGGTTCCTGAAAATGCCGGAAAGTCTGGCCTGCCAGGTGGTAAGTGGTATTGAGAGTCTGAGTGGAAGAAACCAAAATTCCACCATAAGACAGATAAGGCCAGAAGCTGAGAACTGGCAACAGGAAATGGACCACTTGATGATCACCTGTTCAGCTCATTTCCTCTTGGGTACTTGACATTGGCCACTGTCAGAAGACAGGATACTGGGCTAGATGGACATTTGGTCTGATCCTCTATGGCCATTCTTATGTAAGGACAAGAGGCCTTCAGAGAGGGTTCCTTTAGACTATGTCTACACTGTGGCACTATTTCAGGATACCGGAAGTATCCTGAAATAATATTCCATGTCTTTTGAGGGTCCCTGTTATTTCAAAATATAACTGGCTTGCTATTCCAATGTCCCTGTAAAGCTCATTCTATGAAGGTTAAGGGAAAGTTTTTGAATAATGATTTATTTCAAAATTTGGTGCTGTCTACAGAGCACCAAATTTCAAAATAAGCTATTTTGAGGTAATAGTGAAGAGTAGATGCCCCCTTAGGGTATGCCTAAACCCTTTTTCGAAAAAGATCATCTAGACAGTCACAAGAGTTTTGAAAAAGTGATCTACTTTTTTGAAAGTGGCAGTCTGGATGCTCTCTTTCAAAAAAGCCCTGTTTGTGTTCAAGAACACCTTTTTTCGAAAGAGCTCATTTGAAAAAAGATGTTCTTCCTGGTAAAAGTAGGTTTATGAATTTTGAAAAAAATGTGGCGTTTTTTCTATTTAATTTCGAAACGTGACAGCAGTCTAGATGTAAGTGAAGTTTTTTTCGAAGGAAGACCACTTTTTCTGAAAAAACTCCATAGTCTAGCCACACACTTAGAGAGACTTAAAAGGTGCCGGTGAAACAGCTAGCCCTGTGTCCATGAGAAACGTGTACATATAATCTACGATAAAGTTAAAAAATAACAAATGGTCTGGTAGCACTTTATAGAAAACATGTAGGCTACGTCTACACTGGCCACAATTTCCGGAAAAGCCATGCAAATCAGGTAAGTCAGGATAGGGAAATCCGCAGGGGATTTAAATATCCCCCTCGGATTTAAATAAACATGTCCGCCACTTTTTTTCCGGCTTGGGGAGAAGTAGGAATAAGAGATCCTCCAGAAAAGGGCTTTATTCCGGAGGATCGCGCGAGTCTAGACGCTTTTTTTCCGGCTTTTCCCCAAGCTGGAAAAAAAGGGACGGACATGTTTATTTAAATCCATGGGGGATATTTAAATCCCCCGCGGATTTCCCTATCCTGACTTACCTGATTTGCATCCCTTTTCCAGAAATTGTGGCCAGTGTAGATGTAGCCGTAGATGGTATCATGAGCTTTCATAGGCACAGGCCACTTCTTCAAAAAAAAAAGTTAAACCCTATAAAAATACATCATAATGAATATACAGCAATAATTTTTGACTGGAGGCCACTTCAGAAACTTTTGAAGTGTCCCCAGGCTACCCGAAGGGGCGAGGCCAGGACATTTCCGTGCTTCCCCACCCTCAGACCCTGATTGGTCTTGAGGTGAGGGAGCATGCAATGTCTTTTGCCCTGCCTCACCCCAGAGAGAACCTTCAGCTGTTCTGAACAGCTGGCTGTTCGCTCAAGGTGCCCATGCCCCTGGCAGCAGGAGGACACTTTGTACACTCCCTCTGGTCCCCAAATCAATCAGGGGCTGGGGAAGGGGGAGCATGCAAAGTTTCTCACTCCCTGCTCCTGCCCTGCAAGGGAGTGCTGTGCTTAGAGTCAACCACCAGCTTAGTGGTTGACTTTAAGTGTCAAGCCCCTTGCAGGGTGGGAGGAGACTTCACAGTCCCCCTCACTCCCAAGCCGTTATTGGCCTGGGGGCACAGGGAGCATGCAAAGTCTCCTCTCGCCCTGCCCCCATTCTGCAAGGGGTGTGCGGCACTCAGAAGCTCTGTGCCCCTTGTAGGATGGGAGGAGACTTCACATGATCTCTATGCCTGCAGGCCAATCAGGGCTTGGGTGCAGGGAGAGTGCACAAAGTCTCCTCTGACCCTGCCAGTAGCACACGTCACATGCTTCTTGTAGCATGGGGGCAGGCGGAAGAAGACTTCATGTGCTCTCCCCCCCACTATCCCAAGGACCTTGTTTGGCCTAGGGGCGGGGGGAGAAGCAGGGCTTCCACAGGTTGGATCAACCTGCTTGGCAGGCCAGATTCAGCCCATGGAGGCTCTTTTGCCCATCCCATATACAGATTTTCTCCTAGGAAAAGGATGACAGCACATGTCTGACTAGAAGGCACTACCATACCGTAGTTATGAGGACATCATAAGAATTTGTGCAGAACACATCAACCAGGGGTGGACAGTGATTTTTGATGAGGGACCACACTAGGAATTTGGTAAGTGGTCAAGGGATGCACTCTTCCATGATATTAATGGAGGAGGTAGGTGGTCTGGGATAGAGGCTAGGTGCAGAAGGGAGCTTGGGGTAAAGACTGGGATGCATGAGGGGGTTTGGGATTTGGGAGGGAGTTTTGGTGAAGGATAGGTTTGTGACTTGGGTCAGGAGACTGCACTGTGGGATCTGGGAATGGGTTTTAGTGCAGAAGATTCTGACCTTGAAGAGGAGTGTAGGGGAGTGGGTGCATGTCCTGGGAGGGGATGGTGACCTGGAGGACAGGTGTAAGTCGGGGGAGGAGGGTGTAGGAAGATGGAAGAGGATTGTGACCTGGGGGTAGGAGTGTAGGAGGTAGTGCAGGAATTCGTGATGTGAATGGGGCTAGGGGATTGGGGCACATGATGTGGGAGAGGGTTGTGACCTGAAGGAGATGTGTAGGAGGGGGTGCAGGGTCCGGGAAGGGATATGGGTGCAGGAGCAGGGGTGCAGAAGGTTTGGGTTACATGACGTAGAGGTGCAGGAGGGGCCCAGAGGGCTGGTGGAAGAAGGGGCTGGGATGCCAGAGGTGGATTGTAACCAAGAGAAACTTACCTGGTCAGATCCCAGCCAGCATCCCTGCCCAGCAGGTTCCTCAGCCAGGCTCTCTGCCTTTCATGCCCCCTCCGGTTGCTCAGAGCAGTCAGCAAGGCCATGTGCTGCTCTGAATGCTGTAAGCCCAGAATAGAGGAGTACTTTGTGCGTGGAAACTTGCCAATGGGAACTGGGAGATTGTGCTGTGACTGTGGGCAGCATGTGAGGTCTCTTCTGCCTTCCCTCTGGACTTAAAGCACTCACAGTAATACAAGGCCATTGCAGCTGTCTTTCTGAGTACTGTGCAGGGGTAGAGAGGGTAGGGAGTCTGGCGGAGGCTCTTGACAGGCCATGGGTTGAATTCAGCAGCTTGGAGGACCACATTTTGCCCACCTCAGCGCTAAACAATTCTATGGCTTTCCATAGCATTTCTAGCATTATATTCACTGGCAATACTAACATTTTATTACATATATTTAACTTTAGAGTTAAGTCAAGGAATGCTAAATATTAAAAACATTCTTAATTAGTTCAGTATTTTTGCATTCAAAATATTTGAATTTTATTTTTTCAGTTGTTTATAAACATAAACAGGGAAGCTACCATCCTTAATTCAGCAAGATGAACTTTTATTTTATGGAAGAACTGTGGAATAATTCTGATGAATAAATCAAACATTTCCATAATTTGTTTCTTTGAAATTGTTATTGTTTTTTCTCCTCTTCCTTTGGCATAGATTTGTTTAACCCCTCTCTCAAGGGCAATTACAGTAACAAAGATTTGCAACAGTTACTGGTGAATTGGAACTGCTCAATGGGAAGGGATAAGTCAGAATGAATTAAAATGATTTCACAGAGCACACAGAAAGCCTTTGTCTCCTAAAGAATGACTGTGCCTGAATGGAGAATATTTGTCTACTTAAAAAAAAATCCCTTCACATTTAGCAGTCTTTAGTACTGTTGTGCAGCTCACTTACATTCTTTCTGACTGAAAGTGGGGTACAAAAGTGCATAATTTCAATTCATAATATTAGGAGAGCCTGCTGTAGCTCAAAGCTTCTCAACATTTTATTAGTAAATTTGTATTTTCAGGCTTTTTAACTCACATTCATTCTAGGTCGAAATATAGTGCACACTTTCTGTTGGCCTACATAAAGGATTTTCTTTTTCTTTCTTAAAAATGATTTGTGGTAGGGTAATGCATAAAATTGGAGTTGAAGTTCAATTTTTGGATCCTTCTGGAACTAACAAATTCTGAAACTCTGTCTACTCAGCCCATGAAGGAGAGAGGGTACCTTGTAATTTGACTCTGATAACCCCCTTTGACATGTGTAGCCACCTTGATTGTTGAAAGTCTCACAGCACACTTAGGCCGTGTCCAGACTCAGGGGTTTTTTCGGGAAAAGTAACCTTTTCCCGAAAAAACTTCCCCTGCGTCCAGACTCAAGCCGCGTTCTTTCGAAATTATTTCGAAAGAACGCGGCTTTTCTTTCGATGGCGGTAAACCTCAATTTACGAGGAAGAACGCCTTCTTTCGAAAGTTCCTCTTTCGAAAGAAGGCATTCTTCAATGTAAATAGGCCGTCTTCGAAAGAGAGCATCCAGACTCGCTGGGTGCTCTTTCGAAAAAGTGGATTTCTCTTTCGAAAGATCCGCCTGCAGTCTAGATGCGATCTTTCGAAAGAGGCTCTTTCGAAAGAGCCTCTTTCGAAAGAAGCCTGCAGTCTAGACATAGCCTTAGGTGGGTAGGAAGAAAATGGAGTATCTCAAAGAACTAACTCCATTTTTTGTCCACCTTGAAACAATATTGAGTGTAACAGTTCTGCCATAGAGCAAACAATGAGCAATTAATTAATATATAAATTAGTTAAGAGATAGTGTTCTGAAGAACTTCTTAAGGAAATAAATGTTAATTTTCATTTGAACATACAATATCCTAAGAAAGTTTAGTATTTCCAACTTTACCTATGTAGCTGTTGTACTCTATAGTACACCTGAAGGACCGTGAAAGTTTTGAACACATCTAAATTATGTCTACTATTCACTAATACCCACTTCTTATATTTAAGTACTTAGGGAGAGATTTGCAAAGGTAATTAAGCACTTAAAGATGCAAAGAACCTAATAGTGGGATTTTCAAAAACACAGTAGGTACGTACTTATCTCCCATTGATAAGGCACTAACTATGCTTAAATTTCTGGGCTCTAGGAATTTCTGAGAATCCCACAAGCCACTGTCTGTGCATCATTGAACACTTAAATGCTGTTGAAATTAATGTGTCTTGTGCATGTATATTTGAAAGCAGAATTTAGTTTTAAAAAGGTTTTAGTGTATAATATTAAATAATATGCATGAGAACAAAAATAATCCCAATATGTGCGTGGACATACTTAATATTGAAAAAAATCCCCACATCGTTTATTATTATAACAAAGCACTGCCAGATAAACCAACAAAAGGCAGGAAATTCCTATTGCCTTTGTTCCTAAGTACTGAAATAATATTTGAGCAAGCTATTGTGTGCTGTTGTTTATTTTAAAGAATTAGAGATAGTAGAGATGAAAATAGTCTATTTAATCATTTAGTCCTTTCCCCCTTCAGGTACAAGATGATCCCTCAATGTTATCTAGTACTAGCAAACTTACCCAGTATTGCCTGGATCCTTCAGGGAAGATCCCCCCGCAGCCGCCAGGGGCCTGATCTCTCTCCCCACTCCCAAGCATCCCCCCCGCCCAGCTGCCAGGGGTCTATTTTATTCCCCTCCTTCCTGGCAATATGGCCAAAGGCCAGGAGCGGGGGAAAAGGGTAGCGGGTGCTGGTGTGATGACAGAGCCCCAGCCCTGCTGGCATCTCACTTGGTGGTGCGGCTGCCCCAGTGGTCACTCTGCAGGATAGCTCTCCCCTGTGGACTTGCTGCCCTCTGTGGCCACTCATATTGCATCCCTCTGAATAGCAGTCCCTCCCTTTGCATGTTATGGAAAATAGTCATTTTCCTTGGTCTTCTAGTTGTCCTGACACAACCAAATCCTGACCTTGCTTTTAAGTTAGGAGAAGAGGAAGCTACATACCAAATTTAGTGGCCCCTACTCTTACCATTTAGGAGGAGTTCTTGAACAAAGGGGCTTGCAGTCAGACAGACCCACTCTAAAACAGGGGTGGGGAGCCTGTTTTGGATCGGGGGCCACTGACCCACAGAAAAATCCATCAGGGGCCACACATAGGAAGGAAGCACACAAAACTGCTCACTGACATCACTCTCAACTGAGGAAAAAGACATGCCCCACATTCCTCTTGCACACCAGAGCCTAGCATGGGCCGTGCCTAGTAGATTTTGTGTGCTCCAGCCCTGCGTTGGGGTGAGGAGGGAGGGAGGCTGGAGTACCAGTGCAGGCTCCCCAGTGCTTGGAAGGGGGGAGCATGAACCTTGAGGGATGAAACCAGATAAGTGGGCGTGAGGGGGGGTGCCTCTGGCTCTTGGGCCTGAGGTTCCCCACCCCTGCTCATATATATAAAATCTTCTATGGGTGACATTAAATGTTCCAGCAATGGGACTTCAACTACATCTCTTGCAGAAAACACTTACTGTCCAATTGGTTCTTTGTTAGGAAGTTTCCCTCAATATTTAGTCTACAATGCTCTTTGTAAAATGCCATCCAATTACACTGTTATCAGATATGTTGCAATATTTAGGTAAAATGTAAGATAAACCAGATAATTCGGCTTTTTTTCATTTAATTTTTTTTCTAGTTTTATCATCACAATTGTACATATTATTGATACCATAATTAATGCATTTACAACAACATAGAGTAAGTTTTATCTTACAATTTTATAAATGCATGCCTTAATTACAAAAGCAATGCATCCTGGTAAACCTTTATTTCCTAATCACGTATGCTGGATTCATACACTCCCTCTCGCTCATCCCCTTTTCTGCCACACTTCCAAATGTTAAATGATTCATTGCAATTATTTATATGAAGTGAAAAAATAAAGCAGCCCCATACAAATTAACTGCATCTGATGCTAGCACTTAGCTGACCCATTATGTTTTGCCAAAATAAAATATCCTCAGTACTTGGATTCTCTAAATGTTCTTTGTAGCTGTCTAACTGTATTTCAGTGAGATAAAACAATTATTTAAAAAAATCCTGAAATAGAAAAATGGTAATAGTTTTTGCTGTACAGATTGTTTTTTTACAGATTATGAACAGCAAACGGAAAAATGCTGGAGTTCTTTCTTCCTCTACAAAGAAGTAAATATACATGAAAATACTCTTTTTCTCATACTGTCTGATCTCTGAATTTTTAACTAACATGACTAGGACTGAAAGAAAGTAAAAAGGATTAGGCCATTTATTAATCCCTTAGGCAAAGTATAAAGCAATAGTGACATGGGATTTTATTTAGGTTTTATATATATATATATATATATATATATATGTCAAAGCACAGGCACAAAAGTTAACAAGCCATCTAAAAAATAACAACAAAGGGGGAAAAAACAAAAATGAAAACAAATAAGAAATCCAACAATATTTCGTGATAGAAATAAAATCTTTTCCCCTGTATGCAAATGAACAAGGGGAAAAATACATTTTCATGTATTTGTTTTTGGGTCAAACAATTAAAAGACTCGTTAATTGTTTAATGTATCTAAATAACAATTGTTTAACTGAATAGGAATATTTGTCTCTGTTCTGTCTTGCTTTTAGTCTTCTTAAAGACTTACAAACTTATCAATGCTTTGCTTTATTATTTGTAGCAATCTATTCATTGCAAGAGATTTTAAATTTATTTCTCATGTCAGAAAAAAGTATTATTATTATGATTATTTTATTTTACATTTTTCATTAAGGTCCTGTTGTCAGTAGATGTATTCTTTTGCATTTTTAAAATAATGTTTATATTTTTCTGATTGATCTGCTGTCCATATTTATTAGAAATTTAGTACTTATTTGCATTGATATTCTCTGTTTAACAGTATTATTTCCACTTACGAGTTACAATATTTGTGCACATACCTGCAAGTCTTAAGTTGGCCCTGACAAAGCCCAGTAAAGCCAAAAATATACTTTGTTGCTTTCTTTTCAGACCAGTAACAACAAATTCTCATTAATAGTAAAAATGTTTTCTTATGCATTCACTTCAGCTATTTTTTCCCTTCTACATCATTTGTAATTGTTCTTTCATCTAGAAACATAAATCAGTAAATAAACTAAAGTGCATCTTTCTTAGAGAGTTTAATGCTGAGCAAACCCACTCAGCAGGTTTAGTCAACATTTTCTTAGGGTAACCTTTCAAGTTAACAGTGTCAATAACTGAGATTTCTATAGCACCCAATTCTAGGCACTGACTTTTATAGCTAGGGAAAACAAACTGATCTTTCCAAAGATTTTTCAATTAAGACACAATAAACAAAATCCTTTTACATGTGAACTTACCTTTTCTTCCTTGAACTTGGAGAGCAAGACAAATTACAAGAAATATTAATCCAGTTTTCAAATGCATGCTGACAGTTCAGAACTTCTAAGGATTGCAGGAAATGTGACTGGTTTAGACTAACAGATTTCAAATTCCCAACTTATATTTTTAAGAAAAAGTCCAGTAGTTTGCCTGAGATTCAAAACAATTCAAAGAGTGAAACAGGTACCAAAATACAGTTACTGAATAAACTCCTCAATCACACAAACTTGTAATCCAGGAGACTGAACAGGGAACTGATCTGGTAAACTCCTAAATGTGACAAGAGTGACGAAGTTTAAAAAAAGAGAGTGTCTGTTTCTGGAATAATCTTTTGAGCTACTGCTCAGACATAATCCCTCTTATGGTCCAACTGGAAGAGCTGTCTTCATCTTCTTAATCTTCTGGAGTGGCATATGCCAGCTCCAAAAGACTTCAGTAGCACCATGATAAACAACAGAAGCCTCTTCTAGTGGTCACTACCTGTAAGTTTTGGTCATTTGGGCATTCCAGTAATATGGCATGTCAGCAGAAGCATTGTAACATGATAGGGCTAGCTGATTATATATTTTTTTGAAATGTATGACCCTAAAAAATGGTGAACTTCCTTTTAAGAAGATGACTAATTGCTTGTCTGAAAGAACTGTCTGTATGAAGTTTTTCAGCAGTGTTTGACTTGGAAGCTCTTCTGTTTCCTCACATCCAAAAAATTGCTTTTGCAATATTCCTATAAGTGCTATGATGAGGGATCATCCAGTTTGTTAGACTGATAAATGTCATGACTCAGTAATAAATTGCTGTAGAAATCAAGGACTGGAACAATTTGATTCCAAATGAGGAATTGGGACGGGGGAGGGTGGTTATAGAGGAAATAAGAGGTGGAGGAGGGAAAATACATGCAATTTTTTTACACTTTTATAAATAAATACATAGTAGGCCTTTTGTTATATTTATGTTCTATATGTGCTACTTTACAAAATGCTCTTGAAAACAAAGTTTTGTTATGGGTGGGCACCGTATGTTCTATGTAGAGATTTATGTGGTAACCATACCATACAAATAGAGGCTATCTGCTGGCAGCAAGAATCCTTCTAGCTCTGTGTGTACAAGTTGCTTTAAGAACAACCTTCATTTGAACCTGGTCAGTGTTCTATTTTTACCTAGGATTTAAACAATTGCAAAAGAAAACAAAGATTACCCTCTTCTAAGCACTTGGAGCAATTAGCATGGGACATCACTGGAACCTAAATTTGACCTACCTTTCTTTTTTCCCGTATCTATTGTTAAAACCCATAGTTAATGTTTATGTTTTAAGAATAAAAATGTCAATTGAAACAAAGAAATCCATGTCATCAACATGATGCAAATAAATGATGTGGATGACCTGGATTTATATTGCAGGACATTTGCATGGAAAAGCATTCTTTATCTTCTGCACTAAGATTACACCTCCCATATTTGGACTGAGATGCTTTTCAAACTATAATCAAACCTATCATACACTCTTAGGAGCCAGCTAAATTTTAGCAAACCTTATTTAAAAAGTGGATAAAATGAGAGAGAATCTTGAATATTTGACTCTTTCCCTGTATCCTATTTTGTTTGCCTCAATTTTTTGCCTAACTTTTATAACAAAGAGGGATTTTTTTGAGGTGTTGGGCACCAAGAACTCCCATTGACTTTAAATTAGAATTAGGCCTTGATAGTCAATGGGATTTAGACTCAAATTCCTTTTGAAAAAGACATTTAGGCTCCTAAATTAGTTAGGCTGTGCAACAGAGTATAGCAATATCTAAATTGGCTGAAGGTGGGCAGGGTAAGGCATCCGGGGAAGGTGGGCTGGGTCCCCTGGGAGCTACCAGGCACCCACCTCCACCTTCCCAGGGCTGGAGTGGGTGCCAGGCTGAAGGTGGGCAGGATTAGGCAGCTGCTGTTGTGGGGGGAGAGGGAGGCTGTAAAAATCTGGGCCTAAGTGTCTATATGTCTACACAGCAGTGATATTTCGGAATTACTGATGTTATTCCAAAAGAACATAGTCCGTGTCTACACTACAAGCAGTTATTTTGACATAATGTCAAAATAATGTTGAGCTTAAGGACTTCTTACTCCAACTCCTGTAACCCTTGTTTACGAGGAGTAAGGGAAGTTGGAGGAAGAGTGCTCTTTCTCGGACTTCTTGCTGTATAGACTGCGTCTAAAGCCAAAAAAAGCTATTTTGACTTAAGCTACGCAATTGACATTGCTCAAGTTGTGTAGCTTAGTTTGGCTTTAGCCCTGCTGTGTAGACATGCCCATATATGATTCATTAGCAATCCCAGAACCAAGAGTCTTCCCCTCACACTCAATCATGAGACAACAAGCCCTTCATGAATAATGGAAGAATACATGTTTAGTAATGAGATATATTTTACTTTCAAGGTTTTACAGTGCACACCCATAATAGAGGATTGATTTATAAATGAAAGAAAACACTGTAACAATATTCTTTTTATTTAAATGTGCTTTATTAAGGAGAATATTAGGCTATGTAGCTAGTCCGTGACTAAAAAATATGCTGCAGGGATCTGAGTATAGTGAGATGATCTGTAAATTATGAATATTTCAAGTTGTTTATTGTCAAAGCTAGTACCTTTTACATAATTTCCTTTTAATTAAAAAACTTTGTAACTAACCTTGGTAACTGCTACAGTCCAAGCAAACAATAATGATAAACACTCATTATAGCTAAAGCAATACTATCAAGGGACCAATCCATCTCTAAGTACTGCTGTGTTTAATTATGGGTCACTGTTAATTAATCTGGCAGTGCTTCTTCTTGTTGGTTTGCTGTCAACAACAATTATATATTCTTAAAGAGGCAAAATCATTTTATTTTGGCTGAAATTCAATAATGCATTAAAATATGCAAGGGAGGCATGGAAAGGGCAATACTGCAAGCTGCCCATTCAACCAAAATAAGTGCACATAAATGGATAAACTAGAGCTATTAATGATTAGTGCAGTGAATCAGTTCATATATCTGAAAGAATGCACTAGGCAATCGATTGTTTCCTTCCTTTTCTTTTACAAAAGCTGTGTTTGAGAAAAATCTCCCATCAGACACAAAAGTTTTGGTATGAGACCTGTCTTTTAGAGGGAACCATTGCTTGTCTCTGTACAGTGAACATGCATTTTAAATGCCATTCCTAAATACATTTTCCACCTTTAAAATTATATGATCCTACTAATGAGTTAAGCATATATACAGTCTTTCTGTGTGTGTTGTTTTCACAAACAAGCCCTGTTCTAACTGGAGTTAGAATTTTGTAAGTAGTAAATACAATTTTTGCAGTATCTCTGAAAGTACCAGAGCCAGGAGATGCTAAGTTTAAATATCAGGAACTACGTGGTCCATGATCCATCCCACAAGCACGATAATACCAGGAAAGCAGCAGTACTGCTCTGCTGCAAATAAGTCAGATGAAAACAAACTCCTTTCTAAGTAATCTAATAATTATTTTGAGGCCTCTGCTGTTTAATGTTTTGATACTGATTTGCAAAGGAGCAGGAACATAAATATACTGAGGCATTCTGCTGGTGATTTGGCTACCTATCTTCTTTTCCTTTTTCAATGCTATACCACTTCAGAGACCTATACTTCGGAAAGCATATATTAATATTATATTATTTACACTGAGGATACCCTATCCTTAATAATATTTTGTAGAGCAAGATTCAGGATAGCTCTAAGAAAGCAGGGTCACCCTTTATGGAGGTACCACAGAGTGTGCAAAAATGATACAAAGTCATTCAACATCAGTGTAGAAAGCTGGGAAGAGTGTGAAGAATCTCATCCAAATTTGAGGGAATATCTGGCACTAGGTGTAGCTCAACATGATGCAGCTTTGATCCAGAGGATGGAAACAAAGCAAGAAAGAAGAAAGCAGTGTGCTGTAATCCTGGAATCTAACTCAGACAACATATGGACCTGTGAAATTTGTAACAAGCTGCGTCACGCTTCAATTGGACTTGTCAGCCATAAGCGGATTCTTCAAACACCTGATTAGACCTCTTACGCATATACCATGATCCAGTTTGGATTGATTGTTGACAATGATGCTGATGATTTACACTGAGTATGAAGAAAAGTGAAATTAAGAATGGAACTGCATGAGTAGCACCATACTTGTCACAGCTGCTCATATGATTAAGAATTCATGAAAAGCTTCTGCAGAAGACCAATAACAAGTGGGAATGGACTAGCTGGTTTTTTCTCCCTGTCCGTGAATCAATATAACCACAATTAAGAAAGATGTATATCATTTGCATTTTGCTTTTTGCTTACCAAAGTCTAGCACCTGGTACTAATTAGTGCTGTAGCTGGATTAACTCATTCACTATAGTGATCAGCCATTGTTTTTGCACTTCCTCTAGCCTTTGCCATTGGATAGTATTTCCTTGTCCTTTTGTCTCTACTATCATTCAGTCATCACATTTTCTTCTCCTTTCCACTGAAATAAAGAAAGAATATCATGTTCTCATGCAACGTATTCTTATAGAGAAAACGCAAGATTTCTGAAATGAAAAATGAGGAAGCCTAATTTTAAATACCCCATTTTTTTTTTTTAATACTTGGATGGCTCTCTCCTTTTTTTCCCTATCTGGTATCTCTTCAAAGTGGCAGTGAGCAAAGGTAATCACATGAATGATTAACATCTAGAAACTGATGAGATCTCGTGTGTCTTCCAGGAAGAGCTCACTAACACTTAGTAATAAGTAACACTAAGTACTAAATAATTCAATGACACACTTCTTGTTTGCCCTCTTCTTTTTAATCCATCCTTGAAAACCATTTCTTTCAGAAAGTCTCCTTATTTTCTTCTCACCAAAAATCTCTCAACAACACTTGCCTGCCTGTGTCTGGTTCTTACTGGCTCCTTTAGATGATCTTTAGGATGCAAAACTTGTTGAACTTTTATAAATCTTTAACCAAATATATGGGAATATATAACTACATTTAATAACAGAGATATCACATTGTCCTTTAACTGACAAATCTCCCACTGAAGTAAATTTGGGCTGATATTAAAAATTACTCCCCTAATACTGTATGATGATAAAAGTTGAATTTTTCCTTTGATACCTCTCTCCACTAAGACATGGAACCATGGTGAAGTTCAATTCTTCAGTCACAAAAATTCTGTGATATCTATGCTGGCCAGATACTTTGAAGACAGCAGCAAAAGTTACTCTATAACAGGAAAAGGTACCCTCATGGATATATTTACACTGAGTGAGTTATATTGGCATTGATTTCTTGATGAATCTTCTTCATTTTTAATTGGCATGTATTAGAGACACTTTCTCTATCTTTTGAAATAATAAAAAATTTCCTTGGGGGAGGTTGTTCTAGATTTGATTTTGACAAATAGGGAGGAACTTGATGAGAATTTGAAAGTGGAAGGCAACTTGGGTGAAAGTGATCATGAAATGATAGAGTTCATGTTTCTAAGGAATGGTAGGAGGGGAAGAACAGCAACATAAAGACAATAGATTCCAAGAAGGTAGCCTTTAGCAAACTCAGAGAGGTGGTAGGTAAGATCCCTGGGGAAGCAAGAAGAAAAACAATTGGACAGAAATTTTTCAAAAAGACTTTATTAAGGGCACAAGAGCAAACTTTTCCACTGTGAAGGAAAGATGGGAAGTATGGCAAGAGATCACTCTGCCTTGACCAGGAGTTCTTGAATGATCTAAAAATGAAAGAGGAGGCCTACAAAAAATGGAAACTAGGTTAAATTGCAAAGAATGAATATAAACAAACAACACACACATGCAGGGGCAAAATTAGAAGGGCCAAGGGATAAAACAAGCTCAAAATAACTACAGACATAAAGGGTAACAAGAAAACATTCCATATATATATATTAGAAACAAATCGAAGACCAAGGACAGGGTAGGTCTGTTACTTAAGAGGGAAAATGTGGAAATGGCAGAGATGTTTATTGATTTCTTTGTTTCAGTTTTCATGAAGAAAGTAGGTGATGATGGGATGCCTAACATAGTGAACGCCTGTAAAAATGGGGCAGGTTCAGAAGCTAAAGTGGGAAAAGAACAAGTTAAAAATTATGTAGACAAGTAAGATGTTTTCATATCACCAGGGCCTGATCAAATGCATCCTAGAATACTCAAACTGACTGAGGTGATATCTGTGCTATTATCTATTATCCAGAATCATAGAATACTAGGACTGGAAAGGCCCTCGAGAGGTCATCGAGTCCAGTCCCCTGCCCTCATGGCAGGACCAAATACTGTCTAGACCCTGATAGACATATCTAACCTACTCTTAAATATCTCCAGAGATGGAGATTCCACAACCTCCCTGGGCAATTTATTCCAGTGTTTGACTACTCTGACAGTTAGGGTATGTCTACACTAGCTCCCTAGTTCGAACTAGGGAGGCTAATGTAGGGATTCGAATTTGCAAATGAAGCCCGGGATTTAAATATCCCAGGCTTTATTTGCATCTTCCCATCTGGGCACCATTTTTAAATCCCCTTATTCCGAACTAACTTCCTGCGGCTTCACGCGGCAGTCAAACATTAACTCGTACTAAGTCCTTAATTCGAGTTAACTGTTACACTTCATTCCACAAGGGCTGGAGATTTTGGGAGGAGTTTTTTTGCTTCTCACTTATGTGGTCCCCAACTGATTTTTTTTCTGTGGGTCAGTGGCCCCCCAACCCAAAAAAAGTTCCCCACCTTTGCCATAAATAAAGAAAACATTGAAACCTTTTGTGTTGGATATAATATTTTACTTTATTTAAAATGAAGTTTGATTAACTAACATGAGAAAGTTAAAACCCTTAATCTGTTTAATAATTTAAATTAAACCATTCTCCCCGGCTGCAGCACTAGCAAAATGGCTTGAGTGTAATTATGTAATTAACTGTGAGTTTCCATTATCAACAGGTAGTCCACAGAAAGGTTTGGAGAGGGCAGGGCCTCAAGAAGCGGGGGGAGGGAGAAGGGAAAGGGGAAGGGAGAAGGAGGGGTGTCTCAGTAGATCTGACATTTAAAAAGTGATCTTGGGTGTAAAAAGGCTGGAGACCACTCGTCTAGATGATGCTTGGTTCTTCCAAGAGGAGGCTAGACTTCATGTCATCTCAAGGTTCCTTCCAGTTCTATTATTTTATGATTTTCTATTTACATTGGAATTATTAAAAAGATTGATGAATTTAGATTGGTGACAGTCAGATAAGAGCATGAAAAAAGGCATGATTCTGAGTGTCACTCTGCAAAATACCTCATCCTTATTTCAATCTGGTGTCTTGTGAACAAAGATTGCTGATGTTGTCATATTACATGGTGTCTTTGTCATGTATCAAATGTCTACATAGGACATAAAATGGTTATTTATGATGGACACAAAAATACTCAAACTAGTCACTAGGTTGTAGTCAGTAGAGATATGCAGTTGTCTGTCTGCCCTTCCAGATTGTATTTGCCTCTAAACTTGTCCACAATTTTATGTTATTCTATGAGCTGCTTAAGCTTGTGACAGGTAGTGCTCTAATGAGCTGGAAAATGCTTCCTCAGCTGCTGATTTGACAAGTTGTTTTCCCTTTGTATCTCAGAAAGGATTTATTTTTAATTGTAGTAAATGGCTATAGTGTACACAGAATGTTTGACAAGTGTAGCGTGTTACTTGAACCACGGTACTTACCAATTCTGCAGAATACAGCAGTAATTAAGGCATACTCGTGTGCAAAGCCAGGGCTATACAGACACTTTCTTTCATGATACATGTTGTCTGTTTAGAAGATGAAACATGGGATTAACTGATCGCTCAGAATTTCTAGTGCAATAGGGAGAAAGGAATAGTAGTGGTAAGTCAAAGGGAAAAAAGTGTTCAGTCATGTTGAGTGGTGGATATATTTGTACACTTAAAGGAAGCTAATTTCTCCTCCTTTCCCCCCACAAGTCAGTACTATCTGAAAATAATGCTGGTTTCCACATGCCTCCACATCATAAACACCCAGCGCTCGTCTACACTGGCCCCTTTTCCGGAAGGGGCATGTTAATTTCAGCTATCGTAGTAGGGAAATCCGTGGGGGATTTAAATATCCCCCTGGCATTTAAATAAAAATGTCCGCCGCTTTTTTCCGGCTTTTAGAAAAGCCGGAAAAGAGCGTCAACAATGGCCCTGATCCTCCGGAAAAAGCGCCCTTTTCCGGAGGCTCTTATTCCTACTTCGAAGTAGGAATAAGAGCCTCCGGAAAAGGGCGCTTTTTCTGGAGGATCGGGGCCAGTGTAGACGCTCTTTTCCGGCTTTTCTAAAAGCCGGAAAAAAGCGGCGGACATTTTTATTTAAATGCCGCGGGGGATATTTAAATCCCCCACGGATTTCCCTACTACGATAGCTGAAATTAACATGCCCCTTCCGGAAAAGGGGCCAGTGTAGACGTAGCCCCATAGTCCTAGTTCACTGAACTGTGTTTTCCTTCATAGGCAGGCTTTATCAGATGATAGTGACAGTGATCTCCTGTGCTCAGAGCTGATACCAGAGGCAGGGTGGTTTGGTGCAGGAAATGGTCTTGTACAAATACAGGAAACACTTCTGCATCATCATGAGGCAAAGTGGACTTATTCATGAAGCAGTACTTATTGCACAAAACCAATTCAGCAAAAACTTATTGTTTAGCTGTGTGTCTGCCCTTGGGGAATTTTCACACCTTGTTTTCCACCAGGGGTGTGTCTAGACTGCAGGCTTCTTTCGAAAGAGCCTCTTTCGAAAGCATCTTTCGAAAGAGGCTCTTTTGAAAGAGCGCGTCTAGACTACAATGCGCGGATCGAAAGATCGATCCGCTATTTCGAAAAAGAGCGTCCAGACTGCCGGACGCTCTTTCGAAATTGAAAGCCACCCGGAACTGCTTCTGCCAGGGCATGGGGGCAGCATTTCCTTCCGGGTGCTGCCTGCCTGCCCTTTGCAGAGACGCGTGGTGAGAGGGACACTCCTGAACACCCGTTGCTCTGCTGCTGCAGCTGCCTTTGCTGTCCCTTGAGGAATTTGGCAAGGCATCGCAGTGCTGCTTTGGAGTGCTCAGCTTCCTGGGACACCCCAGCAGCTTTTTTCTTGTGAGGTTTTTCTGCTTGCAGACCCTTATTTGTGGCATGGAGCCAGAGCTGCCCCTGGGCAGGCGAGGGCCCCACACCACCATACTGCAGCTGTTGCTGCATCTTCGTGAGACAATCATGAGGCTCCTTCCCGAGCTGGACCCAGACCAGAGGGACGAGGGGTTCCCCCGTCCGGCAGCCACACTGCCCTTGCCTCCGAACTTTTTCGTTGACAGGCGTGTTTGGAGGTTTGACACCAGCTCTGACTGGTGGGACCGGCTCGTGATGGAGATCTGGGATGACCAAGACTGGCTACGGAACTTCCGCATGAGAAAGACCACTTTCCAGGAGCTGTGTACCTGGCTCGCCCCTGCTCTGCAACGGCAAGACACCCACCTGCGGCCCGCCATCCCCCTGGAAAAGAGGGTCGCCATTGCCCTCTGGAAGCTGGCAACCCCCGACAGCTACCGCTCCGTGGGACACCAATTTGGAGTGGGGAGATCTACTGTCGGGGCCGTCTTGATGGAGGTAAGTCATTGTCTGGGGACAGTCACAGTTTGGGGTGGGGGGAAGGGAGACTGTCAGGAAGGGCCAAGTGGAGTGGGAGTGGGAGTGGGAGGGAGCTCCTCCACTCACCCTGAATGGGGGGGGGGGGTTCTGAGGAGGGGATTCCCGGGCTGTTTGTTTGAGAGGGAAGGTGGGCGGTGGGTTCTCCTCCTAAGACATAAGGCACCCCTTCTAACACTTTGTTGTCTGTCTCGTTCTGCAGGTGGTGAGGGCCATCAATTCGGAGCTGCTCAACAGGCTCATCTGTCTACCGGATCTGGACAGCGTCATGGCCGGCTTTGCTGCCCTCGGCTTCCCAAATTGCGGAGGAGCGCTCGATGGGACACACATTGCCATCCGTGCACCGCCCCATCGAGCAGCCCAATTCATAAACAGAAAGGGCTACTTTTCTATGGTCCTCCAGGCCCTGGTCGACCATCGTGGACAGTTTTCGGACATTTGTGTTGGGTGGTCAGGGCGGGCACACGATGCCCGCATCTTCAGGAACTCATACCTGTACCAGAGGCTTCAGGCAGGAACTTTTTTCCCCCATCGCCAGTTTGCGGTTGGGGATGTGCACATGCCGGTGTGCATAGTGGCTGATGCCGCCTATCCCCTGATGCCGTGGCTGATGAAGCCCTACACCGGCCAGCTGGATGCGAGCAAGGAGCAGTTTAATGCTCGCCTTAACCGGGCTCGCAACCAGGTGGAATGTGCGTTTGGCCGTTTAAAGGGCAGATTCCGGTGCTTGCTCACACGCCTCGACATGGGGGAGACCAACATCCCCGAGGTGGTGGCCGCGTGTTGCGTCCTCCATAACCTCGTGGAGAGGAAAGGGGAGGCCTTCCTACCAGGGTGGGGGAGAGCTGCTGATGCCCAGGAGAGGCT
Organism: Pelodiscus sinensis; assembly: GCF_052426305.1. NCBI lineage: Eukaryota > Metazoa > Chordata > Testudines > Trionychidae > Pelodiscus > Pelodiscus sinensis. The sequence goes on along the minus strand of NC_143054.1, from coordinate 59,638,593 downwards.
CTTTGCCCAGCCCCGGACAGCTGCCATCCGCCAGGCTCACCGGTCTGCAGTTGGCATCCGGGAGACCCTCCGGGACCAATTCTCCAGTGGAGGCCACTGAGTGCACTGAGGGGCTTCTGCCTGGGGACTGGGCCCTGGCCCCCAATAGAAGCTTCCCTCCACAACCCATCTCCTGACCCAGTTTGGACACATCACTTACACCAGGGTGTGTTTCAAAATAAAATGTTCTCTTTACTTATTTATAATTTTGTACATATAATCAAACAATGTGGCAAAATAACAAAAATTTTCTTCATTTTTGTTGTTGCCAAACTATATACAATAAACAAACAGTGCCTTTAACCCTTTGTTTGTGCTTTAACTGGGGTGATGGGGGTGACTGAAACCTGGAGGGGGGAAGGGGCCTGGAAACCTGGAGGGAGGAAGGGGATCAGGTAAAACGGGGCTTGGCAGATTTCCCTTTCCTGGCTGGGCCTCGTGTTTGGGGTGCTCCCCGGCTACGGGATCGGGTGATGCACCTGTCGGTTGGCTGGCTGCTGGGGGGCTCTTGGGACGTGGAAGCCTGGGGGAGAGGAGGGCCAGGGGGAGAGAGGGGCTGGGGAGCTGGGGGGGCTGGGGGAGAGGGAGGTTCAAGGGGGGAAAGGACTGCTGTTGTGGAAGGGGGGTTTGGTGGGGTGGGGTCATGGGGTGCTGGAGGAGCAGGACCAGGCACAGCAGCAGGCAAGCCGCTGACCTCCCTCAGGGTGGCGTACAGCACCGTGCGCTGCAGGACCAGCTCATTCATGAGCCGATCATGCCACCGCTCCTCTGCCTCCGCCCTCTGTAGCAGGATGGCGTTCTGCTCCTGCACAGCCTCGACGTGCTGCCGGAGGATGTCGGCGTAGACACGCCTGTGTCTGCGGCTCCCATGTCTCCGAGGTGGAGATGGAGATGGAGGTGGGGCTGGGGTGCTGCGGCCCTCTTCCACGGCTGGTCCGGCTGTGGAGGAAAAGAAGAAGACACAATCAGTCCTATAAACTGGACTCTGTAGCACTTACAATACTAACAGGATGGTTTATTTGGGGATGAGCTTTCCAGGGCCAGACCCACTTCCTCAGATCAGAGTAACACGGCTACATTTCTATCACAATCAGTCATGTGTGCAACAGCTGTCCAAAAGGGCATGCCCTCTCCCTTGAGACAGGGGAAGCAGACATTGTGAAGGTCACACTGTGTGTGTGTGTGTGTGACCTGGGCATCAGCCTGAGCATGACAGGTTTCCCTTGTGCATCACCCACTGTGCACCCACCCACCTACCTCCCCCCCCCCCGGGTGTGACACAAACTCACTGTACTCACCTGCTGCTTCCTCTCCCGTGCCAGATGACGCCTGGGAGGCCTCAGAGGTCTGGGTGACTGGCTCCAGGGTGAGGGTCGCCGTCTCCTCGGTGTCCTCCTCCTCTGGGCCCATGTCCCCGTCTCCAGACTGCTGTAGCTCCCGCTCTGGAGCGTCCACCACGGGGTCTGCCAATCCAGACTGGACGAACCGCCGTGGTGTGTGTGCTTCTGCACTGCCACCCAGGATCTGGTCCAGCTCTGAGTAGTAGGGGCAGTAGTGGGGGGCTGCCCCAGACCGGGAGCTCTCCTCCCTGGCTTTGGCGTAGCCCTGCCGCAGCTCCTTCACTTTGGAGCGCACCTGGTCCTGTGTGCGGGGGTAGTGGCCCTTCTGGGCCAGGGCTTCAGCCATGCGGCCATAAATTTCGGCATTTCGCCGCCGGCTTTTGAGGGCCTGTAAGGCCTCCTCCTCTCCCCAGAGCTCCAGCAGGCTCTTGATCTCTGCGCTGGACCAGGATGGTGCCCGGCGCTTGGAGCCCTTGGCTGGGTCCCCAGAAGGCTCGGAGGAAGGGCCAGGACGCTCTTGGGGCTGTGACATGCTGCAGCAAGGTCGCCGTGTGCTCTGGCTCCTTGTCTGCAACAAGTGGCTGTGAGGGTGCGCCTGTCCCTTTAAGGAATGGCTGCAGCCAGGAACCACAGACGTGCAACCCATGGCCCAGATTGTCGTCCAGGGCTTGTTCCTGGAGGCCAATAATTTCGAAAGAAAGGGCTCCCCCCGTCCAGACTCACGTTCTTTCGACGGATCTCCCTCGAAAAAGGCGTTCTTCCTCGTGAAACGAGGTTTACCGCCGTCGAAAGAAAAGCCGCGTTCTTTCGATTTAATTTTGAAAGAACGCGGCTTGAGTCTGGAAGCAGGGGAAGTTCTTTCGAAAAAAGGCTACTTTTTTCGAAAGAACCCCTGAGTGTGGACACAGCCCAGGAGTTGAAAACTGGAAGTCACAATGAAAATGGGAATTTAGTATCCATATACCCACAGACTTGGTCTCTTTATTCTGCCTACTGTTTTATTAATAGTTGCTAACACTCAAGCTTTTATTTTAAGAAGTAATTTCCACTTGTGGGTCAGCTGAGGGGCATCAGATCTCTTATGGGCTAGGCCAGTGTTTCTCAACCAGTGGTATGAGTACCCTTTGGGGGTACACAAGAGAAGTCTGGGGAGTATGTCAACACAACTGAAATCTGGAGAAAATTGAATTTGTGTTTTTGTTTTAAGTTTTACAGCGCTTTATTATTTTTGTATTTCATCACCTGCTGGGCTACAATTAAGTTGTTTAAACAAATGTGTTGCAATAATAGAAAAAAATTGTGTGTGTCTGAAAATTGTAGGTATTATATACAGGGCTCGACAAACTGCTGATTCTACTCACCTGTGGTGAGTAGATTTCAGCTGGTCGCTCCGTGCACCCTGTTCACTGGCACTGTGCACATGCGCAATGCCGGTCTGGTGCATGCGCGGTGTGGGGCTGGCAAATAGCTCTCGCCTCGGTTTGTCAAGCCGTGTGTGTGTGTGTGTGTGTATATACATATATATATTGAAAAGGGGTACTTTATAAAAAAAAAGTTGAGAAATACTGGGCTAGGCCCCAGTGCCCTCCAACTCCTCCCGTAGTATATGCCATGTGATATTATTGAATGTATGCCAAGTAAATGTCCATGCTTTACTTTTTCAAAGTTTGTTGACAAATCACAGGGAAATTGGAGGAGGTCAGCTTGAGGTTGCATGTAATTTTCTCTTCATTTAATGCTTCAGAATGCTTAAGCAAGTGTTTAGGCAGTTTAATTACTTCTGCCACCCAAACTATCACTCTCTGTGTTTCGGTTACTTTCAGTTATGAAACAATTGTGTTGGGACATTTAGGGAAATTCTGCAACATGCCTTTTCTGTCAAAGATGTTTGAGAAGTAGATTCCAAGTCACAAGGCCTGTGTGCCCATCAAATTGAGTGTGTTTTGTTTTGTAAATAGGTTCTAGTCTGTTTCCTATTCATCCCATAGCATCCTATATGCTCTTGGCTAAGCAATAGCTTGTGTTTATCTGAAACCCAGCATTTTCCCCCCCCTACTGCTGCTGCTGGATGCCTCTGTGGAATCTGACACTGTTAACCTTGAAATTTGTTACTACTGTACTATTAAATGGCTTTGTTTGTCTATTCAGCATCACGTTGCCACAATTCAAATGATAGCTCTGTCCTCTGTATACTGCTTACTACTACTACTACTATTTCTTTTTCTTTTCTCCCTGCTCCTCCAGTCCCTCCAAGCATCTGTCTCGGTATGTCCTGCATACTTCCTTTTCTCAAATATTAATCATGCTTCTGCAGCTTGATGAGAAACAGGTAGTGCTGTCAGCCCTTGCAGAACTTATTACAGTTCTTGTTTGTGGTGCTCAATTGGCATTTCCGATATTAAGGATTAGATATTGACAAAGTTTAAGTGAAATGTCTATTGAGTGAATTCTTACTGAGTGCCCATTACTAGCAGAATATCTTTTTTCCCCTTTTTAGGCAATTTTCTTTTATGAGATATATATCTTTCCTGTCTTCACAAACTGTCAATTTCATATTTGAAACTTTTTTCACAGCTCAGATGAACCTGACTGGAAAAATGCAATATTATTTTAGCAGAGTTATGACCGAGGCTCTTCCAAAAAGATGTTGAGATTCTTATTCTTGAATTTATTATTGTTCATGTGTGTAGATTTTCTAGCTGCTTTCTGAAGTTCTGGAGCTTCTCTGGACTGTTCACCGGACAATGATATACATTGCTTTCATAGTGAGTGAGCTGCGTTGGTTCCTGCTAAAGACACAGATAGATATTTTTCACATCCAGCTGTACACCACCTCAATTCACTCTTTTTATGATTTCTTAGATCATGGTCTTCAGAGGGTCCATTCTGCTCTTAGCAGCTGCTCAATTTTTAGATTCAAAGCTGCACTGATTTTTGTCTTGAGTCAATAGTCAAAATTTAAAAAATTCTTGGGAAATACTTCATAATGTTTCATACTATTTTTTTCCTTATGCATTTCATAGTTTATTCCATTATGCCCATCTGTATGGACCTCTGAAATGCTAACAACTATCTTCAGTTTGATTAATCAATGAAGCCAACAAATTCAGATGCACATACATAGCAGAAAGGTATGAGGGCGAAGAATTATTTAGCATGCTGCAAGGAGTGTAAGTAGATATAAGAGGAAATCAAATAAAGAATAGAAAACTTAGACTGAGTAAAAGGGAAAAAATCACTGTAGAACAATCTTTCCAAAAGCATGGTGGAATCCCCACCCCTTAAGTCTTTTAAAATTATGACGTTTTTATAATATGTAATTGTTTATATTGTAAGTATTACAGCAGTGCCTAGAAACCTCAGTAGAAATCAAGGATACACCCTGTTAAGGGACTCTACAGATTCACAGTAAGAGCCAGTTCCTGCGCAAAAGAGAATATACAAGACTGTTCCAAGCCTGAAGACAAGGCTTCTTAAATATTTCCATAATGTGAACTATGGATTAAAGGACAGATCATGTTCTGTTGAACTTCAGTTAAATGGTGCAGTATGCAATGCAACTGCACAACACCTTTCAGCAAATAAAGCAATTTCTTGAGCAAGGTGGGAGGGGAAAGAAATTTCTCGTGTCTGAATAGGCGTTGGTGAGGAAATGGGCATGGAGAGCAATTGCTATACTCACAAACTGCCTCTAGATTGTACAAAATTATTGTTCCACATCCCCTCAAAACTCATTCCATTCCATCGCTGCAACCCCCATCAACCAACTCATTTCATTCCCCAATCCATTTTCACTTTATCACAAAATCAGTGTTTTTTCCACCTCCTCACCAAGAGTTTATTTACATAAAACATCATTCAATTATCCTTTAACCTCCATGTACCATGCAGTCTGTTGCCCTGTTGTCCCCTCAAACTGCTTCTTCCCAGATTCCATGCTCCAGCTCTCCAGCTGCCTTCTCATCTCCAGCATCAACCACTCATGTCTGCTCCCCAGCTTAACTCTGCTTCCTCCCATAGTGTGCTCCATGGCTTCCGACTCCCAGGCTCAGGCATACTCTGAATCCCACTCCTGCTGCCACCTATTTTTTTGTTTTTGCTCTGTTCTGGGGGGAGATGTCTATTTTTTTTTTTTTTTGCTCAACAATTTTGGTGCCGCTCTTCACATTTTTTCTGCTGCTGTTTTAGCTCTCCTTGTTAAATGGGATGTCAGAATAGCGAGCCCATTATACAGTATTTTGAAATAACAGGCTTGTTCAAAAGATGCAGAATAGCTATTTTGGGATACCAGAAGTGTCCCAGAATAGTGTCACAGTGTAGACATACCCTTAGATGTCATATTTTCCCTTCTGAGCCCTCAAGATCTTTCTTATAACTGTCCACAGATTTGCTCAACTTTGCCTGGTACAGTGAACCTCCCCTAACCTCCAGAATCTGCCTGGTTTCCAGTCTCCAGGTGAAGATGCCAGTGAGGTCACACAATCAGAAGCCTGCCTTACCCTTGTTTCTTTGGTGAAGATATACAAGGCAGCAACCTGGAGTTCCATGTATACTTTTGCTCCTTGGATTTAGCATTGTGCTCCAATGCCCAATGTGGGAGGGAGGTGCTATTGTCCACATTCACTTAAGATCTCCTGTTCATTCATCTGTCTTGTGACGGGGCGAGGCAGCCCCGCACTGAAGCTACAGGGCCCAGCCAGAGTTACCTGGCTGCAGAGGCCCCTCCCCCAGCTCTACCGAGCATGCCCGGGCTGCAGCAGGGCTATAAAAGCCTGGGGAAAGACTCAGTCTGGAGAGACGGCCGGAGGAGAAGGACCGGGGCAGGGAGCTCCCCCTCAGCTGTTGCTGGGGACGCCAGGAGAGGCGGAGAAGGACGCGGAGGCGAGTTGGGGCAACCCTGGGACTACCGACTGAGGGGACGCCGGCACGGAGCTTGCAGCCAGCTGGGCAGGTACAGGGGAAGGCACCCCCGGGGACTGGGTAGGAAGTGGCCCAGGGCAGGAGCGGGAGCTACCTCTCCCGCCCAGAGAACCTCGGTGCGTTTCGGCCGGACTGCCCCGCCGAAGGAGTGACCCGTTACCCGGTCGCTCACAGGGCCCTGGGCTGGGACCCGGTGGAGTAGGGTGGGCCCGGGTCCCCCTACCCGGGGGTGTGCCCCGCTATAACCCCTGAACTGCATTGTGACTGCGCTGTGGACTCAGGTCAGGGGGCCTAGGCCTTGCTTAAACGGCCAGCTACAAACTACCTTGTGACTGTGCTGTGGACTCAGGCCAGAGGGCCTAGGCCTTGGTTAAAGGGCCAGCTATAGACTGTGGTGTGGACTCAGGCCGGAGGGCCTTGGCCTTGTTTAAAGGGCCAGCTACAAACTTCATTGTGACTGCACTGTGGACTCAGGCCAGAAGGCCTAGGCCTTGCTTATAGGGCCAGCTATAAACTGCATTGTAGCAGTGTTGGGGACTCAGGTGGGAGGGGCCCGCCACATGTCTGATGGAACACATTTTGCTAATCTCCCACAAGTGGGAATACACAGAAGCACTCAAAGATGAGAAAGAGATTACATGCTACAAAGTTTGCAGATTGGGAGAAGGCTGCAGAGGATGTTTGCATGTGCAGTCCTGTATACAGAGTAAAATACTATATTGGGTTATAAAAATATATAAGTAGTGAGAGGAAGACCAAAGAGACAATTATGTTTTTTTGTGTAGAACTGGGGCAGCCGTATCTCAGAAGTACCACATATTCAGAATTTTGAGGCCAGAACAAACCATCAAGACCTCCTGCACATCATAGGCCACACAACTGCCCCACACACTCCTGTAAGAGGTATATAAGCCCTGGCTGAGTTAATGAAGTCCTCAGATCTTGATTTAAAGACTACAAGTAGCAATGAATCCACTTGCATGTTGAAATACTTTGCTTTAAAACATAGGGTTACTTCAGGCCAGTTAGTTTCCAAAATGGCAACCGGCCGGGAATATGCTAATCATGCACAGGGTATTTAAATCCCTTGCTTCATTAGCAATTTCGGTCGCCCTCATTAGCCTCCCTAGTTCAAACTAGGGGGCTAGTATAGACGTACCCATAAAGTGATTTGTTTGAGTCAATATTACAACTAAGCAAAAAGCATGAAGGGCTTAGGGAATATGACCTATGGAAGATGGGGAATGGACCTACATTTATGCAGTGTGCAGAAAAGGGGTGACATCCTGGTCTCACTGCCAGAATGCTCATTCACTTCAATGGAGCCAGGATTTTACCAGAGGTGTGCAGGGAAAGAGATCTGAAATAATGGAAGTAATCAGGAAGAGCTATTTGAAAGAAAAATGGGGTAGTGAAATTAAAGTATATTGATGCATAAAGTCATAAAAACACAGAAGTTAAAATTAGATTAAATTATCACCTATATGATAACAGTGAAGGCCAACTGGACAGTAGACTAACGTGCCATAGGAGTTTGTCAAGGCAGACAGGAAAATAATTGATTTCTGCAGAAACATATCAGTACTTTACTATCCATGAAACAGGATGGGCTAGATGTTCCAAAGGTCCAATACTAATGCCTTAAAAATCTGTGGAAGGAACCACTATCAGTACGAATACCAGCTTTGAAAGTGAGCTGATATGCATAGGGACTCTGTATTCCTTTTTTTAGTTTAATTAGTTTGAATGTAGAAACAGCTTTCTGTTCTGTGACAATATGACATTCTGATCAAATTTTCATCATTTGTAATTGCTTCATATCTGTATTCATTTTTGTTAATGCAGTAACGAAAAGTCTTATCACATCTGTGACACAAAGATTCCCACTAACAAATGGAACACAGAGAGTCAATAAAATACATTAGAATTCCCTGAACAGCATTTTTGACATTGATTTCCTGTCATGCCTAGCAACCTCTGCCTACCCAAGCAAATTCCACAGAAAAATATTTGAACAACATCTCACTATTTAATTTATAAAAGGCTATAATGAATATATGTGTATTTCATGTCTTGTGAGGGTGGACTAGACAAAAAGGAGAATTTAATATGAGATGAAGGCAGATAGTGTATTACTAGTCTAGTTGCAAACTAATTACTTGGAAAAGCTGATGCTTATTTGCAGGGCAAACTATCAACTACCACCCATTAGGATGTCACAGCATCATTTGTTGTAAAACAAAGCTGTCCAGCTCCTTATTGAATGTTATAAAGCATACCAGGAAGTAGAAAAAGATTTTCTGTGATGCATCTTCATTACTCCAAAATTGGGTCTTTACTCACAGTAGAGAAGAAATATGTTTTCAACTTATATTTGGTTTCATTGCAGGAAATCAATTCATATAGCAGACATTTAAATGTTGTGAAATTAGTCTACATGTTTTATTGTATTTGGGTCAAATATAATATTTCCTAGTTATAGTTGCATGCTGCAGAATAGCTGTCAGTTAATGCATTTTGTAAGAGTAACTCTGAAAAATGCCATATGAAATGTAATCAGTTTCAGATATAGTACCCAGATATGAGATCAGATATGTCTACTGAACAGTTATGTGTGGGTGTATATGTGTGTCAAGGGGTGGAGATATGACTTTTGGTGTAGCAGAAAACAGATTCTTTTTCCAGAAAATTACACTGGATAAATATTTTATATTTGCATTATCAGTATCTCTGCTCATAACTCTCTTAGCAGACTACATTTGTGATTTTTCAGTGAAAGTGATTTAAATTTCAGCACATATATTAGCATTAATCTGATTCCCATAAACATAAAAGAGATGAACTAAAACCAGAAATGGTCTGTAAATAAATATCACAAGCATACTCTTACTACATGGCTCTTATCCTACAAACATGCATTAGATTAAGCCCATGTGAGTAAAATTTAGCATGTGCATAAATATTTGCAGGATTAGGGATTTAGTCTAAATTTGTCATAAATTTTAAACTTTATTTTGAGGAGCTGAGTTTACCAAACAATGAGAAATATCTGTTAGTTAGATAAATGGATGGGTTGGAGTTTAAATACATTAGACACTGGGACAAATGATCACATGTTTATGCATCTACTTGCAAACCTAAAAAGGGTTTGACAGCCATAAGAACATAAGAATGGCTGTACTACGTCAGACCAAAGGTCCATCTAGCCCAGTAGCCTGTCTGCCAACAGTGGCCAGCTCCAGGTGCCCCGGAGGGGGTGGACCGAAGACAATGATCAAGCGATTTGTCTCCTGCCATCCCTCTCCAGACTCTGACAAACAGAGGCCAGGGACACCATTCCTACCCCCTGGCTAATAGCCTTTTATGGACCTAACCTTCATGAATTTATCTAGCTTCTCTTTAAACTCTGTTATAATTCTAGCCTTCACAGCCTCCTCTGGCAAGGAGTTCCACAGGTTGACTATGAGCTGTGTGAAGAAGAACTTTCGCGTATTAGTTTAAAACCTGCTACCCATTAATTTCATCTGGTGTCCTCTAGTCCTTATATTATGGGAACTAATGAATAACTTCTTTATTCTCCCTCTCCACACTAGTCGTGATTTTATATACCTCTATGATATCCCCCTCTGTCTCCTCTTTTCCAAACTGAAAAGTACCAGACACTTAACTTCTCCTCATATGGGATCTGTTCCAAACCCCTGATCATTTTAGTTGCCCTTTTCTGAACCCTTTCCAAGGCCAAAATATTTTTTTTTTTGAGGTGAGGGGACCACATCTGTACACAGTACTCAAGATGTGGGCATACCATAGTTTTATACAGGGGCAGTAAGATATTCTGTGTCTTATTTTCTATCCCTTTTTTAATAATTCCTAACATTCTATTTGCGTTTTTGACCACCACAGCACACTGTGTGGAAGTTTTCAGAGAATTATCCATGATAACTCCAAGATCTCTTTCCTGATTTGTCATAGCCAAATTAGCCCTAATCATATTATAGGTATAGTTGGGGTTATTTTTTACAACGTGCATTACTTTACACTTATCCACGTTAATCAGAAAGATATTATTAAAAATGGCTGATCAAGGAGTTAAATGTTTTCAGCTTTTTGAAAGGAAAGTACACATTTAAGATACCCGAAGATATTTGACATTGTGCCAACCCCCAAGTTTAGCTGGTTTGTAGCATTTCACTCAGACAATGAAGATAATGGAAAGAGCAGAAAGTAAATTTTGTTAAAAATCTTATTACTGGAATATTTGTTCTGAGGAGGAGAAAACCTACAGTCTTATTTAATACATGAAACAGTGTCAGAGAAATAATAGGAATACACATCTTTGGTAAATTGCAGAGATTAAATTTCCATTAAAATGCCATCATTTCTTTCAGCGCCACAGGAAAGTAATTAGAATAGTTCCTACAGTTCTTGCTTTTGTTACTTTTACTGAGACTTCACTGTAAAGAGAAAACCTTTGCTATTAGAGGCTTTTGTGCCACTGAATATACTTGTTTTACCTCAACATATAAAGAAACCAGGTAACATTCACATGACAGCTGTTAAAGCTTTAGAGTGTCTGCAGATAATTGTGAATCATTAGTTCAGTTACCCAAGTGAAAGGCTATAAACAAGCACCTCTGTCCTCTTCTGTTTTTGGAGGAGTATTTTTCATTTTCACAAATGCAGAATGAAAAGTATTCTATGACAGCAGGCACTGGTCATTATCTCATTTATTGGTGCAATATGTAAATATTGCACTCCTGCTGACATCTGTTAATAGACATTTTCTTTATAAAATCCTTGTTATAGTCCAGAATAGATGTGCATGCACCATGCCCCATGATTCTATGGTCTCAGAGAATGAGAGTAGAATATATTATCCTGGAGGAATTCTGCAATTTGGAACCATAGTAAAATTTCAGAATTTCCCCAGGACTAGATATTGTATGCATTGTAGTTTATGAATATTCACAATTTTTATGCGTTCTATGCAATCTGTTGCAGATAAATGTGGGAAACATTTTATTTTTACAGTATTGTGGAGGCCAAACAAATGAGAAATAGAAAACTTGTCATGTATTAGTCAGAAATCTTGGCCTGCCAATGTATTGCCCAATAAAGTTTACCTTACCATGCAGAAGAATGCTGGCTAACAACCTGGAGACAAAGGCAGTAAAGTTCAGTGGTAGCACTCTATTAGGTTAGACCAAAAAAAGGTATCAAGAAATTAATGATAAGTGGGCACAAAAACCCAGCCTGGCAGCTATTTCCAGATGACTGACTTAGTCCTCTAGCATCAGAAAATCTGAGACAGTTTATTAAGGGACAGCTTGATGCTAATGTATAGGCTTGAGCCTGTCTTAACTTATGTGGTGTATTGATAGTTTTCTTGACTAGTGTGTTGGTGTTCTATGGCTATGTAATCATTTGGCTGTCAGGAAATATGGAGCAATAGCTTTTCTTAAACAATAGGCATTTGTTAAGTGGAACAGTACCCAATTATAAACACAAGAAAAAGACTTTCCAGCAATAATCCCAGCTCAGCTCTCTTGTTTATTGCAGCCCACACCTTGTATGGAACCCTGTACAGCACACAGAGACATCTAGTGATTGAATTATATACTGCAAGCAAACATATCACACTAGTTACCTCAAGTTGGAAAACAAGAATTCCATTTATTGAAAAATGTCAAGGTTTCACAATTTGTTTTGTTTTGCATCAGAACTAAACCAAACCACTTGATTTTTTTTCCACAAATATGGAGAACATATCCCAGAGCAGTCAATAGCCACGTACTTAGACTGCTCAGAAGGAGTATAGGGGAGACAGCCTCAAGTCTCAGATTCTCAAACAGCTCTACTCAGAACACAAACTGTATGTAATGTCCACATGAAAGTTCATGTTTGAGAAGGAGATGCAGCTTGTCCAAATTACCTCACGTGTGTAAATAATGCTGATGTACACACACTAAAATTTAATATAAAGATCTTGCAATAAGGCAGACATAAGTAAAAGCATCTGAGATGTCATTTTATGTAACTTCTATTAAAAATGAACACAAACAGATATGAAATGTGCCTCACCACTGAACGCTTAGTCTATCTATGTTATTTAAAAAAAGTTTTTCTTGTGAGACGACAGTGACGTCATTCTGTCATTCTGCGTCCCTCAGCCACTCCCCCATCAGCTGTACCATCTCCTCCCTTCCTCCTTGCTGCTAACCCAGCAGTGATCGGCAACCTATGGCTCCAGGACCCCAATAAGAGCAGTAGAACTGAAGGTGAGTGGCTGCTGCTGAGCTTTTGGTGGGCGGATAGCTGTCAGAGTTTAAGTTGAGCTGCATGGCTTCTTTGCTGCCTGGGACAGGGGGGACGTGCATTGGAGCCACAGGGGCTCTGGCAGGGGGTGGGGGCACATGGGAGCCATTGGGGCATTAGTGGGGGGCATGAGGGAGCTGTGTGGGCTTGGGTGGGGGGAGTGAGGTGTGGGACAGGGGGTTTTGTGGGAGCTGTGGGGGTTTGTATGAGGGAGGGGGGACGTGGGTGGGGGGAGGGCAGATGCGTGGGAGTCACAGGGGACTCGAGTGGCGGGTGCATGGGACCTGCAGAGCTTTGCAGGGGCTCAGTGAGGGGATGGAGGTGCGCAGGCCATGTGTGGCTTTCCCCCTCCTGGCTGGAGGAAGAGGGCCAGATCAGCCCTGCCGTGGCCTCGTTCTGGCCCAACCACTCCCCACCCCGGTGTCTGGAGGGAGGAGCTGTTCCAGCCTAGGTCTGCCCACCTCACCGGCGTCTGGACTGGGGAGAGCTGGGGCAGGCCACAGCCCAAACACTATTTCCCAAAGTTGCCAGGATTAAAAAGGTTGAAGTGTAATTCTGCATGCAGTTTAGTTGGGCAATCATGTATACATTGCTTTCTCAGTCTTGGGCTTCTGAACAAAGTTCCCTCTAAGCTGTGTGGCAGCACAGCCCTGCAACTGCTTTATTAGCCCCGCCCAGTCAGGGCTCCGTCCTCGGAGCTGCCTGACTGGGTGTGTAGGTGGAAAGTTCTGGTAAACAATAACATGTACGCCATTTTGTAAATGTCCAAACAACAACATGGACTCCATCTTGGCCACCCTTCTCCCCCCTTCCCTCAGGGCATTTTCCTGCTCTTTTGGTGTTTTGGTGGGAAAACTAGGCACACACATGACCTAGGTTCTGTCCAGCATTTAAGGGTTGCTTCTAGAGTTCTAAGGGACTGTCCATCTGAGTGGCAGAGTTTGGGGCTGCTTAGAGGATATGCCAGCACCACGCAGCTAGGTTTTGGTTGTGGGAGGATGAATTTACCTGCATGTAAGGGGTATGCTAACAGCTGCCACTCCTCATCAACAAGGACACACCCACCCATGACAGCACAGGGAGGGGAGTGAGCCAACCATCGCCGGAGCAGAGCTGACACAGACTGATTGCTCTCACCCGAGATACCATCTGGAGATGGAATCCGGAGCTGTCCCACTGCTGTGAGGGTCCACAAGCTGCAGGACATGATAGTGGTTTCGTAATCCTCCATTTCCTTCCCTGGTTCCTGTCCTGGGGAAGGGAATTTACCTGAATTGCTGTCATGCACCACCTTTGTGTCACTTACCTTTAATTGTGGGAGTCCTGGTTATAGTTACGTGCTTTGCTTGCTTGAACTGTAAAATAAATGCCCTGTTTTGTTAGCACCCATGTTTTAGTCAGTTTATTTTTCCTACAGGGCTGGTTTCCTTCTTGGCCAGGCATACCAGTCAACAAGTGGGGCGGATTAAGCAGTTGCAAGGCTGTGCTGCTATGCAGTTTAGAGGGAACCTTACATCTGAAACTTTTAATAATGATAGGAATTATTAACATGAATTCATAATGTTATATGCTTTATTTGATGCACTCCACTTTAAAGGATGACCAGGATTTCTGCTATCAAAGCCTGCACTTTTTGTCTCATGAGATAGTGTTATTTGTTCCTGACTATGGATTAATGGTTTATAGCCTCTGTTTATTTAAATGGGAAAAGCTTTGTTGGGGCTTTCAGTGACAAAGGGAAGGTGTATACAACTGCTTGAGTTATTCTAACTTATGTCAGTCGGGGTGCGAGAGAACTTCCTCCCCAAAAGTGACAAATTTTGCACTGTTCAGATTGGCGCTATGTCAGCGAAAGATGCAATCCCGTTGACATAGCTCTCTGAGATGGAGTAATTATGCCAATGGGAGAGCCTATCATTCTGGCATACTACGTCTTCACCAGATGCATGACTGCAGTGCAGCTGTGCCAATATAGCACTGCAGTGTAGATTTTTTCCCCCAAAGAAACAGAAACACCAGCTTTAGTTGCAGGCAACAGTTTGTTGAGCTGAGTAGCAGCCTCAAAGCCATTGATAGCTGGTCAATTTTGCCCTCACCAAAAAGTGACCCTACAATGAATGGAACTTGTCAGAAAGAATCTTAGATAATACTGATATTATTAAAACAAAAATGACAAAGTGCCTATCAGAGTTCGCTTAACTTTAATATCTTTCCGGGGATTTATATAACTCCTTTGGCAACAAAAAATTATTCCCTGACAGATCATCTATTCCCTGTTGAAAATGTCAGTTGACTTCAGGGATGTCTTCTCACACTTTCTAGGCCTGTGAGTTGCTTTTAAATCATTGCTGTAATGTTTTCTAATACCATTTCTCTTGAGGAGTGAAACCAAAATCGTGTCTTTGAATACTCTCTCTCACAAGCTGGATGTTTAGGTATCATCTTCTGCTCAGTAATTCTCAGAGCATAAATTGTATCTTATTTGCAGAAAAGATGGAGGGTACAGTAAAGCATCTTCACATAACACTATAAAATAACTTTTCTCTTGGGTATGAGAGATTGTCTGCATTTGCGAGCAGTGATCTAATCCAGATGCCTTTTACCATGAACCTTCTCTGTTAATCATATCCACTTCTGAACCATGTGAAATTTTGGTAGTTATGTACATTTCATGGCTTTACACACAGAAAGAAGGAGTGTTGTGAAAATGTTAAACCTACTTATCAGCAGGCCCTCTGAGAGAATGACAGAGGCCCGGGCCACTTTGAGTTTAGAGTCCCCAGCCCCAGCCCCTGCTCCAGGCCCCCGATGTATTCTAATCTGCAGGGTTATGCTAAAACCAAAAGAATATATGAAAATGAACACTTACGACATTTATTTATTAACAATTAAGTCATTATACAATAGCATATATATTAAAAATGTAACTTTAATTGTGAGTTTCCACTGCAAGCAAAACTTTTCATTTTAGGAATGCTTTTCTGGCTTTGTTGTGTGCAAACTCATTTATAATTGAAGAAAAATCTAATTTACATGCAACATCTCTGTTAATGTTAAGCATAGTGAGCCCATTCAAGTGCTCTTGTCCCATTGTAGAACGGTGATAGTTTTTTACTTGTTTTAACACATTGAATGTTCATTCACCTGAAGCCACCAATGCAAGGAGACTGACAAAAATACATAAAGCAATTGTGATATTAGGAAATACAGTCGACAGTCAGAAATCGAATATTTCTTGAAGCAGTTCTTTTGGCTTGCTGTCTGATTTAAAGTTGGTGGAATGTACGTTTCAGGAAGACAATCTCGTCACAGAGATCTCTTGAAATTTCCGTTGTCCCTTTGTTGAAACCGTTCAGCCACTGAATATAGATCTTCATTACTTAATTCTCTGAACTCTGAAAGGAATCCAAAAAAGGTACAAATTTGTCGCAGTGACTCAATTTAATGTGTAAAACCAGATTTGATGGAGTCAATATAAATAGCAACAACAAAACCCCTACTGACTTGATAGTGCCTTTCTGCATCAGATTGAGATGTTAGGCTGCGATTGGTGGAAAACTCAGATGAAATGTCTAACTTGTGCTACTGATTTGGACTCAGAAAGGATTGCATCCCATTGATCACAAATCTTTTGAATATCTTTAAGAAATCATTCAGTGTTATACCTTTCAACATATAATGTAGCAATGCGTGCTTCAATTAAAAGATTAGTTTTGTGGATCATTTTTAGCAGCTTCATCCGCACGGACAACATTAAAATGCATTCAAATGTGGATGTATACTTCTGAATTGACTTTAGCTCAGTGCAAGCCTGTGCTGTGAGAGTAAGAGATTCAAGCTCACTTAAAGCATCTCTCTCAGAGTCCAAATGCTGTGCAACTGGTTTAACGCTATGAATTCGTGCTGACCATCTCATTGTCAACATGCCATGAAGGGAAACAGGCAGATGCTGCTTCAGAATTTCCCATTTTTGAGGACTGCTACTGAAGAGGTTTGTACAATTGCTGGATTGTTCGAAAGTATGTGATTGCTTCCTTGTATGATTCACCGCAATCAATGCCAACAAGATTTAGTGTGGTTGCCACAAATGGAGAAAATACAGTTTGGACTGCTTATACGTCTTTGTACTTCCCAGCCATATTGTATTCATTGTCATAGGCCTGGCCAATGCAGACTTGAACATTTAATTTGAAGCCTTCCAGAATTTCTGATACATGAGTGATGATTTCTTTTCCAGTTTTTTTCCATGTTTTTTCCAGTTATTTTTAAATTTCAACCAAAATTAATCATTCTTCAGTTGAAACCTTTGAACGTTCTGCAATTGTAACACATTGAACAACCAAGGTCGTCTGTTCTTTATGAGAACAGTCTGGAGTTGCATCAGTAATAATTGAAAAGTACTTCACATATTGTATCTCTTCAAGAATTGTTATTTGCACAAATGTCCCGCACAGCTCAATAAACTCGTTATGTATTCTGGTAAACAGATAATGGACTTGCATGTATTTTCTGCTCTCTTGTGATTCATGAACATGCTTAACATGGACTAATAAAAGTGGGTCATACTTGCTAATAAGCTCAAGTATATTAAGAAAGTTTCCATTTGTAAGGTCACTGATACGTTGACTGGAACCAAACTAAGCCAATCCATATTCAGAAAGAAATAGAATGACATTCAGTATGCGCTCAAGGAGATTTTTTTTCAATTATTGGTTTCTGTGTTTATTTCATTCAGGAGTAAGCTTTCGATTGAATTGTTAGCTAGTGCTGCTCTACTAACTGATTTCCATGTAACATAGTTATCTTTATATGCAATACTTAAGTTTCATGTGCAGGTATTTGGTTTTTCAACTTCCTCCAGCCTCTACTGATGCACCAATAGAATGGATCAGACAGTACTGATTCATTTGAAGTATTACTATTAAAAATGAAATAGGCTACACAGTACAGAGCCTGCTTTTCCATGCTCCTGCAGAGCCAGTCTCTTGTGTAGATCTCTCTGTCTGGAAAAGTTTTTGTCAGCAGACAAGTGGGAAAAGCATGATTTTCAGTATCTTTTGGTATTTTACTTGGATTCTGAAAAAAACCCTAACTTTGAGAAATGCTGCATTTGAGAAACATTGTTTTTATCAAGAAATCCAATATCAGGTTCTGATGCCACTGTTGTTATATCATGTCCTGTGTTAGTCATAAGTTCTTGTGCTTGATGTGCAACATCTCTGAGGTCCTAATTTTATGCTGACACAGTAAATCAAGCAAAGATTCTGCATCTATTGCTACAATACTGTTTCTTGATTAATGACCTCCTCATTTTGAGGCAGTGGCATTGAAATGTCATTTGTGGATACAAAATTTTCATCATCAGAACTGGAAGTGTTACTGTTAGTATGGTCACCGTCTAATGGCTGAGGCATCTTTTCTACAAGAAATGATGTTATTGGCTTTAAACTCTTAACTGCTGCTTTACTTTGTTGCTTTCACCATCTTTTACTTGCACCACTTTCAAATCTTTGCTTCATTTTTTATAAAAGGGGTCTTTTAAAACACAGCAACATACAATAAATTAATTTGCTTATGGCTGAGCCTGATGTGGTTATTGTGCACAAAGGCACATAAGAAGAAACAGGAATATGAAAATCTCCTATACAGAGATAAACTCCCAATTTAAACTTACCCTCAGACCATGCAAAATCACTTTACAGTAACAGAATTAATTATGACTTTCAAAACCTCTAAACTATGCAAAGACTGTAAACAGTGTTTCATAACATAGAATCACTAATCACAGAAGTGTCTCCAGTCACACAGATGAAAACTTGAATGTGACCAAAAAATTGGTGAAGGCCCGAGGTCCCATGATAATTTTATCAATCTTTTGCGGGTATATATAGCTTCTTTTGTTGGCTCTGTTATAATCACAAGGTATATAATAAATGAAATGACTTGGTAGAAAAATGTAAAAATTTGAGGCCCCTTAGACTCCTGAGGCCTGGGCCAAATGGCCCTCCTGGCCCCTGCTCTGACAGGGCCTGTTTAGCAGTATGTCTAAAACTTTAATGGCTAAAAATCAAGAATTATAATAAACAAATAAAAACAACCCAGAACTCTAGTAGATTAGTAAGGCATGATTTCCCTTTACAGAAGCCATGTTGACTTTCCTTCAACAATTTATGTTCATCCATGTGTCTGACAATTTTATTCTTTGTTATAGTTTCAACTGATTTGCCTGGCACTGACATTAGACTTACTTATCTGTAATTGTCAGGCCCACCTCTAGAGCCCTTTTTAAATATTGGTGTCACATTAGCTAACTTCCAGTCATTAAGTACAGAAGCTGATTTAAAGGATAGGTTACAAACCACAGTTCAAATTTGAGTTCTTTCAGAACTCTTGTGCGAATGCCATCTAGTCCTGGTGACTTGTTACTGTTAAGTTTATCAATTTATTTCAAAACCTCCTGTAACGACACTTCAATCTGGGACAATTCCTCAGATGTCACCTAAAAAGAATGGCTCAGGTTAGGGGATCTCCCCAATATCCTCAGCCATGAAGACTGAAGCAAAGAATTCATTTGGCTTTTCCTCAATGACTTTATCGTCTTTGACTGTTCCTTTAGCATCTTGATCATCCAAGGACTCCTCTGGTTATTTAGCATGCTTCCTGCTTATGATGTACTTAAAAAACACTTTACTATTACTTTTTGAGTTTTTGGCTGGCTGTTCTTCAAACTCCTTTTGGGCTTTTCTTATTATATTTTTACACTTAATCTGACAAAGTTTATGGTCCTTTCTATTTTCCTCACTAGGATTTGACTTCTTTTTAAAAGATGTCTTTGTATCTCTCACTGCTTCTTTTACTTGGTTGTTAAGCCATGATTACACGCTTTTGGTTCTCTTGCTGTGTTTTTTAATTTGAGGTATACATTTAAGTTGGGCCTCTATTATGATGTCTTTGAAAAGTTTCCATGCAGCTTGCAGAAATTTTACTTTTGTCACTGTACCTTTTAAATTCTGTTTAACTAACCTCATTTTTCTGTAGTTCCCCTTTCTAAAATTAAATGCCACAGTGTTGGGTTTCTATTATGGTTTTCCCACCAGAGGGATGTTAAATGTTATTACATTATGGTCACCATATCCAAGCGGTCCAGTAATATTAACCTCTCAGACTAGGTTCTGCGCTCCACATAGGACTAAATCAAGAATTGCCTCTCCCCTTGGGGGTTCCAGAAACAGCTGCTCCAAAAGCAGTCATTTAAGGTATCAAGAAATTTTATCTCTGCATCCTATCCTAAGGTGACGTGTACCTAGTCAATATGGGGAAAGTTGAAATCTCCCACTATTATTGAGTTTTTATTTTGTTAGCCTCTCTAATCTCCCTTAGTATTTCATAGTCACTATCACTATCATGATCAGGTGGTTGATAATATATCTCTATTGCTATATTCTTATTATTGGAGTATGGAATTACTCTCCACAAAGATTCTACGGAACATTTTGGCTTATTTAAGATTTTTACTTCATTTGATTACACATTTTCTTTCACATATAGTGCCACTCTCCCACCAGCATGACCTGTTCTGTCCTTCCAGTATATTTTGTATCCTGGTATGACTGTGCCCCATTGCTTGTCCTCATTCCACCAAGTTTCTGTGATGCATATTATATCAATATCCTCCTTTAATATGAGGCACTCTAGTTCACCCATCTTATTATTTAGACTTCTAGTGTTTGTGTATAAGCCCTTCAAAACATTTTCACTATTTATCTATGTGCCATTTCCTGATGTGTTAGACCAGTGGTCCCCAACCTTTTGGGGCTGCCACGTATCCGTGGGCGGGGCCGCTCATGCACCACGTGCCCAGGGCCTGCACTGCGCATGCGCCATGCACCCGGGGCTGGCACCATGCGCCCGGGGCCTGGGATGCAAGAACGGCTTGGGTCGGTCCTGATCACTCGGCAGGCAGACATAAGTGCCCCGGCAGGCACCATGGCACCCGCGGGCACCGCGTTGGGGACCACTGTGTTAGACTCTTTTTCATTTGATTGTGTCTCATCTGATCTTACCCATACTTCCATCCTCTCCTTCTGACTAGATCACAGAGAATCTCTATTAAAAGACCCTCCCCAAAAGATGACTCTGTCCAATTCATGTGTTCCTCTGCACCTGTCAGCATTCCCCCAGCCCTTAGTATAAAATCTGCTCTACAACCTTTTTAATGTTAAGTTCCATTTTGGTTTAGGTGGAGCCCATCCTTCCTGTAGCCACCATTCTTTTGCACTGAAGGCACACTCATGACTGACAAGCTTACAGGCAGAATGTTGGTTTGTAAGCATGTACATGCACATTACGCTGACATTTTGTTTGTTCTTTTCTGTTTTTGCAATCAAACAGAGCCATTATGCATATAGCAGAATCCATACTCAATATATATTTTCCTCCAAACACCACCAAACACATGCTTTTGTGACAGGCCCTTGACTCTGGAACTCTGTTTCCTGCCTTTGCCTGACAGAATTTGAATTTGCTTAACTTTAGGGCACATTTAATCTCCTATAATTGTTTCCATTCAATTCCATTCCATCCCAGGGTGAATGATTTTATTGCGTCAGAGCTCACTTTGAAATATGCAAATGTTGTTATGCAACTGTACATGCACTTAGGTCTTGTACTAGTGCATTTTCCATAACAGTCTCCAACAGCCAGTGTAAACGCCTTATGCTTATCTGTCTCACCCTGTGTTTCCCATAGACATGCTGGCAGTGGTGGATTAGCTGCTGAGCCAAGCAAGTCCATACCCTGGGGCCCCAGCCAATTCAGGGTCCTAAAAAATGGGTGACCCTGTGTTCTGATCTACTATAACAACCCTCCCGGTACTAATGCAGAAGAGTGAAATCAAGCTTGTCCTCCTCTGCCCATCTGGTGCTCCTGACAGGGAACATGGGCTTACCGCTCTCTCTAGCAAGAGTGGTAGGTAAGCAGAGCAGGGTCAGCCCTTGACCCCATTTTCTGGCAGGAGGGGCAACTGCAGGCAGAAATGATGGGGAAGGGCCCTCATTTGCTCTAGCTCTTCCTCCCATAGGAAAGTCGGGGCTGGCTCGAGCCTTTCCTGCACCCTGGGCAATAGGCGTACAATGCATGCGCAGCTCTGCCACCGGGCACATGGTGCATGAGCAGCCCTGCCCCCCAGCGCACTGTGTACTTTACAGCTGCAATCGGGCACATGGCACCCTTACAGCTGCCATCAGGCGCCCTCCATAGGTTGATGCCCAGGGCAGCTGCCCAGCTAGCCTCCCTCTTAATCCGGCTCTCAGGAAGGTAATCTGCTTGTGCATGCTGTTTCCATTCTGCAGATGTGAAGAAGAAGAGCTCTGAGAAGCTCAAAAGTTTTTCCTTTCCATTGTCAGAAGTTATTTTGATAAAAGATATTAATCACTTCACATGTTATCTCTCTAAATATACATTGATTGTAGTTCTACCCTAAAAAGCAACGATGAATAAATAGAAATTTCTTACTTTTTCCTGTTGACTCTGTATATTCAGACTCTCAGCTACTTGTTTTAGTTACTGAAATAAGTTTGTACTAATTTTTTACTTTTTCAGAGCCAACACAGCCAACAGGGAGCTATGTTTTTTACTAAGTTCCAATCATCTTTGCCTGTGAAAATCTGCTTAAGGCAGCGGTACTACACAGGTGTCACTGGGGGCTTAATTTACCTTGCAGAACCTTTATTATTGATGATAATGAATAAGAAGTGAAAAACTTGTATGGCTGGCAGATCCCAAGGTGAGTTTCCAAGGCTGACAATTAGGGGAAAAAATCTTTTTATTTGTAAATATATCTGAAAAATTATCGACACATCATACATGTGGAGCCCAACTATGGCACGTTTACTGAATTTTTTGGAGTAGATATGAATTTTAATAGCCATTAGACTTGGAAGTGTTATTTTTGCCACTAGAGGGCTCCAATTTTTCTTCGTTAGTTCAATAGAGATAGTGGAAGAATGAATATTTTTTTAAATTGAAAGGATAGAAATAGTAAACTTATCTGAGCATAAATTAATCCCCAGTTGAATATAACAACATTACAATTAAATTTAGACCAAGAGGTTGGATTTATAATTTCATGAACATGAGAATTAATTATACAGCACTTATTAAATAAAAATGCTAAAGAACAACTGAAAAATATGAGTTTTCCTACATTTGAGCTATACAGTCTCTCCTATGTAAGGCACCATAAATGATGGCACTAGAGTGATTAGGTGTATTTGAAAACCATGAAAAGAATAGCTTCCTGCATTTATTTTCTACAGATGTCCCATCAGAGATATTAGGAATTTAGCAATGTTACTACTTTAATTTGGGAAATCTGATACATTTAGAATTAGAAGGATTTTTTAAAGTGACATTTTATCTGTAGGTCATATTTTGGACCAGTCAACAGTCAGAGTACAAATAAAAATTGTAGAACAAGTAGTTGTCTTCCACCTATTTTAATACTAACCAGTAATGCCTTGCAACAACAATAAGTGCTGTTTTTAAATACATAAGAAGCAGGAAGCCTGCTAAACAACCAATGGAACCCCTGGACAATTGAGATGTCAAAGGAGCATTCAAAGATGATAGTCATTGCGGAAAAGCTAAATAAATTTTGTGCTTCAGTCTTCACAGCTGAACGTAGACGAACATGTTTTGTTGAGGGAAAGTCAACATGGTTTCTGTAATAGTAAATCATGCCTTACTAATCTACTAGAGTTCTTTGAGGGGGTCAACAAATGTGGACAAGGGGGAGCCAGTGGATATAGTATACTTAGTTTTCCAGAAAGCCTTTGACAAGGTCCCTCACCAAAGTCTCTTAAATAAGTTGTCATGGGATAAGAAGGAAGGTCCTTTCATGGACTGATAATTGGTTAAAAGACAGGAAACAAAGTGAAGAAATAAGTGGTAATTTTTCAGAGTGGAGAGAGGTAACTAGTGGTGTCCCCCAAGGTTTGTCCTGGGAATTGCCTCTATATAAAACCATGGTATTCCCACATCTTGAATGCGGTGTACAGATGTGGTCACCACATTTCAAAAAAGATATTGGTATTAGAAAAAGTTCAGAAAAGGACAAGAGATGATTAGAGGTTTGGAACGGGTCCCATATGAAGAGACAGGGACTTTTAAGCTCAGAAGAGAGGAGTTTAAGAGGGGATATGATAGAGGTCTATAAAATCATGACTGGTGTGGAAAAAGTGAATAGGGAAAAGTTATTTACTTATCACAATATAAGAACTAGGGGTCACCAAATAAAATTAATAGGCGGCAGGTTTAAAACAAACAAAAGGAAATTTTTCTTTGTGTGCACAGTCAATCTGTGGGACTCCTTGCCAGAGGATGTTGTGAAGACTAAGACTTTAACAGGGTTAAATAAAGAGCTAGATAAATTCATGGAGGTTAGGTCCATCAATGGCTATTAGCAGGATGGGTAGGAATGGTGTTCTTAGCCTCTGTTTCTCTGGAGAATGGTGACAGGGGAGGGATCAGGTGATGATTCTCTGTTCTGTGCCCTCCCTCTGGGGGATGTGGTATTGGCCACTGTTGGCAGACAGGATACTGGGCTCAATGGACCCTTGGTCTGACCATGGACCCGGACAGTCATCCCTTCCCAGCTAGATTTAATAAGCCATGAAAGGCAGGGGTTGAGTGAGCATGTGGTCGGTCACACTCCTCCAAGCACCTTGTCCACATCCTCAGTCTGCAATAGATGAAACTGTTCCAAAGAGAAACGACTGGGTGGTGCGCTCAACATGTTCTGTTTTAAGCATGTTCTGTTTTAATACAGCTTTAAGCATGTCCCCTGCAGGCCTCAAAAACAATTATTACAATATTAAGCAATGCAACAGCAGTGCATATAATATTCAACACAATGCAATACAATATTCCAACAGGCGGGTCATATTTCTTATTGCAGGCTAGTTACTACAATCTTTAAGCTTATTGCCTGGCAATCCTAGCAAGACAAAGCAATACAATAGCCATTAATGCTACATGTAATGGAATATGCACTTCAAACATAGCTCTTATTGCAAGGCAGTTACTACAACCTTCAAACTCAGTTCATTTAGTCTATACTGCACTGTAGGTCGAAATACGATACACAGTTTGCATAGCTCAAATTGTTTATCTTATTTCAATGTTATTTCAGAATAGCTTATTTTGAAATTTGGACCAGTCTACATAGCACTTACTTTGAAATAAATCACTGTTTTGAAACATCTCTTACTCCTCGTGGAATGAGGTTTACAGGGACATTGGAATAGCGAGCCCATTATATCTTGATAAGACATGGAATAGCTAGTTTGGGATACCTCTGGTATCCCGAAATAGCACTACAGTGTAGATATAGCCTTACAGTGCAACCTTACAATGCCAGACAGGAGGTCGTGACTTCTTTGGTTCCCATGCTTCAAGATGTCTGTATAGCTGCTGCTGGATTGAACGTTTCCTACTTCAAGTTACAATGAGCAGGATTTGTGAGTAATTCTGCTTCCTACCTCCCATCCATTCTTTTTGAAAACCCTATTTTTATAGAAATGCTAGATTTGGTCCTTCACAACCATAATTTGCCACGTACTTTACCATCTAAAGTTAGTTCCCTATTCTTCAAATTTTGATTATGCTGACCTTCTTACCTTATATTTTCAGACCCTAACATGAGCAGTTATCTTAAGTTTGTTTACTCCTTTGTGGCAAGAATTTCTGAAAAATGCAAGGTGTCTCCGTTAATTTGTTCAAAGTTCCTGCAAGCTTTAGCAAAATTCCAGAAAGTTTCAGTCATACTTGCTATTTGTGGTCACACTTAGCTGTTTCAGCATTTGCTCGATATTTACAGTCAGGTCTTACTCACCGGCCTTAGGGCAAAAGGTTACATTTCCACATACTTTCCTACTATAGCCCTGCCTGCATGAACACACCATCAGGCTTTAGCAAGGCTTATACTCACTTAACCACACTCAGGTGTCAAAGCAAGGCCGTGCAGACTTCTCCATACCAGATCAGAGAGTGCCGGATTAGAAAGCTTCAACCTGTATAAATTATACTAAAGTACATCTATATACTAGACTAGATTACCAATGTTAATGCCAATTTTCCAACTAAAAATGAAATTTAGTCTATATAAAATGTTATGTGGGAAAGAGTTTATTTTGATGATATTTTCAGTGGGATAAAGTCAAAGTGATTTATTTTGTTTTGTTTCAGTAATGTCAAAATGTTCCATTTCAACAAGGTAAAGTTCACTGTATGAAACCTAGGGGGAGTATATCTTCAGTGGATTTTGTTGGGGGAGATAGATCAGTGCTCACCCAAAATTGTGGGAGCTGATGATTCAAACCAATTTGATGATGAATCTTGGTCACATGCCATCTGTGGCATGTTATGCATATGGTAAGAAGAAGTGGATTTTGTTGCTGCTGCTGCTCTTTTAAACTGAATCTTTTTTTAGTTTGACAGACTTAGGGAAGGTCTATACTGCACGATTATTTCTAAGTAAGCTATTCTGGATTAATTATTCCGAAATAGCTTATTTTGAAATAGCACATCTATACTGCAGAGTCTGAGGCAGGCTTCCCTAATATAGACGTGCTATCTTGATTTAGAACCCCAAGAGGCACTGGGGAGGAATAACTTAGAATGGCCCTGGTGAGGGGCTGTTTCGAAATAGCAGCAGTGGAGTGCCTACACATGTCTTATTTCGAAATAGCTATTTCTGAATAGGTGTTATTCCTCATAGAATGAGGTTTACAGATTTTTGAATAAGCTGTCCATTATTTCGAAATAACAGAATGGTTGTGTAGACACTCACATTATTATTCCAAAATAATGCTAGTTATTTCGAAATAACGGAGCAGTGTAGGCACACCCCTAGAGAACTTCCTGGTATTAGGAAGTGCCTATTTTCCGGTTGCTGTTGAGAGTTGAGATTGTAGGTAAATAGCTTTCCTTGATAGTATTTGGGAAATAAACACTCAGTGCTGCCTCTCTCTGCTGGAGATTGGAATTATGTCATTTTAGTGTAATTAAATTTGCTTGAATTTATTTAGCGTTCATAGGCTGAGAGTCTTCTGCAGAATCCAGTAGTCTCATTTCAAGACCTCACAGGATTTGGCCCAGTGGTGCCACATGTTTACTGCGCTGTGTCTATCCCCAGCAATGACATATGTTGGTTGGACTGTATCTATCTCTAACGGTGCCACATGATGACTGGACTGTATCTATCCCTTTAAGAAATTATTAGTTTTATAGTCCGGTAAAGCTGAGGAGTAATTATAGGAAATACTATGGCTTTGAAGAAGTATTTAGACATTGGTCTCAGTTGGGATGCTTGTTACCTGCTGGGGAAGGGTTTATACTGAACTGCTGTTAAGCTTAAGCAATAATTTGTCTCAAAAGTAATTTATCTCAGTATGTTGCAGTAAACGTCTCATCTGTAAGGCCTCTAAAAGAAAATTGCATTTTTTCTTGTAATTAGAGTTTCCCAATACCATGTAAGCAGATTATTCATATATTATCTTCTATTTTAATATCGTGGCTGAAAAATTAATTATATAAATGTCATCCTAGTAAAAGCAGATGCCATTTTAATAACACCTTGAATTTGTTTCCTGTCCCTTGCAAAAATCTTGCCTCATAGCTGTACATTTTTGTACATTATATATTTCCTGATGACTAAGTGGAAATATCTTCCTGTCTGTCTTTCAGATAAAGCTGGCAGAATAATGTCAGTTACAGAGGAGGAAAAGTGCTGGTACACATTTTTGTGAATTCTGCATTGACCATTAACATAAACCTTGTCATATATTTCCTCTTTTATGCAGACAGAGTGTACATGAAGGTTTCCTCATATGAATATTTGTGGAAAGTAAGTTTTAGGCCAGCGAAGTCAATTGATTTATTTGAGAATGTAAATTTGTCTTAAATGAAAGAAATGAGCCTCTGTAAGGAATGTCAGATTCCAAAAGAAGACTTTACACTAGGGAACAGCTTGGAGTTGTATTCTTATCAGAAAAGGTGAGGGTGCCATTTATGTTCTTATGTAAATCAGAAAGATATTTGAATAGCTATAGTTAGATGAACAAAAACTATAAAGTGTCAACTATGTAATTAAACATTTAAATAGTCCCCTCAATTAAACATTCCTTGGGATGTTAATCATTATTTAGAGAGCGTCAGATGACAAGAATCCTCTCTGAGCTGTGCTGGGGGACCTTTTCTATATAAGGAAACCCCATCTCTCTTCAACTGACATATTGAAACGTACTCTTATTTCTTTCTCAGACTTGAGTCAATAATCTTTTGCTTTCAGATTTTCATGAAACAGACAAAATGTGCTCTGATTTTGTGCCATCTAGTTTTGACATATTTTCAATAATACATGCTTTTCACAGTGTCATTCAACTTTTCCTTCAGGACATGTATTTGTCATTACCAACCTTGCTTCTCACAAGGGTTGATTCATAGTTTTAGACAAACTACAGTTGACTCTTAACTTGTTACAGGTGTGGCTCTATTTATTTAACCTAGTCTATTTCCAGATATACAAAGGATATCTCTTGATGACAATTTGAAGAAGTTTGTCTGGAAAAATAAACCCAGTGCTGTGGAATTGGAATATTGTACAAAATCCTGTCAGAAATATGGACTTTACTTTCTGAGAACTGGTTCGCATAAGCAAAACCTCTTTCAGCTTACTTTAAATAACAAATTACTCTTCAGTTCATGATTTAACACATTTGTGGAATAACCTTTTCTCAAAAGAGTTTGCAAGAATAACACAATGGCCAGAGTCCAGCTTCAGCCAAAGCATTGGCAATTGGTTTGTAGAAACTATATTAAATGTCATCAGTGGTCCAGATTTTCCTTAGCTACCTTATAAGGCAGAGTTGTTTTTCATGGTTACAGTTTCAGGTAGTGTCGCCTTTACTACATTTTGTCACTTGTTCAATAGAGATGCTGGTGTTGAACTCTTATATTTCACAAGATCTTTGTCTGTCTCAGCAGTACTAATAAATAAGTGAAGTGGCGTGAACAAAAGTGTGCCCGCCTTGTTAGCCCTTGTTTATTTAAACCCTATGATTTTATGACATTTCTCTACTATTACTGTTATGTATTTCCTGAGTGTAAACAGAGTGCTCAGATAGTACAAACAAAGATTCTCTCAAATAGCTCCATATCTAAACCTTGTTTGCATGTTTTTGACTGAAATAGTTTTGGTTAGACCAGAGTTTGAAGTAATTTGTATGGGCTTATTTACCCATCCCTAGTTGCTGCAGATATACAGAAAGGGCTACATTCAAAGAATGAGGGCATGGAGACACTGCCACTAACTTTTAGGGCCTTAGAAAATCACTGGACCTCAAAGCCTGAATTAAGTGCCTAGGTTCCCTGTACAAGGAATGGGGAGAAACAGACACATCAGGATGGGATTCGCATGAGCCAACATGCTAGGTGGCTTCCTGTCTAAACTAGTCAATGGGAGTGCCAAGCCGAATGCTGTGTAAGATAACCCCTACAGGGTCATTCCCAGGCTTAGTCTTTCTACTCTGCAGCTAAAATCCCACAGGCGGCCTGTGCCAGCTGACTCAGGCTTGCACAGACTGTTGTGCTGGTTAATTGTAGTGCAAGCTTCCACACTCAAGCTGCAGCCTGGGTTCTAGGACCCTGCAAGGTGGGAGGATCCCAAAGCTCTGGCTGTTAGATGGCTATGCCCTAATTAATTAGGTCTGCAGCCCCTGATCAGCTGACACTGGCCAGACATGGGTGTCTCACTGCAGTGTAGGCATAGCCCAATTATTCTTCCTTATATAACCAGTAGATCAGTTTCAGCAGGAGAGATGAATGAGCCAAAGGCCCCATCACTCTATCCTACAGCGCAGTGGGCAGAATGCTTATCTGAGAGGTGACAAATCCCAGTTCAAATCTCTCCTCTCTCTTAGCAAGGAGATTTGAACTTGGGGTTTCAAAAATGAAGAGGGAGTTTGTCATCCTCATATCTCAGGTGTTTTGAGTAAACTCATCTAGTTAGGGCCAGCTCTGAACATGCTTATTAAATTGGGTCTTGCAGGTGAGAGAGGTATTCCTTCATCTATCTTCCTGCAGTTAGTGCATTGCACTGGTGCTTGGATATCCACATGCTGGGTTCCATGCTGCATGGCACAGTCACATGCTCAGAGGGACAAATATCAGCTTCTTAGGGACCTTTTACTGCAAAAATTTAGGCACCAAGAAATCTAGGTGCCTGTCACTTTCAGGGACAACTCCATGGGAGTTTTGAGAATCCCAGTAAATCCTGATTCTTGGATTTCGGCACCTAAATTATTTTGCTAGGGTATTTCTTAAACTTTAAAGAGTGCCTTCTGAACATGTATAGATTCCAGCACAGTATTTATTGTAACAGTTTCATTAAAACTCATATTTTGCCTCGTTAATCTGAATGGTAGCACTACTGAAGAATTTTGCCCACAGTGTTTGACTACTTGCATTACACTATTCATTATCTTCAAAACATTCAGTAACTATGGGAAACAGTAAGTAGTCCTGTGGCACCTTAGAGGCTAACAAAATATATAGAATCATGAGCTTTTGTGGGTAAAACCCACTCAATACCTATGGAGCTATTCTTGATTCATATTGGTGCAAATGAAAGCAGAATCAAGGCCTTTATTTCTATAGCCCTGCAAATCCACAGATATTGCTTTATATACATGGTTATCCACGGCAGCTGTCCACAGCATTTTTGTGGCTACGGATTCAGATACAAATTTTGCATGTAGAACTTTGCAAATTTGCAGCTATCCAAAGATATCTGCATCCACAGATGTGGATATTTGCAGATCATTTTTGCAGATGTGGCTACCAATTTTGTATCCAGGCAGGACTCTATTTGCATAAGAAACTATAATGCTATAATTACAGCAAAATAACTTTACAAATTGATTAATATGTATTGTGATAGACCCATACCAGCTGGCTGCTGCACTCTAATGGGGCACAGGTATGCAGGGTGCTGGATAAATAGTTCTCGCTCCCCTGAATAAACTCTCAGAGTCTGCTGCCATGTAATTAAGGCAGACACCTGAGGGTAGTTAACAGCTTGCCTGAAGCAGGCTAATCAGACACCTGCAGCCAATTTAAGCCTTTGGAGCTGCTTTAAAGGATTCTCCCAGGTAAGGAAGGGGAAAGAGAAGGGGATGGACTGAGAGGAGAAAGTGTATTGCTGAGAAAGGAAAGATTAATTCGGGTACCAGAGAGAAGGTATGAGGTAAGTATTTGAGAAGTGGCCCAGAGAAAAGGTTGCTGTATTGGGGTAAGAGGAAAAAACCTGAACAGTTGTCACTGCCTAGAGTCCCTGGCCTGGAATCTGGAGTAGTTGGCGGGCCCGGGTTCCCCCTAACTCTCCCCACACCACAAAAAGATCTGATTCTGGAAAAAGGAGGTCCAGGATTACGGAGCAATCTCCTCCCCCACACATCAATTAATTGACTTTGCCAACATATGGGCTCTGTAAACTGTAACCCTGACCTCTAGAAAAAAAGATAAGAGGCAGTGTGGAGGGTCACAGTGAGCCTCTGAGGCACATAATAACCTCCTAGAAGCTGGGACTTTGCCACAGTATTAAAAACCCTGATGGCCGAACCATGTATTTAGGTGATAGTCAGTAATCTATCCAAGGAAGAATTCCTTTGTGATGCCATATATAGATGTTTTAGCATTTAGTTAGATGCCTAAACCATCAATATGTTTTTAATACATTAAGGTTATTTCATCATAATGACTGTGAACACACACTTCCACATGGAGTGCAAGCTACTTTTATGAGGGTAGAGGGGATGTAAAGTGAACTTAACTGCAGTACTTTCTCATGGTTGGTCTCTTACTAGTGAGTGTTAATGCAATATTATGTTAAAGGAAAAAATCCTGTATAGAATTCAAGTGTAATGAGAGTCCTTTAACCTTGGATTAAATGCAGATGTATTTCAAATTAAATTCACTAGGGGATTCTTTTATGCATTGTGACAACATATTCATGTTAATTCAGGTGTGCTGGAATAATTTGCATAGTGGGGGTGCTGAGAGCGATTGAACTAAGTTGTAAACTGTTTAGATGAATACAACTTCAAGTCCTGGGGTGTGGCAGCACCCCAGGACTCTAGTTTCAGCACCTATGGAATGTGCCTATGAAATAAAGGAACTGACTTGTCGTCAAGGAAACTTGACTGAGCTTGGCTTCCTTCTTTGTGGAAAGTAATCTTGAGTATAAAAGAAAAAAGCTAAATGGTTATTAAGTTATTTGCAGTTAGCTACGTTTTCAAAGCATGTACTCTTGTCTCTTTCTCCATTGATTGTAAGGAAAACTCCTAGTATGTTTTAGAAACATTGCTGAATCACATCACTGGGGAACATTAAGGAGGCAATGCTTTCTTACTCCACCTACCCAGAGAAGCTAAGCTCTACACAGCTCTGCTAATGTTGTACAGGCTGCAATGAAGTTACTGCATGAAGTAAAGTTACTAATAAACAAGCAATAAGTCTGAGACTAAGGGAATTAGTTAATGCATGTATAGGCTACCTACAAGGGAAGTAAATACCCTCAAAGAAAATCAGAACTTGCAACATCTGAAAAGCATTTTTAGTCCAGCAAGACAGACAGAGGCTGTCTGAAGCAGAGGCTGCAAAATTCGTGCTACGGAGGCTTCTATTACCAACCAAAATAGCAGAAGGAGGTAGAAATCCCTTGAAACATGTAATATCATTTGCCAGGGCACACTCACTCAAAGGAGGGACTGTAAAGTGACAGAAGCCAACTGGGATGATTTTTCTAAAGCAGGCCTTCCAGCCATGCTTTTAAAGTGATGCCACCCACGTTGCAAAAGCTATCTAGATATTCTGAGCATCGTGTATATATTTTTAACAAAGCAGACATCCATACAGACACCTGGTATATGCAATGGTACCCAGAGGAAGGGAATATCTAGAATCATAGAACTGGAAGAGAGACCTCAGGAGGTCATGAAGTCCAGCCCCCTGCCCAAAGCAAGACCAATCCCAACTAAATCAACACAGCATTCCACTCAATAGTGTAACCTGGATAGTCATATGCTTTCCTGAGGCACCACTCACCTTTAGCTTTTCCCTGTCATTGCCTCCCAACACAGCCCTGGGAACATATCTGTCGCTGTTCTACAAGTGCCCTCTCATCAGTCAGTAGCATACCTGGTGCCCAAATCTAAATGCACTGCTTCATTACAGCTCCAGCTAATCCGAACTACCTACTCCGTGCCGCGTGTAGCCGTGGGCACGGAGTCCAAACTACCGGGGCTTTAAAAATGGCGGCGCTGGCAAGATGCAAATGAAGCCCGGGATATTTAAATCCCGGGCTTCATTTGCAACTTCAGTTGCCTACATTAACCACCCTAGTTCGAACTAGGGTGGTAGTGTAGACATACCCCCTCTGCTTAGGCAGCCCAGTTGGAGGTCCAGCAGTGCAGCTGGGCTAGAGGTAGTTGCTAAGGAAAGTCCCCCCTTTCCCAGCATTCAGGTGGAGCTGGGAGTCCTGGAATATCCCAGACTTAGTTTCCCTATTCCATTTCTCACACTTATCTCATCCTACACTCCCTGGGTATGTCTACACTCCAAAGTTAATTTGAACTAACAGCCGTTAGTTCGAATTAACTTTCATAGCTGCTACACATACAAGCCGCTAGTTTGAACTTAATTCGAACTAGCGGAGCGCTTAATTCGAACTAGGTAAACCTCATTCTACGAGGACTAACGCCTAGTTCGAATTAAGTAGTTCGAATTAAGGGCTGTGTAGCCATTTAATTTGAACTAGTGGGAGGCTAGTCCTCCCCAGCTTGCCCTGGTGGCCACTCTGGGCCAAGCCAGGGAAACACTTCTGCCCCCCTCCTGGCCCTGGAGCCCTTAAAGGGCCACGGTCTGGCTACGGTGCCCATGCCAGGTGCAAGCCTGCCAGCACCCAGCCAGCAGACCCTGCACCTGGCACGGCATGATCCTGCCACCCATTGCCACCCAGCCCTCCGCCTCTTCCCAGGACCAGGCTGGCAGCTCACAGGAGACTGCCCGGGGCCGCAAGAGGAGGGCACCCGCCTGGTATAGTGCGGAGATCGTGGACCGCATCGAGGTTTGGGGGGGAAGCCTCCAATGTCCACAATCTCCGCACTAGGCACAGGAAAGTGGCTGTATAGGGCAGGATAGCTGCCAGCCTGGCCACCAACGGGGCCACATGCGAACCCAGAAGCAGGTTTGCATGAAAATCAAGTTGGTCGAGTGAGACCCCCGACCCTGAGCCCTGAGCTTAGAACATAAGAACGGCTGGTACTGGGTCAGACCAAAGGTCCATCTACCCCAGTAGCCTGTCTGCTGACAGCGGCCAACACTAGGGACCCTGGAGGGGATGGACCGAAGATAGTGACCAAGCCATTTGTCTCGTGCCATCTCTCTCCAGCCTTCCACAAACTTCGGGCAGGACACCACTCCTACCCCCTGGCTAATAGCACTCCATGGACCCAACCTCCATGACTTTATCTAACTTCTCTTTAAACTCTGTTATAGTTCTAGCCTTCACAGCCTCCCATTGCAAGGAGTTCCACAGG
This sequence comes from Pelodiscus sinensis, assembly GCF_052426305.1. NCBI lineage: Eukaryota > Metazoa > Chordata > Testudines > Trionychidae > Pelodiscus > Pelodiscus sinensis. Next base: position 59,604,323 of record NC_143054.1, on the reverse strand, counting down.
TTGACTATTTGCTTTGTGAAGAAGAACTTTCTTTTATTAGTTTGAAGCCTGCTACCCATTCATTTCATTTGGTGTTCTCTAGTCCTTCTATTATGGGAACTCATGAAGAACTTTTCTTTATGCACCCTCTCCATACCGCTCATGATTTTATAGACCTCTATCATATCCCCCCTCAGTCTCTTCTTTTCTAAGCTGAAAAGTCCCAGTCTCTTTAGCCTCTCTTCATATGGGACCTGTTCCAAACCCCTAATCATTTTAGTTGCCCTTTTCTGAACCCTTTCCAAGGCCAAAACATCTTTTTTGAGGTGAGGAGACCACATCTGTACACAGTACTGAAGATATGGCGTACCATAGTTTTATACTTCCCCTCCTCCTTCTTCCCCTGGCTTCCCTCTTCCAGCTCCCTCCTCCCAGGTTTCCCCCTCCCCTCTCCCACCTCCTTTCCCCAGTCTCCGCAGAGGTTAATTCCCCCCACCCCCAGTTTTGTTAAATAAGAGAGTTTCTATTTTTGAACACATGTGTCCTTTATTTTGTACATCAGGAAGGGGGGCTAGGGAGGGGTAAGTGGAAGGAGGTGAGGGAGGAATGGGGCACGAGCCCCCTATGGGGAGGACTGGGGTGCCTCTGCGGGCTTCTTGGGGTGGAAGCTCTCCTGCAGGGCCTCCTGGATCCAGACTGCCCCCCGATTGACCCACCCAGATGGGAGCCTGCAGCAAGTGCAGCCGGGCTGATGGCCGAGTGCTGTGATGTGCCCAGTGTGGGCACTCGGCACTCCAAGACAGGACTGCATTGCTGTCCCTCATCGAGGTAGACAAGCAAGCGGGGAACCCTGAGAACTGTCTGTCGAGGGTGGGGATCGGGTCCCTTTAAGCACAGCCCTCGGCTAGCCTGAGGCAGCAGCTCCACACTCTAAGTCCTAACTTGATGCCCTGCCGGGACTGGTTCTGGCCAGCCTTAACTTTGGTTCAGGGTCCACTCAATGTGGACATGCTAGTTCTAATTAGCAAAACGCTAATTCAAATTACTTTTTAGGTCTAGATGCACTAGTTCGAATTAGCTTAGTTCGAATTAACTAATTCGAATTAAGTTAGTTCGAATTAGTGCAGTTGTGTAGACATACCCCCTATGTCTCTCCTCTGCCCTTGATTTCCCGCTCCACTTCCCCTTGCACATCCTCTTCAGGGTCCAGGAGGCACCTAATTAGTGGACCACGTCTGAGTGGCTCCACTCATTAGGTGGGTGGCCCTTCATGCAGCCACACGTTAGAGGGAACTATGGAGGAAGTTCTTAGGAGCCACTCAGATTTGAACTGTTATATATTTTTATGCCATTTATTACCATGCCTCCCATATTTGACTGCAAGCTACTAATACAAAAGAGAAAATGTTGGCACAAGTCCTGCAAACTGTTCCATGCAGGCAGAGGTTGGATGATTTATCACATGATAGCGCTCAAATCATGGCCTCAGGATGAAAAGGTTCATGAGTCTAACTAACATCAGTAAATTTTTTGCCTTGTCTGAGTGCCTCCATCTAAGTATGGTTAGTACAAACAGCAGTGGTATTAGCTTTGAAATAGTCTGAACATAAATGCATCAGGCTGAAAAAGACTGTAAGCATAATTGTAATATTTATTATGCAGCTTTTGTAAGGTACCCTTCTAAAAAAATTAAATTTGTCTAGAAAACACAGAGAGCTGTCTTTTATCATTGTAATATAAAAAAAATCCCTCTGCTGTTATGCTTTTGTTTACACTGTTGCCGTACTGTTAGGCTGCGTCTAGACTGGCATGATTTTGCGGAAATACTTTTAACGGAAAAATTTTTCCGTTAAGTATTTATGCAAAAGAGCGTCTAGATTGGCACGGATGCTTTTACGCAAAAAGTGCTTTTGCGCAAAAGCATCTGTGCCTAGTATAGGCGCGATTTTGCGCAAGAAAGCTCCAATGGCCATTTTAGCCTTCGGGCTTTCTTTCGCAAAAAATGAAGGTGCCTGTCTACACTGGCCTTCTTGCGCAAGTATTCTTGTGCAAGAGGGCTTATCCCTGAGCAGGGGCGTGAAAGTATTTGCACAAGAAGCACCGATTTTGTATACTACAAAGTCAGTGCTCTTGTGCAAATTCAAGCGGCCAGTGTAGACAGCTGGCAAGTTTTCACGCAAAAGCAATTGCTTTTGCGCAAAATCTTGCCAGTCTAGATGCACCCTTAAAGTTAGGAATCAATTCAAATGGTACAGAATGCAGACACTGATAGCTAATTTATATATCCCATTGAAGGTCAATATACAATTTAGATTTAGAGCCCATTTTGGGAATTTTATCCACTGTACTAGGAACTTTCACATAGGAGAATAAAAGGAATATTGACAGAAAACGCAAATTGCTTTGTATTGTAGTCCCTTGCAACTATTGAATAAATGTATCTTTGAATAAGAAATGTCCCCCTCCTGGACAGAACCCAGCACGACTTTTCTTGCTTTATCTTGAGTAAAAGACATAATCTTCTATTTATGACATCACAGCCTACTACCAAGGCAATGATTCTGATTCCATAAATGTATCATTATTGAATTAATTAAGAGTGCTGCAGGATCAATTAGAAGAGGATGGCTGTCAGAAAATCTTGTTTAAAAACAAATAATTAAAACAAGAATTTCTCTTTTATACAATCACGTCTTATTTTTCTTGAGATTGGGAAAAAAGATAGCTAAAATATGTATTACCTTAAGGTGCAATTCACTTCATGAGCATAAAATGTGACTAATTAGGCTTTATTCAAGTGAAATACACATGAGAGAGTATGAAATCTATTCCTCCAGCCTGGGGTCAGTGTAGAATGTGTCAAACTGCTGTTCCTCTTTTCAGGGTCACTACTCCAGCTGATGTGCTGCAGCCATATGTGGTTGGATATAATGTGTCTGTGTCTCTTGAGACTTAACCAGGAGCCATTGCTGCTCTTTACATGTGTGCATGAGCTGGCCTGGAGATCTCATCCGCAAGTGTCAGCATTATGTAGCTGCTTCATTGGTGGCTACTCCCCTGTTGCCCCACTGCTAGGTTGCGTTGGACCTCGTATGGGCTCTCCAGACCAAAGTGAGTTTTACCCCTTAAAGATGTTTTATATTCATATTAAAGGAAATATGGAATGTATGTAGTGTGGCTGAATGTTGTTATACCAGGCATCATAGCTGATGATTACAGCTAGTTGGAAAAATGTCTTGAGACAAAGAACAATACGTTTTGGGGACACTTTCACATACTCTTTCCTGGACCTCACTTTCTAACCAACTCTACCTACAATAGGACAATCTCATCCTTTATTTTTTTGGGGGAGGCAGCCATTTGTGCTTTTTGCTTCTTATTATTCTTTTGTTATTCTCAAAGAGTTAGCTGTTTGCTCAAGATGGTACAGAGCAGGAATGCACTGTTGACTTTCAACAAGTTCTGGGACAGGTCCCAAGGCCATGCACCTTGTATGGGAGTGCAGGAGGGCTTGGGAAGATCACATACTTATCTTTGCTGAACGTTTCCCACCTGATAATGCTAATTATTTGCCCTGGGAAAATATGCAAAGTATCAATAAGCTAATTATTGGATATGGGAAAATATGCAATGTATCAATGATATTGTTAGGTTCTCAAAACAACAGGGGTGATTACTGTAGAACCAACAGAATATAAGTGCCGGGGGTATTCCTAACATTGGAACCTTTTGAACAAAGCCACAGAAGGTGCTATGCACTGGCCACTGGGGTCCATTCGCTGTCCTTCTTCAGGGGGTTCCCGACAGCAGAAGGGACATAGGCGTTGCATTTTATTCTGAGGCTTGCTAAGGCTTAATAAACATTGTACTTTCTTAGTAAGCATTGCATTTTACTTTAAGATCTACTTAGGCTTAATAAGTATTGTATTTTATTCTAAGATTTGCTTATCAAGCATTGTACTTTCATTGTATTTTACCTTAATATTTGCTTAGTAAAATTTTTAAGCCTTCACCCAATTTGTGTGCTTATTGCCTCCAAATCCCTCATGGGAAGAACCATTGCCTCTTAGCAATACAATAGGGTCTTTAGATTCTCCTCTCTTCCTTCTGAAGAAGACTTGCTTATCTGATAAGAAAGCTTGAGGACCAGAGACACTGGAAGCCATCTTGATTCATTTTTCAAGGCCATCATTGTGCAAGTGGAAGGGACCTTTCCTGAGTCAGCCTCTAGTGTAGTGAAACACAGGCACAGCAACAGCAACATCTGAAAGAGTTGTGGCTTTGGGCCAATGTGGTTGACCTGGCTGTTCTTAAAATCAATGAACCCTGGATGAAGAAATATATGAAAAGGAATTTCCTCCGTCCTTTCTAGTAGGATAAAAATTCAGTTAGGGCATAACCCTACTCTGCTTTGTCGTGGTTGAAGAGATATCATATTTTTGATGTGACCTCATATAGTTGAGATATATAGAAAAATATTTCTTGTTAGAAAGGCCAACACAGGCAACCTCACTATGACAGCTGCAGACCTCTGCCGACTACTAGTATCTAACCTGATAAAGGTCTGGATTAAATGAATAACACAGGTTTAGAAATCTCAAATGTGAGACCATTTCCACAAAGGATCCTAGATACCTTCAGTAGTCTTTAAGGCATTTGTCAGGCTGTCTTGTAACTGAGTTGGAACAGAGTCTTTGGGAAAAATTCTTGAGGAGACTTGAGATTTAAAAGTGCTAGTTGATAAATGTGTTTTCTCATTATTTTACAGCTAGATATTACCAATATATTACATTTTAGACATTATTTTACACTATCTCAAATATGTCCAACTAATATTTTATCAAGAGCTTTCATATTTCAGGGAAATATGACATGTATTAGGGAAAATCATCCGTAGTTTAATTTTACTTCAGTAAAAAGGGTTATTCCATGGATGAATATATCTATTTTGGCTACTTACATGGCATTTCATAGTAACTGAACACCTCACAATCTTTAATGTATTTATCCTCCAGTAAGGTAGAGAAGTATAGAGAGGGTGACCCATCACTTTATCAGTGCTCCATAACATCATTCAAGCACTTTTGGGGAGAACCAGAATGGCCTTCTGGCTCTTTTGATATTTGTAAGTTAAATCAAAACAAAAACACAAATACCCCAACATCCTCCTGTTAATTTCAGGTGTTCCTGTCAAAGCAGCGTTATAACTTTTTTTTTTAAGGACTCAGACCCTCAAGTGAGTGATTGGCCCAGGGTCAGACTCCAAAACTGTGGCAGAGCAAGGACTTGAACTAAGATTTCACAAGTATTAGGCTACTACCCTAGGTTAGGCCATCCTTCCTCCCATTGTTTTACAGCTGTCATGAACTTTTCCATATATTAATATGGATCAGGACTATTAATATCTACCACACAATTCATGAAGGTAATATGGGAAATAGGAACACTGGCATGAGGGTTACTTACATCTCACCTGAGGAGGAAACAATGCAAAGGGTGGTTAACAAATACTAGAAAATAATATGCCATTTCTTTAAAGTAAAAAAATTACCAGTTTCTAAAATCAGATAATCTGTTTTTATACTGAAGGATGATATAAACTTTTCCCAACTGCGAAAATCCCTCTTCACTATTTAACTACTGTATGACTTTTGGAATATACACATAACTGAGGCCATGTCTACATTATGAGAGAAAACTGAATTAGTTAAGGTTGACTTTTTGGTACCTGATTTTGCAAAGATGAAGGTGCATGTGTGCAAAAATTTAACTTTCAGAGCTATACACTATTGGTAACTATCTCAAAGTGCCTGCATCCCTTGTATTCTGGGTTATATTCCTAATGCATGCTGGGACCAAAACCGCAGTGGTTGGATCTGGATACATATTGTCAGCATCCCATAATGCACTTGTTTCCTTAACCCTCTTCCCCCTTAAGATCAACAGCAAACAATCTTTTTGTGACCTTTTTCACTTGGTTATCTGCGCAGCCGCCATAGCAGTGTAAGCGTGGAACCTATCATGGATCTGATGGGTCATCAACGCATTATGATGACGAGATTAACCTTGGTGCACCTAATGCTGGAGTATGTCCAGAGTGTATCCAGGATCTGCCATAACAAGGAAGAATCTCGGGAAGCCATGAACATACTTTTCTGTGAAGCACTTGAGTTGAGCGACTTGCAAATTTGTTGAGTGGTTTGATTTATTTTAGATCCAAGGGAAACCAGTACACTTCAGGGCTACTTAACACTTTCTTATTTATTGCAAGCTTTAAACAGTTAATACAGTTACAAGCCTTAAGAACAATTACTTTACAATTTAAACCTTAAATACTATACATTCTAAAGCAAATAATACAGTGCAAAGCAATCCAAAAGCAATTACTAAAAGTTCTACTATATACAAGAATAAACCCTAATTCACTTCCACTTCACCCGTATGCTACCTATAGTGCCAGGCACGAGATCGTGGTTCCGTCTTTTCCCACCCATAGATAGGAACACCACAACTGTAGCCAGTGTGAAGGTCCTAATCACTTCTAGTTACATCAAGCAGGATATGTGGGTGAATCCTGCCCATTCCCTCCCACCGATTGTTCTTTGCTATAAAGTGGGATTAGTAAGAACAATCGGTGGGAGGGAATGGCGTGCCCCTAGCAGGGCAGGAGGAAAAGACTTCATGCACTCCCCCACCCCTAGACCAGCCAGGGCCTAAGGAACTAGGGGAGCATGCAAAATCTCCTCCTCCTGCAGAGGCAAAGCACTTCTAAAGGGAACAGCCCCCTTTCACCTGAGGCCCCCCGCACTTCCGACTGAGGCCCTGCCCCTTTTGGGGTGGCCCACAACTGCTTCCAAAATTCAGGAAGTGCCCCCCCCCCGAAAGATTTATTTCCCACTCCTGCTGAAGAGCATAAAACCTAATCTGTTACAATGAAATAAAGGTCTGTCTAAAGACAATGGGAGTATGTTATGTACAAGGCCACAGTTATGCTTTTAAGGGGCCACCATGCAGCAGGTACACCTCAGAGTTCTTAGTGGAGCAACTGGACTTGGTTTGGTGGCAGGCATGGTAAGGGACAGACCGGGGCATGAGCCTGTGGGTGGGAGGTGCGAGGTGGTCAAGGCATGGTGTTAGAGCAGGGCAGGGGCTCACACACTGCCTGTCCTGGGCACCCATCATTTGCTGGGGGAGTGCAACTTTCCCTTCCCACATGGTTGGGCAGGCAGGTGAGGGGAGGTAGTCTGGGCATAGGGGCAGAGCAGGAAAGGGCAGCGCAGGGGCTCATGTGGTACTCCTATGTTCAACACTCCCTGTTTGTTGAGAGAGTGCAGCTTTTCCTTCCCGCAGGAGTGGGTGGGTGGGAGGACAGAAGGGGCTCACGTGGCACCCATGTGTTGGGAACTCCCCATTTGCTGGGAGAGTACAACTTCTCCTTCCTGTGGGAGCGGGTGGGACGGAGGAGGGGTCCAGGGATGATGGGAGGGTAGAGTAGGGGATCAGTACTTCATTGGGGATGAGTAAATGGTGACTTTCTGCAGAGGCATTAGATAATAGTTTCCCTTGCTTCATCCAGGTTGCCATGTGAGATACCAGTCTTCTCCAAATCAGTCTTCTCCAAATCACACAGAGTGATAGGGAGCAAATGCTGACTGAATGTCGCCTGAAACCTGGGCCTGGTGCAATGATGCCAGACCTCTTAGTGCTGGCTTGGTGTGGGAAGGTATCCTGTTGTGGAAGATGGAATAAGGCTCACCTTCTCAGAAACCTTGTGAGGATTAAAGAGTTCTTGTATGAGAGCTTTATGGAGATGTGCAGGGAAGATTCCTGCTCTATCTCCAGAAATGTTAACAAGCTGTTCTGGGAAACCCCCATTGTGCGTGCAGGCACAAAGGCCACCACAGATCATAGACAATCAACTTCACATTTTTTATCTTGCTAAAAGTGAGTTAACTCACCAGAAGTGCTTTCCTTGGGATCAATACCCGACTGTGGAACATCCTGGGAGGAGGGGATTGACTCCAAGGTTATAAAAAGTTCTTGGCTTTCAGTGACATTGTTTGTCCCATTCACCTGCTGGCCATGCTCCTCTTCCTCCATGCTGCTGCCTGAATGTCTTGGGGGGAATCTATCAACTGGCTAGGGAAGCTGGTTGGTCCCCACCAAGAATCACATGCCGCTTCTTGTAGAAGCAGCATGTTTGTGGTGATCCTCCAGACCATCCTCTTGCCTCTCTTACCTTTTAGTAAGACTGCCTCAGCTCTTTTATTTTCATGCTGCACTGTTAGGCATCTCTGTCATATACTTTCTCCTCCATGCTTCTTGTGATCTTGGCATAGATACCTGCATTGCTTTTTCTGGTTCATATTTCTGCGAGGGCAGATTCCTCTCTCCACACAATATTGAAGTCCAGGATCTCCTGTATGGTGTGCTGCCTGTCCTGAGGTCTGCTCACTCTGCTGGCCACACAGGAAATGTAATTCAAATTTTCCTGGGGCTTTTCCTGTTCACCTGAAAAGCAGTAGAGTTGAAAATTGTGGCCAGAGTAGTCACTGTGGGGCATTGTAGGATATCTCCCATAGGCAAGAATGTCAACTTTCAAAGTGCTGCATCTGCGCTACTGCAAAGTCACCCATGCAAGGTCAAAGTTAGTTACTCCTTGTGAAAGCAGGAGTACAGAAAGCAACTTTAACAGCCTTTAAAGCAGACAGAATGGGCTTGGGAGTGTGGACTCATTATTTAGAAAATCGACCTAATGCTGCTAAGTTCAACCTACACTTCCAGTGTAGATCAAGCCTTAGTAGCATAAGAAGCTGCAGCCTGAAATATAATTATTAGGTTATATGTAGAGTTTCATTTCCAAATTGATGGGAAATAAACCCATATTTTCATGCAAAGTGTTTGAAAGGTTTTTGATTGAAGTGCTGTTTTACATTACTGAGAATGGGTCTATCTTTGTGCTAATGCATGATTACACAGAGGCAGATCATTTTAAATGAACAAAAGAATTAATGTAATTTTTATGTAAGAATTTTTGCAAGTAAAACATGTCTGTGTGTCTAGGTATTTTTACCTCCCATCACTGTGGAATCTTAGCAACTGCCATACAAATACTGAAGGAAAAGCTTAGTGCGAAGAGAAGAGGCAGCGAGAGAGAGACTGAAAGGCAGAAGGTCAGCGAGTGGGAGTTGTTCTATAGTAGATCTCATTTTAGAATCCTTTGAGAGCGAGAGGAACAAGAAGCCAGAGGCTTCAAGTGGAACATCTATGAACAGTGTACATTTCAAGAGTGCCTCCACCCACTACTTTATATCAGTCATCTGTCACATCTCTAACAGTAAGATACTCCCTTGGCCCCAGTGCACTTAGTCTGCTCCTTGAGTGTGATCATAATAAGAAGACATACCTTCAGCAGCTCCCTAAGGCTCAGATTTCCTGCCCCTGCCCCTTTATACTTCACTGCTATGAAACAGGGAGAGATACCACCTGTTTTAAGTCAGGTTTGTTACATAGATACAATTTCTCTGCCAATTATTGCATTGACAAGGCCCAGATGTTCTCCTTAATAATCCAGTCATAACGTCCATTATGAAGCTTTGCAGTTCATTGATTTGAAATTGGGCACATAGATTATGGCTCTAGCTGTAAAAATGGTTTCAGATGAATTACATCAGAAATGTGAGCTCCTCAGGGTTTCTGATAACTTTTGTGCAACTCCTGAAATAATAATAAAAAAGAGAAATTGAAAACAATTCCGTCTCTGCTGGCATATTTGGATGGTCCAAATAAATTGAATCTGTGAGTTTTAGGAGGAGGGGCAGAGGCGGAGAGAATTGGGGTCTGAGCCTGATCATGTAATTAAGCGGATGCCTCCAGAAGTGTTGTTTTAAAATGCTCAGTGTATTATCTGGGGTAATTCATATATTTTGTTGTGATGATGGTGCTTTCATGTGGAAAGGTATTCGCTGGAAAATGGACTGCATTCCCAGAAAGCTATCTATTTATTACTATTTATTGAACAATGCCATTGTGCTCATTTAATGCACACAAGAGGACACAGTGCCAAGGATCTTATGTTGAGATATTTCATTGCTGCCCAGGGGATTTAAACTTACAGTTCCAGTTAACATTAATAGGGATCAGTAATCCAGATCCCTTAGTAAGCACTGAACATCTCAGCTTGAAATTGAAACTGGACTGATGAAATGGGGCAAAGCCTTAGAAGCCTAGGGTTGGAAGAGACCTCAGAAGGTCATCGAGTCCAGCCCCCCTCCAAGAGCAGGACCAGTCATAACTAAATCATCCCAGCCAGGGCTCTCTTTAGCTGGGATTTAAAAATCTCTAGGGATGGAGATTCTACCACCACCCTAGGTGACCCATTCCAATGTTTCACCACCCTCTTAGTGAAATAATTTTTCCTAATATACAACCTAGACCTCTCCCACTGCAGCTTGAGACCATTGCTCCTCGTTCTGCTATCTGTCACTACTGAGAACAGCCTCTTTGGAACCTCCCTTCAGGTAGTTAAATGCTGCTATCAAATCCCCCCTCATTCTTTTGAAGAATTAACAAGCCCAAATCCTTCAGCCTCTTCTTGTAGGTCATATGCTCCAGCCCCCTAATCATTTTCATTGCCCTCCGCTGGACTCTCTCCAATGCATCCACACCCTTTCTGTAGTGGGGGACCCAGCACTGGACACAATACTCCAAATGTGGCTTCACCAGAGCCGAATAAAGGGGAATACTCACTTCTCTGGATCTGCTGGCAATGCTCCTCCTAATGCACCCTAATATGCCATTAGCCTTCTTGGCTACAAGGGCACACTGTTGACTCATAGTCAGCTTCTCATCCACTGTAATCCCCAGGTCTTTTTCTGCTGAACTGCTACTTAGCCAGTTGGTCCCCAGCCTGTAACAATGCTTGGGATTCTTCTGTCCCAAGTGCAGGACTCTACACTTTTCCTTGTTGAACCTCATCAGATTTGTTCTGGCCCAATCCTCTAATCTGTCTAGGTCACTCTGGACCCTATCCCTGCCCTCCAGCGTATTTGCTCTCCCCCTAGCTTAGTGTCATCTGTGAACTTGATGAGGGTGCAATTTATCCCCTCATCCAGGTCATTAATAAAAATGTTGAGCAAAACCATCTCTAGACCGGACTCTTGGGGCACTTTACTTGATACCAACCACCAGCCAGACATTGAGCCATTGATCACTACCCATTAAGCCTGACCATCTAGCCAACTTTATAGCCACCTTAAAGTCTATTTATTCAATCCATACTCCCTTACCTTGGTGGCAAGAATACCGTGGGAGCTTTACTAAAGTCAAGGTATATCACATCTACTGCCTTCCCCATATCCATAGAGCCAGTTATCTTGTCAATCAGGTTGGTCAAGAATGACTTGCCCTTGGTGGATGCATGTTGACTATTTCTGATCACTTTCCTCTCTTTCAAGTGCTTCAAAATGGATTCCTTGAGGATCTCCTCCATGATTTTTCTGGGGACTGAGGTGAGGCTGACTGGTCTATAGTTTCCTGGATTGTCCTCCTTCCATTTTTTAAAGATGGGCACTATATTTGCTCTTTTCCAATCACTTGGGATCTCTCCCAATCTACAGGAGTTTTCAAAGATAATGGCCAGTGGCTCTGCAATGACATCTGCCAACTTCCTCAACGCCTTCAGGCGCATTAAATCTGGCTCCATGGATTTGTGTATGTCTAACTTTTCTAAATAGTTCTTAATAGCCTTCCTCTCCTTTACCAGTATCTTCTTGTCACAGATACTGAGAACCCCATACACAGTAGCACCAGTGTACGCTGTGGGATTTTTGGAGCTCATAGTGG